>NC_092762.1:57988359-59452526 GCF_047496795.1 Chiloscyllium punctatum | reverse complement strand
ACTCACATCCGTGCAAAGAGGAAGAGAGAAGAACTCAGCAATGTGCTGGCAGCAATGAGAAAGGCAGCTGCAAAGAAAGATTAATCTGTACAAAGTTGTTACAATTAAAGTTCTTAAGTTATCTGTTTTGTTTGGACTCGTGCTTCTTGAAGCTTACAATTAGGATATAATTTCATTAAAAGTAAGTTTGAGAAACCAGCAAATGTTGACCAAAAGATTGCTTTAAAAAAAATGGAAAATTAAAGAACAGAATAGGCAATAAACGTGCCATTCACATTAGCCATAGTCCACAAAGGTCCACTTTTGTGTCCCACTCCTTTGTCTAGTTTCTGTCCATTTATCTAGTCCTTCTCCATCTTGGCCTGTTCTTTCCTAGACTTTCAATTATTGTTGCCAAGAGATTTTTACAAGGATATTAAAGTAAGCATTTCAGCTTGAGACAGAAACAGTAGAAATTTTAAGGAATGAGAAAATAGAGATGCTGAACAAATGTTGTCGTCATGGTGGAAAACAAAGATGGTTAGTTATGCTTTAAAATTTCCCATTTTGGCCCCAAAGTACTGGAAGTTAACTGCTGCTCAAGAAAGGAGAGAGAAAATAGGGAAGCACAAGTTATTTAGCTTGCTATGAGTTGTCTTAAAAAATATTGGAATCTAAGGAAATTTAATGGACTCATCATAAAATGATCCATCTACAATCTAAAAATAGGGAAATGGCTTTTTAAAGATCGAGCAAGATAAAGTAGATGTATACTTTGCAAGAAGCATTCAATAAGATGTCTGGAGGATTCATACATGGGATAAGAGTTGAAGGTAGACTTTTTTTGCTGATCACATTAAACAAAAGATTCTGAAAGGACTTAATGGAGTAGCTAAAGATCACTTTCTCCTGAGGAATCTAGAACATGAGATAACAGTATCAGGTTAAGAAGACTGGGACTAAGATGAAGAATTTGTTCAAAGGGTTGTGAATCTCCAGACATGAGTGCTGCATTATTAAATAATTATAAAGACTGAAATATTTATCTCAAAATAAATCACAGGATAAAAGGAGCAGCCATAATAATTGAGTTAAAGTTAATTATATTGAATAGTGGAGATACCTTGAGCTATATGGTGTTTTTTCTTTAAGCTGTTTAGCAAAAAAAAAACGATTGATGATGATAGTGGTAGACTTATATATGGACTTCAAGGTGTTTTGACAAGGTTTCTGATGACTGATTAGCAAGGTTAGATCATTTGATATACAGGGAGAACTAACCATTTGTATATAAAGATTGGTGGAAGGGTTGTTTTTCAGATTAGAGGACTGACCAATGGTGTGCTGCAGGGATCAATGCTTGGTCCACTGCATTTTGTCATTCTCAAATTATTTGGATGTGAATATGAGGTAAGGTTAGTAAATTTGCAGATGATACCAAAATTGATGTAGTGGTTACCCCATTGTACTATGGGATAACATGATGCAATGGACAAAAGAAAGAGTGGCAGATGGAGTTTAGGTAAATGTGAGATGCTACATTTTGGAAAGGCAAATCAGGGCAGGATTTATACCATTAATGGTAAGATTCTGGGTATGTTGCTAAACAGAGCATGGAGGTGGAGTTGCAGCTAGAAAGGGCAGCAAAGGAGTTTTGTATGCTTGCCTTTATTGGTCTATTTACTTGAGCATAGGAATTGGGAGGTTGTTGTTGCTGTACAGGATATTACTGAGGCCACTTTTAGAATACTGCATTTAATTGTGGTCTCTCTCGTTTGGAAGGATGTTGTGAAACTTGAAAGGGTTCAGAAAAGATTTACAAGGATGTTGCCAGGGTTAGAGGGTTTGAGATAAAGGGAGAGGATGAATAGACTGGGCTGTTTTCCCTGGAGTGTCAGAGGCTGAAAGGTGAACTTATTGAGGTTTCTAAAATCATGAGGGGCATGGATAACAGTCTAGGTATTTTCCCCAGAATAGCAGAGTCCAAAACTACAGGTGAGAGGAAAACATTTGAAAGGGACCTAAGGGGCAACTTTTTCATGCAGAGGGAGGTGTGTGTATGGAATGAATACCAGAGGAAGTGGTGGGAGGCTGGTACAATTACAATATTTAAAAGGCATCTGAATGGATATATCAATAGTAAGGGTTCAGAGGTATTTGGGAGAAAATGAGCACTGGAGATAAGAGTTGAAGAGCATGGTGCTAGAAAATCAATAATCTCATGTTTCCTCACATCATACTCCAAATGCCATATTGTCACCAATCACATATCCTCAAATCATTCATTCCCCAACCCAATTTTATCAATATTATTAGATACATTATTCTCTTCATCCAAATATTCACAGACAAACAAGCTGAGGCCTTGGCACCAATCCCTGTTGTTGTGGTTCTGTTTGCCGAGCTGGGAATTTGTCTTGCAGATGTTTCATCCCCTGTCTAGGTGACATCCTCAGTGCTTGGGAGCCTTCTGTGCTGTTTCTTCCAGCATTTATAGTGGCCTGTCTCTGCCGCTTCCAGTTGTCAGTTCAAGCTGTCTGCTGTAGTGGCCGGTATATTGGGTCCAGGTCGATGTTTTTGTTGATGGAGTCTGTGGATGAGTGCTATGCCTCTAGGAATTCCCTGGCTGTTCTCTGTTTGGCTTGCCCTATAATGGTAGTGTTGTCCCAGTCAAATTCATGTTACTTGTCGTCTGTGTGTGTGGCTACTAAGGATAGCTGGTCGTGTCGTTTCGTGGCTAGTTGGTGTTCGTGTATACGGTTCATTAGCTGTCTTCCTGTTTGTCCGATGTAGTGTTTTGTGCAGTCCTTGCATGGGATTTTGTACACTACGTTAGTTTTGCTCATGATGGGTATCGGGTCCTTTGTTCTGGTGCCACCAATCCCGGTGGCAATCTGCCAGTCACAGCCTTACTACTTAACTGCTTGATTTATCATCAAAGTCATAAGATATACAGCACAGAAACAGATTCTTTGGATCAACTTTATGCTGACCAGATATCCCCACTTAATCCAGTCCTGTTTTCCAGCATCTGGCCCACATCCCTCTATGCTTTTCCAACACCACACTCAAACTTTAGTCAGTCAGGCAGCATCCGAGAGCAGGAGAGCTAACATTGAGCATAAGCTCTTCATCAGGAATGAAACCCTCATTTTAAGTAGAGTGAAGGCTTAGTAGACTTTGTCCATGGCATTAGAGGGTGTACAAAAATGAGATGCTACGTAAATCAGGCCTGAATTATCTGGTGTTTAGAAACAAACAACAAAATTAATTAAGGTTGGGAAAGCAGAGTACTGTAATAGGAAATCTGTGACTTAACCAGGGTGTGACTGTCTTGAAAGTGTAAATAGAGGTTACAACAGCTTTGCAATAGTAAGGACCAATTGGAAGGGAATATAAGAAATTAAATCCACTTAAACACTAATTAAACAGAAAGGAGAGAATAGAAACAAATCAATGAGGTACAGATTTAGCTGGCAAGGAAATAAATTAGAAATATGCAACAGGAGTGCCAAAATAATGTTTTAAAAAAAGGAAATGAACTAGAGTAGATAGTAAGGAACATCTGGGAATGGCAACTACATTATAATAAAAGCGAACTGCCAAAGAAACTCAGTTGGCAAACAGGAGCCTGGGAGAACACAGCAAGCCAGGTAGCAGCAGGAGGTGAAGTCAACTTTTAAGGTGTAGAATAGAATCCCTACAGAGTGGGGAAACAGGCCATTTGGCCCAACACGTTCACTCCGACTCAGAAGAGCAACCCACCCAGACCCATTCCCCTACTCTCTATTTACTCCTGACTAATGCACCTAACCTACACACCCCTGTCTATTGGCAATTCACTTCACCTTGCACACTTTGGATTGTAGGAGGACCAGGCACCTGGAGAAAACCCATACAGACATGGAGAATATGCAAACTCTACACAGTCGCCCAAGGCTTGAATCGAACCTGGTGCTGTGAGACAGCAGTGCTAACCACTGAGCTATGCTGCCGAAACCGTGTAACCCTTCTTCAGGATTGGGCGCAGGTTAACACAAGCTGCAGATAAAATGGGGTAGAGGGGCAAGGTGGCGAGGTGGAGATAAGGTCATACCCTCTACCTATTTGTCAATGGGAGGGATGAATCTGGTAAGTGGCTGAGAGGAGCAGAAGGAAGGGGGAGGTTATTTGGAGAACTCAAATGTTGAGTCCTCCGGGCTATAGGCTGCCCAAGCAGAAGAGGAGGTGTTGTTCCTCCAATTTTCATTTGATTCATTGTGGCAATGGAGGACACCAAGGGTGGTCATGTCAGAAAGGAAGAGGGAAGAGGAATTAAAACCAGCAGTGACTCAAATTCGGTTGGCTCCTGCGGGCCCAGCTCAGCCAAATGTTTCCTTAATTTAAGTTTGATCTCCCTGCTGTTGAGAAGACTACATCAGGATCCAATATGTGGAGAGAGAAACAGTTAACTTTTGTGCTGTAGGACTGTTCTTTGAAATTGTTCAAAACTTATATTAAAAGTTGCAACTAACATTCCAGCCTCACAAATGCCAGGCAATGACCATCTACAATATGATTTGATTTAACTTCGGACCCTTAACATTCAATGGTGTTACCACCACTGAATCCCTCACCATCAAGATCAAGGGTTTAACATTAAATGCCACTTAAGTTTCAAGTCAATTTAGATAAATGTGAGGTATTACATATTGGAAGGGCAAATCAGGGCAGAATTGATACACTTAATGCTAAGGTCCTGGGTAGTGTTGTTGAACAGAGACCGTGGAGTGCAGGTTCATAGTTCCTTGCAAGTGGAGTCACAGGTAGACGGCATAGTGAAGACGGCCATTTGGTACACTTACCTTTATTGGTCAGTGCATTAAGTATAGGAGTTGGGAAGTCATGTTGCAGCTGTGCAGGACATTGGTTAGGCCACTTTTGGAATATTGTGTGCAATTCTGGTCTCTGGGCTACAGGAGAGATATTGTGAAACTTGAGAGAGTTCAAAAAAAGATTTACAAGCATGTTGCCAGGGTTGGTGGGTTTGTGCGTTTGTGCTACAGGGAGAGACTGAATAGGCTGGGCAATTTTCCCTGGAGTGTTGGAGGCTGAGGGAATTACCTAACAGAAGTTTATAAAAACAGGAGAGGCATGGATAGGGTAAATAGACAAGGTCTTTTTCCCCAGGGTGGAAAGTCAAGAACTTGAAGGCATGGGTTTAGGGTGAAAGGGGAAGATTTAAAAAGGGACCTGAGGGGCAACCTTTTCACAGAGGGTGGTGGGTGTATGGAATGAGCTGCCAGTGAAAGTGGTGGAGGCTGGTAACATTTAAAAGACATCTGGATGGATACATGAATAGGAAGAATTTGGAGAGGAGAGGAATGGGCCAAATGAGACTAGATTAATTTAGGATATCTGGTCAGCATGGATAAGTTGGACCAAAGGGTCTGTTTCCACGCTGTACGTCTACACAATACCAGAGGTGTTTGATCTTAATTTGGATGGTTAATGTTCAACAATGTCACAGGTTTTTGTCAATGTGGAAAAAATAAATTTAAGTAAATGAATTTGTCAAGCATAAAGTGGCATTAATACACAATGATAGTTCTATTTCAAAATTTGATTTCAAGCCTTTTGAAGGAAAATGATTAAACTTTAAATTTAACTGCAAGCTTCCAGTTCTCCTGAGGGATAGCATTACAAAATACAGTCTTGGCCTTCTATTGCAATAATTATGCAAATTGATCCTTTCTAACAGAGTGGAAGAGTAAGTAAGCATGCACTAATTTGAAAGCAAAATGATGTCCATATGGAAAATTAGCAAGATATACCTATGGGAATATTAGGCAACTTATGACAAAAATCAATACAGAAATTTGAGGACTGTCAGCTTGTTAACAGAAAACAGTATTGTCCAAGTGAGTTAATTAGTGGGAAGACATGATTCAAAAGTTTCAAACAGATAAGCTTCCATAATTTTCATACATCTATTCACTTGCACAGAGAATTTCTCAAAGAATTCACGTGTATGGTTGATGTAACTTCAGTGGAAACCTTGTCGGTCTTGTAAAACAAGCCAAGAAATTGCTGGAATCTGTCCAAGTGGAAAGTAAAATATTGTACTGCAAATGATTTTACCTGAACTGAATACACCAATTTGTGCTGGGACTGAGTTACAGATAGCAATAAACCCTCTTCAAATCGTAAATAGCCAATGAATATTGGCACAGAACTTGAAAAAGTATTTTAGCCAAGACTCAGTTTGCCAGGAGTCAGCTTTGGTACAGGTCAATGGACCATTGGGATCAGAATCTTGGATATAATTTCCATTTTAATAATTAGTCATGCCACAGCCACACACAATACTCAAGCTGTGTCCCAGTTAACAGCACAAACCAGATACATTCATTATTCTAGTCCATGTGACTACACCATCACCCACTCGATTTAATGAAATAACTCATGACAATTTGATTTAGTTTCCATGATTTCAGCAGATTCCAGAATTACTTAATAAAATTTATTTAAATCAAAATCTATCAATTAACTGACGATATGATGTCAGGATTGGTTACAACAATACTTTAGTACGATGACCAAATCTGATCAAATGTGTTCCATTTGCTGTGCAATCATGACAATTCTGCAGCATTCAGACAGCTCCTCCACTTTGCATCTGGTTCCACTTCTACAGAATGCACTTCCCAGAAAAGGTGTTGAAGTCAGTTCTATTATGGGTGCATGGCTCAATTTCATTTATCTGGAAACACAGTACTGTACACATCCTGGTAATGTTCAACAAAATGTACTTCAAGACCCTCTGTAATAAATGTTGGTAGATCGCAAAAGTCCTTCTTGTTTTCCATTGGTAAAATGATGCAATCAACACCAGCTCTCTTTGCCTAAGGGGGAAAAAAAAAGTTCAATTTAAATCTTTTCTGAAGTGAAATTGTTACAATGGCTTTCTTAAAATAATGGTATTAAGATTTCAGATTGCATACAAATATACACCAAGAGAATCAGGGTGAATAAACTAGTTTCAGACTCACCACTTCACTAAATGGCAAACAAAAGTTTCCTGTCACATTGAATACAGATTGTGGATAAAGTTTACCCTCACTGCATTTGAGAATTTTAGTTTGTAAGGGTGTTAATGAAACTAATCAAAAATTGAAAGTTTCTTTTTATTGTTTTAGCATTTTCTTACTATTTACAAGCCCCAACTTTTAAAGGAAATAGCTCAGCTAAAACAGGCCTTTGGTTTTCCTGCTTACAATAGTATCTATAATTTCAGAAGCTTCACAGTAACTTACAGCAATAGTCTTCTCCTTAATTCCACCAACAGGCAGGATTTTCCCAGTAAGTGATACCTCTCCAGTCATTGCCAAATTTTGTCGTGCAGGTCGATTCATTGCTAGAGAAAGGAGTGCACTTACAATTGTACAGCCTGCACTTGGACCATCTTTAGGTGTGGCACCCTGGAAAAACAGCGTAAGTAATGTTTAAATAGTCTCCTGTACTATTCATTTATTTGACAGTTGCAATGTTTACTAACCTCACTCTTCACATCCAAAATAGAGAATACAGATGCTCTGTATTAGCATGGTGATGTACGTAGCTACTCACAGTGGCCCTCTTCTGGTACAGTGGTAGTGTCCCTACCATGGGCCAAGAGGCCCAGGTTCAAGTCCCACCAGCTCTGGAGGTGTGTAATAACATCTCTGAACAAGCTAATTAGGCAAAAAGTGGTTTTAAAAAAATAGTAACTAACATCACAAACTGTTTTGCTGAGGATGTGAAGACATCCTCTTTACTTTCTGGTTTTATTTATAGGAGGTGGATTTCACTGGCAAGGTCAGCATTTGTCTGTCTAATTACCCTTAACATCACTGTATCATGTCCCATACCAGTGACTTCTGCACTCTGTCTTCCACCTGATTACAAACCTATTTCTTTGTTCTCTCCCCTCCTTCTCAAATTTAATTTGCATAGAAATATGTTTTATTTTTTCCAGTTTTAAGGAAAGGTCATTGATCTGAAATATAAAACAACATTCCTTTCTTTGTCAGATACTACTCAATCTGTCAAGTATTTACAGCCTTTTCTTTCTTATACTTTTAAATTTTACAAGGATCAGAAATTCATTATCCTGGATAATTTAAATTGCATTGCTCAGATTAAGAGGTTGCACTCAGGGAATAGGATCAAAACAAGGAAGTTAGAGATGCATATTAATGTTCCTCTCCCACACCACCTATAATTATGTAAGGATAGATCCTTCCTGCGTAGATAACTATTTCACAATGCTGGGAAGGAACAAATTCTGTACAGCATTTTCTTTCCAAAATCAGCATATGATCAGCTGCTTGAACTGTTATCACAAAAAGGGTCAGGTAAACAGACAGCAGGATAGACAAGTTCCTGTCTTTAAAATATTCAATCAACAATTCAAACAAATTATCTTTATTACTGAAGCATGGAATATTAGTAAGCTTTTAAATCCAAATAAATATTCATGATTTTGTTACAACAATGGACAGCTGACCAACCTGACCTGAGGTGTAGCCACACAGTGAAGATGGACATTTCTATACTCTTAATGCAACACACAAATGACATAGCTCTGTATTAGTAAAGTGAATAAGATAAATATTTTGCCACTTAGCATCTATATACCCAGGAGTGTAGTGTATATGTAGTGATGTATATGGTTAATAGGAACCTATGTTATGTCCTGCATGTTCAGTGGGAGTGCTGGTTAAAGTTGACTCATGGAGTCAGTGTCATACAGCATAGAAACAGACCCTTCAGTCAAACTAGTCCACACCAAACGTGCTTCCCAATTAAACTAGTCCCACCTGCATACATTTGGCCCATATGACTCCAAACTTTTCCTAATCATGTGTTTATGCAAAGGTCTGTTAAATGTTCTAACCGTATCTGCATCCACCACTTTCATTCCACACACTAAGAACAAAGAAAATTACAGCACAGGAACAGATCCTTCGGCCCTCCAAGCCTGTGCCAATCCAGATCCTCTATCTAAATCTGCTGCCTATTTTCTAAGGATCTGTATCCCTTTTGCTCCCTGCCCATTCATGTATCTGTGTAGATACATCTTAGATGACAGTATCATTCCCGCCTCTACCACCTCCACTGGCAATGCGTTCCAGGGACCAAACACCCTCTGCATAAAGAAGTTTCCAAGCACATCTTCCCTAAACTTTTCCCCCCTCACTTTGAACTTGTGACCCCTAATAATGGAGTCCTTCACTGTGGACAAACATTCCTTGCTATCCACCCTGTCTACACTTCTCATGATTTTTTAGGCCTCAATCAGGTCCTCCTCAACCTTCTTCTTTCCAATGAAAATAATCCAAATCTACTCAATTTCTCCTCATAGCTGCAATCCAGGCAACACCCTGGTGAACCTCCTCTACACCCTCTCCAAAGCATCCACATCCTTTTGGTAATGTGACGACCAGAACTGTTTGCAGTATTCCAAACGTGGCCGAACCAAAACAACTGTAACATTACCTGCCAACTCTTGTACTCAATACCCCTTACGATGAAAGAAAGCATGCCGTATGCCTTCTTGACCACTCTACTGATTTGCGTTGCCACCTTTAGGGAACAATGGACCTGAACACCTAGACATCTCTGTACCTCAATTTTACCCAGAACTTTTCCATTTACTGTATAGTTTGTTCTTGAATTGGATCTTCCCAAATGCATCAGCTCACATTTGTCCGGATTGAACTCCATCTGCCATTTCTCTGCCCAACTTTCCAATCTGCTGTATTTTCTGACAGTCCCCTTCACTATCTACTACTTCACCAATCTTAGTGTCATCTGCAAACTTGCTAATGGTAAATCATTTATGTATATCACAAACAAAGTGGTCCCAGCACAGATCTCTGTGGAACATCACTGGTCACAGGTCTCCATTTTGAGAAGCTCCTTTCCACTACTACTCTGTCTCTTTTTGTCCAACCAGTTCTCTATCCATCTAGCTAGAACACCCTGGACCCAATGTGACTTCAACCTTTTTCATCACCTTACTGTGGAGAAAGTGCCCCTCATGTCTTTTAAAAAAACTTCCTCCTCCTCACCTTAAAAATATGCCCCACAATTTGAACTCCCACCCTAGGGAAAAGACCCTTGCTATTTCCATTATCTATGTCCCTCAATGATTTGATGAACCTCCATAAATGTCTCACATATTTTGGTGTCATCACAAATTTACTAACCACATCTCCTACATTCTCATCCAAATTGTTTACAGAAATGACAAAAGTGGACCCAGTACAGAGCCCTATGGAATACAGCTGGTCACAGGCCTCCAGTTTGAAAAACAATCCTCTGCCACTACCATCTCCTACAGTAAATCAATTTTGTATCCATCTGGCAAACTCACCCCAAATCCCATGTGATCTAACTTTACTAATTAGTCTACCACGTGGAACTTGTCAAAAGCTTTACTAAGGTTCATGCAAATGACATCTGCCATTCACTTCAAGTTGTGTCTTTAATAAACTAGTCTTTAAACAAATAAAGATTTGCTTAACATTGTTTCATACTGACCTTCTGTTGGGCCTGCCTACTCTGAAGAATTTTCCCCATGCTTTTGATCCCACAATCAGTTCCCCCTAGCCCTTTCCTGTTGCTGCCTCCAGCCTCACCCTGCTCCATTCTTTGAATTCTAAAATTTTAAAGTTTTAAACCTCAGGTATTTGCTTTGTTTTCTGCCTGCCATTCTGAATTTGGTATGATGTCCTGGCTTCCATCTAGTGGCAGACGCTGGTCAGTGCAAGTAATTCCGCCTGCACTGACCAGCTTCAACCACGAGGTGGTGTTTAGTCAATTAAAATTTTAACAGGCGGTTGTACTTTGAACATTTATTCAAAGTAATTATATAGTATTTCTTGCACATTTTAAATTCATAAATAAAATAACCTTTAAAATAAAACCAATTTAGGCATTAGTCATCCAAACTGTCTCAATTTAATGGTTCACTTTTGAGAAAGGTTCTGAAATATTAAATATATAGCTTTAGTTTTACATGCAGTAATTATTCTGTTTTGCAAGTTGTTTCAAAATAAAACAGCTTTCACGTCACAGTAGTTCAATCTATACATCATTTCTTACAGCAAAAAATGTTTGCCAGAAGCTAACTAACAGTGATGCCCAGAGTCCCAATTTTCAGGAATGCAACAACTTTAAGTGAAGGTTTCTTGTGCTAACTATCTTTTAACAATTTCATGTAAATATACTTACAAGGAAGCCTACGAGAGAATTCTGAATATATAATTCATATATATTTAAAACAAAAGAAGATAAATTTGTTTTGAAATGAAGGTACTTTAGCAAGGCATTTGACAAGGTTTCATATGGTAGACTGGTTACATCAAATGGAATTCAGGGAGAGTTAGCCATTTGGTTACAAAATTGATTCGAATGTAGGAGACAGAGAATGGTAAACGCGATTGTTTCTCAAACTGGAGGCCTGTGGCCAGCAGTACGCCACAAGGATTTATGCTGATTCACTGCTTTTTGTCATTTATATAAATGATTTGGATGGAACACAGGAAGTATGGTTAGTAAGTTTGCAGATGACATCAAAATTAGTGAAGTAGCAAACAGTGAAGAAAGTTACCTCATAGTATAACGGATTAGATTGGCAAAAGGCAGAGGAGTGGCAACTGGAATTTAATTTAGGTAAATGTGAGGTGTTGCATTTTAATAAAGCAAATCAGAGCAGGACTTGTATACTTAATGCTAAGGTTCTGCAGACTGTCGCAAAACAAAGAGACCTTGGTGTACAGGTTCATAGTTTCTTGAAGGTGGAGTGAAGGCAGCATTCGGCACGCTTATCTTTATTGGTCAGTGCATTGATTTTAGGCAATGGGAGGTCATGTTGCAGCTATATAGGATATTGTTTAGGCCACTTTTGGAATACTGCATGCAAGGATGTTGTGAAGCATTAGAGGGTTCAGAAAAGATTTGTAAGCATGTTGCCAGGGTTGGAGGGTTTGAGTTATAGGGAAAGGCTGAATAGCCTGGGGCTATTCTTTTCCTACAGTGTCAGAGGTTGAGAGGAGAGTTGATAGCGGTTTACAAAATCATGAGGGGCATGGATAGGGTGAATAGTCAAGGTATTTTCCCTAGCGTCGGTAACGCCAAAAGTAGAAGGCATAGGTTTAAGGTGAGAGGGGAAAGATTTAAAAGGACTTAAGGGGAAACATTTTCAATCAGAGGGTGGCACACATACAGAATGACCTGACAGAGGTGGAGGAGGAGGTTGGTACAATTACAACATTTAAAAGGCATCTGAATGGACACATGAATAGTCAGGGTTTAGAGGCTAATTAGAAATATTTGAACCTAAGGATATGTTGCCAAGCTGTACAGCTCTACGACTCTGTTATTGCCAATTCAGTTCTTCATTGAAAATATTAACAGTTACAACTGTACCAGAAGATCATTTCCTGGAAAAATGCACTTAAATCATTAACTATGCAGCTAGCTGGAAAATACAGGGTGTGTATATTTTCTTTCACGATTTTCCATTTCTATTTCAAAAGATGACTTACATTAAATCACTTAAGTCAGTTAAGCCCAAATAATTAAAAAATGGCTGTTGTAACACCTTGTTCAAGAAAAGATCAAGACAAAAGATGGAAAATTATAGGCCGATTAGCCTAACCTCAGTAAAATTCTAGAATCCATTAGTTAAGGATGAGATTTCTAAATTCTTGGAAGTGCAGGGTCAAATTAGAACAAGTCAGCATGGATTTAGTAAGGGGAAGTTGTGCCTGACAAACCTGTTAGAATTCTTTGAAGAGGTAACAAGTAGGTCAGACCAGGGAAACTCAGTGAATGTGATCTACCTAGACTTCCAAAAGGGCTTTGATAAAGTGTCTCACGGGAGGCTGCTGAGTAAAGTGAGGGGCCACAGTGTTTGAGTTGAGCTACAAGCATTGGTTGAGGATTGGCTGTCTGACAGAAGGCAGACAATTGGGATAAAAAGATTCTTTTTTGGAATGGCAGCTGGTGACAAGTGGTGTCCCACAGGGTTCAGTGTTGGGGCCACAGCTGTTCACTATGTATCAATAATCTGGATGAAGAGACTGGGGGCATTCTGGTGAAGTTCGCTGATGATACTACGTTAGGTGGACATGCAGGTAGTTCTGAGGAGGTGGGGAGGCTACAGAAATTTCTAGACAGTTTGGGAGAATGGTCCAAGAAATGGCTGATGAAATTTAATGAGAGCGAATGCGAGGTCTTGCACTTTGGAAAAATGAACAGGCATGGACTATTTTCTAAATGGTGAGAAAATTCATAAAGCCAAAGTACAAAGGGATCTGGGAGTGCTAGTAAAGGATTCTCTAAAAGTTGAATTGCAGGTTGAGTCCATGGTTAAAAAGAAAATGTAATGTAGTTATTTATCTCAAGAGAGTTGGAATGTAAAAGCAATGATGTGCTACTGAGACTTTATAAAGCTCTGGTTAGGTCCAGTTTAGAATACGGTGTCCAGTTTTGGGCCCCACACCTCAGGAGGGACATACTGGCACTGGAGCGTGTCCAGCGGAGATTCTCACGGATGATCCCTGGAACGGTAGGTCTAACATACGAGGAATGGCTGAGGATCCTGGGATTGTATTCATTACAGTTTAGAAGGTTATGGGGAAATCTAATAGAAACTTACAAGATAATGCATGGCTTAGAAAAGGTGGACACTGGGAAGTTGTTTCCGTTACGTGGGGACACTAGGACCCGTGGGCACAATCTGAGAATTAGAGGGGGTCAATTTAGAACAGAAATGAAGAGAGATTTCTTCAGCCAGAGAGTGGTGGGCCTGTGGAATTCATTGCCACAGAGCGCAGTGGAGGCCAGGATGTTAAATGTCTTCAAGGCACAGATTGATAAATTTTTAATCTAGCAAGGAATTAAGGGATATGGGGAGAGTGAGAGTAAGTGGTGTTGAAATGCCCATCAGCCATGTTTGAATGGCGGAGTGGACCCGGTGGGTGGAATGGCCTTACTTCCACTCCTATTTCTTATGGTCTGAAATATAGATGCACTTTTTCCTGTGGAAAAAGTCGTGGAGGGGAGAATGAATAAATTCAGTTTAGTTGCCCTGAAAGTTTGTGAATACAGAAGCACTTGGGGTATTTTAATTGATTTGTGCATTGCTTTTATTTTAGACAGCAGAAGAAAGTTATGCCTCTTCATGGAACCAGCTTTTTTATTATGGTTCATAATAACCAGGGGACCAAAGGATGAGAAAATGCAACTATGAGAGGCATATTAGCACTGTGAAGGAAGATACTGTAATCTGACAGATGTTTGTCAAGCTACGATGTGTCAGAACACAGGCTACCTCTTGGCTGCTTGGACCAAAATATGGTGGGAGCTCAGCCACTGGACTGTCTTGGGGATCCAACAGCAAGAAATACTGGGCTAAAATTTCACTGAGCAAACAAGATGGTGCTGCATTATGGCAACACATGATTTTTTTTCCATTCTGGCCTCAATGAATGCACAGATTAGATTAGATTACTTAGTGTGGAAACAGGCCCTTCGGCCCAACAAGTCCACATCGCCCCGCCGAAGCGCAACCCACCCATACCCTTACATCTACCCCTTACCTAACACTACGGTGTAATTTAGCATGGCCAATTCACCTAACCTGCACATCTTTGGACTGTGGGAGGAAACCGGAGCACCCGGAGGAAACCCACGCAGACACGGGGAGAACGTGCAAACTCCACACAGTCAGTCACCTGAGGCGGGAATTGAACCCAGGTCTCTGGCGCTGTGAGGCAGCAGTGCTAACCACTGTGCCACTGTGCCGCCTTGATTTGAATTATTAAAAAGATTCTCAAAGAATATACTCAAACCTTACCTCAGGCACATGGAGGTGTATGTGGGATTGAATCAAGAAATCATTGGTATCATCTTTCTGCATGAGAAAAGCCCTTGCAAATGTATAGGCAATTTTCGCACTTTCCTTCATCACATCTCCCAGCTGACCAGTCATTTCAAGAGAGCCTTCTTTACTTTCCTTATCCCTTGGCCGACGAAGAGAGGTTTCAATAAAGAGAGTTGACCCACCTGATTGTGAAGATTGGAGTGGTTAATTTAGACAGTTTCTTGTGTTGTAAGATACAAAGTCATGTTTATTTTCTACCGAGTTCTTCTTATAGGGCATGGGAAACTACAGATATTTTACGTACTAAATCATAATGATGCTCATGATTAATGGCTTTCATGGAGACTGCAGATGTGTTATGAAATTTGAAGTCAACATGACTCAACTAAGTTACTTTGCCAAGTTCTCCTTGGAACCTGTTATTGAAAAGGTAAGTTAAATTCTGCACAATGGGAATGTGGAAACCACCCAGAGCCTAGTCTTACATTATTTCCAGTGACCAGCTGAGGATCAGTGATAACAGTAACTGCTAACTCTAACCCCACAATTCAGACATGGTTAGAAGAGTTATTAATATAGTGCATTTACTCTCAAAAGGATGAATGTAACAAGTTTACACGATTGCCTCATCATTTTTAAAGAATAATTTGTTGTCACCTACTCCTGCTTTGAATTATTGTATAGGCAACCCAAAATGAAGGATCAGAATCAACATAAACAAGATGTGACTTGGATTTTATGATTTCAGCCTTCAAGTAGCCATTAGTTCAACTTTTACACCAAATGTGCCATGCTAGTTTTCAACAAGTGTGATTATTTAAATGTGAGCAAACGAGAACAGCAATATGAAGAAAGAAAAGTTTTTTTTTCAAATTGCCTGGTATTTAAGTGAAATAATGAACAAAGAACAATACAGCACAGGAATAAACCCTTTAGCCCTCCAAGTCTGTGCAAACACATTTTGCTCTTGCATATTAAAACGGTCTTCACTTTCAGAACCTGTATCCCACTATTCCTTTCCTGTTCATGCACTCATTTGTCCAGGTGTTTCTTGAATGCTGCTATTGTGCCTGCTTCCACCATCACCTCTCGCAGCACGTTCCAGGCACTCACCACCCTGTGTGTGAAAAACTTGCCTCGCACATATCTTATAAAATTCTCCCCAAGCACCTTGAACCTATGTCCCTAGTAACGGACTTCCCCCACCCTGGAGAAAACGCCTCATACTTTCCACTCTATTCATACCATTCAATCTTATAGACTTCTATCAGGTTGCCCCTCAACCTCCGACATTCCAGTGAAGACAAAGTCAGTCTATCCAACATTTCTTCATAGCTAAAATGCTCCACACTAGGCAACATTCTGGTAAACCTTTTCTGTACCGTCTCCAAAGCATCCACATTCTTCTGATATGCAGTTCTAACCAACTCTATCAAATTCAGAAAGAACTAAAAACTTTAGATACGCAGACAGGAAAATTACAGATGTGAGCATAGAGAAATACAAGTTGTTCAAGATTGTGCATAAGATCGCACAGAAGTGAAAAGGTACTTTGAAATATGTATGCTAAGGAATTAACATATCAGACCAGGAGAAAGCTTGGAATATTACAGCAGTGGTTACTTAATCAATTGAAAAGTGACAAAGGGAGTAAACATTGAAGGTGTTGGGTGGGATGTCAATCAAGCAAGTTGCTTTGTCTAGGAGAGTGTTGGAGCTGCACTCAGAAACAACTGAAGAATATTTCACCATTCTCCTGAATTGTGCTATAGATGGTTGATAGACTTTGGACACACTTTTTGCAGAATTCTTGGCCTTTTGACCGGTTTTTGTAGCTACTGTAATTATAAGACTAGCCTAGTTCAGACTTTTGTTCAATGGCAACATGCAGATGTTGATGGTGCAGTAATTTCAGCAATTCTAAAATATGGTAAAATCTTGCCATCAAAACAGGATGGTGGTTTCCTTCCTTATCTGTAAGTAAGAATACCAGTGAGAACATCAACCAGCCACAAAAAGACATGACCCACTCTCACTAGCATCCTTACATACAGATGAGGAAGGGCACCACTTCGACTGGGACAACACATCCATCCTAAGACGAGCCAAACAGAGACACACGAGAATTCCAAGCAGCATGGCATTCCAACTGGAACTCTATCAACAAACATTTCCCACCCCCTGAGAAAAAGAACAGGAAATTACACCACCAACTGAAGGAAAACTAAACACAAATAAAAAGCGGGCCAACTCACCAGTGCTTTATCTGGAGGCTCACTGATCAAGTTACCTAGTATGGTGACGAAACGTCTGAAAACAAACCTTCCAGCTCAGCAAGCAAACCTACATCCATAATAAGTTTGATTATTTTTAAACTCAAAAGGCTAACCATTAATTGAAGAGGCGTCATCATACACCTACAAGTCTAATACCAGAACTTAAGAACCAAGTATGAACAGCATCATATATCCCAAAGAATATGACTTTCGAAGACAAAAGAGGCTGATTTCATATAACTTCTGAAAATTGCACAGTTGTTCAATAAGATAATCACAGGTAAGGAAACAAAAATTAATTAGAAAATACATGGATATTTATTCAGCAAATTGCTGATTGAGACATAAAACAACTGATCTTGCAAGAGAGGAACAAGATTTCAAAAATCATTTTCAGCGGGTAAATAATCAGATTCCTACATCTGTCTGGATTCTGGACTGATTTTATAACCAATGAGACCATTTCTGAGGAATAATTGGTTGGAGAAAGTCAGATGGTACAGGTTTCTCTCTGAACAATAGTAATTTGCGAATTGGTAAACAATGACACATTTTGTCAAGAGTTTTCTTCTTGATTTTCAGAGTTTTATAGCATGTAAACAGACCCTTCAATCCAATATGTCCTGAGATTAGAACAACTTGGAAGAATATTACATCGACAACCGAAGTCAGAGGCAGGGCAGAGACGCACAGGAGGAATACAGGAATTCTTAGGGGGATTTTAGCATGGGAGGGGTTAGTGATGAGAAATAGACAAGCCACAGAGAGGTTTTAAAAGTTTGCGGACTTGAAGTGGATGTAGGACAGCAAGTACAAGGTTGATGGATAAATCTACACACCATGAATTAGGGCAAGGACAGAAGAGATTTGGATAAACTCAAGTTTATGGAGATTGAAAAAAAGTCCACGCAAAACAGCATTGGAATAGTCAAATAGACAAGGTGGAAATAGATTAAAATCAGCTATGGCATTGTTCTGACTCAAATCAATACAAAGCTCAACCACTTACCCAGAGCTGTCCAGGCTAAACCCATTACAACGCCCGGAGGAGTAACATCATACATCCTATCCACTGTGAAAACAGGTTTTCCGACAAAGTCTTGGAGGTTTTCAGGGGTTATCATTACTGCGTCAGCCTCCTTGTGTACAATTTTGTAAGCAGCCTTGCGAAATACCTGCAGAGGGGAAAAAAGGTCAATTGTGACTGTAGAGGTTCAATTAACTGAAAAAAAAGTACAAAACAAAACTGCAAATGAGGTGCAAGATCAATTACATAGTCCAGAGATGTAAAAGCAGTTGAAGAATGATTAGCTTAATAGTCAGTTATTAAGAATGGTGGAAAATTTCTGTGTAGCTAGTTTTTACTTCTGCTAGGAAGCTTGTTTTGGGTTTGGATGTAAAGCATTTAATATTTGTAGCGAGCAGAACATTGTTGCACGGTGGTTCAGTAGTTAGCACTGCTTCCTCACAGCGCCAGGGATCCGGGTTTGATTCTAGCCTCAGGCGACTGTCTGTGTGGAGTTTGCACATTCTTCCCATGTCTGCGCGGTTTCCTCCAGGTGCTCCAGTTTCTTCCCACAATTCAAAAATGTGTAGGTTAGGTGAATTGGCCATGCTAAATTACCCATAGCGTTCAGGGATGTGTAGGCCAGGTGCATTAGTCAGGGGAAATATAGAGTCATAGGGTAGGGGAATGGGTCTGGGTAGGAAACTCTTTGGAGGGTCGGTGTGGACTTGTTGGCCAAATGGCCTGTTTCCACACTGTAGGGATTCTATTTTTAAAAATATTGAGGGGAGTATTGGCATCAGTAGTCAGGGAGCAAGCAGAAGCCCAGGAGTCCCTGCATCTTTCAATGTTGGATTTAAGGCACAAGGACCTATAAGGTGTTCAACAAGGTTCCCCATGGGAGACTAGTTAGCAAGGTTAGATCTCACGGAATACAGGGAGAACTAGCCATTTGGATACAGAACTGGCTCAAAAGTAGAAGACAGAGGGTTGTTTTTCAGACTGGAGGCCTATGACCAGTAGAGTGCCACAAGGATTGGTGCTGGGTCCACTACTTTTCATCATTTACATAAACGATTTGGATATGAACATAGGGAGGTATAGTTAGTAAGTTTGCAGATGACTCCAGAACAGGATCTTAATCAGATGGGTCAATGGGCTGAGGAGTGGCAGATGGAGTTTAATTTAGATAAATGCGAGGTGCTGCAATTTAGGAAAGCAAATCTTAGCAGGACTTATACACTTAATAGTAAGGTCCTAGGGAGTGTTGCTGAACAAAGAGACCTTGGAGTGCAGGTTCATAGCTCCTTGAAAGTGGAGTCACAGGTAGATAGGATAGTGAAGGCGGCGTTTGGTATGCTTTCCTTTGTTGGTCAGAGCATGGAGTACAGGAGTTGGGAGGTCACATTTCAGCTGTACAGGACATTGGTTAGGCCACTTTTGGAATACTGCATGCAATTCTGGTCTCCTTCCTATCAGAAGGATGTTGTGAAACTTGAAAGGGGTCAGAAAAGATTTACAAGGACTTTGCCAAGGTTGGAGGATTTGAGCTATAGGGAGAGGCTGAACAGGCTGGGGCTGTTTTCCCTGGAGCGTCGAAGACGGAGGGGTGAGTTTATAGAGGTTTACAAAATCATGGGGGGGGGCATGGATAGGGTAAATAGACAAAGTCTTTTCCCTTGGAGAGGGGATGGTTTGGGGGGTAAAAAAAAAAAAAGAGTCCAGAACTAGACAGCATAGGTTTAAGGTGAGGGGGGAAAAGATATGAAAGGGATTTAAGAAGCAATGGTTTCATGTAAAGGGTGCAGCGTGTATGAAATCAGCTACCAGAGGAAGTGGTGAGGCTGCTACAATTACACCATTTAAAAGGCATTTGGATGGGTATATGAATAGGAAGGGTTTACAGGGATATGGGCTAAGCGCTGGCAAATGGGACTAGATTAGTTTGGGATATCTGGTCGGCATGGACGGGTTGGACCAAAGGGTCTGTTTCTATGCTGTACATCTCTATGACAAACAGTTACAATAGGAGGTTAGAGGTCAGGAATTCTGTGGTGAGTAACTCAGCCTGACTCCCAAAGCCTGTCCACCATCTACAAGGCACAAGTCAAGGAGTGTGATGGAATACTCCCCACTAGCCTGGATGAATGCAGTCCAACAACATTCAAGAAGCTTCTAACCATCCAGGACAAAGCAGCCCACTTGATTGGCACCGCACCAACTGTCTCCACTATTGCTCAGCACCGGCAAATGTGTGTTATCTAAAACATGCACTGCAAAAATTCACTTAAAAGATCCTCAGACAGCACCTTCCAAACCCACAACCACTTCCATTTAGAAGAACAGGGTAGCAGATACATGGAAAACAGAGTCATCTACAAAGTCCCTCCATGCCACTCACCACCCTGACTTAGAAATATGGCTATTTCTTTACTGTTGCTGGGTCAAAATACTGCAATTGCCTCCCTGATAGCATTGAGTGTTAACCCACAGCACGTGGACTGCAACAGCTCAAAAAGGCAGTTCACCTCTACCTTCTTAAGGGTAATTAGGAACAGGCAATTAATACTGGATAGCCAGCAATGCCCGCCCACAAGTCAACAGAAAAAAAAATGTTAGCCTAACCATTGATGCCCAGATCCCATGAATGAATATTGAAAAAAAAAAGTTGACATTTAATATACTGCAAACTGAGCAGCCCTCTCCAGGTTGGAGCATATATCTCAATAACCATAGTGCACTCACCTTCTCCACCTGTTTTTGCAGATTGCGAACTCCACTTTCCCTGCAATACTGTTTAATGAGAACAGTAAGTGCTTCAGATGTAATCTGCACTCCCTCCTTCTCCAGACCACAGGCATTCAGTGCTTGAGGAACTAAATAACGCTGCAATAAAGTAAGAATCCAGGTTTACAACCCAAAGAGAAAATACTGTAGAGATTCAAGTATAGTAATTGCATTCTTGAAGGCAATCACAGCAGCCAATTTGTCACATGAACAGTGATGAGATGAATGACTGATTTATCAATTTTTGATAGCATTATTTAGATGATAAATGTTGTCCAGGGCACAATCAATCAGAACTTCCTAGCGTCTTATGACTAGTGCCATGGGATATCATAATCTATTTGAACAGACATGGTATTAATGTCTCAACCAAAATGTGGCATTCGAAACATCATGCGTTTTTTTTCCTGTTCAAGTAAGAAAAGTGGGATTTGAAATTCATGATCTACTATCTCAGCACTGGAACAGGATTACTATGAAACTCTGGAAACACTAAATTATTTGTTTGCATCCAACTTGCCAAGGCACCATAATTATCATGATGCCCCACATTCACAATTCACAAGTCCCTCACACAATACAAAAAGATATCATGTTCAAACAGTACGTTCCTTCAGATCTATTCTATTGGCTTCTAAAGAACAACTATACCTCAGCAATTGCAAGCTTCTCTTGCGCTACATAACCAGACACGTTAATCATTTCCATTCGATCCCGGAGAGGTTCTGGAATGGTTTCGGTCACATTGGCAGTGCAAATAAAAAGTACCTAGCAAATTAAGAGATATGGGATTAGAGCAGATTAGTCCACAACATATCCTTTTTCTGCATCCTATCAAGATTTCAGATTCTCATGAGGCACAGTTTCACAGATTGGAGCTGCTCAGATGAATATTTAGCTACAATCCTAGGCCATATGCAACCAACGTATGGTAATCTCATCCACAAAATTTAGACTTCATTGTACCAATATTTCTTTGTTCGATTGTTTGGTGGAACACAACATATGGAAAAGGCAGTTTTTATTATGGCTTTCCAAGACACAGTATATTGCACTTTTACTAGTGGTAATGTCACTGGACTAGTAATCCAGAACTCCAGGCCAATTCCTGAAGACATGGGTGTTTGAATCCGACCATGGCAGTTGAAAACATTTGCTTTCAGTAAAAGAAAATTTGAAATATAAATGTTAGCCTAATGATTACTGAAGAATGATGTGAAAATCCACCTAGTTCACCTTTGTCCTTAGGGAAAGAATTCTGCCATCCTTACCTGTTCGGGCTTATATGTCATTTGTAGTGGACTCTTATTTGCAGATCGTCTAGTGGTGCTAGATCAATGGATTTCATTTCAATGGCAAAGAGTTTAATTTAAAGGGGCAAATCATGGAAATGAGAGAGTGTAAAGCCTTGGTTTGCTTCTCCTTCTGTGTGGGAAGTCAGACACAGCCCAGGACTAAAACGTGTACAGGAAGTGTCCAGCTGCAGCTAAAGATTGGAGTTGGAGCGGAAGCTAGGGAAACTGCAGCAACTGCAAGGATGAGTGTATCGTAGTTAGCACATACAGAGAGCTGGTCACTGCAGAGATCAAGATGCCACAGGCAAGGAGAGAACGGATGACCACCAGGCAAACAAAGAAGACTAGGCAAAGGTATGCAGGTGTCTTCTTTGGCCATCCCCCTGCAAAACAGGTACAGTGTTTTGGATACCGTTGAGAGGAATGGCCTCTTAGACAAAAGTGGCAGTAGCCAAATTTGTTACACCTAGGTTGGCTTTGCTGAATGGGAGTAGTGGTGTGGGAAGGTTATACTAATAGGGGATTCAAGGATAACTGATACACCTTTGTGTGGCTGCAAACAAGGTGGTACATTGCATCCCAGATGCTAGGGTCAAGGATGGCTTGAAGTAGCTACATTCTGCAGCAGGAAGACGAACAACTAGTGGTTAGGGGAAGGAAAGGGATGAGAGTCTTATAGCAGACTATTGGGAGTTAGAAAGCACGTTAAAAAGTAGTACATCAAAAATCTCAGGGTTGCTAACAGAATCAAATGCTAATCGGAGTAGAAATAGCCGAATGTAACTGATTGACACGTGATTGTAGAGATGGTAGAAGGAGGAGCATTTCAGATTGCTGGGACATTGGACTGGTATAGGTTCCACCTACCACAGAACAAGTTGGCTGGGTTGTACCTGGGCAGAATGGGAACTGATGTTTCAGGGGAAGTATTTGCTACAGCAGTTCAGGAGGGTTTAAATTAAAATGACAGGGGGTTGGGAACCTACACAGAGATAGATTGGGAGAAACAAGAGCCAAAACAAAAGACTGACTGTCAAATAGGAAAGGCAATAGGCAGAGTGTTCAGAGGGAAAGAATCAAACAGGGTCATACTGCAAAATAATAGGAAAGGGATAAGAATGTCAAAAAGACAAATTTGAAGATCTTTTGTCCTAATGTGCAGAGCACTCTACATAAAAGATACCGTAATGGTCTGAGCACGAGCTGGCTACAATAAATTGGGGATTGTTACTTCAAGGTATTACAGTGAATTGGCGATAGCAAACATTTAGAGTACGCATGAAAGAACTGCATCAATTGTTCATTCCTGTTTGGCACAAAAGTAAAAAGGGCCCAGAATGGCTAACAAGGAAAGTTAGGGATAATATTAAATCTGTGGAAAAAGGGGGAAATAAAAGCTGTCCTGAGCATTGGAAGCGGTTTAGATTTCAGCAAAGACAAAGGGATTGACTAAGACAGGAAAAATAGAACACAAGAGTAAGCATGTGGGGAATGTACAAACTGATTATAAAAGATTTCTTTTGGTATGTGAAGACAAATGTCAACCCCTTATAGTCAGAAACAATGAAAGTTATGAATGGTAACAAACAGATGGAAGACCAATTAAATACATATTTTGGTCCTGTTGCACAATGGAGATCAGGAGAAGTAATATCCCACATATTTGGGAAATGTGGTCTAGTGAGAGGGAGGGACTGAAGGAAATCAATATTTGTGAAGAAATAGCAGTCCACCCACTGCACATAAATCACATGTCTGTTTTTCAGCTTTCATGGCAATGAAAATAAAATAGTATAGTCAAGATACATCACCACAAGAACAAGCGCTGATTCTAAAACTGATCAAAAGATGTTATTTCCCAAACATATTAACTTTAAATATACAAACATATTTTATGACCAGTTTCCAATTTTTTTTTTTTTTAAAATGATTGTGTGAGAAATTACATCCAGTAAGATTTAAGTTTTAGTCAGGACTAATTTCAATAGGTTTTGTAGTCGATTATGCAACATTGGCTGAGGACTAATGATAGCATGTTGAAAAGCAAAAGCAATTGAAAACAAAGTAAAAATCAGGTTAAGCTTTCAGCTACTGATTACAAATCTAGCAGGATGGTACCCAAGATGATAGAATTGTCTAGTTGTGATATCCTCAATGAGCTGTAATATCCTCCATGTGCAGCAGCAACAATCATTGTTCAGATTCTCTAGCAACTGAGGGGTAAACAGAACCTTATCTGATTAACAGTTTAAAAAAAAGCTTATAGTTTACAACTAATTATATTGATTTCTTGTCCTGTAAATGTTTATTTCAAGTAATAAGTTAATTCAATATAAGTGATACCACAAAGTGTGTTCAGTGCTTAAAATTAATAATTTGAATAAAATGGCTTTAAGCTAAATAGTATAAAATTTCATGTTGGATTATTTATTCTGAACAGGAGACAATTAGTTTAGCTTTCAAAACCACAACTGTGAACACGACGTTAAAATCAATTCAGTGGTAAATTCCAAGCTATCATGCTGAAAACTACTTCTAAAATTGCAATGGGGGCATTGCTGGCAAGGATGAAATTTCTTGCATTATCCTTCAAGAGAGTTGCTTGCTGGATCATTTCAACACTGATCCACATTACTACAGATCTAGAGTCACACATATGCCAGACCAGGTTAAGGATGGCAGATTTCTTTCCCTGAAGGACATTAGTGAAACAGATGAATTTTCATGGTGCTATTACCAAGGCTTTATTTTGCAGATTCATCAAATGAATAAACTGAATTGGTGGGATGCGAACCTGTGTTTCCAGGATTTTAGCTTCTGGACTACTAGTCCAGTTACTTTACACTGTGAAGCCACAGCCTCTTTGAATTGACAGGCTACACTTTAACTGAAAATTAGAATCAATGGCAAGAAAAAGTAACTTCCATTTCAGTAATCTTGCAGCAGACCCAAGAAAGGAGAGCAAAAGTTGATACAGGAAGGGAACTCAAAGCATACTTTTGACAAGTCAACAGGCACATCAAGATAATGATCCAGAAAGTTAAAATTCTGTTCTGGATCAAGAAGTTCCAGGAGTGCAGAAGATGGGTCTCCCTGATAACCACGACCAATTTTATCAATCTGGAATAGGCACAAAAAAAATTACAAACAATTAGACATGCAAGAACATTTTCAATCACGTAACCAGCAGTGTACAAGCAGCACTCGGGTCATTAATAAATGATCCAATTGAATTCAGTGCAATAGGAAATCTGTACATGTGAAATGGCAGTCAAAATGTGAAGTTTTAACACCATTTGTTTGTTAAACTCCTCAGAAACTAGGCCAATGCTTATCACAACTAGTTTAGAGAACATTACCTCATCAATAAGAACTAAAGGATTTTCAGTCTTTGTTTTCTTCAAGCATTGAATGGCTTTCCCAGGCATAGCTCCAACATACGTTCTCCTTCGAAAAAGGAAAGAAAAAAACATATGGTTTGCTACTATTGCTGACCACCTTTTTATGTAAATGATGTAAATACTCTACAGGTGACAGCAACAAATACAAGAAGATCTGAAATAAATCAATACCAAGCCCGCAATGGCTCACCCGTAGGCTAGCAAATTGGGCAGACAAATAGCTATTATGGAATTCAATAGATAAAAATTCAGTGATGCATTTTGGCAGAAGAAATAGAAAGCAGCAGTATGAACATAATGGCACTGGTTTAAGATGACACATGTGTATTGCTTTAGATTCCTGCCCAAACTAAAGTTTACAGAGATTTAGCAAAATGGTTCCGGGCATTGAGAGGTTTAGTTTCAAGGTTAGGTCAATATTGTTTTCAATTAAGTAAAAGGAGATTGAGGGGCGATTTAACAGTGGTGTTCAAGATTGATGGGCTTGGAAAAGTAGACGAGGAAAATCTCTTACTGTTAGCTGATTGTTGGCTTGTCCATGTACAAAGGTGCAAGGCTTGGGAAGAGATCCAGTGGGTACAGGAGGAAGATATTTTTTTTTTTAAAAGTTGCTGATCTGGAATTCGCAACCCACAAGGGTGGTGGATATGGAAAAATCTTTTGATTAAAAAAATTAGACTAGGCACGTAAAGAAAATTAACTTGAATGAACACAAGGGCCAAGCAGGGATGTAGGACTACCTGCAGGGCTCTGTAGGGAGCCAGCACTAATTCAACAGACCAAAAAACCTCTTTGTGAGCTATAAATGACTAAGTATAAAAATGTTGCGTAAAGAAAAATCAACAATGATAATTACAATTTGGATAGTAGTAAGAGGCAGGTCATTGTGTCACCTGTTGTAATGTACTTTGAGGGAGTACTTTGTTTTTAATGATCAATAACTCATTAATTAGCAATTTAAGAAATCAATCCTCCTAGCTGATGCCACAAAAGATTTGTGTTAGCTTTTGAACTCAGTGTAAAATATGATCTTGCGTTCAACCTCTTTATCCTGAATACAGCAGCACACACCCAAAAGCAATCTCAGTTTAACTCTTGCACTTGACGTGCATCATGAATGTTCAAATAGCTTTTCTTACCTCTAATATTTCTTACATTCATTATGATACAAATAGGTGTACCTCCGAATACACAGCATTAATTTCTTGGTCTACTAACCTTGTAAAGAGTGCGCAAATATGTAGACACTTAAAAATGCATAAATTTAGTATGAATAGAACAGTGCTATTTACATTACCTCCATCCCTTTAAGTCATGCCCAAAAACACCACAATGCAAAATTAACACAATTATGTTAATATATCATTAGTGTCATCACATCCCTAATGGAGCATAGCCGATAGCAAAAAAATTAACAATGTTACCTGCAAAAATTCTGTAGTACTGTTTATTTAATAAACAATGCTACATAGGTATTTATAAAGAAAATGAGCATAAAAGTGAAACAGCACGTAGCTACACTACAGTACTGCACAGCCACAAGTCGAATGAGGGGGAAGAAATCCACCAGGATTCCCGTTACTGATCATTAACCAATGAGGACCATGAAATGAAGCTGGGGTGAAAATTGACTGAAGTAAAAACAGATGATCACAAAAATCTATACTTTTTAGATACATTATTTTAAGACTAATTTGCACTTAAAACACTAGAATTGCATTTATTTCAATATTAACAGCTATACATTGAATGCCATTTGCAAGCTTTTATCACAGTTACAATCAGGTGCAAATAGGAGGACTTTAGCAATGATATTACTTAAGTGCAGATGATTACAATACCTGTGACCCTTGATTTCTGCAACATCAGTCATTCCGCCAACGCTGAACCGGAAATATTCTCGATTTAATGCTCTTGCTATAGATCGAGCAATGCTGGTCTTACCAACTCCAGGTGGACCACAGAAACATAAAATTTTTCCTTGGGTTGTACCACGCAGCTGGCTGACTGCAATAAATTCCTGGAAACATGGAAGAGATGTCCCATTACAAATTTAGACTTACAGATTTACCTCACCTAACAGGAGTGTCATATCATCATTACAATTAAAACTTTTTACAAAGCATCATTAAAATCAATAGGAATTTCACAAACTAAAGAGACCAGAGAGTACATTGGGAACAATTGAGGTAATTAGTATTGATCGAATTAAGGCAGAGCCCAATAAGCAAGAGGTAAAATGGAATAATGAGTTATGCAGATAAATTTTGACATGGAAGATTGGTAGAAGAGAGCATAAATATAGTCATGGACTGTTTAAGCCAAGATGGCCCATTTAGGTATTTTATATCCTTAAGTTTTGCATCAATGTGGACAGTTTCCATTGGGATACATGGGACTTCTGAATTTAAGGAGAAAGCAAAGGAAGCAGCTTTTAAAACCATGTGGAATTAACTTAAGTGCTTATACGATGATCTAAAATGTTTAAATTTTAAATGTATAGAAAGTAATTCTTATTATATAGACAGACTTTCCCCTCAGTATGCCAGCAGCTCAAAGCAGTCTCTAATTGACTGCAACAACTCTGAAGGATGATACGGAAATCAAGGGATAATTAATCCAATTTTCCCACTCCAGGGAAATAGAAGGGATCTAGTCAGCATTGCTCCAAGCTGAAGAGATCTTCTAGTAAACCTTTTATACTATCAGAGCACAGATCAATCCCCCTTTGACGTATATAGCACTGACAACTGATCAGCTCATACCAGGATGCGTTTTTTGACCTCCTCCATGCCATAATGATCCTCCTCCAATACCTCGTTGGCTCGTTTAAGATCCATATTTTCTTCACTGCATTTTCCCCAAGGCATTGTTGTCAGCCAGTCCAAGTAATTCCGAGTTACACTGAACCAGGTGAAATAAAATATTAACCAACAATATCGAAAGTAAACTACAATCATGCAGCCCACCAGTTAATGACTCTTTTACAGAGCTGTTTATAAATTAAAAATCAAAGCTTCACACACACTAAAAAGTATTTTGAAAGCACTGAGCAGATCTCATGCTAAGTTCGATGTTATGCTGCTTATTATTTTAGTCTTACACTATACAATATATGCACAATCTATTAATCTGCCAAAAGGGTAACACTGCTCCTTTAAAAGTTGAGAGTCTAACTACCCTAAATAAGAAGCACACAGTCAATTAGGGTTAAATTAAGGTAACAGAACAGATTTTTACTTTAATTATTTTAGACCTATTTAGAGCTATGATACACTTACGAAGCAGATGGGACATGAACCCATGCCTCCTGGCTCAGACGTTGTTATTGGGAAATCAGTGACGGTAGCATCATTGAATGACAAGGGTCAGAGGTTAGACAGCCTTTAATATCAGTTTGGAACTATTTCAAAGGATAGTCCTACAGCATTCAAATGTTAACCATGTTTCTCTCTCCACAGATGTCAGGCTTACTGACGTCTTTCGGCAATTTGCTTTCATAATATTGTAGTTGCCATTTCCCAGATGTTCCTCATTTTTACTTTATCTACTCTGGTTCATTTCCTTTTCTTAAAAAAAAGTATTTTGGCACTCCTGTTCCACATTTCTGATTTATTTCCTGGCCAGCTAAATCTGCACTTCATTGATTTGTTTCTGTTCTCTCCTTTTCTGTTTAATTTAAGCAGATTTAATTTCTAGTATAGGGCAACGCCCATATCAGTGGAATCATTTGCCACAGTTTCAGTTACCCGTGGTTTACCATGGCTAGATCATATTATAGGGAACGTTCCGAGGTTGCCAGGAAGGTAAATTTCCCATTAAAATGAATGAGTTTGCTTCTATCTGCGGTAGGTCCTGGAACATATCTCCCACGTGTATGGGATGTGGGGAAAGAGAAATAGTACTGTTGTATTCCTTTCCTTTCCAATTGGTCCTCACTACTTCAAAGCTGTTGTAATCTCCCTATTTACACTTTTCATTAAGACATTCATGCCCCGGTTCGGGTCACAGATTTCTTATCACAGTACTCTGTTTTCCCACAACACCTATATTAATTTTGCTGTTTGTTTCTATGCCAGTCTGTACGTGACTCTGAAAACTTTGAGATTATCATCCTTGAGCTGCAACTTTTAAACTTTGGCTCCCAACTTCCACTGTTCCATTAACAGGATTTCCTTTCTGTTCCTACTTACATTGCTTGTTCTGCTTTGAAAGAAAGTCAACAGATTATCTCTACCCACCACCAAATTCTCTTCAGCCATCGCGGGATATCCCTTGCTCTGGCAATCACGTACATTAGTGACTGCAAAGGATCCCATCTATCCTGAGAGTTATGGAGATATCTATTACTTCAACACTTTCTGGTCTATTTTGATGCACACGAGCTCAGATTCTCAGATCCAAGGAATTGCAAATGGTATCAATCATGCCAATATTCAGTGAAGATCCATATTTCTGGCCATATAATGGATAGAATGTAATTGATGAAGTGGCTGGAGATTACTGATCCTTGACAGTACCCCAAGTAACCTCTTAGTCTATGCTAATTGGCCGATTAGTTCCTCCAGTTTTTAAACAAATGAATTATCCTGACTTTGAGTACAGACAATTAATCCAAAAGATATAAATAACCTCAATTCACATAAAATGAAGCAGAGTGCAAGAAGTCTCCATTTTACAAAATGACTCTTTTGTATATGTTTGCTCAGCCCTCAAAGTTGTGTACATTCAGCATAAAATACTATTAAATTCAATTACAATCAAGATACTTCCATGGGAAATAACAGACCTAACTTAGAAATCATGATTTGCTCTCATAAGTCATATCAGCATAATCATTTTACCTTAATTCTGCGAAGCTACTTCAAAACATTACTGATCCTACACTGCACTTAACATATTAACATAATATATTATTGAAAATAAATATTAACTGTTTTAAAAATGCTCTTCATATCATCTACCTGCCAGCTTAAATGTTTCCCATCATGCAAAGGGGCTTTGCAAAATTCCTAATATTTCAACCCATCGTGACTTTGATTTAACTACCCCTTTCTACCCAACTGCACTTCAATTTTGCAAAAACAGCATTCCATTTCCTTCACTGGCAGCTAGCTTTAAACTTGAAATTACTTTTTTAAAAAAATGTTCTAAAGGTGATACAGTGCTCAGGAAACTTTCTTCCCTCCTGAAAACACTATTAGTCGTGCGATTCCAGAAAAAGTTGTTTTGTAAATTTCCACAGGAATCTCACTTGAACTCAGAGGAATGATTATCGAGTAAGTTGAGTTTGTTCAGCTCTTCATCAATAACCTCCATAACATGTTTTGGAACAACCAGTTCCTTTAACCTCTCCCGAAATTTCTCCTCAATGGCATCTTTATCTTCTTTCTCCAGTCCCAGTTCTTTCTTAATAATCTTCAGCTGTTCCTGGAGCAAGTATTTACGATGAGTCTGCTTGATTTTCTCTTCTACCTAAGAATTATGAACAAATACTACATTCACAGTAGGGTCAATTTTATATTTCATTAATACAATAACAGCAGATACTAAAATTGAGCTTTAGTCAGTAACATATGTATGCTTTTAAATGAAAACCCAAGGTTATAAAGCTACCTTGAAGCATCACAGCAAAAATCCCTAGTGTGTGTAAATATTCTGTCCTCTGTGGCACCAGAACTCATGCTCCAACTCAGTCTGGGCTAAAATAACCCAAAGTCAGATACAAAAGGTGACACAATTGGCTTTAGGTTTACCAGTCAGGAGTAACAAAAAAAAATCTCATGTGTACAAGTGTATCCAGGACAGCTTTAGCAATCAACAATTCTTGCAGATAATTGAGGATCACTTTTGCAACAATCTGGAAGGTGATTAGCCCTTTTGAACAGTAACAGTTAAAGACAGCATCAATTAGATGTTTAGAAAGCAAAGAAAGAAAGCAAAACAAAGCACAAAATGAGATGTAGTGTCACCTCTCGTCCAAGACGCTGCTGCAGTTTGCTCAATTCAAACTCTTTTTTCAATAGAGAGAGTGCCTTGTAGAGTCGATTTGGAATCTAAAGAAACAAAACATAAGACAAAACACCAGGTCAAGTTATCCACTCACTGGGTTTCATGGGAATAAAACGTGAAATGCTGAAAATCCTGGGAGTTCTAGTCGAGGATTCTCTAAAGGTCAACATGCAGGTTGAGTCTGTGATTAAGAAAGCGAATGCAATGTTGTCACTTATCTCAAGAGGGTTGGAATATAAAAGCACCGTTGTGCTACTGAGACTTTATAAAGCTCTGGTTAGGCCCCATTTGGAGTACTGTGTCCAGTTTTGGTCCCCACACCTCAGGAAGGACATACTGGCACTGGAACGTGTCCAGCAGAGATTCACACAGATGATCCCTGGAATGGCAGGTCTAACATATGAGGAACAGCGGAGGATCCTGGGATTGTATTCATTGGAGTTTAGAAGATTAAGGGGAGACTTAATAGAGACGTACAAGATAATACATGGCTTGGAAAGGGTGGATGCTAGGAAATTGTTTCCGTTAGGTGAGGAGACTAGGACCTGTGGACACAGCCTTAGAATTAGAGGGGGTAAATTCAGAACAGAAATGTGGAGACATTTCTTCAGCCAGAGAGTGGTGGGCCTGTGGAATTCATTGCCGCAGAGTGTAGTGGAGGCTGGGACTAGATGTCTTCAAGGCAGAGATTGATAGATTCTTGTTGTCTCGGGGAATTAAGGGCTACGGGGAGAATGCGGGTAAGTGGAGTTGAAGTGCACATCAGCCATGATTGAATGGCGGAGTGGACTCGATGGGCCAAATGGTCTTACTTCCACTCCTATGTCTTATGGTCTCTTAACACTAAATTTGTCAGTTCTGTATTTGCAGATTATTCAACTGATACACAATTTGCCTTCAAATATTTCACTAGGCTTGAAGGCAGAGAGGTTGGGAGTTGACAGATAAAAAGATATCTTAAAAATGTAAAATGAGTCATGGTAAGAATGTTAATAGGACATGGAAAATTGAAGAGTTTAGTAATGAACGAGTAGAATGGTGGAGGTTTCCAAACATAGGTTATGTAAACAACATTTTAAAAAAAAATTCATTCATGGAATGAGGACATCGCTAGCTATTGCTCATCCTAACTGCCCAGAGGGCAGTTAAGAGTCAACTATATTGCTAGCGGTTTGGAGTCACATGGAGTCACACCAGGTAAGGATAGCAGTTTCCTTCCCTTCAGGACATTAATAAGCAAGATGGGTTTTCCCAACAATTGACAATGGATTCATCATTGGACTCTTCCAGATATTTAATGAATTCAAATTTCACCACCCGCTATAGCGGGATTCAAACCTGGAACATTACCTGGTCTATGGATTAAGTACAGGGATAATACCATTGGCTGTCACTTCTCCTGACATGGAGAGGCTTAAAGATGAGCAATTTACAGGGTGGTGGGGAACTAGAAGTTTGTGGAGAAGGTAGAAATAGTGAACAAAAATGCATGATGGATAACAGATCAGTTGAATAAGTCGAAGGTTTGAGAAGTTGAGGATGGCGAGGCTACAGGGGAGATTATCAAACATTTATTAGAACAGTCCCAAGGATGGTGAATCATCATTATGGGGCTAGACTGGAGAACCTTGGGTTGTTCTCCTTTAATAAGCATATACAATTATGAGGGTTTGGATAAAGAGCATAAGGAGAAGCAGTTTCAATATTTTAGAAAGACCATTGTGAAGTGGAAGGAAGGAAAATGCTGTTAATTTGATAGACACGTTTATTGGACAATCACCACAAGAGAAACAGTCGGCATTGCAGAGCACAAAAGCAAGGAGACATATGTGCAGTGAGGGAAACCTTTAAAACCAGTTACTGAGCTACAATCTTTGGTCTGAAACCAAGATGCAGTAGGGTTTACTTTTAGAAAAAAAATGTAGAAAGACAATTCTAACTATATCATGAAAAGGACAGAGCAATTACTATTTTCTTCAACTTGGGAAAAAAGTCAGATTACCTGAAGTGGAGTCACTGACTGGAGTAGATGATGTTGGAGGGTAGTGAACAGATAATGGAATTTTAAACTCATTTTTCGGTAGAAGGAACAGATATATGGGTAAATTGCATCTGAACAAGTAGCAAGGAAAAGAACAAACAAACAACAGAAGAGGAGTAGAATTTATCACGGGAGTCCCAAACGACCTTCTCTAACTACAACTTTCTACTCTGTCATCCAATCCTTCTATTCCTGTTTCTAGCATGTATGCACCTACTGTACCTTAAAGCCTTCAGAGAAGCATTCAACCAATCACTTTTCTTCTTTAACCTTTAGTCTATTGTCCAATCTGTTCAAAATTCAATTATAAAATCCTGTTCCAATTTCTCAGAAATTCTTAATCTTCCCCCTTGCAGTTGTGGGAGGTGATGTAAAGAAAAGTTTATTTGTACAACCTACCCTCTACTAAAAACATTCCAGCATTTAAGCCTTTAAAATCTGCTCACAAGTTTAATATAATTTAGGACTCAATTATGATGGGGTAATGCCCATTTGATTTTAGTATTTGACAAGTCAGATCCTCAACAGGTAAATATAGATTATAATTATTTTTGTTTTATTTTTGATACCAGACATGGACGGATTGTCTTTTGAGGTGAGGTCCAGTGGATTGGGCTTGGGAAGAATGAAAGGTGACCTTATTGAAACATCCAAGCTTTTTAGGAGACTTGACAAGGCAGATGCAGAAATATTGTTTCCCCTCATGGAAGAATCTAGGACCAGAAGACATAAATGTGCCATCTGAGTTTTAGACAAAGAGGAGGAATTTCTTCCCTCAGAGGGTTCTGAATCAAGAGAATTCTTTGGTGCAGAGTGTCGTCAAGCCTGGTCATTAAGTACATTTAGCGCAGAGATAGATTTCTAAGCAGCAAGGTGAATGGTGGAGCAAACTCAATGGACTGAATGGCCTACTTCTGCTCCTAAACCTTACAGCCTCATCACAATGAGCTTTTACTAAAACATAAGCATGCAACAATACAGCCTTTGTTTTAACAATATAAACATAAAAGATTAACAGAAATAAACAGGTTATAACCTGATAACACAGAATCAAAGATTTTTAAACACATACTAGAAATAACCCATGTACCCTTTACAGTTTGAATAGAAACAGCAGCCATGTATTGCAATCACTACAATCAGAACACTTTACAACCATTGCACTTCTAATATCAGTGTTGTACTTCTACCATGACCCAGTGAGGCTCATTTAGAAAGGACGACAGACAGTGTATCTTCTATTTAATATGTTATAAGGCTTGAAATAAAATTTTAAACTGTAACTGGAATTGTACACTACATAACTCAACAACTTCAATGCTTTTTCTATTTTTGAAAAAAAAATTCAAAAACTTTACTTCTTTTCCACTCACTGTCACCAATACTTCAGTCTGGGATTAATAATGACTTATCTGAAGATAATTTCACTACTTGAAACTTTTTGGGGAACACAGCTTGGCACATTTCTCAATTGGAAAGCTTCACAGTTCTTTGAGTTCGATACATGTTTCTTTTCTGAATGACTTTCCAGCACAGACTAAAAATGAAAGTCAGATCTGGAATGTCCTCCCACTACATCCTCTGTTCAGTTCTCTATCAAGTCTGAGTAACTTCCTTTCACTTCAAATTAAGCATTGTGGTTTTTACAGGCTTATTATTAACCCTAAACACACACATTGTTTACTGCAAGCTTAGATTCTTGGAATTCTATATACAATATTAAAAATAGACATTTAATCTCTCAGCTTCATTATGATATATTGTTCTATTTCAGCTTTTGTATATCCTGGTGATGCAGACAAGGGCACTGCATCATCTCCATGCTGAATATCCTTTCCAAGAACTACAAAACTGCTCAGTTCCTCCTGGATTGCTAAACCTAAGTATTGTGTCACCAAACTATTACTGAATTTACTTGAGCACCCAATGTTGTTATATCTTGATGCTGTGTCTTATAGGCCATGCTTCTTCATATCAGCTGCTTAGCTTAAATTTAAAGAAAAATCAGTCAGTTTCTCACATTTCTAAATCACTTCCTCCCTCTAGGAACACACATATTATTCTCAATTATACTGTCCACTTCGAAGCCCTTCCCTGGTCACAAATACAATAACTCCCACTACTTTTTATTAACTTTCCTTCTTACATACAACTTCAACATGTTAACTCATGTCTCATGAGAACTGAACTTCAATGACAACTTGATCATAATTTCAATAAGATCTGTTTCAATGCTCCTCTTTACCACAAAGAAAGGTAAAAAAAATGAAACGATTTGCCTGGGATTAAAACACAATTGATTCATAAATAGCCTTTACTCCAGTTTCAAAACAACAGATCTGGCTTAATTCTGATCAAAAATGGGACAACAAACTGCTTCATTAGATCAAACCATTATAGTGGTTCAAGAAGATGGCCCATAATCACGTGTTCAGGGCAGGCAGGAATCATCAACAAACACAATGTGTGCGTATGTGTGTGTAAGAGAATATGTCCCTAAGAACTGAAATTCATTTCCACTGAAATCACCTTTGCTGCTATGTATATCTACAAAGCACCGATATGGTAGCAGAGCTGCACTGGGCTCTTGATGAAATTTTATGAATACCTTATTCACAGCAACAAAATGAGGTAAAAGGGAAACCTGTAATGGATTTTTCTATCTAAACAATCTGAACTGACATCTTACGTTGGTCTCCTCCAGCACTTCCTGTAGCTCATGCGATTCTGCACCCGTAAGTGCCGCTCCCATGTCACTCAAATAAATTGGGTTATCCACCACCCTCTGTCCTGCTTGCATCATCTGAAGCACCGACTCTCTGAAACAAAATGTAAAAAGCAGCAGTTACTTTCATTCAAAAATGAGCTTGAACTAGAATAGCATTATTGTTCTATCACAGGCTAACCAAAATTCTGGATAGTGTGCACTGACATTTGCACCACGACAACAAATCTCTCAAACTTGTCTGAGTTTTTTTTTTGAGGAAGTGACCAAGAAGACTGATAGGGGCAGAGCGATAGATGTTGGTTACTTGGACATCAGTGAAGCCTTTGACAAGGTTCTGTATGGTAGACTAATTAGTAAAGTTAGATCACATGGGATTCAGTGTGAGCTTACCAGCTGCATGCCAGATTGGTTTAACAGCTGGAGACAAGAGTGATGGTGGAGGGCTGTTTTTCAGACTGGAGGCCTGAGACCAACAGTGTTCCACATGGAGCGGCACTGGGTCCACTTTTGTTTGTTATTAAAATGATTTAGATGAGAATACAGAAGGCATAGTTAGTAGGTTTGCAGATGACACCAAGATGGTTTTAGATTACATTACTTACAGTGTGGAAAACAGGCCCTTCAGCTCAACAAGTCCACATCGACCCTCCGAAGAGCAACCCACCCCCCTACATTTACTCCTTCACCTAACACTACGGGCAATTTAGCATGGCCAATTCACCTGACCTGCACATCTTTGGACTGTGGGAGGAAACTGGAGCACCCGAAGGAAACCCATGCAGACACGGGGAGAATGTGCAAACTCCACACAGAGAGTCGCCTGAGGCAGGAATTGAACCCGGGTCTCTGGCGCTGTGAGGCAGCAGTGCTAACCACTGTGCCACCGTGCCGATATAGTGAAGGTTATCTAAGATTACAGAGATCTTGATCATTTGAGTCAATCAATCAACTAAAGAGTGGCAGATGTAGTTTATTTTGGACATATGCAAGGTAGTGTATTTTAATAAAACAAATAACGGCAGGACTTTTACAATTAAAATTTGGGCCTTGAATAGTGTTGTAGAATAGAGAGACCTAGGGGTTCATTTACATAATTCTTTGGAGGTTTGCATCACATATAGTTAGGTGGTTAAGAAGGCATTTAGCATTCATTGTTCAGACTTTTGAATATAGGAGTTTGGATGTTATATTGAGGTTTACAGGACTTTATACACCAAAAGAGGGCCCCAATGTCCAGGGTGGTCACTCTGTTATAGGAAAGATATTTTCCCTTTCTTGACATTGGTTTGAATCTGACGCCAAATTGTGAGCACATCCAGGTGCACAGTGCTGTCATCAAGTGAAGCTAGGAGCTAATCACCTTGGCATATTACAAAACACAACAAACCAGGAAGTAAAATGTAATTATTTTCCTTCAGTTCTAAATTGAATTTTACAGTGTGAATTAAATGTTTGTGACAAATATGGGACTAGGCAGAAGTGGATATCAAAGCTCAAAAATAATGTAAATCTATTTTTACCCAATGGAGAAATTTGATAGTCACAAATGTATTTTGATCATTATTCCTCTGTGCTTTCTGCCTTAATTCTTTGATTCATTGTCTGCAAAGATCTTAATATTGCTGAAGTTCTCAAATACCTCAATCAGAGTCATAGAGATGTACAGCATGGAAACAGACCCTGCGGTCCAACCCGTCAATGCCGACCAGCTATCCCAACCCATATGCCACCTGTCAGCTGCTCAGTCCATATCCCTCCAAACCCTTCCTATTCATATACCTATCCAAATGCCTCTTAAAATGTTGTAATTGTACCAGCCTCCACCACTTCCTCTGGCAGCTCATTCCATACACGGACCACCCTCTGCATGAAAAAGTTGCCCCTTAGGTCTCTTTTATATCTTGCCCCTCTCACCCTAAACCTATGCCCTCTAGTTCTGGACTCCCCGACCCCAGGGAAAAGACTGCCTATTTATCCTATCCATGCCCCTCATAAGGTCACCCTTCAGCCTTCGACGCTCCAGGGAAAACAGCCACAGCCTGTTCAGCCTCTCCCTGTAGCTCAGATCCTCCAACCCTGGCAACATCCTTGTAAATCTTTTCTGAACCCTTTCAAGATTCACAACATCTTTCCAATAGGAAGGAGACCAGAATTGCACGCAATATTCCAACAGTGGCCTAACCAATGTTAGCCACAACATAACCTCCCAACTCCTGTGCTCAATACTCTGACCAATAAAGGAAAGCATACCAAACGCCTTCTTCACTATCCTATCCAATTGCGACTCCACTTTCAAGGAGCTATGAACCTGCATTCCAAGGTCTCTTTGTTCAGCAACACTCCCTAGGACCTTACCATTAAGTGTATAAGTCCTGCTAAGATTTGCTTTCCCAAAATGCAGCACCTCGCATTTATCTGAATTAAACTCCATCTGCCACTTCTCAACCCATTGGCCCATCTGGTCCAGATCCTGTTGTAATCTGAGATAACCCTCTTCACTGTCCACCACAACTCCAACTTTGGTGTCATCCGCAAACTTACTAACGGTACCTCTTATGCTCGCATCCAAATCATATATGTAAATGACAAAAAGTAGAGGGCCCAGCACCAATTCTTGTGGCACTCCACTGGTCACAGGCCTCCAATCTGAAAAACAACCCTCCACTACCACCCTCTGTCTTCTACCTTTGAGCTAGCTCTGTATCAAATGGCTAGTTCTCCCTGTATTCCATGAAATCTAACCTTGCTAATCAGTGTCCCATGGGAAAAGCTTGTCTCATGTCTGGGGCAGTGTGCTGCAGGAATGGTGAGCAGTTTCTGAAGCGATGCACAAGGTGAGTGGATAATATGGACTCATGAACAGGTGACAAAAAACATGTTTTCAGAAAGGAATGGGCTAGGATGTGGACTTCTCCTTCCAGCTCCAAGAACTGGATTGAATTTCACTCCAGGGAGATACACATGTTCTGGTCCCAAGCTGATAGGACTCCGATGAGGAGGATTAGTTTTGGGCTGGAGCACAGCCAGCAGCCACCAAGAGCTCCTGGTTTGCTGCAATGTTTCCCAGGGGCCTGCCCAGTGGGAGGAGAGCCAGCAGGATCCACAGCACTGGGAACTGAGCCCATGACTGGGAAAGGCTACTGTGCTGAATGGAGTCCTGGGCTCTGTGCTCTGATGCTAGCTCTTTGGTACATTGAGGAAATCTTGGGTGATCACTGATCTCCACATCAATAGACAATAGACAATACGTGCAAGAGTAGGCCATTCTGCCCTTCGAACCAGCACCACCATTCATTATGATCATGGCTCATCATCCTCAATCAGTATCCTGTTCCTGTCTTATCCCCATAACCCTTGATTCCTCTATCCTTAAGAGCTCTATCCAACTCTTTCTTGAAAGTATCCAGAGACTTGGCCTCCACAGCCTTCTGGGGCAGAGCATTCCATACACCCACCACTCTCTGGGTGAAGTAGTTTCTCCTCAACTCTGTTCTAAGTGGCCTACCCCTTATTTTTAAACTGTGTCCTCTGGTTCGGGACTCACCCATCAGCGGAAACATGCTTCCTGCCTCCAGAGTGTCCAATCCTTTAATAATCTTATATGTCTCAGTCAGATCCCCTCTCAGCCTTCTAAACTAAAGCGTATTCAAGCCCAGTCGCTCCAATGTTTCAACGTAAGATAGTCCCACCATTCTGGGAATTGACCTCGTGAACCTACGCTGCACTCCCTCAATAGCCAAAATGTCTTTCCTCAAATTTGGAGACCAAAACTGCGCACCATATTCCAGGTGCGGTCTCACCAGGGCCCTGTACAGCTACAGAAGGACCTCTTTGCTTCTATACTCAATTCTTCTTGTTATGAAGGCCAGCATACTATTAGCATTCTTCACTGCCTACTGTACCTGCATGCTTGCTTTCATTGACTGATGTACAAGAACACCTAGATCTTGTTGTACTGCCCCTTTACCTAACTTGACTCCATTTAGGTAGTAATCTGCCTTCCTGTTCTTGCCACCAAAGTGGATAACCACAGATTTATTCACATTAAACTGCGTTTGCCATGTATCCGTCCACTCACCTAGCCAATCCAGGTCACCCTGTATTCTCCTAACATCCTCCTCACATTTCACCCTGCCTCCCAGTTTTGTGTCATCAGAGACTTTGATAAGTCCTTGCTCATGACACTAGATCCTCTTTTAGCCGGTGGATAGAATTGGATGGCGAGGTGAGAATGCGGTGCCCATTGAAGTGAAGGAGACTGGGTTTCATGGAGAGCTCATGTCCCCTCAGGCACTCCCCCTGCCCCCTCTCTGGGAGAGGGAGATACAATCTGAGAGAGAATTGCTGTTGTGTGTCCGGTTTGATTGAAACCCTTGGGGTTGAATCTCCCTGGGGGTGAATTCCCTGGACTGAACCAGCAGTGAGCCTGGAGAAATGGTGGAAATGACACCAACAGGAATTCCCACTGGTCTCCCGCCCAAGCTGCAGCCAATTCTGGGCCTGCCCTTTCGGAAGGATGTCATGCCCGAAGGGATGAGGCAAGGGGAGATTTCCCAGAATGGGACCAGGGATGAGGCTCTTCAATTCTGTGCAGTGACTCCCAAAGTGAGGATTGAGGGGATCCTGGTGGATTGTAAGGGAGAGATGAGGAGGTGCTGGATGATATAATTCAGCTTGTGTTTCCCCCAAAGTCAAACACAACTTGGCCATCTGTGCCTGGGGCTGCTTTGGGACTGAAGGATATGAAGGAGAGCAGCAGGCTGCCAGTCACTCCCAGGACAAAATCCCACCCCCTCCCATCCTCTCTCCACCCACCCCACTCCCAACCGATCTTCCCTCTCACCTCCCGGCTTCAGGGATTCCCAGTCACTGCTCTAACACTGTTTATTCCTCATTCTGCTCTGGAAGCTGTCTCCGCCTCAGTTTCCATTTCCCCCTTACAAACTGCCAGATTTAAAGCCTAAATTTATAATCTAATTTTGCTTCTCAACTTAACTCCACTTCTTGAAGTGACAGAGGAGTCCTGAAACTTGTACTTCATCTAGATTATAACATATACACCTCAAAATGATAAGAACGGGAAGAAAATTATTGATTTAAAAATGTTTAAGCACCAAATGTCATATGACTTACCTATAAAGTGGATTAAGAGCAATGATGTCACGTATTGTTTTCACAATTTCTGCTGTAAGTGCCTGTCAAGAAAAGGCAGACATTATTCAGCTTTTCCTCATTTCAGGAAGTTTATATTTAATATTTTGAAACAGACAACAAGCTATTGCACATCACAATTTAATAATTTATGTGAGAGAGCACAGCATGGAAACACGCATCAAGAAAATCCCAGCCATCGATATAATCATACATTTACATCTGTCTGCAGTGTCTCAGGGCTAGTGAGGGGAAGACAGGTCAAAATGTGTTGCTGGAAAAGCGCAACAGGTCAGGCAGCATTCAAGGAGCAGGAGAATCGACGTTTCGGGCATGAGCCCTTCTTCAGGAAGGGCTCATGCCCGAAATGTCGATTCTCCTGCTCCTTGGATGCTGCCTGACCTGCTGCGCTTTTCCAACAACACATCTTCAGCTCTGATCTCCAGCATCTGCAGTCCTCACTTTCTCTTCGAAGACAGGTCAAATCAGAGTTCCTGTGATCAGTGCTTTGTAAGTAGAAAGTAAGCACGCGATAAAAATGGACTCCGATACCTACAATGGTCAAGCACATGATTTCACTAGAAGCCTCCCAATAGCATCGTTCATAATTTGTCCAAAATTCTGGAGATTGCTTGTTACTACCAATTCACTTACAAGACATCACTACTTCAGAACCACTAGGAAAAGTGTTAATTTCCTTGCACCAAGATCTTTCTTTGCTCTATATCTTTCCTTGAAGAAAAAAAATAAAAAGCACTGAAATAGGAATCTGTACTAAATTAAAGTAACAAAAATGATTTTGGGAAGAAGTGGATCAAACAAAAATCACCCTTTTACAACTTACTTTAACTTCTTCTGTGACTTGAAAGTCTTCATGGACTACATTTTCCACCTCTACCATTAACAGTTCACCTAGTGGAGCAACAAGCGACTCAATGCTTGTATCCGCTGTTGAGGATTGGCTACCTCCTTCAACAGTTCTCTGATGTTTTTGTTTCCCCTGTGCTTTGTCTTGATTTTGCTCAAATTCTGCAGGAACCATTTCATCACTATTTACTTCCAACTGCCTGGTTAACTGGATTCTAGGGAACAAAATAAAAAATAATCTTGGGTCCATTATTTAAACTGATAAAAATCACCAAAAACAGAAACAATTTAAAAGCTGCAGCCCTGTTTCAATGCCAACACACTCCTCTGTGTCACACAGCTGTGGATTCAAGTCCCATCTTCAATATTCAACAGTACTTTTTCGACTTTAAAATGTTTTAGGACATTCTGTAGGTGCAGCATCTTCTTCCTTAAAAATTCAATAGGACTCGGAAAATGTTCCAAAATAAAAAGGAGCTGGCAAATGAAACAGACAAGGCAGCAAAAGTGTTAAGACAGCATCAAGGGAAGAAAGTGAATTGAAGGTTTTAGGAAACAGTTTTAAAGTTAAGGGTTTCAACAGGGGAAGAGAGGTAAAAGGCAGAAAAGAAAATGAGCCAGGTGCAGGACAAAGAAGAGGATGGGAAAATTGGTGGGGGATACGAAGAGGACGGAACAGACAGAATGATAGAGAATGATGTGTGTCTGCACGTGTGTGTGTAGAAGGAGAGGAAAGATAAGTGACAGGAATAGAGAAGTACTGAGGAGCTGCTGAACTTGGCAATGTCAGCTGGTGCCTACTAAAACTTGACAGCTAGGGTTTCCACTGAGCTTAGCATCAGTTAGCAGCCTGTGATCCAGCACCATTGTGTCCAGGCAGGTCCTGTGGCCTCAGACAGCACTGTAGCATGAAGACAGACTGCAAATCACATGGTTTGGAGTGTCAACAAGTTTGAGAGAGAGGGGTTGCTATCAAATTATGCCATCCTGGTCAGGTAAGGTCCTGTTGTAACAGCAATGCACAGAGGTTTCTAGTTCTAATAACATAATGATGTTAGAGGAAAACAATGTTAAAAGTGACTTTAAACATTGACTCGCTGTATTATGTTCTTATATTTGGAGAGCACAATGCAATTTACACAAATACTTCTTCTACTTACTTCTCTGTCTACTCAAGCTACTTAGCAAACTTGGTTGGAGATAGAATGTTAGTTGAATCCCAACTGTTATTGATTGGGTCCAAATTAACACACCTGTATTTAACTAGTTTTTAAATTTATAATTTTTCCACATTGACAATTCATACTTCATGATCATTTATGGTATGTCATTTAGTGCAACAAAACTGTAAAAAGCAAACTCAGTTTATTGGTTAATTAGAAATCAAGTAACTCAATCTGATGTCCAACTTACCTTCTGTGTCCCATTACAATCATGCGCAATCTGTCACCTAAATCTTGCATCTCATGGATCTGGACGAATGTTCCTATCTGGTAAATCTCACTCAAGCTTTCAACTGCATCAGATTCATTGCTGTGAGTTTACAGAGAAAATAATAACATTATATTTATTTGCTTTGTATTATCCCTGCAGACCAAAAGGTAGGAGAACTGAGTGGTTCCAAAACAAATCGTTCACTGTATCCCATTTTAAAAAGTTAATTTCATTTCTTCAATTAATACTGATTGCAAGTCAGTTTCATCTAAGAGGTGCAGTCTAAATTAAGTGAGACTGAAGTCATGATATTTTCCTATTCTTCTCATCAACCTATTGGATTTTCTTATACACCTCTGGAACAGGTGGGATTTTAACTCAGGCCTCCAGATCCAGAAGTAGGGACAGTATTACTGGCCACAACATTTTCCTTTACTTTTAGAATCTTCTTCCTTCCTGTCTCAAATTAGCTTTTCGGTGGCTTTTAGCTGTGATTTCAGTAAACTAGTCCAGTGAATAGAGGAGACCTTTACCTATCGCCCTCAAGAAATATCACAGAACTAAACTTGCTTCTTGATAGATGATAGTCAACAAGGAATCAATCTGCACGTGAGCTGGACACTAAGTGCTAACAAATTTTTATTGGCTCCTGTAGAGTTTAGGAAGTTAGGGGAAAGGAGAGGCAAGGTTGGTATCAAAACCAATTTCAGTTTTGTCCCTAACCTACAGATGGTGAACCTTCTATCAAGAAACTATGAAGGTCAGGAACAAAAGCCTACAAATTTATTCCTCAGCCTCGTCTAAGTCAGTTACTGCAACTCAGTACCGATGTCAGCAACACAGAACAAGGAGAAAACATGGGTTCTTTAAAACTCTGCGAGGATACTCACTGGTTACTGGGCCATCAGGGGAGCCAAAAAAGCAGAAAACACTAACTGAAAATTTGTCATTTACTACATATTAAATGTTGTAATAATCATTGTACAAGGAGAGCTATAAGCTAAGTTTAAATTGGAAATAATAGAACAGAAAAAGTCTGTTCATTTTAGTTAAAGACATAGAAGCCTTTGCACAAGATAGATTTAAATGACCATGATCAGGTAGAGTATATTTTTGTAGACCAACCAACTGGTGACATCCCTGTTCAGGATTTAGTGGTCTAAACTTCCAAGTGCACTACTTACTGTCCTATATTGCTGCAATGATCTATTTTCTATTTCTTAGGCCTTTCTAGGAGTCTTGGAATCATAAGCACAGAAAGGGGCTATGTACTTTGAAAGAGCTATTAACTTAAAAATTAATTCCTTTTTCTTTTCCCCCTATATAGTTTCAGCATTTGTATACTCTAACTATTCTTTAAGCACAACCAATGCAATGCTGCTTTCACTAACACACATTCTATAAACTGTGATGTGCCATATAATGTCTATGCAGATAGTTAGATGTTAGGACAAATCACTAAAAGCCCAAATATTGCTTACTTGTCATCTTTTTTAAGAAACACTCCTGCATATGGTTGAGCCAAACGTATTTTTCTTCGAAGTAGTTCCATTAACTTTTTATTCTTTACCTATTCAAAAGGGATAAAACATTCAGATTTATTAAACTTTTAGTAGTTAAGATGTGAATTTTTACATCAAAGCAGAATAGCAACATGCTTTTCTCATATTTAGCCTTAAGGATCATTCATCACTGTATATGGGAGGATGTACTGTGTGCGTGTATACACAGAATATATATTGTGGGATGGCTACAATCAGTGCTCAGCACTTTCAAGTAGTTCCATTTAGTAGATCATCTTCACATCACCCAAGTTGGAAGGCTATTCTCCCACAGGAGGTATCATAATTCTGTCCTCGTCACACTTGAACAGTGAGTAAGATCACACTTAACCGTGGAACAGTGAAAGCAGTTTACTCGGAGATTGAACCCAGTACCTATCTAGTTTGCATAATTGAGTTGCAAAAAGTGTTATGTATTTATTTGCAGAACTACCTTGAACGTATACAAGGTATTCTAAAACCATCAAAAAATGAAATTACTGGAAAAGCTTCTAAGGGTCACTGGACCTGAGATCTTAACTCACAGATGCTGCCATGCCTGCTGAGTTTTTCCAGCAAATTCCGTTTTTGTTTCTGATTTACAGCATCCACAGTTCTTTCAGTTTTTATTTAGTATTCTAAGCTATGGTATACTTAAGCAATTCATTATTAATTCAAACCAATTTTAATCAAGTTATTTTTTTCTCAAGTTTATTGTCTTACAATTAAATGGAAAGCAGTTAACATTTTAAGCTCAGTCGGTACGGTAATTTTGAATCTGGAATTGAGGACTGTTGATCTTAGATGACATAGAAATGTTTTTTAGAACAAGATAGATTTTATGATCAGATAAATTATCTATTCACAAGGTTGACCATAACTCACTTGCATTCTCAAGGTTCTAGTAAAAGAGTAATAATCAGCAAAAAGGAAATTTCCACTGTTTATGCAACCAGACTGGCTGCCCTTTTCTAGCTATCTGACAAACAGCACTAGCAAATGGATTAAGAAAAATACTGTTCGAGTCAGCTATCCAGACTGGAAAGTAAGTGGCCTTCAAAAAGATTGGCACTTCATATTCAAGAGTTTCTACATTTTACTGCTGCTTTGGAGTTCGGACTACTACAGACTATTTTTAACAGGATAGTGAAGTATTGTTCCAACAGCATGGGGAATCATGTCTCATGAGCTCGATTGGGTTTTTTTGAAGTAGTAACAAAGAGGCTTGATGAGGGCAGAGCGATGGACGTGATCTATATGGACTTCAGTAAGGCTTTTGACAAGGTTCCACATAGTGGACTGGTTAGCAAGCCCTTTTATTCTGGACTCCTCCATTCCAGCGAGAAACCCTTGTCTGTTTGCCCTGTCCGTGACCCTCATGGTTTTGTGAACTTCTATAAGGTCACCCCTCAACCTCCGACACTCCCATGGGAAAACAGTTCCAGTCTATTCAGCCTCTCCCTATAGTTCAAACCCTCCCTATAGTTCAAACCCTTCAACCATAGCAACATCCTTAAATCGTTTCTGAACCCTTTCAAGTTTCACAACATCCTTCCGGGGTGACCTTATAGATGTTTGTGGAATCAATGGGAGCACGGATAGGGAGAACAGACAATGTCTTTTCCCTATTCTGGATTAGTGGTGCTGGAAGAGCACAGCAGTTCAGGCAGCATCGAAGGAGATTCGAAATCGACGTTTCGGGCAAAAGCCCTTCATCAGGAATAAAGGCAATGAGCCTGAAGCGTGGAGAGATAAGCTAGAGGAGGTTGGGGGTAGGGAGAAAGTAGCATAGAGTACAATGGGTGCGTGGGGGAGGGGATGAAGGTGATAGGTCAAGGAGGAGAGGGTGGAGTGGATAGGTGGAAAAGGAGATAGGCAGGTAGGACAAGTCCGGACAAGTCATGGGGACAGTGCTGAGCTGGAAGTTTGGAACTAGGGTAAGGTGGGGGAAGGGGAAATGAGGAAACTGTTGAAGTCCACATTGATGCCCTGGGGTTGAAGTGTTCCGAGGTGGAAGATGAGGCGTTCTTCCTCCAGGCGTCTGGTGGTGAGGGAGAGGCGGTGAAGGAGGTCCAGGACCTCCATGTCCTCGGCAGAGTGGGAGGGGGAGTTGAAATGTTGGGCCACGGGGCAGTGTGGTGGATTGGTGTGGGTGTCCCGGAGAGGTTCCCTAAAGCGCTCTGCTAGGAGGCGCCCAGTCTCCCCAATGTAGAGGAGACCGCATCGGGAGCAACGGATACAATAAATGATATTAGTGGATGTGCAAGTAAAACTTTGATGGATGTGGAAGGCTCCTTTAGGGCCTTGGATAGAGGTGAGGGACGTGGTGTGGGCGCAGGTTTTACAGTTCCTGCGGTGGCAGGGGAACGTGCCAGGATGGGAGGGTGGGTTGTGGGGGGCATGGACCTGACCAGGTAGTCACGGAGGGAACGGTCTTTGCGGAAGGCGGAAAGGGGTGGGGAGGGAAATATATTCCTGGTGGTGGGGTCTGTTTGGAGGTGGCGGAAATGTCGGCGGATGATTTGGTTTATGCGAAGGTTGGTAGGGTGGATGGTGAGCACCAGGGGCGTTCTGTCCTTGTTACGGTTGGAGGGGTGGGGTCTGAGGGCAGAGGTGTGGGATGTAGACGAGGTGCGTTGGAGGGCATCTTTAACCACGTGGGAAGGGAAATTGCGGTCTCTAAAGAAGGAAGCCATCTGATGTGTTCTGTGGTGGAACTCGTCCTCCTGGGAGCAGATCCGGCGGAGGCGGAAGAATTGGGAATACGGGATGGCATTTTTGCAAGAGGTAGGGTGGGAAGAGGTGTAATCCAGGTAGCTGTGGGAGTCAGTGGGTTTGTAAAAAATGTCAGTGTCAAGTCGATCTGTCCCTATGTTGGGGGATTTCAGAACTTGAGGGCATAAGTTTAGGGCAAGAGGGGAGAGACTTAAAAGGGATCGAAAGGACAACCTTTTCCACAAAGAGGGTGGTGTCTGCATGGAATGAGCTACCAGAGGAAGTGGTGGATGCTGGTACAATTACAACATTTAAAAGGCATGAATATGTGAACAGGAAGGGTTTAAGAGGGAAATGGGCCAAGTGCTGGCAAGTGGGACTAGATTAATTTAGGATATCTAGTCAGCATGGATGTGTTTGACCAAAGGGTCTGTTTCTGTGCTGTACATCTCTACATATTTGCAGCTGTAACTAGTCAAATCATTTCTGATCAACTCCCAATCACTCCAACATGCAACACCACAATACTTATGATCATGATTACTTTGTGTCTCACATGACAATTCGCTTAGTCTGTAAGATGCAGTGAGTAGAATTCCTCAAATAAGAATGAAAAGTGCTGGAGAAATGCAAGTAGGTCTGGCAGCATCTGCTGAGAGAAACAGAGTTTGAGAGTCTGACATTATTCTTCTTCAGAATTGAATGTTGTTGGAAAATAATGGTTTAATGTTGCTAACAAATGAGAGGCAAGGAACTGGTTAAACTGATGGTGAGGGTGAACAGAGCAAATAATAAAAGGTTTTTTAAAGTAGTAAAGAAGGCATATGGAGGAAAATCGGTCATAATGGCAGGTATGAACAGTCAAAAATAGGTTAGCTTTGATGAGCACAAATCCATACAAACAACCCTCTGGGTGGATGAAATCAAAAATGGAGGACAGTATTCATGCTCTGAAATTACTCAAAGCTATGCCAGGCCTGAAGGCTGTAAAGCCTCAAAACAGAAACTAAGGCGTTGGTCCTCCAGCTTGCTGGAGTACAGAAGCAGACCTAAGATAGAACTGATAGCAAGAGAGCAACAGGTCAGTAGTCAGAGAGATGTTGCGCAAAGTAGTCACCCAGCCTGCGTTTGGGATTGCCAGTTTAGAGGCGAGCGTTAAGGTACATTTGCGACACAAAGTGGTTAAACGGCGTCATTAAATGTACATTATTGAAATTTGTTCCCTAGAATAATCAAAGTAAAGTTGCTCTTAAATCTCTAATTTGCAATGAAAACAACCTTGAGCGGTATAAATAGTTTGGAATTAAGTTTCCCCTTTAAATCCACTCATGTGAATGTTCACGTTCGCGACGTTTCCCATCTATCAGCAAGCATCATACTGTCACAAAGACTCCACAGGATTCTTACCTCAATTATTTTAATAAATCTGGGGAACACGGGGTTCCTAGTGACGGCGATCAAGGGGACATTGGGAAAAACATCCGGCACGATCATCGGGGAGAGCGCAGTCATGGAAGGGGGCATACCCGCAGCCCCTTCGCCACCTCCACCATCCCCAGACCCATCTTCCACACCGTCATCCCCCGAGTTAACCGAACCATCACTGCTCTTCTCACTGAAGTCCTGGAAGGTGCGGGTTTGCTGCAATCGGGGGTTAAGTTGCGGTAGGAGATTGGATTTCTTGCCATTGCAGCATACAGTTCCTGCCACCCTAGTTACCGTTCTGCGCTGACCGCAGCCCCGCAATCCCACACAGGCAACCGAATGGAACCGCTTTATTGAGGAAGCAACCCTGATCTCGCTGTTCCGCCCGGCTGGAGCAGAGCTCGTGACCGTCTCGAATAGTCGACACCCTGATCTGCCTCCATTAAACCAGCGAGATATGGAGCCCAGCCGCATGTAGGCTGACATCTTGATTACTGACCTGTAAACTCCCACAATGCCTCTCGGCGACCTCGCCGCTGCTCTTCGGAGACAATCTGTGCCGCGCTCTGATTGGCTAAAATGGTTACGGCCCTGGGGAACTGGATTTGATTCTTCATCTGACTCCAGGCCTTTCCCAACCCTTATAAAAACTTACAGACTATCTATTCTTTTCTGAAAGTCAGCTTGAATCTGCGTAAGACAATTGTACTCGTGAGACAAGGAAAGTTGATCAGTGATGAATGATTTTCTCCTTATGAACTGGGGCACTATTCAGCTCTTTGGGACAATTGGACACTGGTTGCCCCAGTAGCATCAAACCAATTACTTTTCATAAAAGTGCCCATTTTTAAAGGGGCACAAGCAAAACACTAAAAAGGAAACTACTTCAGACTGCAATGAGGATTTTTTTTCTGATGCGGAGGTGCAGCTGTTGGACTGGGGTAGGCAAAGTAAGAAGTTGGTAAAAACAAGGACTGCAGATGCTGGAAACCAGAGTCTAGATTAGAGTGGTGCTGGAAAAGCACAGCAGGTCAGGCAGCATCCGAGGAGCAGGAAAATCGACGTTTCGGGCAAAAGTAAGAAATTGCATGACACCAGGTGATAGTCCAACAGGTTTATTTGAATTACCTTTGGAGCCATGCTTCTTTGTCAGGTGAACATGTATCCATCTGAACTATACAATTCTACATTTTTACATGGTAACAAAAAAAAGTCATTCCAGCATCACTAAACAAAGCCAAAGTTACTGGTCTTTTTGAACAGCATAAGTAAGAAAACCCAAATCATAGAAATAAAATAATTTTTAACTAATTATAATGACTCTACATTTGCTCAGTACACATTCCAGTTCCTTCACTGTTATCTCGTCATGAAGACCTCAAGCATTTACTGGGCACAATTCTTGTGTCATCAGATGCCCTGAGATACCTTGTAACCCAACACATTAAATGGCGATAGGATTTCAATTAGCAAAAGTATTGTAACCAATCCTGATGTTGCCATCGCATGATTTCCACTATTGCTGCATAGCCATCAGGAATAACAAAAACAATATGGATGTAAAGCATTTGCTAAAGTCAAGCATTCCTAAGAATTTCAAATGAAGTATGATCAGCCAAAAAAAACTATAGAGGGAAATACCAGGAGGAAGTGGTCACTGATGGATTCTAAGGAGCATCTTAACAGAGGCAAGGGAGGTGGAGAGGGATATCAAAAGATTCAGGCTTATTATTTCTGAAGGCAAATTCTCAGACATATGTAGGGGGAATGAAAGAGCTAAAGAGGTAAGGAAGGATAAATCTGCGAAGGAAGTTGACCACAAATATGCAAATTTAAAACTTGAGGTGATGGAGAAACTTGAATCAAAGTTAGCAATAGTGGGGTTATTGGTGAGCAGGGGTTGGTGAAATGGAATTTGGGAGCAAAGTTGAGAATAATCTGAGTTTACAACTAAAAGAGGATAGCAGCTGGCTGGGAGAGCATTGGAATAATCACATCTGGAGGAGACAGAAAGAGCCATGCAATTCAATGGTAATCTCTGGATTACTTCCAGTGCCACGTGCTAGTGAGGGTAAGAACAGGAGGATATGGCAGATGAATGTGTGGTGCAGGCAGCAGAGATTCAGATTTTTAGATAATTGGGATTTTTTTCTGGGGCAGGTTGCATCGGAACTGGAGGGAGACCAAAATCTTGGCAGCCAGGTTTGCTTGTGCTACAAGAGAGGATTTAAACTGGATTGGCAGGCGGTTGGGATCCTCAACGGCAGGGAAGCAAGTGGAAGGAGATACAGTAATCAGAAATAGTAAGGTGAAGAACAGGTCAAGCTGGAACACGACATGGAGCAAGGAATGTCTGTTGGAATAAAACTGTATCCATTTTAATACAAGATGGCTGACAGGTAAGGTAGGTGAACTCAGGGTATGGATAGATATGTGGGATTGGGACATTATAGCCATTACAGAAACATGGTTAAGGGTGGGACAGGACTGGCAGCTGAATGTGTTGGAGTACAAATGCAGAGGTGGGACAGAGGTGGTGAAAAGAAGGGAGGGGGAGTTGCATTTTTGGTTAAGGTGAATATCACAGCAGTAATCAGAGATGAAATAACTGAACAATCATCCTGTGAGGCTTTGTGGGTGGAGCTAATAAATAAGAAGGGGATGGTGACATTACTGGGGTTGTACTATAGCCCCCCTAAATAGTCAAAGGGAATTAGAGGAACAAATATGCAGGGAGATTGGGAAGACTTGCAGGAACAATAGGGTTGTCATAGTCGGGGATTTTAATTTTCCTAACATAGACTGGGACTGCCAGAGTGTTAAAGGGGTGGAATTTGTTAAGTGCATTCAGGAAAGTTTCCTCATCAGTATGTAGAGTGTTCGAATTAGAAGGGGCAAAAGTTGACCTACTCTTGGGAAATAGGGCAAGATTGGTGATGGAGGTGACAGTGGGGGAGCACTTTGGGACTATTGGCCATAGTTCTATCAATTTTAAAATAGTTATGGAAAGGGACAAAATTGGTCCACAGGTTAAAGTTCTAAACTGGGGTAAGGTGAATTTTGATGGAATTAGACAGGAACTTGCAGGGATTGATTGGAGTACTTTGTTTGCAAGCAAAAGAACCTCCATCAAGTGAAAGGACTTCAAACATGAATTAGCTAGAGTTCAAGGTCTATATGTTCCTGTGAGGGTGAAAGGCAAGGTTGACCGGAATAAGGAACCCTGGGTGACAAGGGATATTGAGACTTTGACCAGAAAAAAGGAAGAATGGCTCAGATAGCTGGGATCAAGGGAATCCCTGGATGTAGATAGGGAGTTTTCTGAAATGGAAATTAGGAGGGTGAAAAGGGGGCACAAGATAGCCTTGGCTGACAAGATTAGAGTGAATCCAAAGTAGTTCTTTAAGCATATTAAAGAAAGAATAACTCCTGAGAAAATAGGACCCCTCAAGGACCAAAGTAGACATGTATGTAGAGAACTGCAGGAGATGGGTGAGGTCCTCAATGCATATTTCTCCTCATGGAGAAAGACATGAAAACTTGGGAACTTGGGGAAGTTAGTGGTCATGTCTTGGGGACAATCCCTATCACAGTAGAGGAGGTGTTGGATGTATTAGAATGTATGAAGGTGGAAGAGGCTAAGGAAGAAATTGCAGGTGCCCTGGCTGATATTTTTGCATCATCATTAGCCATGGGTGAGGTCCGCAAGACTGGACAATAGTAAATGTTGTGCCCTTATTCAAGAAGAGTTGCAAAGTAAAACCTGGGAACTACAGACCAGTAAGGCTAACATCTGTGGTAGGTAAGTTACCTGAGAAGATTCTGAGAAATAAGATATACATGCATTAAGAAAGACAGGAATTAATTAGGAATAGTCAGCATGGCTTTGTGCATGAGAGACCATGCCTTACAAATTTGTTAGTGTTCTTTAATGAAGTGACCAGTAAGGTTGATGAGGGCAGGGCGGTAGACATAGTCTATATGGATTTCAGTAAGGCCTTTGATAAGGTTCCACATGGTAGGCTGCTCTGGAAGGTTACATCACATGGAATCCATGGGGAGCTGGCAAATTGGATACACAACTGACTTAATGTTAGGAAGCAGAGAGTAACAGTGGAAGCATGCTTGTCGACTAGAGGCCTGTGACTAGTGGAGTGCCTCAAGAGTCGGTGCTGGGCCCACTGCTGTTTGTTATCTATATCAACGATTTGGATGAGAATGTACAAGGCATAATTAGTAAGTTTACAGATGACACTAAAATAGGAGGTATTGTGGACAGTGAGGAAGGTTATCAGGAGTTGCAGCTGGACCTTGATCAGCTGGGGAAGTGGGCCGAGAAATAGCAAATGGAGTTTAATATAGATAAGTGTGTGGTCTTGCATTTTGGAAAGTCAAATCAAGGTAGAACTTTCATGGTGAATGGTAGGACTTAAAGGAGTGTAGTGGAACAGAAAGACTTTGGAGTTCAGGTGCACGGTTCTCTGAAAGTAAAGTCACAGATAGACAGGGCAGTGAAGGCACAGCTTTTGGCACACTGGCCTTCATCAGTCAGGACACGAGTATAGAAGTTGGGAAGTTATGTTTCAGTTGTACAGGACGTTGGTGAGGTCGCACTTGGAGTATCGCAATCAGTTTTGGCCCCCTGCTGTAGGCAAGATGCTACTAAACTGAAAAGAGTGCAGAAGGATGTTGCCAGGACTCACCAGTCTGAGTTATAGCAGGTGGTTGGCCAAGCTTGGACATTTTTCTTTAGAGTGTAGAAGACTGAGGGAGGACCTTATAAAAGTGTGTAAGTTGCTGACAGGCATGGATAGGGTGAACGCACTCAGTCTTTTTCCCATGTTTGAGGAATCAAGGACCACAGGGCATAAGTTTAAGGTTAGAGAGGAAAAATGAAAGGGAACCTGAGGGGCAACTTTTTTTAACATAGAGGGTGGTATGAGCTGCCAACACAAGTGGTTGAGACAGATACATTAACAACATTTAAAAGGCATTTGGACGAATACATGGGTAGGAAAGGTTTAAAAGGATATGCCAGCACCACACCAGGTCCTTGCTCCCAGCCTTGCTGTATTTTTACCATCACCACAGACTGTAGAACCTGCACCCACACATCCCCCCTCACCTCCATCCAAGACCTCAAAGGATCCTTCCACATCGGACATAGATTTTCCTGCACCTCTACACATGTCATCTACTGTGTCCGCTGTTCTCTATGTGGTCTCTTCTACATTGGGGAGACAGAATGCCAACATGTAGAACATTTCAGAGAACATCTCTGAGATACACGCACCAAACAACCCGACCGCCCTGTGGCCGGCCACTTCAACCCCCCCTCTCATTCCACCAATGACATGCAAGTCCTGGGCCTCTTCCACCGCCAAATTCTAGCCACCCAACACCTGGAAGAAGAACGCCTCATCTTCCACCTCTCTAACCACACTGGATCAATGTCGATTTCACCAGTTTCCTCATCACCCCTCGCCCACCTTCTCCCAGATCCAACTCTCCAATTTGGCACCACCCTCTTGACTTGTCCTACTTGTCCATCTTCCTTCCCACCATCTGCTCTGACCTATCACAACACCCCACACCTTCATCTACCTATCACATTCCCAGCTACCTTCCTTCATCCCCACTCCCCTCCCATTTATCTCTCAGCTCTCTTGGGACCCCCACATTCCTGATGAAGAGCTTATGCTCAAAACATTTGTTTTAGATTACTTACAGCGTGGAAACAGGCCCTTCGGCCCAACGAGTCCACACTGACCCGCCAAAGCGTAACCCACCCAGACCCATTCCCCTACATTTACTCTTTCACCTAACACTACGGACAATTTAGCATGGCCAATTCACCTAACCTGCACGTTTTTGGATTGTGGGAGGAAACCGGAGCACCTGGAGGAAACCCACACAGACACGGGGAGAATATGCAAACTCCACACAGAGAGTCACCTGAGGCAGGATGTGAGGCAACAGTGCTAACCACTGTGCCACTGTGCCACCCACAAATGAAAGTTGGCTTCAAGCTGAATCCCTGCAGTGTGGAAACAGGCCATTTGGCCCAACAAGTTCACACTACTCTCAGAGTATCCCATCCATACCCATTCCCTATATTTACCCCTGCCTCATGGACCCAACGTACAAATCCGTGGGCATTGTGGGCAACTTAGCATGGCTAATTCACCTAACCTCTGGACAAAGGGAGGAAACCCATGCAGACAGGGGGAGAATGTACAAACAGTCAGTCGCCGGAGACTGGAATGGAATCCGGGTCCATGGTGATATGAGGCAACATTGCTCACCCCTCAGCCACTGTCCCACATTGACTCTCCTGCTTCTCGGATACTGGCTGTGCTTTTCCAGCACCATATTTTTTGACTTAGAAGGATATTGCCAAGTGCAGGGAAATGGGGTTAGTGTTATTGGACATTTTGGTCGGCATGGACCAATTTGGGCCAAAGGGTCTGTTTCCATGCTGTAGGACTCTATGACTCTTGGGTGTAAACATGCTGATGCAGGATGCAGGAAGAAATTACTGCAAATGCTGGAAGCTTTACTGAAAACAACAAATGCTGGAGACCAGGTCAGACTGCATCCATGGAGAGAGAGCAAGCTAACATTTCGAGTCGAGATGACTCTTCATCATAGGTGAAGTGAAGTGATGCAGGATGTTTGCTATGGGCGATATATGGTACTATGAACACAACTAAGTGTCAAGTATGTTGCTTCCATTGTGAACAGTCTCATTCAATTTGTGACAATGCTGTGGGATAGCTGTTAGAATCAATGGTAAGCCAGTAGAGTTTGTGACAGAAGCTGTATTGATCAATTTGGTCATTCAAAATTTAACTAATTTGTGGAACATCTAACATTGAAGAAGCAGCCTGACAGTACAGAAGTACTAACACATCAAGACAGAAGGTCAAGAAGCGGAGCTGTGTGTTTTCAGTACTTGATCCCATGTCAAAAGCATATAAATGAAGAAATGAAAGGAACAAAATAAAACTCCTTTCGGGAACATGAGAGACAATTATCTGGGGATGAGAAGAGAAGCCATTGCTGAAAATGCTCTGGTTATGACTCAATAAATTGTGAGAACTATGTGAACGAGACATCAGAGGAGAGGCAATGGAGATGAATGATAATAACGACTATGTCAAAGGGTGTTGAGGGTAAGAAGAATGTAGAGTCACAATTCAGCAAGTAACAGTCAGGCATGATGTTATTTCTGACTTTAATTATGGAGGTTCTAGTGCTGTGACAGGGGCCAAAATCTGAATTGTGACATTTGAATAGGAAGTTTCAGGAAATATTGAGATGGGAGGCTACAATATTTTGCAAGGGGGTGAGGCTTTGAGGAAATAGTTTGATGCTGTTAATTTCAGAACACAACAAGACAGTAGTTGAAGGGAGGAAACTGTTCATAATGTTAGTTAGCATGGAAGTGAATTTAGGTCACCAGCAATTTAAAACAAGTAGGGTCAAAATAGTATAATGTTCATCTCATTGAAACATGGAAGATAGGAGCAGGAGTCAGTTATTCAACCCCTTGAGCCTGCTCCACCATTCAATGTTATCATGACTCATCATCAAGCTCAATACCTTAATCCGACCCACTCCCATATCCCTTGATCCCTTTAGCTACAAGAGCTATATTTTCTTTTTGAAAACGCATAATGTTTTTGCCTCAATCACTTACTGTGATTGTGAATTCCACACAATCACCAATCTCTGGAAGAAGAAATTTCTCTTCATTTCAGTCCTGAAAAGGTTTACCCTTTATCTTTAAACTATGCCCCCTGTATCTGGACTCTTTTGACATCAGGAACATCCTTGTTGCATCTAACCTGTCTTGAATTGAATTGAACTGGCTTTATTATCACATGTACTCAAATGAGTACAGTGAAGAGTTTAGTCGCCACATTACAGTGCCATCTTGTTACAAAGGTACCTAAGTACAGGTACAATTCTTAGGAAACAAAAATAATTAGAAAAGTAAAGAAGTAAATAGTCCAGCATTACAGGTCATAGGAATACATTAGAAAAATAAAGAAGTAAAAATTTCAGTCTTTCCGAACCAGTCCGCGCTGGCAACTAGCAACCACGGTGACCTCCACTGGCTCACTACCAATGTAGGTGTTGTTCCACTTTAGGCACTGACGCCGCTGAACCCACACTTGCCTTGTAACCAAGAGTCACTGGATCCACTGCCAGGCCAGACCACTGCTGGGCCATGAGTCCCACTTTGGCTGCAGATGTCACCTTGTTGGCGATGCAACCTTGGAAGACTCTGCTGCTGTTAGCATTGCCATCCACGATTGTTGTAGTAGCTTTGCTGCTGCTGCTGCCGGCCCCGAATGCCAGGAGAATGACCTTGATGCTGCTGCCACAGGCTCTGAATGGTGGGAGAACACACTTGCTGCCAAGTCCTATTAGAATTTCTATGAGCTCCCGTCTCATTCTTCCAAACTCCAGTAAGTACAATCCTAACCAACTCAATATCTCCTCATACATAAATCTTACCATCCCGGGAATCAATTTGGTAAACTTTCACTGCACTCCCCCTATAGTAAGAATGTCCTTCCTCATATATAGAGACCAAATTGCACTGAATATTCCGAATGTGGCCCTACCAATGCCCTGTATAATTGCAGCAAGACATCCTTGTTCCTGAACTTGAATTCTCTTGCTATGAAAGCTATCATACAGTTTGCCTTCTTTAATGTCAGCTGCTCCTGCGTGCTTACTTTCAGAGACTGGTGCACAAGAGCATCCAGGTCTAATTGAACATGCCTCCCTCTCAATTTACAGCCAATTCAAATAATAACCTGCTTTCCTATTTTTGCTACCAAAGCGGATAACCTGACATTTATCCACATTATACTGCATCTGCCATGCATCTGTCTATTCACTCAGCCAATTCAAATCACACTGCAAAATCTTTACATCCTTCTCACAGCGCACTCTTCAGCCAGGTTTATCACATCTGCAAATTTACAGATATTACATTTAGTTCCCTAGACAAGATGAAATTGGCATGTGAGGGCTTACGACAGAAATTAAAGAGAGTTGTGGATTCATAGCAAATGAGAAACCAGAGGGAGATTTAGATTGTTGGACAAGAAGAGAGGTAAAGGGAGATAGGACTTCGAAAGAAATAGCTGAGTATATGGTCATAATCTTTGTAACAAAAGTATTCATGAAATTTTTGTATTTGTTGTTGAAGATGAAAGTGGATGGATACGCAGGAGGTTGTTAGGTAGGTAGTGATCTAAAGAAATTGGGACTCATCTTTGGATTTCAATATGAATCTGGTGGTGTATGCAGCCTATTGGTATTTGCTATAGTTCAGGCAGATTTGGTGATGTGTGATTAATCAAGTTATGTTGTGAATATACTGAATTCAGATCATAGAATTGTAGAATGATACAGAATAGTGGTAGGCCTTTCAGTCCATGGTGTCTGTGTAAAATTGTTGGTAAAACTATCCACTTACTCCTCCCTCCAGAGTGAAAAATAGCGTTCATTGCTCCATGCCACTGTCCTTTGTCAATTTGTGAAAAAATAAGCACTGTGAATCTGCAAAGAACAGAGAGCTTAGCAAAGATATTGGGACATTAGTGGCATCATGATTCTAGTGACATCAAGGATAAATAGTTGAAGTTAAAAGCAATGCATATGAATGTGTGAAACACTTGCAACAAAATAAGCGAACTAACCAATACAAAAGTAAATAAATCAGTTTAATCTAATAGCCGTTGCAGTGATATGGTTGTACAGTGTCAAAGGTTAGAAATTAAATTTTCCAGGATACATGATTTTTAGAAAAAATAAGCAAAATGAAAAAGGAAGAAGTATTGCCCTGACAATGAAATATATTATCTTTTGACAAAGAAAATGATTTTTTTTCATGAAATTAAGATGTAGAATCAATTTTGTTTGAGCTAAAAAACAATGGGACCAGAAAACAATCAGTAGACTAGCCCCTCTAAAAATAACTGTTAGAATATGAATCACAAAATTAAAGGTGCATGCAATAAGAGTAATACAGTATTGTGGGGCAAGTTTAAATTATATGTGTTCCAGGCAATTCAAATGTTTAGTCATATTGTGGAAGACAAGTTTATAGAAAGAATTTAAAATATTTTTCTAGATCAATATGTTGAGGAACCAACTTGGAATCAAGGTATTTTAGATTTATTATTGTGCAATAAGAGAGTTAATTAATCACCATGTAGTTATAGAGGTCCTGGTTGATGACTAAAATCTGATCTTAAAATGTTGGCATGCCTTCCCAACTGAAGGTTCAAGGAATGTATTTGCATCTCATTAAAAACTGTACTCACTGGAATGAAGTACCTTGACTCAATTAGATTCTACCTATTTGATAAAAACAGGCTTTCAAGTACCCAAATGAAAATAAATAAAATGTTAGCTGGTGGAAACTCCTTCTGGCACTTCAGAGCAGGTTTTTATTGATATATCTCTACAATGACATCGACCGACTGAGTTGAGTGCAGGTCCTTGAAATGGAGCAAAAGGTAACACAGGGGAGTGCACTTGGTTCTATTGAGTGCAGTGGAGTAAAATGGCATGAGAGAGAAACTTACTTCACTTAGTGGGGCAGTAGGAGTTAGTTAAGAGGGAAATCAGGAAGGCAGAAAGGGAACATGAGATAGCTTTGGCAAATAGGGTTAAGGAGAATCCAAAGGGTTTTTACACATACATTAAGGACAAAAGGGTAACTAAGGAGAATAAAGCCCCTCAAAGATCAGCAAGGCGGTCTTTGTGTGGAGCCACAGAAAATTGGGGAGATACTAAACGAGTATTTTGCATCAGTGTTTTCTGTGGAAAAGGACATGAAAGATATAGAATGTAGAGAAATTGATGGTGACATTTTGAAAAATGCCCATATTACAGAGGAGGAAATGCTGATATCTTGAAACACATAAAAGTGAATAAATCTCCAGGACCTGATCAGGTGTACCCTAGAACTCTGTGAGAAGCTAAGGAAGTGAATGCTGGGCCCCTTGCTGAGATATTTGTATCACCAATAGTTACAGGTGAGGTGCTGGAAGACTGGAGGTTGGCTAATGCGGTGCCACTGTTTGAGAAAGGTGGTAAGGACAAGCCTTGGAACTATAGACCAGTGAGCTTGATGTCGGTGGTGGGCAAGTTGTTGGAGAGAGTCCTGAGGGACAGAATGTACGTGTATTTGGAAAGGCAAGGACTAATTCGGGATAGTCAACATGGCTGTGTGTGGAAAATCATGTCTCACAAACTTGATTTAGTTTTCTGAAGAATTAACAAAGAGGATTGATGAGGACAGAATGGTTGATGTGATCTATATGGACTTCAGTAAGGCGTTCGACAAGGTTCCCCATGGGAGACTGGTTAGCAAGGTTAGATCTCATGGAATACAGGGACAACTAGCCATTTGGATACAGAACTGGCTCAAAGGTAGAAGACAGAGGGTAGTGGCGGAGAGTTGTTTTTCAGATTGGAGGCCTATGACCGGTGGAGTGCCACAAGGATCGGTGCTGGGTCCACTATTTTTCATCATTTATATAAATGATTTGGATGTGAACATAAGAGGTACAGTTAGGAAATTTGCGAATAATACCAGAATTGGAGGTGTAGTGGATAGCGAAGACAGTTACCTCAAATTACAATTGGATCTTGATCAGATGGGCCAATGGGCTGAGAAGTGGCAGATGGAGTTTAATTTAGATAAATGCAAGGTGCCGCATTTTGGGAAAGCAAATCTTAGCAGGACTTATACACGTAATGGTAAGGTCCTAGGCAGTGTTGCTGAACAAAGAGACCTTGGAGTGCAGGTTCATAGCTCCTTGAAAGTGGAGTTGTAGGTAGATAGGATAGTGAAGAAGGCGTTTTGTATGCTTTCCTTTATTGGTCAGAGTATTGAGTACAGGAGTTGGGAGGTCATGTTGCAGCTATACAGGATATTGTTTAGATCACTTTTGCATACAATTCTGGTCTGTTGTGAAACTTGAAAGGATTCAGAAAAGATTTACAAGGATGTTGCCAGGGTTGGAGGATTTGAGCTATGGAGAGAGGTTGAATAGGCTTGGGCTGTTTTCCTTGGACCATCGGAGGCTGAGGGGTGACCTTATAGAGATTTATAAAATCATGAGGGGCATGGAAAGATAAATAGACAAAGTCTTTTCCTTGGAGTAGGGGAGTCCAGAACTAGAGGGCATAGGTTTAGGGTGAGAGGTGAAAGATGTAAAAAAAAACCTAAGGGGCAACTTTTTCACACAGAGGGTGGTACATGTATAGAATGAGCTGCCAGAGGAAGTAGTCGAGGCTAGTACAATTGCAACATTTAAAAGGCATCTGGATGGGTATATGAATAGGAAGGGTTTGGAAGGATATGGTCTGGCAGGTGGAACTAGATTGGGTTGGGATATCTAATCAGCATGGACGAGTTGGACTGAAGGGGTCTGTTTCCATGCTGTACATCTCTATGACTCTACAATGGGAGGAGGCTGACTGGTTCCAAAGGGCAGGGATACAGCAAAAAACAGATAGTGAGGGAGTTGGTGGATAAAAGGGGATCAATGGCCGGGTAGGTTGGGCAATGTCCTGGGAAAAAGAAGCACACTGTTCAGTGAAGGGTGTGGCACTATCATCCAATAGTGGAAAGGTGGTCAAGGCAGTATGCATCTGTCCTATCCTGGGTAATTTGGACTGTTGGTTTGGCATAGTGAATCAGAGAGACCTGGGTCATAGAATCATAGACATCAATAGCACACAAAAAAAAGGCCCTTTGGCTTACAGAGTATGTGCCGGTTAATAACAACTATTCTAATCCCATTTTCCAGCACTTAGCCTTTAGCCTTGGCATCACAAATGCACATCCAAATGATTCTTCAATATTATGAGGGTTTCTGCCCCTACCATCCTTCGAGATTCCCATCATTCACTAAGTAAAAAACTTTTCCTCACAATTCCTCTACAACTTCTGCCCCTTACGTTAAATCTGTCCCCGATCATTGATCCTTCTATCAAGTTGGGAAAAGTTTCTTTCAATCTATCCCATCTATGGCCCTCATAATTTTACACATCTCAATCATGTCCCCTCTCAATCTCCTCAACTCTAAGGAAAACAACACCAGTCTGGCTAGTGGTACCAATTTGATGTCCATGAAATGCCTGGTTCTGCTAGAAGCCACCTACTTGGCCTCTGAGGATGACAGTGTTGAGCCCTCAGAGGAAGTATCAACCTATGCCTCCTGTACATGCCACTATTGCAGACACCAGCACCTCAGTGGAAAAGCCAGTCTTAGAAAAGTTGGGAACACATCTTGTGAGCATAAAATTAAAGACGCTCCACAATGCATCAAGGAAGAAATGTGCTTGGCCAGAGGCACTCAGAGGACAAATCAAAACCAAATAACTGCTCAGCCACAAGCAAGAGTATCAAATAATGTCGGCAATCAGGTACTTCATCCACAGGGAGGAATAGGAATGTAAGGTAGCAATGGATTGTGCAAAACTGAACACATATCCAGCAGCCACTGTGTGTGGTTTGCTTGAAATGGGTCTTAAAAGATGGGCATCATCTTTTCAATGGAAGCAGCCAAATTTGCATGCCATAATAGTAAACAGAACTTGGACGATATTTCTACCAACACTCTAGTTCGCTGATAGTCCCCTGCCACAGTATTTTCAATATGTGTTTTATGATCAAGTACAGAGTCTCATCATCTGCATGGAGCTGAGCTGCAGTTCTCTAAATGTCAGAGACTGGAGTGACAATCTGTACAAGGAATGAAGAAATGTGATTGGGTTGTGCAGGGTTTAGGAAGATCAAGAGAATGTTTCATCTTCAGATGGACGCTAATCCACAACCAAATGTGTTCATTGGGTTGTATCTAAAGCCTACTCTGGTAGATGTACTCATCAAGCTAAATATCTCCCCAGTATGCCATTGCTTTTGTGCAAAAATATGCGATGATCCATAAAAAACAGAAAATCTCTCGAGAAATGTTGGCATCCACTGAGATAAGTGAATCCTGCTTCCAGCCCCACTGCTGAACTTAAACTCTGGAGGTGAAAATTCTGTTCTGGTAGACTGTCACTGAAGTTGATAAATTGCTGATGAAGCCAATTATATTAATAGCAGTGCTAGCTCTCATTTCCCCTGGTCTGTTGCTAACAATTTGGCCAACCATGTCTGGACAGCTAAAAGAAGGCCCATTTGGAGTAAGTATAAACATAATTGCAACTAACTTCAGACATGACAAGGAATTATGTAAACAACTCTTTTATTAAAAAAGGGATTGAGGTGTTAGATTAACTGCAATTGTATATGGCCACACAAGACCATGAAATGTGGTTTTGGGCTCAAAGGAGAAAGAACAGTACAGCATAGGAACAGGACCTTCAGCCTTCCAAGACTGTGCTGACACATTTTGCCCTTCCATATTAAAACTGTCTTCACATGCAGGAACCATATCACTTTATTCCCTTCCCATTCATGTATTCATCCAGGTGTTTCTTGAATGCTGCTATTGTGTTTGCTTTTACCACCTCCTCTGGCAGAGCGTACCAGGCACTCACCACTCTTTGTGTGAAAAGCTTGCCTCATGCACCTCTTTTAAATTTCTCCCCCCACACCTTGAATCTGTGTCCCCTAGTAGTTGACCCCTTCCAGCCTAGGAATAAGCATCATACTTTCCACTTTATCTACACCATTCACAATCTTATTAACTGCTTTAAGGTCACCACTCAACCGCCTGCGTTCCAGTGAAAATAAACCCATTCTATTGAACCATTTTTCATAGCTAAAATCCCCCATACCAGGGAATATCTTGGTAAACCTTTTTTGAACCCTCTCCAAAACATCCATATCTTTTCTAGTAGTATTGTGACCAGAACCATATGCAATATTTCATGTGTGCCCTAAAGAACTTAAGCTACAGCATACCTTGTCTATCCTTATTCTCAATGCCCCTACCAATGAAGGCAAGCATGCCATAGGCCTTTTTTACTGTTATCTACCTGCTCTGTAATCTGTGGACCTGCACAAACTGATCACTCTGCATACCAATACTCCTAAACTTTCTGCCATTCATTGCATAATTTTCACTTGTAATTTACCTTCCAAAATGCATCACCTCATATTTGCCCAGATTAAACTCCATCTGCCATTTTTCTGACCATGCCTCTAACTGATCTATATCGTTTTGTATCCTCTGATAATCCTCCTGATCATCTGCAACTCCAGCAATTTTTGTATTGTCCACAGACTTACTAATTAGACAAACTACATTTTCCTCCAAATCCTCCAAACCACAGCAGAGGTCCTAGCACTCCACAGGGATGGCACAGTGGTGGTTAGCTCTCTGTAGCTGTCTGTGTGGATTTCCTCTGGGTGCTCCAGTTTCCTTCCACAGTCCAAAGATGTGCAGGTTAGGTGGATTGGCCATACTAAATTGCCTGTAGTGTCCAGGGATATGTGAATTAGCCATGGAAAATGCAGAGTTACAGGGATAGGGTAGGGCATGGTTCTGGTTGGATGCTCTTTGGGATGTTGGTGTGGACTAGATGGGCTGAATGGCCTGCCCCCACACTGTAGGTACTCTACGATCTTTTAAATGTGGAACCCAAGCAAGGTTTATGAACACCACTAGTCACAAATCTCAGTTCTGAAAAGCTTCCTTCCACCACTACCCTTGTCTCCTTTGACTAAGCCAGTTCTATATCCATTTTGCCATCTCACCTCTGATACCCTGTGACTTCACCTTTTATATCAGTCTGCCATGAAGGACCTTATCAAAGGCTTTACTAACATCCATGTAGACAACCTCTTTTCCATCATCAATCATCTTCATTGTCTTCTCAAAAAACTTAATCAAGTTAGTGAGGCATGAGCTTTCCTGCACAAAATCATGCTGTCTATGCTAATGAGTCCATTTGCTTCTAAACTCATACAGATCTTGTCCTAAGAATCTTTTCCAATTATTTCCCTATCACTGACGTGAGGCTCACAGACCTGAAATTTCCTGGATTATCCCTGCTACCCTTCTTAAAAAAATAGGACAACGTTGGCTATTCTCCAGTCCTCACCTGTGGCCATAGAGGATACAAAGATGTCTGTCAATGCTCCAGAAATTTGTTCTCTTGCCTCCCTCAATATTCTGGGATAGATTTCATCAGGATCAGGGGACGCACAACATCTCTTCCTTTTTAACAGCAACCTGGTTTGAAATTTGACTCTCCCTTCCCTGAGATCATCCTCCCACAATTCCTTCTATTTGGCAAATACACAAAGTATTCGTTTAAGACCCCACCTACCTCTGCTGGCTCTACATACAGATTTCTTCCTTTGTCTTTGAGTGAGCCAACCCTTTCTCTGGCTACCCTCTTGCTTTCTTAATATGTATAAAATGCCTCGGGATTCTCCTTAATCCTGTTTGCTAAAGACTTTTCATGACTCCTTTTAACCCTTCTAATTCATTGTTTAAGATTTTTCCTACTTTCCTTATATACTGCAAGTGCTCCTATTTCTTTTTTACCAAGGGGTAACATCCTTGTTGTGAGAAACAAAGCTCACTCACTTCAATAATTTCAGTCCGAGACAAGATCTGAATCAGTAGTGTCATTTATTTTACACTTGCAAGTGGGTGTGATGTCCAGTGTCTATAAGGCAGAGGACATACACACCAAATTCAATTCATACACAACATTTATATAATTTGATTTCTTTTGTTTAACACTGCTCCTCCCCTGTTTACATCTTCCACTTCCCTAAGACCGGCCCCCATGACCCCTGTTTATCTCTTGCCTTATCCTGCCTTGTCTGTGACAAAATGCTTATTTCTGGCCTCACAAGGCTGTCTGACCTCATCCTGCTGTAGGTCATTGTTAGGCATATTCTTTCTTCATCATTATCTACCCCCCCCCCCCCCCCCCTTCATCTGTGCCTTTCCCGAGGCCATTCTGATCCCTATGACCCTTTTAACTGGGGTTTGTTCCTCTGTCTCTGTAAAAGTGGGAAACAGATGTTTATACCTACTGTTTGTACAGGCGTATCTAGCTTAACTTCATCCCCTCACAACATCTTATCTATTTGCCCGTAATGTCTACCATTGTTTTGCTGTCACTTCTCATTCTGACATACAATTTTAGCTAATGCAAAAACAATTATATATTTCCTCCACATCGTTTCCATTCTTGTTGACTCAGTTCTTGGCTAAAACAATTACACACTGGTGTGAGCTCATTTTACTTTGTAAAATGGAATTGCAGAATTGCAGAAGTAACATTAATTTACCTATATCCCACATTGTCATCCAAGGTCCATGCAACTTTCCATGCCTATCCATTATTCTCATAAGAATGTGCCACTCCTGAACTCTTACCAACTGCCGTTTGAAAGACTCCCACACGTCTGATGTGGATTTATCCTCAAACAGCCACCTCCAATCAACATTTTCCTGCTCCTCGGATGCTACCTGATCTGCTTTGCTTTTCCAGCACCACTCTAATCTTGACTCTAATTTCCTCAGATAGTGTCTGCACTATCCACTTTCACCTATTCTGCAGTTCCTGTCAAATATTGTTGTAGTTTGCCTTCCCCCAATTTAACACCTTCACCCAAGGACTGCTGTTATCCCTATCCATGAGTATCTTAAAACTCATGGTATTTTAATCACTACTCCCAAAATGCTCCCCCACTGAAACTTCACTCACCCGGCCATACTCATTTCCCAAAACCATGTCCAGTATAACCCTTTCCTTGGACGGACTGTTTACATACTGTGCCAAGAAACCCTCCTGAATGATCTTTACACATCCTGTCCCATCCAAGCCCCTAGCACGAAGTGAGTACCAATCAATATAGGGGAAGTTAAAACCATCCACCACAACAACCCTGCTGTTCTTACATCTTTCCAAAATCTGTTGACATACTCTTTCCTCTATCTCCTGCTGGCTGTTAGAAGGCCTGTAGCATACCCTCAGCATTGTGATTTCACCTTTCTGATTCCTGAATTCTACCAATATTGCTGCATGAGTTTTCTGATTTATCTTACCTCAGTACAGCTGTGATGCTCCTTCACCAGTAATACAACTCCCTCACCACTTTTACATCCCTTTCTCTCACACCTGAAACATCTAAATCCTGGGATATTCAGCTGTGAACCCCCTGGACTCCTTACCTGACAATGGATATAACTCGTTCTAGAGTGAATGCAACAAAGGTTCAAGAGTCTGTTTCCTGGGATGAAAAGATTGTTTGATGAGGACGGATTGACATACTAAATTTATATTCCATTGTGTTGAGAAGAATGAGGTGATTTCAGTGAAACAAAAATTCTTCAGAGGTTGACAAGGTTAGATGCTGAATATTTTCCCTGATCAATGAGTCTAGAAGGGCCAATCTCAGATGAGATTGGACTGAGGTGAGGAGAAATAACTGGTCTGAATTATAAATCTGTAATTCTCTACTGCTAAGGAATATGGAGACCCAGCGAGCATACTTAAAACAGTAATTGATCGAATTTTGAGTAATAAATAAAGAATAGGGGCATCATATGGGAGGGGAGAGGTTAAGACCATAAGACATAGGAGTGGAAGTAAGGCCATTCGGCCCATCGAGTCCACTCCGCCATTCAATCATGGCTGATGCGCATTTCAGCTCCACTTGCCAGCATTCTCCCCGTAGCCCTGAATTCCTCTAGACAACAAGAACATATCAATCTCGGCCTTGAAGACATTTAGCGTCCCGGCTTCCACTGCACTCCGTGGCAATGAATTCCACAGGCCCACCACTCTCTGGCTGAAGAAATGTCTCCGCATTTCTGTTCTGAAATGACCCCCTCTAATTCTAAGGCTGTGTCCACGGGTCCTAGTCTCCTCGCCTAACAGAAACAATTTTCTAGCATCCACCTTTTCAAAGCCATGTATTATTTTGTACGTCTCTATTAGATCTCCCCTTAATCTTCTAAACTCCAACGAATACAATCCCAGTATCCTCAGCCGTTCCTCATATGCGAGACCTGTCATTCCAGGGATCATCCGTGTGAATCTCCGCTGGACACGTTCCAGTGCCAGTATGTCCTTCCTGAGGTGTGGGGACCAAAACTGGACACAGTACTCCAAATGGGGCCTAACCAGAGCTTTATAAAGTCTTAGTAGTACATCTCTGCTTTTATATTCCAACCCTCTTGAGATAAGAGACAACATTGCATTCGCTTTCTTAATCACAGACTCAACCTGCATGTTTACCTTTAGAGAATCCTCGACTAGCACTCCCAGATCCCTTTGTGCTTTGGCTTTATTAATTTTCTCACCATTTAGAAAGTAGTCCATGCTTTTATTCTTTTTGCCAAAGTGCAAGACCTCGCAATTGCTCACGTTAAATTCCATCAGCCATTTCCTGGACCACTCTCCCAACCTGTCTAGATCCTTCTGTAGCCTCCCCACTTCCTCAGTACTACCTGCCTGTCCACCTAACTTCGTATCATCGGCAAACTTCGCTAGAATGCCCCCGGTTCCCTCATCCAAATCATTAATAGATAATGCGAACAGCTGTGGCCCCAGCACCGAACCCTGCGGGACACCGCTCGTCACCGGCTGCCATTCTGAAAAAGAACCTTTTATCCCAACTCTCTGCCTTAAGTAGATGGTGTAATTGAATGACTTAACAGCTTCACATGCTGAGGCAAATGTAACTAACACCCGGCCCCACTGTCATTCTAGTTTTTTTTAACACTACAGAATTTTGTCAAAAACTGTGAAGCATGGAAAATAGGAAAGTTCACCCCAACCCAGTATTACATGCTCACGTCATTATCCCTGACTGCCATTTCTTTTGTGTCAAACTGTCTATACCAATTTGTATCAAACTTTGATTAATATTCCTTTCTTTTGCTGCATACCCACAACTCCCGTTCAGGGGTGTATCAGCGCCTGCAAAGGCGGTGGGACGAAGCAGTGAAGAAGTGGCCTCACGTGCTGGCTCTCGAGCGGGACCGTTACTTTGAAAGTGACCAATCGGAGTTGGAGTTCAAGGCGGGGCTCGGAGAGGAATGCGAGAAAAAGCGCAATTGGCCGTTGCAGCTATAAATTCAATTTGTTCGCGTTGGATATTATTCAATGTAATGATGTTAGCTTTTGTGTTTTTATCAGAGGTTCTGTATTTCATCTGTTTCACAGTGGCGAAAGACTGTAGGTACGTGGACGTAATTGCCATAATGTACTTTTGAAATGTTATGATGGACCTATGACCTAATTGAGTGGGTCTCATTTGAGCCATGTGTCAACAAGGACGTTAGCTCATCAGATTGCTCGATCTGAGGAGGTTAGACAACCAGCAAGTCCATAATGCTGATTCTACATAATGATGGGGGGGACCACCGCGACAATAACTTATAGCGTTGAGAGTGTGTTGCTGGAAAAGCACAGCAGGTCAGGCAGCATCCCAGGAGCGGGAAAATCGACATTTCGGGCAGGAGCCCTTCATCAGGAATAAAACTCCGGCCGAAACGTCGATTTTCCTGCTCCTCGGATGCTGCCTGTCTTGTGCTTTTCCAGCAACACATTTTTAAGCTTATCAGCATGTCCAACTATATTAATCAAAGTACCTCTTTCCAGTTACACAATAAACCAGTGATGTTAGTTCCCATTATCTCTTTAGTTGTACATTCTACTTAATGCTATTCAAATGTCACAGTTAGATATTTATTATCACCTCTGCTACAGTGATCTTCCATTCCAGCCTAACCTGTCATGATAGATATTTAGCTATTCCATCTATTACAATAGTCTCCTGTCTCAAGCTGACTCTACTTCTCCATTGGCCCATCTGGTCAAGAACCTGTTGTAATCTGAGGTAACCCTCTTCACTGTCCACTACACCTCCAATTTTGGTGTCATCTGCAAACTTACTAACTGTACCTCGCATCCAAATCATTTATGTAAATGACAAAACGTGGAGGGCCCAGCACCGATCCTTGTGGCACTCCACTGGTCACAGGCCTCCAGTCTGAAAAACAACCCTCCACCCCCACCCTCTGTCTTCTCCCTTTGAGCCAGTTCTGTATCCAAATGGCTAGTTCTCCCTGTATTCCATGAGATCTAACCTTGCTAATCAGTCTCCCATGGGGAACCTTGTCTGAACGCCTTACTGAAGTCCATATAGATCACATCTACTGCTCTGCCCTCGTCAATCTTCTTTGTTACTTCATCAAAAACCTCAATCAAGTTTGTGAGACATGATTTCCCACGCACAAAGCCATGTTGACTATCCCGAATCAGTCCTTACTTTTCCAAATACATGTACATCCTGTCCCTCAGGATTCCCTCCAACAACTTGCCCACCACCAAGGTCAGGCTCACCAGTCTATAGTTCCCTGGCTTGTCCTTACCACCCTTCTTAAACAGTGGCACTACATTTGCCAACCTCCAGTCTTCTGGCACCTCACCTGTGACTATCGATGATACAAATATCTCAGCAAGAGGCCCAGCAATCACTTCTCTAGCTTCCCATAGAGTTCTCGGGTACACCTGATGAGGTCCTGGGGCTTTATCCATCTTTAACCGTTTCAAGACATCCAGCACTCCCTCCTCTGTAATCTGGACATTTTGCAAGATGCCACCATCTATTTCCCACAGTCTATACCTTCCATTCCTTTTCCACAGTAAATACTGATGCAAAATATTCATTTAGTATCTTCCCCATTTTCTGTGGCTCCACACAAAGGCCGCCTTGCTGATCTTTGAGGGGCCCTATTCTCTCCCTAGTTACCCTTTTGTCCTTAATATATTTGTAAAACCCCTTTGGATTCTCCTTAATTCTTTTTGCCAAAGCTATCTCATGTCCCCGTTTTGCCCCCCTGATTTCCCTCTTAAGTATACTCCTACTGCCTTTATACTCTTCTAAGGATTCATTCAATCTATCCTGTTTGTACCTGACATATGCTTCCTTCTTTTTCTTAACCAAACCCTCAATTTCTTTAGTCATCCAGCATTCCCTATGGTTACCAGCCTTCCCTTTCACCCTGACAGGAATATACTTTCTCTGGATTCTTGTTATCTCATTTCTGAAGGCTTCCCATTTTCCAGCCGTCCCTTTACCTGTGAATATCTGCCTCCAATCAGCTTTCGAAAGTTCTTGCGTAATACTGTCAAAATTGGCCTTTCTCCAATTTAGAACTTCAACTTTTAGATCTGGTCTATCCTTTTCCATCACTATTTTAAAACGAATAGAATTATGGTCACTGGCCTCAAAGTGCTCCCCCACTGACACCTCAGTCACCTGCCCTGCCTTATTTCCCAAGAGTAGGTCAAGTTTTGCACCCTCTCCAGTAGGTACATCCACATACTGAATCAGAAAATTGTCTTGTACACACTTAAGAAATTCCTCTCCATCTAAACCTTTAACACTATGGCAGTCCCAGTTGATGTTTGGAAAGTTAAAATCCCCTACCATAATCACCCTATTATTCTTACATCCCCCCAAATGTCTTGGATATCACTTGCTATATCCCCTATCCAATAAACATTAACATTTTTAACTTCTTGCATCACTAATTGTGTATTGGCCTTTTCTATGACCAAGCCCAGCTGTGTCTTACTTCTAACTGTAGTAAAGCATCCCGACCTAACAAGTTATGGCATCTCTTTAGACACTAGCGTTGGAAGAATTATCTCCCTACTTTCCATTTCTATTCTTACTGTTGCTGTAAATTGAGTTAACTGTGATTTCCCTGAGAACCCTACAGTCTTAACAAATTTACTTGACATGGGAAGATGAGAGGCATACTGTGGCTGTACACAAGTGTATGTAGCTCCAGGATCTATTATCACCGGTGTCTGCCGCCATTCTATATTATTACTGTATTACTGGTTCTTGATCAGCTTCCCATGCTACTACAGGGTAGTTCCCCTTCCCACCCAGGTTCTCAGGGTATCCCTAACACATTCCATATGGGTTAACGGGTTAACAGGTCCAGCTGGGCTTGTAAGTGTCTGGGAAGTGGCCACTGGCGATTCATTAGTCTAAGCCTGCTGTGGGGCAGAGGGGGCTCGGTCCAATAAGGGCAATTCCTCCTAAAGTGGCCTGGTTGATGGCATCCCCAGCACATCATTTCTCATCCCCCTTGAACCTGATGAGCAATCCCTAACTTTATAACTTGCCATTGTCCCTTACCAATCTATCAATTCCTAAATGTCCTCAATATAAACAACCTATTCTCATTCATTGAGCCTAAACCAGTCTAGCACTGCATCTTCAAAATGCACCAATCAGAAATGGTTTCTTGAAAAATTTCTCTGTCAAAAAAAAACTATCTTAAATTCTTACTGTGCAAAATAAAATCAAAATGCCCCTGGATCTTGAGCTCCAGGGGAAAAACCACAAACATTTAGCCACCAACAAACAATTATGCATACAAATCAGATCACAATGATTAAACTATAAAGTCTCTCTTAGACACACACACGCACACACAGCCTTGCTGTGAACAGCCAAGAACTCGGCCGTAAATCAATCTCTCTCTCTCTCTCTCTCTCTCTCTCTCTCTCTCTCTCTCTCTCTGCCAGAGCCCTCCTTAAACAGACCCTTTGTTCATTTCCCAAAAGTCTAATTATCCAACAGGCCTTATCTAAAACATTCAACAGTCTAGTAACACTATGACTATTCTCTGCTATTTTACTTTTAATCATCCACTGCCAATCTGCCGGCTTTTTAAACAGGTCTATCAGCACTTTAAGTAAAACAATTTCCCCTTATTTATTCTGCCCTATTTGTTCAGGCCCTCGTTTCCTGCAAGGTAATATTTATATTCACCACGTGGAATTTTACTCAGACAATTGCTGCAATCTATTCTTACTCTCCCCTTGCCCCACTGCGCAGTTTTCTTGACCAATTCTCCATGTCTCCTTTAGCCGCAATTTACCACTCGCCTTTGGATCTTGGATCGGAGAGACACTCTGGCAGGTTTCTGCACCTCAGAGTCCCCAAGGACCACTCCAAGCCAACAGAATATAGTCAGAATTCATACCAAAAATGCTAACCTTTTGTTTTGTTGGGTACCCTTATTCTGTCAGTCCTGGGAGTGCCCTGGGTGGACTGAGAAGCGCCGTTACTGCCGCCCTCTTTCCGGGTGGATCTCTGCACGACCCTGCTCGTAATGCCAAATTTGTCATGGAGAAAATGTAGAGAATCACCAGGGGATGCAGAGAATTCTTCAAGAAGTAGGTCTTTTATTTGGAAACAAAAACTGTGACACTGAGAAAGCAGATTCTCGAATGCCCATGAATCTCAGGGTCCATGGTTTTTTATATTTTTTTTAATCATATTTCTGTTAGCTTATCAGCATGTCCAACTATATTAATCAAAGCATCTCGCTCTAGCTACACAATAAACCAGTGATGTTAGTTTCCATTATCTCTTTAGTTGTACATTCTACTTAATGTTATTCTAATGTGACGGTTAGATATTTATTATCACCTCTGCTACAGTGATCTTCCATTTTAGCCTAATCAGTCATGATAGATATTTAGCTATTCCATCTATTACAATAGTCTTCTGTCTCAAGCTGACTCTACAAACTATTAATTAGATATTTAATGTCATTTCCCAAATATTTATGGTCCCAATCTTAGTACAATGACATTGAACAGGGAAACTACCTCTACCAACTGTTATCTCATCTTGCCATAGTGACCTTTCAACCTCAACCTTACTCTGCTAATTGGTGTAAGAGCATTCCACTATTCTTATCCCATCTTGCCTTCCACAGATCACAGATTGCCAGTGGTCTTCATGCTTTAACCCTTCCCATGCTTTCATGCTCTGTATTTTTCATATCTCCTAATCACTTATAGTGCCCACTTTCTTTAATAGCAGACAATTTCTTTGGTATATCAGAATAGAAGATTTTCATCATATTAGGAAAAAATGGAAGTGATTTATTCCAAGGATCAATGTCGGACCACTTTTGTTTTCTTTATACATAGTTGATCCGGACTTAGAAGTAGGAAGCGCAGTTATAAAACTTGAAAAACAGGGCTGCAGTGTTGCCGGGACCTGATCAGTATGCACGATGACAAGCCAATGGGGAAAACACATGGTGAAATTAGGAAAATTAGATTCTTGATTTTGGAGTGGGGAGTCCAACTTTGTGCATGAGGTTTTAGTATCTAAATGAAAGGAGTTATGGGTAGCAACTGCTTACATCCTTCGTTCATGCTGCTATATCTCATGGTGATAGTGTGCTGAAACTTAATTCCCACTATTCCTTAAGTTGTCCCAAAAGTTAAATAGTTTAAAAAGCATCGGAAAGAGGTGCAAAAGGGGATTTAGATTTCTGACACTCAATGTCTGGTTCTGAGGAAGGTAGTACCTGTACAAACTGGACAAGTTGAACCTGAAAGAGAGCTGATACTGAAACCCTTGTGGGTTGCTATGGGAAGGCTTTAAACTAATTTGGAAAGGGTCTGGGAGTGCAAAATTCTATGATGTATGTTTGGTATTAGTAGAATAGCAAATAACAGTAGCCAGTGAAATCAGGGAAAGGCAGAAAGAAATAGAATCTAATGCAGGGTTACTCTGCATGTATGTGAATATAAATAGTATTGTAAATAAGATCGGAGTTACAAATGCAGACTGTGTCTTGTGGAAATATGCTGTGTTGATAAGAGACCTGACTCAAGAAAGGACAAGATTGGTTGTTAAATATTCCTGGATAGAAGGTGTTTAGAAAAGGAATAAAAGGAGGAAAGATAGCATATTGGTTAAGGAGAGAGTTGAGGTATGAAAGGTGAGCATTTTTGTTGCCTGACCCTAGTGGCTCGTGGGGGGGGGGGGGGGTGCGTGAATTACTCACTGCAATATTCCTAACCTCTGACCTGCTCCTGTAACCACTGTGTTTACGTGGTGAGTCCAGTTGAGTTTCTAGTCAATGGTGTTATCATCTCTGAATCCCCAAATGTCCCAGGCCATAGTGACAGAGGAGAAATCTCTTGTCACTAGAAGGGTTCAAAATTAAAGAATTGTTGGATGGTGGATGATTTAGTGATGGTTACACCATTGAATGTCAAAGAGTCTAGGTTTAATTGTTTCTTGTTGAACATGGTACATCTCTGTGACACTATGACTCTATGGTAATAACTTGGCATTTGTCTAATGTGAATGTTGCTTGATACTTGTCAGCCCAAACTGAATACTGTCCAGATCTTGTTGCACTTAAACATTATGTAGTGTAGTTATAATGTGGAGCTTCAATTATCCAGATATTCATTGGAATACTAATAGTATAAGGGCTAATAATGATTGTGTTCCTAGATTGCATCCTACAGCAGTATGTATCCAGTCCAGTAAGAAAGGATGCACTGTTGGACTTAGTTCTTTGCAACTATCTGGGCCAAGTAGATTAAGTGTCAGTGGGAAATATTTAGGTGGGAAATGTCTAGGTGACCTTGCTCTGTGATCTAATCAGTGATCAATTGTAAGGGTTTAAAATCTTTCCCCCCTCGCCCTAAACCTATGCCCTCTAGTCCTTGATCCCATCCGGGGGGAAGATCTTGTCTATTACCCTATCAATAGCCCTCATGATTCCATAAACCTCTGTAAGGTCACCCCTCAGCCTCCGCTCCAGGGAAAATAGACCCTGTCTATTCAGTCTCTCTCTTATAGCTCCGACCCTGGCAACATCCCTGCAAATCTTCTCTGCACCTTTCAAGTTTCACAACATTCTTCTTATTGGAAGGAGACCAGAATTGCACACAGCAGACTTCAATGGAGCAAGGACAGAACTGCGCATGATAAACTGTAACTAAACAGTCTATTGGACCAGCTTCAAAAAGGAGATGTTTCAGGTACAGTTGTGGTAAATTCTCTCAAATGAGAAATGTAGGACAAACAAATCCAGAGCCCACTGACTGACATAGGACCTAGAAATTAAAGAACTAAAAGTCAGGTAGATAATTCAACTGAGAACCAAGAGCAATATGGAACGTTCAGAGGTGGTGAAGAAGCAAAATTTGAGAAAAGATTGACAACCAACATAGAGTTCCAAAGTTGTCTTTGGGCAGATAAATAGTGAAAGAGTGGTTTAAGCAGAAATCTGTCTCTAGAATGGTTCAAAATTAAAGAATTGTTCGATCAACTGTTGGTACTTAAAGTTCACAAGGTACCATGATCAGATGAGGTGTATCCAAAGGTATTGAAAGAAGTCAGTGGAATTTGCAGGGGGACTGACTAAATCTTTCAATCATCCATAGACCAAGTAGAGATGCTAGAAAACTGGGGAGTTGCAAACATTGAGGCCTTTTTCAAGAAAGGTGGTAACAAAAAGTCCAGCAATCACAGACCAGTCAGTTTAACTTCAGGGGTGTTGAAGCTTTTTGAAACAACACTTTTTGAGATAGAATTAGTAATCACATGGAAAAAGGTGGGTTGATTGGTGGAGTTTCAGCATGGATTACTGAATGGGAAATCATGCTTGATTAACCAAGAAGTTGTTTGGTATTGCAGAAAGGCTTGATGAGGGTAATGCTGTTGATATGGTGTTAATTGATTTCCCAGAAGATATTTGATACAGTACTACACAACAGGTGAGTGAGGAAAGTTATGGGCTAAAGAATAAAATGGTAGAAAATAGGGTGATTGGTAGGAAATAGAAAGTGACAGCCATAGAGTCATACAGACCATTTGGTATTAGAAATAGACTCTTTGGTGTCCATACTGACTGGGTTTTCCAAACTAAATGAGTCCTATTTGCTTGTATTTGACCCATATCTTTCTAAACCTTTCCATTCATGTACCTGTCCAAATGTTTAATGTTGTAACTGTACCTGCATCTACCACTTCCTCTGGCAGTTCACTTCACATATGAACAATCCTCTGTAAACAAGTTGCCATTCAGGTCCCTTTAATTTTTAGGTGAGAGGAGAAAGTATTATGCTATCTAATTTTGAACTCCATAACCCTGGAGAAGACACACTTGCTATTCATCTTATCTATGCCCCCTCATGATTTTATAAACCCCTAAAAAGGTCTCCCCTCAGCCTCCTATCCGCCAATGGAAAAAGTCCCAACTTATCCAGCCTCTCCTTGTAACTTAAACCCTCCAGTCCCAGGAACATCCTCATAATTTTTTTCTGCACCATCTCCAATTTAATAATGTCCATCCTAAAGCAGGATAACCAAAACTGTACACAGCAGTCCAGAAGAGGCCACACCAATATTCTATATAATGTCAATTCCTAAACCCAATAGTCTGAGTAATGAAGGCAAATGTGCCAAATGCTGTCTTTACCACTGACTACCTATGATGCAACTTTCAATGAGCTATATACCCTGAACACCTAGATCTGTTCTACAACTTAGGATAGAATAGCTATTTATTTTCACTTGTTTCTTTTTTTGTTAAACAAAAAAAAAGCTTAACTTGCTGTACTGCAGCACCTATTTATTAGTAACAGATGGCATAGATAAGAAAAATTAAGACAAAGTCCATCTTATGTCAAAGAAAATAATTAAAAAAGGATGGAATTGTCAAGCCCTGGGTGCAGGAGCCTGGTAAGGCAGATGAACTTGGGGCATGGTTGGGAATGTGGGATTGGGATGTCATAGCTATTACACAAAAGTGACTCTGGGATGGACAGGACTAGCACGGTATAGATCATATCGGGGGGGGGAGGTGGGGTGCGGTGACAGGGAGAAGGAGAGTGATGTTTTTGGTTAGAGATAACATTACAGCTGTACTTGGGGAGGATGACCTGGGAGATTGTCCAGTGAAGTTACATGAGTTGTATTAAGAAATATATGAAAGTGATGATCACCTTGTTGGGACTGTATTATAGGTTCCCCCCCCCGCCCAATAGTCAGCAGAAAATTAGGAGATCTTGAATATCTGAAAGAATAATAGGGTTGCGATGGTAGGGGATGTTAACTTGCCAAACATAGACTGGGACTATAATAGCATTACGGGCTTGGGTGGGGAGGAATTTAAGTAGGTAGAAGAAAACTTTCTTAATCAATGTATGGATGTACCTACTAGAGAAGAGCAATATTTGACCTTCAGTTGGGAAATAAGGTAGGGTAAGTGACTGAGGTGAAAGTCAGGGAACACTTTGGTGCAAGTGGTCTTAGATGTAATTATATTTAAAATAGTCATGGAAAAGGATAGACCTGATCAAAAAGTTAGAGCTCTTAAGTGGGAGTAAGGCCAATTTTGTTGGTATTACACGGGATCGTTGACAGGTTGATTGGGGGAGGTTTTTAGCAAGTAAAGGGATGGTTGGAAAGTGGGAGGCCTTTTAAAAATGAGGTAACCAGAGTTCAGAGATGGTATATTGCTGGTAGGTGCAGGGAGTGCTGGATGACAAGAAAAATCAAGGTTTTGGTCAAGGAAAAGGAGGCATATACCAGATATAGTCAGCTGAGATTGAGTGAGACTCTAGAGGAGTATAAGGACAGCAGAAGTATACTCTAGGGCAAAAAGGGGACATGAGATAGCTTTGATAAATAGTTAAGGACAATCCAAAGAGGTTCTATAATTGCATCAAGGGGAGGTAAAAAAGAGAAACTAGGGAGCAAATAGGGCCCCTTAAAAATCAACATGGCTGCCTATGTGTGGACCAGCAGGAGATGGTTGAGATACTAAATAACTATGTTGTGTCAGCATTTACTGTGGATCATTGGATATTTTTCAAGCTAGAGGAAAGCTTGTAGAGTTCTTTGGGGATCAGTATTGGATCTTGCTGATGTACATTAATGATTGTGATCTAGTGTGCGGGGGACAACTTCAAAATTTGCAGATGCCACAAAACTCGGAATAATTGTAAACTGTGAACGACAGTGCAGAATTTTAAACAAATGTAAACAAGTTGGAATGGGTGGATAGGTGGCAGAGGAGGTTCAATGCAGAAAAGTGTTGAATTGCATTTTGGTAGGAAGAACACTAAAAGACCATGTAAAATAGGGGATACGTATCTAAAGGGAGTACTGGGAGCAGAGGGACATGGGTGTATTGTGCACAGTCATTGGTGGCAGGGCAGATGAATTGAGCAGTTAATTAACCAAGGCATTTAATAAAAGAACAAGGAACTGATGTTGAATCATCTCAGCCACTTGTTAGATGTCTGAAGTATTGTGTGCAGTGTGGGTGCCATCTAGGAGGAAGGATGTGAATGCACAAGATGCACAGAAATGATTGACAATAATGGCTCTAGATATGAGGAACTTCTCTAATGAAAATAGATTGAAGATGCAGTGTTTTCTTTGGAAAGAAAATGGCTAAGAGAAGATCAGATCAAAATCATTGGCTGGATAGAGTGATCAGAACAAAACTGTGTTCTTGCTTATAAAAGGATCAAGAACCAGAGAACATGAATTTAAAGTGATTTGCAAAAGGAGAAAATGTTATGAGACAAGGTTTTTTATACAGTGAGTTGTGTCAAATTGTGCCTTTTTAAGAGAGATTTGTTATGACTTGTTTCTTTTCGAAGAGAGATGTTGTAAACCTGGTGCAGAGAAAAACAGAGTAAATAGCTTTGGGTTTTTAAAATTGGACAAAGAAGCATGTGTAGATCGAGCCAGGCCCCCCAGGGTTTTAGTTTTGCTTTCAGTTGCTGAAGCTGCATTTTAGAGTAGAAGCTGCTAGATACAGTTGCTGTGGAAAAGTGGGCTTTGAGAAAAGTGTCAATGAGTTATGGATTTTTAAAATCTAGGAATGGTAGAGAAGCATTCTGCTGTAGAAAGCTTGATCTCTATCTGCTGCTAGACTTTGTTTCCTTCAGTATTTTGTTTTGCTGGATTAGAATGAGAAGATTGTGAGAATAACACACTTGCTGAATTTGTTTTTGCCAAAGATGTGTTTATGGGATGCTGATATATTGGAACAGTTGATGAGTGGTTAATTTATGTTAAGTGTTTTAGTAGAGTTAGAGTTATGCAAATTTGTTTCTTTCTGATTTTTTTAACTGTTGTGTAAGAGATGTTTTGCTTAAAGCCCAGTAGTTTGAATTGAATAGCATCTGGAATCCTGGAATGCAGTGCCTGACACTTGCCTTTAAGTAAAACAAAAGTTCAGGTCTACGCTATCTCCTTGTTTTGAAGGGGTTTCTTTTGGTAGTTAGAATGAGGAATTCATATTAATTCTTGTATTTAATTTTGAAATGTTGTTTATAAATGGTATCGGTTTATGGTTTCTTAACAGTGAGGTGAAGCTTGCTTATTCTTTGAATTTTGAAGATGCTCAGATGCCAAAAGGTCAGGTAGGTAAACAAACCAAATTGTTGCATAACATTTTAAACTAATTAGATTGAGTTTATTCCTAGGGAACACAACCCTTCACAATAAAGATATCTAGTGTCAATATCAACAACTTAGCAGCTCATGATCTGCACTCCTATCCATTAATGATGGTGTTGTCAACAGAAGAACGTTTCTTCTCTCCCAGCCTAGTTGATCAGTGTCATACAACACAGAAACAGACCATTTAGCCCAACTTGTCCATGCCAACCAGGTTTCCTAGATTGAAGTCGTCCTATTTAGTTCATACCCCTCAAATCTTTCCTATCCATGTACCTTTCCAAACGTCTTAAATGCTGTAATTATACTTGCCTCTACCAATTCCTCTGGCAGCTCATTCCCTATATGCACCATCCTCTGTGTGTGTGTGTGCGCGCGCATGTGTGTTTGTGTGTTGGGGAGCTGAGGGGAGTTGTCCCTCTGGTCCCTTTTTTAAAACTTTTCCTCTCGCCTTATACCTATGTCTTCTAGCTTGACATCCCTATCCTGGGGAAAATACCTTGGCCATTCATCTTATCTGTGCCCCTCAAGCTTTTATAAAACCCCATAAAGTTCACCCCTCACTCCAGGGGAAAAAAAAAGTCCCAGCCTATCAAGCCTCTCTTTATAACTTGAATCTCCAGGCTTGCTAACTTCCTTGTAAATCTTTTTTGCACCCTCTCCAGTTTAATAACATCCTTTCTACAGCAGGGCAAGCATATTGGTAAGGCCACATTTGGAATACTGTGTATAATGTCTTGGATAGCCATAATATGATGTCCCAACTCCTGTATGCAATGCTGTGACCAATGAAGGTAGGTGTGCTAAGTACCACCACCTCCACTCTCTACCTGTGACACCACGTTCAAGAAACTATGTATCTGTACCCCACAGTCTCTGTTCGTCAACATTCCCCGGGGCTTACCATTAAGTGTATAAGTCCTGCCCTGGTTGGTCTTACCAAAATGTAGTACCTCTGCAGTTATCTTAATTAAATTCCATCTGCCATTCCTAGGACCTGTGGCCCAGTTGATCAAGGTCCTATTGTATTCTCAGATAATCACCTTCACCTTACACTGTACCTACCAATTTTGGTATCATTCTGTAAACTAACTAACCATGCCAGCTGTATTCTCATCTGTATCATTGATATAAGTGATGAACAGTGGACCCAGCACTGATCCTTGTGGCACATTGCTAGTCACAGGCCTCTATTCTGAACAACAATCCTCAACCACCACCTTTTGTCTCCTGTCAAGCCACTTTGTTGTATTCACTGTCATTCAATCAAGCCTATACCTGGCACAGAACTGGTTTTGATGTGCATCACTTAATCCACCTGTACCATATCAAAGTCTCTGGCTCTTGCCAGTATTGTACCCAAATGGCTAACTGTCCTTGGAATCCATGTGATCTAACCTGGCTAACTAGTCTACTGTATTACATTGTCAAGCGCCTTTCTGAAGTCAATGTAGACAACATCCACTGCTGTACCTTCATCAGTCTTCTTTGTCACTTCTTCAAAAAACTCAAATCAAGTTAATAAGACATAATTTCCCGCACACAAAGCCATGTTGACTTTCCCTAATCAGTCCTTGCCTTTCCAAATATGAGCAAATCCTGTCCCTCAGAATCACTTCCAATAACTTGCCCATCACTGACGTCAGGTTCACTGGTTTACAGTTCCCTGGCTTTGCCTTACCACCTTTCTTAAATAATGGCACCACATTATCCATCTTCCAGACTTCTGCCACCTCACCTGTGGCTATCAATGATACAAATATCTTAGTATTAGACCCAGGAATTGCTTCCCTAGCTCCCCACAAAGTTCTGGGATGCACCTGATCAGGTCTGGGGAATTTATCCACTTTTTTAAGATATCCAGCACTACAACCTCTATATGGACATTTTTCAAGGTATCATTATTTCTCCAAGTTTTCTAGCTTGTAATCCATCTCCACAGTAAATATGCTGAGGAAGTATTTAATTCCAGGACTGTCTATATTAAAATAACGGATGACTTGGTGGCAGAATACTGGCCACTATGGAGTTACTTCACTCTCCTTTCCCTCCAAACACAAGTACAGACAACTCCCTCTTCAAGCTCTAGTCTAAGTTCTAGGCTTAAAAATGTGTTGCTGGAAAAATGCAGCAGGTCAGGCAGCATCAAAGGAGCAGGAGAATAGACGTTTTGGGTATAAGCTCTTCTTCGGCTCATTCCTGAAGAAGAGCTTATGCCCGAAACGTCGATTCTCCTGCTCCTTTGATGCTGCCTGACCTGGTGCGCTTTTCCAGCAACACATTTTTAAGCTCTGATCTCCAGCATCTGCAGTCCTCACTTTCTCTTCTCAGTTCTAGGCCCCACTCTCCCAGTAGCTGCTCTTCCCCTAGGTGGCGATGGCCATGGTAGCAGCAGCAACCTACTTCCTCTTCCTGTCTGACACCATAGGCTAATGCCAGCTCGAAGCAGTCAGTTCTACGACCTAGCCCTGGGTCCTGTTTTTAAAAAAAAATTATTAAGGGTTCAGTGGATGAGTTCCAGCTTTGATTTACATTTTCCTTAACAGACTTTGCATGTAAATTATTCAGTTGGAAGCAGTGAGATTTACCTTTTCCTTTATAAGAGGGAAAAATACCATGGTGATAGGGGGAAAATACTATTCAATGGTTGTCATAACACTTCTGGATGTAAAAATACCCAGTTTAGAGGGGGATGGGCATTGCATGGGGTATAGTGCTTTATTTCTCCTTCAAACTTAATTTTAAGTTAGCCCCTTCCCACTTTTTCCTTACTTCTCCCTCATCTTTTTGATGGTTTGTATTGCCCTTTAATGGACTTTGCACATAAATTATTCAACTGGAAACATGGACATCTTAGTAATGGTGGTTAATAGAAGAAAAATGAATTGGGGAGGGGGATATTTAGTTGTGTAAGAGCAGTTCTGGATGTAGATTTAAGAAATAACAGACTCAAAGTGGTCTGCAGAATTGTCTGTCCCATGCTGGGACAAGCCTATGTATACCACAAGTAGTGATTCTATTTTGGAGTTCAACAATAAATGACATTTAGAAACAATTTGAATTTTTAAAAATAATCAACCCATTCAGATGTTATTACAGTGGAACCCCAACTACCCAAACAACACGGGCAGGAGTATTTTGTCAGATAACTGAATGGCAGATAACAGTTTAGCCAAGCATCGGGATCTTGCGATCCTGCCGGATTGAGGTTCCTCTGTATGTACGTTTGGACCAGTTGGGACTTGAACCTTGGCATCCTCGTCCAGGTGTAGGGACACTACCACTGTGCTACAAGCTAGATATTCCTTTCCAGCTGTGTTTCCTGAGTTATTATATTTGTGTTGAGTCCAGAAGGAATTTTGGACATCCTTGCCTTTAAACAAACCCTGTAAGATGGTATCAGGGCAATATTGAAAATGCTGCTATTTGGGGAAACCTTATGATGTGGAGGATTGGCTCCCGTATGACAAAAGAATGAATTTTTTTTTCAGGCAAACTGAATGGAAGGGGACCACTGACAATAAGTCACTGTTTTGTCTGCCTGTAGGGCCCAAACTTTTAGCCAGACTTTGGGAAATGTTAAGGGATCACTTAGTTTTTGAAATTTAATAATATTGCGACCAAAAGGAAGCTACTGATGGAATCGGATCTTGACTTCCAGAAAGTCATAAAACTGGCCCTTGCAAAAATGTAGGAAAAGGGATTCAGAGCTTCAAGAACCATACAGTACTGTCCTCAACCTTAAGTGATCCCCATACCATAGATCCAAGTCCCCAGTGGATAATATCACAGCTTTTACTTGTTGACCAGGAAGAGATGGAGTTGAAAGCTGAAAGGTTCCAGAAATCAATGGGAAATTTCTCCATAATACAATGAAGAACAGTAACATCCATACTGCACTTGAGATCACAGTTCACCCCAGACAAGGCTACCAAAACAGGCAAATCTTTTTACCACCCAGGGCAAAGTTATCACAAGTTTGGGCTTTTGAAATAAATCAGACAGAGGATAGGGATAGTTAAATTGCATCACCACCTCGAATGTGGCCTCAATTAAGAAAAAAGTCTTCAGGATTATCTAGATATGAAGGTAGATTCTAGTATCTCTGTCTATTGTTGGGTAGTGAATCTTCAGGAATCTCCAGTGGGACAGCTTGTCTTTAAGCCTGTGAGACACAAAGGAAAGATTGACCACATACAGTGGAGAGCCCTCAAGTGTTATTGGGACTGCAGTAACCTGTTACACATGGTCAACAGACAGTTTGACTTCCCTTTTATGGTGGTGCAAGGGCCAGGTCCCAATGTTTTGGGAAGAGATTGGCTCCAGAAAACTCATTTGAATTGGCAACAGTCAGAGTCACACAGCACGGAAATCAATTCTTCAGTTCAACTCGTTCATGCTGGTCAGACATCCCAGTCTGACCTAGTCCCATTTGCCAGCATTTAGCCCATATACCTCTAAACCCTTCCTATGCATATACCCACCCAGATGCCTTTTAAATGGTGTTGTAATTGTACCCATTTCCACCACTTGCTTTGACAGTTCATTCCATACATGCACCCATCCTCTGAAAACATTACCCATTAGGTCCTTTTTAAATCATTCCACTCTTACCTTACACCTATTCCCTCTAGTTTTAGACTCCTTTTCCCAACCCCCACCCCAACCCAAGGAAAACAGACCTTCTTTATACATTCTATCCATGACCCTCATGATTTTATAAACCTCGATAAGGTTGCTGTCCCTTCCCCTTTTAAAATGGGTATTGGCAACCGTATGAAGTCATTAGAAAGTATCCAGTGTTTCCTGAGCTAAAACAAACACTTTTATAGTAACAAACTGAAAATTACCATGACTAAACATGCCTTAGTAGGAAACTAGAACTTAAACTGTAGAGAAAGTATCCTCCTTACCTTTTAAAACCATTGACAATTCTGCACTAGTATGTTCACCCTGCAGAATAACAGCTTTATGAGGAAGCAATCCAACATCACTTCCAACATCTTTTCACCCAGTCCTGAACAGAGGGGAGCTATTGAAACTTATTGTGCCTGAAATGACACTAATAGTTCTTTATTTAGAAGTATACTTTTTCTTCCTTAGTGTTTTCTTCATTGAATAAAAGTGTACAGCATGTCAAGGAGTGGCCGATGAATTGTTGCATTGGCTTCCTCTTACATTCCTATAGAATTATACTGTGCTAGGAGAACTAAGTTGTAATCTTTTCTGAAAACAAGAATAAAATAATTTCTTTTACACTAGTTTTATACTTAAAAATTTTCACAATTTGTGTTAGTTACTTATTTGTGTTTCTGTGTTTTACTTGGACAGGATCTGTTAGAAGTGCCGGATCATTTTGTGCAGTTAATAAACCATCCATGTGTCCAAGATGTGGCTTTATATGTAATGTAAGACTTTATTCTGAACATTGAGCTAGAACTGGGTTTTCTTTGTGATATGTTAAAAACGTGGTTAATTATTTGTTTGAAAATTTGTTAGTTAGCACTTGAGGGATAGTGATTGAGGTGGGGTAGATTTAATACTATAATTTCTCTCAATGGGTGTTGCATACCTTTTCTGTGTGGGAGACTGGTGAGTGCCAATCAGTTGCTACTCAAAAGGTTGCAGAATTATTGAAAGTGTCATTTTGTAAATCCTTTCTCCATAATTGCCACCCTCAGTTTTCTTACATCTGTTTCAATCTTCTGCCCTTACAATTTCTGATCATGCAACTACCAGACCTTGCCTCAGTATTTGTTTGCTTCACATACCATTGCTATTCTCCAAAATGGCTCCCACTTCAAACGTTTGACATTTCATTCATTGCTACTAATAAACTGCCCTCTTTCCCTTTCCAACTAGACATATGATAACTTGTATTAATAAACTTACCATGCAATGAGTTATAAACTTCATTTGTAAGTACTAATTAACAAAAAAAACCTCATCAGCTGATGAATATTCTACCCAACAGTCATCAGTCCCAAGTAAGAGTACACTTTGCTTATGCTATTGATTAACATGATACGGAGATGCCAGTGTTGGACTGGGTGTACAAAGTTAAAAATAATACAACATCAGATTATAGTGCAACAGGTTTAATTGGAAGTACTAGCTTTCGGAGCACTGCTCCTTCATTAGGTGCTCTGAAAGCTAGCGCTTCCAATTAAACCTGTTGCATTATAACCTAGTGTTGTATGATTTTTAACTAATGATTAACTTCTCGTTATCATTATATTGCCCCATTCCCCATTTTCTTTCATTACAATGTAATAAAGATGCTCTCAGGGCAAAATTGAAATTTTGGCCAGAGTTGATGGAAATTTCTGTCAGGAGTTCTGCTTTTATTTTTCCAAGTTCCCAAAGCAGCAATGTAATGACTGGCAAATATCAATTTAATTACAGCAAGCAAAGTGGCCTTCACCAAAGTGATATCCATCTGTGGATACTAATGTGTCCCAATTCTCACTTGTTTACAGGTGATAATTAATTGGTGACAGTTACACTAAGTACATCAAAGATTTTGCATTAGGGCAGCACAGTGGCTCAGTGGTTAGCACTGCTGCCTCACAGCGCCAGGGACCTGGGTTCAAATCCTGCCTCTGGCGACTGCCTGTGTGGAGTTTGCACATTCTCTCTGTGTCTGCGTGAGTTTCCTCTGGGTGCTCTGGTTTCCTCTCTCAGTCCAAAGATGTGCAAGTTAGGTGAATTGGTCATGCTAAATAGCCCATAGAGTTAGGTGCATTAGTCAGTGGTAAATATGGGCAATGGGTCTGGGTGGGTCACTCTTCAGAGGGTCAGTGTGGACTAATTGGGCCGAAGGGCCAGTTTCCACACTAGGGAATCTAATTTAATGATGCCAACTTTTAATATGGTAGCGTGAACTTTCTTCAGGTTTAGTAATTCAGCTTTTTCCAGGAAGATTTGATTTCTAATCATTTGATTTCCCACAATGATTAGAAAGTAGACTAAAATTTTCAGTACATGTCTTTAAAAATATGGTTTTGCAGTAAAGGTATATTTTGAACAATAATTCATTGTATTATAGATTCAATGTTGGGAAATTTTGTGCATGCCAAAATGGCAATTCTATTGTCCATACAGATAGGTAACAGCAAACTTTTAAAAGTGCACAGAAGGTCTGCAGCAATTCTTCATTCCTGTCTAACATAAAAATAAAATGAAAAGAGGCCCAGCAATGGCTAACAAAGGAAATATTGATAGTACTGTCTGAAGAGGCTTAAATTGACCAAAAGGGGGAGCAGACCTGAGGACTGGGAGCAGTTTAGATTTCAGCAAAGGAGTACAAAAGAATTAAGAAAAAGTACTATTATTGCTTGTGGCTCTACTTCCATGTCTAATGCCTTTCCAACTTTACCAATACAATTTGGGCTTCCGTAAACATCTCCCGCTATCATTTCTGTCCCTTGGTGTTTCTGAGCTCAACCAATATACATTTCACTTCATCAGGGCTAATATCTTGCCTCACTATTGTACAAATGGTGTTTTTAAACCTGCAATGCTATCCCATCTTTTTTTTTCCCTCTTTGTCTGTCCTTCCTAAAATCAGAATATCTCTGGTTATTGTTTCCATTCCTTTAGCTCTGTAAGCCCAACTATGTCACTACCATATATCTAATTGCACGACTAATTCATCCAATTTGATTGTGAATGCTCCATCCTTTAAGACACAATGCCTTAAGTCTTGTCTTTGTAACATTTTAAATCATATTCACATTATTTTCACATTATTTAGCACTGTAGCTTGAATCCTCTGCCTATTACTTATTTCAGATTCTATTTTTTTGATTTTTACCCTTTTTTCCCCATTCTAATTTTTCCTGTATAAGTTCTTATTTCCCTGCCATTTTAGTTTAAACCCTCTCCATCTGCACTAGCAGGACTTGCCCCAGGACATCAGATCCAGGCCTTTTCTGAATGCAATCCATCCGGCGTGTACTGAACCCACCTCCTGCAGAACTGGTCCCAATGCTCCATGAATCTAAAACCTTTCCCCTTGCACTATTTCTCCAGCCATGGAAACATCTGACATATCCTGCTCTTTCCATTCTGACTAGCACTGTTATCAGTCCTGAGATCACTACTTTTGAGATTCTACTTTTAACTTGCTTCCTAATTCCTTCATCTGCAGCTTTTAGGATATCCTGTAAACATCCTTGATTCTAACGCCTGAGAGGCCACATACAATCCTGGAGTCTCAATTATGGTTGCAAAAAAATTTCTATCTGTTCCCCTTACAATTGAATCCCTTGTTACCATAGACATTTTGCACAATTCCTCCACTTGCGCAGCAGAACCAACTGCGATGGAACGAACTTAGTTGCTGCCACTTTCGCCCAACAGTATCCAAGCCGTATATCTGTTTCGTAGGGAAATGGCCACAAGAGATTTCTGCACTGCCTGCCAAATCCTCTATCTGGTTGTCATCCATTCCCTCCCTGCATGTGGAATCTTAGCCAGCTGTGTGACCAAGTATTGTCTGATTCACTAATGCTCCACAATGACTTCCCACGTAGAGCAGGAGGAGCATACCATGGCATAGAGCTCCCTTCCATGACTTAGCGTTTAAGTTAGCCCTTAAAATCAAATAATATTAATTACTCTAGGGTCCTTTTTTTTATTGGAACCTCTAAATAAAGACCTACAAACTATAAGTCATAGAAATAAGTATTCCCCTGTCCTGGCATGTTTACTTAATGTTGCAGGCCTGCTGTGGCTTACCTTTCAGTTCTTTTCACTGTCGTAGAGCAGGAACCAATTCCTACAGGGAAGATGAATGCAAGGACACGTATACACTTTCTTCTCCATTCACTTAACTCTTCACTGATCAAACACCAGAGACTTGTACTTAATCTCAGCTGCACTTACTTAAACAGTGCCTGACATAAGTTCAGCATTGAGTCTCTGCATGTATACTTTGTGCCCCTATTAATGAAGAATACATAATACAAACACAAAAGCCTTTTTAACAAACTTTCTACCTGTCCTGGCACCTTTTCTAAAATAAAGAATTATGCACATACATATGTCTCTTTGCTCCTGCAAGCTATTAAGAATAGTATCCCTTTATTTCATACCATCATTCTATATTCTTTCTCACCTCACTTCTCTGCATTGAACTTCACCTGCCACCTATCTGCCCAATAGGCCAATGTGTCAATGTCTTTCGGGAAGATAGGCCCAGTGACAGAGTTGGTGACTCTGACTTTGGCAAAAGTGAGGACTGCAGATGCTGGCGATCAGAGTCAAGATTAGAGTGGTGCTGGAAAAGCACAGCAGGTCAGGCAGCATCCGAGGAGCAGGAAAATCTATGTTTTGGGCAAAAGACCTTCATCGGTCATTCCTGATGAAGGGCTTTTGCCCAAAACGTCGATTTTCCTGCTCCTTGGATGCTGTCTGACTCTGACTTAGGGTCCGGTGCAGGTGGCAGCGTGGGAGTCATTGGTTGGCTGGCTCAGCTCGTGACCATAGATGCAGTGGAGCAAAGACTGAGTTTCTTTCAGTTTTTGTCTTATTTGTTTTATTTTTGAAGTATTCAAATAGTGCCAGATTGTGGTGACAATTGAAGCTTTTACAATAATGAGCGACACAGTAAAATAGAGTACAAGTGACAATAAATAATCATTCAGTTTCCAATTCGTCAAACGGTCACTTTGAAATTTAGCCTTCTACATTAAGATCTAGATCTTGCATAACTTTTAGAAAAATGATAGGTCCCAAAAACGACCCTTGGGAACTCCACTAGAAACCTTCCTCTAGCCTGGAAATTAATCATTGACCATTACTGTTTCCCATCATTCAGCCAATTTTTAAGCACGTTGCTACTGTCCCTTCTATTCTGACTTTTAATCTTCCAACCTCACAGATTTCTTCTGTAGCATTGTACTTTTAATTTTGAAATGTACACCATCTCAAAAGCCTTTCCCTTATCAATTCTGTTGCTTCTAGAAAAGCTCTAGCAGATTAGTTATACACAATTTTCCCTTTAACAAATCTGTGCTAACCTTTCCAAATTAAACCACAATTTTTCCATGTGATGATCAATATTATTCTGAATAATTGTTTCTGGAAGTTTCCTCTTCCCTGAGGTTTGACAAACTATTTGTAATTGCTGGGCTTATGCACAACTTGTTTTGAACAAAAGCATAATATTTACAATTCTCCAATCTTCTGGCGCTACCACTGAATCTAGCGAAGACTTAATTTTGGTTGCTCTGACAATAATATTTTCCTCCCTCCCATGCTTCACTCTACTTGGATGCATCTCATTCGTCCTTGTGCCTTGTCATCTTTAAGTACTGACAGCTTATTCATTCTTTCCTCCTTATCAATTTCAAACCGTTAATGTCTGATTTTTCTTCTGTCATCATGGTCTGGGTAACATCTGCCTCCTAGGTAAAGATAGATGCAATATATTAATTTAACAGCTCAGCCAAACCTCTTGTGTGTGCATATCCCCTTTTGTAGTCCATAATTGATTCTATCCTCCTTTTGCTCCCCTATTTATATGCTTATGGAAGACATTGGCTGTTAATATAACAGTATAAATCTATCTTTGCTTCTCTTATTTGCATTTTCACCCCCCTTTTAAACCTTTTGTGTTCTGTTTGGTTCTCAATTTCAACAAAAAGCACTTAAATATTAGGATTACAGTAATTTCTGCAAGTTGTATTCTGAAACTTTACGCAAGTTATTGGTACAATTTATGGATTGTTAATGTCTTTCTGATTTTTCTGTCTTAGGAGAATTGTTTTCCTAACCAGAGATGGATTTCAGAGTTCCCTCTCTCCACTTTTTTTCCCCATTGCTTTGAAGGTACATTTGAGTGTGTGATGAAGTTATAAATTTAGATTTGTTTTTCAAAGTATGATAGCTACTATATATTTAAAGTAATACTGCAGCTTCCATAGAATATACTCAAGGACCTTGTCAGGGCCTCATTAAAGGGCAGCTATAGAAAACCTCAGTAGGAAACTTGAAAAGTGAGCATTCAAAATTTTACATTAAAACAAAGTAGCCATAGTCAACATAAAAAGTAAAAGATGAGATAAAATAAGGCAAAATTTATAAAATGCAAAACAAAAAAAACTGTAGCACCATGGAACTGTGAGGGCTTAAATTAGACCATGTAGTGGCCTTGTTTTAGGTGCTTTGTGGTCCTCTGAGCAAGTCCAACTTGGAAATGTAAGATGCTGGTCCCACCTTCTCAACACAGTCTTCCAGACATGGAATCTGATATGATCAGTCTTTGTAACTGCATTGACTTTGCAATAGTCCACACAACTGTTAGATACCATCTGGTTTTAGCACTATTACTATGGGTGAGCTCCAGTCACTGTAGCTTACTTTGAATGCATGCTCAAAGATGACAATCTCCTTTTGAACCTGTGTCAACTTTAGAGGGTTATGCCTATAAGGATGTTGCTTAATTGGAACAGCATCTCCTATATCTACATCATGCATAATTAGGTTACTACTCCCCAGCTTATTTCCACTTAACTCCCCATATGATAGCAATAACTCTCAGGTCATTTTATTTTCGCTGAAGGTAACTCTATTTATCTCAATTTTGATAACTTCCTCATTGTCCAATTTAATTTGAGGAATGTCCAATTAAGAATCCTCTGAACTTGTCCTTTCCCTCTGTGTTGTAATCAATAACACCTTTTCCTCTTGCTTTCCTTCCTTGTCAAAATACCTTTTGATGACACTGAGATTTTGAGTCCCCATCAAGTAGTTCACCTCACTTAATTTCCTTTAGGGTTGATAAGGTCCACTAAACTTTGCATTTAAAGGTTAGCCTATGACTGGAAGTAACACCAATACCTTATACCCAATAGCAAAATTGCACATTTTTGGTTTCTTATCTGCTTCCTGTTTCATTGTATGCTGTGATACTTTTAAATGCTGTCTCGCTAACACCCCAGCTCTATTTAATCGTTCCCTAAACTTTGACATATCGTCCAAATATATGGTCTCTGAATTCTGACTTACTAATTTCTCCTTAATCAATTTTAACAGTCTTCTCTCTTCATACTCAAAAATTAATTCAAATGGACTGAATTTGATTGATTCATTTGGCAAATCTCTGATCGCAAAAAGCACAAACAGAATTCCCATATCCCAATCATCTGGATAGTCTTGACTATGAGCTTTCAATGTGGTCTTTCATGTCTGATGGCACTTTTTTAGTGCTCCCTGCGATTCTGGATGGTATGCAGTAGATTTGCATTGTTTTGTTCCTAAGCTGTCCATAAGTTTCTTGAATAATTTTGATTGTGAAGTTTGACCCTTGATCTTACTGAATCTGTATTAGTAGTCCATATCTAATGAAAAATTTGAGTAATTCCTCTACAATCTCTTAGCTGTGATTGCATAATGGAATGGCCTCTGCAAACCTAGTCGACACATCGATTATTGTTAATACTGATTCCCACTTTTTGTTTTGAGGTAGGAGACCCTGTGCAATCAATTAAGACTCTTGTAAAAGGTTCCTCAAATGCAGGAATAGATATTAAAAGTGCAGGTTTTTTGCAGATGTATGACACATCTGGCAAAATTCAGCTCCATCCTTGTGAAGTCCAGGCCAGTCCAGGCCTTGTTTCCCTCCCTCCTGAATGACCCCCAAATAGTAGCTCATGCACCGCTCTCAACACTTCTTTTCTATACCCTACTGGTAATATGATTTGACGAATTTCTGCCCATTTCTCATCAGCCTGAATGTGTGGTCTCCATTTGCTTATTAAGACATCAATTTTAAGGTAGTAACATTCAGGGATACATTTGGATTCCTTTTCTGTGTATTTGATACAACTACTTTTACTTTCTGCTGTAACTCCAGTTAGTTTATCTGAACTAACGCTGTCCGCATTGTCATCTGTTTGCTCCTGCTTTATTTCAACCATCTAATTTAAACAGGGTCTCTGCTAATTCCACCTCAACTTTCTTATATGTACTCTTTGATTTCTCCTTTATATCTTGTGACTTTGTGACCTCGATACCACACAGTCAGGAAAAGTTCCAGGATATGTGTCCTGCAATAGTTCAGTTGCCTGAGTTTGCACTGGTTTTTCAACCACAGTAGGCAGCACTCCTACCAGTGAATCAGTTATATCATTAGCAAAGACAAATTGTATTCCTGGAGCTGAGAGTTGTCCAGTACTCCTACCACAAATTCTCCACTCTTCTCTGGACACTCTAACTCACTTTACAGAATTGAGTGCTTTTTGTCTCGCTGCATTTCCGTTACTAGTACCTTTTTTCTGGCAATAGTCCTTCATATCTTCTCTCTCAGCATCACAGACAGAGGATCCTGTGTCTCTTAATATTGTGACCTCTTTACCTGCTGCTTCTGGCCTATGCAAATAAACTTTACCTTTGCAGGCTTTTTTTTCAAGATCTGGCACTTCCTCCTTAACCAACCTCTGATCAGCTTGCACATGCTGGTGCAGCTTTCTAGCCTCCACTGTGCTTTCTGTTACCACTCCAATAAAATTCACTAGTTTATCCTGATTTCCTTCATCTGGCTTCCCAATGCTTCTCCTAACCTACCAACATTGATTTTCGTGTGGCCTACTTTAATGTAGTGAAAACACCAGAGCTTTTTAACATCTGTCCCCTTTTTAAAGGGTCTCCTTTTTCCCCTGTGGTAAGTTATCCTTGTTATGAAGATGTGAATGTACTGTATCTTTGCGTGTTAGAAGCTAGCAGAACTACATGATAGCACCAAGTGTTTTCAATAAGGTAAGAATGTAACATTTGGTCAAACAACTCTAATAGCTGGTTTGCCTGGAAACAATAAAACAGATTTGAATTAGGCCAATCAATCAATCAGTTTAAATTATATTCTGAAAAATACCAAATTCCAATCCAGTTTGAATTTAGTATAGTTACCTTAAAAGCCAATGACACAATCCAATGCTTTGGCGGATGTAAGGCTGCCGAAAATTGAGCAGTTGAGGAGAACTGCCAAGTCACCGGCATGTAAAAAGACTGCCCAAAAAACAGCTCTCTTAAAAGGTACATTTATCAATCATTAACCTGTGAAGCAGAAACCCCAAGAAGAAAAGACAGGAATACAGAAGAACCGAAAGCTGCCTGGTTTTGAGAAGTTTTGTTTTGTAAATCTTAATTGGAGTTTTTATCAGACCAGTATCGTAGAGGGGAAAGTAAAAGATAGGTTACAGGAAGGAGTTGTAAATATTTGTTAGTTAATTATTCTGTTATACTTTTAAGAAATAAAGTTGTTAATTTTTACATTAAATAGTTCTTTGCCTCTTGAATTTTTAGATTACTGTGCAGGATAAATCTTGTGTTGCTGGTTTTAATTAAGCAGGATGGTTTACCCCATGTTGTAACAATCCTTTATGATCTTCAGAGATCTACCTTTCCCTTTCCATGTGAGGATTTCTCTTTTCCCCAACTTCTATCCCTCATGAATTGAAATTTGATTCTGGAAGCCAAACTTTGATTTATGGACCAGCTCATTAGCCATTTCAGCTGCTAATCTTGCCAGTTTAACTCTCTGCTCTTCCACATGAGCTCTCACTACTTCAGGAAGTGAATTTTTGAACTCCTGCAAAATAATTGTCTCTCTGAGAGCGTCATAGGTTTGCTCTATTCTTAGATTCCTGAAACATTGTCTGTAGGCTTCTGGCACAAGCTCATATGCACTTAAGATAGCTTTTTTCACCCCCTCACTCCCCAGTTACCTACTCTGATACTGATGTGAATACCTCATTAGCTCTACCTACAAGTTTTTGTTTGGATCAACAAAACCCACATGGTCACTGGCCACTGCATTTGTTTAGCCATCTTTTTTCAAATGACATAAAAAAGGCTTCTACATCCTTCTCTTCAAATTTAGGCAATGCTTGAATATATTTAAACAGTTTCTCACCAGGTCTTTGACTACCATGGGTTTGCTATTCCTCACTCTCTTCCTAACTAAGCTTATCTTCAGTTTTCATCTCCATTCTTTTAAGCTGACCTTCCTAAGTGCCAATTTCTGAAGTTCAAACTTTTTTCCTCTCTTCTGCTTTTAATTTAATTCAAACTTTTATTTCTGTCCTTTCCTTGTCTTTTGCCTCTGTTATGACATTGTGAGAAACAGAACTCACTCACAAATCAATCAGCCTGAGACAAAGCCTTGGAAACAAGAACAATTTATTATAGCCTTGCAAGGACTGGACGCTTCTGCAATCAAGCAGAAATGTGCGCCAAAACAGAGCATGTTAGCTTTCTTATTCAGTTTGCAAGTTGTGGAATCACGCCTCCCTTTTCCCATCCTATCATAAGCCGATTACCTCACTTGTTAGTTATTTTCTTATCTGGCCATCCCGCTGTCCTTGTCTGCATTTTTTGTTCCTTGTTTGTTACAGCTTGTTCTTTTATTCAGTTTCTCTTATCATACTATAAGCTTTATTGTGAAATGCTCCTGCTGCTTCTTTTTGTGGTCAACTACAACACTTTAAAGTTATTTCCTAGCTTAAAACTATTTTCTTTAGAAGACCCTCTATATTCATTAAAGTCTTAGCTTTAAGTATGCTATATGCTACATGCTACAAGAATTCTGCGACCGTTTGTATAATGTTCCCCTTCCCTTCCCCCCACTACACCCCCTCTCCCACCTGCAAAAACAACATTTCTAATCTCCCACAACATGGGGTAAGCACCTCTGCTAATTTAAACCAGACTCTCAGAAAAGCTCATCTTTCCTCGTAATCTGTAAATGTATGAGTGACAAAGAACTACCAAATCCCGCTAATTAGAGGAAAAAAACAATTTATTCTTTACTTCAATAAAAGACAATGTTAAACAACTATCCACACTGTAATCCTATTTTTGTCTTAACTATTCATCTACCTCCCACTCTGCAACACTTTACTGAATCCATTTAAAACCCCCTAGATTTGGTTTTACAGAAAGTTCAATTTTGAAAACCAGTCAGCTGCGTTGATTCTCCTCTCTATCTTCCTCTATGGATTTTTTGGGGTCTTTTCTTCAGTCTTCTGCACTGATTTCATATGAACATGTATCTTTCAGAGAGCAGTTCTGTGGGCAGTCTATGCTTGTTGGTGCTCTTTGCCGCTCTGGCTAACTGTTCAAAATGTCTGATTTTTACACCCCAAAACATTGGATCATCTCATTGGTTTGATGTTGTCAAAACAGTAAAATTCAAATTCGATTGGATTTTGGTATCTAGTGGCATAATTTTTAAACTGGCCAAATTCAAGTTTGTTTACCATGTCATCTCAGTTCAGCTAGTTGTTTCACAGCCAAATATTACATTTAAAGTTTTCAGCACACAATGCCTAAGTTCTTACCAGCTTTCGCTCTCTTAAAGATACATATACACCTACACAACACCTCTAACTCAAGCTGCTTCATTTTCAATTGAACTTTAGCCATCTCTAAAGATTCTGATGGTGTTTCCAGCAAACTTAAATGCTGAGCGAATGCTGTAATTAGCCCTCCCTTCCTCACAGAAGGAGGCAGCTCCAACTCCAGCTTGCCTGCTAATTCCTGCAGTTTGGCCTTAACCACCTTTTGTAAAACCCCCAAGGTCAAGGTAACTTATTCCTAACAAGGTAACCTAACCCTGTTAAAGGAATGGCTTCATCACAAATGAATGAAACATGCCAGCCACTGATTGAAACAGTATTCTCAAAATAGGGTAAAAACTGCAAGAGTGACTGACTCTTAATTTTTATGTGCCTGTCTTCTTTCATGATGATTTGGCTTAAGTACTTGCACTATGAAATGGTAGTTGAGGGCATTATCAATAATGGATAATTTGTTCTTTTCATCTGTCAAGAAATTGTATCCAGTAATTGCCCATTACGTTAAAAGCATAAAGTTAACTGTTTACAGAGAACAGATGGAGGTGCACATGGCAGCTTTCAGACGACAGTGATTCCACCTCTAAATTTAGAGAATGTGCAAAGTTGACAAGTTCAAAGAACACGAGTGAGAAGAACAAAAGGGCTTTCTCACACATGAATTTGAGGAATCATCAGAACCGATGTTCTAGTGTTCAGATTGGAAGCAGTCAAGTCATGGGTTTATAGCTTTTAAAATTGCCTTTCCCAATTACATCCTGTACATACATAGGTACAAATCTTTTGAGTAATATAATTTGTTGAGTAATGCTTTTGTTAGTCTTCCTGCCAAATGGACAAGTAGTCATCGACAGTGCTATCAAGTGGCACTTGAAAGAGAATTGGCTAACTAATGCTCAGTCAAGATTCCACCAAGGCTGCTCCAATTCATGACCTCATTACAGACTTGGTCCAAATATGGACAAAAAGGCAGAACTCCAGAGATAAAGTGAGAGTGACCGTCCTTGGCATAAAGGCAAAATTTGACTAGGTATGGCATCAAGGAACCCAAGTGAAACTGTGAAATCCATGGGAACTGGGTGAAACTCCCTGGGTTGGAGTCCTACCTAGCACAAAGATACTGCAATTGCACTGGAATGATCAACCTCATCCAATGTTATCACTGTAAGAATTACTCAGGGTAATATCCTAGACCCAGCTGCCTTCAGCTGGTTCAGTTGCAGGTAGATAGGATAGTGAAGAAGGCATTTAGTATGCATGCCTTTATTGGTTAGTGCATTGAGTATAGGAGTTGGGAGGTCATGTTGTGGCTGTACAGGACATTGATTAGGCCACTTTTAGAATACCGTATGCAATTCTGGTCTTGCTGCTATAGGAAGAATGTTGTGAATCAAGGATGTTGCCAGGGTTGGAGAATTTGAGCTATAGAGAGAGGCTGAATAGGCTGGTCTGTTTTCTCTGGAGAGTTGAAGGCTGAGGGGTGACCTTAGAAATTTGTAAGAACATGAGGGGCATGGATAGGGTGAATACCCCAGGTGGGGAAGTCCAAAACTGGAGTGCATAAATTTTAAGGTGAGAGGAGAAAGATTTAAAAGGGATCTAAGGGGCCAAATGCTGGCAAATGGGACTAGATTAATTTAGGATATCTGGTTGGCATGGACAAGTTGAACCAAAGGGTTTATTTCTATGCTGTGTGACTCTGATCTTTTCTCTGTCAAAATTCTTACATGAATGTCCTTTTCAGGGAGAAAATCTGCCATCCTTTAGAAAATCTGGTCTCTCTGACTCCAGACCCACCCCTCCAACCGTAACAAGGACAGAACGCCCCTGGTGCTCACCTTCCACCCTACCAACCTTCGCATAAACCAAATCATCCGCCGACATTTCTGCCACCTCCAAACAGACCCCACCACCAGGGATATATTTCCCTCCCCACCCCTTTCCGCCTTCCGCAAAGACCGTTCCCTCCGTGACTACCTGGTCAGGTCCACGCCCCCAAACAACCCACCCTCCAATCCTGGCACTTTCCCCTGCCACCATAGGAACTGTAAAACCTGCGCCCACACCTCCTCCCTCACCACTATCCAAGGCCCTAAAGGAGCCTTCCACATCCATCAAAGTTTTACTTGCACATCCACTAATATCATTTATTGTATCCGTTGCTCCCGATGCGGTCTCCTCTACATTGGGGAGACTGGGCGCCTCCTAGCAGAGCGCTTTAGGGAACATCTCGGGGACACCCGCACCAATCCACCACACCGCCCCATGGCCCAACATTTCAACTCCCCCTCCCACTCTGCCGAGGACATGGAGGTCCTGGGCCTCCTTCACCGCTGCTCCCTCACCACCAGACGCCTGGAGGAAGAACGCCTCATCTTCCGCCTTGGAACACTTCAACCCCAGGGCATCAATGTGGACTTCAACAGTTTCCTCATTTCCCCTTCCCCCATCTCACCCTAGTTCTAAACTTCCAGCTCAGTAACTGTCCCCATGACTTGTCCGGACTTGTCCTACCTGCCTATCTTCTTTTCCATCTATCCACTCCACCCTCTCCTCCTTGACCTATCACCTTCATCCCCTCCCCCACTCACCCATTGTACTCTATGCTACTTTCTCCCCACCCCCACCCTCCTCTAGCTTATCTCTCCACGCTTCAGGCTCACTGCCTTTATTCCTGATGAAGGGCGTTTGCCCGAAACGTCGATTTCGAAGCTACTTGGATGCTGCCTGAACTGCTGTGCTCTTCCAGCACCACTAATCCAGAATCTGGTTTCCAGCATCTGCAGTCATTGTTTTTACCACAGCAATGTGGTTTACTTCTAACTGCCTTCTATGCAGTTAGGGATGGCCAATAAGTGCTGATCTAGCCAGCGATGCCGTTACCCCTTGAATAATTTTTTAAAAAAAAGTCAGAGGTGGATATGTTTGTTAATAACTGTACAATGTTGAGGAGCATTCACAACACTTCATATATGGAAGCAGTTTGTGCCTCTATGTAGCAGGAGATCGGCAATATGTAGGTCTGGGATGATAATTAGCAATTAACATTATTGCCATATAATTTGTCAGCAATAGCCATCTTCACCAAGAGAGAATCTAACTAGCTCCCTTGATATGCATCACTGAGTCTTCTATTATCAACATCCTGGTGTTTACAATTAGTCAAAAACTGAACTAGATCAGCCATATAAATAGTGTAGCTACAAGAAAAGGCCAGTGGCTTGGAATTCAGTGGCAAGTTATATCCCTTATCTCCCTAATGCTTGTTCACCATCTACAAGATACAACTCAGGAATTTGATGGAATGTGCTCCACTTACCTGGATGATCTACTTGCAGCAACGTGAGAAGCTTGATACCATTTACTATCTTCAGCATTTATTCCCTTAACCACAAGCACATGATGGCAGCATTTTGTATCATCTGCAAGATGTATTGCAGCAAATCACCAAGCATCAAAATGACAACAACTTCTGAACCCACAGTTATACTAGCTATAAGAATAAGGTTGAGCGATTGATGGGAACACAACTATCTGGAGGTTCCCCTTCAAGCCACACACCATCTTGACTTACAGAGATATTGCTATTCCCTCATTGTTGCTTGGTCAAAATCATGGAAGTACCTTCTAATAGGTGTTCCTACACCCAAGGACTGCTATGGTTCAAGAAGTCAGCTTCACACTATTTTCTCAAGGGCAGTTATGGATGGGTAGTAAATGTTAGCCTAGTCAGTAAGGCCCACATCCCATTAACAGTTGAGTAAAACAAGAGTTTGTATTAATTTTACAGTGGGAAATAAATTAAAATCAACATTGATTAGACATTATAGACAGCTACAGAAAAGGTATTGCCCATTGACACCACTTAAAATTCTACATCTCATTTACCAATTATACCACACTCTGAACAGAGATGTGGTCTTAAAGTTTAAAGCTGTTTTTGGCTTCAACAGAATTTCTTCTCTCTGGTCCATTAGGGTGAATCTTTTATTGTCCTTTAAAACACATCCCTTCAGTCACTGAATCTTATGCATGTAATAAAATGAACCTCTAGTAAGAACACACTTTGTGCTGACTCATTGGTCTTTAAACCTCCAAAAGCCCAACTTCCTCAAACAGGGAACCTGCCCATAATAGCAGCTGTTTGATGATAAACACACAAAACAAATCCTCTTACACCATGTGGTACAGTGGTTAGCACTGCTGCCTCACAGCGCCAGAGACCCGTGTTCAATTCCCGCTTCAGGCAACTGTCTGTGTGGAGTTTGCACATTCTCCCTATGTCTGCGTGGGTTTCCTCCCACAGTCCAAAGATGTGCAGGTTAGGTTAATGGGCAATGCTAAATTGTCCGTAGTGTTAGGTGAAGGGATAAATGTGGGGGAATGGATCCAAATGGGTTGCTCTTCAGAGGGTTGGTGTGGACTTGTTGCGCCGAAGGGCCTGTTTTCACACTAAGTAATCTAATCTAATCTAACTAGTGAATTGGAGTCCTTAAACAACATGATGTTCAGCTTGGTCTGGAGCTGATTGTGTATCAAGATTTATAGCAGTATGTTCAACATTGTTCACAATCAACAAATTGTGCAAACAGTCTTTGCTGTCACCTATAGGGTGAGAAGCAGAAGCAAGGGAGAATGGGAGCAGGAGCTATAATACAAAATGTAGGAGCATTTATTGACATTAAGTGTAATCTCAACTAGTGTTTAGCATAATCTCAACCCTCTCACCAACAGTCCCAAATTCCTTTCCTACTTCTTGTCACTGCCTATGCATGTTAGATGTTAGCCTTAATTCAACAACACAATTAAAATCATCAGCAAATGCACATTTGAATCCAATTTTACAAATTCCTCCAAAAAGCTATGGACCTACAGGTCCTGGACTCAAGTTTCATTATCTTGGCCTGCTGACCAAGGCAGTAGTCTTGGCTGGCTTGCTGATCGGCAGCAGCAGAGCAATCATAAAATGACAAGAACAGGAACAGAAAAGCTACATCCTGAGAGAGAGAAAATAAGAGGATCTTGTCCCTTTTGGTCATGATATTCTCCCTTGGTAATGTCTTAGTCCTTTTGCATGGCTTGTTTAGAGCAGATTGATACACAGCCATAGAAGCTGCTTTGAACAGTGTTATCCAGGGCATGATGGTTCCAGTCAGTATTTGGATGACAGCATAGTGTTATAGAGTGGTACAGCATAGAAATAGACTCTTTGGTCAAACTCCTCCATGCTGACCAGATAATCTGAATTAATCTAGTCCCATTTCCCAATATTTGGCCCAAAATCCCTCTAAATCCTTCTATTCACACACCTAGTTGCCTTTTAAATATTGTAATTGTACCAGCCTCTACCACTTCCATACACACAACACCCTCTGCATGAAAAAGTTGCCCTTTAGATCCCTTTTAACACTTTCTTTTCTCACCTTAAATCAAGCCCTCTAGATTTGGGCTCACTCACCCAGAGAAAAGCCCTTAACTATTATGTCCATGATTTTATAAACTTCCATAAGATCACCCTTCAGTCTCCCATACTCCAATGAAAATAGCCCAAACCTATTCAGCTCCTCCCTGTCGCTCAAACCCTTCAACCCTGGCAACAACCTTGTAATTTTTTTCTGGATCCTTTCAAGTTTAACAACATCCTTTCTGTAGCAGCTGTATTCAGAATTTTAATTAAAGTAATTTGTGGTACAATTGAAACAGTGATGTTAGTCACCAGAGACTTGACTATTGTGGCAGGTGACATTATATGTTGAAAAGGACAGGGCCCCAAGCTTCAAGGCACTGTGAATTGGAAATGGGATCCTTCATGGTCTTTGAAATTGTGAGCATGTTCTTTGGCAGGCTTTCCAGTCTACAAAGCAATGGCTGTATGCATCCATCAAGTAGAAGTCGCACAGTGGTCAATGCCAGAAGAGCACTTCCATGAAAATGGATACAGTGCGTAAAGGTGTTTAACAATCTGAAGGAAGTTCTCAAGGAAAACAAGTTCAGTGTTGGCTCATGAAAGCCCTCATCTGACTGTGTTGCACCATAATTAGGACATGACCTTGGTCTGTGGTATCTGCACTGTCCTTTCCCCCTCTCCTAGACATTGCTCAATTGTGTATTGCCTCAACGTGGGCAGATAGCTACATTGTGATTCTTCCTGTACTGATCATTTCTCAATGTATATTAAAACACATAAATGCAGTTCTCTTCTTTCTGTACTTACCTTCTGTTCCCTGATGGTGCACTACTTTTATCTGCAAGAAAGAGTCAAGTGACATATTTGGATAAAGTGGCAGTCATGATTGAATAGTTGCCAGTGTGTGCTGGGGAAAGGCTTGCAATAATATAAATGTGAGTGATGATCAGCTAAACCAAATGATTAGTTGTGCAGTTAATAATATGCCTGGTGTAGTTATAGAATATACCATTTGAACATTAAACTCGCTTTCCTTGAGACCTTTCTTCAGATTGTTAAACATCTACATACACTATATCCATTTTTTTGCAAGTGCTCTGTTGGTGTTGACCTCTGCTACTTCTACCTACTCTCTCCTGCCTCCTGAGAATTTCATCTGCAGAATTTCCTGCTCTCCTGCAAGTGCAGCCTAACTCTCCTCTCCATTTATTACAACAAGACATCTAGCACATTACTGAAAAACCTAAATGGATGCTCCCATGAAAGTTTAACTACTTTTCAATCTATCACAGCACAAAATTCAATTCTCAATAGATTTCCATCATTTCTTGCAACCATGATTTACTGCCTTTTCAGTGACACAGACTGTTTTAAAGTAGGGATAACCACCTGTGATATTTGGCTAAGGAACAGCTTGCATAGCGTTAGCTACCTCAACAATCTTTAAAAGCAGAAGGTAGTACAAATTTGACAAGAGTATTATTTTTGTATAAACTGGGCCCTATTCCTTGAAGCATGAAGGAATGATTTGTTTGAGGCTTTTAAGATTTTGAAAAGCTTGCCAAAATAGCTGAGGTGGGTTGGGGTTCGATGAGTCTACAACAAGGGGATGTATGCTTAAAGTTAAAATCATACTTTAAGAGGGAGTTCTATGAAGCACATCTTCATTCAGAGAGCATTAGAATTTTGGAACCCATCAACCAAATTCTTGATGAAGGGCTTCTGCCTGAAATGTCAATTTTCCTGCTCCTCCAATGCTGCCTGATCTCCTGTGCTTTTCCAGCACCACTCTAATTTTGACTCATTCTGTTCTTTTGGCCAGCGTGATCTAAGACTGACTTTGGTCTGCATTCTTCACTCAATTGTGAGTTCTCTCAAAGTGGTTTAATCACAGTCACCCTTACCCCACCCACCATTTACACTTTTCACCAAATAACCTCTGGCAGCATCCAAGATGTGCTCATTGTTACAACCTTTGTAAAAGCAGGTGTGTGGAGAATGGAAGGGAAGGAATGACAATATTGAAAGCAAATGTGGCAGAGGTATAAATTAGAATTTGTAGGCAATTAACAGGCTGACAATGTATTTGAACCTTTGTTATTTGACAAAATGAGCACAATTCTTTCGGTGGATGCCAGCGAGATTTCACCTGCCCACAAGAAATGTTTTGTGGTTGTCAAACTTGTGCACACAACATTTGAGCTCTTTGTTGCCTTCTATTCTGTGTTCAAATCAAAGTATCACATTTACTTAATAAACTGTTTAGCTGGAAGTATCTTTTCAGAATCCGATGGCATCAATGTTTAATGCAATGCAAATTGATAATTGGCCCAAGAGGTAAGCTCCCCCTAACTAAAGAATTATTTAAACTCAATGAAATCAGAAACATTAAATTGCAATATTATACCAGCACAATACTTTGGAAGTGAAACTAAACAAACAGTCATTTCTCTTTGGGGGGAGCACAGAATTTTTGTCATCCTTTCAATAAGGAGATTTTTTTTAAGTAGAGAGTGTAAGAAGAAAATTATGTTTTATAGTTTTGTGCAATTGTTTAAATTCTATAATCTACCAATACCACGGAACTGGCTAGAGATGGTTTCCCCTTATGGAAAGCATAACTAAAGGGTATAATGTCAGAGTAAGGCTGAAATAGACAGACTTTTACTGTAAAGGAATCAAAAGTTATGGAAAAACAGCAGGCAAGTGGAGGTAAGGATGATCAGATCAGCCATGATCTCGTTGAATGGCCTATTTCTGCTTCTATGTCTTAGGGATGTTTGTACTTTGTAAACTGCAATTCTAAATTTAGAAAATTTCAGTTGGCTCATGCCCTTTTTGGTTTCACTGTGCGCAGTCATTATCATAATATAAACTGGTAGTTTAGTCATTATCTTTCTTTTTATACAGAGTGGAAATAAAAAATTTACAGCAGCAGTATTCGTGAAGGAGCATGTTGTGATGCTAATTGGTAACAGTGTTTTCAGCTATCATCCAAAGCAAAAGTCCTGGATTCTTGCAGAAGGTAGGCTCTGTTAAACCTTGCCCAAATTGTTGATTGATTAATTTATAAACTAAGCTGAGGCACAAAGTAGGTAGAATCACTTTTGTCATCTCTTAACTGAATTGTTGGGATTATCAATGATATTGAAATTAATAGAACTGAATGCTAGCTGAGAATTCTAATGTATGAACAATGTGACATAGCTTGTTTTGTGCTCTGCCCGAATTCACTTTTATCCTCAATACTTTTAATAAATTAAACAATTCTAGGTGCTAAAAACACCAAAATAATTTCATTTTTCAGCTCATTTTAAAAAAATGAAATCCATAAAGCACCCTTGCCCAGATAAGATATTTATTTAAGATATATCCACAAAATCTAGTCTGATGTACACAGCATTTGCTAAAAAAATACATATTTTTCCTAGGACTCCTCTTGAGGTATTCTCAGAGCTATGTTTTGATTTTGGGTGGCTACCTTTTGATTTTCAGAGACTCCTTTTCACTCACCAACTCCTTATTAGGTGCTGCAGTCTTTTAGTTGCATTAACTTCTCTATTTGTGCTGACATATGGACATTTGGGTTTGTGCAGACATATGTTATAGACCAGACCAAACCCTCAGAAGGCATTAAGAGGATAGCCCAAATTCTAATGTTTTCTTGTTTTAAAGACAAGTATCAGGTGTTGTGTTCTGCATGCAAATTGATTGGTCAAATTACCAGATTTGAAGCAAAACGCACTTTATTCATACATTATAGTTAAAACTCAAGAAAAGAAAAGTAATTGGAATAATTTACTCTATTGGAAAGTTTAATGGAATAATAGATTATTTAACTATTAAACAATAACTGTTCCAATATAGTAACATCTCTTAAACACACTCCTGGTAAAGGCAAATTCAGCAAAATAGATGTCTGCCGGTAATTCTCTAGTCCAGGAAGAAGAAAAAAAATCAGATGAAAACTCAGAGAGGTAGAGAAAGAGTAGCAGGGACTGTGTAATGCAGCCTCCAAACCCAGCAGCAACTGCTACTGAAAAACTAAAACTGAATATCGTGCCTGTGGGGAACTTGACTCCACCCATTCAGGCTGCTTCTATTGTTCCAACTTTTTAAAAAAAAGGCTTTACAAGCTGTTTACTTTATTGAATTCATTAGACAGCTTTTCACCTCTGTCATAAAACCTCTGTTCAAAAAACATACAAAATAGAGCTCTTAAAACTGTAGTGTCGCCACACAGAATTAGAATTCATCAATATATATACAAGAAAATAGCATACAAGGAAAATATTAATTCTGAACACTGTAGTATTTAAATTGACACGAAAATGCACACATAAGTTAGCAACAAATTAAAAAAAACACGCACACCTGTACACAAAAAGTGCCTCCAACAGTCACTGCACTTCAATTCTTACAGAACACGAGACACTTCGAGATGTGAGAACATGTAAATCTTTATGAAGTTAAGCAGTTCAGTTGAAATTATCCATTGAACAGTATTCATTAAAAGAATGTTAAAAATCATGCTACACAGATTATAGTCCAACAGGTTTATTTTGAAGTATGAGCATTTGGAGCACTGCTCCTTCATCAGGTAGCTAGTGGGGTAGGATCATAGGACACAGAATTTATAGTAAATTGACTGGCACATAGACCTGGACCTTGGAATGTGCCAGTCTACAACACTTGGTCGAGGTGAAGTCTTTACACTAGAAGATCATCAAGTTTCAAACACACCAAAGAACATTTTTCATTAAGTTGATGGTCCTTCAAGCATTGTCAATGTTTGTCTCGATGCATGTCCCAGGGAACAGCCTGTAGAGCAAAGAGATCTGTGTCATGGAACTGCTCAGGATGAACCTCGAAGTAAACCACTGTATCTCTCACCAAACTTTCTTTGCAAAAGTACATCCCAGAAGGGGATGTTAGACAGTTCGTTCACCAGTGCAACAGCTTTGAGGGCAGTGTGCTGTGGCACACAGACACCAGGCATGCATGAAGGATCTATTTGACGGTGCCTTTCTCACCACCAGCCAAGCTACATATTGGTGCTTGTTGGAAAGTCAATTCTTCCAGTCTGCCTTCCTGCAGCCCAGCTTCCTCTGGCTGCAGTTCATCCAGCCCTGCTTCAGTAGACATGTTCACTGTCACCAGTCACTTTCTTGCTGCTCTTCAAATCACCGGCTGTTCTATCATGCATTTGTTCCTGATAGGTTCATAGTGAGACGACCAACAGAAATCATAGGAAGGACCTGACCTGTGACTGGAGGCACTACAGTTGACTGTTCCAGGTAAAAGGGATGACATTTCTCTGATCGCCCCATGAGTAAATTTTTCCAGCCGATTGCGCTGGTTGGGGTTAATCTGCCCATAGCATTTTGAATGTTACTTAATAATTGATTCATGTTTTGCTGTTGTTGAATGACTCAATTCTGATACTTAGCATCATCCATTAATTGCAAAATATTTGCAGTGGAAACTAGAATGAAACTGAGATGGCTAAAACAACTGTCTTCACTTGAGAAACTTAAAATATTTTGCAATTCTTTTAAAGGTATAAAGCTTGATGTAGATGGGATTTCAAGCTATCAATGCTGTATCAATAAAGAACCTTCTTGTAAGGTATGTACTTGATAAAGGCCAACTCACTTTTTAGCTTAATGATATTGTTTCTAAGTATACAACGTAAATGACATATCTTAAGCAATATAACTTGCAATTATAAAATAGGTGTAATATAGTTAAACATTTCTAGGCATGTCGAAGGAACACTATAAAAGGGAGAACTGTGGATATTAGTTGCAGCACCGTAGCAGGTTTTGGAGATAATGGTTGATGAGGCCAGAAAGGAATTTAAAAATGCGGAAGCACCTTCAACAATTTTCAGCTGGAAGCCTGACTGGATTACTCATCCTACTCTTCGTTGAAGGTCCTCAGCATCCTAGTGGTTGAAGGAACTGCATAGTGCAAAGGTAATGGGCCTTGACAACATGTGCATCAGACCTAGCTTTGGCTTCAATTGCAACTCTAGCATTTACCTAACAACATGGAAAATTGCATGGAAATGTTCTAAAAGCAGCACAAATCTAACCCCAGGAAATTACAATCCTATTAGTCTACTTTCAAACATCAGCAAAGTGATCGAAGGGGTCATCAAAAGCAAATTGCACTTGCAGAGCAGTAACCTACTACTGAAGCTCAGTTGGATTTTGCAAGGACCCATCTGCTCTTGTCCTCATTACAGCATTGATCAGAACAAGAGTTTCTGCAAGCATTTTAAAAAATAACTAAAATGGGAATTAGTCCTGTAGAGACCATGAATAATGGGAAATTAGGAAATTATGGAAGTATTGAACATACGTTGTGGGTAGAATCTTCCCAGTCCCTGAGTGACATGGGCTATGGTGAGAATGTTCACAAAATTGTGTGAGATGGCCAGTTGAGGATGGGAAAATTTTCTGGCTGTAACAGCTGCTCCGTTTTTGAGGTATTTTAGGTGCTGGAGGTGATTTCCTCGAATTTCAGGAGCAGTACTTACTGTTTTATATGCTGTCGCATTGTTTTGGAACGTTGGAAAAAAAATCAAAACAACAGCAGTTTTAAAAGGGAGAAGAACAGACAATGGAAGCACATGGTAAGGACAGTGCAGGAGAGAGAGAGAGAGAACCTGCACAGTTACTGCTTTTGCTCTTTTGAATTCATGTATCACTAGACGTCGGAGTGCGTCAGGGAAAATCAACAAACAGTGAAATTCACAACTAATCTTGGAGGAACCTGTTTGGGCGAAGTTCACAATACAGAATCAGATAAGTCAATCGTTGTTTTAAGTGTGTCCAACACAAAGGCTGCAGTAGTGATTAGAGTGGGTTCTGTCTTGATTATATGTTTTGGAGATATGTCTCTTGATTAAACTTAAAATATAAGACATAACTATTAATTTAATCTGGGGCAGTGTTTTGTAGAGGAATAAGACAGTGTTATTTTCTGGGTCTGTAGATTGTGAAGGAGCAAAAATGGCCTTTACAGTGATATGTACTTCTTGTCAGATGTGGGAGTTTAAAGAGAGTTTAAGGGTTACTGCAGATTATATCTGCCATAAATGCTGTTGGATGCGAATCTTATCAGGTCGAATGGATCGGTTGGAGAGACAGTTGGAAGCAATGAGGAATTTGCAATAGCAACAGTATGTGATGGATGGCAGTAATAGGAAGGGGGGAAGTCTCAGATACAGTCACATAGATGGGTTAACTCCTGGAAAGGTAAGAGAGGTAGGCAGCTAGTGCAGGAGTCTTTTGTGGCTATCCCCATTTCAAACAGGTATGCTGTTTTGGAAAATGTAGGGGGTGATGGATTCTCAGGGGACTGTAGCATGAACAGCCAAGTTTCTGGTATTGAGACTGGCTCTAATGCAATGAGGGGTACGTCGGCTTCCAAGAGATCAGCTATGTTAGGGGATTCTCTAGTCCGACGTACAGACAGACGTTTCTGTGGCCAGCAGAGAATAAGCAGAATGGTGTGTTGCTTCCCTAGTGCCAGGATCAAGGATGTCTCAGAGAGGATGCAAAATGTTCCCACGGGGGAGAGGACCAGCAAGAGGTCATTGTCCATATTGGAACCAATGACATAGGAAGGGATAGGTTGAGATTCTGAAGGGAGATTACAGAGAATTAGGCAGAAATTTAAAAAGCAGGTCCTCGAGAGTAGTAATATCTGAATTACTCTCGGTGCTACAAGCTCGTGAGGGCAGGAATAGGAGGATAGAGCAAATGAATGCATGGCTGAGGAGCTGGTTTATGAGAGAAGGATTCACATTTTTGGATCATTGGACTCTCTTTTGGGGTAGAAGTGACCTGTACAAGAAGGATGGATTGCACCTAATTGGAAGGGCACTAATATACTGGCAGGGAAATTTTCTAGAGCTGCTCGGGAGGATTTAAACTAGTAAGGTGGGGGTGGGGGGGCACGGTGGCGCCAGGGAGATAGTGAGGAAAGAGATCAATGTGAGACTGATAAAGTTGAGAACAGAAGTGAGTCAAACAATCAGGGTAGGCAGGGACAAGGTAGGACTGGTAAATTAAACTGTATTTATTTCAATGCAAGGGGCCTAACAGGGAAGGGAGATGAACTAAAGGCATGGCTAGGAATGTGAGACTGGGATTTTATTGCAATTACAGAAACATGGCTCAGAGATGGGTAGGACTGGCAGCTTAATGTTCCAAGATACAAATACTACAGGAAGGCAAGAGAGGAGGGGGAGCGGCATTTTTGATAAGGGCTGGCTGTGCTGAGGGAGGATGTTCCCAGAAATACATCCAGGGAAGTTATTTGGGTGGAACTGAGAAATAAGAAAGGGATGATCACCTTATTAGGGTTGTATTATAGACCCCTTAATAGTCAGAGAGAAATTGAGAAACAAACTTGTAAGGAGATCTCAGCTATTTGTAAGAATAATAGGGTGGTTTTCGTTGGGGATTTTAACTTTCCAAACATAGACTGGGACTGCCATAGTGTTAAAGGTTTAGATGGAGAGGAATTTGTTAAGTGCGTACAAGACAATTTTCTGATTCAATATGTGGATGTACCTACTAGAGAAGGTGCAAAACTTGACCTACTCTTGGGAAATAAGGCAGGGCAGGTGACTGAGGTGTCAGTGGGGGAGCACTTTGGGGCCAGCGACCATAATTCCATTAGATTTAAAATAGTGATGGAAAAGGATAGACCAGATCTAAAAGTTGAAGTTCTAAATTGGAGAAAGGTATTAGGTAAGAACTTTCGAAAGCTGATTGGGGGCAGATGTTCGTAGGTAAAGGGACAGCTGGAAAATGGGAAAACTTTAGAAATGAGATAACGAGATTCCAGAGAAAGTATAATCCTGTCAGAGTGAAAGGAAAGGCTGGTAGGTATAGGGAATGCTGGATGACTAGAGAATTTGTGGATTTGGTTAAGAAGAAGAAGGAAGCATATGTTAAGGTATAGACAGGATAGATCGAGTGAATCCTTAGAAGAGTATAAAGGCAGTGGGAATATACTTAAGAGGGAAATCAGGAGGGCAGAAAGGGTACATGAGATAGCTTTGGCAAATAGAGTTAAGGAGAATCCAAAGGGTTTTTACAAATACATTAAGGACAAAAAGGTAACTAGGGAGAGAATAGGGCCCCTCAAAGTTCAACAAGGACGCCTTTGTGTGGAGCCGCAGAAAATGGGGGGGATACTAAATGAGTATTTTGCATCAGTATTTACTGTGGAAAAAGATATGGAAGATATAGACTGTAAGGAAATAGATGGTGACATCTTGGAAAATGCCCAGATTACAGAGGAGGAAGTGCTGGATGTCTTGAAACAGGTAAAGGTGGATAAATCCCCAGGACCTGATTAGGTGTACCCGAGAACTCTGTATGAAGCTAGAGAAGTGAATGCTGGGCCTCTTGCTGAGATATTTGTATCATCGATAGTCACAGGTGAGGTGCCGGAAGACTGGAGGTTGGCTAACGTGGTGCCACTATTTTAGAAGGGTGGTAAGGACAGCCAGGGAACTATAGACCAGTGAGCCTGATGTTGGTGGTGGGCAAGTTGTTGGAGGTAATCCTGAGAGACAGGATGTACATGTATTTAGAAAGGCAAGGACTGATTTGGGATCGTCAACATGGCTTTATGCGTGGGAAATCATGTCTCACAAATTTGATTGAGTTTTTTGAAGAAGTAACAAAGATGAGGGCAGAGCGGTAGATGTGATCTATATGAACTTCAGTAAGGCGTTCGACAAGGTTCCCCATGGGAGACTGATTAGCAAGGTTAGATCTCATGGAATACAGGGAGAACTAGCCATTTGGGTACAGAACAGGCTCAAAGGTAGAAGACAGAGGGTGATGGTGGAGGGTTGTTTTTCAGACTGGAGGCCTGTGACCAGTGGAGTGTCACAAGGATCGATGCTGGGTCCTCTACTTTTTGTCATTTACATAAATGATTTGGATGTGAGCATAAGAGGTACAGTTAGTAAGTTTGCAGATGACACCAAAATTGGAGGTGTAGTGGACAGCGAAGAGGGTTACCTCAGATTACAACAGGATCTTGACCAGATGGGCCAATGGGCTAAGAAGTGGCAGATGGAGTTTAATTCAGATAAATGCGAGGTGCTGCATTTTGGGAAAGCAAATCTTAGCAGGACTTTTACACTTAATGGTAAGGTCCTAGGGAGTGTTACTGAACAAAGAGACCTTGGAGTGCAGGTTCATAGCTTCTTGAAAGTGGAGTTGCAGGTAGATAGGATAGTGAAGAAGGCATTTGGTATGCTTTTTTTTATTGGTCAGAGTCTTGAGTACAGGAGTTGGGAGGTCATGTTGCGACTATACAGGACATTGGTTAGGCCACTGTTGGAATATTGTGTGCAATCCTGGTCTCCTTCCTTTCGGAAAGATGTTGTGAAGCTTGAAAGGTTCAGAAAAGATTTACAAGGATGTTGCCAGGGTTAGAGGATTTGAGCCACAGGGAGAGGCCGAACAGGCTGGGGTTGTTTTCCCTGGAGCATCGGAGGCTGAGGGGTGACCTTATAGAGGTTTACAAAATTATTAGGGCCATGAATAGGGTAAATAGGCAAAGTCTATTTACCCTATTTTGAGTGCGAGCAGCAGCTAAGGTAAGACTGTTTTAAAAGTACTTACCGGTAGCGGGCAGCGGTGTTTTTTTTCACTCTCTCTTCACAGAAAGAGCGGGAGCAGCAGGGGGAAGTGACGACGACCAGAGAGGCAGCCGAGACCCGGAAGCAGGTAGAGCGTAAGCTTGCCTGGATAGGTTTGTTTCCCCTTTAAAAGCGCGCAGCTGAAGAACCCGAGGCACTACGGAGGTAGTGCCTCCCACCCGCCCTCCTCCTCTAACCTAATAATAAGATCCGTTGTGGTAAGTAGGTAAGTGCTGCATTTTGCTTGTTCTATTCTTTAGACCCAGTTTTGTTTTAAAATAAAGGTTAGCTTTAGAGGGATGGCAGTGAAGGCAGTGCAATGTTCCTCCTGCAACATGTATGAGGTGAGGGATGCCATGGACGTCCCTGCTGATTACACTTGCAGGAAGTGCACCCATCTCCAGCTCCTCCAAGACCGTGTTAGGGAACTGGAACTGGAGTTGGATGAACTTCGGATCATTCGGGAGGCAGAGGGGGTCATAGATCGGAGCTATAGGGAAGTAGTAACTCCAAAGATGACAGATAGATGGGTGACAGTGAGGGGGACTGGGAGGAAGCAGCCAGTGCAGGGACCCCCTGCGGCCGTTCCCCTCAAGAACAAGTATACCGTTTTGGATACTTGTGGGGGGGACGACTTACCAGGGGTAAGTGACGGGGCTCAGGCCTCTGGCACGGAGCCTGTCCCCGCTACTCAGAAGGGAAGGGTGGAGAAGAGCAGAGCAATAATAATTGGGGACTTGATAGTTCGGGGCACAGATAGGCGGTTTTGTGGGAACGAGAGAGACTCACGTTTGGTATGTTGCCTCCCAGGTGCAAGGGTACGTGATGTCTCTAATCGTGTTTTCCGGGTCCTTAAGGGGGAGGGGGAGCAGCCTGAAGTCGTGGTCCATATTGGCACCAATGACATAGGTAGGAGGAGTGCTGAGGATGTTAGACAGGCTTTTAGGGAGCTAGGTTGGAAGCTCAGAGTTAGAACGAACAGAGTTGTTGTCTCTGGTTTGTTACCCATGCCACGTGATAGAGAGTCGAGGAATAGGGAGAGAGAACAGTTAAATGCGTGGCTACAGAGATGGTGCAGGAGGGAGGGATTTCGGTACTTGGATAACTGGGGTTCTTTCTGGGGAAGGTGGGACCTCTATAAACAGGATGGTCTGCACCTGAACCTGAGGGGTACCAGTATCCTTGGGGGGAGGTTTGCTAGTGCTCTTGGGAGGGGGGGTTTAAACTAACTCTGCAGGGGCATGGGAACCCAGACTGTAGCTTTAGGGTGCAGGACCTGGAGTGTAGGGAGGTTAGGAATATGGCATCAATCTTAAAGGAGGGTGCCTGTAAACAGAAGAGTGGCTTGAAGTGTGTATACTTTAATGCCAGAAGTATACGAAATAAGGTAGGTGAACTTGCAGCGTGGGTTGGTACCTGGGACTTCGATGTTGTGGCTATTATGGAGACATGGCTAGATCAGGGACAGGATTGGCTGTTGCAGGTTCCAGGGTTTAAATGTTTTAGTAGGGTCAGAGGTGGGGGTAAAAGAGGGGGGGGGTGTGGCTTTGCTTGTCAAAGATAGTATTACAGCGGTGGAAAGGAAGATGGATGAAGATTTGCCATCTGAGGTAGTTTGGGTTGAGGTTAGGAATAGGAGAGGTGAGGTCACCCTGTTAGCAGTCTTTTACAGGCCTCCTAATAGTCCTAGAATCGTTGAAGAAAGGATTGCAAAGATGATTCAGGAGAAGAGTGACAGTAATAGGGTGGTTGTTATGGGGGACTTTAACTTTCCTGATATTGATTGGGAAAGCTATAGCTCAAGTTCGTTAGATGGGTCAGTGTTTGTCCAATGTGTGCAGGAGAGTTTCCTGACACAATATGTAGATAAGCCAACAAGAGGTGAGGCCATACTGGATTTGGTTCTGGGTAACGAACCAGGCCAGGTATTAGAACTAGAGGTAGGTGAGCACTTTGGGGACAGTGACCACAATTCGGTGATTTTTACTCTAGTGATGGAGAGGGATAAGTGTGTACTACAGGGCAAGAGTTATAGCTGGGGGCAGGGAAATTATGATGCGGTGAGGCATGACTTAGGATGTGTGGATTGGAAAAGTAGATTCCAAGGCAAGAGCGTAATTGATATGTGGAACTTGTTCAAGGAGCAACTATTGAGTGTCCTTGATAAGTACGTACCTATCAGGCAGGGAGGAAAGGGTCGTGTGAGGGAGCCGTGGTTTAATAAGGAATTGGAATCCCTTGTTAAATGGAAGAGGGCAGCCTTTGTAAAGATGAGGCGTGAAGGTTCAATAGGGGCGATTGAGAGTTATAAGGTAGCCCGGAAGGACCTGAAGAGAGAGCTAAGAGCAGCAAGGAGGGGACATGAAAGGTCCTTAGTTGGTAGGATTAGGGAAAACCCTAAGGCTTTCTATAGGTATGTTAGGAATAAAAGAATGACTAGGGTAGGAATAGGTCCAATCAAGGATAGTAATGGGAAGTTTCGTGTGGAGGCTGAAGAGATTGGGGAGGCACTGAATGAATACTTTTCGTCAGTATTCACTCAGGAACAGGACATTGTTGTCGATATGAATACTGAGGCACGAATAAGTAGAATGGATGGCTTTGAGATATGTAGAGAAGAGGTGTTGGAAATTCTGGCAAGGGTGAAAATAGATAAGTCCCCTGGGCCTGATGGCATTTATCCTAGGATTCTCTGGGAAGCAAGGGAGGAGATTGCAGAGCCATTGGCCTTGATTTTTGTGTCCTCTTTGTCTACAGGAGTAGTGCCAGAGGACTGGAGGCTAGCAAACGTGGTTCCCTTGTTCAAGAAGGGGAGTAGGGATAATCCTAGTAACTATAGGCCAGTGAGTCTCACTTCTGTTGTGGGCAAAGTCTTAGAGAGAATTGTAAGGGATAGGATTTATGCACATCTGGATAAGAATAATGTGATCAAGGATAGTCAGCATGGTTTTGTGAAGGGCAGGTCGTGCCTCACAAACCTTATTGAATTCTTTGAGAAGGTGACTAAGGAGGTAGATGAGGGGAAAGCGGTATATGTGGTATATATGGATTTTAGTAAGGCGTTTGATAAGGTCCCCCATGGTAGGCTACTGCAGAAAATACAGAGATATGGCATTGAGGGTGAGTTGGAGGTTTGGATTAGGAATTGGCTGGCTGGAAGAAGACAGAGGATAGTAGTTGATGGCAAAGGTTCATCTTGGAGTGCCGTCACTAGCGGTGTTCCGCAAGGATCTGTTTTGGGACCATTGCTGTTTGTCATTTTTATAAATGACCTGGAGGAAGGGTTAGAAGGTTGGGTGAGCAAGTTTGCGGATGATACGAAAGTCGGAGGAGTTGTAGACAGTGAGGAAGGATGTGGCAGGTTACAGCGGGATATAGAGAAGCTGCAGAGCTGGGCAGAAAGGTGGCAAATGGAGTTCAATGTAGCTAAGTGTGAGGTGATTCACTTTGGTAAGAGTAACAAAAAGATGGGGTACTGGGCTAATGGTCGGATACTTGGTAGTGTGGAAGAGCAGAGGGATCTTGGTGTCCATGTACACAGATCTCTGAAAGTTGCCACCCAGGTAAATAGTGCAGTGAAGAAGGCATATGGCGTACTGGCTTTTATTGGTAGAGGAATTGAGTTCCGGAGTCCTGAGGTCATGCTGCAGTTGTATAAGACTCTGGTGCGGCCGCATCTGGAATATTGTGTGCAGTTTTGGTCGCCATACTATAGGAAGGATGTGGAGGCACTGGAACGGGTGCAGAGGAAGTTTACCAGGATGTTGCCTGGTATGGTAGGAAGATCCTATGAGGAAAGGCTGAGGCACTTGGGGTTGTTTTTATTGGAGGAAAGAAGGTTTAGGGGTGACTTGATAGAGGTGTACAAGATGATTAGGGGGTTAGATAGGGTTGACAGTGAGAACCTTTTTCCACGTATGGAGTCAGCTATTACAAGGGGGCATAGCTTTAAATTAAGGGGGGGTAGATATAGAACTGATGTTAGGGGTAGGTTCTTCACTCAGCGAGTCGTAAGTTCATGGAATGCCCTGCCAGTAGCAGTGGTGGACTCTCCCTCTTTATGAGTATTTAAGCGGGCATTGGATAGGCATATGGAGGATAGTGGGTTAGTGTAGGTTAGGTGGGCTTTGATCGGCGCAACATCGAGGGCCGAAGGGCCTGTACTGCGCTGTATTCTTCTATGTTCTATGTTCTATGTTCTTTTCCCTGGGGTCAGGGAGTCCAGAGCTAGAGGGCATACTTTTAGGGTGAGAGGGGAATGATATAAAGGAGACCTAAGGGGCAACTTTTTCACATAGAGGGAGGTACGTGTATGGAATAAGCTGCCAGAGGAAGTGGTGGAGGCTGGTACAATTGCAACATTTAAGAGGCATTTGGATGGGTATATGAATAGGAAGGGTTTGGAGGCATATAGGCCGGGTGCTTGCAGGTGGGGCTAGATTGGGTTGGGATATCTGGTCGGCATGGACAGGCTGGACCGAAGGGTCTGGTTCTTTTCTGTACGTCTCTATGACTCTATTAACCTGCCAAAATGATCCTCACTGACTATTTTAAAATAAATAACCATAGCTGCTGAAATAATAGAAGTGAATTATTAATTACAGAATACGTATATTAATAATGCAAAATTCAAAACCCAAATTTAAAATAAATGTTAATAAAATTACATATAGATCACAGTGTATATTGTAACACTGACCGCCTAAAGCCTCATTTTTCAACCATGTGTTGAATAGATGAGAATCATGCTAGTGAGCAGTGAGAGGTCTATTTGCATGCATGAGCATGTGATAACATCTCCTTATTAGTTAATTTATTTATATGTAATTTCCCTTTCTCCCGCCCTTCAAGCAGACTGTAGATGATGACAATTACTGATGTGAAAGTCAGACCAATTACCTGGTGACTCTTGATCACCATTTGCTCCCATGGACTTCCAACTTTGAGACCAGGCAGCACATCTCAGGGCATGCTCCATGGTAGTGACTGCATGTACAATCTGCCTGCAGTCATTGGCACATGGTGTGTACCAACCTTAACGCATTATCATGGCACATCTCCGATCAATTTATAGTATAATTTTGAACTTCAGTGACACACTTGAGTAACACTGAGAGCTACAAACCTAATTCCAGAAGGTGTGTGGGAATATGTAAAAGATATGTACTATTATACTGGTCAGGGAATGCCATGAAGAAAAGAACATGGAGGTTTGGGGGTCCCTCTTTACTACCATACTCAGTCCATGACTTACTCATGCCAGCTTTGACTAGTGTTTCTTTCCATATTCATTAAAATTTTATTTTTTGAACACTTATTGCAAATAGAAAATGACAGAAACAACACTTGTAGTGGATGAAGTCAGAGTTTCTCTTCTATTTGAGCATGCATGCTCTACTTTCTGCATGATAGGACATTACAATGTCAGGTGCAAGAAGCCAGATAGGACTTATTTGGCACTCATTTCCATTAGATGAGAGTTGGTTGAAGTGATCATACATTGAGTATAAATTTGTATGGCTCAAAAGGCAAGAAATCAATTCCTAGCAGCAAATGCAGCTTCAGTTTATTTATAGTTTGCTTCTATTGCCGAATTAAAATGAACATTTTGAACCACATTCCCTATATGTGATAGTACCACACTGGGCAAAAATTAAAATTTGAGTTACATTGGGCACTGGGAAAGAGAACACTGACTTTGACAGGATCGTAAGGTGGGATGGAGTTACTGGTGTGCTGTATGACTTGAATCTTGAAGAGTGGTAGATGAGAGACTGCACTTGTATGTAACATTAGCAATACCACCTGTATGCTCTGAGAAGCATTGGTTTGTATTTGCTGTCCCACAATAATGAAGGGAAACTTTGGACTATCAACACTTGACTGGGTGCATAGCTGGTCTTCAAACATGGCACTGGCACCATGAATACTTCTGCCTACGGTGAGTGTGAGAATGTGACGAACGGAACTCTGTAGTGACATAAGGCATAGGTATCGAGGTGACATTATGATGATAATGTGAGAAAACTCATTGAGCCTTGCAGAAAGAAACTCTCAAAGAACCTCATCAAAATTACACTTAGCTGATTTCTGGAAAGATTCAGCCTTGTGTGTGTTTTCATTGCAAAAGATACAGATGACATGCCAAAAATGTGAATCATAAGAGGTTGGTTAGCAAGATGAGAGCACATGGAATCCAGGAGGAGCTAGCCAAATGCATACAAAATTGGTTTGAAGATAAGATACAGAGGGTGGTGGTGGAGAATTTATTTTTGGAATGTAGGCCTGTGACCAGCTGTGTGCCACAAGATTGTTGCTGTATCCGGTGATTTTTGTAATTGAATATAATTTATTTGAATGTGATTGTAGAAGGTATGATTAGTAAATTTGCAGATGACATCAAAATTGGTGGACAGTGAAGAAAGGACCTTGATCAGGTGGGTCAATGAGTCGAGGAGTGGCGGATTGAGTTTAATTTAGATAAATGTACAGTATTGCATTTTGGTAAGGCAAACCAGGACAGGACTTATACAGTTAATGATAGGGCTCTGGGGACTATTGCTGAACAAAGAAACCAAGGGGGTGTAGGTGCATAGATCCTTGAAGGTGGATTCACTGGGAGACTGGGTGGGTGCAGAAGTGTTTGGCACGCTTGCCTTCATTAGTCAGTGTATTGAGTATAGGATTTAGGATGTGTTATGTACCAGACCAAACTCCCTCAAAATATCTTACCAAGATACTAGACCCCAACCTTTTCTTATTTTTAAAGGCAAGTGCAAGGTGTTGTGTTCCGGACAGAATTTAATTGATCAAACTACCAGGCTTGAAGCAAAATACACTCCATTCTTACACTATAGTTAAAATTTCAACTGAAAAAAGAAGAATTGGAATAATTTAACTCTATTGGAAAACTTATCAGAACAATAGATTATTTAACTACTGAGCAGCAATTATTCCGATATAGTTAACACTGCATAAATATACCCTTGACAAAGGCAAAGTTAGTAAATAGATTCTCTTACATACAATTCTAGCAGCATGAAGAGAACCCAAGGTTTTAATCTAAGAGAACAATAAATAACAGCTTCCACATCCATCTTCAAGATCCCAGCAATTGCTGAAATCTAAAACTAGAATCTGCGTTGTTTGGGTACTTGACCCTGCCACTTAATGCTGCTTCTGTTGTTCCAACTTAAAAAAAAACCCAAGGCCTCACAAGTTGTTTAAATGAATGGCTTAGAACTGATTGCTTGGCACCTCTATCTCAACCTCTCATCAAAAAAAGGACAAAATACACCTCTTAAAGCCATAATATCTTCACACCTCCCTCTTTTTAAAAAAAAAGAACCATTGATGTACAACGATGACTTCATCTTTAAAAAACATTTAGTCTTACGCTCTTAGTAACATGCAAACGTTCAGTACCAAAGTCCATTTCAATCTGTTTCTTCTGCCACCAAACACCTCCATTTTCACTCATCAAAGTTGTGAGAACACTTTGGCAATGTCATTTTCTCATCTTGTCATGTGCATAATTTTTAAATTGAATGACAAACAATAAGCTCCATCTAAATAGTCTGGTATTTTTATTCCTTAAAATTTCCAAAAACTTTAAGGAATCCTGGTTAGTATATACAATTGTCACAGCCACATCACTGGCAACATATGTGTTGCAATGCCAACACTAAACTCAAGATCTTCTTAATTGTGGACTATTCTTGTTAATGAATATTCAGCTTTTTGGAAAAATACCCAATGGATTTTTCTAGCTTCTTGTCGTATTCCTGCAAGAGTATAACTCAGACACCCATATCACTTGCATTGACAGTCACCTTGAATAGCTTTGTGTAATTAGGTGTGGCTAATACTTGGGCATTAGTTAACACAGCTTTCAGGTTGTCAATTTCTTTCTGACTGAAATTTTCTGCACTTATGCAACAAGACATTCAGTGGAATAACCACACTGCTAAAATTTGGTACAAAATTTTCGATAAAAACCATTCAGTCCCAAGAATGGTAGTACTTCCCTTTTCAATGGTATGGGAAACTCTCCAGTAGCCTTCATTTTCACATCCTGGAAGGCCTTCTCTCCATATCCAATGACAAGGCCCAGGAATGTGACTTGGGCTTTTGTGAACCGAGGGCTAGGAAGTCTATTGTCAGGCTGTCTCAGAAAATATATTCCCCAGTAAGGAAGTGGCTCGAGTCATCTCCTGTTTGCTGCCTTGTGTCTTAGTCTGTCTGTTGGTCATGGCTGAGACACTCTCAGTAGTTTCTGTTATGGCTTAGGCAGACATGGTTCCTTATGTTCTTTGTGGCCATGCTGTGGGTGGACAGGGAAGTGGATTTTCTCCCACAGCAAGCCCACCTCCTGACGTCGATAAATGCTCCAAATGTTCCTTTAATGTGTGACTAAAAATCACTAGAATGTCTATGTACACCACACAATTAGGTAATCTGGAAATGATTTTAAGGTTAGTCTGATTCATATTGGTTAGTCTTTGAAATGTAGCTGTCACATTCTTCATAACAAATGTCATGACCTTATACTGAAATTCTATTTTGTATCATGAAAGCTGAAATTTCCTTTGTTTTTTCAGATAAAGATACCTGCTAGTATTCTGTGAGTAAGTCAAACTTAGAAATGTAGGTTACTTGACCCACCTTTTCGGTACAGTCTTCCAAATGTGGAATAGGATATGAATCAGATTTTGTAAGTGCATTAAATTTGCAATAGTTCACATGTAATCGTTGGGTACTATCTGGTTTTGGCACCATTCCTATTTATGAGCTGCATTCACTGCAACTCACTTAGAAAGCATGCTCAAAGATAATATAATCAATCTCTTTTTGAACCTGTGCCAACTTAGAGAATGTAAGTCTAGAAGGATGTTGCTTAATTCCAATGGCATTTCCAATATCTACGTCAAGCATAATTAGATTAGTATTTCCTAGTTCATTCTCCCCATGTAATTGTAATAACCTTTTTCAGGTCATTTCAATTTTCCTCTGGAATGTAACTCAATAATTTATCCCAATCTTTGAGAATTTCCTCATTGCCTACTTTAATTAGAGGAATGTCCAATTCAGAATCATCTGAACTTGGTTCTTAAGTGTTGTGCCAGTAATCCTTTTTCTTTTCTTTTCTATGAAATTACGTTTTGAGCATATCCACAAGACACACTCTGAGATTTCTTTCTATCTGGCGCTCTTATCAAATAATTCACTCACTCAAGTCCTTTTCATTTGATAAGGCCTACTAAACCTTGCCTCTTAAAGGTTCACCTACCACTGGGAGTAACACTGATCCTTTATATCCACTAGCAAACTTTTGATTTCTTGTTTGCTTTCTGTTTCATCACATGCCATGCGACTTTTATATGCTGTGTAGTCAACTCACCTGCTCTAGTTGATCTTTCCCTAAAATTTGAGTCTGACTCACCAATTTTCCTTAATTTCAGTAGTCCTGTCACTTCATGCTCAAAAATGAATTCAAATGGACTGAATTTAGACGATTCGTTAGATGCATCCGTAATTGCAAAAAGTACACATGGAATCCCTTTATCCCAATCCTCTGGAAAGCCTTGACTGTAAGCCCTCAACATGGCCTTTAAAATTTGACGCCACCATTCTAGTGCTACTCGTGATTCTGGATGATATCACAAGTGGAATTGAATTGTTTTATTCCGAAACTATCCAAAACTTCCTTGAATGCCTTTGATGTAAAATTTGACCCTCATTCTGATTGTATTTCTGTGGGTAGTCTATATCTAATAAAAATTTCTAGGAACTCTTCTAAAGTCCGTTTAGCTGTGATGATACATAATGGAAATGGTCTTCAGCAATCTAGGAGACACATCTATTATAGTCAACAAATGCTGATTCCCACTTTTTGTTTTAGGTAGGTATTCTACGCAATCAATTAAGACTCTTATAAAAGGTTCCTCAACTGCAGGACTGAGTTTAAAAGTGTTGGTTTTATCACTGCCTGAGGTTTTTCTGTTACCTGACATGTATGATATATCCGGTGAGTCAACCACATCCTTACGCAGTCCAGGCCAATAAAAAATGTTTTTCTATTTTGGCTTCAGTTTTCCTTACTCCCAAATGACCACCTACTGGTAATTCTGCTACCTGCAACATCTCCTTTCTATACTCCATCAGTATTACAACTGGATCAACTTCTGCCCATTTTTCATCCACCAGAATATGTGGTAGTCTCCATTTCCTCATGAAGACTTTATTTTTAAGATAGTAACATTCAGGGATACACTCAGATTCTTCTGTGTATGTTTTTTGATACCATGCTTCAGCTTTTTCTTTGCTATAACTCTCTGAACTAAATATATCTATTTCATCCTTCACTTTTTTTCCAAACCATTTACTCTAACATGGTTTCTGATAATTGAACTTCAACTTCTTTAACTGTGTTCCTTGATTTCTCCTCCTGTTTCAACCTGTGGCTTTGTGACATTGTTACCACTGAGTCAGGAAAAATCCCAGGATTTACTTCCTGTAGTGTCTCAGTTGTCTGATTCTCCACTTTTTCAACCACAGCAGGCATCATTCCCACCTGTCCTATCACTCCATTCCCAAGAATAAACTATTTTCAAATGAGAATTTCTCCAAAACTCCAACCACCATTTCACTGGACTTTCCAATCTCACTTTATCTAATGAAACACTGGTCTTCTCATCATGAATTCCACACATTACCACTTTGTTGGAAATACTCCTTCTGAACTACATATCTCCTCATCTTTCACCATTTCAAACATGCATACATACGTTGAACGCTGCTTATTTGGTAGAAGTATATACAATATTGGATGAACCCCATCAAGTCTTTTTGCTAAAATACAATATACAATATGTGAATCCGTCCATTACATCGGCCCCTTTGTTCACATAAAGCCAGAACGTAATACTTGAATCACTCTTGGATAGTTTATCAAAAATATATATAAAACCATCTTATTTCCACGTTTACTAATAATTTCTGTGTCCATACTAAAAAATCCTGTTCCAAAAATGCAAGCTTAAAAAAAACTCTCCTGTAACGAAAATAAGTTGTTGCTGAAACAACGCAAACACTACCTTAATGAATATAATGACAATTTTATATACCACCAATATTCAAAATATACGACTTACTTGCAGTGGCGAATCGTCTTCAGTGGCCAAGGGGCAGTGTCTAATCGTCGGCGGTGAATCTGCAGTGGCGAATGGTTATCCCGATTTTTTTTACTTGCTTCTCCTGGTTTATGAGTAAACCTTATCCACACACATAACTTTTTGAAAGCGATCTGGCACTTTCTTTTCAACCACTACCTGATCAGGGTGTACATTCTTTTCCAGTTTTTTTTAGCTTCCATTGTGTTTTTCTTTTCCACTTCAACCAAACTCACTGCCTTATCCTGTTTTCCTTCATCTATCTCCCCAGTGCTTTTTCTAAACCACCAACATTGCGTGATTTATACATGGAACAGCTGACAGTGGATTACCCACTACAAATGAAGCTAAAAAAGTATCGAGGCGCAGACGATAGAATAAAAAAATTGTTCTTTAATATGGCGAAAGATATTGTTTGGAATATCTTAGAGGAATAGTGCATAACTATCAAATGAACTGAAATTTCATTGTGGCCTATTTTATTACAGTGAAAACACGTGAGCTTTTTTACTTCCCTTTCCCCCTCATGGGTTTTCTTTTTACCTTGTAAACTATCTTTAATATCTTCAATGAGATCTCCTTTTCCCATACCACCTGAGGATTTCTCTTTTCCCTAATTTCTATCACTCAGATTTAAATTGATGTTGGAAGCCAAACTTGGATTTATGAACCAATTCAGTCACCTGCCATTTCCACTGCTAATCTTGCAGTCTGAATTCTGCTTTTTCACTACTTCAAGAAATGAATTTTTGAACTCATACAAAATAATAGTCTCTCTAAGAGCATCATGTCTTTGATCTGTTTTCAATGTCCTTATCCACCTAACAAAGTTAGTTTGTTTGATCCTTTCAAACTCAGTGTATGACTAGGTTCCCTCATTCGATTCCTAAAAAATGGTCTGCAGGCTATGACACAAGTTCGTATGCACTTAAAATGGCTTTTTTCACCTCATAATCCCCAGATACCTTCTCTGAGGGTGATGCAAATACCTCACTAGCTCTACCTGCCAACTTTATTTGGATCAACAAGTTCCACATGGGCAAACGAAATGAAAAAGGCTTCAACATCCAACATACTTGGACATATTTAAACAGATTCCCACCGGCCTTTGGCTACAATAGGATTGCTCTCCATTATTGTTCTCATCACTATTCCTACCTTTCACCTCTATCTCCACCATTTTAAGTGAACTAAGAGCTTTCAGTTGCAAACTCCAAAGTTGAAAAATATTTTCTTTTTCTCTTTCTTCTGCTAGGGCCTTCCTTTGCTTTTCCTTTCCTCTTGTAGAGCTATTTTCACTTACAGCTTTCAATCATAATTAAAACTCTTTCATTTCCTTGTCTCTTTCTTTTCCCCTAAATCAAGCTGTTTCATTTGCAATGGAAAGTTAGGCATTTCCAAAGATTCTGATGGTGTTTCTGGCAACCATAAATGTTGAGGTATTGCTGCAATTGCCTCCTCTTTTCACAAAGACAAAGGCAACCCCAACTTCAGCTTCTGAGGAAGGGTCACTGGACCTGAAACATTAACTTTGATTTCTCTTCCCAGGTGCTGCCAGACATGCTGAGCTTTTCTAGCCACTTTTGTTTTTGTTCCTGATTCACAGCATCCACAATTCTTTTGGTTTTAATTTAGTACCCAACTCCAGCTTGTCTATCAAATCCAAAAGCTTTGCTTTGCTTACTTGCTGTAAAACTCCCAAAGTGATTCTTCCACCTCCAGGAAACTCTTAGTGATTGAAAGATCCATTACTACACAAGGCACATGACTATTTAAAACAACCGAATTCAATACCTGAAAGAGAACACCAACACTTACCACTCACTGCCTTTAAGTCTGATAATTGTAAACTGAACATGGAATTAGAAATCTTCATCAGACAAACCCCCAATTTGTTGTGGACCAGACCAAACTTCCTCAAAATATATTAAGACAGCCTAGACACGACACCTTTTCTTATTTTTAAAGGCATTGTGTTCCAAATGCAATCTGATTGGTCAAACTACCAGATTTGAAGCAGGACACACTTTTTCCTTACACTTTAGTTAATACAAACAAAAGAAAGAGGAATCGAAATAACCTAACTTTATTTGAAAACATAAACAGAATAATAGATTTATTTAACTACTCAACAGCAACTATTCCAATAAAGTAACATGTCATAAACACACCCTTGGCAAAGGCAAATCCAGTGAAATAGATTGTTTCATTTGCAATTCTAGCAGCAGGAAGAGAACCCAAACTAAAATCTAGGTTCTGCCAGAGCTTGATCCCAACTCTTCATCATGATACTTCTGTTGTTCCAACTTAAAAAAAACCCAAGACCTCACAAGTTGTTTCCCTTATTGGCTTGGTAAAGACCGCTTGGTACCTCTGAATCAACCTTTCTTCAAAGAAACAAAGGACAAAATATATCTCTTAAAGCCATTGTATCATCACAGATGTCATGTTGTGGCTATACAGGACATTGATTCGGCCATTTTTAGAATACTGCGTTCAATTCTGGTCTCCCTTCTGTGGAAAGATATTATGAAATTGAATGGTTAGGAAAAGATTTACAAAGATGTTGTCAGGATTGAAGGGTTTGAGCTTTGAGAGAGGCTGAATATGCTGGGGCTTTTTTCCTGGAGTGTCAGAGGCTGAGGGATAACTTTATAGAGGTTTTAAAATCATGAGGGGCAAGAGTAAGATGAATAGCCAAGGTCTTTGTCCTAGAGTATGGGAGTCCAAAATGAGGGTGTATAGTGCTAAGATGAGAGTAGAGAGGTTTAAAAGGGACTTGAGGGCAACTTTTTCACACAGAGGGTGGTGCATGTATGAAACGAGCTGTCAGAGGAAATGGTGGAAGTGGATATAATTACGACATTTAAAAGGCATTTGGATGGATACATGAATAGGAAGGGTTTAGAGTCAATGCTGGGCCAAATGTGGCAAATGGGACTAGCTCAGTTTAGGATATCTGGTTGACAGTGACAAGTTGGACCAAAGCGTCTGTTTCCATGCTGGATAATCATATGAATCTGTGACTCTATAAGAGGCAAAAGTGTGGGAGGAACTGATAATATTTATAACTGCCAGGGAAAACATATTGTGAAACTACTAGGACTAAGGTCTGACAAGTCCCCAGGAACTGAAGGTTTATGTTCCAGGTCTTAACAGAAGTGGTTTTATTGATAGATCTATTAGTTGTAATATTCTGCCAAGGACCCACGAGATTGGAAAATAACAAATGCAACTCTTCTATTCCAAAAAGGGAGATGAAAAGCAGAAAATTATGGAAAATACTAGCATCCACTATTGAAGAGCTGATAGCAAGGTAGTTTGAAAGTCCTAATGCAATTAAGCAGAATCTACAGTTTTGTGAAATGGAAGTCATGATTTACTTATTTATTGGAATCCTTTGAGGAAATAACAAGTAACCTGGATAAAGGGGGAACGTGTAGATGCTGTTATATGATAGGGATAGTCAGCCAAGCCAAATCATTCTATCACTGGATTAACAACACAGTGAAATTAAAGCATTCAATGATCCTCCAAATTGCCCAGTTCTTCCTAACAAGACTCATGAACAACAGATCTTGGACAGTGTTAAACCAAATTAAGAATTTAGTATTAATGATGTAACTTTATCAGAAACCAGATATGTAACAAATTAATACCTACGATCTAAGGTGCAATCTTTTTGATCATTAATGTCATACACAACACTGTCTCTCTCACACACACACACACACTCACGATAAATTAGAAAGAACATTTGCCAGTTCAGGAAACAAATTTACAACAATCAGTAACAGGCCTTCATGAATCATTGGACAATGGGTTCACAGGCAAGTAGAACTGAATATCTTGCTTAAGTTTTGGAGTTAGCAGTTAAATGCAGACAGTTTCAGCGGACTCCTTGAAATATGTACTTATTTCTTACAGACTAAGGTTCACTTCCCAGAATATTCAACAATTCAATAACAAGATAGGAAACTAGAGGGATGGAGAGTAAAACACAACAGTAGTTTCTCGTAGCCTCCAAAAATCACTTTGCCTCAATAAAAGCCAGTCAGATTCAATTCTCTTTTTTTGCTCTTCTCAATCTCTGTGGCTGGTTGGTTAGCGATGGTCTACCCTTGATTGACCAATACAACATCCAACCAGCTGCCAGTTCTGAGCATAGAAACAGCTTGATACCAGTTCATATAGAGTGTCCTTAGAACAGTAATTAAGTTGAATTATCATCCAGGCTAGTTCCCAACATCAAACATTTTTGTTCTCTTTTCTTTAAAACAAATCCACGTTCAAAGTTTAATTCTTAACCTCAACTCACAGCTCCAAACCAAAAGAGGGCAAATTAAAAGAAACATAGCCCAATTTCAGTTCAGGCTCATATCTTTCAGGAGGAGCCAGCAGCCATCCATTCCAGGGAAGCATCATGCTGATCTTTCAGGAAGAAAAGGGAGCACAGTTTCTGGTCAGTACTGGTCAGGTCCTAGTTTATATTAACCCATTCTTGGAGCTACAGGTGAAGGAATCGCAGGGTGAATGTGACTCAAACTTTCTTAAGTATTAGTACAATTAGTTCATTTCATCTTAATGCAGGGAGTTTAGATAGTAACTTAGGGGATGTATTTGTTCGATAGTAATAACTCATTTTTAGGTAGCTAAATAAAATTTAACTTGTAATCCATACAGTCCAAAGAGGTTTAGTTATGTCAGTTGGGGAGGTTTTGTGTTCAGTTTGTCAGATGTGGCCACTCGTGGATTCTGAGAGCATCCCTGATAATTACCCAACCTCAGTTGCTCACTGAAGAAATGGATTGGCTTGAGTGGCAGTTGGAGACACGAAGGAGCACACAAATGGTGGACAGTGTCGGATGTGTAAGTTATAGAAACGTGGTCACATCCAAAGTACAGGAAGATAGATGAGTGACTGCTAGACAGGGCAGGCATCAGTGCAGGAGTCCCCTGCAGCTGTCCCCTGTCAACCAAGTGTTCAATTTTGGATACTGCTGAGGTGGATAGCCCATTAGGTGACAGCTGAAGCAGCCCTAGAGCAGTGGCTCCATGGCTGGACCTGTTGTAAAGACGAGAGACAAAGCATAGTAGAGCAATAGTAATTGGAGATTCAAAAGTCGGGGCACAGAAATGTGCTTCTGTGGCTGTGAGAAAGACTCCAGGATGGTATGTTGCCTCCCTGGTGCCAGGGGTCTTGGAAGTCTCTGAGCGGGTAGAAGGCATCCTGAAACGGGAGAGTAAACAGACAGAAGTCATTTTCCATATTGACACAAATGAAATAGGTAAGAAGAGTGACAAGGTCTTGCAACAACAAGTCAGGGAGTTAGGTAGTAAACTGTAAAGCAGCGCCTCTAGGATTGTAATCTCAGGATTACTCCCCATTACCACGTACTACTGAGGTGAGAACAGAAACGGTGTACAGTTGAATATGTGACTAAAAAGGTGGTAGAGTGAGGAGGGCTTCAGATATGTGGATCATTGGGATGTTTTTCAGGGAAGGTGGGACCTATACATGAAGGATGGGTGGCACCTAAACTGGAGGGACGCCAACATCCTGGCAAGAGCAGGGATTGGGAACCAGAGCAGCAGATCACTAAGTACAGAGACTGGAGAAGAGCTTGAGTCTAAGGCAAATACAACTAAGAGGAAGAGCAGTTAGGACAGGTTGCTGAGCTCAGCAAAACTGGAGGCTTGTACTGTATTTGCTTCAATGGAAGAAGTATAGCAGGTAATACAGATTAATTTAGAGCCTGGATTAATGCATGCAATTATGATGTTCCTATCACAGATATTTTTGAAAGAGAGACAAAATTGACAACATAATGTCCTAGGATGTTGATTTCTTTTAGACAAAACAGAGGAGGAAGCAAAAGAGGTGGGAGAGTTGCATTACTGGTTAGCGAGCATATCACAGCTGAGTTGAGGGAGGACACTTTGAAGGGTTCTTGCATGAGGCACTATGGATAGAGCCTAGGAATAGGAAGAGTGCAATCACAATGTCGGGGTTGTACTACAGACCTCCCAGTGCCAGCAGGAGATAAAGGAGGAGATATGTAGTCAGATTCTTAAAAGATGTGAAAATAGTAGGGTTTTATGGTGGGTGATTTTAATTTCCTTCATGTTGACTGGGACTCCCTTAGAGCTAGGGGTTTGTATAGGGAACATTTTATTACATGTGTCCAGGAGGTTTTTTGAAACAGTATAGATGAGAACTGAGTTACACCTGAAACACATTGGCTGTGTAGATTAGGCAGTTTAGAAATCAGTCCTCAATAAAAAAGGAATACCAGTTAACTAAACTGGCTTTGTAAACCAGTCAGTTTACGATTCAGGTTCTCCCCCCCAAAAAATCAGAAACCAACAGGCCCAGCAGCACAGAGTCAGTCCCCTCCCTGACACAAATTGGAGTGTCCTGGACACTGAGCCAGCTCTCAGAGTGACAGATGTCTGACACACCGTTTTTCTTTTCTGTTTTCGATAGTGCATATTTTTTCCCCAGCACCCATGTCATGTATGTCCAGGTGTAAGATACGGTGAAGAACAACAACTGCGTAAACCTTTATTTATATTCCACCACCAGGAAGAAAGGAAACACCAGAGTGGCCAGTGACAAGCAGTGGCCTTCTCGACAAAGGGCAATGCTGCATGATCAAAAATGTGAAGAGTTGGCCAGGGAATAAATCAAAATACAGTTGGAGGGGGGAAATAAAACACTCCACTCCCTGTGATGCCCACCTCTCCATTAAAACCTTAAGGGTGTTGGTAGACACCACATGCTCCTTCTCAGGATACCTGGGCACAAACATAACTGCAGAAGAGGGGCCTCCCTGGTGCTAGGGGTCTTGGATGTCTCTGAGTGGGTAGAAGACATTCTGAAACGGGAGAGTAAACAGACAGAAGTCATTTTCCATATTGGCACATATTGACCCCCTCCACAGCCCGCTGCCTGGACCTGTCTATGGCCAGTTTGGCCAGGCCCAGGCACAGACCCACAAGAAGGTTGTCTGACCTACCCTCCCCACCCCGCAATGGGTGCCCAAAGATCAGGAGCGTGGGACTGAAGTGCAACCAAAAACAGAGGAGAAGGTTTTCAAGAAAATCAGAAAGGGAGTGCAAATACCCACACCCAGTATATACGTGGTCCATGGACTCCGCAAAAGCAGTTGGGTTGGGAGCCTGTGAACCACCACAATCTGTGGTTGCAGGAGACCGCCGTATGCTGCACCCTCCACACCAGAGCCCCGAGTAGAGAGCCCTCCACTGGGGATCCCACCGCCTGATGGCAATGGGCACGACAGAGTAAATCCGGGCAGTGGATGAGGGAAAAGAGGTGTGCAGCAGTGGTCTGTATAGGGCCCACCATTTTATGTCTCTAAAAGGAGCAAAATTAAAACTCCAGAGGCAGCACAGGTTGTGGGGCACAGGTTCCCGCAGGGAAATTCGGGACCCTGGGGCCAATGTGGCCCCACCCAAGGAAGTTAGTGCTGGTCCGGCATCGCCAATTGGCCTCACACCCCCTACCCCCAGGGCCACCAGCGGTAACCTCCTCGGTTGCACTCCTTTTTGGAGTGCCCCGAGGTTGGGTCATCGGGTGGCAGAGACTGAGGGCCCTGCTCCTCTCCATGATCCAATTTCCCCAGAGCCTGCTCTCAGAGTGAGCAGGGTGTCTAACACACCTGTTTTTTTTTTCTTTTCTGTGCAGTGTCAGACACAGTGAGAAACAACAAGTGTGTAAATTTTTATTTATATTCCACCACCAGGAAGAAAGGAAACACCCAAGTGGCCAGTGACAAAAAGTGCCCTTCTCAAAGGGCAATGCTGCGTGATCTAACAGTGAAGGGTCGGGATTAAATCAATATAGAGTTGGAGGGTGGAAATAATACACTCCACTCCCTGCGGTGCCCACCTCTCCCTGAAAATCTCAAGGGTGTTAGTGAACACTGTGTGCTCCTTCTCCAGGAACATCCAGGTTCTGACATAACCACGGAAGAGGGGCAGGCCAACAGCCATAACGACCCCCTTCACGACCCGCTGCCTGGACCTGCACACCTTTTTTTCATATTTTTTTCTTCTTTTAGAGTGAACAGGATGTCTGTGCTGTTTTTGTTTCAACCGAACCTCTGATACTCCCATTTATTTATTTATTTAAACCCCCACACTACTGCCTAACTGCGAAAGACACAAGGTGTACAAATCTTTATTCAGTTTCCACCTCCAGGAAGAAAGGAAACAGCCAGGTAGCGATTGATAAGCAGTGCCCTTCTCATCAAAGGGCAATGCTGCATGATCAAACAGTGAAGGGGAGAGCCAGGATTAAGTCAAAATAGAGTTGGAGGGGGAAATAAAACACTCCACTCCCTGCGGTGCCCACCTCTCCCTGAAAATCTCGAGGGTGTTAGTGGACACTGTGTGCTCCTTCTCCAGGAACGTCCAGGCTCTGACATAACCACGGAAGAGGGGCAGACAATCAGCTGTAACGATTCTCTCCCATGCCCACTGCTGGACCTGCACACTTTTTTTTTCTTTTATCTTTTTTTTTTACTTACTCTATAGAGGCTGGTATCCTGTCACCAAGTCACTCTTTCTTTATACTTGGAGAGTCCTTGACACTGATCAAGCTTCCTCAGAGCCAGCTCTCATAGTGAACAGACCCTCTGACACTTGTTTTCCTGCCTGGACCTGCACACCTATTTTTATCAGTCAGCCAGGGCTGTCTGTTTGGACCAGATTAACAGCCCTAATCAGATCCACCTGGCTAACTTTATTACAATCACTACATCCCTTCCCCTTGGAGTCCGAGGACATAGGCCAGTTCATTTGTTTTGTAACTCCTGCTGGGGTATTTTAGCAAAGGGTCAGGTTCCTCCGACTGCCTCAGATAAGGGCGGCATGTAACTCACAGTAGCTTGCCTCTTGTGCCCAGGTGTCTTTGAAGAAATTGATTTTCCTCTTCAGGAAGCAGAGGCAGCGACATTCACCATGTCCATCTCATATTTTGAAGTCTCTTGAACGCTTGACAGAGAGGGAGAGCACATGGATGCTGACAGACTTTCAGACTATTCCAAGGAGCTTGATACGTTATGCTCTCACATGGTTTGCGAGTTTGCAAGTTTCATATGGACCACATGCTTGTTCAGGACCATTGTACCTATTTGAACTTTATATGTCATTGGACCTGACCTTACATTGACCATGCCTCTTACCCATGCAGGGCCATTGCTGTGGTTCCTGTACCAAACTTTGTCTCTTGAAGTAAACTGTCTCTGTTGTTTAGTGGAATCTTGTGTCAGACATTGGCATTCCTGATGCTGTTTCATCTCTCTTCTCCCATATCTCCCTGGTCCAGAAAGATCATATTTAAACTGGTGTGGAGTCTTCCCCCATCTGCTGGAGTCTTCTTCTGGAGTTGTATGAGCGATGGTTCTATAATCAAATAGGAACCGGGATGGTTTGGTATCTAGTTAAGCTGTAGTCTGTTTCTTCAAGCCTTCCTTTAAAGCTCTTTCAGCCAGACTGTTGGATGGTATGGAGCTGTTCTTATGTATCAAATACCATTTGACTTGAGGAAATACTCAAAATTCCTGCTGGCAAATGATTGCTTGTTATCTGTGACTAACACTTCCGGGAGTTCATGTATTGCCAAAGATGCACACAGTTTTCTATCATTGTCCCCATGTTTGATGTAAGAACTCTATGCGCATCCAGTCACTTTGCGTGAATGTTCATGATGACTGAGAACACAGAACCCATGAAAGAAGGACCTGCATATTCAAAGTGTAAGAGTCCAGGGTTTGTGTGGCCATTCCCACGAATATGGAGGAGATGATGTTGGTAATTTTTGTTCTTGATTGCACTCTGAGCACTGCCCCAGCAATGTGGCTATGGTTGCATTCAATTCTAGCCACGAAACATAAATACTCGCCAATATTTTCATTTTGAAAACCCTGGATGACCCTTAGCCAGTACCTGGCGGCGACCTTTGCTTGGGGCAATCACTCTGACACCCCGTAATAATATGCCGTGCCCTACTGTGATCTGGTTTCTCTCAGTTCAAAAAAGGTTTCAGTTCTGGTTGTGATGGACCTTTGGTTTTTCCCTATCACCACCAGCTGTTTCAGCTTTGCTAGAACTGGGTCTTTCTGTGTCCAAAGTCTGATATTGTCAATTGTGACTGGAAGTGTGTCCAGAAAATTTAAAACTATTATGGAATCTTCCAGTGATGGTATGACTGGTGGTGTACCTGCCCGTGGTCGGCGGCTCAATGCATCCGCATTTGCTACTTGGCGTTGCAGATGGTGTTGCAACTTGTAGTTATATTCACTTAGCATTAGAGTTCATTGCTGAATTTGGCCTGAACGTATGGGTGGCACTGTCTTGTGCTCTTTAAGTAGGCCTAGCAGGAATTTGTGGTCCGTTATTATTACAAATTTACTTCCATAAAGACATTGGCAGAACCTTCTCATTTCAAAGATGACCTTCAAACCTTTCTTCTCTCTCAAGGCATATTTGTGCTCTGGATTAGCCAAAGTCCTGGAAGCATATGCTATTGGGTGTTCCTTTCCATTGGGCCATCTGTTAGCCAACACTATCCCGAAGCCATATAGGGAGGCATTGCATGTCAATACTAGATTTCTTGAACGCTTACTGCAGATGTTGGGAATCTGTACTGAAAACATCTAATACTGGAGATCACAGCCGGTCAGACAGTATCCATGGAGACAGAGCAAGCTAATGTTTTGAGTCTGGATGACTCTTCATCAGAGCTGAAGTGAAGTGGAGAGGACAGCATTTATGCTATAGTTTGGGGGTGGTGGTGGTGGGGATAGTGGGTGTAGGGTGCTTGTGGAAAAAGATGTTTATAGTTCAGATTAAGTGATTGGAATGTGAGAATGGCAGAACAATGGTATGTCTCCTGCCAGTATTGAAAGGACAGTAACTGGGATGGGGAGAGGGAACATGATAACAAGTTAAAAGCAAGGGTTGACAGTTTAAAGATGTTGAACTCAATATTAAGTCCAGAAGGCAGTAAAGTGCTCGTCTGAAGATGAGATGTTGTTCCTCTGGTTTGTGCTACATTCAGTGGAACAATGCAGCATGCCAAGGACAGACATGTGGACATGCAAGCAGGACGCTGTGTTAAAATGAGCGACTATGGGAATGTCAGGGGCTTGCTTGCGCACAGACCGAAGGTGTTCATGGAATCATAGATTATGTGGAAGTAAACCATTCAGCCCATTGGGTGCACACCAACCCTCCAAAAATCACCCAAACCCATTCCCCTATTCCTGTAACTCTGCATTTTCCCACAGCTAATCCATGTAGTCTGCACACCCCTAGATCCTATGGGCAATTTAGTGCGGTCAATCCACCTAACCAGCACATCTTTGGACTGTGGGAGCAAACCAGAGCAGCTGAAGGAAACCCAAGCAGACACGGGGAAAATGTGTAAACTCCACACAGAGAGTCGCCTGAGGTTGGAAATGAACCTGGGTCCCTGGCATTGTCAGGCAGCAGTTTTAACCTCTGAGCCACGATGCCGCCCATAATTGGAAAAGTGGTCGCCCAGTTTGTATTTGGTATAATAGACTACATCAGCTGCAGCAAATACAATACAGAAGATTGGAGGAGGTGCAGGTGAACTGGTGCTTCACATGGAAAGGCTGTTTAGGCCCTTGGATGGTGAGCAAGGAGGAGATGAAGGGACAGGTGTTGCTCCTTCTGCGATTATATGGCAAGTTGCCATGGAGATGTGGGCGTGGTTGTGGTTGTGGAAAAAAACTAGATTTTGCTTGGGATCATGGTGTGCAAGCACCTTAGAGGATGATAGTTGTTCCTTTACTTCCATGAAAGCTATGGGTTGGCTTTGTGACCATTTCTAAGGCTGCCCCTCTTTTAAGAGTTAATGCAAAGTTGCCAGGATGGAAGCCAGGTTACCTATGAATGTTCTGTAATAATTTACCAGCCCAAGGAACGATCTCAGCTTCAGTACAGACATGGGACCCAGGGCACATTTGATCATCCTTACTTTATTTTCCAATGTATGTTAGCTGGTCTTGTCAACTCTATAGCTCAAGTAGGTTACTTGAGGAAGGTGCCTGGAATACACATTTTCCCCTTCTAAGGCCTTGGAGAAATGTCGAAGGGCTATGTCCAAATAATTCTAAGTCCTCTTAATTGATCTTCCCTGTCATTAACATGTCATTGAGATAAATGGCAACCTGGGGTAGCCCTTGTAAAATGTTTAGATTAGATTTAGATTACTTACAGTGTGGAAACAGGCCCTTCGGCCCAACAAGTCCACACTGCCCCGCCGAAGCAGACCCACCCATACCTCGACATCTACATCAACCCCTTACCTAACACTAAGGGCAATTTAGCATGGCCAATTCACCTGACCTGCACATCTTTGGACTGTGGGAGGAAACCGGAGCACCCGGAGGAAACCCACGCAGACACGGGGAGAACGTGCAAACTCCAAACAGTCAGTCGCCTGAGGCGGGAATTGAACCCGGGTCTCCGGCGCTGTGAGGCAGCAGTGCTAACCACTGTGCCACCGTGCCGCCCATGTTCTCCACTGTCTGCTAAAAAATAGCACAGGCTGACGATACCCCAAATGGCAGTTTCATGTATTGGTACAAATCATTATGGATATTAATTGTGGCATACTTCTTGGGAACCTTATGTAAACACATTGCAGGTATGCATGGCTCATGTTCAGCATTATGAAGGACAGCCTATCTCCCCACCAGCTTTGCGTACAAGCCCTCTAGCCAAGGGAATGGGTATTTATCCAGCTGCAAGAAGCAAATTGCTGTTTGTTTAAAATCTCCACAAAGGTGAACCAACCTGATGGCCTTCACAATCAGTACGACTGGTGCTGCCCATTCCACAAACTGACTGGTTTGATTATTCCTTTGTTTTTCAGTCTCCTGATTTCTGCCTGTACCTTTGCAATTAAGTCAAATGGCATTGGGTGGACCTTGCAGAATCGGCAGAATTGCTTCCTGGTCAACATGCAAGGTGGCATTTGCTGCCTGGATAGTCCCTAGACTTTCTTGAAAAACCTCTGTGTATTTAATTAAAACTTCACTCAGGCAGCTATTTTCTAATTGAAAAATGTTGGGACAATCAATTTGAATCTTAGTATGGTGCCTCCAGAAATGTTAGACTTGAGATAACCAAAAAAGCTGCAGGTCTACAAGCTGTCAGGAGAATTACTTGTTGCTTTTGATCTGCCCCAAAGTCATTTGCCCAGTAAAAACAATGCATTCTTTCCACATTCTGGGACCAGTCTTCAATGGCAAAATCAAATTCCCAAGTAATAACATGATGCCAGAAATGCTTATCCCAACTCAAAGATGACTATTGTGTGCAAATTTCATGAGTGTATTTTTTTCTCTCGTTGCCACTGCAATAACTCCACAGAGGCTGGTAACCCATCACCAAGTCACCCTTTATTTTTCTATGCATAGTACTTGACACTTGTCTGGCTTCTTCAGAGGTAAAAACAATGACTGCAGATGCTGGAAACCAGATTCTGGATTAGTGGTGCTGGAAGAGCACAGCAGTTCAGGCAGCATCCAAGGAGCAGCGAAATCAACGTTTCAGGCAAAAGCCCTTCATCAGGAATAAAGGCAGTGAGCCTGAAGCGTGGAGAGATAAGCTAGAGGAGGGTAGGGGTGGGGAGAAAGTAGCATGGAGTACAATGGGTGAGTGGGGGAGGGGATGAAGGTGATAGGTCAGGGAGGAGAGGGTGGAGTGGATAGGTGGAAAAGGAGATAGGCAGGTAGGACAAGTCATGGGGACAGTGCTGAGCTGGAAGTTTAGAACTAGGGTGAGGTGGGGGAAGGGGAAATGAGGAAACTGTTGAAGTCCACATTGATGCCCTGGGGTTGAAGTGTTCCGAGGTGGAAAATGAGGCATTCTTCTCCAGGCGTCTGGTGGTGAGGGAGCAGCGGTGAAGGAAGCCCAGGACCTCCATGTCCTCGGCAGAGTGGGAGGGGGAGTTGAAATGTTGGGCAATGGGGCGGTGTGGTTGATTGGTGTGGGTGTCCCGGAGATGTTCCCTAAAGCGCTCTGCTAGGAGGCGCCCAGTCTCCCCAATGTAGAGGAGACCGCATCAGGAGCAACGGATACAATAAATGATATTAGTGGATGTGCAAGTAAAACTTTGATGGATGTGGAAGGCTCCTGTAGGGCCTTGGATAGTGGTGAGGGAGGAGGTGTGGGCGCAGGTTTTACAGTTCCTGCGGTGGCAGGGGAAAGTGCCAGGATGGGAGGGTGGGTTGTAGGGGGGGGGGGCGTGGATCTGACCAGGTAGTCACGGAGGGAACGGGCTTTCAGAGCCAGCTGTCAGACTGAACAGAACCCCTGACACTCCTGTTTATTTTTTTTTTCTTAAACAGTGAAGGGGAAAACTCCCCTTTTTTTATTCTCTTTTTAAAAATTTTTTTTAACCCCACACTACCGCCTAACTGCGGTAGTGCTTATTTTTCCCCAGCACCCATGGTGTGTGTGTGCAGGTGTGAAACACAGTGAAAGACACAAAGTGCACGAATCTTTATTCAATGCCACCACCAGGAAAATAGGAAAACACCCGAGTGGCCAGTGACAAGCACTGCCCTTCAAACTGCAGGGCAATGCTGTGTGATCAAAACAGTGAAGGGGAGGGTAGGGACTAAATCAAAATAGAGTTGGAGGGAGAAATAATGCACTCCACTCCCTGCACACTCCTGTTTATATCTGTCAGCCAGGGCTCCCTGATTGGATCAGGTTAACAGCCCCAGTCAGGGAACTCATATTCTGTGAGATCCCCCAGCTGACTTCATTACTGTCACTACATCAGGATCATACAGTCAGATGATTACATGGTTATTTATGGTACCTGGTTGTGTGGAAATCAGCTTTCCACATTATAACAGTGGCTCTTCCTCATTGTTTGTAAGGCTTTGACCATGAAAAACACTATATGAAAGTACAGCTCTTCTTTTCATATTTTCCTTAGCCCTATAAAACTGCTTCTGTTGCTGCTCTTTAGGAACAAAGACTGATCGAGAAATATTCTATACTTTGTCCATCAGCCCATTCCAGGCTGTTGTGATTTACTTGTGTGTCACAATATGTACACTTTCACCCCTTTTAAACCAAATTTCCTTTGCTTGTATAAAATGTAAGTATCAGAAAACATTTGACAGTTTTGTTTTGTCTATACATGGGATCAGTATTCCTGTTAATGTGTTAGGAATTAAAAGGTAACTACCGAGATTTGACTGTTCGGTTACTTTCTCAAGCTATTATCATTCCTTGATAAATTTATTCTTCCTTTGCAGGCTGTGAGCTCTGTAGTTATTGCATATCGTACAAATGTTGTGATGCCTGAAATTACAATTTTCTTATCTAACGACGGTGGCTATCATTTTAAGGAAATGAGGCCAATAATGCAAGCTGAGGTATGTTTCTATTTATTGCAGTTATTTTTATTTCGATGAGTAGCTGAAAATAATGGGAATACATCAAAATTGAATTTAATATTAGAATTAGTTTATTAATTCTTTCACCTGTTATCCTTTGTACATAGCTGAAATAGATATAGTGATATCTATTGATGCTATATTGATGCTTGTGCCCAGTATTTGAATGGTCTTGAAATATCATGGTGACTGGAAAGACTATGCTGATATTCATGCCCTACAGTTCATAAACTGTCACAAGATGTGTAAAATCCCAGTTACAAGATGTGTAAAATCCCCTTCACTTTAAAGTCCACAGGTTATTGACTCAGTGTTCTTGTTTTTGGAGACAGTGTACAGTCATGGCAGCGCAGGCGGTGGAATGTTCCTCCTGCAGGATGTTTGAGGTAGGGGTGACCACCGATACTCCTGCCGACTTCGTGTGCAGGAAATGCAGTCAGATCCTGATCCTCACCGAACGAGTTAGGGAACTGGAACTGGAGCTGGATGAGCTGAGGATTATTCGAGAGGCTGAGAGGGTGATCGATAGAAGCTACAGGGACATAGTTACGCCGGAGAACAGAGGTAGCTGGGTAACAGTTAGAGGTGGGAAGGGGAAGAAGCAGGCAGTGCAGGGTTCCCCTGTGGTCGTTCCCCTAAAAAATAAGTATACAGCTTTGGAAACTGTTGGGGGGGACAGCCTTGCAGGTGTAAGCTGCAGTGAAGGGGTCTGTGGCTCTGAGATTCAGAAGGGAAAGGGGGAGAAGAGGAGAGCGCTAGTTATAGGGGACTCTCTAGTTAGAGGGACGGACAGGCGGTTCTGTGGACATGGGCGAGACTCTCGGATGGTTTGTTGCCTCCCGGGTGCTAGGGTCCGAGACATCTCGGACCGTGTCTTCAGAATCCTTAAGGGGGAGGGTGTGCAGCCAGAAGTCGTGGTACACATTGGCACCAACGACATAGGTAGGAAGAGGGGTGTGGAGGTCATTCAAGAGCTCAAGGAGTTAGGCTGGAAGCTAAAAGCTAGGACAGACAGAGTCGTCATCTCTGAGTTGTTGCCGGTGCCACGTGACAGAGAGGCAAAGAATAGGGAGAGAGTGCAGTTGAACACGTGGCTGCAAGGATGGTGTAGGAGGGAGGGCTTCAGATATTTAGACAATTGGACTGCATTCTGGGGAAGGTGGGACCTGTATAAACAGGACGGGTTGCACCTGAACCAGAAGGGCACCAATATCCTGGGGGGTAGGTTTGCTAGCACTCTTTGGGGGGGTTTAAACTAATTTGGCAGGGGGATGGGATCCGGACTTGTAGTCCAGCAAGTAAGCTAGCTGTGTGTCAGGATGTCCAAGACTGTAGGGAGGCTGTGGAGAAGGTAGCACTGACAGGGACTACTTGTGGACACAGAGATGGGCTCAAGTGCGTATACTTCAATGCAAGGAGTATCAGAAATAAGGTGGGTGAACTTAAGGCGTGGATCGGTACCTGGGACTACGATGTTGTGGCCATCACGGAAACATGGATAGATGAGGGACAGGAATGGCTGTTGGAGGTTCCTGGTTACAGATGTTTCAGTAAGATTAGGGAGGGTGGTAAAAAAGGAGGGGGGGGGGTGGCATTGCTAATTAGAAATGGTATAACGGCTGCAGAAAGGAAGTTTGAGGGGGATCTGCCTCTGGAGGTAGTATGGGCTGAAGTCAGAAATAGGAAAGGTGCAGTCACCTTGTTGGGTGTTTATTATAGGCCCCCCAATAGCAGCAGAGATGTGGAGAAACAGATTGGGAAACAGATTTTGGAAAGGTGCAGAAGCCACAGGGTCGTAGTCATGGGCGACTTCAACTTCCCAAATATTGATTGGAAGCTCGTTAGATCAAGTAGATTGGATGGGGCGGTGTTTGTGCAGTGTGTCCAGGAAGCTTTTCTAACGCAGTATGTAGATTGTCCAACCAGAGGGGAGGCCATATTGGATTTGGTACTCGGTAATGAACCGGGACAAGTGGTGGGCTTGTTAGTGGGTGAACATTTTGGTGATGGTGACCACAATTCTGTGACTTTCACCTTGGTTATGGAGAGAGATAGGTGCGCACAACAAGGAAGTTTTTACAATTGGGGGAAGGGAAATTACGATGCTGTAAGACAGGATTTGAGGAGCATACGTTGGGAGCATAGGCTGTCAGGGAAGGATGTGGTGGAAATGTGGAACTTTTTCAAGGAGCAGATACGACGTGTCCTTGATATGTATGTACCGATCAGGCAGGAAAGAAATGGTCGTGTGAGGGAGCCTTGGTTGACGAGGGAGGTTGAATGTCTAGTAAAGAGGAAGAAGGAGGCTTACATAAGGTTGAGGAAACAGGGTTCAGACAGAGCAGTAGAGGGATACAGGATAGCCAGAAGGGACCTGAAGAAAGGGATTAGGAGAGCTAAGAGAGGGCATGAAAAATTCTTGGCGGATAGGATCAAGGATAACCCCAAGGCATACTATGCGTATGTGAGAAACCTGAGAATGACGAGAACGAGGGTAGGTCCGATCAAGGACAGTGGTGGGAGACTGTGTATTGAGTCGGAAGAGATAGGAGAGGTCTTGAACAAGTACTTCTCTTCAGTATTTACGAACGAGAGGGACCGTATTGTTGAAGAGGAGAGTGTGAAACGGACTGATAAGCTAGAAGAGATACCTGTTAGGAAGGAAGATGTGTTGGACATTTTGAACAACTTGAGGATAGACAAGTCCCCCGGGCCTGACGGGATATATCCTAGGATTATGTGGGAAGCAAGAGAGAAAATTGCAGTACCGTTGGCAATGATGTTCTCGTCTTCACTGGCAACGGGGGTGGTACCAGGGGACTGGAGAGTAGCGAATGTTGTGCCCCTGTTCAAAAAAGGGAATAGGGATAACCCCGGGAATTACAGGCCAGTTAGTCTTACTTCTGTGGTAGGCAAAGTAATGGAAAGGGTACTGAGGGATAGGATTTACGAGTATCTGGAAAGACACTGCTTGATTAGGGACAGCCAGCACGGATTTGTGAAGGGTAAGTCTTGCCTTACAAGTCTTATTGAATTCTTCGAGGAGGTGGCCAAGCATGTGGATGAGGGTAGAGCAGTGGATGTAGTGTACATGGATTTTAGTAAGGCATTTGATAACGTTCCCCATGGTAGGCTTATGCGGAAAGTCAGGAGGCATGGGATGGAGGGAAATTTGGCCAATTGGATAGAAAACTGGCTAACCGGTCGAAGTCAGAGAGTGGTGGTAGATGGTAAATATTCAGCATGGAGCCCAGTTACAAGTGGAGTTCCGCAGGGATCAGTTCTGGGTCCTCTGCTGTTTGTAATTTTTATTAATGACTTAGATGAGGGAGTCGAAGGGTGGGTCAGTAAATTTGCAGATGATACAAAGATAGGTGGAGTTGTGGACAGTGAGGAGGGCTGTTGTCGGCTGCAGAGGGACTTAGATATGATGCAGAGCTGGGCTGAGGAGTGGCAGATGGAGTTCAACCCTGCCAAGTGTGAGGTTGTCCATTTTGGAAGAACAAATAAGAATGCGGAATACAGGGTTAATGGTAGGGTTCTTGGTCAGGTGGTGGAACAGAGGGATCTTGGGGTCTATGTACATAGATCTTTGAAGGTTGCCACTCAGGTGGATAGAGTTTGTAAGAAGGCCTATGGAGTATTATCGTTCATTAGCAGAGGGATTGAATTCAAGAGTCGTGAAGTGATGTTGCAGCTGTACAGGACTTTGGTTAGGCCACAGTTGGAGTGCTGTGTGCAGTTCTGGTCGCCTCACTTTAGGAAAGATGTGGAAGCTTTGGAGAGGGTGCAGAGAAGATTTACCAGGATGTTGCCTGGAATGGAGAGTAGGTCGTACAAGGATAGGTTGAGAGTTCTCGGCCTTTTCTCGTTGGAACGGCGAAGGATGAGGGGTGACTTGATAGAGGTTTATAAGATGATCAGAGGAATAGATAGAGTAGACAGTCAGAAACTTTTTCCCCGGGTACAACAGAGTGTTACAAGGGGACATAAATTTAAGGTGAAGGGTGGAAGGTATAGGGGAGATGTCAGGGGTGGGTTCTTTACCCAGAGAGTGGTGGGGGCATGGAATGCGCTGCCCGTGGGAGTGGTAGAGTCAGAATCATTGGCGACCTTTAAGCGGCATTTGGATAGGTACATGGATGGGTGCTTAATCTAGGATAGAAGTTCGGCACAACATCGTGGGCCGAAGGGCCTGTTCTGTGCTGTATTGTTCTATGTTCTATCTATGTTCTATATGACTAAAATAACCAATTTACCTTCCTGATTGCTGTTTGGAACAAAAGCAATTCACAAGGTTTTAACATGAAAAGGAAATGACTATTCATCGTAACATGATTGACTTCAGCAAATAAAAGAGAAAATAAAGAATTACTGATCTTCTATGACAGAACTGAACTATAACCTTTTAAAAAATCCCAAAAATACTGAGCGCACTCAATAATGACTAAGATTGATAATTTTACACATATTATGGTTGGAAAAAAATTGATAGGGAAAGCAAAATTCCTAAAATCAAAAATCCAGATTTCAATTACAGATTAAATTGTCTCTTATAGTTATTCATGATTTTAACAAACATTATCCATTGTTGTCTATAAAGACATCATTGTTTTTCACATTGATAGTGGACTTGGTGGATCTACATCTTTTTTCATTAGAATTCCTTTTAATCTTTCTTGGTTTTCTTATCATTTCCCCACATGAAGAGAGAATGAGATTTTTGGGTCTGGAGGTTTCTGGCTGTCCTGCACTTCGAATGTAACAAACTACAGTTCAACCAATCTAAACGTTTTCATTAGACATACAGACAGATAATCTTTCCTTAAATCAAACAACCTTGGTACAACTCTGGCACAATATATTCCTTTCACATAGAGGAGTAAACAACTAGACCTAGACCCAATATACTGGCAACTACAACAAACTACTGGAACCAGTAGGAACAGAACCAAATAAATTCCAGAAGACACAGTGCAGCAGCACTTCACAGGAGGCTCCAAATCACTGAAGATGTCACCTAGGCAGCGGGCAAAACGTCTGCAAATCAACTTCCCAACTCGGCGAACATACACACAACTATGATTCCCCTCACTGCTTAAACAGTTGAAAATGTACCTTACCTAATTTTACCAAGTTGCAAAATTCTTCTAATATTTCAGTTATATAAGTGTCCAATTTCCATTTCAGCTTATAGTCCAAAAATGTGGTTCCTTACAATGAGTGTTGCATCTTCCATAATTTGTGACTCCACTGAAAGCCCCACCTTGTGCCATTAAACCTGTTGGAAATGAATGTTTTCCCAAAAATATTTTTCAGGGTTCTGACACCTGTTCCAAAAGCATGCCTTTTTCTGAGTATCTAACTCCAGTTAAAAACAGGAGCCTGTCAATGTTCAATACTTAAGCATAATCTGACAACTTGAAAAGAACGATTGAATTAGGAGTTTGTAAATAGATTTTCAGTAATCTTGTATGTTTTTTTAAGTTTGCTAATATATTCAATATAATATTTGTTCACTTTTCCAAATTTATCAAAGTCTGACCATGCCTATGATGCACTAATAAAATCATCTTATATTTTTTCATCCATAAATGGTAAAAAAAATGCAAACCTTTCTCATTGTCCAACTGAAGAGCATTCCATTCAGTTGCAGCCATTCACCTTTGCTTACAGTGTGCTTGGGAATAGGTCCAGATTGGTCAACGTGAATAGATTTCTCATACAATGGGTTGTTGAAGTTATCTATATCCAGATTTGTTCATCCACAGGTGCTAAAGAAGTGAAATGAGGGATTTAGTGGCATCAGATCATAGTCTTAAAACTTCATCTAACTTCAATGTTAAACTGATTATTTATTTCATATATCCTTACACTGAATTGTAGGTGTACATTCAATAATGAACTCAGCAAATGTTATTTTAAAATGATTTACCATTTACCCAAAGGGAATATTTCAAGGTGCAATTATCCAACCATCAGTATCAACATTATCGTTGTTGATAAAAGTTGATAAGAAGGTAGGTTTGTAACTTTTTTTTCATTTTTTTTACTATACTCAAAACTCCTGTTAAACCTTAAATTGAGTCAGCAGAGATGACCCCCTCCATGGCCCATTACCAGGACCTGTTTATAGCCAGCCTGGCCAGGGCCAGGGCCAGGAGCAGATCATTGAGGAAATCCTCTGACCTGTCCGCATCCCTCCGCACTGGGTGTCCAAAGATCAGGAACATGGTGCTGAAGTGCAACCAAAAAAAACGTTTATCTAAATGCAGAGGAACCTTGGATATCAGAATGACATGGGGAGGGAATATTTTGTTGGATAATCGAATGTTCGAATAATCGAATGTCGGATAACATAGTTTAGTCAAGCTTCGGGACCTTGTGATCTTGGCAGATGATCCGAAATTTGAATAATTGAATTCTGGATAATCAAGGTTCCTCTGTAACTAAAAAGGGAGTGTAAATGCTCACAACCAATATATATACGTGGTCCACGAACTCCACATCGCTACAAATCAAACAGTTGGTCTCAGGGTCCATGAACTACTGCAATTTGTGGTTATAAGGGACTGCTGCGTGCTGCACCCTCTACCACAGATTCCCAAGGGAAAGGCAGATGTCTCCTGCATAGTGTGCCCTCCACTGGGGATCCCCATAGCCCGGTGGCAAATAGAAATGCCAAGGCATATCTGGTAAGTGGATGAAGGAGAAGAGGTGGATGGGGTGCAGCAGCAGTCTGTACACAAATCGCCATTTTGCTTCCCTGAATGATACACTACACATATTCTGGAGGCTCAGGTTGTGGGGCACAGGTGCCTGAGGGAGGTTCGGAATCCTAGGGCCAATGTGAAATTTAATTTCAGCAGTGATACATGTAGACGGGATTCCACCACACACCTGAGCATCCTCCAGTTGGTGCATGGCATTGGGTCTGAGCACTGCCATTTTGAGCCATCACATGGCAATGGCTGTGAGCCAGACAGCTACTGCTGCTTTGCTCATTAAACACTATTAATTTAAAAAAATGTTTGTTACCCTTTATTTACACATAGAGAGTCCTTGACACTGATCCAACTGCCTCAGAGCCAGCTCTCAGAATGAGCAGAACCTCTGATCCCCCTGTTTATTTATTTCTTTTTTAGCCAAAGTTTGGGAGAAGATTTGTAGCTCGGGTGCTCGTTGTTGTGGTTCTGTTCGCCGAGCTGGGAATTTGTCTTGCAAACATTTCGTCCCCTGTCTAGGTGACATCCTCAGTGCTTGGGAGCCTCCTGTGAAGCGCTTCTGTGCTGTTTCCTCCAGCATTTATAGTGGCCTGTCTCTGCTGCTTCCGGTTGTCAGTTTGAGCTGTCCGCTGTAGTAGCCGGTATTTGGGTCCAGGTCGATGTGTTTGTTGATAGAGTCTATCCTTAGTAGCCACACACACAGACGACAAGCAACATGAATTCGACTGGGACAACACTACCATTATATGGCAAGCCAAACAGAGAACAGCCAGGGAATTCCTAGAGGCATGGCACTCATCCACAGACTCTATCAACAAACACATCGACCTGGACCCAATACACCGGCCACTACAGCGGACAGCTCGAACTGACACCCGGAAGCGGCAGAGACAGGCCACTATAAATGCCAGAGGAAACAGCACAGAAGCGCTTCCCAGGAGGCTCCCAAGCACTGAGGATGTCACCTAGACAGGGGACAAATTCTTTTTTAGCCAGTTCTCAGAGTGAACAGAATCTCTGACACTCCCTTTTTTTTTCTTTTTCTTTGTTTTTGTGTAGGTATCAGTCATAGTGAAAAACAACAAGTGTCTAAATCTTTATTTATATTCCACCACCAGGAAGAAAGGAAGCATCTGAGTAGCCATTGACAAGCAGTACCCTTCTCAGAGGGTAATCTGTGATCAAACAGTGAAGGCGAGGGCAGGGATTAAATCAATATAGAGTTTGAGGGGAAATAATACACTTCACTTCCTGCGGTGCCCACCTCTCCCTGAAAATCTCAAGGGTGTTGTTGGACACTGCATGCTCTTTGTCCAGAGATACTCGGGCTCTGACATAACTGTGGAAGAGGGGCATGTAGTTGGCCCTAATGACCTCCTCCAAGGCCCAATGCCTGGACCTCTTTATGGCTAGTTTGGCTAGGCTCAGGAGTAGACCCATGAGGAGGTCCTTTGACCTACCCTCCCCCCTCCGCACCAAGTGCCCAAAGATCAGTAGCGTGGGACTGAAATGCAACCAAAAACAGAGAAGAAGGTTTTTAAGAAAATCAAAAAGGGAGTGCAAGTGCCCACATCCAATATATAACACTACTGTTTTTTTTTATAAATAAAAAAAACAAAGAATTTCAAAATAAACTCTTCCTTAATGAAAAGAAGCGAACAAAGAGCAGTTCTTCACTCTATGCGGATCCAGCTCCCTCAGAGCCAGCTGTCAGAGTGAGCAGAACCTCTGACACTCCTGTTTATTTTTTGTCTTTTTTTTGTGTGAGACACAGTGAAAGACACAAGGTGTACAAATCTTTATTCAGTTTTCACCATCAGGAAGAAAAGGAATACCCAAGCGGCCAGTGACAAACAGTGCCCTTCACATCAAAGGGGAATGCTGCGTGATCAAACAGTGAAGGGGAGGGCAGGGATTAAATCAAAATAGAGTTGGAGGGGGAAATAATGCACTCCACTTCCTGTGGCACCCGTATCTTCCTGAACAGCTCAAGAGTGTTGGTGGACACCGCGTGCTCCTTCTCCAGAGACACCCGGAATCTGACATAACCGCGGAAGAGGGGCAGGCAATCGGTCCTAATGACTGCCTCCATGGCCCACTGCCTGGACCTGTTTATAGCTAGTTTGGCCAGGCCCAGGAGTAGACCCATGAGGAGGTCCTCAGACCTGCCCTCCCCCCTCCGCACCAGGTGCCCGAAAATCAGAAGCGTGCGACTGACATGCAACCAAAAACAGAGAAGGAGGTTTTTAAGAAAATCAAAAAGGGAGTGCAAGCGCCCACACCCAATATATAACACTACTTTTTTTTTACGTCATGATGCCAGAAATGCTTACCCCAACTCAAAGATGACTGTTACAAGCAAATTTCTTCAAGAATGTATCCCAACCTCATTGCTACTGAAATATCTAGTGGACTGTATCCCATCACCAAGTCCCCTTTTATTAACACGTGTAGAGTCCCAGACACTGATCCAGCTCCCTCAGAGTCAGCTCTCAGAGTGAATAGAATCCCGAACACTCCTGTGTAATTTTTTAAAAATCAAAGTAACCCTGTATTTATTTATTTTTCTTTTTAATTTACCCCCACACTACCGCAGTTACGCGGTAGTGCTTATTTTTCCCCAGCACCCATGTTGTGTGTGTGCAGGTGTGAGACATAGTGAAAGACACAAGGTGTATGAATCTTTATTCAAATTTCCACCACCAGGAAGAAAGGAAACACCCGAGTGGCCAGTGAAAAGCACTGCCCTTCACATCAAAGGGCAATGCTGCGTGATCAAACAGTGAAGGGCAAGGCAGGGCAGGGATTAAGTCAAAATAGAGTTGGAGGGGGAAATAATGCACTGCACTCCCTGCAGCGCCCACCTCTCCCTGAACAACTCCAGGGTGTTGGTGGAGACCGTGTGCTCCTTCTCCAAGGAACACCCAGGCTCTGACATTACCGCAGAAGAGGGCAGGCAATTCGCCCTAACGACCCTCTCCACGGCCCAATGCCTGGACCTGTTTATGGCCAGTTTGGCCAGGCCCAGGAGTAGACCCACGAGGAGGTCCTCAGACATACCCTCCCCCTCCGCATCGGGTTCCCGAAGATCAGAAGTGTGGGACTGAAGTGCAACCAAAAACAGAAGGAGGTTTTTAAGGGAATCAAAAAGGGAGTGCAAGCGCCCACACCCAACATATAACACTACTGTTTTTTTTTAACCCCTGACACTCCTGTTTATTTTTTTTCCCTCTTTTCCCCCACTCTTCCGTCTAACTGCGGTAGTGCTTATTTTTTTCCCAGCACCCATGTTGTGTGTGTGCAGGTGTGAGACACAGTGAGAGACACAAGGTGTATGAATCTTTATTCGATTTCCACCACCAGGAAGAAAGGAAACACCTGAGTGGCCAGTGACAAGCACTGCCCTTCACATCAAAGGGCAAAGCTGTGTGATCAAAACAGTGAAGGGGAGGGCAGGGATTAAATCAAAATAGAGTTGGAGGGGGAAATAATGCACTCCACTCCCTGCAGCGCCCCCCTCTCCCTGAACAACTCCAGGGTATTGGTGGAGACCGCGTGCTCCTTCTCCAAGGACACCCAGGCTCTGATATAACCGCGGAAGAGGGCAGGCAATTCGCCCTAACGACCCTCTCCACGGCCCGCTGCCTGGACCTGTTTATAGCTCGTTTGGCCAGGCCCAGGAGTAGACCCACGAGGTGGTCCTCAGACCTGCCCTCCCCCCTCTGCACCAGGTGCCCGAAGATCAGAAGCGTGGGCCTGAAGTGCAACCAAAAACAGAGAAGGAGGTTTTTAAGGAAATCAAAAAGGGAGTGCAAGTGCTCACACCCAAAATATAACACTACTGTTTGTTTTTTCCCTTTTTATTAAGCCCCACACTACTGCCTAACTGCGGCAGAGCTTATTTCCCCCCCCCCCCCCCCCCCCCCCAGCACCCATGCTGTGTGTGCAGGTGTGAGACACAGTAAAAGACACAAGGTGCATGAATCTTTATTCAAATTCCCACCACCAGGAAGAAAGGAAACACCCGAGTGGCCAGTGACAAGCACTGCCCTTCACATCAAAGGGCAAAGCTGTGTGATCAAACAGTGAAGGGCAGGGCAGGGATTAAATCAAAATAGAGTTGGAGGGGGAAATAATGCACTCCACTCCCTGCGGTGCCCACTTCTCCCTGAACAACTCCAGGGTGTTGGTGGAGACCGCGTGCTCCTTCTCCAAAGACACGCCCAATATATAACACTACTGTTTCCCCCCCCCCCCCAACACCCATGGTGTGTGTGTGCAGATGCGAGACACAGTAAAAGACACAAGGTGCATGAATATTTATTCAAATTCCCACCACCAGGAAGAAAGGAAACACCCGAGTGGCCAGTGACAAGCACTGCCCTTCACATAAAAGGGCAATGCTGTGTGACCAAACAGTGAAGGGGAGGGCAGGGATTAAATCAAAATAGAGTTGGAGGGGGAAATAATGCATTCCACTCCCTGCGGTGCCCACTTCTCCCTGAACAACTCCAGGGTGTTGGTGGAGACCGTGTGCTCCTTCTCCAAGGACACCCGGGCTCTAATGTAACCGCAGAAGAGGGGCAGGCAGTCGGCCCTAACGACCCCCTCCACGGCCCGCTGCCTGGACCTGTTTATGGCCAGGTTGGCCAGGAGCAGACCCACGAGGAGGTCTTCAGACTTGCCCTCCCTCCTCCATTCCGGATGCCCGAAGACCAGGAGCGTGGGACTGAAGTGCAACCAAAAGCAGAGGAGGAGGTTTTTGAGGAAATCAAAAAGGGAGTGCAAACGCCCACACCCAATATATAACACTACTGTTTATGTTTTTATTTCGTTTTTTCCTTCTTAGAGCCTCTGACACTCCTGTTTATTTGTTTTCTTTTACACTACCACCTAACTGCGGTAGTGCTTATTTTTTCCCCAGTACCCATGGTGTGTGTGTGCAGGTGTGAGACACAGTGAGAGACACAAGGTGCATGAATCTTTATTCAATTTCCACCACCAGGAAGAAAGGAAACACCAGAGTGGCCAGTGACAAGCACTGCCCTTCAAACTGCAGGGCAATGCTGTGTGATCAAAACAGTGAATGGGAGGGCAGGGATCAAATCATAATAGAGTTGGAGGGGGAAATAATACACTCCACTCCCTGTGGCGCCCCCTCTCCCTGAACAACTCCAGGGTGTTGGTGGAGACCGCGTGCTCTTTCTCCAAGGACACCCGGGCTCTAATGTAACCGCAGAAGAGGGGCAGGCAGTCGGCCCTAACGACCCCCTCCACGGCCCGCTGCCTGGACCTGTTGATGGCCAATTTGGCCAGGTCCAGGAGCAGAACCACGAGGAGGTCTTCATACCTGCCCTCTCTCCTCCGTACCAGATGCTCAAAGATCAGGAGCGTGGGACTGAAGTGCAACCAAAAGCAGAGGAGGAGGTTTTTAAGAAAATCAAAAAGGGAGTGCAAATGCCCATATCCAATATATAATACTACTGTTTATGTTCTTTTTTTTAAAAAGCCTCCACACTACCGCCTAACTGCGGTAGTGCTTATTTTTCCCCAACACCATGGTGTGTGTATGTACAGGTGTGAGACACAGTGAGAGACACAAAGTGCACGAATCTTTATTCAATTTCCACCACCAGGAAGATAGGAAAACACCCGAGTGGCCAGTGACAAGCACTGCCCTTCACATCAACGGGCAATGCTGTGTGATCAAAACAGTGAAGGGCAGGGCAGGGATTAAATCAAAATAGAGTTGGAGGGGGAAATAATGCATTCCACTCCCTGCAGCGCCCACCTCTCCCTGAACAACTCCAGGGTATTGGTGGACACCGCGTGCTCCTTCTCCAAGGACACCCGGGCTCTAACGTAACCCCGGAAGAGGGGCAGGCAGTCGGCCCTGACGACCCCCTCCACGGCCCGCTGCCTGGACCTGTTGATGGCCAGTTTGGCCAGGCCCAGGAGCAGACCCACGAGGAGGTCCTTGGACCTGCCCTCCCTCCTCCGTACCGGGTGCCCGAAGATCAGGAGCGTGGGACTGAAGTGCAGCCAGAAACAGAGGAGAAGGTTTTTAAGAAAATCAAAAAGGAAGTGCAAACGCCCACACCCAATATATACATGGTCCACAGACTCCACAGCGCCACAGAACAAGCAGTTGGGCTGGGAGTCCGTGAACCACCGCAATCTGCGGTTGCAGGGGACTGCTGCGTGCAGCACCCTCCACCCCAGATCCCCGAGAGAAAGGGGGAGGACTCTCTCGGAGAGAGCCCTCCACTGGGGATCCCCACCGCTCGGTGGCAAGTGGGTACGCCAACACTACTGTTTATTTTTTTTCTCTCTCTTTTTCTTTTCTTAACCCCCACACTACCGCCTAAGTGCGGTAGTGCTTATTTTTATTCCCCAGCACCCATGGTGTGTGTTTGTGCAGGTGTAAAACACAGTGAAAAGACACAAAGTGCACGAATCTTTATTCAATTTCCACCACCAGGAAGATAGGAAAGACACCCGAGTGGCCAGTGACAAGCACTGCCCACAGGGCAATGCTGTGTGAGCAAAACAGTGAAGGGGAGGGTAGGGACTAAATCAAAATAGAGTTGGAGGGAGAAATGATGCACTCCACTCCCTGCGGCGCCCACCTCTCCCTGAATGACTCCAGGGTGTTGGTGGACACCGCGTGCTCCTTCTCCAAGGACACCCGGGCTCTAACGTAACCCCGGAAGAGGGGCAGGCAGTCGGCCCTAACGACCCCCTCCACGGCCCGCTGCCTGGACCTGTTGATGGCCAGTTTGGCCAGGCCCAGGAGCAGACCCGTGAGGAGGTCCTCGGACCTGCCCTCCCTCCTCCGTACCGGGTGCCCAAAGATCAGGAGCGTGGGACTGAAGTGCAGCCAGAAACAGAGGAGGAGGTTTCTGAGAAAATCAAAAAGGGAGTGCAAACGCCCACACCCAATATATACATGGTCCACGGACTCCACAGCGCCACAGAACAAGCAGTTGGGCTGGGAGTCCGTGAACCACCGCAATCTGCGGTTACAGGGGACTGCTGCGTGCAGCACCCTCCACCCCAGATCCCCGAGAGAAAGGGGGAGGACTCTCTCGGAGAGAGCCCTCCACTGGGGATCCCCACCGCTCGGTGGCAAGTGGGTACGCCAACACTACTGTTTATGTGTGTCAGCCATTGTTCCCTGATTGGCCTTGGAAAACAATCCAAATCAAGGATCTCATAGTCAATAAGATCCACCTGGCCTCATTCGAATCACTATATTAAGTAATTGCCCCAACATGCTGCATGGATTTAGGTACAGCCTGCAAAGTAATCATATCTCTGCTCCGCTCCTTTATCTGGTACTTAACAAGATTTTTGAAGGCTTTAGGAATGTAACATTGATGTTTGAATTGGGTTTCCATTTTACAGAAGTATAAACATATGCGCCATGTGACAAGCTCAATTAAATTAATAATCTATGTTCACATTTGTAGCTTGAAATTTTATATCTATATTCTCAGGGACAATTCAAGTTGTATCTACACTATTCTACTCAGCCATAACGTTCTTCATCTTATTTAATGTAATGTATTTTTTCTCACAATTGAACTGCCTATGAGTCTTAGTTGTTCAATGAACAGTACCAAATGTATCCAATGCAACATGTGCAGAACAGAAGGTACCAAGTGTGTCTCTGCAATGATTTGTGTAAGTTTTGAATAACTGGTTTTAACTTAGGTTCAAGTGATACATTATGATATATTAATTAACAAAACTTGAATTTTCTTGGTAACAATTTAGAAGATTGATATTTGTTATCAGTTTCATTTCAGGCATTTTTCAGTCTATGGTAACCTCACTTCAAGTGATTTTGTTTTGAACTTTGATGATTCTGAGGCTACAATTATACAGCCACCTGGAATGAAAGGACATGTTGTTATCTGGAGTCAACATTCACTACTTTTTTCTCCTAATCATGGTAAATAATCAAAGAAATACTATTTTCCTTGGGAATTATGATCCTGAAAAATTAATTGAATGTAAGGAATTAAATGATAGACTTGTTGTATAGTGAACTTTCCCAGCATCTTATTCATGTGATAGTTGAACTGGAACCACTTAGATTTGATCTTTTCCCTCTGTTGTAAACTTTTCTGAGCTAAAACAAAACAGTGTAAGTATTCTAAATGGATTGAGACTAAGTTAGTGAAATGAACAGTCATTCATACTTTTTGTTCCTGATCACCATTATTGCTGTTACTGAAAAATGTTTGTTTCTTAATTGAATTAGGAAGCAAGTTTGATGCCGCTGCTAATCAAATAGCATGATGATACTTGTTGTTTAGTCTCATAATTGAAGAATGGCTACTCTTGACAAGCTATGGGAGGAATGTTTCCTCTTGCCCACCCCATGGAACATTATGTGGGAATTTGTCATTCCATAAGGGAGGGGAAGTGAACATTTTATTGGATATTTGAATGTTGAGAATAATGAGTTTGGCATTAAGAATGATCTATGGGGAAGTCTTCTCTAGACAGTTTTGGCACTAAAAGGTCCTTTGTGGTTCATTAAAGGATAAGAGTCAGTTTGCATTCATTTCTGATTTGATGTCTGAAAGATCATAGAGAGATTGAATGACAATTGAATTGCCTAACAACACACATTACTAAGGTTGTACATATTTTTAATCAACGCATTCTGATATGTTATTAAACACAGCTAGAACAGGTGGGACTTGGTCCTGGACCTCTGACTCAGAGGCAGAGAACTACCATAATGCCACAAGAGCCCTTTATTAACAAGGTACTTGGCCTTTTTGGTGGGTGATAGTTAATAGTAAACTGTTGAATGGGGGGAAACAATTGTTATTCAGGAATCGAAGTGCTCCTTAAAACCATAGCCACTTTCCAGAATTCAATTGCTAATTGTAATCCACTTGCTAAACAGCATTAAAGAGGATTCTTGAGAGACTTCAGGAGATTTTCTATGACACCACCTTCCAAGTCTGAAGAAAACACCCCAGGAGAATAATGAAATTTCCACATAACCTGAATTTGTGAAGTCAAGAGACTCGTGGATAGGGGAGAAAAGCAACCCCACTTGTTTGGCACCACATCCACAATATCCATACCCTTCACCACGAGCACTCAGGAGCAGCAGTGCATACCATCTACAAGTGCACTATAGATATTCACCAATGATCCTTAGACAGCACCTTTTAAACACATGATCACTTCCATCAGGAACAAAGAAGGCAGTGGATGCATTGGGGTGCCACCACCTTTATTTCCTTTTGGGCAATGCACCATCCTGGCTTAGAAGTGTATTGCTGATCCTTTGGTATTAATTGGTCCGTATCCTGGGATTTGCTCTCTGCAGCATGTGGATTACATCAGTTCAGGGGAGCCAGCTCCCCATCTTCTTCTCGCGGGTAGCCAGTCGCCCAGCTAGTGGCACATACATACCACGAGTAAATAAAAACAATATAATTATACATTTAAATATGAGATATTAACTGAGGGAAAAAAGACTTGGAGAGAGATGGATATGGTTGTAATTGTCTAAAAATGTTAACACTGAAAAGAACCTTAAGCAGCACCCACTATGATGATTTCATATGGACCTGTTGGGCAGAATAGCTTACGATCTCAAAGGGGTGAGATCTAACATCTGGTTGTCCTCCTAGTCTCTAACAATGGCTATCACATTGTCTAACAATGGCTAACTTGTCCTTAGTTTCCAACATGCAATACCACATCTTATTTAAAATAAGAGTTTTTTCATGTTAGATCAGTATTTGGCTTTCCTCAAACACACCAGACCAATGAGCCCAGTAGATCCTTACCCTAAAAGAGAATGGTGACAGCAAATCATCCCATCATGAGCAATATTGCAGAGAGGCTCCAACAACACTCCCAAAATTTTTCCGTTCGATTATATGAACACAAGAAAAGCCAAACAAAAATTAAGTTAACATAATGATGCATCAGTATGCATCATTGAGTTACCCATGTGCTAAATCAAAAATGTAATTTCTTAAGTATTGCTGAAAAGTGTTGCAACGGGCGGGGTCCTTCGTGTGTAGCTTTTATCATGCTTTCAGATGTCTAATGGTCATGACAAGCACTATGTAACTGCAAGTGTTTTCCTCTTTGTCATTACCACACAATTGGGAACAGAACAGAAGCTGCAGTGGACCATGTGGTGCACCTCATTGCCCAGTGCTTCAGAACGTGGTTATCACTCAAATGGACTTTGCCCAAGTGGTCCTAACTAGCAAAATCATTCAACAAAAAAACATAATGATTGCCTCCTTGAATTTGCACAACAGCTGGCAAGAGGCAAAGATCAGTGTTGCTGCAGCTGGTTCTGTTGCTTAAAAATAAATGACTGTGCAGTCTTCATAATGCTGTGCACAGGATGAATGTGAAAAGGATCTTTCTTTTTGTTGGAGAATCCAGAATTATGGGTCATAGTTTAAAAGTAATAGGTCACCCACTTAAGACAGAGATGTGGTAAATATTTTTCTCCGAGGGTTGAGAGTTTTTGGAATTTCTTTCTTCAAAAGGAAGTGAACACTGAATGTTTAAGTATTTTTAAAGCAGAGGCACATAGATTCTTGATTTCCAAGGGAATAAAAGATTATCAAGGACATGCAGGAATGTAGAGTTCAGGTTAGAGCCATGATCTTATTGAATGAGCAGGCTGGAAGGGCTGAGTGGCCTATTCTTGTTCCTTGATTGTATGTTCATATGTAGTATTGGTCACTAAATTGACATGGAGATGACGCTGCTGGATGCACTCCAGAAGACTTTCTTGAGAAGAACTTTGGATGTTTTGGAGAAGTGCGCTGTAGGAATTGTAACAAGGTAATTCCCCACCTTTTCCTCCACGACATTGATGACTGTATCGGCACCACCTCATGCTCCCACAAGGAGGTTGAACAGTTCATCAACTTCACAAGCACCTTCCATCCTGACTTCAAGTTCATCTGGACAATCACAGACACCTCTCTCCCCATCTTGGACTTCTGCGTCTCCATAGCAAAGGACTTTGTGGCTCGAAGGACCCCTGTAATGAGGTGAGCTGCGGATTTGGAAGCATCTGCGTCCAGTCGTCCGATGGCTAGTCTGCCACGTGTCTGTGCAACCATGTGTAGCAGAGACCAGGAGAGTGTGGTCTGTGGCAGCGGTAGCAAGAATTACAGAAATGAGTGCGAGCTCAATAAACATGCCTGTGATAACCACAAGAACAGCTACAAGAAGTCTGATGGACACTGCGGTGAGTGAGCAACTGCAAAATGGAAGTTCTGCCTTACCAAAGTGGAGCACTAGTGAGAGCTTTCCTCGAGCCTGTGCTGACAAAAGATTAAATGTTAAGTCAAAAGGAGAGAGAGTGCAGATCAGTCCTGTGTTTCCTCGAGTACAGGAAGACAATAGGTGATTCAATTGAGTTTATTACGATTAAAGGATTTGGTGGGGGAGAGAGAGAGAAACTGTTCCCCTTGGGCAGAAGAATCCATAGGAAAGGGACATCACATTAAAATTCAAGAACGTTCCAGAGTGCTTTCAAGAAATATATCTTTACACAAGGGCTATTGGAAATTTGAAGTGTCATCTCCAAAAGGCTGTTGAGACTTATTGGATGGGGGCGTCATTTGAACAGTTCACAACTTTTTTTAATTCATTTGTGCCCTGTGGGCAATTATGGATAGATGATAAAAGCCAACCCCATTGCTAGGTCTGGAGTCACATGTAGGCCAGACTGGGTAAGGATGGCAGATTTCCTTCCCTCAAGGAAGTGACTAAACCAGGGAGATTATTGTTGATGGTGGAGGGGGTTTGAATTTGAGTGGATTTGAACAGAGATTACTTTTTGTTTTGTAAGGGTGTTAAGGTTGCAGAAGTGTGGTGTGTGAATAGAGTTAAATACAGTTCAACTTGGGCCTCAATAAATGGTCGAATAAGCTCCGAGGGCTAAATGGTTTCCTTCTGTTTCTCGGGTTATGAGGGTGTGATGCTATTGAAATTTGTTCTTCACTGGTAGTTCGAACGTGGAATGAACTGTCAGAGGAAGTGGAATGAACTGCCTGAGGAAGTGGTAGATCTGTACTGCTAGGTACAACTTAAACATTTTAAAAGACATTGGGATTGGTACACAAATGGGAAATGTTTAAAGAGATAGGAGCCAAATGCAGGCAAATGGGACTAGTTTAAGTTTGCGAAACTTGATTGGCATGGACAAGTTGGACCGAAGGGTCTGTTTCCATTTTGCATGACTGTATAATCTCCAGCGACCAACTCAACATGGACATCTACTTCAAACCCATCAACTCCCACAGTTACCTGGATTACACTTCCTCTCACCCTCCCCTCCTGTAAAAACACTATCCCTTACTCCAATTCCTCTGCCTCAGCTGTATCTGCTCCCAGAAGGAGCAATTCCACTCCAGAACATCGCAGATGGCCTCCTAATTCAAGGACCCCAATTTCCCCTCCCACATAGTCAACAATGCCCTCCAGCACATCTCCTCCACTTCCCCCATCTCTGCCCTCCAACTGCAACAAGGATATAACCCCCCTCGTCCTTAGGTTCCACCCCACTAGTCTCCAGGTATAGTGCATTATCCTCTGCCATTTTTGCCATCTACAATTAGACCCCACCACCAGAAATGTATTTCCCTCCCAACCCCATTAGCATTCGCAGAGACCATTTCCTTCGCGACTCCTTCGTTAGGTCTACGCCCCCCCCCCCCCCCCCCCCACCACTAACCCACCCTCCACTCCTGACACCTCCCCTTGCCGCCACAAGAAGTATAAAACCTGTGCCCACACCTCCCTCTTAACCTTCATTCAAAGCCCCAAAGGATCCTACCACATTCGGCAGAGATTTTCCTGCACATCTAAACACCTCATCTACTGAGTCCATTGCTCTCGATGTGGTCTCCTGTATACTGGGGAGACAGGACGCCAACCCATTACAGGGAACATCTCTGGGACACATGTACCAAACAGCCCCACTGCCCTGTGGCCGACCACTTCAACTTCCCCTCCCACATGTATGTCCTGGGCCTCCTCCACTACTAAATCTGAGCTACCTGATGCCTGGAGGAAGAATGCCTCATCTTCTGCCTTGGGATTCTCCAACCACACGGCATTAACGTCAACTTCACCAGTTTCCTCATCTCCCCTCCCCCCATCTCATTGCAGATCCAACCCTCCAACTTGGCAGTACCCTCTTGATCTGCCCTACCTGTCCATCTTTCTTCACACCTATTCGCTCCACACTCGCCTCTGATCTATCACTATCACCCCCACCTGCAACTACCTATTGCCTTCCCAGCTACCTTGCTCCCACCCCCACCCTCACCCTCCTAGTTATCTGTCAGCCCCCTTCTCCCCCTCACATTCCTGATGAAGGGTTTGTGCCCAAAACGTCGAATCTCCTGCTCCTCAGATGCTGCCTTACCTGTTGTGCTTTTCCAGCGCCACACTTTTCAACTCAGATCTCTAGCGTGTGCGGTCCTCACTTTAGCCTTGTAACAAGGTCAGCGAGGTGAACCTCTGACAGACGTAAACAAGAGTGTCAACAGTTCTGTTCACTTTGAGAGCTAGCTCTGAGGGAGCTGGATCAAAATCAAGGACTGTCCACATACAAATAAAGGGTGAATTGATGATGGGATGCCAGCCTCTGTGGTGTTATTTCAGTGGCAATGATAGTGGAATTAATGATGTAATCATGCAAAAGTGCCTACTAGTCTAAGCCCAAACGGACTTCAAACAGGTACTACCGCTGGCTTTATCACTGGAAAATCCAGCAAGTGGAGTATATGGGATGTAGGGTATTCTATGGAAGTTGTCACACTCGACAGTTTGATTATGCTTGGGGGAGCACCACTTAACTGAATGCATAGCCTCACTCAGGACGTTTACTGAACCTCTAGATCAGCCCATAGAGAAACTTGAAACAAAATGAAGCCTTAGCCAAATGGTTAAAACGTTCTTCCGGATCCCGGCCGCCAAGCCATTGTAGTTGCAGATGGTATGCAGACTCGAGAGCAAAGGTTACCCACTAGACCTAACTGGAGTAAGAGACCTCATAGGCTAGTATCCAGGAGAGTGCATACCCTGGAAAGTCTTCCTGCGTCTGATTTGGGACAGTTAAATTGCTTACCAACATCCAAACAGGCATTACCACTGGCTCTATCATTTGAAAATGCAGCAAGTGGAGCATATGAGGTGTAGGGTCTTCTGATGGAAGTGGACACATTTGACAGTCTGATTGAGCTTGATCCTGAAAAAAGGTTCTGCCCGAAACATCGACTTTCTTGCCCCTCGGATGCTGCCTGACCTGCTGTGCTTTTTCCAGCACCACACTTTATCAACTCTGGCAATATCCAAATCAAAACCAATCAAAATAAATATCTGGTTAAAGGGTCACCTAGTTCTAATGGAGCTTGATACCAGCATAGCTATTTCAGTGATCACAGAATCAGTCCTTAATAAAATTCGATCTGGACTCCAAGTTTGCGCAAAGTCTCAGTTAGCCTGAAAAAGCTATACTGGGGAGCCTTTACAGATTAAGGGTGTTACATTTTACAAGGTCTCCCAAGGTCGTCATTTATCTAGATTACGTGCTAATACAAGGAAAGATCAATAAGGAGCACTTAGAGAACTTGGACATTGTCCTTAAGAATTTCTCGCAGGCAAGCACACGCCTTCAAAAGGAAAAATATGTGTTCCAGGCAGTGGGCTCTATCACTGACTGTATGATTTACAAGTTGGATCACTGGGGGGCAACTTGCAAATGCAGATGTGTTGAGCCACCTCCTGCTGGCAGATACACCACCAGTTTTCCTGCCACTGAAAAGTCTATGATAGTTTTAAATCTTTAGCACACTTCCAGTCAAAGCTGAAAAGTGTGGTGCTGGAAAAGCACAGCCGGTCAGGCAGCATCCGAGGAGCAGAAGAGTCGACATTTCGAGCATAAGCTCTTCATCAGGAATGTTGGGGAGACCCAAGGGGGCTGAGAGATAAATGGGAGGGGGTTAACAGCTACCTGGACTACACTTCCTCACACCTGCCTCGTGTAAAAATGCGATCCCTTATTCTCAATTTCTCTGCCTCCGCCGCAACTGCTCCCAGGAGGACCAGTTCCACCATAGAACTTCCCAGATGGCCTCCCTCTTCAAAGACTACAATTTCCCCTCCCACATGGTCAACAATGCCCTCCAACATATCTACTCCACTTCCTGCATTTCCCCCCTTGAACCCTACCCCTCCAGTCGCAACAAGGAAAGAACCTCTCTGGTCCTCACCTTCCACCCCACCAACCTCCAGATATATCACATCATCCTTCGCTATTTCCGCCATCTACAAACAGAACCCACCACCAGGGACATGTTTCCCTCCCCATCCCTATCTGCATCCTGGAGAGACCATTCCCCCCGCGATTCCCTTGTTAGGTCCATGCCCCCCACCAATCCACCCTCCACTCCTGCCACCTTCCCCTGCCACTGTGAGAAGTGCAAAACCTGCACCCACTCCTCCCTCCTCACCTCCGTCCAAGGCCACAAAGGATCCTTCCACACGCGACAGAGATTTACCTCTACTTTTACACACATCGTCTACAATGTCCATTGTTATCGATGTGGTCTCCTGTACATTGGAGAGGCAGGATGCCAACTTGCAGAACGTTTCGGGGAACATCTCTGGACACATGCATTAAACAACCCTACTGTCCTGTGGCCGAACACTTTAACTCCCCCTCCCACTGTGCTAAGGACATGCAAGTCCTGGGTCTCCTCCACTGCCCAACTCTAACCACTGGAAACCTGAAGCAAGAACACGTGGGTGGCACGGTGGCACAGTGGTTAGCACCGCTGCCTCACAGCGCCAGAGACCCGGGTTCAATTCCCGCCTCAGGCGACTGACTGTGTGGAGTTTGCACGTTCTCCCCGTGTTGGTGTGGGTTTCCTCCGGGTGCTCCGGTTTCCTCCCAAAGTCCAAAGATGTGCAGGTCAGGTAAATTGGCCATGCTAAATTGTCTGTAGTGTTAGGTAAGGGGTAAATGTAGGGATATGGGTGGGTTGCGCTTCGGCGGGGCGGTGTGGACTTGTTGGCCGAAGGGCCTGTTTCCACACTGTAAGTAATCTAATCTAATCTAAACACCTCATCTTCTGCTTGGGGACCCTCCAAACACATGGAAATAATGTGGATTTCACCAGTTTCCTCATTTCTTCTCCCCCCACCTTATCCAAGATCCAACATTCCAAGTCGGCACACCGTCTTGAACTGTCCTACCTGTCCATCCCCCTTCCCACCTATCTGCTTCACCCCCACCTTCAGCTACCTATCAGCTTTCCAGCTACCTTCCCCTCATCCACAATCTTCTCCTATTTATCTCTCAGCCTCCTTGGGCACCCCCCACATTCCTGATGAAAAGCATATGCTTGAAATGTCAACTCTCCTGCTCCTCGAATGCTGCCTGATCGGTTGTGTTTTTCCAGCACCACACTCTTCAACTCTGATCTCCACCATCTGCAGTTCTCACTTTCTTCCAGTCAGAGCTGACAATATCAGACTTTGGTTGCAGAAGAATCTGGTCCTGGCAGAACTGAAACACCTGGTGGTAATGGGGAAAGCATCAGTGATGTATAAAATTCAGGTAGGAGAAACAGTCCTGAATAACACACGAAGTATTTGAAAGCTGTGAATTCACAAATAGTGCAGGAGCAAAGCATGCCCTACTTTTTAGAACAGTTGGAAAGGCTGTCGTAATCCTTAGCTTCTCCCTCTCTGTCAAGCACTGAAGGGACAGCTGAATCTGAGATGGACACCATGGATCTCGCAACATCAATGCCTTTGCCACTCCCAGATTGGGCCAGTTAATCTGTTTGAATCAGGGGGAGCTCTGGCTGACAGATAAAAAGAAGGCTGTCAGATATTCTGACAGAGAGCTGGCTCTGAGAGAACTAGACCAGTGTCAAGAATTTTCCACGTGTAAATACAGGGTGACTTGGTGACGGGATACCAGCCTCTTGGAGTTACTTTAAGTCCAACATGTCATAGATCAAATAGATGATATTTTTGTCATGGGGAGAAATGAAAAAGAGCATCTCCACAACTTAGATTGTCCAGAGACTTGAGACTTCAGAGTGAGGAGAGACAAATTTGATTTTTGTTTTTGAAAAAAGTCTTCTGTGGAATATTTAGGCTTTCATTGATGCTAAGGAACTACACAAGTGACCTTCAAAGGTGAAAGCCATAACTGAGGCACCAGTACATTAAAATGTAAATGAATTAAGATCATTTTTGAGCTTGCTAAATTACTGGCAGGTTTGCCCTAAAACGTGCAGCCATTCACAAAGCAATTGCACAATTTATTATGCCAAAATACGAATTGAAATGGGGAGGTCAATGTGAAAGAACCTTTACATAAGCCAAAGTCAGAAGCCTTGACCCATTTTGACCCAGAGTTACTGTTGCAACTAGCATGCAAGTTAACACCAAATGGAGTGGGAGCAGTCATTTCTCAAATATTACCCAATGGTGAAGAGAAGCCAATAGTTTTTGCATCAAGATTGTTAAAAAAGCAGAAGTAAACAATGCATAGACAGAAAAGTCCTTTTTGTTATTTGACAATTTCACCATAACCTGTGTGGCTGGGAATTTACCCCACAACAAACCACAGACAGTGTGGCACAGTGTCTCAGTGGTTATCAATGCTGCCTCACAACACTAGGGACCTGGGTTCGAATCCACCCTTGGGCAGCTGTTGGTATGGAGTTTGCATGTTCTCTGTGTGGGTTTCTTCCATGTTCCGGTTTCCTCCCACAGTCACAAAGATGTGCAGGTTAGACGGATTGGCCATGCTAAATTTCTCCAGTGTCCAGGGATGTGTAGATTAGGTGGGTTGGCCATGGGAAATGCAGGGTCACAGGGCTAGGATAAGGGATTTGGATGTAGGTGAAATGCTTTTTGGAGAGTTGGTGTGGATTCAGTGGGTCAAATGGCCTGCTTTGACACTGTAGGGATTCTGTGATTGACCACGATGTTTGGGCCTCTTAGAGGGATAGCTTCTCTGGCAGTGAACTGTATGCAGAAGTGGGTGTTGGTGCTATCAACTCAAACTTAAGCATTGGTAGTCCAATTTAATAAGGTGGGGCTATTTTCTCTTGAGCATCAGAGGCTGAGGACGGTTATAAAATCATGAGAGGTATGGATATGGTGAACAGCTAAGGTCTTTTCCCCAGGGCATGGATGTGTTAGACCAAAGGGTCTGTTTCTATGCTGAATAACTTTATGACTGTATAACTGAAGCCATATGTCGCGCTGAAGCTAGTTATACAAGCAGCCACCTCCTATAGAGAATGAGGGTCACAGCTAAGGAGCTGTTTGTTAAATCAACTACACAAAGGTCACTGTGGTGAATGAAGGAGAAAGGAAAGAAAATTTGCAAGTATCAAACATAATTACACACTATATGCATCAAGTAATTTTAAGTCATGTCAGTGACCACTATAAATTATGTGCACAATCATTTTGTCTTGCAGGCCAGAATGTATATCCAATCATGGTTGATGGCACCACTGGTCGTTTGAACCCTTTGCTGAATAAACACCAAAGTATTCATCAAGTTGTCATCAGTATGTATATTAATTTGATTAAATCATCGAAAAGATATCATTGTCGAATTTTCATTTGATTTACTTGAAACAATCATGTTTTTTTCGAATTAAGCTATCCTTTTGAGGTTGTTTTTTAAGTTGGAAGATTGAGGATTTAATTTTATAGTAGGAAGGAATTGCTGTTTAGGAAAATGATTGAAATGGAGGAAGCACATTCCCTCCACTGATGAAGGAGCAGCGTTCCAAAAGCTTGTGATTTTAAATAAACCTGTTGGACTATAACCTGGTGTCATCTGATGTCCATACTAGTCCAACACTGACACTTCCACATCATCAATGTTAATATTAAGGTCATGAGTGATCATTATTACCATTTCCTGCAGGTGTGTCCCTGTAATCTTAATAGTTGCTGTAACTCCTAGAACCAGGAACTGTATCGTTATCTGATGTGTTTGAGGGTTCAAGTGACTTACAAGACTAGTTACTGGTAACAAGGGATCCACTGTGACTATGGTTTATGAAACCATTGTGCAACCCCCCCAATCAAGGCGGAAGAGAGACACAATATTATCCATGCTTCAACTTGGGTCATTGTGGAGCAGATGGTTGGGCTGCTGAAGATGTGGTTCTGCTGCTTGGACCAGTATATGGAGACCCTCCATTATAGTCTGAACAGAGTGAGCCACATCATTCTGGCGTACTGAGGTCTGCTCAATTGAAGCAAGTTACAAGGCGACGTACTGGATGATTAAGAATAACACGTGTAATCTTTGAGGGGGTGGACCAGGAGATTAGGGAGAAGGATCTTGTTCTTGTGCATGATGGAACTCAGCTGTGTCAAGTGCTACAAGCCAGACAGGATCTGATTGACATTTAGTTCAAGTAGATGAGAGAGCAGGGTGGAGCTGACCATCATGAAATGTTTAAAGGTTGTTGGGCATGATGCCAGCAGTTGGCTTGGATTGGTGACTTACAGCTTCTGCTGCTTTTATTTCTGTTTGCTTTTGGTTGCTGTGAATAAAAGCTCATGTTTGGAATTGTCTAATTGCTTGACGATATACCATGTTTCCCTGCTGAATGATGATAAGGATACTGATAATGTAAGTCAACAGTATGCGTTGGGACAGAGTATCAGTGACCCATAGAGAGTGTTTAGGTGAGATATAACTAAGGACCAGTAAACTGTGTGGTGAGGTGAGTAAACAGGAATGGAAGTGAGAAAATGGGGTTGTATATGTGAAGAAGAGTCCTTTTATGTGCTGTGAGCCATGTGGCTTTGTGGCTGCTGTGCCATTACATTGCTGGTGCAGGGCAAGACCTAAATTGTTAATGTGTCTAAGTGCACAGCAGCCTTTCAAAGATGGTGTGGATACAAAGGAAGTCAGTCATTCCGCAGATATTGACTGAATGGTGAGTTGTTTGGGAACGATGATTGGTAATATAGGGATGGATTCAGACATAATGGATGCCATAGGGAAGTAGTTAATGCGATAAGTTTGGTAAGATACAATGAGAAATCTCACTTGGCTTTGTGGTGAAAACCCTGCAGATAATTCAGTGTAACTCATATTTAGCCAAAGAAAAGTAAGATTTAGCCCCAGACACATAGAAAATAGGAGCAGGAGTAGTGTGTCTTTTGTTAGATAAAGAGACTAAAACTGTGCATTATAAACAAGGTTTAGAAATATTGGATTTGATTTCCTTATCCAAATCTTTGATATATGTATTGTGAATTACTGGGACCCAAACACTGACCCCCACTGTACCCTACTCGTTAGTGTGTTCAACTCCAAAAATTACCCAGTTATTCGTACTATTTCATGTCTGCTAACTAAATTGCAATCCATGTAAGTGTAGTACCACAAAACCCATCTGCTTTGATTTTGCATACTAACCTCTTTTGTGGGAGTTTGTCAAAATCTTTCTGAAAATCCATCTCATCCGCTCATGCCCCTCATCTATTCTGCTAATTGTGTTCTCAACAATTTCAGTAAGCTTGTCAAATGCAATTCCCTTTCATACATCCACATTGACTTGGTAATTCCATTGATATTTACTATGGTTTCTGTTATTTCATCCTGTATAATAGATTTAAACATTTTCCAACCTAATGATTTTATGCTGAGTGGTCTATAATTCCCATTATTTCTCTCTCTGTTCTTTTAGAAATAGTGGAGTTACATTTTCATGCTCCAATCTGCCAGGACTGTTCCGGAATTGAGACAATTTTGGAATATGACAATCAATGCATTTAATATTTCCTTGGCCAGCTCCTTTAGTACCCTGGGATGTAGAATAATAAATAAGGTCTGTGATTTATCAGCTTTCAGTCCCATTAATTTCTCCAATCTTTTTTCCGAATATTAATTTTGTTTCATTTCCCCTTCCCAGTATACCTTTGTTTCCCTGGCATTTCTGGGATGCCAATTGTGTCTTCCTTTGTGAAGAAATAAGTAAAATATTTGTTTATTGCTTTTTCCTTTCTTTGTTCTCCATTATCAATTCTTCTTTTTCAGACTATAAGGTTCCTACATTATCTTCACCAATCTTTTTCGTTTTGTATACTTACAGAATCTCTTAGAGTCTAGAGTCATAGAGCTGTGCAGCAGGGAAAGAGACCCTTTGGTCCATGTTGACCAGATATCCTAAATAAATCTAGTATTATTTGCGAATGTTTGGCACATATCCCTTTAAACCCATCCAGATGCCTTTTAAATGTTGTAATTATACCAGCCTCCACCACTTCCTCTGGCAGCTCGTTCCATACATGCACCACCCCCTACATGAAAATGTTGCCACTTAAATCTTTCCCTTCTCACCATGCCTTGTAGTATTAGACCCCCATTCCCCAGGAAAAAGGCCTTGTCTGTTCACTCTATCCATGCCTCTCATGGTTTTATAAACCTCTACAAGATCACCCCTCAGCCTCAGTCGCTCCAGGGAAAATAGCCCCAGCCTATTCAGCCTCTCCCTACGGCTCAAACCCTCCAACCCTGGCAATATCCTTGTAAATCCTTTCTGAACCCTTTCAAGTTTCACAACATCCTTCCTATAACAGTGAGACAGAACTGCATAATGTATTCAAAAAGTGGCTGAACCAGTGTCCGAAACAGCTGCAATATGACCTCCTAACTCCGATACTCAATGCATCGACCAATAAAGGCAAGCACACCAAACACTTTCTTCACTGTCCCTGTCTACCTAGGACTCCACTTTCAAGGAACTATGAACCTGCACTCCAAGATCTCTTTGTTCAGCAACACCCCCAGGACCTTACTATTAAGTGTATAGGTCCTACCCTGATTTGCCTTTGCAAAGTGCAGCACCTCACATTTATCTAAATTAAACTCCATCTGCCACTCCTTGGCCAATTAACCCATCTGATCAAGATCCCATTGTTCTCTGAGGTAACCTCCTTCGCTGCCCATTACACCTCCAATTTTGCTGTCATCTGCAAACTTACTAACCATCCCTCCTATGTTCACATCCAAATCACTTATATGAATGGTGAAAAACAGTGGACCCAGCATTGATCCATGTGGCACACCATGGTCACAGGCCTCCAGTCTAAAAAGCAACCCTGCAGAACCTTGTCAAACACCTTACTGAAGACAACATGTAGATCACATTCACCGCTCTGCTCTCATCAATGCTTCAAAAAACTCAATCAAGTTAGTGAGACACCATCTCCCTTGCACAAAGCCATGTTGACTCTCAGTCCTTGAATACCTGTAAATCCTGTCCCTCAGAATTCCCTTCAACAACTCGCCCACCATTGATGTCAGGCTTACTGGTCTATAATTCCCTGGCTTTTTTCTTCCCATCTTTCTTAAAAAATGGCACAAAGTAGATCAATATCCAATCTTCCGGCACCTCACTTGTGGCTATCGATGATACAGATGTCTCAGTAAGGTGCCCAGAAATCACTTACCTAGCTTCTAGGGTACACCTGATCAGGTCGTGGGGATTTATCTACCTTAGTGTATTTTAAGAAGTCTAGAACCACCACCTCTGTAAAATGAACATTGTTCAAGATATTGCTATTTATTTCCCCACATTCTCTACCTTCCATATCCTTCTCCACCGTAAAGGCTGATGCAAAGTGCTTGTTTAGTATCTCCCCCATCTCCTGCAGTTCCACACATAGGCTGCCTTGTTAACATTTGAGAAGCCCCATTCTCTCCCGAGTTACTGTTTTGTGCTTAATGTATTTATAGAATCCATTTGCATTCTCCTTAACCCTATTTTCCACAGCTTTTTCATGTCCCCTTTTTGCCCGCCTGATTTCTCTCTTAAGTATGTTCATACTGCCTTTATACCCTTCTAAGGATTTACTCAATCCTGATGAAGAGCTCATGCTTGAAATTTCGACTCTCCTCGGATGCTGCCTGACCGGCTGTGCTTTTCCAGCACCACACTTTTCTACTGTGATCTCCAGCATCTGCAGTCCTCACTTTCCCCCTGCTGTCTATGCCTGACATATGCTTCCTTCATATTCTTGACCAAAACCTTAATTTCTCTAGTCATCCAGCATTCCCTACACCTACCAGCCTTGCCCTTCACCCGACCAAGAATATACTGTCTTGTTATCTCATTTCTGAAGGCTTCCCATTTTCTACTGTCCCTTTACCTGCGAACATCTGCCATCAATCAACTTTTGAAACTTCTTGCCTAATACTGTTAAAATTGGCCTTCCTTGAATTTAGAACTTTAACTTTTAGATCCAGTCTATCCTTTTCCATCATTATTTTAAAACTAATAGAATTATGGTCACTAACCCCAAAGTGCTCCCCCACTGACACCTCAGTCACCTGCCCTGCCTTATTTCCCAAGAGTCGATCAAGTTTTGCACCTTCTCTAGTGGGTATATCCACATTGAGTCAGAATTTTTTCTTGTACACACTTAACAAATTCCTCTTCATCTAGGCCCTTAACACTATGACAGTCCCAGTCTATATTTGGAAAATTAAAATCCCCTCCTATAACTACCCTATTGCTATAGATAACTGAGATCTCCTTACAAATTTGTATCTCAATTTTCCGCTCACTATTCGGGGCTCTATAGTACAATCCTAAGTAGGTAATCATCTCTTTTTTATTTCTCAGTTCCACCCATATAACCTCCATGAACATGTTCCCAGGAATATCCTCCCTAATATCCTCCCTTTGGGACAGGCAATGACTCAGTGGTTAGCACTGCTGCCTCACTGCACCAGGGACCCATGTTCGATTCCAGCCTTGACAACTGTCTGTGTGGAGTTTGCACTTTCTCCCCGTGTCTGCGTGGGTTTCCTCCAGGTGCTCTGGTTTCCTCCCACAGTCTAAAGATGTGCAGGTCAGGTGAATTGGCCATGCTAAATTGTCCATAGTGTTAGGTGCATTAGTCAGGAGTAAGTGTAAGGAAATGGGTCTGGTTAGGTTACTTTTCAGAGGGTTGGTGTACACTGGTTGGGCCGAAGGGCCTGCTTGCACACTGTAGGTAATCTAATCTAAAGTACAACCGTAATGTTATCCCTAATCAAAAACGCCACTCACCCTCCACTCTTGCATTTCTTTCTGTCTTTCCTTCAGCATGTATACCCTGGAACATTTAGCTGCCAGTCCTGTCCATCCCTGAGCCACATCTCTGTAATAGCCATGATATCCCAGTGCCATGTTCCTAACCATGCCCTGAGTTCATCAGCCTCACCTGTTAAGCCTCTTGCATTGAAATAAATGCAGTTTAATTTATCAGTCCTTCTTAATTCTCTGCTTTGTTCCTGTCTGCCCTGACTGTTTGACTTCCTCCTTTTCAGACTGATTGCTTTCCTCACTATTTCCCTGTCCTCCTACTACTAGTTTAAATCCTCCCGTGCAGCTTTAGCAAATCTCCCTGCCAGTATATTAGTCCTTTCCAATTCAGGTGCAATCCACCCTTTTTATACAGGTCACTTCTACCCCAGGAGATTCCAATTACCCAAAAATGTGAATCCTTCTCCTCTGTACCAGCTCCACAGCCACACATTCATCTGCTCTATCCTCCTATTCCTATCCTCACTAGCTTATGGTACCAAAAATAATCCAGATGTTACTAGCTTCGAGGACCTTTTTAAATTCCTGCCTAACTTCCTATATTCTCACTTCAGAATCTCGTCATTTTCTCTTTTTATGTTGTTAGTTCAAATGTGTACAACAACCTCCTGCTGGTCCGACTGCCCTTAGAGAATATTCTGCACCCTGTCTGAGATATTCTAGATCATGGCAACAAGGATGCAACACACTATTCTGATATCTTGATGTCGACTTCAAAAATATCTGACTGTGCCTCTGACTAGACAGTCCCCTATCACAATCAACTTGAAACTTGATCATTACATTAAAACCAGTCTCGGTATCAGAAACCTGGTTGTCAGTGCTACATACCCCTGAAAGTCCATCACCGCCTACATTTACCAAAACAGCATACTCGTTTGAGATGGGGATAGCCATAGGAGACTCCTGCACTACCTGCCTATCCCTCCTACTTCTCCTGGAGTTAACGTATCAACTGACTGTGGTGGTTTTTCTCCCTTTTTTGCAACCACCATCCATCACATCCCTTAACTGCTGTAAATTCCTCATTACCTCTAACTGCTGCTTCAACTGATCCATGCAATCTGATAGGATTCACAACCAAACACACTTCCTGCAGACATATCATCAGATATGTCTGACATCTCCGACACCTGATATCACTTTACCCAAGACCATCTTTGCACCTCAACAATCTCCAGACCCAGAATATAGCCCAGTTTTAGGCTCTAAAAAAACCTGCTCCAGGTGAACTTCGTATTAATGTTTTATATTTTTAAAGTTTAATCAAGAGACAGATCTCAATAAAAAACATATATAAAAAAACACTCTATTCACTCTTGTAGATTTACAAAACAAAATAGTCAAGTTATACTAGCCACTTAACTGCTCCCCTACTTTGAACTCCCCTACAGAGGTTTCCCCAGGGTTAGCTGTGAATTTCACTGATTGTTTATTTTTCTTAGTCAAATTCCACTGTCCAGAGACAGGTTCATTGCTAGGTCAGACAGTTCTGCAGGTTTACTTCTCTGTTTGTGTTTCACTTCCCATTTTGTCTCTCCCTTTTTAAAGTGTTGTTGTTTTGATCTATTTTTCCCCCAAAGTTCCAAAACAATGTAACAGCTTATAAAATAATAATTACTACTCCTAGAATTTGAGGAAATGCACTCCTAGACTAAAAATACATCAAACAGGGAGCTCAGAATTCAGTCTACATTTATGTTCCTCGCAAGTTAATTCTTGTGCACTACTTTTCCTCTCATAATCAATTTCCTGATCCTCCTTTGCTGAATTCTAACCTGCTAGTGGTCCCTAGTCTTGCTACTTTTATCAGCAATTTTGTAGTCAATCCTTTGAATCCAATACCATCTTTAATTGTAGTTGAAATCTTGTAACCCTTTCTGGTCTACCATCTCAAAATTTTCAGTTGCAAATATTTAATCTTGGTCTATTCACCTACCTTGTTGTTTTGCTAATGTCATCATCTTGGAGGAGACGAGTAACTTTTAAAAAGAAACTCAGTCTCCTAATTACTAATGGGAAGAACTACATCACAAAATTTCAGTTCTAAACTAAAAGAAATTAGCATATAAGAGCTAAATTAAGCAAGTGTTATGAATCTCTATATTTTGGTAATTACAAATACTTAAGCCTGAATTTTCAACTGAATTCCTCATTCGACTTTTAATTCATTGAAGAGTACCTCTACACTTTATAGGAACTTGTGTGTTCCTTAAATTCTTCTAGCACCAAGCAGGGTATGTATAGATTTCAAGATTTGAAACTTTTTATATGCCTGCAATTCTCCATGGTATGAAACTTTTTGAGGTCCTTTCACTAGCATCTGATCTTCCATTTATCCTTCTATATCTCATGAATGTGGCTGTTCAGCTCAAACAAGGTCCTCACTGCATTCTTGCTTAGCAACACCAAATGCAAAACACCCCAGTTTTCTGATATTCCTTTGTTTCTTGTCTGCAGCTCTTTGCAGATTATATCTTTGTCTGTCTCAAAGCTGTTCCTAAACTTACTCTCTATTTATGTAAGAAACCAAAAGCAAATGAAAACTTGTCTGCATTCTGTCTTGTTAGCAACTTAGTATGCTTGGGATGTCCCCGGTAGAAATTTAAACTAATGACATTTTGTTCAAAATATCCCAATTTATACCTTGAATCAAGACAAGTGAGACCTTAAATTAGAAAATAGAAAGTGCTTGGGAAACTCATTGGGTCTAGCAGCACCTGTGGAAAGAGAAATATGCTGAAGGTTTCAAGTCTGATATGACTCTTTTTCAGAATTAAAAGGGGCTGGAAATTCGTGATTTTAGGTGTGAAAAGGAGAAAGCGGGATCTCTCTGCTGAGAGCAAGGTCTTCAAGACACAGATGTGTCATAGCCTGAAAGGGTGGGGTGCGGGGTGTGAATGTAAGGAAAACAGAGGAAAAGAATCATGTTCTGAAGTTGTGAAACTCAATATTTAGTCTCAGAGGCTGTAAAATGCCTCCATTGGAAATGAGCTTTTGTTCCTTCAGCTTCTATTGAGTTTCTTTGGAACGCTGTAGCAACCAAAGAAGGAAATATTAGACTCGAAAGAAGGTGATTGATGAAATGGCAAGTAGCTGGATGATTAGGATCATGAATTTGGACAGAGCAAAAGTGTTCTGTAAGGCAGTCACCCAGTCAGCATATGTTCTTGCCAGTATAAAGGACACTGCATTGCGAGCAGCAATTGCGGCAGGTTGGATTGAAAGAAGTACAAGTAAAACACTGCCTCACCAGGAAAATATGTTTAGGGTCAGTGAGGAGAAGGAGGTGACAGGGAAATCACATTCTGTGATTGAATCCTAGTAATTAAGTGCTGAGAATCATGAAGGCATAGACCAGGGTGTCATGGAGGGAGCAGGCTTCCACAGAATGTTGACAGTGGAGGGGAAGTGTGATGTTTTTGATGGTGCTATTCTGCTGGAAGTGGCAAAAATGGTAGAGGATGATCCTTTGAATGGCGAGAATGGTGGGATGGAAATTGATAACGGAAACCCTAATGTTGTAGTGGGAGGGAGGGGAATGAGTGACTCCTGAAGTGCAGGAAACTGTTCAGACATAGCTGAGGGCCCTGTCAAACTCAGTGGGGGGATTCTTTCATTAAGGAAACAGGAAGATATGTCAGATGCACCCTGGTAGAAAGTGGCCTCATCAGAACAGATGCAGTGGAGACGGAAAAACTGAGGGAATGGAATTGAATCCTTGCATGAAGCATAGTTCAAGGAAGTGTAGTTAAGGCAACTGTGGGAGTCAGTGGATGTTAGCGAACAGTGTGTCTCCAGAAATGGGAAATATAGTAAAGTCAAGGAAGGGAAGTGAGGAGTCAGAGATAAACCAGGTGAAGGTGAAAGAAGCTTTGAAATTGGAAGCAATGCTGATTAATTTTTCCAATTCTGAACAAGAATGCAAAGCAGCATCAATACAAACAATTCCACAAAGAGACAGGCACATTTAGGACCCATGCAGGTACCCATAGCTTTACCTTTGACTTTGAGAAATCAAGGCAAGTTAAAGAAAAAGTTGTTCATTGAGAAGGAGCTCAACCTCAAAAGGAGGATGGTTGTGGATGGAGACTGTTCAGGTCTCTTTTCAAGGAAGGGGTGGAAAACATTCAGACCATCCTGATGGAGGAATTACATGGATATGAATATATAACTTGGGCTAGAAAACTGGAAATTGTTGAACTAATTTAAAGTGACAAAGAATCATGAATAGTAAATAGAAGGCTGAACAATAAGGGAAAATCAGAATCAAGTTCGGAAGAGGTAAGCTCAGTAGGCCAAGAACAGGCTGAAATGCTGGGTCTGCCAGGGTTATTCTGTATGTGGATTTTGGGAAACAGGTAGTTCAGGCTTGGGCTGTCAGCTCAGGCCACTGACATAGGAAGCTATGGAGGGGAAATATCCAAAGGAGGTGAAGTCAGTGCTAAGGTCAGGACTCAGGAGAAGATAGGAGGATGTGTCTGAGAATTGATTCCTAGCCCCTACAAGGTAGAAATTGGCTTGCCAGATGACAACAGCATCACCTTGTCAGCAGGCTTGATAACAAAGTGCAGCAAGTTCAGAGGGGACAGATTAGAGTGCGAGAAGGGGGAAGAAAAATTAAAATGGCAATGTCACATTAGTAGTTCTTGAAGCGATCAAGTGCAGTTAAAAAGGCAGTAGGAGGGTCCAGGCAGAAGCTGAATATGAGAGACAGATGAAAGGATCTCCATGATGGGGAGAGGACAACAGTTCAAATGAGTGGACATGGAGGTAAAGGTGATAGAAGAAGAGTTCAATATCAATCCTTTCTGGAGCACAAACAAATCAGGATCAGAGAGGGGAATGTCAAAGGATATAATGAATACACGGCAAGAGGCAGATTTAGAAGAAGGGATGGAGTGAGCAGGAAAGGGAGGGGAAGAATCATGCAGTGAAGTGTCATTGCCTGTGATTTTTAGAAGCTTGCATTTCTTAACACCTTAAAAAATAAGGAAATGTTTCCTGTTAAAGCAGCAAATACAATGAAGAGTATAATAGAATGGGGACTGGGACAACTTTGAGATAGTATGAGGCAATGCTGATGAGGAGAGAGATTGAGAGTGTGCATATGGTGGCACCTTCTTTGAATGTAGATCTCAGGATGCAGTGGGATCAGCTCTCTGAAGAATGTTAGATGACTTGGAGATACCTATAATCTTGGGTGGATTCAAAATAGGAAGGATGGAATTTCATTTGGAATCACGTGAGGTAGGGCAGAGCCAGAGAGATCTGCTGAGGAAGAAGATATAGCTGTAGATTCAGTATTTGCATGTTATCAAATACTAGAAGAGAGATAGAAAGCAATGAAGGTGGATAAGCCAAAAGATTAAAATGGAAACCCTGTCTAAGAGAAGAACAAAACTTCTTCAAGGTGGGCATATCTGGAAGGGAAGTGGTAGTGAGTTAATCATTCATATAAAAGTAAAATACTGCAGATGCTGGAAATCTGAAATGAAACACAGAGTACTGAATAAACTCTAAAGATCAATTGAAATCTTAACAGACTCATTGGCTCCATTATGGAGCTAGAAGTGCTGCTGATCCTTGTTTACACATCTGTAACTCTAACTTTAAGGAACAATGGCCATCCTTGGAGTTGCTAGTCAGAGTGTGAACAGCAGGATATGTAAGGTGAATATGTGGCTCAAAAGATAGTTTGAATGGAAGGGTTTAAGACTCATGGACCATTGGGACCAGTTCTGGGGAGACGTGGGACCTGTACATAACTGGATGGGTTACACCTGGGCAGGACCGGGACTGAGGTCCTTGGTAGAATGGTTGGGTTGGGTTTAAACTAGAGTAGCAGGGAGATCGGAACCAAAGGACTAGGGCAGTAGATGCAGAAATTGAGGGAGATGTGATTCTACTTTGGTGTAGTTGGAGCTTTCTGCTTCATTCTCATCCAGCTAATAATTCTCATCAATTTTGCTCATTCTTGAAGCCAGCTCTGGGTTGAGAACATGGAGGAGGGAAATTCCAAATGCTGGTATGCCGGTATGTAAAACTGTTTTGCCAATCTTACCCTTAGTATTTCCATTAACAAAATGCTTCGAAAGATGTTTTCGCACAACATTCGTGGACTATTGAGAGAAGAAGGAGACAATCTCCACAAAACCCACTTTCACTCCTGACATTACCTTTTTAGGACATGCTGGCCCATGAAGTCAGAGAGACTGCTTCTTTTTTTGTTTTTAGTTCCCTGTATTTCAGGGATTTTGCACCTTCATTTGATCCAAAAGCTGATACTGAGAAACATATAAAAGAGACCTAAGGGACAACTTTTTCAAACAGAGAGTGGTACGTGTATGGAATGAGCTGCCAGAGGAAGTGGTGGAGGCTGGTACAATTGCAGCATTTAAAAGGCATTTGGATTGGTATATGAATAGGAAGGGCTTGGAGGGATATGGACTGGGTGCTGGCAGATGGGACTAGATTGGGTTGGGATATCTGGTCGGCACAGACGGGTCGACCGTGTTTCCATGTTGTACATCTCTATGACTGTATGAGATCTCTATGACTGTATCAGCTGTAGAAACCAAGGCAAACATGACTAAGAACAAGAAGAGGCAGAGAAACACTGCTGAAAAGAGAAGGGAGTTCATCTGAAATGCATGTGTTTCAATGCGAAAAGTGCAATAGACAAGATAAATGAATTTAGAGCTTTTGTTTGTACTTGGAACTATGATATTATTGAAAGTGCAGAGAATTGGCTGAAAGAGGGACAGGACTGGCAGCTGAATGCCCCAGCATTTACACATTTCAGGTGTGATAGAAGGGAATGTAAAGGGGTGGAGCAATTGCATTACTAATAAAGGAGTATCTCACAGCTATGCTGAGGGAGAATGCAGCAGAGGAGTCATGAAGCAAGGCAATATGGGTAGAACTCAGGAATAGGAAAGGTGAAATCATAATGCTGGGAGTATGCTACAGGCCTTCCAACAGTCAGCAGGAGATCGAGGAGAGAATATGTAGACAGATTTTGAAAAGCTGTAAAAACAGCAGGGTTATTGTGTTGGGTGATTTTAGCTTCATCTATATTGGCTGGAACTCACTTCGTACTCAAGGCTTGGATGCAACAGAATTTGGAAGGACCATTCAGGAGGGTTTCATGGCACAGTATGTAAACAGTTCAACCAGGGAAGGGGTTATACTGGACGTGGTTTTAGGAAATGAGCCCACCTAGGTGAGTGAAGTTTCAGTGGGGAAGCATTTCGGGAGTAGTGACTATAATAAATGAGTTTTAAGATACTCATGGATAGGGATAACAGCAGTTCTTGGGTGAAGGTGTTAAATTGGGGGAAGGTAAACTACAACAATATTAGGCAGGAACTGGAGAATTTTGGTTGGAGACAGCTATTTGACTGTAAATCCACATTGGACATGTGGGAGTATTTCACATGGCAGTTAATAAGAGTACACGGGCGTCACATTCCTGAGAAACTGAAGAATAGGCAGGACAGGTTATGTGAACCTTGGATGACCTAGGATGTTATGACCTTGCTAAAAAAGAAAAAGGAAGCATACATAAGGTCTAGGAGAATGAGAACTGACAAAACACTTGACGTATATAAGGAAAATAGAAAAGAACTTAAACAAGGAATTCAAAGGGCTAAAATGGATCAAGAAAGGTTGTTAGCAAACAGGATTAAGGAGAATCCCCAGGTTTTCCCAACCCAGGGAAAGGGTTGGCCCATTCAAGGATAAATTAAGGAATCTATGTGTGGAGCCAGAAGAGGTAGATGAGGTCTTGAATGTATACTTTATGTTGGTATTCACCAAAGAGAAAGCAATTGGTGAAGGATGATCTCAGGGAAGGGAATGTTGAATTTCTAAGCCAAGTTGCTATTAAAAATGAAGAGGTGTTGTGCGCCTTAAAAAGTATGAAGGTACATAAATCCCCGGGTCCTAATGGGATCTATCCCAAAATATTCAGGGAGGCAAGAGAACAAATTGCTGGAGCATTGACAGACATCTTTGTATTATCTTTGGCCACAGGTGAGGTCCCAGAGAACTGGAGAATAGCCAATGTTGTCCCATTGTTTAAAAAGGAAATTATAGGCCTTTATGTCTCAGGTTGGTGGTAGGGAAATTATTGGAAAAGATTCTCAGGAACAAGATCTATATGCATTTAGAAACGAATGGACTTATTAGGAATAGACAGCATGGTTTTGTATGGAGGAAGTCGTGCCTCATTAACTTGATCGAATTTTTTGAGGAGGTGACCAGAATGGTTGATGAGGGAAAAGTGGTTGATGTCTGCATGGACTTCAGTAAAGCCTTTGACAAGGTCCCTCATGGCAGACTGGTACAAAAGGTGAAGTCACATGGTATCGGGGTAAGCTGGCAAGGTGAATACAGAACTGGTTTGGTTAAAGGAGACAGAGGGTAGTAATGGACGGATGCTTTTTGGAATGGAGGATTATGACTGGTGTTCCACAGGGATTAATGTTGAGACCTCTGCAGTTCATCATCTACATAAATGATTTGGAGGAATACGTGGCTGCTCTAATTAGTAAGTTTGTGGATGATACAAAGATTGGTGGAGTTACAGATAGCGAGGAGGATTTTCAGAGGATACAGCAATATGTAGATCAATGGAGGCATAGGCAGAAAAATGACAGCTGGAGTTTAATCTGGACAAATGTGAGGTGATGCATTTTGGAAGGTCACTTCAGATGGAACTTATACAGCGAATGGCAGAATCCTTAGGAATACTGACATGCAGAGCGATTAGGGTGTGCAGGTCCACAGTTCTCTGAAGGTGGCAGCACAGGTAGATAAGGTAGTAAAAAAGGCATGTGGCATGCTTGCCTTCATAGGAAGGGGCATAGAGTATAAGGATAGGCAAGATATGTTGCAGCTTTATTCAACTGTAGTTGGGCCACACTTGGAATATTGTGTACAGTTCTGGTCACCACACTACCAGAAGTATGTGGATCTTTTGGAGAGGGTACAAAAAATGTATGGGGGATTTTAGTTATGAAAAAAGGGTTGGATAGACTGGGTTTGTTTTCACTGGAATGCAGGGGGTTGAGGAGTGACCTGATAGAAGTTTATAAGATTGTAAATGGTGTGTATAGAGTGGAAAGTATGAGGCTGTTTCCCAGGTTTGAGGGGTCAATTACTGGGGACATAGATTTAAGGTGTGGGCAGAGGGAAGTTTAAAAGAGATGCGTGAGACAAGTTTTTCACACAAAGGGTGGTGAATGCCTGGAATGCTTTGCCAGAGGAGGTGGTGGAAGCAAACACAACAGCAGCATTCAAGATGCACCTGGGCAAATGCATGAACAGGAAAGGAATAGAGGGATACGGATCCTTGCACGTGAAGACAGTTTTAGTATGGAAGGGCAAAATGTGTCGGCGCAGGTTTCAAGGGTTGAAGGACCTGTTCCTGTGCTGTATTGTATTTTGTTGTTGTGTATTTGTTTATTAAGTGTATTTATCTGCTTATCAAACCTATTTGTCTTCCATGTAAAAATGAAATTCCCAAAACTTAAAGTTATACCTCTTTTAAATATATGAATCATCAAGTTAGATATTCATAACAATTGAGAAATAATAACTGTACTGTGTTTTCTGTTTTAGATGGTGAGAGTGAAATTGCAATATTGACCTCTGATGGAGAAATTTACTTTGGAATACTCAATATGGATGCACTGATTGTGAAAGTATGTATAAAAGAGCATGAGATTTGACTTTCCAATAAACAGAATATTTATATTTGAGCCTGAAGAAAACCAGCTTATTTTCCTTTCAGCAGTTGCTGTAAGCTCAGACTCTTAATTAATAAGTGAGAGACCTTTTATAAACAGTCACCTGTACTACCTACAAACCAATGAAAGCATCTGGGGAGGGAAGACCAAGAAGCAGCATTCTGATCAACAAAAAATAATTATCTTAGCAGAACCTATAAACAGAAAATATTAAACCACTTGTCTTTTCTTTCACCCTTCATATGCACTTTTTTTCTTGCCTATGTCTGTCCATGTGTGTTTCAGGAGTATTTATAAAAGTTTAGAGTTTTAATTGGTAGAATGATCATAAGTCTTTTACATATAGCTATAATTTATCGAAAGGAGGCAACGGCCTAGTAGTATTATGGTAGGACTGTTAATCCAGAGACCTCGGTAATGTTTGGGGACCCTATTCTGAATCCTGCATGGCAGATGATGGAATTGGAATTCAACTAAAAATCTGGAATTTAGATTGTACTGATGATCATGAATCCGTTGTTGGAAAAACCCATCTGGTTCAGTTATGTTCTTTGGGAAGGGAAACTGCCATCTTTACCCTTAGTAGAGAGATAAATAACTAAGGGCATAAAGTAAGGTAAAGGGAAGAAGATTTAGACAGGATTTAAGGGAGAGGTTTTTCACCCATAGGTAGGTAGGTATCAAGAACCGACTGCCTAAAAGGGTGTAAATGTGGGAAACATCACTATATTGAAAAAGTATGATTACTTGAATTTCTGGAGCACATAAAGCTGTGGGCCAAATGCAGGAAAATGAGACAAGACTATATAGTTACTTAATGACTGATGTGGACATAGTGGGCTGAAGGGCCTTTTTCTGTGCTGTAAAATTCTACAGCTCTGTCAGTTAAGAGAAGTGTCAGTGAATTGAGTACTATCAATGTTCATGAAAAACTACACAGTGATTTTTGACGATCCCGCTGAGGGACAGCATGTAGATTCACGGACACCAGAGTGCAAGAGCAATGAAAGAGGCCAGTCCAAGCTATTCTCTATATGCAATTAAATAAATAATAATAGAATCAGACAAATGCAGTTCCACTAGCAGGTGTACAGGAGAGAAGTGGACGATCATGCAGCCAGCCATGTCAAGTGGCATTTTAAGATGAATGGGGTTTGGCAGGGGAGGGAGATAATTCTATCTTTGTTACAGTTACTTAGAATGTCATTTGTGAGACAAATAATATGGTGATTTGGAAACCAGATTGGAGAGATTCAAACATGTTATTCCCAGAAAGGTGGGCCCCCATTTGGAAAGCAATGTTATGTTTAAAGCCTTTGAAGAAATAAAAGATGTTAGATGGTTTTTAAGGATAATGAGAGCAGTTATTTTTGAGGAGCGAGGTGTTGACAACAGGTTAAAAGACAGAGGAAGTACACTAGATGATAGAATACTATTTCCAATATCAGTTTAGTGTTTGTGTCAAAGATGGGAGAGCTGACCAACAGATTAAATAAGCAGCAGCCTGACATCGTCATGTCTTGTAGATAATGTTGCAGACACCACCATCATCATCTCAGGATGATCTCAGGATTGCTACTAGAGCCATGTGGTAGTCAGAGTTGAAATAGCAGGATATATCAGATGAATAAGTGGCTGTAGAGATTGTACAAGGGGTGAATTTCAGATTCATGGAGTTTTGAGATAGTGTCTGAGGAAGGTGGGTCCAGTACAAGCTGGCCGAGTTGCACCTGGAGAGCTCCGGAACTGATGTTCTATGTAGGCTATTTGATTGTGCAGTAAGGGAGGGTTTAAGCTAAAATGGCAGGGGAATGGGACCATATACTTGCATATATAAGGTGAAAATATTTAAAAGGATAAGACTTAAGATCTTGTGTCTCAATGCGCTTTCATAATAAAGTGAAGGAATTAGTCACACAAATAGATATAAATGGATATGATATAAATGGATATGACATAATTGGAATGACGGTGAAGTGACTGCAAGGTGACCAGCAATATGAACTGAATATCCAGGGATTTTCAGTTTTTAGGAAGGACAGCCAAAGATTCATAGGAAATGGGCTAGAATTCCTGGAGAAAGGGGAAATTAATGCAATAATGTGGAAGGGTGTTAGTTCTGCTAAAATGGAATCTGAATGTGTAGAGCTTAGAAATGCGAAGCAGCAGAAAGCAATAGTGACGGTTGTATATAGACCCCCAAACTGTAGTGGTAGCATTGGGGAAGGCATTACGCAGGAAGTTAGAGAAGCAAACAATAAGGTGCAGTTATAGTTATGGACAAGTTTAATCTGAATATAGATTGGGCAAATCAAATCTGTACCAATGCTATAGAGGAGGAATTCCTGGAGTGTGTACTGGATGGTGTTCTGGCTCCATACATTGAGAAACCAACTGGAGAACATCCTAGACTAGGTATTGTGCAATAAGAAAGGAATAATTGACAACCTAGCTTTGTGAGATCCCTTGGCAGAAAAGTGACTGTAATATGATAGAATTCTTTATTAAGATAGAGAGTGACATTGTTCATTCTAAGGCCATCTCCTGGAGAGTAGCTAATCTAAACCCACTTAATAAAAAAAAGTTGTGGAGCGAAAACAGGAAATTATAGACTGATTAGCAGAATAACTCCAGAGAGGTTGGTATCACATCAGCACGTCACTTTATTTACCCTTATTTACATGTGGAAGATCCTTGACTCTGCCACAGCCTCAGAGTTAGCACCTAGAGTGTCAGAATCTCGAATTCAGCTGGTTGACCTTGTTGCAATCCCTGCATCCCTCTCCCTCTGAGTCTGAAGACAAAGGCCAGTCCTTTTTCTTGGTGAGCCTCCTGGAGCATTTAAGCACTGGATCAGATTCGTCCAACACAGTGTCCAATATTGGCAGCATGTAATGCATAGGAGCTCATCTATTGCGTCAGAAACACCTTGGTAGAAATTCACTTTCTTCTGGCAAGGGCATTGATGTGGCTACATCCGTGATGTCCACCTTGGATTTGGAAGTCTCATCAACACTTTATGGAGAGGGTGAACCCACGGGTTCCAGTAGCCTATCCAATTGTTCTGAGGAGCAGGGCATGTTTTGTTCCTGCACCATTTGCAAATTCACAGCTTTCAGATGATCCATGTGCTTGTTCAGGACTGTCGCACTAACTTTATATGCCACTGGTCCCGACCTTGTGTTGACCATGCCTCTTCCATGCAGGGTCATTTCCATGGTTCTTACATGAAACTTCATTCCCTGTGATAAACTATCTCTCCTACTTGGTGGAGTCTAATGTCTGGTTTTGGAGTTCCTGATTTTGTCCCCACCCCACACGTCAGGGATGAACAAATTTAACCTGGTGCAGAATCTTCTATCCATTACCAACTCTGCCGATGCTATCCTTGTAGTTACATGTGGGGTGGTTCTATAATCAAGTAACAGTGACAGCTTGGTATCTAGCAAGTGTGTAGGCTGTTTCATCAAGCCAGCCTTTAATGTTTAGATTGTTCTTTCTGCCAGATGATTTAATAATGGATGGCATGGAGCTGTCCTCATATGTCGAATCCCATTTCACTTTAGGGGAAAAAAAACAATTCCCTGCTGGTAAATAATGGCCCGTTATCTGTGGCCGACACTTCTGGGAGTCTGTGTATTGAAAAAGATGCACACAGTTTTTCTACTGTTGTCACCATATTTGATGAATATGCATGTCCAACCAATATCTTTATGGACAAACATTTGTGATAATGACAACCACAAACCCCTTAAAGTGGTCAAGACTGTTCAGCCCATATCTTCAGGCCGAATTCAGCAGTAGGCTGTAATACTAAGCACCTATATTTACAAGTTAGAACACTGTCCAGGAGGCCAAGTAGCAAATGCAGATGCACTGAGCCTCTTCCTGTTGGCAGATACATCATTGGTGATACCACCAATGGAGGAGTCTATAATGGTTTTAAATTTTCTGACACACTTCAAGTTAGAGTTGACAATATAAGTCTTTGCATGCAGAAAGATTTGAGTGGGCATCTACAATGACTGAGAACATTGAGCCCATGAAAGGACCTGCATAACCAACATGTAATTGATTCCAAGATTTACCCAGCCATTCCCATGGGTATGGGGGAACTACTGGTGGTAATTCTTGTCCTTGTTGGCACTTTGGGAATTGCCTCACCAACACAGTGATGTCTGCACCAAGCCTGGCTACCAGACATAACTTCTCACCAGCATCTTCATTTTGGAGATCACTGGATGACGCTGGTGGAGTTCAGCCAATATCTGATGGTGACCTTTGCTTGTGGCAATCAGTCTTGCTCCTCCTAACAATATGCTGTCCTCTACTGTAAGTTGGTCTGTCTGGGATCTGAAAAGGTTTCAATTCTGGTAGTGACAGCCCTTTGGTTTCTCCCATCACCACCAGCTGTTTCAGTTTTTGACAGGAGCGAATCTTTCTGCATGCAAAGACTGATATTGTCAACTCTAACTTGAAGTGTGTCAGAAAATTTAAAACCATTATAGACTCCTCCATTGGTGGTATCACCAATGATGTATCTGCCAACAGGAGGAGGCTCAGTGCATCTGCATTTGCTACTTGGCCTCCTGGACAGTGTTCTAACTTGTAAATATAGGTGCTTAGTATTACAGCCTACTGCTGAATTCGGCCTGAAGATATGGGCTGAACAGTCTTGACCACTTTAAGGGGTTTGTGGTTGTCATTATCACAAATGTTTGTCCATAAAGATATTGGTGGAACTTCCTGACTTTAAGTATGACTGCCAATCCTTCTTTCTCTATCTGGGTGTATTTATGATCTGCAAAATTCAAAGTCTTGAATGCATACACTATTGGGCCTTTCTCTCCATTTGGGCCACATGTGAGCTAATATCGACTCATTGTCATAGGATGAGGCATTGCATGTTGATACCAGATTTTGTTTGGGATCATAGTGTGCCAACACATTAGAAGAAGATAGTTGTTTCTTCACTGAAGGCTATGGCTTGACTTGTGAGCATTTCCAAGGCTAACCCTTTTTTAGGAGTTGATGCAAAGGTGCCAGAATGGAGGCCAGGTTATGTATGAACTTTCCATCATAATTTACCAACCCAAGAAATGACCTAAACTCCTGGACAGACATGGGAGCTGGGGCACTTTTGATCACCCTCACTTTATCTTCCAGTGGGTGTAACTTGGTCTTGTTGACTCTGTATCCCAGTAGGTCACTTGGGAGTGGGGGAGGGGGGTGCCTGGAAGACATATTTTTCCCTGCTTATACATATGCCTGCCTCGGATAAAACATCTGAGGAATATGTCCAAGTTCTCTAGTGTTCCTTATTAGTCTTCACTGTTGTTAGCACATTATTTAAACAAATGGTGAACTGAGATAGACCTTGCAAAATGTTCTTCACTGTCCGCTGAAACATTGAAGAGTCTGAAGATATTCTAAATTGCAATCTTGTATATTGATGCAAAACCTTATGGGTATTAATTGTAGCATACTTCTGGGAATCCTTGTCGAAATGCAATTGCATATAAGTTTGGCTGATGTCCAGCTTTGTGAAGGACAGGTCCCCTGCCAGCTTTGCGTATAAATCCTCTATCCGAGGTATTAAGTGCATATCATTTGTTTAAAGTCCCCACAAAGGCGAACCGACCCAAAATTGGGCCTCAAACTTGGTGTGGCTGGTGCTACCCATTCAGCAAACTACTCTGGTTTGATGATTCCTTTGCTTTACAGCCTTTTGATTTCTGCTTCTACTTTTGTCCGTGGGGAAAATGGCACTGGGCGGGCCTTGCTGAAACCTGGAATTTCTTCCTATCAACATGCGCGGTGACCTTTCCTCATCTAGCAGTCTATAGACCTTGTTGGAAAGCTTCTAGGTATTTCGTTAGGACTTCATTCAGGCAGCCATTTCTGAACTGAAAAATGTTGAGCTAATCTAGATGAATCTCTCTCTAGCCAATTTCACCCCATCGTTTGTGCCCTAGCCTTTTGCTGCTTTTCATTAGAGACCAGAACCAAAGTTGTACTCTTGATCTTAAAGGCTCCCCAGCATAGGTCCTCAATCAACCAAACCGCCCCGTGGCCCAACATTTCAACTCCCCCTCCCACTCTGCCGAGGACATGGAGGTCCTGGGCTCCTTCACCGCCGCTCCCTCACCACCAGACGCCTGGAGGAAGAACGCCTCATCTTCCGCCTCGGAACACTTCAACCCCAGGGCATCAATGTGGACTTCAACAGCTTCCTCATTTCCCCTTCCTCCACCTCATCCTAGTTTCAAACTTCCAGCTCAGTAACTGTCTCCTTGACTTGTCCGGACTTGTCCGACCTGCCTATCTTCTTTTCCGCCTATCTTCTTTTCCACCTATCCACTCCACCCTCTCCTCCTTGACCTATCACCTTCATCTCCTCCCCCACTCACCCATTGTACTCTATGCTACTCTCTCCCCACCTCTAGCTTATCTCTCCACGCTTCAGGCTCACTGCCTTTATTCCTGATGAAGGGCTTTTGCCCGAAACGTCGATTTCGCTGCTCGTTGGATGTTGCCTGAACTGCTGTGCTCTTCCAGCACCACTAATCCAGTATTTGGTTTTCAGCATCTGCAGTCATTGTTTTTACCTAGCATAGGTCCTCAGCCTAGTCAAGATCTTGCACAGGCTTAAGGGTTGGAGAGCAGAGTGAATTTTCTTAAAAACTGGTTCTGCAATCACTCGTACTGGCCCACCAATATAGACTTCCATTAGATCCGGATGACCATTTAATCATACGTCTATTTCAGGAACAGTGACCACAATTCTGTAAGTTATAAGTTACTTATGGATAAGGATAAGAATATGGATAAGTTCTTAGGAGAACGTATGAAATTGGGGGAAGGCTAACTACTACAATGTTAAGCAAGAACTGGGGAATGTAGACTGGAAGCAGTTGTTTCAGAGTAAATCCACATGTGGCATGTGGGAATCTTTTAAATGCCAGTTGATCAGTGTTTAGGACCTGCATGTCCTTTGATAATACAGGAAAAGGATAGTGAGATTTGGGAACCTTGGATGACAAGAGAAATTGAGAGCACAGTTGAAAAGAAAAAGGAGGGGGAAACTGAATACAGACAGAGCTGTCCAAGAATACAAAGATAGCAGGAAAGAACTTAAACAAGGAATTAGTCAAGCCAAAAGGGGCCATGAAATGTCTTTGGCAAATATGATTAAGGAAAATCCCAAGACATTTTATATATACATAAGGAGCAAAAGGGTAGCTAGGGAAAGGGTTGGTACACTCAAGTACAAGGATGTTCTGGCTGTTGAGGGAGTGCCATGCAGATTTATCATTCCTAGGGATGGGATGACTGGCATGAAGAGAGTGGATCAGTTAGTATTATATTTATTAGAGAAGAATGAAGGGGATTGTTCCAAAAAACCTCTAAAATTCTAACAGGACCAGACAGGGTAAGCACAGGAACGATGTTCCTGATGACCAGTCCAGAACCAGGGGCCACAGTCTACGAATATAAGATAGGCCATTTTTTATTCACTTGTGGGCATCGCTAGCTGACCAGCATTTATTGTCTGTCCATTGTTGTCCTTGCGAAAGTGGCAGTGAGCTGCTGCTTTGAACTACTGAGCTCCATGTGCTGGAAGTTGACCCACAATGTCTTTAGGGAGGTAAATCCAGGATTTTGACTCAGCAACAGTGAAGGAGTGGCAATATATTTCAAAATGTGAAGGTACCAGTGTTGGACCGGGTGGACAAAGTTAAAAATCACACAACACCAGGTTATAGTTCAGCAAGTTTATTTGGTAGTACTAGCTTTCAGAGCAGTGCTCCTTCATCAGGTGGCTGTGGAGCAGGATCATAAGACAAAGAATTTATAGCAAATGATCATAGTGTCATGGAATTGAAACGGTATATTGAACAGACTTAGATTGCTATTAAGTCTTTCTTCTTTCAGAATGGGTTGCAGAGTTTGGTTTTATTTTATGTAAATACCAGAACTTCTATGTCTTTGGTCTAATGGATCATATGCAGTTTTATGAGTGTTATTTGAACTGCACTCATTCAGACTAATGGAGAGTATTCCATCATTCTCCTGAGTTATGGCTTGTGGGTGCTGGACAAGCATTGCCACTTTTCAATGTACTGCTGGATGATTGTCCAGGTTTTGCTGTATAGACATAGATTTCTCCAATATTTGAGATGCTTGAAATGGTGCTGAACATTATGCAATCATCAGAAAACTTTTCCACTTTTGACACTATGACGAAGGGGCGATCATTGATGAAGCAGCTGACAATGGTTGGGCCTAGGACATGAACGTGAGCAATTCTTATAATGATGTTGTCAGCCTGTGATGATTGTTCTTCAACAATCACAAGTATCTTCTTTTATCCCAGTTATGACTACCCAGTGTAGAATTTTCCCCCGATTCCCAATGACTGCAGTTTTGCTGGAGATCTTTGATGTCTTAATAAGTCAAATGCTACCTTGATGTTAAAGGAAATCACTTTACCTCATGGCTGGAACCCAGCACTTTTGCTCATATTTGGACCAAGTCTATAATGGGATCAAGAGCTCAGTGGCACTGGAAGTCAGTGAGATGGTTATTCCATCACGAGTGCAGCTTAGAGTACTATTGAGAATCCATTTTCATCACTTTACTGATGATTGAGAGTAGACATAATTCAGTGATTAACTGGTTTGGATTTGTACATCTTTTTGTGCACACGAACTGCCTGAGCAATTTTCCATATTATCAAATAGATGACAGTGTTGTAGCTATATTGAAATAGTTTTGTTGGGCTGAAAAATGTGTTGCTGGAAAAGTGCAGCAGGTCAGGCAGCATCCTGCTGCGCTTTTCCAGCAACACATTTTTCAGCTCTGATCTCCACCATCTGCAGTCCTCACTTTCTCATAGTTTTGTTGGAGCAGAGCTAATTATGAAGCATGTTTTTACCCTGGAATAGTGGATCATCAGGAGAAAGTGAGGACTGCAGATGCTGGAGATCAAAGTTGATAAGTGTAGCACTGGAAAAACACAGCCAGTCAGGCAGCATCCAAGAAGCAAGAGAGTCGACGTTTCGGGCATAAGCCAAAAGGCATTCTTGATGAAAGGCTTATGCCTGAAACGTTGATTCTCCTGGTCCTCGGATGCTACCTGATCTGCTCTGCTTTTCCAGTGCCACACTTTTCGATAATGGATCATCACCACTGTCAGATAGACTATACATTTTGCAAAGGCTGGAGATGGAGACAATGCACACCACTGGCTTGGGCAATCACTAGCTACCACTTCGGTGCTGAAGAGAGTGGATTGGCAGTGATAGGCTGTGTTGGAAAAAGCAGCTGAGGGAATGATAAAACCATAAGACAAAGGAGTGGAAGTAAGGCCATTCGGCCCATCAATTCCACTCCGCCATTTAATCATGGCAGATGGGCATTTCAACTCCACTTGCCCGCACTCTCCCTGTAGCCTTTAATTCCTTGTGAGATCGAGAATTTATCAATCTCTGCCTTGAACATATTTAACGTCTCGGCCTCCATTGTGCTCTGTAGCAATGAATTCCACAGGCCCACCACTCTCTGGTTGAAGAGATGTCTCCTCATTTCCGTTCAAACTGCAGACTGAACTCTACCATATTATGATTGCTGCCTCCTAAGTGTTCCCTTACTTTACGATCTTTTATAAAGTCTGGCTCATTGCATAGCACTAAGTCCAGAATACCCTGCTCCCTTGTGGGCTCCATCACAAGCTGTTCCAAAAAGCTATCCTGTAAGTATTCCATGAATTCCATTTCTTTGGATCCACCAGCAACATTATTCACCCAGTCAGCTTGCATATTGAAGTCTCCCATGATCACTGTGACCTTGCCTTTCTGACATGCCCTATCTATTTCCTGGTACATCTTGCACCCCTGGTCCTGACCACTGTTAGGAGGTCTGTACCTAACTCCCATTATGTTTTCTTTTGCCTTTGTGGTTCCTCAACTCTACCCACACAGACTCCACATCATCTGACCCTATGTCATTCAGTGCCATAGATTTATTTCCATTCTTAACTAAAAAGACAACCCTGTCCCCTCTGCCCACTTCCCTGTCTTTTCAATAAGTTGTAAATCCTTGGATGTTTAACTGCCAGCACTGAACCCCCTGCAACCACATCTCTGTGATGCCTGCCACATCATAATCATTCATGATGATTTGTGCCGTTAATTATCTACTTGTTACAAATACTACATGCATTCAGGTAAAGCGCCTTAATGCTAATTTTCTTATCCTCATGTTTTCTAACCTCTCTAAGTAATATGTCTTAAGTTATCCTTCCTTTTTGCTTCATCCCTAGTCTGCCTTGAACTTAAACCCTGCACACATGCTACCCTGCTGCTTATCTTTCTACCTGACTCCATATTCCCTGTTGCTTTCCCTTTCCCTTCCCCCCGACTCACAAGTTTAAAGTCCTAGTGACCACCCTCTTTATCCTTTTCACTAGAATCACTGGTTCCAGATCGGTTCAGGTGGAGACAGTCCCATCGGTACAGATCCCACTGGTTCTAAAACTGACACCAATGTCCCATGAAATGGAATCCCTCTTTCCCACACCAATCTCTTAGCCATGAGTTTACTTCCGTAACTTTGTTATCCCTATACCAATTTGCACGTGGCTCGGGCAGTAATCCAGAGATTAAGACACTTGAGGGCCTGTTCTCCAATTTCCTTCCTAGTGCTTGCTAATCCCCAAACAGGTCCTTCTTCCTAGCCTTGCCTATGTTGTTAGTGCCAACGTGGACCACACCAACTGGATCTTCTCCTTCTCGCTCCAATGTCCTTTCAAGCCAGCCGGGGATGTCCTGCACCCTCGCACTGGGCAGGTAACATGCCATACGGGACTCCCGATCCGGCTCACAAAGGATACGATCTGTCTCCCTAATTATAGAATCCCCTATAACAGCTACTTGTCTTTTTACTCTCCCCTCTTTAATGGCCTTCTGCACCATGGTGCCATAGTCAGCTGGCTCATCCTGTCCACAGCCCTTTTCCTCATCCATACAGGGAGCAAGAATCTCTTACCTGTTGGACAAGGTCAAGGGCTGAGGCTCCTCCATTTCTGAACTCAGAATCCTCTTACCTCCCTCACTTACAGTCACACCCTGTTGTCTCTGATCACTAATTGAATTTGAATTACTTAATCTACTGGGTGTGACTGCCTCCTAAAACAAAATGTCCCAGTAACTGTCCCCTTCCTAGATGTGCCGTAATGGTTTGAAGCTCAGATTCCAAATCATCAATTCTGATCCGGAGTTCTTGCTGCAGATGTGGTCACTGCCATTCACAATGGGATTAGCCAGCTCACACATCATACAACTACAGCACATCACCTGTCCACCCATCTCTACTTATTTAATTAATTTATATAATGGCCACTGCCCAAATATATACCCGACAGCCGTCTGCTCATGGCTGTGGCGTCTCCCTAAGCTGCTCGTTTAAAAATGGTTCTCGCGCTTTCCCTTTCTGGCAGCCCTCAGTTCTCCCTGCCTTCTCTCCTCGCTGCATTGTAAAAATGGAGGCCCGAATCCCGAGATAAGTCCCTATTTAAGTGGGAAAACTTACCCTTCCCGGTAGCCCTCGGTTCTCTCCGCCCTCTCTCATTGCAGCTCTGTACAAATGGAGGACTGACTCCTGAGGTAAGTCCATTTTTAAGTTGGAAAACGTACCCTTCCCGGCAGTCCTCAGTTCTCATTGTCATTATTATTCAGGCATGAACCAGTGGACACTGTAACAAAGCAGCATAGAGTCATAGAGATGTACAGCATAGAAACAGACCCTTTGGTCCAACCCATCCATGTTGACCAGATATCCCAACCCAATCTAGTCCCACCTGCCAGCACCCAGCCCATATCCCTCCAAACCCTTCCTATTCATATACTCATCTAATTGCCTCTTAAATGTTGCAATTGTACCAGCCTCCACCACTTCCTCGGCAGCTCATTCCATACACGTACCAACCTCTGCATGTAAGAGTTGCCCCTTAGGTCTCTTTATATCTTTCCCCTCTCACCCTAAACGTATGCCCTTTAGTTCTGGACTCCTCAACCCCAGGGAAAAGACTTTGCCTATTTACCCTATTCATGCCCCTCATGATTTTGTAAACCTCTATAAGGTCACCCTTCAGCCTCCAACGCTCCAGGGAAAACAGCCCCAGCCTGTTCAGCCTCTCACTATAGCTCAAATCCTCCAACCCTGGCAACATCCTTGTAAACCTTTACTGAACCCTTTCAAGTTTCACAACATCTTTCCGATAGGAAGGAGACCAGAATTGCATGCAATATTCCAACAGTGGCCTAACCAATGTCCTGTACAGACGCAACATGACCTCCCAACTCCTGTACTCAATACTCTGACCAATAAACGAAAGCATACCAAATACCTTCTTCACTATCCTATCTACCTGCAACTCCACCCTCAAGGAGCTACGAACCTGCACTCCAAGGTCTCTTTGTTAAGCAACACTCTCTAGGACCCCACCATTAAGTGTATTAGTCCTGCTAAGATTTGCCCTCCCAAAATGCAGCACCTCGCATTTATCTAAATTAAACTCCATCTGCCACTTCTCAGCCCATTGGCCCATCTGGTCAATATCCTGTTGTAATCTGAGGTAATGCTCTTTGCTGTCCACAACACTTCCAATTTTGGTGTCATTTGCAAACTTACTAACTGTACCTCTTCTCGCATCCAAATCATTTATGTAAATGACAAAAAGTAGAGGGCCCAGCACTGATCCTTGTGGCACTCCATTGGTCACAGGCCTTCAGTCTGAAAAACAACCCTCCACCACCAATCTCTGTCTTCTACCTTTGAGCCAGTTCTGTATCCAAATGGCTAGTTCTCCCTATATTCCATGAGATCTAACCTTGCTAATCAGCCTCCCATGGGGAACCTTGTCGAACACCTTACTGAAGTCCATATAGATCACATCTACCACTCTGCTCTCATCAATCCTCTTTGTTACTTCTTCAAAAAAACTCAATCAAGTTTGTGAGACATTCCTAATCCCCTTGTGAAGGTGATGGTGTGCCACTTCTTTATCCTGCTGCTGTCCATTCAATTTGTCCATCCACAGTAATGTTAAGGAGGTAATTCCAGGATTTTGATAATTAGGGAAATGGAATTTCATTTCTAAGTCAGAATGGAATATGAAATGAAGGGGAATTTGCAGGTGGTGTCAACACGGATCTTCTGCTTTTATTCTTCTGCATTGTAAAAGTTATGTGTCAGGTGCTGTTGAAGGAAGCCTGGCAAATTGTTTTGGGCACAGTACACCTGCAGCCATGATACACAATGGAGGAAGTAAATATCTAAACTGATGGTGCACCAGTAAAGCAGCCTGCTTTATCATGTTTGAGTGTTGCTGGAGTATTATAGTTAGGTATGTTTAACTCTTACTTTACTGTGCTTTAATATATGTACATTGAGGTTTTAAATCCTTAGATTTGAAATGTTTTCCTTTTATTACTGTTCTTATTCATTTTAACCACATATGCTCTTTATTCTCTGAATCCTCAAAGTCTATTTCACTTTCCAAAGCTTATTGTTCCTTTCCCAAACCTTATTAATTTAAACATTACACAACTTCAAATACCTGCTAATGTTTGGTTGCAACCTTCTTCACTTGTCAGCTGTCCCAACAGTACATGGCTCTGTGGAGATTTCACATTCTCCCTGTGTATGACAGTTTTTGTCAGATGGTCCAGTTTCCTCCCACAGCATAAAAATGTGCAGGTTAGGTGAATTGGCCATGCTAAAGTGTTTGTAGTGTCTAGGGATGTGCAGGCTAGGTGGTAAACACTGATAAACACTGGGTTATGGGATAGAGAAGAAGGCTGGGTTTGGAGAGTCAATACAGACTTGATGGGCTGAATAGCCTCTTTTTGCACTAAAGGAATTCTGTGAGTCTATGATCCTACTGAGGAATTCTGAATCATTCTACATCCATCTTATGTTGTATTTAATGGGCCACTTATGTTCCCACCCTCATTGCTAGCTACAATGTCAGTGGGGAGCCTGTTCACAAATCCAATAACATTCCAGCAGGAATTTAATGTTGGAAGCACCATTAATTGTGTTAAGATGCGACTTCTGCCCCCATTTCAGAAAGCCGATGGCTGAGTGGAATGGACCATGTTCTCAATTCCCATGTGAACACCAATTACCAGCTAGTTCACTTACATCCCTGAAGACATTTGTTCTATATTTTTTCACTCACTTCAGAAATATTATCAATAAGTGGTTTCTGCCATTCTGAGCACTGAAAATTTCTGGTTGTTTCAAAGAAAGCATTAAGAAAAAACTTTGTGAATCTTTTTGTTGCTAAACCAGCAATTAATATTGTTGATTGCACAACCTGTAATTTTAAAAAAAATGTCTTTATTCATATAGATTAAACAAATCAACTTTCCGATGATTGGACTAATGATGTTTGACAAAAATGGAGATCTAGTTGTAGTTGAGCCCAAAAATGGTTACTTTGATGGCATCGTTGACTTCCTTCTCTGTGTTATTTCAGTCAACCAGGCTATTAGCAACATGCCAGAGCCTCTGGAAGAATGTATGGTAAGTACTAGTAAATCAATGTTGTCCTGATGTTTGTGTTGGGAATTGAGCATAATTGACATGGACTGAGTACAGTAGCGCCTCGACTTACGAACTTAATCCGTTCCAGGACCCGGTTTGCGAACCGGAAAGTTCGCGAACTGAATCAATTTTTCCCATTGTTCGGATGGCGTAAGAATGTTTGGACGTAGCAACAAACGCTGTTCACAGCGCATGCGCCAAAGACGAACTGAATGAGATCATGCGGGGCCCTAGAGCTTTTGCGTTCAACAAGCGCGTAGCAAAGCAGAACAATGAAACCACGTGGTCGCACACGGGCTTTTTGCATTCGTACCTTCGTTTGTACCTTGAATTTCGTACGTACGTTGAAGCAAACATTTACATACAATCCTGTTCGTGAACAGGGTCGTTCGTATGTCGAGGCGCTACTGTACTGGTTAATTGACAGAAAATAAAGAATTGGAATAAACAGGTCATTTTTACATTGCTCGAATTTAACTAGTCAGATTCTGAAGGGACCAAATGTAACACAACTATTAACAATCTATATTAATGTTTGGAATCTTGTGATACCATTGGCAGTAAGAATCATGGCAGTGGGAGTTCTTAACTGTTCGGGATAAAATGTCATTCAGGAATTAGGTTGTGGCAGATTGAAGATAGATTGAGTTTCCTGCTGCAAAGCAGCAGGAACTTATAATGCATTAACTTGTCATGCACATTCACTAATGTTACCCAAAAGGAGTACTGAAACCTTTTATCCAGGTATTCTTCCCTTGTGTGACAGACAAAAGACAGGGAGTCTACTCTGATTTTAACTAAACAAACCCTTCGTTATTAGCTCTTTAGATATCAATATAAAACATATATTTGTTGCGACATTTCCTTCTTACTTCATCTAACTTAACCTCACAGTAACTCACTTCATTTAATTTCATTTTACTTTAACTTAATTCATATTTAACTCCAACTCTAATTTTAACTCTATTAACTTTGGCTTTAAACAAATACTACCCTGATTTGAATAAAGTGGCCAACTCTGCTTTTGTTGTAGATTTTGCCTTGTGGTTCTTTGACTCTCTGAAATAAATTCAGGGCATGTGCTTCTCAAATGTCGGTCTCAAGGGCTGACTCCTGCAAAATCCTTCGTGCTGGTAACTTTCATCCCAAAGTGTACTCATTTTTTCAGAAATTTCTCTGGCACTCAGCCAATGAATTGACCAAACCTGATCACAGTGTTTGATTTCAGCCAGTGGAGTTTACTAGTAAACATCTCCCAAAAAATAGTTACATATCATAACTGTATTTAAGATAATAATGGTGACAGTATGTCTAGCAGACAACCATATAATCTCCCTTATCCAGTGGGGAGGGATGCAGGCAGGTCAGAGGATCTTTCTTGTTGGTCTGCTCCTGGGCCTGACCAGGGTGGCAGTAAACAGGTACAGGCAGCAGACTATGGAGGGGATCATTTCTGCTGACTGCCTGCACCTCTTTTGCCGTTATGTTCAAACTCGGGTCTCATTGGAGAGGAAGCACACAGTATCCACCAATACTCTCGATGCCTTTAGGGAAAGATAGGCACCCAGGGTGGTGGAGTGCCTTGCTTCCCTTCCAATTTTATTTTGATTTAGCTCCTGTCCTCCCCTTCATTTTCTTCATGTAAGCATTGCTGTCTGTGCTTTGCTTGTTACTGGGTGACTGGCCACATGGATGTTTTGGTGGTGAAATATTGAATAAAGTTTTTTGCACAATGGTGTCTTTACTGAGTCACTGCACATGCATACAAGCAACAAGTGTTGGAGGGGAAAAAAATAAGCACTACTGCTGTGAAGTGGTACTATAGGGGAGAAAAAATAACCTCCCTTACTTGGTCAATACGGAAAAGTGTAGATCACTGCTTAAGGACAAGTTCCAATATATCCTGGCTACAGTTTTAACCTAGCTTGACCAATGTTCCCAGCAGGCTTGATTATAGCTGAAGTAACTGCAAAGAGGCCAGTATCCCGACACCAAGTCACTCTTTATTTTCGTGCGTACAGTACATGGTCTCTAACCAACCAGCTGAAAACCTGTCGAATGAGGATCTCTGAACCTCTTGCTTATATCTGTCAACCAGTGTTCCCTGATTAACCCAGGTAAACAACATCAATTCAGTGAGACCCATCTGACCCTCGTTCCAATTACTACACCCTTTCCCACTAAGTCTGGGGATGTAGGCCTGTTGTTTCTCTTGTAGCTTCTCCAGGGACATTTTCACCTCAGGTCCGGGTCTCCAACTCTAACTCGTTTACGGGTGATGTATACCGGACTGTAGCCTGTCTCTTGTGCCCAAATCGTCTTGGGACAGTTTCCTTCTCTACTTCAGACACTAATGGTATTGAGACCACATCTGTCTCAGATTCTCAGATTTCTTTGACGCAAGATAGAGGTGGAAAACCCATGGTTGCTGACAGGCTTTCTGCCAGTTCTGAGGGGGTAGGATTTGCTCCTGCCCGTTTGTGATGTAGCAGCTTTCATATGATCCACATGTTTGGTCAGAACCACCTCACATATCTGAACTTTGTCGAGGAGGCAAGTGGCCTTGGTAAATCGAGTGAAGCCGTAGGATGTTTCTTTAAGCCTTCCTTCAATGTTTGGACTGCTGTTCTTACCAGACCATTGGACAATGGATAGTATGGAGCTATGAAATGTGCCAAATTCCATTTATGAAACACTTGAAATCTCTGCTGGTGAATGATGTCCCATTACCTCTAATCAATATTTCTGGAGGTCTGTTTATTGCAAATGATGCTTGCAGGTTTTCAATCATCATTTCTGAGTTTGCCAAATGAACTCTATGTCCATGCAATCACTTTGAATGACCAGAGCGATTGAGCCCATGAAAGGATGGGCGTAGTTGACGTGTAACTGAGTCCAAGGTTTACCTGGCCATTCCCATGAACATGAGGGTGCTGCTGGTGGGAGTCTCTGTCCTTGTTGGCACTCTGGGCACTGCCCCACCAACACAGCTATGTCAGCATCCAATCCTGGACATTAGATGTAACTTATTGCCAACATTTCATTTTGGGGTAACCCCTGGATGACCCTGCTTCAGTCAGTCAGTATCTGGTGGTGGCCCTTACTCAGGATAATCACTCTTATTCCTCATAGTAATATGCTGTCTTCTACGTCTGGTCTGGTCTCACTTGGTCCAGAAAGGTTTCAATCCTGGTTGTGATGGTCCTTTCATTTCCCCCATCACCACCACTGTTTAGTTTTGCGGGTGAAATCTTTTTGAGTCCACAGTCTGATTTCATCTGCATTGACTGGAAGGGGGTCCAGAAAGTTTAAAACCAGAATGAACTCTTCCAGGGCAGACACCACCATTGGGAGGCAGCTCAAGGTGTCCACATTTGCGATTTGGACCCCAACTTGTAATTGTGCACACTAAGAATAAAGGCCCACTGCTCAATTCAACCAGAAGTTATGGGCAACATGACCTAACCTTCTTTAAGTATTCTTAGCAGAGGTTTATGTTCCTTTATTATTATAAATTTATGTCCATAAAGGTATTGGTGGAACTTTCTTACCCCAAAACTGATCACTAAACCTTCCTTCTCTATCAGGGCATATTTGCGTTTGGCATAACCAAACTTTAAGAAATCTACACTATCGGGCATTCCTCTCCATTGGGCCACCATTGAGCCAACACTACTTCAATACCATATGGGGAGGCATTGCATGTCAGCATCATCTCTTGCTTGAGATCATAGTGGGCCAACACCTCAGATGATGGTAGCTGCTTTTCACTCCCCTAAAGGGTATTTCTTAACTACGTGACCATTTTCAAGGCTGACCCTTTCTCGATAGTAGGTGCAAGGATGCCAATATGGGGGGCCCAAGCCTTTTACTACAATCAGTGGTAACTGTACTAACTGCTTCTCGTGGAGACTGGAACCAAAGTTGTATTCTTAGTGTGTAACTGTTTCCCAGTATATGTTCTCAGTCTGGCCAAGGTCTTGCGCAAACTTAAGCATTGGAGTACAGAGCACAACTTGTTAAAGACTGGTTCTGCAACCATTGATGCAACTGTGCCTGCATTGATTTCCATGAGAACCAGGTGACCGTTTAACCAGACATTTATTCTGATTAGTTCTGATTTGGATGTTGCTAAAAATATAACTGTTTCCAACCATATGTTGGTGGACTTTCCAGGGTGTGCACTCTCCTAGATATCAGCGTATGAGTTCTCTTACTCAAGTCAGGTCTTCCAGGATTCATTTAACGTCTTGAGTCAGCGTACAGGCAGCAACTGTAATGGCTTGCAGGCTTGGGTTGTGAAGAACATCTTAGCCATTTTGCTTGGGGTATTTCTGTGGGCTGACCTAGGGTTCCTTTGCTCATGATATGCCCTGGCCCTGTGTAAGATTCAGTAATTGCCGACACTCAAGTGCTGTTCCCCAATTGCAGTCGAATAGGTAAGGGTGTCCATTTCCATTGGGATGCCCTGTAGCTCACATATTCCACTTGCGCATTCTCTAATGACAAAGCCAGTTGTAGTGCCTGTATGAAGTCTAGCTGGTCTTAAGTTAATAGGTGCTTTTGCATGGTTAAATCATTAATCCCATATACCAAATGGTCTCTCAGTATCTTGTTGAGGGTTACATGCCTCTGCCAGTCATCTTAACCTCATCAAAAATCCCAATATGGATTCCCCTTTTTCTTGAACAGTCGAATAAAACTGATAGCACCTCAGAAGTGGAGGAGGTATGGGGGTGTAATTTTCATTAACTAAATCCATCAACTCTTGAAAGATGCCTCAGGAAAAGTTAGGCTGCTAAAAACCAAAAAGCAGTCAGAAAGATTACTCATTCCTTTTCATCTGCCCCAATGTCATTTGCCCAGAAAGAAAACCCCACAATCTTCCATATACCATGCCCAACCTTCAACGGCAGGATCAAATGAGTCAAGCTTCCCAAATAAAGGCATGATGCCAGAAATGCTTATCTGAACTCAAAGACTATTGCAAGTGAATTTTCTTCAGGAGCATTCTGTTTTCTCTTATTGCCACTGAAATAACTGCATAGAGACCGGTACCCTGACCCCAAGTCACCCTTTATTTACATGTGCATAGTGCATGGTCACTGACCAGTCAGCTCAGAACCGGGATCTCTGAACCTCCTGTTAATATCTGTCATCCATGGCTCCCTGATTGGCCCTGGTTAACAACCCCAAACAGGGATCTCATAGTCAATGAGATCTACATGACCCTTGTTTCAATCACTACAGTAGCTCTTAACCAGACTTGTAGCCACCTGACCATGCTAAAACATACTTTTATCAGATTAAATGGTGCCTTTGCAATTAATTATGGAGCAATAAAATACATATGCCTTAGATTCGCAACTGTTTAAAGGCCCTAGTGGCAGGACAGACCCAGTTGAGATTGTAAAGGTAAAAACAATGACGACAGATGCTGAAAACCAAATACTGGATTAGTGGTGCTGGAAGAGCACAGCAGTTCAGGCAGCATCCAATGAGCAGCGAAATCGACATTTCGGGCAAAAGCCCTGCATCAGGAACATAGGCAGGGTGCCTGCAGAGTGGAGAGATAAATGAGAGGGGGGGTGGGGAGAAAGTAGCATAGAGTACAATAGGTGAATAGGGGTGGGGATGGAGGTGATAGGTCAGAGAGGAAGGTGGGGGCCCACCCCCCTCTCATTTATCTCTCCACTCTGCAGACACCCTTCATCCATTCCTGATGAAGGGCCCCCGCCCGAAACATCGACCTCCCCGCTCCTCGGATGCTGCCCGACCTGCTGTGCTCCTCCAGCACCACTCTAATCTAGACTCTGGTTTTCAGCATCTGTAGTCTTTGTTTTTACCCATAAAAATAGAGAAGTCTTGCTAAACCTTTACAAGGCACCAGTCATACACATCTGGAATACTGTGAACAATTCTGGCCCCCTTAACTAAGGAAAGGTTGTTCACCTTGTGAGGGTCTCTAGGACTAGAGAACATAATCTCAGAGTAAGAAGTTTCTCAATTAAGAAGAGAAAAGGAGTATCTGTTTTTCTCTGCAGTAGACTGTACTTTATTTACGGCAGTGGACTGTTGAAGCTGGGTCGTTAAGTACATTCAAGGGCTTTTGCCCGAAACTTCGATTTCGCTGCTCGGTGGATGCTGCCTGAACTGCTGTGCTCTTTCAGCACCACTAATCCAGTTGAGATTGTGGCCACAGTGGCTGTGTTTTTCTATGAAAGGCTCACCCCAAGGACATCATTCAGATTAACTCATTACTCTTCCACCAAATAAAGATTTACACCTTATGTCATTCCTTTGAGCTGACTTGGTTTGAGCTTGTTCCAGTCAGCACAAGACAATAGTTGAGGCTTGGGTAACTTGAGTTCACAAGCTGCTGTTTTTATGTGTGAGTAGCCCCTGACCAACACTCAGGAAGTCATTGAGGGAGTGATCTTATAGAGGCTTATAAAATCATGAGGGGCGTGGATAGGATAAATAGATAAGGTCTTTTCCCTGAGGTGGGGGAGTCCAGAACTAAAGGGCATAGGTTTAGGGTGAGAGGGAAAAGATTTAAAAGGGACCTAAGGAGTAACTTTTTCACACAGAGGTTGGTGCATGTATGGAATGAGCTGTCAGAGGAAGTGGTGGAGGCTGCGACAATTACAACATTGAAGAAGCATGTGGATGGGTATATAAATAGGAATGGTTTAGAGGGATATGGGCCATGTGCTGGCAAATAAGACTAGATTAGGTTAGGACAACTGGTCGGTATGGATGAGTTAGACCGAAGGATCTATTTCCATGAATCAGATCAACACAGGCAAGTTAACCTCTTGCTGATTATCACTGATCATACTTCCTCAGCAGATGAATCAATACTCCTTGGGGCAGCACAGTGGCTCAGTGGCTCAGTGGTTAGCACTGCTGCCTCGCAGCACCAGGGTCCCAGGTTCAATTTCAGCCTCCGGTTGACTGTCTGTTTGGAGTTTGCACATTCTCCCCGTGTCTGCATGGGTTTCCTCCGGGTGCTCTGGTTTCCTCCCACAGTCCAAAGGTGTGCAGGATAAGTGAATTGGCCATGCTAAAATTGCCCATAGTGTTAGGTGCATTAGTCAGAGGGAAATGGGTCTGGGTGAGTTACTCTCCAGAGGGTTGGTGTGGACTTGTTAGGCTGAAGGGCCTGTTTCCACACTGTAGGCAATCTAATCCTCCATGTTGAACATCTGGAATGCAGAATGTCCTCTGGGTGGGTCTTAGTTTCCATCAAAAAGAGTGGCCCAACAACACAACTGCTGACCAAACTGCTTTAGTCCTAACAGATGTAACTGCTAGACTGAGTCTGCGATGGGTGATAAGGGAACCAACACGAGGATAAAACATACTTGATGCCATCATCACCGATCTGCCTGCTGCAGATACATCTCTCTAGGACAACATCGGTAGAACTAGGTAGTGCCCTGCCTTTATGAATTCAAAATCCCATCTTCACATTAAGGTATCTTTTATCGCACTGTGTGGCAATACCATCTGATTTTGAACAGATCTAATGACTCAAGAATGACATCAATGAGCTCCTGTAGGTCATGAGCAACAGCAGAATTGTAACCAAACACAATTTGATCATTAAGTAGGGGATCAATGCTAATTTAAAGACGAGTATAAGAGGGCACACTGGAACAGCATTAGGATATCTAAAAATGACGTGTCAACCTGTGAAACTACAAAACAGGACTACTTGAATGCCAGCATTATAAACAACAAGTGATTAAAGAGCTAAGTGATTCAACAACCAACAGATCAAAATTAAATTCTACAGTCTTGCCACATTCAGTTGTAACTGAACAACTAACTGGAGGAGGAGGCTGTACAAATATTCCAATCCTCAATAAAAACCAAAAGAATTCTGGATGCTGTACACCAGAAACAAAAGCAGAAATTGCTGGAAAAGTTCAGCAGGTCCAGCAGCATCTGTGAAGAGAAATCAGAGTTGACATTTCAGGTCAAGTGACCCTTCCTCAGAATTGTGCCCTCTATATCCTCATATTAATAGATTTTGGGCATGACATGACATTGAACTCTTCTTCAATCACCTTTGCCTCCATGCCCGTTTCTTTGGATAGGAATTTTCTCCCTGTCCCACAATCCGCTTCATCCATCTCCAACACTCTTCCCCCCCCCACCTGGGACCACCACACTGGCCTTTTACCTGCATTCCACCTGCTCATCAAGGATAGTCAACGTGACATCGGTTGCCTCAATTTCTCTGCGCCCCCCCCCACCCTTTACCCATTTCAACCTACCCTCCCAGGAACTGACTGCACTCCATGCTCTCAGATCTAACCCTTACTTTGTAATTAAGCCTGCTGATAAGAGGCTGATATGTCAGCTCTCAGATGCCTCCTCCTATCTCCCCCTGGTCTATGATCCCACGGAGAAACATCAGGCCGATGTGACAACTATGGTCATCAACCTCAATTCATCTGGTGATGTTTCCCACCACTGCGTACAAGCTGATAGTCCCCCAACTCCACACAGTTCACTCTACGTTCTCCACAAAATCAATAAACAGGACTACTTGGCAGACCCATTGTTTCTGCCTGTTCCTGCCCCACAGAACTCATTTCTTCTTACCTTGAATCAGCCTTTTCTCCCCTCATTCACTCCCTGCCCACTTACATCCACGATTCCTGATGCTTTACGCCAGTTTCAGCATTTCCAATTTGCGTGCTCCGACTGCCTTCTGTTTACAATGGATGTGCAATCACTTTACATGTCCATTCCCCTTCTTTCTGGAAGATAGGCCTGAGCCGTTCCCATCCAGCACCAGTCTCCTCTGCTTGCCCGAGCATGTCCTCACTCTGAGCAACTTTTCTTTTAACTCCTCTCATTTTCTGCAGGTCAGAGGAGTGCCCATAGATACTCACACGGGCCCAATTATGCTTGTGTATTTGTGGGCTATGTGGAACATTTCTTGATCCAGTCCTATTCTGCACCTCCACCCACCCCCCTCCCACCCCCCCCCCCCAACAACTCTTTCTATGGCATATCGATGATTTCATCGGTGCTGTTTCCCTCACTTGTCCAGAATTGAAAAAGTTTATCAATTTCACTTCCAGTTTCCACGCTGCTCTTACCCTCAACTGGTCCATCTCTGACTCCTCACTTCCCTTCCTTCACATTTCTAGGGATAGGCTGGCCACCAATATTCAGTATAACTCACTGACTCCCACAGGTACCTTAAGTAAAAACCCATTACCCTGCTCCTGTAAATACTTCATTCCGTCCTCCTAGTTCCTGCATCTCCCTTGCACCTGTTCTGACAATGCCACCTTCAGCAAGGAAGCCTCCTAAATATACATCTTCTTCCACAACCAAAGATTCCCCAGAACTATTGTTGACAGGGTCCTTAGCCAGGTTCTGAGGACCCGAAATGTTAACTCTGATTTCTCTTCACAGGTGCTGCCAAACATGCTGAGTTTTTCCAGCAATTCCTGTTTTTGATTCCAATCCACCATAAAGGTGGAGCCCAGCATTTCAGTGCAAAATGCTGGTCCCCTCCAGAGTTCCTCTGCTTCATAGTCTTCTACCAATTCTATCTACACTACATGATAGCAAAAAAACAGGTGGAGGTGCTGGATTTGCAAAGGGTATGGGCCTGAAAATATTCTGGCAACATTATTGAATTCTTGTGCACTAGAGCTTGCCACACACCTAGCCAAGCTGTTCTACGACAGCTTCTACACTGCTATTTACACTGCAAGGTAATTGCCTCGGTACATCCTGTACACAAAAAGCAGGAAGAATACAATCTGGTCAATTATCACTCTATCAATCTATTACTGATCATCATTAAAGTGATGAAAGGCATCATCAACTTGGCAGTATTTGCTTTACAATAACTTGCTTATTGCTCCTTGCTTTGGGTTCTGCAGGGACACTCAACTCAGCTTGGTTCAAACATGGACAAAGAGCTGAAATCCACAGATGACATAAGAGTGATTGCCTTGACATCAAAAATCAAGACTGTAATTGACAAATTGTGATACCAAGGTGCTGTAGCAAAACTGGAGTCACTTGGGTTCAAGAGGAAAACGGGTTTGAGTCACATCTGACACAAAGGAAGATAGCTGTGATTGTTGTAAGCCAGTCATTTCACTCCCAGAACATCACTACAGACTTTCATTACAACCATTGCTGTTTTGCTTTTTTAAAAATCATTTTGGTTGAAGTTGTAAACTGAGAATTGAAGGTGACCTTTGGACTATGAACAGCAGTGTTTTTAAAAAAGAAAGAACAAACAAACTAACATTTGTTTATAGAATCTGGCCTGGAAGTTAATTATCAGTTGATAATTTGCCTCTGCAGATGCTTTATGTTCACATGTTGTCAGATGTTCAGATGTCAATAGTGGCCATCATAGAGAGGCTGGAGCCCCAACCAGTTTAAGAAAGAGAATTTTGAAAATAATAGAAAGAGGAACCAAGGTTTGAGCTGTGTATTTTTTCTTAAAAGGATTGTGGCTGTGAAACCCACATACACAATGGTTCACTTGTTCTCTGGTTATTGTCCTTTTATCAACTTAATAAACATTCTGAGAATAGAATCTCAGTTATAAGAATTAAGTCAATATTTCTGAGAGCCTATTGGAAGCTATTTGCATTGACTCATATCTTCAGAAAACAAGCAAGATATAATACCTTGTGCCTGTGATACCACACATTTTTGAAACTTTTAAATGATCCGGCCAGTTGCACCTCTTTAATTTTCTTTTCAATTTAACCCTTAATTCTGTATGTCTATCTGCCAATTTATGTGTGGATAAGGACTAGAATCAACGAAGATTGGGTTTAAATCATCAACATTAATTAGATTGCCTTGTTGTTTAATTTTGTTCAGCTAAAGCTACTGTGTTAATAATAAAGTATTAATTCTTTATTTAAGCTTTAAACTTGGTGCCTGTTTTCGATTATTAAAAAAAAGTCAGGTTAGGAATCATTGGACAGTTTTAGGGTCATTGAATTTTACTGTGTTATGAAAAAGGGATACAGAGAGGCTGATTTGGTTTGGCTATCTGTCTTCATGTCATACACTTAGGATAGTGCCCGAGGCTTAACCAACATCCGCTGCTTAATCAAATACCTTCCTTCTACTATTAGGTCAGAAGTGAGGATGTGTTAACTGATGAACACTGATGATTGCTTAATACTCAGCATTATTTATGGCTCTTCAGAAGCGGCTCAATATCCAAGCCTGGGATCACAAATGGCAAGTAATATTTATGTCATACAGGTTTCCAACAATGAACATCCCCACCAAAAGAGAATCTAATCATAGTCCTCTGACATCCAATAACATTATCATTATTGAATCAACATTACTAACATTCTGGGGGTTACTATTGACTAGAAATTGAATTGGACTGGCCATATGCAGTGGCTACAAGAGCTGATCAGACAATAGGATTTCTGCAAAAAATAATTCCCCAGTGCCTGTCCACTATCTACCATGCACAAGTCAGGAGTGTGTTGAAACACTCCACTTGTCTGAACAAATGCATTTCCAAAATTTGCAAGAAGCTTGACACTATCCAAGATAAAGCAGCCTGCTTGATTGGCACCACACCCAACAAAATTCACTGCCTTCACCACTGGCATCAGTAGCACCACTGTGTACCGTCAACAAGATGGTCTACAGAAATTCACCAAGAGCTGCTTAGACTGCACCATCCAAATCTATGATCACTTTCATCACAAACGGCAATGGTGGCAGACACAAGGGAACAACATGACCTGTAGGTGACTTGAAAATAATATATCAATAGAAATGGATATGATATAGTTGGGATTACAGAAATGTGCCTGCATGGTGACTAGGGATGAGACCTGAATATCCAAGCATATTAGTTTTTAAGAAGGACAGACAAAGATGCAAAGGAGATGAAGTAGCATGGCTGACTTTCATTTATAGAGTCATGGAGTCAAACATAATCCCAAACTAAGTTAGTCCTGCCTACTTGCTTCTTGCCCCCGTATCCATCCAAGCCTTTCCTAATCATGTACTTATTTAGATTAGATTCCCGACAGTGTGGAAACAGGCCCTTTGGCCCAACTAGTCCACACTGACCCTCCGAAGAGTAACTCACCCAGACCCATTCCCCCTGACTAATGCACCTAACTCTACGGACAATGAAACATGACCAATTCACCTATCCTGCACATCTTTGGACTTATCCAAAGATATTTTAAATGTTCTAATTGTACCCACATTCAACACTTCCTCAGGAGGTTCATTCCACATGCGAACCACACTGTGTAAAAATTTGGTCCTCATCTTTTTTTAAGTCTCTCTCCTCTTACCTTAAAGTTGTGCCCCCAGTCCTGAAATCCCACATCCTAGGGAAAAGACAACTACCATTAACTCTATCTATACTCCTCATTATTTTATAAACCTCTATAAGATCACATCTCAACTTCTTACGCTCTAGTGAAAAAAGTCCCAGCCTATCCAACCTTTCTTTATAACTCACTATCTCCTAGTTGCTGCAAACCTTCCATACCTGGTAAATCCTGGTAAATCTCTTCTGAACCCTCACCAGCTTATGAATATACTTTATATAACTGGGCGACCAGAACTGGACACAGTATTCCAGAAGATGCCTCATCAGAAACAAATCTTCTGGTGGGTACATAATGTAGGATTGTATTACATTATTCTCATAAAAGATTTCCCTGAATTTAACAAGCTAATAAGTTTTCCAGGATCTGACAAAAGGGGAGCAAATAGAGGCAAAATGTTTCCACTATTCAATTTTCAAAAACGCAGTGTGAGCTTGAAATAAGATTGAAATGATACAGTTGGTGAGGATTTAAATGAGGCTGGAAGATTTCCGAGATTAACATGAATATCTCCACAAAAATCATCACCATGAAAGAGGTCCTGGGATTAAATATAACCAGGCTGGGTAAGGAAAAGAAAAAAAGTAAACTCGAGAGCTAAGAATAACTTCAGAATGTGTCTGGGAGAATTGAATGCTTTGAATGTAAAGTGTAACCATGGAGTTGAAGAGATTTAGTCATATTGAATGTCAAAAGGTAAAAATAGCTGTTAAGTTTGTTTAGGTGATTTAAAGTACAAGTTATCCATAGAAATTGTGCTTAGTCAATGCAGCTTTTAATATAAATATAAATATAAATTGCTGGAAAAGCTCAGCAGACTGGGCAGAATCTGTAGAGAGAATCGGAGTTTAATGTTTTGGGTCAAGTGATTCTTCCTCAGAATGAGTTCCTCAGTTATGAGGAAAAGTCACTCAACCTGAAACATTAACTTTGATTCTCTCCACAAGATGCTGCCTGACCTGTTGAGCTTTTCCAGCAATTTCTATTCGTGTCTCTGATTTATAACATTCACAGTTCTTTCAGTGTTTATTTAGCTTTTAATATGTTGCATCAAAAGTTGTAAAACTTGAAAGTGTATGGTGTGATCCTTTAAGTGTGCCAGTAGGATTATAAATTTAATATTAAAAGTGATCAGTCTCTAAGGAATGCAAAACAAACTTAAAAAGTAATGGTGAGAGACTGGGAAATGTTTATGTTCAGAGACACTGGGTGCCCCAGTACATGAATCAAAGAAAGTTAATATGCAATTATTGACAGCAATTTTGAAGGCAAACAATATATTGCCGTTTCCTGTGAGGGAATGTATTATAAGAGTATATAATTCTTACTACATTAGTACATGGCATAAATCTTTTCTGCAGGCTTCTGAATGCCGTGTTTAGTCTCAAATGTGGAATAAAAGCCTGTATTATGTGAGAAACAGTAACTCATGATGGAGTCTTATAGGCATCTATGTGTCCACCTAATGACTACCAGGCTACTTTCTCACCAGCCCCATGCCCCACTCCTATTTATCTCTCAGTCCCCTTAATTCGTTCCCCCCCACCCGGAATTTCCTGATGAAAGGTTTATGCCCAAAACATAGATTCTCCTGCTCCTCGGATTCTGCCTGACCTGCTGCGCTTTTTCCAGCACTACACTTTTTGACTCTTATAGAAATCTGAGTGCTATGCCAGAATCAGACAAGAAGTCACCAGTAAGGTCCATCTCAATGTTGGGATCATCATGCTTCATTTTTATGCTTTTCACAAGTGGCATGATAAATTTCTCACAATGAATGGTGAGTTACCAATTCAGGGAATTATTGCTTGCTGAGTGCTTTGTTGATGGCATAATTTCTATTTTGCCAAACCTAACAAAGAAGTCATATATTAAGAAAGCTTGACATGGAAACTATAGTGGTTACATGAATGGATTCTGTTTATTGCTTGCTCTGAAATGCAGCTCAGGGCACGATCTAAAGGCATCAGGCAAAAGCATCAATTATCCATGGATATTGATATTTGGCATTTACCAACCTCTTGGGAACATCATGGTACCTCTCCGATACAATGGCAGAGCGCTGTGGAAGGACAGAATGCACTAGCAACTAGCATTGAAAGGCTGTATTCTCTGGTAATACAACTGCATTACCCCTCCATGTGTCACACCTCCCCATTAAAGACATTGCTGAAAAACGCATTGACACATATTCTTTTGGACCAAGAAGTGACAAAAGAATATTGATGTAGAGCATAGAATTAACTGCAGCTCCCAAATCCCTGTACATACCCTGTTCCTCTAATTCCAGTTGATGCAGCTGACTCTCACTATAGACCTTAATCCATTAATCTATGGTCCTAATGTGATTCTTGATGTTGTAGCAAGGCCATTTGGGGCTAGAGGTAGAGATGGACAACTAGATGTAAGTTGAAATTAGTGACATTTACGAAAGTGTGCAAGATCATATGCTGTGCATCATCACCTGTGTCACTAAAATGTCCTCACCAGGTCTTCTCCCTTTCTCCCAGTAAATCTTAGTTTGCTCCCTGGTTCTGCAGCAGGATAGTGAGCCTGCTGAGCACTGGAGGTATTGATCCTGAAGGTTTGGTTGAGCAACCCCAGGGGTGCTTGTGTCTAAAAGAGCCAGGATTGCTGAGGGTTTTCTTGACAGAGGTAAATTGATTCTCCTTGGCTTCAACTACCAAGGAGGGGACAAGCAAAGTGAAGGTGAAGGCTCAGGAACATCTAGAGTTCTGAGCAGAGATTTCTGAGTGCTGTGTGTGGTTTCTCCTCCATCTGGATGATGTGTGACACCGCCCTCTCTCCTTTTGAAGAAAGAGCACTTGGAGTGCATGTCATTTGTCCATCACTCCATTACCATGACTTCAGTCCTGAGGACTAATGCCTGGCGAGGTGGATTGCAAGTGTGTATCTCTCATGCAAAGGGTGCTGGAATTGGCTTTCCAAAGAGGCAGACAAGAGGCACTGAAATACCATCGCGTCTCATATACCTATCTACTCTCCTGTTCCCCATGCGTGTCAATCAAGTCACTGATTGTCAGTCTTATAGGGTCCTCTTCTGCTTGGGGCTGAGCGGTTGCCTGGCCTTCAGAAACCTTCCGAATGCCTTGATTTGAATGTTTCTTCCTCAACTAGTTGTGGCGGTTTCATAATGAGGTGCCACCAGATTCTGATTTAAATTTTCTAAGCCTCCTGTTCCCAACAAGGTGTCAGTATGGGCTGGTGTGGGGTGCAGGAGATAGTCTTGCCAAAACTTCCTCTGAGACCTCAGTAGGATTATTTTCAGAGGTTGAGGTAGTTCCACTGCAGTGGTGGTTGACATGTTGGTTGTATCTACAAGACCAAAACAGAGAGAAGGCTTTGCAGCCGGGAGTTAGAAGTGATAATAGACAATAGGTGCAGGTGTAGGCCATTCTGCCCTTCGAGACAGCACCTCCATTCATTATGATCATGGCTGATTGTCCTCAATCAGTATCCTGTTCCTGCCTTATCCTCATAACACTTGATTCCTCCACCCTTAAGATCTCTATCCAACTCTTTCTTGAAAGTATCCAGAGACTTGGCCTCCACAGCCTTCTGGGGCAGAGCATTCCATACACCCACCACTCTCTGGGTGAAGTAGTTTCTCCTCAACTCTGTTCTAAGTGGCCTACCCCTTATTTTTAAACTGTGTCCTCTGGTTCGGGACTCACCCATCAGCGGAAACATGCTTCCTGCCTCCAGAGTGTCCAATCCTTTAATAATCTTATATGTCTCAGTCAGATCCCCTCTCAGCCTTCTAAACTCAAGCATATACAAGCCCAGTCACTCCAATCTTTCAGCATAAGATAGTCCCACCATTCCGGGAATTGACTTTGTGAACCTATGCTGCACTACCTCAATAGCCAGAATGTCTTTCCTCAAATTTGGAGACCAAAACTGCGCACAATACTCCGGGTGCGGTCTCACCAGGGCCCTGTACAGCTGCAGAAGGACCTCTTTGCTTCTATACTCAACTCCTCTTGTTATGAAGGCCAGCATGCTATTAGCTTTCTTCACTGCCTGCTGTACCTGCATGCTTGCTTTCATTGACTGATGTACAAGAACACCTAGATACTTGACTCCATTTAGGTAGTAATCTGCCTTCCTGTTCTTGCTACCAAAGTGGATAACCCCAGATTTATCCACATTAAACTGCATCTGCCATGTATCCATCCATTCACCTAGCCTGCCCAGGTCACCCTGTATTCTCATTACATCCTCCTCACATTTCACCCTGCCACCCAGCTTTGAGTCATCAGCAAATTTGCTAATATTACTTTTAATACCTTCATCTATATCATTAATGTACATTGTAAAAAGCTGCGGTCACAGCACTATCCCTGCGGCACACACTGGTCAACCATTCCGAAAGGGAGCCGTTTATCACTACTCTTTGTTTCCCGTCAGCCAACCAGTTTTCAATCCGTCAGTATTTTGCCCCAAATACCATGTGCCCTAATTTTGCTCACTAACCTCCTATGTGGAACTTTGTCAAAGGCTTTCTGAAAGTCCAGGTATACTACGTCCACTGGATCTCCCTTGTCCATCTTCAGAGTTACATCCTCAAAAAATTCCAGAAGGTTAGTCAAGCGTGATTTCTCCTTCATAAATCCATGCTGACTCTGACCTATCCTGTCACTGCTATCCAGATGTGTCATAATTTCGTCATTTATAATTGACTCCAGCATTTTTTCCTATCACTGAGGTCAGACTAACTGGTCTATAATTCTCTGTTTTCTCTCTCCCTCCTTTCTTAAAAAGTGGGAGAACATTGGAAAATGATCACCAATACATCCATGATTTCTAGAGTCACCTCCTTCAGTACCCTGGGATGCAGACCATCAGATCCCAGAGACTTATCAGCCTTCAGACCTAACAGTCTCTCCAACACCATTTCCTGCCTAATATAAATTCCCTTCAGTTCAGATCCTTCAGCCACCATTACATCTGGGAGATTACTCGTTTCTTCCCCAGTGAAGACAGATCTAAAGTACCAATTCAACTCTTCTGCCATTTCTTTGTTCCCTGTAATAAATTCACCCATTTCTATCTTCAAGGGCCCAATTTTAGTCTTAACCATTTTTTTTCTTTTCACATACCTAAAAAAGCCTTCACTATCCGCCTTTATATTTTTGGCTAGTTTACCTTCGTACCTTATTTTTTCTTTGCATATTTCCTTTTTACTTATCCTCTGTTGTTCTTTAAAAGCTTCCCAGTCCTCCGATTTCCCACTCATCTTTGCTATGTTATACTTTTTCCTTTTTGTCTTTATATGGTCCTTAACATCCCTTGTCAACCCCGGCCACCCTTTAGGATCTTTCTTCCTTTTTGGAATGAACTGATCCTGCATCTTCTGCATTATACCCAGAAATACCTGCCATTGTTGTTCCACTGCCATCCCTGCTAGGGTATTGCACCATTGAACTTTGGCCAGCTCCTCCCTCATAGCTCCATAGTTCCCCTTATTCAACTGAAATATTGTCACTTCCGATCCTACCCTCTCCCTTTCAAACTGCAGATTAAAGCTTATCATATTATGGTCACTACCTCCTAATGGCTCCTTTACTTTGAGGTCCCTGATCAAATCCGGTTCGTTGCACAACACCAGATCCAGAATTGTTTTCTCCCTGGTAGGCTCCAGCACAAGCTGTTCTAAGAATCCATCTCGGAGGCACTCCACAAACTCCCTTTCTTGGGGTCCAGTACCATCCTGATTCTCCCAGTCTGCCTGCATGTTGAACTCCCCCATAACAACTGTAGTAATATCTTTGTGACAGGCCAATTTCAGCTCCTGATTCAACTTACACACTACATCCAGGTTACTATTTGGGGGCCTGTAGATAGCTCCCATTAGGGTCTTTTTACCCTTAGAATTTGTCAGCTCTATCCATACTGACTCTACATCACCTGCTTCTTGGTCCCCCCCCACGCAAGGGACTAAATATCATTCCTTACCAACAGAGTCAACCCACCCCCTCTGCCAGTCAGTCTGTCCTTACGATAGCATGTATAGCCTTGAATATTCATTTCCCAGGCCCTGTCCGCTTGAAGCCACGTCTTAGTTGTCCCACAACATCCTAACTGCCAATTTCCAAATGAGCCTCAAGCTCATTCACCTTATTTCTAATACTTTGTGCATTCATATATAATATTTTTAATTTGTTACTCCCCTCACCCTTCCTATCAATCCCTATTTCACTTGACCTTATGGCATGATCCTTTTTTGAGTTTTCTGCCCCATTGATTCCATTGTCTTTCTTGACTTCTCTTGTTCTAACTTTCCCTTTAACTTCTTTCTTAAACTTCCAGTTTGTCCCTTCCCCCCCCCCCCCCCACCCCCGCTATTTAGTTTAAATGCAGCTGTGTTGCAGTGGCAAACCTACCTGCCAGAATGCTGGTCTCTCACCTATTAAGGTGCAACCCATCCCTCTTGTATAATTTATCCTTACAGCTAAACATACCCCAATGATTCAAGAGTTTAAACCCTTGCTTCCTGCACCAGTTCCCCAGCCACACATCCAAGTCCATTATCTCCCTGTTCCTGTCCTCTCCAGCCCGAGGAACTGGAAGCAAACTGGAGATAACCACCCTGGATGTCCTGCTTTTCAGCCTTCTTCCGAGTTCTCTGAAGTCCCGCTGTAGTCTTCTTCTTCCCGACGTCATTTGTGCCGACATGCACCACCACGTTTGGCTCTTCACCTTCGCCCTTGAGGATTTCCTGCACTCTGTCTGCGATGTCCTTAATCCTGGCACCAGGAAGACAACACACCATTCTCAAATCCCGCCTGTTGCCGCAGAAACCCCTTTCAGTCCCTCTCACTATGGAGTCCCCTATTACCACGGCTCTGTGTGATGTCTGACTGCTCGGCTCTGCCTCCACACCAATTTCTGAATGGCAGACCTGACCGCCTCTCGGGCTGGTAGTGATGTCTGTCTCTACGGTTTCCAAGAGATTCAACCTGTTCCTCACAGGTACTTCCCCCGGGGTCTCTTGCACTTGTCTCATCTCTGCCTTCCTCATTGTTTTCTCCCTTCTACTCTCTTCTGGTATGCTTAGTGTAATAACCTCGCTGAAGGTCCTGTCCAGAAAGATCTCGTTCTCTCGGATGAGCCTGAGGTCATCTAGTTCCTTCTTCAGTGCTGCAGTATGCTCTGTCAGAAGCTGAACGTGTACACACTTTCCACAGTTATACATTATAAGCCCTGAGAAGTTGATCTGTGGCCTCTTCCCCATTTTCAGATCTGCCATGATATCAACCTGAGCTAAACATCCATCATCTTCTACAATGATTAGCAATTTGATTAGACGAGCCAGCTACACCAGAGTCCCTGACCTCCTACATCATGCACGCATAACACTGAATCAGCTTAGCAGTCATATCTTCACCCTCTTCAACTGTGGCGTAATCACTTCTTTCAATTTCTTTGTCGAAGACTCCTGAGCCAAAGACTTGCTCTTTTCTCAACAGAAACTCAACAGAAATGATGTGCAATGGATGGCATTGGCAGCAAGGTTCATGTGAGAATTGCATTGAAATGAAAAGTGCTACTTACTTAGTTGATGGAATCTGATGTTTGGCATTCCCATAAGACTGATCTCAGTCTTCTCCTGCAAAGGCAAGAATACTTTCTTCGTATTTGGTAGGGAAATTATTATCTGGCATCCCTCCAGCCAAATGGATTTATTTTGCTCTGCTGTCGTCTCCTGTCATGAGAGTAAGGGAGGGACTGAATGCGATGAAAGAGGATGGGTATTGCTGCTGCTGCAGGTGAGTGAAAGATGGTGAAGTGTTCTGAGGTCGTGAGGAGTTAGCGTAGAGGCCATGCAGAGTTAGTGGTGTGTGAAGTTTTGGGGTGGAGACAACAGGTGAGGAAAGATGTTGCAGGCAACAGCGAGAGTGGTAGAGTAAGAGCTTTGGTCGAAGGTGGGTGCAATGGCAGAGATAGAGTGAGTGTGAGGTTGCAAAAAGACAATGTGGTACTTATTTTGGCACAGCAGAGAAGGTAATTGACTTCTGAAAGCACTGCTTGTTCTCCCATGGAATGCTAGATCTGTTTGAAATCTATTCCATGCAGAAAGATGGCAGTGCCACATTGCACAGCACAGGTTATGGTTAAGTTCATTCTTACTCTCCACAAGGTGGTCATTCCTTATTGGTAATATATACGTAGTGACTATCTGAGAAAACTGGAAAATATTGCATTGTTTAAACACTTCCCGGATTAAACAGGGTTTTAAAAACAGGGAATGCTAAAAATTTAATGTTTTCAGAATTTAGCTGCTACTCACAGAAAATCAAATGGCTTTCGAAAAACAACTGTGGAAAGCTTTTAGGGAGATAAAAGGTAGATTTCTTGCCTTTTTTGATTTTGAAATATCTATGGAGGCCTTTATGTTAATGATTGCCTACCTACTCTTCCTGGACTTAGTTTTCTGTTTTACAGACCTAGGCAGTCAGCAAGGAAGACGCACAGAAGCTGAAAATTTCCCATGTTCTCTCAATAGAATTTAAACGGAACCTGACAATGTTTCCTAATATCAGAATTTCTGAATACATTATAAGCCCTGAGAAGTTGATCTGTGGCCTCTTCCCCATTTTCAGATCTGCCACGATTTCAACCTGAACTAAAGATCCATCATCTTCTACAATGATTAGCAATTTGGTTTTGTCGACAGGAAACCTGGTGGACAATGAGAAGTCATCACATTCTATCCTGTTAGAACTCTAAAAGATGAAAGACGTAACAGCAATCTAGGTTTGTTCAATATATCGCATCAGCTATATGACAGTATGATCTTTTGCTATAAGTTCTGTGTCCTCTGATCCTGCTCCACTAGCTACCTAACGTAGAAGCAGTACTCCGAAAGCTTGTACTTCCGCATAAACCTGCTGGATTCTAACTTGGTGTTGTGTGATTTTTAACCTTGTCCACCCCAGTCCAACACCAGCACCTCCACATCCTCCTTAAATGGAGATAACTAGTCTCTTAATAGTTCTAAACTATCTATCTTCAGTAGAAAGCATTTTACACATCCATCTTTAATAAAGGCCTTTGCAAACTGAATTGAAAGCAAAAACTTTATTCAAGCTATGCATGTTTCCTCTAAACAAAACAAATTACAATTTTCAGGTCCTTATAACTGAAGTGCATGAGATTGTTTGCTTATCTTCTTTCATACTGTTCAAATATAAAAGAATCCCAATAAGCTCCAAGAATGGGCGGCATGGTGGTACAATGGTTAGCACTGCTGCCTCACAGCGCCAGAGACTCGGGTTCAATTCCCGCCTCAGGCGACTGTCTGTGTGGAGTTTGCACATTCTCCCCGTGTCTGTGTGGGTTTCGTCCTGGTGCTCCGGTTTCCTCCCACAGTCCAAAAATGTGCAGGTTAGGTGAATTGGCTATGCTAAATTGCCCGTAGTGTTAGGGGCAGGGGTAAATGTAGGGGATTGGGTCTGGGTGGGTTGCGCTTCGGCGGGTCGGTGTAGACTTGTTAGGCCGAAGGGCCTGTTTCCACACTGTAAGTAATCTAAGTAACTATTCGGTACAGCTTCTCTCAGAGAGCATATATATCACCAGAAGAAACTTCTCACTTTTAAACTGTAATTTTTAGTTGCTAAATATAAACAAAGCTAGACTTTAAAGAAAGATTAACCCTTATAAATCTGGTATGTTTATGGATGATGTTGTCAAATGGCTGCAAGGCAGCATGTGAATGCAAAAAAGGAGAGGGTCAAGGTTAGGTTCTGGGAGAACTCCAGAGGGAATGGCGTGTGAACTAGGAGCCATTCCAGTTAATTTTATGATTAATGGAGGAGTCAGGTTCAGACAATCAAATTCTCCTGTTTACCTTTAGCTGCAAAACAAAGTTACATGGGTGTAAACTGATAAAAAGAAAGTCCTAAACGGATACCATCTCATTAAATTGTGGAATCAATTGATCATTATTTGGCCTACCAGGTCAATGTTACTATCAAATCAACATTAACTTCTATTATTTTAAATTTTGTATTGTTTTGTTTGAACATTATGAACTTCTGCTGTGTTTCATTGCCATTCTAATTGAAAGGGTTCTCTCTTGTTTGACCATGTAATGATTCCATGATATTAGAAAATTCTGTAGAACTGCAGTGCTCTAGAATGAGAAACTATGAGGATCATTATGTCCTCTAATTCTACGATGAACACTTCGAAATGTTTTGTAATTCGGGATCATTTCCTTGATAAAGTGTATGGCTACTGTGCCTTATCCTGAAGATTTTCTGGAATCAGATGTATTTTTAGCCAGAAGCCAATCTGCGAGTTATGTTGTAGCTCTGAAGTATCCAGGAGCCCTGTCACAGATTGACATAGTCAGTGTCTTCTGTACTGCTTGCCATAATTGAAATAAAATATTTTCTCTTTAAAAGTGAAATGTACTGTTCTTCACAATCTAAAGTAACCTATTAATGTTGAAGTTCTACATTGCCATATGACTGTTGTATATATGGAAAATATGAGTGTTAAAAAAATTGTATTTATGCAACATTACAATATATGTGCCCATATTTAGACAATAGCAAAAAGGAGGCCACCATAACCTCAATGGTATACCAGGACCTGGACATTATCCAGCTCTTGGTACACAAATTTGTTTAACCTGACACTGTATTTATGACTCAACAACTGAATACAAAATTGTTGGAGATCATTATTTTACATTATGAAGCATATTGTTATTAAGTTATTGAATTGAACTTTTAAGTCATAATTTCCTGATTGTTTCAGATAGAGATTCTGGAAAGTGATTTTCAAAACAAGGTTCACTATATTGACATGAAGGAAAATTTAAATTTCTCTGTCAATTTTGTGCCAAAGCCAGGAACTAGTGCACGTTGTCTGGTAAGTGACCATGTTTGAAATTGAGCACTGCCGTTACCTGAAATGGAAACTGAACTGTTTAACATCTTTTAAGTATTGTATAAATTATGGTTTTTTTATATCCTGGAATATTAGCAAAGGACAAATGATGATCTCATTTTGTTTTTATGGTTGTTTATTCTCTTCCATAAGTAACATTCGACCAGCTTTGTTTTATTACTGAGTAACTTTTAATCTGGGATAAAAGTCACATTTCTAGTTTTTGTCATTGAACTTTAGTAAGTGATAAAAAGTCGATAAATTCTAAGGTTTCTCATCCACTTTGTTTTACTTTGTTGAACCAAGTTTGTAATATTATGGAATTGGTATCTTTGCATTAAATATTATTTTGTCATATTGTGGAATTAGTCTATTGGGAATATTACAGCAATTTAATATTAGATATGGACGACTAGCTGGATTAAATCAACTAATAGCAGAATATGGTGTGAGTGTAGAATATGGTGTGAGTGTAGAATATTTCAGCAGAAAAGCAGGTTGTTTGGGGCAGCTACTACTGTTTTTTGTAGGAGAGGATACTCATCATGCTACCATTGCAAGTCAGGTGATCAACTTGATTCACTGAGTATAGAAAAAATGCCAGTAGCAGCACTAGGGGTATCTCAAAATGTGATACCAATGTGGGAAAGACACAGCACAGCATTACATGTCTGCTAAACAGTTTAAACTGCATTCTTTAGGAAGAGCAATGACAGACTGCAACCAATGAATCAGCCAAAGCTCTTCAGTCCTGCTCCATCTAATCATCAAAGCTCACAACCCTAAGGATGGGTTTCCTATATATGATGATGTCAGGTTGATGAGTTCATGTCCTTATGGTAATACAGATGCAGTTAATGGCCTCCTGTATTTGAGGGAAGCCTGCTAATTCCAAAATTCTCTTGGCTAGCTGCATCTGTGGAGATATAGAAAAGGTACACAGGGCAGTTCAGAGGTATGAAGTATTATTAACTACTAGGAAGATAACCCCATTTCTTCAAAGGAAACATCAAGGCCCACAACTATAATCAGGAGTACAGGAGATACTCAAACTCTCTTGCAGAAGAAGGATTTAGCGTTCCCTCCAGAGAGTACAATGAAAACCAAAATGTTGGCAAATGTGATAGGGGGAGAGTCCATCCAGCTCCACATACAAAGTCCAATTGGAATATGGCTTGACTATTGGTTGTCAGGTAATCAAGAAATTACCTATGGATGAAAGTGGTTTAATCTTGGGGAATGGTATAGCAACTGTGAAAGTTACAACTTTATTTATGATGAAATGTTCAGTGAGACTAAAGAGATGGAGCAATTATTTCTGTTGACCAGAGTGTTGTGAAATTAGGTGTAGTAATTGTAGATTGGGAGGCAGGAAGTTAGAATTTGGTGTTATAAAATTGTAAAATGCTCAGGGACAAGAATTGCATGGTATCTTTAAAAGATGGTGCTTTCTCGGTGCTTAGAGATTTAAAATGGATGTCTGTGAGCAGCAGGTTGAATGTTTACAAGTTCACAGAGAGTACCCAGATTGAAACATCTTTATCGAAAGGTCATATAGTTAGTAGGCCAAGCAACAGTTTTTAGGAGAAAGCGAGGACTGCAGATGCTGGAGATCAGAGCTGAAAATGTGTTGCTGGAAAAGCGCAGCAGGTCAGGCAGCATCCAAGGAGCAAAAGGATCCTGAAGAAGGGCTCATGCCCGAAACGTCGATTCTCCTGCTCCTTGGATGCTGCCTGACCTGCTGCGCTTTTCCAGCAACGCATTTTCAGCAAACAGCAGTTTTTACCAAGACAACAGTTGTTTTTGAATTTAGCTAATCAATTTGAACCAGGTACTTAGACACCAAAAACCTATTAAATTTAAATCTGATGGTTTTGACAACATAGGACAATCATATTGTAAGAAATATTGATATGTCGTCAAGGGTATAAAAGAAGAGGGCAATTGGACAGAGACCCAGAGCAAACTGCCATCCACCAGATCTAATGGCCCTGAGCTCCTGAGAGATAATTTTGGGAGACTAAATTCTTTTTTTTGTAAATGTTACGACACGGGGTAAACCCTCTTGCTTAATTTAAATCAGCAACCACAGAAAATATTTATTCCATGCAGTAATCTGTGAAAATTCAAGAGGCTAAGAACTATTTAAAGTAAAAATTAATAACTTTATTTCTGAAAGTATAACAGAGAATAATTAACTAACAAATATTTACAACTCCCTCTAACCTATCTTTTACTTTCCCCTCTACAAAACTGGTCCGATAAAAATCCTGATTAAGATTTACAAAACAAAACTTCTTATCTCAAAACGAGTCAGCTTTTGGTTCTTCTCTGTATTCCTGTCTTCTTTTCTTCTTCTTGAGGATTCTGCTTCACAGGTTACTGATCGATTAAAGTACCTTAAAGAGAGCTATTTTTCAGACAGTCTCTACATGCTGGTGACGTGGCAGTTCTCCTTTCAACAGTTCAATTTTTCCCGGTCTTATACCCCCAAATCATCGGATTATGTCATTGACTTTTAAGATTGTCAATATACTAAATTCAAGCTTGATTGGAATTTGGTATTTTTCGAGGTATAATTTAAAATGATTGTCCAAATTCGGATTTGTTTTTGTCTCCAGGCAAACAGCTAATCGGGTCGTTTGACCAAATGTAACTTTTTTTTTCAGAACCCTTGGTGCTGTCAGGTAGTTCTACTAGCTTTTAACTTTCTTAAAGGTACAGTACACCCACATAACTTCAGTACACCCACATACACCACTTCATGACAAATATGAGTGGGACTTGTATTTATTGAAACAACCTACCAGAAGAATCTTGCTTTATTCAGGAATAGTTAGAAGGGATTTGTTAATAGTTTAGTTAATTTGTTCACTGTTAGAGTTAGATAAATAAATTGTTATTAGTTGATTTTAAACATGATTTTGGAGGTACTGGTGTTGGACTGGGATGTACAAGGTTAAAAATCACATAACACCAGGTTATAATCCAACAGCTTTATTTGGAAGCACTAGCTTTCAGAGTGTTGCTCCTTCATCAGATGGTTGCCTAACAACCACCTGATGAAGGAGCAGAGCTCTGAAAGCTAGTGTTTCCAAATAAACCTGTTGGACTATAAACTGGTGTTGTGTGATTTTTAATGTTGATTTTAAAGTGAGTATCTGGGATTTCTTTTATTCCACCACTAGAAGTTTCTGAAAACCAGGTGACACCACTTTTCACACTCCTTTTACAGATTGTAGGGCAAGGCGCTCTTCTTTGGGTGTTTTGGTTTTATTTCTCAGAGGGGTGTCAACCTCCGCTTTGTAGCAAAAGCAATATCTAAACAAAGTCCATCACCAGTGGTCACAGTAATACCATAACCAGATGTCAAATAACTGAAGAGCTTTTCAGGATTGAGGATAATTCAAAAATATTTGGTATGTCTTCTTTAACTGAGGTTCAGGAGTTAATTAAGCTAGCACCTGCAGCTAACACTGAGGCTGAGGTTGCAAGTGTTCCAGAGTGCTATTATATAAACAATGAAGTTTTGATGAAGAAGTAAAGACATCCTCAAAGACCATCCAATGAATAATGGACAGTTGTTTATCAAATAGTGGTACAGCTCAAGTATCGTATGGTGATATTGTGAGTAGCACATGAAATTCCTTTGGCAGGACATATAATAATGCATAAAAAGCAGGCATCGATAACCAGGTACCTTACATGGCCAAAACTTATGATTTCAGAAAGATGCAGTACAGTTCTGTAAAACATTTCACACATATCAAATGTATTAAATCAGCACCTTTGATGCACATGCCAGCTTTTCAATTGAGTAGATTGTGTAGGACCACTACTGCAAATAAAAGCAGGATATAAATTTTTTTTACAGTTATGTGCATGACAATCCAATTCCCAAAAGCTATTCTTTCAGAGCATTTACAGCTGGGGTAGTAGTGGAAAAGTTAATTCAGTTTTTTTCTACTTGTTAAGAATACTGATTGAGATCCAATCTATTCAGCGTTCTAACTTTTCTGTCTAACATTTCCAGGAAATCATCAGTTCAGGTATAAAAAAGTTAAAGTCAGTTGTATATCATCTGCATGACAGGCAGCTTTAGAGAGCTACCATCCGACTCTCAAAACCACAATTAAGGCACACTGTCATGAATACCCACAGGATTGGGAAAAAGATTAGATTTTGTGTTATTTGCTACCAGAGATTCCCCAAATGAATCTCCTGGAGTTGTAATGCTTGATTTATGGTCATGAGAGTCGACGTCCATTATAATTGATTCGGGAGAAGTTCCTGAACCAAAAACACACATCCTCAATGTTGGATTGCATGTCCATTCTTCTAAGAAGACTTACAGGAGCATGTCAGGTAGTACAAGAGTATATGAAAATTCACAAGTGTAAATAAAAAAGATGAGCAGATATACATTCAACAATTAGGATGTTTCAAGCAGGGGATGAACTCTGTGGTCCATACAAAGTAATTAGGAGGGTTAGTAAAGTGACTTAACTGATAAATCCACTGATTGCAGGAGAAATAGTTGTGTCACATAAACATGTTGAAAAGGTATTATTATATGGAAGGGGATAATAAAGAACAAGTGTGTCAGGTGCTAAGAGTAGTGGAAGGTTGACAAAGATAGTAAAAGTGAAGCAGAAGAGAGGCAGGCAATTCTGAAAGTGAACTTGCTACAATGCGACTAGCTAATATAGAAATACTGGGACAGTTCGACACTATATTCCCATTTTTAAAGAAAGGACAACAGCACGGTCTTGTAAACTACTGAATAGATCTCAAGAACCTTGTGGGAAGCTAGGGAGGAGATTGCTAGGCCCCTTGCTGAAATATTTGTATTATCGATAGCTACGAGTGAGGTGCCAGAAGACGGAGTTTGGCTAATGTGGTGCCATTATTTGAGAAAGGTGGTAAGGAAAAGCCAGCGAACTGTAGACTAGTTAGCTTGATATCAGTGGTGGGTAAGTTGTTGGAGGAGATTCTGACAGACAGGATTTACATGCATTTGGAAAGACAAGAAAGTTAAGGATAGTCAACATGGCTTCGTGTGTTTGAGTGTTTTGAAGAAGTGACAGAGAAGATTGGTGAAAGCAGAGTGGTTGACCTTCTCTATATGGACTTCAGCAAGGCAGTCGACAAGGTTCTGCATAGTAGACAGGTTAGCAGTGTTAGATTACGTTTAATTCAGTTGGAGCTAGCCAATTGGATTCAAAATTGGCTTGAGGTAGGAAACAGAGGGTGGTGGTGGAGGGTTATTTTTCAGACTGGAGGCCTGTGGTCAGTGGTGTGCTACAAGGATTGGTGCTAGGTCCACTGCTTTTTGTCATTAATGTAAATGATTTGGATGTGAGTATAGGAGGAATGGTTAGTAAGTTTGCAGACGACATCAAAATTGGGGGGGTAGTGCACAGTAAAGATGGTTATCTTAGAGTACAGTGGGACCTTGATCAGATGAACCAATGGGCCAAGGAGTGGCAGATGGAATTTAATTTAGATGAATGTGAGATGTCGCAGTTTGGTAATGCAAATCAGGGCAGGACTTGTACAGTTAATGGTAGGGCCCTAGGAGGTGTTGCCACACAAAGAGACCTAGGGGTGCAGGTGCATAGTTCCTTGAAAGTGGAGTCAGGAGGTAGACAGGATGGTGAAGAAGGCATTTGGCCAGCTTGCCTTCATTGGTCAGTGTACTGAGTATAGAGGTTGGGATATCATATTGCACTTTAGAAGACATTGGTTAAGCCACTTTTGGAATTCTGGTTCAGTTCTGGTGCCACTGCTATAGGAACAATGTTGTTAAATTTGAGAGGATACAGAAAAGATTTACAAAGATGTTACTGGGATTGGAGAGTTTGAGTTATAGGGAGAGGCTGAAAAGACTGAAGCTTTTTTCCCTGCAGCATTGGAAGCTGAGGCATGACCTTATAGAGGTTTACAAAATCATGAGGGGCATGGATACAGTGAATAGCCAAGGTCCTTTACCCTGTCCAAAGCCAAAGAGCATTGGTTTAAAGTGAGAAGGGAAAGATTTATAAGAGACCTGAGAGGCAACCTTTTCATGCAGAGGGTAGTGTTTGTATTGAATGAGCTGCCAGAGGACGTGGTGGAGTGGTTACAATTACATTACATTTAAAAGGTATCTGGATGGGTACATGAATAGGAAGGTTTAGAGGTGTATGGGTCGAATGCTGGTAAATGGGGCCAGATCAATATAGGATATCTGATTGGCATGGATGAGTTGGACCAAATAGTGTGTTTCCATGCTGTATAACTCTATGATTCTATCTAGTGTACGACATGAGCTAGGCACGATGTGGACATAGAAGAGTCAGGACTGATTAAACAATATTGGTTGAGCCCAGAAAAAAAAATGCTCAAGAAGAAACATATATTCAAAACATGCTAGAAAATCACTTCATTGAACCGCTTTGACTCCGTTCATCAGTAATGGTAATTACTAAATTGGATAGATTCCCTTCCTGTCCCTCAACTTTGGTGGTTTGCATTGACCTTAAAGTGGAGTGTCAGAGATACTGCCAGTCTGAGACCTGACTCTGAAGAAGCAGTACAAAAGTCAAGATCTATTCATGTGTAAGTAAAAGATAACTTGATGATGGGATAGCAGCCTTTGTTAGTTATTTCAGTGGTCTTGAGAGTAAAGCTCATTCCTGAAGAACCTCACTCGCAACAGTCGTCTTTGAGTTTGGGTAAGCATTTCTTATATCATGCCTTTGTTTATGGAGCCACAGATTTTTCTGTTATTAGGAGCAGAACTTTCTCTGAGGCACCAGATATGAATTCAAGAATTAACAGACATAGTTAAAGAATATTATGACCCTGAGCCTCTTCTAATTCTGAGACACTATCAGTTTTACTTAGCAATTCGAGAACTAGGGGAATCCGTATTGGAATTTTTGACTAGGTTAAGATGATTGGCAGAAGCCTGTATCTTTGGTTTAACCCTTAATGAGATGCTTAGAGACCATTTGAAATGGGGGATTAATGATGTACCTATGCAAAAACACTGACTGGCTGAAGTCCAACTGGCTTTTATCATTGGAAAATGTGGCATGTGGAGCATATGGGTTACAGGGCATTCCGGTGGAAGTGGATACACTTGGTAGTCCGAATGAGTTTGAGGAACACCACTTGTGTGAAGGCAATTGCATAGCCTCACTCAGGACATATCCTGATCAGAGGGACTCTAGGTCGCCCACAGCAAAGCTCCAAAACAAAGCTAAGCTTTTGTCAAATGGTTAAAATTTTCTTCAGGATCATGGTGGGCAAGCCATTGTAGCTGCTGCCAGTATGCGGACTTGAGGCAGCTAAAGATTCTTACTAGTTCTAAATTAAGACAACTCACAGGCCAGTAACCAGAATTGTATCCAGGAGAGTTCATACCCTGGAAACTCCATCTACACACCCTAGTTCTCTGGTTTGGAAAATTAAATTGCTTAGCAACATCCAAATCCAAACCAATCAAAATAAAAGTCTAGTTACATGGTTCTAATAGAGGTTAATACTGGTGCAGCTGTATCAGTGATCACAGAACCAGTTTTTAACAAAATTTGCTCTAAACTTCCACCCTTAAGTTTGCACAAGACCACGGCTAGGCTGGCAATTTTTACCAGGAAATATTTACTGATTAAGGGTATAACTTCGGTTCCAGTCTCTTATGAAAAACAGCTGGTTCAGTTACCAGTGATTGTAGTAAAAGGCTCAGGCACCAGCTTGATGGGGTGAGATTCACCTAAATTTGCTTGATATTTTTGAATTCGAAAATGCCTGAGTGAAGTCCTAATTAAATATCCAGAGGTCTTATGGGAAAGTCTGGGTACTATCAGGGAAGCTAAGGCCACCTTGTATGTTGACAAGGAAAGAATTCCATGATTCTGCAAGGCACACCCAATGTCATTTGCCTTACGTCCAAGAGTAGAGGCAGAAATCAGAAGGCTGCTAAGTGAAGGAATCATCAAATGAGTCCAATTTGCAAAATGGGCAGCACTGGTTGTATCAATTTTGAAGCCTAATGGGTCATTTTGCTTTGGTAGGGATTTTAAACAAACAGTAAACTGCTTTTTGCATCTGGATAAGTACTCATTCCCCTGGATAGAGGATTTATATACAAAGCTGGCAGGGGCACTGTCCTTCTCGAAGCTGGACTCAAGCTATGCTTACTTGCAATTGTGTTTAGATGAGAATTCCCAAAGGTATGAAAGAATTAATAACTATAATGGTTTGTACCAATATATGAGACTGCCTTTGGGGTATGTCAGTTTGTTCAATTTTTCAGCAGAAGATGGAGAAGATTTTTGTGAGGTGTACCTCAGGTCATCTACCTAAATGATGATGTAATAACAGGGAACACTTTAGTGAATTTGGATATAGTTTTAAGGCATTTTTCCGAGCAGGCGTACACCTAAGAAGGAAAAACATGTGAGCTACTTGGGCTACAGAGTCGATAAGTCCGGGTTACACCTGTTGCATGATAAAGTGAGGGTGATCAAAAGAACCCCAGCTTCCACGTTTATCCAGGTGCTCTATGTCATTTCTTGGGTTGGTAAATTATGACAGAAATTTCATACATAACCTGGCATCCATTGCACCTTTGCATGAACTCCTGAAAAAAAAGGTCAGCCTTGGAAATGGTTGCATAGACAAGTCCGAGCTTTTATTGAAGTATAGAAACAGCTATTATCTTTATAGTTGGCACACTATAATCCGAAGAAAGATCTGATATTGACATGCGATGCCTCCTCTGTACAGCATTGGGGTGATATTAGTTCATAGGTGGTCCAGTAGAGAGGAATGCCCAGGACGTAGGCTATTACAGAGCACAAATATGTGCTAGATAGAAAAAGAAGGATTGGTAGTCATATTAGGAGTCAGGAAGTACCACTAATACCTTTATAGATGAAAATTTGTGGTAATCATAGAGTACAAATTTAGTCCGCTGAAAGAGGAAAAGGCAATGCCTCTCATAGTTTTGGGCTGCATTCAGTGGTTGGCTCTAATACTAAGTGCATATAATTAAAATTTAAAACACTGGCCAGGAGGCCAAGTAGCAAATGCAGATTGAACTGCCTCTCATTAGCAGATACGCCAGCAGTGATACCCCCAGTGGAAGAGTCTGTAACGATAGTAAATTTTCTGGATACACCCCCAGTCACAGCTGACATTATCAGAAGCAGAAAGGTCCAATCCTTTGAAAACGGAAACAACTGGTGGTGATGGGGGAAACCAAAAGGCCTTTACAAGTAGAATCAAAACCTTTTTGGACCCAGAGATCAGCTCTCAGTAAAGAATGGCATATTGTTATGGGGGACAAGAGTGATTGTCCTGAGCAAAGGTTGCCGCCAGGGCCATCCAGAGTTCTCCAAAATTAAGATGTAGGCGAGATGTTATGTTGGGTGGCCAGGTCTGGATGCAGACATAGCTGCATTGGTGGGGCAGTGTCCAGAAGATCAACAAGGACACAAATTACTTCCAGCAGCTCCCTCATATCCGTGGAAATTCCAGGGTAAACCTTGGACTCAGTTGCATATCGACTACGCAGGCCCTTTCATGGGTTCAATATTCTTAGTCATTATAGCTGCCCAGTCAATGTGGTTGCTCATATATAGGGTCCATTTTCAAACATGGGGTCAATGACAGAAAAACTGTGAGCATCTTTTTCAATATACGGAGTCCCAGAAGTATTGGTCACAGATAATGGGCCATTGTTTACGAAGAGAGTATTTGGGTATTTCCTCAACTTGAATTGAATTTGACAAACAAGGGCAGCTCCATACCAGTCATCATCCAATGGCCTTGCAGAAAGTGCAATTTTAACTTTGAAATTGGCTTGGAGAATCAACCTACAGATACCAAACTGTCACTGTTATTTGATTGTAACATTACCCTATATACAGCTAAGGGATAGCATCGGCAGAGTTGTTATGTGTGGAAGGTTCTGCACCAGATTAAGTCTGATCATCCCAGATTTGGATTGCAAGGATGTGAAATTAGGAACATCAGTGTCAGACAGAAGACTCCACCAAGTGAGAGAGACAATTTGGGATGAAGTTTTGTGTAAGAATCACAGAAATGTCCTGCATGGCTAAGAGGCATGGTCACTACAAGGTCAGGACTAGTGACGTATTTAGTTTGGGTAGGTGCTATGGTCCTGAATGAACATTTGGACCATATGAAAGCTGCATATTCGCAACATATGCCCTGTACCTCGGAACAGTCTGAAAGGCTGCCAGAGCACATGGGCTTATCCTCTCTGTCAAGTGTTGATAAGTTCTTGATAAAAATGATGCATGTAGCCGCTTAAAAAAGAGAATGAAATTCTACTCAAGTGCTTCTTGCACAAAAGGTCAACTACCACATTGGATGTCAAGTCAGACGAAATTGATCCAGTGCTAAAACACCCCAGGAGGCTCTCCAACAAAAAAGGACCAGTTGGTGTCCTTGAACTTAGAGAGGGAGGGATGTAGAGATTGTAATGAGGACAGCCAGCTGGACCTCATGGAATATGAGTTCCCTGATTGGGGCTGTTAACTAGTTCAATCAGGGAGCCTTGGCTGCTAGATAAAACGGTGAGTGTCAGAGATACTGCCACTCTGATAGTTGACTCTGACAAGGCAGTACTAAAGTCAAGGACTGTTCATGTATTTATAAAGGGTGACTTAGTGACAGGATACTATCCTGTGTGGAGTTATTTCATGTATGTAGCTATACGTATTTTGCTAATCAAAGCTCATAAATGTCTGTGTAGATCGATTCAAAATCTATAATTTCAAAGTAAAATATAGAGTGGACTCTTATCTCCACCTCAGCAGTGCTTGACACAATTGTGATTAACCACGAATTGGTCTCTGAACTATGCTATCACCTCAAACTTGCAGTTTCAGCATGCAACAGGAATGACATTGCTAGTGATGGTCAAGATAATTTGATCCTAAAATTCTACACCCAAAAATTCAGTCAGACCAGAAACAGTTTAAGGTGCTGCACTGCATCAGGGCCTTTGAGACTTGTATACATGTATTCTCTCCAAGCAAAGAGACTAGTCAGGAATGAATACTTATCTTTGCCAGGGTAACAGGATTCCCAATGGTGCAGGAAGACATTGATTGCATTGACAGCACCTGCATTTGGTGTGACCTGCATGTTGTCTCATGCCTGCTATTCAGGCAGCTGCCACAATGTTGGAAGGTCTTAGAAGATGTTGGCTATAAGAGTTAAATGGACTATAAGAGTTAAATAAGGATTCCAACTGTTAAGAGGTTGAAGGTGTATACTATACCTTTAAGAGATGTGAATGTAGTTCAGAAACATATAGAAGGAACCAGGCCAGACTTAGGTTGAGCTTGAAAGAATTAAACAGTAATTTTGATAGATGAGTGCAGGCCTTAAAAATAGATAAAACCTATGAGGTTCTAAGAGAGATTATTCTGCTGGAGCAGTTTAAAAACTCACTTCCAGAGATGATAATTAATGCGAATGAGCAGAAAGTTCAAGAAGTGAGGAGAGCAGCAGTGATGGCAGATGAATATGCATTGATACACAAGGTAAACGTTAGCTTGTAAAGTAGACCGGCAGAAGGCTAAGAGGTACAGCAAGCCAGGCAGCATCAGGAGATTTCTCTAAAATTTAACTTCCAGCAAGAATTTCATCCTGTCAGGGATAGAAATTTGGAGAAGGGGAGATCCTGCACAACAAAACAAAGAGTAGAGCACACTGGTAATTGTTTACCACAGGTTAAAAATGAAGTCCAAGAGGGTGAAAAGGAGATGAAAGGCCTCAGGTTTTTCCACTATGGTAAGGTGGGACACATAAAGTCACAGTGCTGGTCGTTAAAGAAAAGCGCTGTGGGAAAAGATGTGGTAAAAGAGGCTAAGCCAATGGCATTAGTGGAAGTAATAAAGGAAACACCAAGAAAAGTTGAGGAGCTGCTAGAGAGTGCACAGCCTAGGCAGGGGCTGGGTATTGAGTTAGTGCCTGATCTCGATAAAGACTTCGCCTCTGTGGGTAAAGTTTATTCAGAAAGAACAGGAGGAGAAGGGAAAGAAGTTATAATTTTGAGATATATGGGATCGAATCAGTCTCTAATTGTAAGAGATTAACATATTTGCACTCTCTCTGATCTGGGACAGATGGACCAGATGTTCCCCTATGTATAGGCTGGAGTAGCAATTCAAGACTGGGGAAGTAACAGTGGGAGTGATCGATAGAGTGTCAGTTCCAGGAATACAGTTTGTTCTTGGGAACGATTTAGCAGGATCCAAGGGGGGAGTGACACCCCTTGTGGAGAAGCCAAAGGAAGACCAAGGAACTGAGGAGTTAAAAGAAAAATATCCTGGAATCTTTCCAGAATGTGTTGTAACCAGATCCCACTATCATAAGTCACAGCACAAAGCAAAAACTAAAGAGAAAAATGAAGGAGTTGAGATTCACTTAGTTTGATGAATGGTGTAGGAAAAATCTGAACTGAAGAAGAACACAAAATTTCAGTGGACAGATCAATACCAGGAGGCATTTGAGAATTTTAAACAGTTTTAGCTACACCAAATTGTTTGAAACCGTTCAAAGTTGCAATTGATGCTAGCAATATAGGAGTTGGAGCTGTACTGCTGTAGGAAGATGGTGATGGAATTGAATGGCCAATTGGCTACTTTTCAAAGAAGCTCAACATCCACCAGAGAAAATACTCTACCATCGGAAAGGAATTATTGAGTTTGGTACCGGCCTTACAATACTTTAATGTTTATGTGACGAACAATGTGTCAGAAACAGTTGTGTACACTGACAGCAATCCTCTCACATTCTTGGAAAAATTTAAAGACAAGAATATGAAACTATTTCATTGGGGTCTTATGTTACAGACTTTTTATTTACAAATTGTATATGTTGTGAGTCGTAAAAATGTGATAGCAGATGCATTATCATGAATTTTAAGGATAAAGTATAGATAAGATTGAACAGATTCCAATGTTATATATGTATGTGTGCAGAAATTAATATGAACTTAGATTTATGTACTATGTATTTCATTGTAATGAGATTAAGAATTAGAAAAAAAATGAAGCCATCTTTTCATTATGATGGTTCATTTTTTCTTAAGGAGGAGCTGTTATGAAGTTGAAGGCATATACTGTACCTTTAAGAAAGATTGAATGCTGTTTTGCCCTGAGAACTTATAAGCTCCTGTCATATAAATAACTAGCAGTCTCAGAGTGTACTGGAAAATTGAAAATATATAACATTTGGCTGTGAAATGGATACCTGAGTTTGTTGCTGTTTTGGCACAATTTGAATTTAACCAACCACTTTAAATTATGCTTCAGGATACTAAAGTCAAGTTTGAATTTATTGTTTTGCCAATCTCGAATCAATGAGACAATCCAATGTTGGGGATATAAAAATAGCAGGCGTGTTGTAAGTCAGAAAGAATAACTGCCATTGAGAGAGTAACTGCCATTGAGAGAGAAAGACCCAAAAGATTGAAACACTCTCTATCAAAGGTATCTTTTCATATGAAACATCTTTACAGTAAAAAGAAAGAAGACAACTCAGGGAGATCTTCAACCAAAAGAAGAAAGACACTAAAGACGACAGCCGCTAAATCGTTTTGAAATTAAGTTGATGTAACTTTAATAAGCATTTTATTGAAATAGTATATTGTTATAGATTGGAGGCAGGCAATAAGCAGTTAAGAGAAAGGGGGTCTTAGAGTCACAAATAGTTGTTGTTTAATGTTCACTTTTAGAGTTAAAGAATAAATTAATATTATTTTTGTTAAATAGTGGAATTTGGGAGTTCTGTGTCACTCATACATTTTAACAGATTACGAAGCAATGTGAGCTTTTCTGGGTGTTTAGTTTATGCAAGGTTTGTAGCTCAGGTTGAGGTTTAGGTTGTAGGTTTGCTCGCTGAGCTGTAGGTTTGATATCTAGACGTTTCATTACGTCTAGGTAACATCATCAGTGACGACCTCCAAGTGAAGCAAAGCTGTTGTCTCCTGCTTTCTATTTATATGTTTGTCCTGGATGGGATTCCTGGGGTTTGTGGTGATGTCATTTCCTGTTCATTTTCTGAGGTGTTGATAGATGGTATCTAGATCTGTGTGTTTGTTTATGGCATTGTGGTTGGAGTGCCAGGCCTCTTTAGTTTAGTTTAGTTTAATTAAAAGAAGTGTACATGATTGTGTCGTAACACTGCATTCACAGTAAAACCAAAAGAACAGATATCTCCAAAAGGACCTTGTTCACCATAAAGGCTGAGATCAACAGCACCAATTCCCAGTCTTGAAGAAAGGTTATACCTGAAACGTTGACTTCTCTACCTCCTGATGCTGCCTGGCTTGCTGTGTTCTTCCAGCCTCCTACTTGTCTACCTTGGATTCCAGCATCTGCAGTTTTGATGTCTCTAATAAAAGCCGAGATCAGCAGAAACCTCAGGAAAAGCCTTGAGAATCATTAAGAATCAACTGGTTGTGAGTTAGTGGGAGGACGAAGACAAATGGATAAGGTTGAAAGAAACAATACCAATGAAGAGTCAGGCTAGGGCAAGATAAAAAGGCCATGGTCTGGTGAGTAAAGATATATACCTAGAGCTGGAAATATCCACTATTCATAGGATTATATACAGGCAAGACAGGAATTTAAATAATAAACTGTGCACATGACTAGATGTATATGAAAAAAATGAGCTCTTTGTGTTCAGCAGGGTTTTGCCTTAGCTATTTTAGGACAAACTCTGCCTGCATTTGCTTGAATAAATGAGTGTAAACCTGAATTTGAGGCCTTTGTGGTCGGCCATTAGAAGCAATAACAACAAGAGGGGCCCAATATGTTCAAGCTGGTACTCTGTTTCACAAATGTTCCCCATGGGTCCTCACTGGAATGGCTGAAGCATTCATTTTTCACTTCACAGCTTCCTTAGCATAGTCCCCTGCTGTGCTACAGGGCTCAGTTTTGCTACCTTGAAGCCTGTGGTACTTTTGAAATATGCAATGAATTGTTCCCCTATTTGTTAAATCTGTTTATCTTGCAGATTATGGTGACTAATCCTGATTTATTGAATTTTGAAACACAAGTCAGTGTGTTTGGAAAAACCATTGATGATAATTGGAAGTTCAAACTGGTCAGTGAAATTGTATATTTCTCTAATTAATGTATGAAAATGCAATCAGAAAGACACTATACATAAATTACTGTCAAAGTAGTTTTTTTATTTTTAATCATTCTTATCTTTTCAGAGTGATGGACTTTTTATAGCACAGAATAGGTCATTTATGATAACAAGGCATTGTCAATTCTTTGTAGAACAACCCAGTCAGATCCACTTCCCTGTTTTACCATCACAGACTTGTGAGTTTATTTATCTCAAATGCCTTTCAAATTTCTTTTAAAAATCCTGGATCTTCACTGGATCCATCATATATGTAGGCGATAGGTTTCAGATTACTAATCCTTGCTGTATGAAAATGTTCTTCCTCACATTCGCCTGCATCTCTTACCCAAAACTATAAATCTATATTTCCAATCTAATTAGATCAGTTTTTCTTTGTCTTTCCAAACCTGGTATAATCATGTATGGTAGTGGTGTTTAATAGATCACTCCAAGAATCTGATTTTTCTATAGCATGTTGTGGTCTGGAGATATGGTCAGTGTTATGGACCACACCAATCCCACCCCCCACCAAATATATTCAGAAGATAGTCAAGATCCTAAATTTTTCTTATTTTAAAAGTAAGTATACAGCGTTGCAGATGCAATTCGATTGATCGATCTATTCAACGTTAAGCAAAACACACTTTATTTTTATACTAATGTTAAAATTGTTGAAATTTTTAAAATTGGCTAATAAAATGCTTTAAAAAAGGATATGTTAACTACTACCGTGCTAACTGTGCCACACACAAATACATCAGCAGAAAGAGTACCTCAGCTTTTAGCTGTAACAGAGAGAAGAAAAAGATCTTCCGTATTGAGCTTCAAGACCCCAGCAACTGCAGAAAACTAAAACTAAAGATCCTGGTTCTGTGAGTTTGACTCACCCATTCAAGCTGCTTCTATTGTTCCAACTTTAAATAAAACTCAAGGCCTCATTGGCTGTTTACTTTATTGGCTTCGAGCAGACTGCATGGTACTTCTCTCTCAAACTGTCTTCATTTTAAAAAAATGACAAAATACATCTCTTAAAACCATAATATTGTCACAACAGACATAGTACTGGTTCCCACTTCCTTTCCACTACATGGCTGTCCAGGTGTCTCTCCTGCCCTTATTGCTTGCTGTAGATGTAACTCAAGGTCAGAATTTCTGCTAAGTGGCAAGGAAACTGAGGCAGTAGACATCTGTAATCTTGTACATCTCCATAAAATACCACACCAAGCTCTTTTTTTACCCAAGAGAACAACACCTGTATCTCTAACTCAGTGTTATAACTAAATTTCCTTCTTGCTGGAACCATAACGTAAACATCCTCTGCACCTTCTCAATGAACTTCACATTCATTCAAGAGTGTAGTGACCAGAATTAAACACAGTATCCAGATGTGGTCAAACAAGAGATTTACAAAGCTAATTTTATTGTTATTGTTCTCAATACCTGTACTTGTGAATCTTAAGTTCCCAAATGCTTTGCTAATTGCTCTGTTAATATGTCTACCTTTAAATGTCTCTGCACGTGAACCCCATGGCCCTTTGCTCCTTCTTACGCTTTAGAAATGTGCCATTAAGAATTTTTTGCTGATCACAATACCCCTGCCAAAATACACCTGTCACTTGACTACTTCTGTTAGTCTGTGTCCTATTGCAATAATTGGGTATCAACCTTATTGTAATGCACACCTCCATGTTTCACATCATGGCGAACTTTTAATCTGTGTTGCAATATCCAAATTATTGGCCAACAAGGCCAATAATTAGGAGTAATTTGCAGTAATGAAAACAGATTAGATCTGCCAGTTCCAAATATGTTGTGTCTGTCCTTTTTTAAAAAATATTTTTATTGAGAAAACTTTTTTTTATAAAATTACAAAATTACAACCACAATAAACCAATAACAACACTATTCTACAAAAAAACAGAAATATAAAACAACACAAACAAACAAAACTGTATTCATGTGCAAGATAAACAGCCCAGTAGAAGTAATAAGTAAATAATACCGCTCAGCGCAACGAAACAATAGCTCCCGACCTTCGAGAGCATTGAATATTACACCCACGTTTATTTGAAATTCTTCCTCTCGGGGTACCAAGTTCGCTAAATCAGATTGTCATGGCTACACAAACGCTCTAATTAAAATGGCAGACAAATCTGCATCTAGGTAATGTGAAAAGGGCTGCCATGTCTTATAAAAATGTTCAGTCTTTTGGTGCACCATATTTGTGAGAAAGTCCGGGGGATATGTTCCATGATTAGTTTATGCCAATTTGACAGGCCCGGGAGGTATTCAGACACCCAACACATCAATTTTTTTTTCTCATGCAGAAAGTAAGAATATTAAAAAGTTATCTCCTAATTTCTAGAAAAGATAAATTGAGCAGGTCCAGGAGAAGAGAGATCAGGTCCATGTTAATTTTGGTCCCTAAGACCCCTCTCTATTACTCCTGCCACAGTATTCCAGTATGTATGAAGCCAGTGGCAGGACCACAGACAGTGAGTGAGAGTACCAGTACTTATTTTATATTTGGGGCACACTGAGGATGCTCCCAATTTAAATTTCAAGACACTATTTGGGACCAGATGGATCCTATGAAGAATCTTCAACTGCATGACATGGGTGCTATTACAGATTGAAATCTTTCTTGCATTTTCACAAATATCCTCCCATGTTTCAGAGGAGATCTCAACTCCTAACTCTCTCCACCAGACTTCACATAGTCACTCAATATCATTTGATTCTAGCCTTGGGTGACTGTCTGTGTGGGGTTTGTACATTCTCCCCGTGTCTGCGTGGGTTTCCTCCGGGTGTTTGGTTTCCTCCCACAATCCAAAGGTGTGCAGGTTAGATGGATTGGCCATGCTAAATTGCCCATAGTGTTAGGTGTATTAGTCAGAGGGAAGTGGGTCTGGGTGGGTTACTCTGGAGGGTTGGTGTGGATTTGTTGGGCCAAATGGCCTGTTTCCACACTGTAGGGAATCTAATTATTGTTTTCCCCTCAAATAAGTCACTCAAACAGGAAACTCCCCCAGCTGCCCAGAGTTTAAACACGGGGTCCATTATCCTTGGTTGGAACCCTGCCATAACCAGTTAAAGGGTAAGAAAATAAGTTTTAGATATATTACCCTCACTCTGCCGCATTGCCCTCCATGCTTTGACAGTGTTAATAATTATTGGATTACGACAGTATTCCGCAACTGTCCTCATTTGATCGAAGACAGGCTAATAAGAGGAAACTTTGCCTGGGACGCCTCAATATCCAACCATATTGACAAGCCCAGTCATTCACAAAAGATAAAAGGGAGCTTAATTGATATTTTTTAATATCCAGGAGGTCCACTCCCACCCAGCCCTTGGGATAATTGCAACTTGGCAAGCTTAATAAGGAGCTGCTTGTGGTGCCAGATACAAGAGCTAAACCAGCCATTGTGTTAGCAAGTTTTGAGAAGATTTGTAGCTCAGGTTGAGGTTCTGGATGTAGGTTTGCTCACTGAGCTGGAAAGTACATTTTCAGACGTTACATCACCACACGAGGTAACATCTTCAGTGAGCCTCCGGACGAAGCACTGCTGGTGTTTCCTGCTTTCTGTTTTTATATGTGTGAGTTTCCTTGGGTTGGTGATATCATTCCCTGTGGTGACATCATTTTATATGGTGATGTTATTTTCTGTTTTTTTCTCAACAGAAAATGATATCATCATAGGAAATGATGTCATCACAGGAAATGACATCACCAACCCATGGAAACCCAAATATATAAATAGAAAGTAGGAAACACCAGCAGTGCTTCATCCAGAAGCTCACTGAAGATGTTACCTAGTATGGTGATGAAACATCTGAAAATGAACCTTCCAGCTCAACAAGCAAACTTATATTCACAGCCATTGAGTCTCTGAAACGTTTGCCTGGGAGAAATCAAAGGAAGCATTTGCATAGGATATAGCAAACAAGGAAGGACGTTCATTTTAATAACGGCTACTCGACCTAACCAGGATATTGAAAGGGCTTCCCATCTTTGAAGATCTTGTTTAGTGTTGTCAAGCAAGTGGATAAAATTAGCCTTAAATAACTGATCGAAGGCAGGAATAACAAAAGTACCTAAATAAAGAAAACTCCCTGTAACCACTTAAAGGGAAACCGTGACTCACTCTCAACATCAGATATTGCTCCAAGAACCCCCATAGGTATAGCCTCCAATTATGAAAAATTAATCTTATAACCTGAAAAGAAGCCAAATATATTAAAACATTTTATCAAATGGGGTACAGAAACTACTGGGTTTGACAAAAAGATAATGTCATCCACATATAATGTGATCTTATGTGCCTTTGACACCACTTCTGGGGCAGCTATATTAGGATCCCTACAGATAGCATCTGCTAGCAGTTCAATCATCAACATAAAAAATAGAGGTGACAACCTTGCTGACTGCCCCTCAAAGGTACTAAAATTACTGCATTTTATACCATTGGTGAGAACTGCAACCAGAGGATCACTATAAAGGACCCCTCCCCACATAATAAAGATTTCTTCACCTAGACCAAACAGTCCCAGGGTTCCATAAAAGATATGGCCACTCAACTCGATCAAATGTCTTCTCTGCATCTAAAGAGATCACTAATCCTTGAGCCGATTGCTGCTGACACACTTGGACCATATTAGGTAACCACCTAACATTGTTGGAGGATCTGCGGTCCTTTATAAAACCCATCTAGTCATCTTTGACAATGGAAGACGTTTCCAGCCTTAATGCAAGAGTTTTTAAAATCAGAATTTAGAAGCGAGATGGGCCGAAAAGAAGCACAGTCCTCTGCGGTCTTCCCTTTCTTAAGCATGAGCGAGATATTAGCCTCTCTCAAGGATGTTGGAAGGCAATCATGACTGTACGAGTAATTGTACATGTCCAGCATCGGCCTTGACAATGTATTTATAGATTCTTTGTAGAATTCACTAGGAAGACCATCCGAGGCCGGGCGCCTTTCGACTTTGAAGCTGCTTTACCGCCTCGTGTATTTCTTGCACTGTTAAAGGGGCATTAAGGTGATACGCCTGTTCAGAGGTCATGCCTGGAAGATTCAGGTTCTTAAAAAAGGACTCCATCTTAGCCCATCTGTCCTTATAGCATTCCAACTGGTATAATTCAGAGTAAAATCTCCGAAATGCAGCATTGATCTTTTTAGAATCACAAATAAGAATTCCAGTTCCATACCTGATTGAGGTAATAGATTGGGAGCGTTCTTTTCCCTGGCCAGACATACCAGCTATTTGTCCGGCCTATCACCATGCTCAAACAACCTTTGTTTGCAAAAGAAAGTTCCTTCCTTGCTGTCTGTGTGAGCATAGAATTCAAGGTGGACTGAAGAGCTGTGACCCGCTGCAATTTAGCCACTGATGGTCTACCAAAATATGCCGTCCCAGCTGTTTTCAGTCATGCCTCAAGCAGCCGCTGCTGTTTTCCCTTCTTTCGCTTCTGACTGGCAGGGTAAGAGGTAATTATCCCCCTAGCATAAGCCTTAGCAGTCTCCCAGAGAACAGACTGGTTGTATCCGAATTGATGGCCAAAATGCTTTAAACTCAGAGAAATACTCAATGAATTTACTGTCCTTGAGAATAAAGGGATCCATTCACCAGTGCCGTGGACCTGCTACATTGCTATTAATCTTGACCACTAAGTATACTGCTGTGTGATTGGAAATGGTAATATTCCCAATTCTGCAGGATATCACCAAATCCAAAAAGATCACGGGGGCCAGGAAAGGATCAATCCAAGTATTACACTTGTGTGGATTAGAAAAAAATGTAAAGTCCCTACCTGCAGCATGGAGATGCCACCAAACCTCCACTGACCGCACTTCCACACATAAATCAACTAGTTGCTTAGATTGCAGAGAAGGTTTGGGGGGGGCCTTTGGGCATTCTATCCATTGTGGGATCCATAAGACAGTTAAAATCTCCCCCTATAGTAATATGCTGCAACACAAGGACAATCAATTTTGAGAATGCATCTATCAGGAATTTAAGGGGGTGCATCGGGAGACAATAAGCATTCAAAATACGATACTCCACCGTATACTGAGGCTTTAAGAATTACGAACCGCCCATACTCATCTTTAATATAATCTCCATGACTAGGAGGTGCCAGTTTTGGACTGGGTGGACAAGTTAAAAATCACACAACACCAAGTTTTAGTCCAATAGGTTTATTTGGAAACACTAGCTTTTGGAGCTCTGCTCCCTCATCAGTGGCTTGTCACCCCCTGAAAGCCAGGGCTTCCAAATAAATCTGTTGGACTATAACTTCATGTTGTGTGAGTTTTAACTAAATATGATCTAGTGCCCTGTGGATCCTTCCCCTGCATTCTGGAAGCTTCTATAACTCTCTGCTTGTCCCTGTAGTGTTGGAATCATACTAGGGCTGGGAGAGGGGGGGCTGGTCCAAACCGGGCCAGCGCACTGCAACCTGGTGAGCTCTGCCAACCTTCACCCGGCCTACCTCGGCCTCCCAACCAAGAAATTGCAGCAGCCAGTCTTTAAAAAAAGTTGCTGGCTGCTCGCCTTCCATTCCCTCCAGCAACCCAATGACCCAGATATTATTTCTCCGATGTCTGTTTTTGAGGTTGTTCACCTGCTTGGTTAAGGCCTGGACCCGTTTCTCGAGGGCCTGGATCCGCTCCATCGAGGACTCGCTCACGGTCTCCGATGCTGCGGTCCGCCACTCGATCTCCTCCATTCACTTTCCGAGCCCTTCAAGCTCCTGCTTGTGCTTGTGCAGCATGGTTGAGATTGGTTCTAGCCTAGTATGACTCTCCTCTATCGACACCTCGATCATTTCCTGGGACTTCACAAGCTCTGCAGTCAAAGTCTGTTGGGTAAATGATTCCAACAAAGTTGCAAAGGAAGCTGTAGCTGCTTTTGCAGTTGCAGTCACAGGCTTGCCCGATGTTGCCAAAGAATGTTCCATGTGTTAGGACTTAGTCGAATCTTTACCTTTTATCATCTTCACTTATCAAAAAAATGTTTATAATGATTTCGCATCTGTTTAACTACTGAATTTTTCCCAAATAACTTAGGTGAGGAGGGCAAAAGCATCACTTCACCTGAGTTGTGGTGCAGAGCTCAGCAGAGCAGACCTTTCAGATTTCCGCCATCTTGGATCTTCCTTAATTAACTCAAATCTTTTTGCGTGCCTGATGAATTTTTTTCCCCGATTATTGGTTATAAAATTTTACCCACTACTGGTGTTAACCTAAATCTCTTTATTTCAGTTTGCCACTGATGCATCTAGCAATTGTTCCCCAGCCCCAATTGCCCTTTAGAAGCCACCTTCTAGGACTGTAACAATCTGTGTGGTTTAGGTTCACCTACACTACTGTAAGGAAGAAGCACTAGGATTTTAATCCCATGACAGTGAAGAATGATGATATAACTTCAAGACAGGATGATGAGTCTTAGATGGGAACTTGTACATAGTGTTGATAAACACATTTACTACCCTTTTCTTAATGGTGCTTAGCAGTTGCATATTTGGAAGGTGCTGTTGAAGGAGTTTGGTGAGATGCTATAAAACTATTTGTACATCTACCTTTAAATGTCTATGCACATAAACCCCAGGGACCCCTGCTCCTTCATACTCTTTAGAAATGTACCATTAAGAATATGTCTACCTTTAACTGTCAATGCACATCAAAACCAGGGCCCTCTGCTCTTTCATACTCATTAGAAATGTGCCACGAAGAAATTTTTTGCTTATCACAACTCACCTGCCAAAATACACCTGCCACTTGACTGCCCATTCTGTTAAAATTAGAGTGGTGCTGGAAACGCACAGCAGGTCAGGCAGCATCCGAGGAGCAGGAAAATCAACATTTTGGGCAAAAGCTCTTCATCGGGAAATCCATTCCTGACGAAGGCCTTTTGCCCGATAGGTCAAACCTGCTGTTCTCATCAAAGTATTTATATATCTAGTCCGGTTCAGTTTCTGGTTAATTGTAAGCCCAAGATGTTAACACTGGGAGATTCAGTGAAAGCAATGGCATTGATTATCAAAGGAGATACTGCTATTCTCTCTTCTTGGAGATGATCATTGCTTGGCATTTCGGTGGTGCAAATGTTACTTGTTTATCAGATCAGGCATGAATGTTGCCTAGATACTAGCTTAGACTTGTGCAACAGTTTGGGGGTCAGAGATTATTCTGAACAGTATACAATCATTTGTAAACATCCTCACTTCTAACCTTAATTGTACAGAGTGTCCGTGCACTGTTCCTTAAACAAGGATGTTGTAGTTCTACATTCCAATCTTGTGCCACTTCCAAGGGAATGTTAGAACCTTATGCCTAGCCCTCCACCCATATTTTCCTTAGCAATCTGCAAGGTAGCTGAACCGTATGACTTCTCCTCACTAATCATAGCCAACCTTTTGTAATTTTTGCCCATCAATTCTCCTGCATTCATTACCTTGACAATCTTTGTTTTTATCAACATTTGATTCTCTATCCTATTTCTCAGCAAGCAACAATCTCAAATACTCATTAAGTATTCTAACCTAGTCCTGTGCCTTTAAGAAAATAACACTTTCTTTGATGCACTACACTTCTTACTATCTGCATATTATATACAGGCTGGTAGAACATTGTGGGTTCCCTTTCAATCTATTATCATACTGTCTCTTTGCCAGTCTTATTTTCCTCTTCACTTCCTTTCTCAACTTTTGTAATGGCCTGTTTCTCACTTAAAGGATTCAATGATATGCAAAATACAATCTCGCACTTTGTATTTCAATATATTTCCATACTCTCTCATCATCTAAGAAGCATCTTAATGTTCCTCTACCTTTCTGTCTTCTTAGAATGTTTCCTGAAACATCTCCCCATCAAAGATCGCTGATTGTTCTGTTACAGTTTCTTAAGACTTCAATACCATTTTACTTTGGTTCTATTCTCTCTCACCCCATTAAAGTTAGTCCTCTTCCAATTTAGAAGTTCTACCTTAAAATGTTTCTTCCTCTTCTCTATTTCTGTGATGATCACTCTAACTCAAGTGTTCTCTCATTGGTCCACCTCATTCCCCAGTATCAAATGCAGTAATGGCTTCTTTCCAAGCTGGATGAAGAACATACCGGTCAAGGAAGATTCTCTGAATAAATGTCAGAAATTCCTCTCCTCATTTTCCTTTACTCTAACATTGACACAATCAATATTTAGGTCATTGAAGTGCCATGGTATCACTGTCCTATATGACCGAATCTTATTTTTTTTTTGGATAAGTCCAAGTTGCTTTGGGTTTTTGGAAGGGTTTCCACTGGGAGGCCTAGCAAGTTTCCTTGCTATATCGTACCAAACTCACCTCATTTGCTAATTCCTTGCCGCTATGACTTCCTTCAAATTTGAATACAGCCCTATTTTACCATATGCCATTCCTGGAGCAACTCACCATTCAGTGGAAACTCACCGAAAGATTAGCAGACCTTTCAAAAACATCATCTTTAAAGGCCACTGTGTCTAGCATTTCGATGCTCGTTCACAGACAGAATCTGAATGTGTCAGAGAAGGGAAAGATGGTACTGTGATTCCTCCAGTCAAGAGTGTCATAAAGAGGAGTCAAGACATCATCCCAGAGGACTGACAGAAAAGGCCATCGCACTAGTTCCTGGCAACCTGGTCCTAGTAACCACCTTGGTTAATGCTGTCTGTACAGTCCAGAGGAATGACCAGTTGTGCCATAAGAAGCTCAATGAGCTTCTCCTCTGAGCCACGTTAAGTGCTGTACTCCATTTTTCTGTTTCTCACACGCATTCCAGTTCTGCCAGTCTTATTTATGACTGTAACATCACTCCTCACATTCTCTCACCCTTCCGGTCTCATGCACCACTAACATTACGTGATTTCTGCACTCCTTACCATCTTAAAGCACTTGACCAGCTTTCACCCATCCACTATCCATAAAATCCACCTTCACCCTATTCAATTCCTCTCTTCCCAAGAGAAGACAGCCCATAACAAGGCATAGAGAGCCTGTACATATGAAGAGGTGCTGGACATCAGGTTTTTCAACCTGACAATGAGAAAATCCTAGCTCTTGCAGGAGAAGATTGGGAATGCTATGCAAGTCTTGCCAACCAAATAAGTAACGCTCTTCATTCCACTGCAATTCCCTCATTAAACACACAGTCACTGTCATTTATTGCATGTAGAGAAGCAATGGCCTAGTGGTATTATCATGAGACTATTAATCCAGAGATCCAAATTGTATTTTGAGGACTTGGGTTTTAATCCCACCAGGACAGATGGTGGAGTTTGAATTCAGTAAAAATTTGGAATTAAGAGTCTAATGTCGATTGTCATAAAATCCCATCTCATTCACCGATTTCCTTTTTGGGAAGGAAACTGCTGTCCTTCTCCAGTCTGGCCTACATGTAACTCCAGACCCACAGCAATGTGGTTGACTCTTAACTGCCCACTGGGCAATTTGGCATGGGCAGTAGATGCTGTCAAGGCCAATGATGCCAATGATGCCAATATCCTGTGAATGAATAAATAAAAGTACACCTTCGGGTGTGATGTCTTCTGTTTCTTTTGTCTTGCAGATGCTGCCAGCATTTCTACCACCTTCACGGTGAAATGACTGGCTCCCCAAGAAGTTGTCTCCATGACTCCAAGAATGAGAGTACCAAGGTCTCAAAGAAGGCTTCAGAAATGAGGCAAGTTGTGTCCTGAAACTGCAACAGTTCAGATACTGCCGCCTCTGTGGACACATTAGACTTAGTAGGTATGGGACCAGTACCTGGTGAGCACTTCATTATAATAACTGTGTGCTGTCTGAGGAAGAAACACCCCAGGATACTAGTATTTGGATGCATGCCAGACATCTGGAACCTGCTTTGCCATAGGCATGAAAGGTGCGGTGGTGTCAAGAATCTGTGATTTTGTCCATATGCACAGGTAGAAACAGCAGACACAAATGCATTTGCCCAGAAGCTCCATCAATGCAACGAGTCATGTGATTGACTACCGACATGGACACCCTGGCAGCTGCCATGGAGAGGACCAGCATCCTCAGAGTTTGCAGTAGCAGAGTTCACACCCACTCCGCCATTGGTAGCACAGGTGACAATGCACTTTACATTATTTTGACTTTTTAAAAAAATAAATGTCATTAATTTATCTTACATCTGGTTATTTGTGTCTTTGTGTAGTCTTACATTGCATTGTTCCAGCATGATATATAACTTCATGTCCACACACAATAGTCCATGGATGGATGTCTGTCATAAGATCCTGCTGCATCATCTGGAAGCAAGGGGAATATGATATGTTGAAGGCAGTGGTTTCTACTGACATCTTTGGTCCTCTTCCTCTGACATCCCAATTCCTTCCTGGCCTGTATGTCAAAACATGTAGGTGTGAATGAATTGTTCAGTGTTGTGCTGCATCTCTCTGCCCAGCAAACTGGGGTGCAATGTATTAGTCTGACCATGGATTAGGGAGACTGGAGGTCGATGTCCTGTACAGTGCATGGATCTACGTGCAATGTTCTTTCCCTTTAAAAGCACTAATTTTGGTGGGTTCTGTAGCCCCTCCCTCAGGAGTCAAGTCTCTTACCCCAGCAACTCTGAATGTGGTTCTTCCTCACTGTGCAATTTCCAACAAGATGGAAGTTGCAGTGAGTCTGCTTCAGCCAGCAGCTCCCAGCCTCCACCTCAATGTGTTTTTGAGCCCCTATACTTCAAATACCATTGCAAGTTGCCCTTTCTAAATAACCCTCAGCTCACCAATACTCTGCTCACCCGCCCCCCCCCCCAACTCTGCACCTGCCCACTTTTTCCACATAGCGCCAAGCATTTGACCGGGCCATGGCAGATGTAGTTATGTGCAGCTCCAACCCAAACCTGGGTGCTGCTGACCATGGATGAACCACCCCTCCTGCATTGACCCTCTTCCCACAAATGCTTTACCAAAGCACGTTTTGAAGATACAGTGCCCCCTCCCCACCTTTTACAATTGTCATCACCACTTCATCTCAGCCCTCAGCCCACCAATTTCAAAAAGTAACTTACCGTGCCTCTTTCCCGTGAATGCGGATCTCATGGTCCCTACCCCAAATCCCTTTCTCCTTAATTTCTGAAACGTGGTGCCACTGTTTAAGAAGGACGGTGAAGACAAGCCAGGGAACTATAGACCAGTGAACTGTACCTCGGTGGTGGGCAAGTTTTTGGAGGGAATTCTGAGGGACAGGATGTACATGTATTTGAAAAGGCAAGGACTGATTCAGGATAGTCAACATGGCTTTGTGCATGGGAAATCATGTCTCACAAACTTGATTGAGTTTTTTTGAAGAAGTAACAAAGAAGATTGATGAGGGCAGAGCAGTAGATGTGATCTATATGGACTTCAGTAAGGGAGTCTAATTAGCAAGGTTAGATCTCATGGAATATAGGGAGAACATTTGGATACAGAACTGGCTCAAAAGTAGAAGACAGAGGGTGGTGGAGGAGGGTTGTTTTTCAGAGTGGAGGCCTGTGACCAGTGGAGTGATCGGTGCTGGGTCCTCTACTTTTTGTCATTTACATTAAATGATTTGGATGAGAGCATAAGAGGTATAGTTAGTAAGTTTGCAGATGACACCAAAATTGGAGGTGTAGTGGACAGCAAAGAGAGTTACCTCAGGTTACAACAGGATCTTGACCAGGTGGGCCAATGAGCTGAGAAGTGGCAGATGGAGTTTAATTCAGATAAATGCGAGGTACTGCATTTTGGGAAAGCAAATCTTAGCAGGACTTATACACTTAATGGTAAGGTCCTAGGGAGTGTTGCTGAACAAAGACACCTTGGAGTGCAGGTTCATAAGCTCCTTGAAAGTGGAGTCGCAGGTAGATAGGATAGTGAAGAAGGCGATTGATATGCTTTCCTTTATTGGTCAGAGTATTGCGTACAGGAGTTGGGAGGTCATGTTGCGGCTGTACAGGACATTGGTTAGGCCACTGTTGGAATATTGCGTGCAATTCTGGTCTCTTTCCTATCAGAAAGATGTTGTGAAACTTGAAAGGGTTCAGAAAAAGTTTACAAGGATGTTGCCAGAGTTGGAGGATTTGAGCTACAGGGAGAGGCTGAACAGGCTGGGGCTGTTTTCCCTGGAGTGTTGGAGGCTGAGGGGTGACCTTATAGAGGTTTACAAAATTATGAGGGGCATGGATAGGATAAATAGACAAAGTCTTCATTGTCAGGGAGTCCAGAGCTATAGGGCAAAGGTTTAGGGTGAGAGGGGAAAGATATAAAAGGGACCTAAGGGGCAACTTTTTCACGCAGTGGGTGGTACATGTATGGAATGAGCTGCCAGAGGATGTGATGGAGGCTGGTACAATTGCAACATTCAAGAGGCATTTGGATGGGTATATGAATAGGAAGGGTTTGGAGGGATATCGGCTGGGTGCTGGCAGGTGGGACTAGATTGGTTTAGGATATCTGGTCAGCATGGACGGGTTGGACCAAAGGGTCTGTTTCCATGCTGCACACCTCTATCTCTGATCCCATAGACTGAGCATTGCCCAGACAATGAAACAGTCCAACTGAATAGCCCCAGATAAGAAGTGCCCAGACCACTGACTAGTAGCTGCAAATCAACTGTTAGCCCTACTGTTGCACCGGCCTTTATGGAGTAACAGGACTGGTTCTGACCCATTCCCTGTCCTGCAGAGGCTTGGACCTCCTCACCAAGATTTTGATTTGATTTAATTGATTTGATTTAAGCTTTATTGTCGCATGTACTCAAGTACAGAAGTACAGGAGTTTAGTGAAAAGTATACAATGTCACCATACACAGCGCCATCTTAGGTATAAAGGTACCTAGATACAAAGCTTAGGTATAAGTTAAAAGAACCATTGTTCTTAGACTAAGTAGAAAAATAAAGAAATGAAGTTGAAAGTTAACATTACAGTCCTTCCTAGTATTAAATGGAAAAACAAGGAATAAAGGTAAAAGTTCAACAGTCTTTCTTAATAGCACTCCCTACAGGGGCTTGATCTCTTCTGCTTTGGCCCACTGTCTGGGAAACTTTGGGCTTCCTGATTTTGCATTTAGAACATAATAGTGCAGTATAGGCCATTTGGCCCTTGATGTTGCACTGACCTGTGAAACCAATCTGAAGCCCACAGCCCCACAATCCCGCACCGCCTGTTTCTACCTCCTGCCCAAAATCCACAAACCCGACTGCCCCGGTTGACCCATTGTCTCAGCCTGCTCCTGCCCCACCGAACTCATCTCTGCATACCTCGACACTGTCCTGTCCTCCTTAGTCCAAGAATTCCCCGCCTACATTTGGGACGCCACCCATGCTCTCTACCTCCTCCATGATTTTCACTTCCCCGGCCCCCAATGCCTTATCTTCATGATGGACATCCAGTCCCTATACACTTCCATCCCCCATCACGAAGGCCTCCAAGCCCTCCGCTTCTTCCTCTCCTGCCAACCCAACCAGTACCCTCCACTGACACCCTCCTTCGACTGACTGAACTGGTTCTCACTCTTAACAACTTCTCCTTCCAATCCTCCCACTTCCTCCAAACCAAAGGAGTAGCCATGGGCACCCACATGGGCCCCAGCTATGCCTGCTACTTCGTCGGATATGTGAAACAGTCTATCTTGCACAGCTACACTGGCACCATGACCCACCTTTTCTTCCGCTACATCAATGATTGTATTGGCGCTACCTCTGCTCCCATGAGGAGGATGAACAGTTCATCCACTTTACTAACACCTTTCAACCCAACCTCAAATTTACCTGGACCGTCTCAGACTCCTCCCTCCCCTTCCTAGACCTCTCCATTTCTATCTCGGGCAACCAACTCTACACAGACCGACTCCCACAGCTACCTAGATTACACCTCCTCCACCCTGCCCCCTGTAAAAATGCCATCCCATATTCCCAATTCCTTCGCCGCATCTGCTCCCAGGTGGACCAATTCCACTACTGAACTACCCAAGTGGCCTCCTTCTTCAAAGACCGCAATTTCCCCTCCGACATGGTCGACGATGCTCTTCATCGCATCTCCTCCACTTTCCGTACCTCCGCTCTTGAACCCCGCCCCTCCAATCGCCACCAGGACAGAACCGCACTGGTCCTTACCTTCCACCCACCAACCTCCGGATACATCGTATCATCCTCTGTCATTTCTGCCACATCCAAACAGACCCCACCACCAGGGATATAATTCCCTCCCCACCCCTATCAGCGTTCCGGAGAGACCACACCCTCCACGATTCCCTCGTCAGGTCCACACCCCCCCACCAACCCAACCTCCACTCCCAGCACCTTCCCCTGCAACTGCAAGAAGTGCAAAACTTGCGCCCACACCTTCCCCCTCACCTCCCTCCAAGGCCCCAATGGATCCTTCCATATCTGTCGCAAATTCACCTGCACCTCCACACACATCATTTACTATATCCGTTGCACCCGACGTGGTCTCCTCTACATTGGGGAGACAGGCCGTCTACTTGTGGAATGTTTCAGGGAACTCCTCTGGGATACCCACACCAACCAATCCAACCGCCCTGTGGCTGAACACTTTAACACCCCCTCCCTCTTCCCCAAAGACATGCAGGTCCTTGGCCTCCTCCATCGCCAGACCCTGACCACACAACGCCTGGAGGAAGAGCGCCACATCTTCCGCCTAGGAACCTGTAGATTTCTCCAGCTTCCTCATTTCCCTTTCCCCCAACTTATCCCAGTCACAACCCCCGGATTCAGCACCGGCCTTTTGACCTGCAATCTTCTTTCCTACCTCTCTGCCCCCACCCCCTCTCCGGCCTATCACCCTCACCTGCTTCCACCTATCGTTTTCCCAGCGCCCCTCCCCCAAATTCCCTCCCCCCTACCTTTTATCTCAGCCCGCTTGGCACACCAGCCTCATTCCTGAAGAAGGGCTTATGCCCAAAACGTTGATTCTCCTGCTCCTCGGATGCTGCCTGGCCTGCTGTGTTTTTCCAGCACCACATTTTTCAACTCTGGTCTCCAGCATCTGCAGTCCTCACTTTCTCCTCCCTGAAGCCTATTTAACCTACACTATTCCTTTCCCCTCCATATGCCTATCCAATGACCATTTAAGTGCCCTTAAAGTTGGCAAGTCTGTTACTGTTGCAGACAATGCATTCCATGCCCTCTCTGAGTAAAGAAACTTCTTCTGATGTCTGTCCTATATCACCCCTCAATTTAAAGCTCTGTCCCTTCGTGCTAGCCATCGCCATCCAAAAAAAAAGCCTCTCACTGTCCAACCTATCTACCCCTCTGATTATCTTATATGTCTTGCAGATATCAGGGGACTGACGCTTAAGGCTTGCTGTAACCTCAGGGCTCAGGCCCACAGCTGCTTCAATGTAACAGACCTCCAGCTCACACCTCTCTGGGCCCACAGCTGCTGCCATGCTCTCCATTATACCATCACCGCTGTTGCACTCTGTCCAGAATTCCAGAAGGTAAGTAAAAAAAATGGAGAGAGGGAGAGGAAATGAAAAAGAATGTGGGTGGCCTGGAGCAGATGAGCCTACTGTGCCCGTGCCGCCATCTTGAATAACTGGCTCACTTTCCTCTCCGTGCTGCTGGTTCTGCTCTCTTCTGCTGCTGGGCCTTCTCTTTCTCCCCTCCATGCTGCCAGGTCCCACTCTCTCCTGCTGCTGCTGCCTTAAAAGGCCTTAAAAAGAAAAAAAAAGCAAAAGAACAAAAGTCAGAGGTGGACAAGCTCTGCATGAGAGCTCAAACACAACACTACTACTCTGCTGCCACCATCTTTCTGCCTCATGCTGGGTTTTGACCACGGAAGGAAAAGATCACCCGATTGATCACCTGGTTATCAGAGGCTGCCCTCGGTGTGCCAGAACCTCCTGACTAATGGGTGCTGCCATGGATTTTGGTGAGGACTACTTCCCTAAGATTTTGAGATTTCAAGTGATGTTGATCTTGCTTTGTGCACCTCTAGTACAGCCATAACCTTGTATGCCTTGCTTTGTTTAAGCACCCTATAATCTGCATGTCCTGCTTGCTATGATTTGCCTGAACAGCTGGCAAAACAAAGTTTTCACTGTACTTCGACACATTTGACTACAATAAATCTAATCTAATCAAATCATCTGGCTGCTTGCTTCAGTATGCTTGACACATTAGCTATTGATAAGTGGTGCAGAAATTAGACTGGTGTCGCAGACTACTGTCCAGCAAGATGTGTACCCTCTTGATTGAACAGCAAGGCAAGCTCCCTGGTTGTGTGAATATACTAACTCATATGGCAAGATAAGATATAGATGATGTACGATGTGAGCACATGCTAAGATAGTAATCGAGCAGTGCTGAGATGTAGCCTCATTCAGTCCATGAGTTAGGTTCCTGTCCATATGCACAAAGTGTCCCTGCTACAGCCTTTCAATACAAGTTGCAGGTGCTTCCAGAAATGCAAGTGTCTGCTTCCAGAGCATTCTGTCAGTGCATCAGAGGAGGGCCACATGGTTGAGAGGAGTTACTGAATGCTGCATGCCAATGTCTGTGGACAAGGGGTACATGAGGCTGATGCCTGTTGATTGCATCATAGAACCATTGAAATGAGGAGCAGCAGTATACCATTTTCCCTTTTGAGCATGCTGCGTCATTTAGCATGATCATGTGTGATCCTCTATCTCAATGCCATATTCCCATTTTCTCCTCATACCCCTTGGTGCCTTTAAAATCTAAACATTTTTCTTAAATATATTCAGTGCTTGACAGCCTGTGCTACAGTTTGGGCATTGGCAGCATGGAAATCATTTGAACTAAGTGGCAAGCTGAATCTTCCAATTAGATGCCCCAGTTTCCATATTGAGTTTTCTCAACATGTAGCTGGCTTGGCCTGTTTGGTAAGATGGAAAGTTGAATATTAATAAGCCAAGTGTGCTATTAACAAGGCATTTAATCATCCCTTTTAATTGAAAACTCAGTGGTGCCGAGCCAGGGACTTTCCATGCTGCTTCTCAACAATATAAAAGATGGAGCAAGATGCTCCTGACATAAAGATGGGACTCGCCATCTGATTTCTCATCTGATTCTACTACAAATTTTGCCAAAGCCCACATTGCTCAAACCTCTGTAAGATTCTATCCAGAGTATGTGCATATGCCTCTGATTATCCTGCAGAATTCTTCCTACATCTCTGACATTATTTGGAAAATACTCCAGAAGCATGATAAAGTCCTTTTTGCTGCTGAACCTTTAACCAAATGGATTCTGTCTTTGTCCCCTCAAGGACATACTGTTTATCTCACACAACAATGTCTTCCTTAATCAGTATTGTCACACAACCTCCCATTTTACCAGTCTTTACTAACAACTTTATATTTTTGAATAATAAGCAACAAGTCATCACCTTTTTATAATAATTCAAGGGGGGAGGGTATCACTAGCAAGGCCAGCATTTGTTGCTCAACTTAATGACCCTTGAACTGGTATTTCTTATATTTTTAATTTTCAGTAATCTACTAGGGTACTAGTTCCTTCTCAGATACTATCTTACACCCTCGCTTCTTTATGCATCTCATTTCACAATTCTGTAGATATCTTCAATCAATCCATCCAGACATACACCACTGGTGCAAATGGGTCTTGAACCTAGGCCTTATACGCCCAGAGGTAGGGACACAGCCACTGTACCATAAGACCCTTAACAGTTCTATATGCTGGTGCCCAACTCTCAGCCAATTTATATAAAACCCTCTCTGAACACTCCTATGATCCATGTTTTCTTTAAGAGTTGCCGTCTGTCCTAGATCTGATCATGATGAACCAAGAATCTGAAGAGTTCCCCTATCAAGCCATGCAATAATTCTTCCTCCTTCCTTGTTTCTACTCTCATACATAAATGCATTTAATAGATATATTAATGAAGCTACTATGAATATGGATGCATCAATATATATATTCTAGGAAAACCTTTTAGATTTACACTGGCGTCTTGCCCTATGATTTATTTCAGTGTGTCAAATGGTTGTCATTTGAGATCAATCTGATCTTAGTTTAATATTGTAAATTGGGAATTATATTTAGATTCTAAATTTGAGAGAAAATATCAAATAACTAAGGGAGAATAGTTTCATGAACAAAAAAGACGTCCCACATATCAAATGTCACCTCCATGCCCAAAATGTAACCCATGAAGAAATTTGAAAAAAAATACCTTGAAAATAATTTTGACACTCTGTCATGATACCATCAAAATGTTAGCACAATATAAATTACTATTTCTTATTCATATTAGAATGTCTATCTATCACTGCGTCCAATTTCTGAAACGGCAGATTATTATCTTCAAGAGAGGTAGGTGGAATTTATACTTGTGTTCTTGATTCTCAAGCATTGAAGTCAGGAAAAGAATGCCTCCAGTTTTGTCGTATAACAATTAAAGTAACTGCTGCGCGTTTATGGTCAACATTCATTCCCTGTTACCCCCAAAACAGCTTATCTGGCCATTCATTAATATGCTGTTTGTGGGGCTTTGCTTGTGTATATTGGCTGTTGTGTGTGCATACTGACTGTGTGGAGTTTGCACGTTCTCCCCGTGTCTGCGTGGGTTTCCTCTGGGTGCTCCGGTTTCCTCCCACAGTCCAAAGATGTGCAGGTCAGGTGAATTGGCCATGCTAAAATTGCCCGTAGTGTTAGATGTAGATGTAGATGTAGGGGTATGGGTGGGTTACACTTTGGCGGGGCGGTGTGGACTTGTTGGGCCGAAGGGCCTGTTTCCACACTGTAAGTAATCTAATCTAATAATAGAGGTGGGTTTTATTCAAAATGAAATTTATTGGCTATAAGAAGCTTTAGGGCATAACCTGTAAGAACACCCTGATTAGGAGAACATGATAGTTGATGTTTGACAACAACCTTCTCAACATCCTCTAAATTATCTGCGTCTTCCCTCTTGGTAGACTGACAAGTTTGTGCCCTGCAACTCCATGCTTCACAGCAAAGTCGTATCTCTTCACAAACATGAAGACTCATGACATTTTCCTTGTGCAAATTGGAGTAAGCTTCCTGACTTGCCAAAACTTCAGAATTATTGCTTTTATTTCCTTTTACTCTCACTCAATAATGTCACTCTTGGTAGCAATGTCTGGATTTGTTAAACATTGATGAAATAAAAGTAATTCTATGTGTCCATTATGCTTTTTTAGTAGCTGGGAGCAGTGCTGCATGTTGTAATGTTGTAGATATTGTGAATCTTGCAATCTAAGCAAAACCATATTCCTTTTCTACAGTATGTGCCAAGATTATTTGATATTTCCAATATTACTATGCTGCAAGGGAAGAGCAGTGAAATTTACTGGTGTGCTTATCTTGAGAGTTGCCTACAAGATATTCTGCAATGTGTACTCATTTTTGTAGCTATTTCACTGTTGAAGCTTTGGAGGGAATTTTAGTTTCTGAAAACACGTAATTTTAGGTCAAGTGGGCAATTATTTCAAATCTAAGCTCAATCAGTTGCTTGAACAAATAACTCAATCATGAAATTTAGGTTTTGCTAGCATGGCCAGCATATGCAACCTAGTACTGAATAACTTACAGACATTGGTAGTGCTCTATCTTTAACTGTTGTAATCATAGGAACAGGAGTACGCTAATTGCTCGTTGAATCTGTCCCACCATTCAATGCAATCATGGCTAATTGAACTACAGTACCTTTTACCCATCCTACCTACAAGTCCTGTGTATCATTGATAATCAGAAATTTATCCTCAAAGATTAAGCTTTCACAGCTTTCTGTGATAGTGAATACCAAATAGCACAACACTCTGAGTGAAAAACATTCTTCTTATCTTGGACAAAAGTGGTAGCACTCCTATTGTTAAATTGTGCTCACTAGAAATATTTTGCACATATATTCCTCCTACCAACGTGAATAACATCACATTTTTCCTTCAGCCATGTTCTTGTCCATTCACTAAGCCTGTCCAAATCCTCCTGGAACCCCTTTACAACTTCCACAACACACATTCTCACTTAACTTCGTAGGTATTTTTATCAGCCTACTCAGACATAATATGACACATCACTGAAGTAGGTGAGACTTGAACCTGCATCTCGTGGCTCTGAGGTAGACACACTACCACTGCATCACACAAGAATCCCTCCTCATATTAGCCTGGGGCCTTAGTTTATTAGTCACTTACCACAATACCACCATGACCTCCCCATTTAGCTTTGTATCATCTGAAAATTTGGAAACATTGCATTTAGTTCCCACCTCCAAATCACTGTGAAGAGCTCGGGCTCAAGTACTGATCCTTGTGGTCCCATTAGTCACATTCTGCCAATACGACAATGACCCATTTATTCCTACTCTGGTTTCTGTCTGTTAGCCAATCATTAATCCATGCCAGTGCATTATTTCATATCCTATGTTTATTAATTTTTTTAACCAGTCATCTGTGGAGAACTTCATCAAAAGTCTTCTGAAAATCTAAGCATATTACATACATCCATTCTGCTTTACTATTTTGTTAGTAACAGCTTCAAAAAACTCCAATGTGTTTGTCAAACACAATTTCCCTTTCACAACTTTATGCTGACTGCCTGATTAAATCAATATCAACCATGTGTTTATTTATCCCAATCTTTATAATAGATGCTAGTACTTTCCCTACTACTGGTGTGAGGCTATGGTTCCCTGTTTTCTCTCTTGCTCCCATCATATATAGTACATTTTCTACTCTTCAGTCCACTGGAATCATTTCAGAGTCTATAAAATTTTAGAAGATAATCATTAATGCTCTTATTATTTTTATAGTTGTCTCCTTCAACACTGAGATATAGACCATTAGGTCCTGGAAATAAATCAACTTTCAGCCCCATTAATTTCTCAACTACCATCTTCGTAATGCTAATCCTTCAACCCTTCATTATCTCTAGCCATTTGAATCCCTCATTCTAGGAAATTCTGGTATCATTCTTTGTGAGTACAGAGAAACATGATGTAATTATTATGAAGATGTGGGCGTACTGTACCTTTAAGAAAGTTAAAAGCTAGCAGAACTATTTGACAGCTCCAAGTGGTTCTCAGCAAGATACAATGTAGCATGTGGTCCAGCCAATCAGTTTGAATTGTACCTCAGAATACCAACATCCAATCAATTTTTGAATTTAGTATATTGACAATATTAAAAACCAATGAAACAATCTGATGCTTTGGGGTTGAAGACTGGGGAAGATTGAACAGTTGGAAGTGAGAACTGACACAAGGCCAACAGATGTAGACTGCTAGTCAGAATTGTCTGAGAGGTACCTGTCTAGAGAAGGAGTTTGCACAGAGGAAAACATTGACACTGACCTAAAGAGCAAATCTGCAAAGAGAAGATTTGACTGGCTGGTTTTGAAATTTGAATTTTTCAATAAATCTTAATCAGGGATTTTATTGGACTTTTATTATAGAAGGGAAAGAAAAAGATAGATTAGAGGAAGGAATTGTAAATAGTTGTTTGTTAATTATTCTCTGAAATAAAGTTGTTAATTTTTATGTTAAATAGTTCTTGGCTCCTTGGATCTTCACAGATTACTGCATAGGATAAATCTTTTCTGTGTTGCTGGTTTAAATTAAGCAGGGGGGATTTACCCATGTTGTAACAGTGTGGGGGTTTGTTGCTGGGATTTGAAGGGTTTGGGAGGAGGCTTTTATCTGTGATTTTGAACAGCTTAAGTTTTGGATTTGAATTGAATTGGTTTAGACAGATTTGAAAGGTTTGGGAGGATGAAAAACCCCAGCAAATTTAAACACTTGCAGGTTAGTGTCCTTGACCTTTGAATAAAATGTAGGTGAGGCAATTTGTTTAATTTTGGTCACTTGTGGTTGATTAAATTAAAAGTGAGAGAAATAGCTTTTAAAATTGCAAAAGAAGTTCTGGGATTTGATGATTCCTAAATTTGCCGAGAAAGTTTAAAAGAAAAGAAAAAGGCTATACTTTTTAGAATTAGCAAATAAGGTAGATTTGGGTTTAACCAAGAGCAAAAGTAAAACTGAAATTGTAAGGGAGTTACTCAAACACTTAGGTGTGTCAGAGAAACAGACATGTGCAGTAGAGGTAAAATAACCATAAATTACAATTGAGGAAAATGTAGTTAGAAGAAGGAGAGAGAGAAGGTTTTTGGCTAAGCAAAGAGAGTGAAGAAAGGGAGAGAGGAAAAAGAAGGACTGAAGGTTTTAGCTAAGCAAAAAAAGACAATTTGAACTTGAAGTTGTGATTTAGTCAGCAAAATCAAATTAACAGGATGGAGATTAAAAAAGAAGGTAATGATATATTCAAATGTCAAAGCTCTGCCACATTTTGATGAGAAAGATGTTGAAGCCTCCTTTATTTCATTTGAAAAATTGGCTAGGCAGTGGAGTGTTCCAAGGATTTATGAGTAATGCTAGTTCTAACTAAACTGTGTTAGGCAGAGCAAGTGAGGTATTTGCTGCGCTGTCAGATGAGGATCGAGAGATTATGTAGAGGTTAAACCAGCTACTTTAAGTGCTTATGAATTGGTACCAGAAGCATGTAGACAGCAGTTTAGAAACACAAAGAAGGAACCATGTCCGTCTTATGTTGAGTTTGAAAGAATTAAAGATAGTCATTTTGATAGATGGGTGTGTGCTTTAAAAATAAATAGGACCTTTGAGGTTCTACAAGAGATTATTCTGCTGCGGAGTTTAAAAACTCACTTCCAGAGATGGTAAGAATTCATGTGGAGAAACAAAGTTCAGGAAGTGAGAAGGGCAGCAGAATTAGTAGATGAATACATGTTGTTGCATAGGACAAGCTTCTAGCTAGAATTCAGAGGGATAGAGTTTGGGAGAAGGGGAGATCCTACACTACAAAACCAAGAATAGAGAGCACTGGTAAGAATTTACCACAGGATAAAAAAGAAGAAGTCCAAGAGAGTGGAAAGGAGATGAAAGGCCTCAGGTGTTTCCACTGTGATAAAGTGGGGCACGTAAAGTCAGTGCTGTGACTTTGGGAAAAGATGTGGAGAAAGAAGCTAAACCAGTGAAATTAGTTAAGGTAGTAAAGGAGACCCCAAGAAGAGCCGAGGAGCTGCAGGAGAATGCACAGGCTAGGCAGGGGGTGGGTATTTGAGTTAGTACCTGGTCTCTGCAAAGAATTTGCCTCTGTGTAAAGTTTACTCAAAAGAACAGGGGGGAGAAGGACAAGAGATTATAATTTTGAGAGATTCAGGATTAAACCAGTCGCTGATAGATTATATTTAGAAATAGATTAAATATTTCTAATACATTAGAATGTAAAGATTGTATTTCCATTTAGGATGTTCTCGAGCGAGCTTTCAACACTTACTGTGGACTCACTGCATAAAAATATTCGTTGTAGAGGCATGCTACCAATAGTAAGTTAATTGAATTTACTGTATATTTTATTATCAACTGCATAGAAAATATAAGTAAGAAAGAAGAGACAGAGCCTCAAAAATCACACTGTTCATCTGCTTTTGCAATTTTTATGCATTGCTGCATATGTAATACTGAGTAATGGAAAATGTTTCATATTGCTCTGAATAGCAGTGATGTAAGAAACATTTCATCCTGGTTTGGTGTCAGAAAGCAAAGAACTAGATATAACAACTTGAATAAAAGCTCAGCAACATTACATTAGAAACACAGAAACAGAGAAAATAGGAGGAGGAATAGGTTGTTTGGCCCTTTGCTCTGCCATTCAATATGACCATGGCTAATCGTCCAACTGTATACCCTGTTTCTACTTTCTCCCCATACTCTTTGATCCCTTTAGCCCTAAGAACTATATTTAACTCCTTGAGAACATTCAATACCTCAGTCACTTTCTGTGGCAGAGAATTCCACAGGCTCACCACTCTCCACCACTTCCTCCTCATCTCAGCCCTAAATGACATCCTTAGATTTTGATTCCTGCCTCTGGGCTCCATGGTCATAGAGAATAGCCTTCCTGTGTTGGCCCTGTCTCTTCATCTAGAATTTTATAGGTTTTATGAGGTCCCTTCTCATTCTTCTAAAGTTCAGTGAATATAGACTTAACCAGTTCAATCTCTGTCTTCATACAACATTCATTCCATGCCAAAATTAGTCTAGTAAACCTTTGTTGTATTTCTTACATAGCCAGAAAATCCTTACTCAGACAAGGAGTCCAAAACTGCACTTAATACTCAAGGCTGGATGATCTCACCAAGGCATTGTACAATTGTAGCAAGGCATCCCTGCTCCTGTACTCAAATACTCCCCCTATGAACGACAGCATGCCATTTTCTGCCTTCACAACCTGTCTGTTTACTTTCAGCATCTGGTGTACAAGGACACTCAAATCTCATTCCACCTCCCCCTTTGTCAGTTTGTCATTCAGATAATTTGCATTTTTGCTTTTGCTACAAAAGTCATAGTCCAACAGGTTTATTTGGAAGCACTAGCTTTTGGAGTACCGCTCCTTCATCAGGTAGTTGTGGAAGTTAAGATCATGCTCACAGAATTTATAGCCAAAGCAATCCACTGTCATGAAGAGGTGATACAGTAAACAATCTTGGATTAAAACTTTCATCTCTTATAATGGGAAATGCTGGTTCCTGTACTTTGATATGTAAATCCCAGAACTCCTTTTTAAATTACATTCTCAAGATAGCTCAGCTCAAAGAACAGGGACCAGCATTTCCCATTATAAAAGATGAAAGTTTTAATCTAACATTGTTTACTGTATCACATCTCCATAACCTTGGACTCCTTTGGCTATAAATTCTATGACCATGATCTTAACCTCCACAATCACCTGATGAAGGAGCGGCACTCCGAAAGCTAGTGCTTCCAAATAAACCTCTTGGACTATAACCTTGTGTTGTGTGATTTTTAACTCTCTAACCCTGTTCAGCCCCTTAAGCTTACAATACATCCCGAGTATCTTGTAGATTTACAGAGCTGCACTCTCTCTTTCTGTCTGTCTCTGTGACCATGAAGCTACTTCTATGTTCCTCTGTTTTTTGGACGGTCAACAGGTCTCTGCCTTTGGCCATGCTCATCTCCTCCGAAGGTCCAGGGGTTCAAATGGGCAGTCTGCAGGTGAACAACATTTTAAAACATTCTTATATGGCTTTCTGGAATTTTCTACAGTTCTGGCCAATCAGAAGGACTCACTTAATAGTTTGAAACATTGTCAATCATTTGAATGGCTTGCCACTGTTTGTTTCTTTGTATAATAGTACCCAGTGCCTTTCTGTCTGGCCACTTCTTTATTTAATGGATCAGTTGATGGGGGTATGTCAGTCCAGGATAACTGTTTTCTTTGACATTATGCTAGTATCACTAGCATATGGCTGTTATGTTTGAACTGTCAGGTGTGTAGGTTTTGTGATTTCAGTTTTACTTGGCCAATATACCCAGCATCCCTTGTTGTTTGGCCAAGTTAGCAATCTGTGTTTTAGTAGCAAAGAAGCTGCTACACCTAATTCCTCTCTACTTTCTGTAGGAACTGTTCTAGAGTCTATAGAATCTTAAAAGATGGCCATCATTTTATCTATTATTTCTAAGGCCAATTCCTTAACTACTGTGGAGTATAGACAGTCAGGTCCTGGAGATTCATTGGTATGTTGTGGTTCTGTTCGCCGACCTGGGAATTTGTCTTGCATTCTTTGGCCAGTTTGTGTGATGGTGTCCCTGGTAGTGATACTATGGGTCTGAGTGGGATGTCTGGTTTGTGCACTTTGGGTAGTCCATAGAATCTGCAGGTGTTGTTGTTTTCGGGTTTCATTCTTTGTAGGTCAGACCTGGTTATCTGTCCGTTTTTTTGTAGATTCCTCAGTGTGTTGTTTATCCTATTGGTGAGCTGTGGGGTGGGGTCAAACTCCCTCTTTTGGTAGGTGTTGGTATCTGCAAGTAGTTGTTGTGCTTTTTGCACGTACTCTGCTTTGTCCAGGATGACCGTCATTCTGCCTTTGTCTGCTGGTAGTATAATTATGTTCTTATCGTTTCTTAGTGATTTTAGTGCTTCCCTCTCCTTGGTGTTGAGGTTATGTGTTTGTTTTTTTCTTGTTATCAGCGGTACGATACTTTGTCTCACAGTTTGTTGTATCTCTTCTGTCAGTCCATTGTTCCTGAGGGTGCATTCTAGTGCTGCTAGGAAGTCTGCTGTCTTGGCGTCCCTGTTGTTGTAGTTCAGTCCCTTGGCCAGTATTGTTCTTTCCGTGTCCGTGAGCTGTCTGTGGGAGAGGTTTTTAACCCAGGTGTGTGTTGTGGTGTCCTCTTCTTTGTGTGTTAGTTTGGCCATTTTTTCTTTTAGTGCCATTTTTTTGCGGTGTGTGGTCCTGTTCTGTCCTATTGTCAGCTACTAATAGTCCCATTAGCAGCTATTCATTCTCCCAGACTGCCCTTTACCCACTCCTTTGTCTGTCCAACTATTTTTCTCTCTTTGAACTCTACCTACACTTACCGATTACTCTCCCTGTCTCCACCACCCCATCTTCTGCATAAAAACCAACCTTTTCCTTGCTACCATCAGTTCAGGAGAAGCAGTTCTGAGACCTGGGCCAGCTATTGGCATAGCTGAATGTTAATGTCCAAAACAATTCAATGGCTCATGGTGCAGGTCTATTGGTACTTTTCAGTTTTCCTCCCTCATCAGCTGTTGTGATATGCAGGCCCATAATTTTGGAAGTCATTTCATTTAGCACTTGCAATGAGTAGACCACATGAAATATGCATGCTACCTACATTGGAATGACAAGTATGAGTTAATCATGAATTGTGATCTTGGCACCTATTTTTTTGGCTCTGAACAATGTTTCTCCATACCTTGGGAGAAGTCGCAATCCTCTCTCTTCCTCTCTAAGTTTTCTAATCCAACTGGAACCTTGCGCATTGTGTCAACTGAAGAGAAATGGAGCAAAATTCATCTTTCTCCATTTTTCTGGGTGCCTTACTGTTTGTCATATTGGTGCCATCAGCACTGGCAATTGAAAATGTTTCTTATTAAACAAAGGCAAATTATCAGTATGATCATTTGTGATCATGTTCACAATCTATAATTTGTACTGTTATAACTTATAATATACATTGTGCAAACAAATCTCCATATTATATTTTATGGAATATTTATCTTTCTGCAGACCATATTTGTCAATGTTGGATGTCCATTAACCAAACAAATGAAAGTATCCAAGTAAGTGTCTTTATCTTGTCATAGTAAGTTTATATCAACTCAACAGATAGATTGAGCTAAAACATATTTTAAAATAATTAAAGGATTATAGGATTCAGTATATTTGTACAAATGGAATATAAAGTGAATGGTTAAAGAAAGAGCTGTATTATGCATACAGACTCATGCTGTGTGAAATTAGTTGGGTTTCCAAACATTTGCTGTCAGGCACAGAGTCAGTTTCTTCAGTACACTAAAATGACCAAAAGCTCACCATATTAGATTGGAACATGGTGTCACAGCATTATCATATTAAGATCTTTTGGAGAAATTTGTAGATGCGGAGTGTATTGTGATTGTTATAGCTATTAATGTACAAATAAATTTGTCCATCTCATTAAGTTAACCAATCAAAGATCCATACTTTTGATGAAAACCGATCAGTTCTTCCTTGGGCCATACTCTGTGTGCTACATTGGTTGAAAATCTGTCTTTTTTTCAGATAGAACATAGAACAATACAGCTCAGAACAGGCCCTTCGGTCCACGATGTTGTGCCAAACATTTATCCTAGCTTAAGCACCTATCCATGTACCTATCCAATTGCCGCTTAAAGGTCACCAATGATTCTGACTCTGCCACTCCTACAGGCAGCGCATTCCATGCCCCCACCACTCTCTGGGTAAAGAACCTACCCCTGACATCCCCCAATACCTTCCACCCTTCACCTTAAATTTATGTCCCCTTGTAACACTCTGTTGTACCCGGGGAAAAAGTCTCTGACTGACTACTCTATCTATTCCCCTGATCATCTTATAAACCTCTATCAAGTCACCCCTCATCCTTCGCCGTTCCAATGAGAAAAGAGGTGTTGTATACAGACAAATAACCTGATAAACAGAGGTAAAAGTTTTATTCTTCCCAACTTCAGCGATAATTTACATATTCTGCACTCAGCATGACTTCAAACAGATATTATAAGCTAACCAAAATTTATTTCATCTAAAATAAGCAAGAACTTCATTTAAAGTGATTCAGAACGCTTGCAATAGGTTCATTCTAGCAGAATGTAAGAAATAGGAGGTAAAGTAGGTATCTTCAAATCTGCTCCATCATTCAATAAGTTCATGGATGATCTTCTATCTCAACTATATGTATCCTCACTTCCTTATGGCCAAATAAACCTCTATCTTAATAGAGGTTCAATAGCAGATCATCTTGCCATTCTTTAAAATTTGAAGGGTTGTAGAATCATAGAGAGATACAGCACAGAAACAGACCCTTCAGTCCAACTCGTCCATGCCAACCAGATAGCCTGGATAAATCTAGTCTCATTTGCCAGCATTTGGCCCATATCCCTCTCAACCCTTCCTATTCATATACCCATCTAGATGCCTTTTAAATGTTGTAATTGTACCAGACTCCACCACTTCCTCTGGCAGCTCTTCCATACACGCACTACCCTCTGCATGAAAAAGTTGCCCTTTAGGTCCCTTTTAAATCTTTCCCCTCTCACCTTAAACCTATGCCCTCTAGTTTTGGATTCACCCACCCCAGGAAAACACCTTGTCTATTTACCTTATCCATGCACCTCATGATTTTATAAGGCTGTATAAGGTCACCCCTCAGCCTCTGCGCTCCAGGGAAAATAACCCCAGTCTATTCAGCCTCTCCCTATAGCTAAACCTTCCAACCCTGGCAATATCCTTGTAAATATTTTCTGAACCCTTTCAAGTTTCTCAAAATCCTTTGGATAGGACGGAGATCAGAATTGCACGCAGTATTCCAAAAGTGTCCAAACCTGTAGGGGTGTAGTCAACTCAATCTATCCTCACAGGTCTATCACCTCATTTCAGGAATTTTTCAGTTTGAAACACTGTCTGGGATCTTGATCTTCACTTTAGAAACTCCATTCTGTTGTCATTTATAGTACTAATTCCTGATGAATGTATCTAATCAATCTTCAGCATGCTCCTTAGGTAAGGCAACTGAAACTACACGCGAGGCCATAAGATGTAGGAGCAAAAGTTGGCTGTTGAGGTTTTTGAGTCTGTACTGCCATTCAATGAGATCATCTAATAACCCTTTCCTGCCTTACCTCCACAATCCTTTATTCCCTTACTGAATAAAAATCTGTCAACTTCAGCCTTGAATATGCTGAAAGATCCAACCTCAACAGCAATCTATGCTAACAAATTCTACAGATTCACTACCCTCTGAGAGAAATTACTGTAGGTATGGCCTCAGCAATACACTGTGCAAAAATAATTAGACTTCTTGCTTTATACTCTAATTCCTATGCAACAAAAACTAATTTATCGTTTACCATAACACTTGCATGTGTTTTGAAGACAAGACACCCACTCCCTGTGAGTGCAAACATTTCTTAGTCATTCATTATTCATCAAAATATTCTGCTTTTGTTTTTCCCCCTACCACAGCAGGTAACTATATGTTTTGCCATATTGCATTCCAGGTGCAATGTTTTTACCCATTCATCTAATGTATATTATCTATGCATTCTTCTCAAAACTCAATTTCCTTGTTTAACTCTGTGTTGTTTACAAAATTGCATATGCTACACTCATTCCTCTTTTTTAAATCTGTAATAAGCCTATGGCCCTTTATGTAAAGATCATGTCTTTTCATTTTTCTGTATTTGATTGTGGACTGAACTGAGAAACTAACTGTTTTAAAATTCAAGGATTGCTAGAGAATTGCTGCAAGATTTTAAAGCAAGTAATTTAACACTTATTGGAAGTATAGTTTGCAGTTGAGCTGGAGCAGAGTGGTATATACAAATGGAGATTCAGCTGGAATTACAAAGCTGATTTTTCTGTGTACTAGTGGCCAGCTACTGATGACAAAGGCCTTCCACATGCCAAAAACTATATGATTGGTTCTTAGGTGAGCAGCTTGGGGCTGGAAATAACATAGTGAGAAGCCTTCAGACTTCCAAAAGTTCAGAAACTCTCTGTTCTCTGCGTAAAAAGTACTTTAAAGCTTAAGAAAACCTGTCTAGCTTTCCTTCAGCAGTTACTATAACCTGTAACTTATTAATTAAAAGTCAGAGGATTTTTATAAGTGTGAACCAGCCATCCTGCACCTCCTGCAAACCAGGGAAAGCATCTGGAGAAGGAAGTCTGAGAAACAGTATTCTGACCAGCACAACAATCATAAGAATCTTCTCAGTAACCCTGTAAATAGGAAACACTTAACTGCCTTCCCAGTCTTATCCTCCATGCATAATTCCCATGTTTTTTTTCCTTGTCATGTCTATTTTTGCATTTAAAGGTGATTTTATAAGGGGATCAGACATTTAATTAGTAGAGTTATTAGCCAATAGTTCATCATTGTTTACCTGTGGTTAGAGTCTAATTACTTGTTCTAAATAGAAACTAAGTACAGTAATGTGGTCCGTGCTTTCTGTTAACCTTGGTATAAAAATCAGGTAAATTGTGGAGTTTAATTCTAAAATTATTCAAGTTTTATAACGACTATGAGAATAGTGAACCTTAATTTCCAGCGCAGTATCCTCATGAGGCACAACAAAAGAAACTGAGGTAACAAAATTTTGGTGTGGTATAAGTAAAATGGGTGGAGGAAAACATCAATTTCTATACTCCATTTAGATCAAGACACTGGAAACATCAAAGGAATTTCTACAGGTGGCAGAGATGTCCAGAACAGTCTTAAGGGAAATTTCAAAACCAGGTTGATTGACTTGGATAAACTGAAGCTTGCGTTACCTGGCAGAGCTAAAAAGGGAGGGATAATTGAAATAGTAGTATAGCACTTGGGTTTGGTGAAAATATAAAAAAGGGCAGATATTCCAAGCAGTGAAAAATTGGACTAAGCAAATATAATTAAGGAAGCTTGAGCATGGTTGGGGGGGGGGGGGGGGGGGGGGGGGGGGTGGGGAGGGAATGCAGAAACTAGAGAAAAATGGAGGAAAGAGCAGAGAAAGATAAAGAAAGGTAAATGGAACTAAGAAGATAAATGGAAATGAAGAGTCAGGAAAAATAAATGAGGAAATTAGAATTAGAAGCAACAGAAACAGAATGAGAGGATATGAATATCAGCCTAAACTGATGCAGGAGAATCTGAGTCATAATTTGCAGTCCAGAAAAGAAATGTCTAAGTTTGTACAGTCCCCAAGAAAATTTGAGGAAAAGAATATGGAGGTATTCTTCATGACATTTGAGAAAATGGTTAAACAAATTAATTGAGCAAAAGAGGACATTACTCATGCACAGTAAATTGCCAAATAAAGCACTAGAAACTTTAAGCTTCATTGTCAGAGGAGGTTTTTCAGGATTATGATTTTGTAAAGAAAATTATATTGGCTGCATATAGTCCTAAGGCACTATAGGCAAATATTCTGGCACTTAAGGAACCGATCTGACAAACATTCTTTGAATTTCAAGGGTTAAGTAATTTTGGATATGAACACTAGAGGCTGAAACCACATGTAAGGTTCGAAAATCTCACTACCCTCTGGAATAAAAAAAACTATGTTGCGGCAGAGTTACAGCTGCTAAACATGCAGCAATAATGAGTTAATTAATCCTTTTCCAATGCTGCCATAATTTTGAAATACAAAATGGGAGAGTGAAACAAAGCCAGGATAAAGAATGGATAGTGTGAATGTCCCAGAGTTTCCTCTTCAAATCAGAAGAGAAAGTACTGTAGATCGTAGTGAAAATCGGAAGCTGAATTTAAGTTTTCATAGTCACTAAGTAAGAACTGAGCAGAGGGGATAAAGAGATTTACAAGAATGAGGGTGTCCCTGTATATGTGGGTACATGTCTCCTTATGAGTCCACAATGTTATAACTCTGTGAGGTCCTTGGTGGTCAATTTTGCCTTGTAGATCAAGTCCCTAAATTTCAGTTTGCAACCCTGTCTGGGATCTTGATCTTCACTTAAGAAACCCCATTCTATTGTCATTCATAGTATTTTCCCTCATCCAACAGCTCCGTCTGCCAGAACAGTTAAGTTTTCTCAGCACTTTGTTTTTCTTTATGATTTTTTAACATTCACAGTTTCTTTGATGATCTAAAATGAATTGTCAATGTGGTGAAGCTAACAAACAGGGCTATTTGCAAGCCAAACAGTAAGTGATAGTGCTAAGCAATCCCACACGCAATGAATCTGGCCTTAGCTCTGCAGTCCTGCTGTTTTTTGCCCATTACTGAATTCTCTTCCATGCCAATGTATTCTCTCTAACACCATGAGCTCTTATGACTTAACCTTTTGTGAGGTACCTTGTTTAATGCTCACTGGAAGTCCAAATACAACATATCTGCTAGTTCCCCTCTATCCACTGTGGTTGAGACCTCCTCAAAATAAATCTCTAAAATTAGTCAGACATTATTTCCCTTTCTTGCCCTTGTGTAGATCAGATGTCCCCGGTGTCCTTTATTTGTCTCTTCAAGACGCTGGTATAAAGAAAAGACTCATTTGGAATCATGGTTCCTCCTCATCCTCAAAGTATTCCTTATCTGAAGACGAATGATCACCTTGTGCTCTTCCTTTGTGTGCTGCAGTGCCAAGTTTTGTATAGTGCACAGCAGAACATTCATTACATCTCCTGCATATATGTTCTATGGACCTTCAGTCTGGTCAAAAAAGCAAAGCCAATTTAAGAAGGCCAGTGTTGTGCTCTGTGATGGCCCTTCAGGATGTTTGAGCTTGATTATAGTGATTCTCTGCCTTTCTCCACAGTGTTTCAGTGGTATCAGCATTCATATATGAAGGAGATATCCTTTACCATTGAGGATTAATTAAACAACTTGGGCTGGGCCATCATTAAACTGTGGGAATTCTGAACTGCACAAAATGCTTGCTCCCTGGGATCTGAGCACAAAGCTGCTTTATTCTTCTAGTTCTCACAGCAGTTGCACTTTGATAAAGTCAATTCTTTAATAATTTTAAATGTAATTTCCAGGGGGCTTTTATAGTGACATAAATACAATTTCACCTTGCATGTGCAGAAGCATAGTGATGACACCTAAAGTTAAAAATCACACAACACTAGGTTATAATCAAATGGGTTTATAAGTACAAGCTTTTGGAAAGCTGCTCCTTCATCAGGTAGCTGTGGAACAGAATTATAAAGCACAGAATTTATAGCAAAAGACACTGATCTTTTGCAATAAATTCTGTGTATTATGATCCTGCTCCACAGCTACCTGATGAAAGAGTAGTGTTCCGAAAGCTAGTTCTTCCAAATAAACCTATTGGACTATAACCTAGTATTGTGTTCACCACAGTCCAACACTGGCACTTCCATTTCATGAACACCTAAATTGGCTGACTGCTTCATGAAAGAAGAAATTGGTAAAACTATTGACAAGATATAGGTCACCTCCTTTACGCACCTATGTGTGGCAGTCCATATGATACCACATTTGTCACCTACTGCAGCTAGAGGTTACTGCTCATATAGAAGTTGAGGGGTGCTATAATCTTGACTGTCACTGGCATGGGTTCACACAAAACCAAAGTGACTGCACATCCTGATAAACAGGTTCCTTCCAAGATGGTGGCAGAGTGGGACTCCTTTGCTAGAGCTCATCTGCTGCGTTGATTTATTTTCTTTTTCTTTCTTCCTTTGCCTCTTTTGTGTTTTTTCCCTATTTATTCTCGGCAATGTCCTCTCTACTTTGCATGGACCTGGCAACCTCTTGGACTGGCATGGCAATGTCTCGGCCTGGTGTGGCTGACTCTCGACCTGGCGTGGCAACATCTTGGCCTGGTATGGCTGACTCCCAGTCTGGCGTGGCAATCTCTCAACAGTCCGGTATGGTGATCTCTCAGTGGCTGGCATGGCTTACTCCCGGCCCAGCGTTGTAGTCTCCTGGCCTGATGTGGCAGTCTCTCAGTGACCCAACATACTGGTCTCTTGGTGGCCCCGTGTGGTGGTCTCTCAGCAGTCAGTGTGACAGTCTCCTTGCCTGGTGTGGCAGTCCTTTGGCCCAGCATGACCTCAGCATGGACTTCTGGCTTCAAGTTGATTCCAGAGTGGTCTCCCAGCCTCAAGTGACTCAAGGTGAAGCTCAACGTACTTTGGAGTCAAGGCCCAGCGGAAACTAGAGACTAAGTGTGGACTCGGTTGGAAGAACTGTTATTCTGAACATTTTATTTCTTTATCTTTCTAATTTTGTTTGTCCTAAGAATTTGTTCTGAAGAATCTGCACCCAGGTACCTTTGTACCTAAGATGGCGGTATAATAGGTGACTTGTCGACATTTAATGTACTCATTTGAGTACATGCTACAATAAAGCTAATTTGAATTCTAATTCTAAAGTTAACTCATTTTAGTGTTTATTTCACTGAATATTCTCAGATGTCTGTGGCATCACCTTTGGATATCTGCACGTAAGTAGTTTTTGTCCTGTGAATGCATTGGTCCACCAATGTGCATCTTCACCAATGCCGTCTTTGATGTTTACATCCAGACAGCCCCTCTGCTTTTGGACAAAGAGCTTCTTCACCTTATCTCTACCTCTTCCAAAAATCAGGTGAATGAGGACTCTGGTTCTTACATAATTACACTCTGTGTGGAAGGGGGATAGACATGTGAGAACATACACATCGATGGTTTTCATTCATTTAACTAATCATTCAGGAGTTGCTTTAGCCACCCAATTGTGCATTGAAAGGAGCCATGCCCCTGGGAGGCTGAAGACTCAACTGCTCAACTTTGCCTTCGCAGATGACATAGCCCTTCTGAGTGACTCTCACACTGGTATGGGGAGGAATCTGAAGCTGCTTCAGTCATATTGTGACCATATGGGCCTCAACATTAACATTGCGAAGACAAAAGGCTTCCACTTTACATTCAAGAGGAAGACCTTCCTGTACAATCACTTCGCTAACTGGAAGCTGCGTAACGAATCTATATTCTACATACCTCCAGGTGATACTGAGAAATACCTGGGTGCCCATATCAACCCATAGGCAGGTGTGTCAGAAGGAGAATGGGAGGAGAAGCTTAAGACCTTGGTGAAAGGAATACAGGCAGCATCTCTCCAACCGAGGCAACGCCTAGAAATCCTAAAAACTCATGTCATCCCCAGATTGTATTTTCACTCTATCCTGTCCAAAGTCAAGCATATATTCATGAAAGCTACTTTTGATAAAAGTAGAGTGCATGTTATATTTCAGATTCACTCCTCTACCCTCTCACTCACAAATATTCCTCCCACTATTCTCTGTCTACCCGATGTTTCATTCTTTTCCCTCCATTACATTTAAATCTCTCCCTGTAACCCTCCACTCCAAAGCCATTCCCCTCCCATGCCATCTGTCTCCCCCATGCTGATACTCACGGCCATACCGTCTCTGATCCTGAACCCTCCCATTACACTTATTTTGTTTTCTTCAATGACCTAACAGTGACTCTAGACCTACCATACTGAGTCTCACTTTCCCCTTTGACTGTAACTGGTCTCTTTCCCATTGGTACCCCAAATTTGATCCTTAGAATCCCACTACCAATCCTTCCCTTCAGACGCTTCATTCATCTTTAAATCTCTACTTAATCTACCCACTTTTAGCAAGGATATTAGGCCTTTTCTGCCTGGATCTCCTTCCACCCAAAGCCCTCCTTTTGAAAATCTTCCCTTCCATCTTCTATATTTACCTTCACTCGAGCAACAACATTTCAACTCCCACTACATTGTGCATAGAAATCTGCTTACCACACTAACATACGTACAAAGAATACGTGTGATTCTATTGAATTTCTTGGAATTGAGTTCATAAATCACATAAACATAAAATGAAAAAGAGCCCATTTGAATATCAGTGAATTATGATAAACTTTGTGGCCAGTTGTATGTTAGAATGTTCATCAGTGTAAAGATCTTTGAAAACACTTGCTAATTTTATTATAGATTCCAGTTTGAACATCTGCCCTCTTGAATGCATGAGGATCATCAAAACAGCAGTAATGTATGAGAGTTGGCATGAGGTTTGCAGTGGGGACTGGGGACAATGACTTTGATTTTCCCAATAATTTTTTAAAAATTCTATCCATCTAATAATTGATGTCAGACATGACAAATCAGAGGCAGTGGAGGCAATGAAAAAGGGTCTGGTCAAAATATGCGTGGATATTGTCAAGGTGCAATGTTTGATTAGGGAATTGACATGCACAAAGATCCTTGGACACTCCAGAGGTAAATGCATATCTGAGAAGAGACGCTAATGAGATTGGATCATACCATTCCATCAATTGACGTTAAATTAGTTCTTTACCTTGACTTTTTTGTTTGACATTTCTTTGTTCTTAGCTATAGGAAATTGATTTATAAGAAGTATTTCTTAAATCTCCTAACACACACTATATTTTGTCAAGTTCCCAAAATAGGACTAGAATGTCTAAACTAATTTTTCTTTGGTTTTGTCTGTTAATAATTTCTATATTAATAAAAATGTAATTCAAGAAAATATGAAGATCCTAATTTATTTCTGTTTTATTTGCAAAATAGAAGAGTGACTGCATGTAGTAAAGGAATACTTGATCCATCAGTTCTTCAGAATAACTTCACGTATGTTATTAAAAAGTGAGTATTAACTTTTTCTTTCTTTGGATAGCATTGAAGTGCTCACAAATATATTGCAGCTGAATGAGTAAGATCAAGTTGGTGGGTTTAGATTTTCTACTTTACAGGATGTCTTCCAAAACAATGGAATATTAATGACGCAGTTGGTCAGCATCTGACCCAGATGCACATAATCTAATTATCTAGGCAACTTCAAGAAAAGCAAAAAAAGTACTTTTGCAAAGATGGCATGCTATTTTAATTCATAAATGGGCTGTCTTGCAAATGATCTAACTTCACACTACTAACTCCTGATTTGCAATGTCCATTCATCCCATCCAGGTAACATAGATGTTAAAACCAGTGATGTTTTGCATTTTAAGAAGGATGATTTGTTTGAATGTTCATTACTACAACCAAATTATTCAAATATATATGATATTCAGTGTTCCTGTATCCTTGCATTCTTTGCAGGCCACAGGTGAAGACATCTACATTGTCACACTCAAAATGGACAGCAGTTTTGAAAAGGCTACTGTATTATTTAATCTAAGTTTACCTGTTGCCAGCTGCTCTCCGTCTACTTAAGAAATATCAAGAGAATGTGTTCAAATTGGGTTATTTATCTTAGATTTTGTATATGTACAATCATGACAGCTTTGTTTTAGCAATTAGTTCCATCATTACACTCAGATGCCATACAGCAACTCATGATAGCACTGGTGGTTTTTTTTGCATAAATCCCTTTTTAGCTCAAAACCAACAGTTTTAACAATAAATTCTAACTGGAATTTGCAGCATTCTTGCTTAATATTTAATGTACTTTATATAGTTCAGTTGTTTTAAAGCGGGATGTGAAGGAACTCTGATAACATACATAACATACTACTTCTTAGTACAAGACAGTAGCGGCTCAGCTTACATTGGCTAGTGTTTTTTTCCAAGTTCAAATTCCTGTTCCAAACTTGATGCACTTCACATCAACAGATATGATTGGTGTGTTGCCTCCCAGGTGCCAGGGTCCATGATGTCTTGGATCGTGTGTTTGGGTCCCGAAGGGAGAGGGTGACCAGCCCCAAGTTGTAGTCCACACAGGTACCAAAGACATAGGTAGAAAGAGGGATAGGGATGTAAGGCAGGATTTAGGGAGCTAGGGTGGAAGTGAGACCAAGAACAGAGTTGTTATCTCTGACTTGTTACCTGTGCCACGTGATAGTGAAGCGAAGAATAGAGAGAGATATAGCTGGACATGTGGCTGCAGGGATGATGCAGGAGGGAGGGTTTCAGGCTTATGGATAATTGGGGCTCATTCTGGAGAAGGTGGGTTGAACCAGAGGGTTACTAATATCCTGGGTGGGAAATTGGCTAGTGCTATTTGGGATGGTTTAAACTAGCTCAGCAGGGAGATGGGAACCTGTGGTATGGTTCCAGTACATAGGAGGATGAGAGTAGGGAGGGGAGAGGATGTTGATGTTCTTTGTGTAGAGAGAGAAGGTTAGAAAAAGGGAGTTAGATGACAGTAGGGTCTTGTTTGACCAAGGACAAGTTTGATTGAGGGGTGGGCAATGTACTGGCAGGTAAATAAAGGGTGACCAAGGAAGAGTAGAAGATCACTCAGTGCACAGGTAATAAATTGAAAGCACTGTATAAATGAAAGGCATTGGAATAATACACCCAGTTGGATTTTTCATTTCTCTGTCTGAGGCCACTTCCTCATCAATCCATCCATCGATCTTGGCCCTTCACCTTGGATCAGCTCTGTAATTTCTTCTGTTATCTTGTTCTCTGCCCCTCTATCTCTTTTTTAAGATCCTTCTTAAAATTAATCTCTTTGAACAGGTTCTTTAGTAATCATTCTTATAATTCCTTGTTTGGTTTGCCATCCAATTTTTCCTCAGTTCTGTAGCACCTTGGAATATTTTTCTAGATTAAAGATGTTTCGTAAATACAAGTTAGTAGAGGCAGCAAATCTATGTTGCTAAACAGCTTTACTATTAAATTTGTCCTTGATCCTGTTTATTATTAACAGCTACATTAAATATTTTTCAGGGATTTCTATGATCCAGCTAAGTTATTTCGACCAAATTCAGCAAAAGAAGATTTAATCGTGAAATATGACTATGCTTCATTAGGATGCCCTTTGGTGGCACATTATGCAGCTCTTTGGAAACCAGAGCTCCAACTGTAAGTTCTTGTAAAGCTTATTGTTAGTGAAAATGCCATTAAAAATTGTTTAATCAAATAAATATAAAAAGAAAATTATCTGCTTTCTTTTCAAATACAGTTCCCTTAAAATCAGTGTTCATCATAAAGTAGTAAAACAACACAATAGAACAAGGAAAAGTTCATCAATTAAAAATATTTAAAAATTAAATCAACACAACTTGTTGTTATGTTGAGCCATACATGCTAGGAATTTTCATATTTCAATAGCTCATTGGGGCAAATTTAGCCAATGACTACCAGAATGGGACTGAGAATACAATATTTAACCTCCCTGTCACTTGCTCACATAGGGTAATAATTTGAATCTCCCACCCCTGTACAGAAGCTAGACCCATCTGAAAATTGTGCTCCCCTTTAGAGTCATAGAGATGTACAACATGGAAACAGACCCTTCAGTACAAATCGTCCATGCCGACCAGATATCCCAACCCAATCTAGTCCCACCTACCAGCACCCGGCCCATATCCCTCCAACCCCTTCCTATTCATATACCTATCCAAATGCCTTTTAAATATTGCAATTGTACCAGCCTCCACCACTTTGTGGTTTAAAAATAAAGGCCATCAAGGAGAATATCTAACCAAAACCTAATACATGTAAAACAGCGAAAACCAGTAATCAGAGGACTGGGAATTTTTTGGGGGAATCAGCAGTGGATGACTAAAAAGCTAACAAAGATGGAGAAAACTGATTGTAAAGGCAAATTGGCAAGAACTAGGCAAACAAACAAGAGCTTCTGTAAGTATATAAGAGGAAAGAGTAGCTTAAAGTGAGTGTAGGACCCTTCAAGAATACAAGTGGGGAATTAATTATGAGCAACACAGAAATACCATATAATTTACTACTTTGCATCAGTCTTTGTGATGGAGGACACTAGAAACATCTCAAAGGTAACAGATAAGCAAGTTGCTAATTGGAGGAAAGATCTTGCAACAATCTCTATCAGAAGAGTTGAAGTATTTGAACAACTGTTAGGACTAAAAGCAGAAATGTCACCCAGAACTGATTATCTCAATCCAATAATTTTAAAGTAAGTGACTCTAAAGATAGCTCAGATATTGTAAATTGGTCTATTGGAATATCAGAGATTCCAAGTGGTCAATTGGAAAACCAATGAAAAATTATATGAAAATAATTCTCAATGTATGTCATTGCCTTTGAGAGAGCATGGGACAAACAAAAGTAAAGAGAAAATAATATATTATGGTGGATGTGAATAGGAAGAAACATGAGTTGAGGAAATGCTATTGATGTTCAAGATTTATTATGAATTACTAAACATGTTTGTGTATAACAAATATGCTGATTTACATTTGTGGATTAAAATTTAAGGCTATATTTTCCACAAACTATAGGCACTGAGAAGGATGAAGTATTATTAATTCTAATTAGCTACAAGTTTCAATTCAGAGCAAGTTAAGTGACTGAAATAGGATTAGAAGCATAAATGTGTCTTTCTTGATTGAACCAGTTGGAATAAAATGGGGCAATCCAAGTACCTCCAGGCAGAATTCAAAACAAGTGCCCCTTCATTCTGAGGAAGGTACTGTTAAAGTCTAACTTGAGGACCAATCAAACTAAAGAAAAATTTAGTGTTAATTAATGTAATGAATATCCTAAAGCTGCAGAAGGAAAACTTAGATTCGCACTCAGCGTAATTGCTATTGAACCCCTCTCTCTAAAGTAAAATTCTAAAATGTAACCAAAGATGACAATTATGCCGAACATCTATGCCAGAGGAAATATAATACTGTTGAATCCATCCATGATTGGTTTAAATGTGAAATTCTGCAGCAAGGTTTCATTTGTGTATTGATGTGTCAATCTTTGGCTCATTTTGCCAGATGTTTGCCCTTGAATTTGATGGTTCTCATTTCATGTTCTACTTCAGTATTTGAACATGTAACTCAATGTTATGTTATGGTTGTATTATTAAAAGTGTACTGCTTCAGATGTTAAATGAAAGCCCCACCTGTCAGTCCAGTAAATAGTTGAACAACAAGATTTAAGAGTTCTCCAGCAACCCTAACCAGAATTTGGTACTTGCTTACATCTGTTTTGTGATGTTTCAGATGGTATAACAATAATTATATAGAGGACATTAAAGTGAAGTATGTGATGTTTGAAGTGAATGGGATACATGATTATAATTATAAACTCCATTTGAGTGATGTTAACTGCAAATCAGAAGCACAAAACTGGACAAATATGTTAAAGAAACAGGCTCATCCTGATCCTCACACAGCTTGGAATTATAAGGTAAATAACATACTTGCTGAACAGTATTATGACCACCTCAAAGTAAACTTCTTATACTGTTTGATTTTCATCCACAGCGGTAAATTTTTTGGGAAATGTCAGTAAATTAAAACATTTCTAAATTTCTGTTTGGTTGTACTGATATGCCAAAAAGCAGATCTTATGCTCATTCTGCATGCCTGGACTTTCTTCAGTTCCTGATAGGACCTCCACTTTTAATTGAGTTGTCTAAGGTAATTTTCTCTTTCGGTGTACACCTCTCTAATATTTCTTCTATCTCCTCCAGCAAGATTTTATGCCTTGCTGCTGGTCCTTGATAATATTCACCAATGAATACCACTCTTCCACCACCCTAAGAAATTTCTTATTTACTCGTCTGTTCTTTACAACTAACCCACTCCATTCTACTGCAGAATTGCACTTCACGATTTTTTAGTGTGTGGATGTTCACTCTTTCAAGATCCACATTTCAGCCTTATGCAATAAGACATTCCAAATTCGAGGTGATAATTATTTTCCTTAAGATCTCTACTCCGTCTTTTGCTGAGCAATTCTATGTATTTGGAGAACCCATTCTCTACCGCTGCTATCCTAGCTCTGATTTAGGGTCATAGAGATCCAAAGCATAGAAAAAGGCCCTTTGTCCATTGTTTTACTATTCTATTCCCAACTATTCTAAACCCCTTTTCCACCACATGGCCCATAACCTTGGTATCACAAATGCAAATCTAAATATATCATAAATGTTATGAGGACTTCTGTCTTTACAATCCTTAAAGGCAGTGAGTTCCAGGTTGTCACTATTCTCTGGGTGAAAATGCTTTTCCTCCTCAAACCTTCTGCCCCTTACCTTTAAATTTATGCCTTCTAGTCATTGATCCCTCCATCAAGGGGAAAGATTTCTTCCTGTCTATGTTCCTCATAAATTTTATACATCTCAATCATGTTCCCCTCTCAAACTCCTCTGATCTAAGGAAAAATAACCCCAATTTGTCCAATCCCTTATCATAAGTGAAACTCTCCAACCCAGGCAACATCCTGGCAAATCTCTGTATCCTCTTTAGTGCTATCACATTCCTCCCATGATATGGACTCCATGACTGCACGTAATACTCCCAACTGTGGCCTAACCAACAGTTTATATAGTTCCAACATAACCTCACTGCTCCTAAACTGTATACCTCAACTAATAAAAGGCCAGTATCCCATGTGACTTCTTACTCATTTTATCTATCTGTCACAATAACTTGAGGAACCAATACACATGCATACCAAGATCCCTCTGATCCTCTGTACTTCCCAGTAACCTACCTTTTGTCAGATATTCCCTTGCCATTTTGTTTTGCATAAATGTATCACCTCCCACATATCCAGATTGAATTCTATTTGCTGCTGATCAGCCTATCTGACCCACCTGTCTGTATCCTCCTAGAATCTAAGGCTATCCTCTTCACTATTTACAAGCCCATCAATTTTTGTATCATTTGCAAACTTAATGATCAACCCTCCTAATTTCAAGTCTAAATTTTTATATAAACTATAAACAGCAAGGGCTCCCACACAGACCTCTGTGGGACCCCACTGAAGATAGACTTATGAGTGGAAAACATCTCTCAACCATCACCCCATGAGTGCCTTCTTTCCACTCAGCCAATTGTGGATGAAATTTCTCAAATTTCTTCAGATCCTATGGGCTCTTACCTTTGCTGTCAGTCCCTCATGTGGGACCTTATGAAAAGCCTTGTGAAGTCCAAGTAGGTTACATCCAAATGCATTGCTCTTATCGACACAATTGGTCATCTCTTTGAAAAATTCAATCAAGTTGATCTGGTATTACCTCTCAACAAAGCTATGCTGAGTGTTCTTAAATGATCCCTGTCACTCCAAGTGCAGATTAAATCAGCCCTTCAAAATTACTCTATTTTATCCCTTACTCCCTGTTATGGTTTGATACTGGATTTGGTGGGATGTAACAAAATACTCTGAGTTAAGTGATTCTAATTGGCAGTCATTTGTATATATTAAGCAGTAGATTAATATATTGAGTGGTGAGTATATATTAAGCGGCACAGGTGTCGTCTGCTAACCGAAAGTAGAGCACTCCCAGGAAACCTTTCATAAGCCGACAATGGCGTAAAGCTAAGATGCATGATTTATGTGGGAAAAATTTCGCTGTTTTTCATAAAAATGAAAATCCTCTTCAAATTCATGAAAATAGGTACTAATGTTGGTCTTTCATAAAAGCAAAGTGGCGTAAAGCAAACATTTGAAAAGTGTGTGTTACCTGTAGATTAATATATTGAGCGGTGAGTATATATTAAGTAGTGGACTATGTATCAAAAGTAGTAAATGTGTAATGACTATGAACCTGATGCCCTCCCACTTTCCAGGGGCCTTGCTTTATGATTGTCAGTCTGGAGAACTTGGGGTTCCTGGCAATGTTCACGAAGTTGGTCCAAAGTGAAGTCCAACAGTATGTAACACAACAAAGTCTCATTGTCATCTTATAATTGCATATCCTGACCCAAGATGAACTCCACTGAATTGGGCAAAGTCTATGATTCTAATACTATTCTGAATCTAAGATTACATACTTAATATCATTCTGTGGTACTTTCAGTACTTTTCCAGACATTCCATTATACAGAAAAACCATCACCAGGTGACTCCGTGTGAGCCCATTGAAACTTCTCACAGACATTTTCGTATCAAGTGTTCAACTCTCAGTAAAAACAGGCTGTTTTCGCATTGGGCCTGTTTTCCACATACTTTTCCACTTTATTTCAACTGCTTGTTGTCATGGCCAATTAACCCTTAATGATTAACTCTTAACGATCTGTTCTGAATATATCATTTTTGTGCCCTCTGAGAAGGGCACTGCTTGTCACTAGCCACCCTGGTGTTTCCTTTCTTCCTGGTGGTGAAAATTGGATAAACATTTGTATGCCTGTTGTCTCTCACTGTGTCTCACACCTGCACACACACGCATGGGGGCTGGGGAAAATATTTAAAAAATAATTTCTGACCCCACCATTACACTTCCTTCTTAAATATTGATAGCATATTAGCGTCCTCCAATCCTCTATCACCTCTCCTTTGATTTAATTTGTTATGACTTATTGTTGCGTGTACCAAAGTGTCGTGAACAGTTTTGTTTTGTAAGCAGCACAGGCAAATCGTAGCAAATAAGCACAAATAGATTCATGGGTTCTTAGACAGAGTGAGGCATACAAAGTTACAGCTGCACAGGAGGTGCACAAAAGCAAGATCAAGATTAGATTTCACGTTAGAGAGGTCCATTCAGTAGTGAAGAAGCTATCCTTAAACCTGTTGGTACATATGTTCAAACTTCTGTATCTTCTGCCAGATAGAAGAGATTGGCAGAGTATTACTGGGATCGGCGGGGTCTTTGATGATGTTGGCACCCTTTCTGCTGCAATGAGAAGTGTAAATGGAGTCCATGGATGGGAGGTTGGCTTCGTGATGGTCTGGGCTGTGCACACAACTTTCTGTAGTTTCCTACTGTCTTGGGCAGAGCAGTTGGCGTATGAGGCCATTCTGCACCTGGATAGAATGCTTTCATTGGTATGTCTGTAAAAGTTGGTGAGGTCCTTATGGACATTCTGAATTTCCCAAGCTGCCTGAGTAAAAAAAGATGTTATTATTCCTTTTGATGCTCACACCTACGTGGGAGGTACAGGACAGATTGTTGGTTATCATCAATCCTAGGAAACCGATACTTTTGACCCTCTACACCTCAGCTCTGATGATGTAGATCAGGCTGAGTCCACCTCCTTTCCTCATGGAGTCAATGATCTGTTTTCTTTTATTTTGCTGACATTGAGAAAAACATTGCTAGGCTCCCTTTCCAATCAACCAAGCCAGCTCATCCCTCATGTCTTTGTAGTAATGTTACTCAACAGTGTTACATCTGATTCCAGCTTCTCATCTCAAACTGTAGGATGAATTCTATCATATCATAGTCACTGCCCCACTAAGGGTTCCTTCACCTTAAGTACCTTAATCAAGACTGCCTGATTACATATCATCAGATTCAGAGTTGCCTGTTCCCTAGTGGGCTCTACCACAAGCTACTCCAAAAACATCTTGTAAACATTCTACAACTTTCATTTCTTGAGATCCAATACCAACCTGATTTACCAAATCTACCTACATGTTGAAGTCCCCCCGTGATTACTATAAGTGTCTTTCTAAGAAGTCATGATTTGCCGGTGTTGGACTGGGGTGTACAAAAGTTAAAAATCGCACAACACCAGGTTATAGTCCAACAGGTTTAATTGGAAGCACTAGCTTTTGGAGCATCCCTGATCACAACCACCTGACAAAGGAGCGGCTCTCCGAAAGCTAGTGCTTCCAATTAAACCTATTGGACTATAACCTGGTGTTTTGTGATTTTTAACTTTCTAAGAAGTCTACACTTCATTTGCAAGGGATATAAATACTGGATCCAGTTCACAGATGGAACTACTATTGGATTTTGACCTTTGAGAAGTTACGACTCATGTGAATTGATTTTAGTACCTCTATTTAAAAACGCTTAGAATTTCTAACCAATCTCCTCTTTGTTCGTTAATTTCCTGAATGCTTCTTTGAGTATGGAGTAACAAAGCAATGCCCCTCAATTCTGAATATTCTGTTAACAAACTTAATTATTGATTTCATCCTAAGGTTTCTACAATGGGTTTTGTAGTAGTTGGAACAAGGTCAGCCAGCTGAACATCATGAAATATAAGTTCCCTGATTGGCGCTGTTAATCTGGTTCAATCAGAGAGACCTGGCTGACATCAAAGAATGAATGTCAGGGATATTGGGCCCCTGAATGCCTGACTCAATGAGAGGTTGTACTTTTGTCAAAGGCTATGCATTTTTAAATAAAGGATGATTGATGTTGGGAAGCCGACCTCTGAAAAGTTATTTCACTGGTGGCGAGAATAAAGCATGATCTTGAAGAAACTTGCTCACAGCAGTTGTTTTGAAGTTGGGTGTAAGCATTTGCTTACATCATGCCTCTGTTTGGGAAGCTTGATTTGTTCGACCCTACTGACAAGGCTTGGATTTAGTATGTGGAAAGAATGCTTTATTTTTTCTAGGCAAATGACATTGTGGCAGATTAAAAATAATGAGTAATTCTCCTGACAACCTGTGGATCTGCAGCCTTTTCTGTCATTAGGAGCCTAATGTTTCCTGAGGCAGCAGATATGAAAACCTTTCAAGAATTGATTGACACCGTTAGAGAATATTACTATCCCAAGCTTCTGAGATGCTATTGCTTTTATCCAGCAATTTGAGAACCAGGGGAGTTTGACTAGATTAAGATGACTGGCAGAAGCTTGTAAATTTGGTTCAAACTTTCATGAAATGCTTAAGAGACCATCTAGTATGCGAGATGAATGATGTGACTAATCAAAAACACCTACTGGCTGAAGCTCAACTGGACTTCAAACACATGCTACAACTGGCTTTATCATTGCAAAATACGGCAAGTGAAGCACTTGAGTTGCAAGGTATTCGGTCCTGAAAAGAATAATTCTAGGCCAGCCCACAGCAAAACCCCAAAACAAAGCCAAGTCTCAGTGTGTTGCTGGAAAAGCACAGCAGGTCAGGCAGCATCTGAGCAGCAGGAAAATCAACGTTTTGGGTCATAACCCTTCCTGATGAAGGGCTCTGGCCTGAAACATTGATTCTCCTGCTCCTCAGATGTGCCTGACCTGCTGTGCTTTTCCAGCACCACACTCTCGACTCTGATCCCACCATCTGCAGACCTCACTTTCTCCAAAGCCAAGTCTCAGCCAAACAATTACGTTGTTGTCAATATGTGACAGCGATAGAGCTCCACTGGACTTAAATTGAATAAATTAACACATAGACAAATATCCAGGAGGGTATCTAAAAGAGTTCATAGCTTGGAAACTCTGCCAGCATCTGTTTTGGAATGGTTAAATTGTGTAGCAACATCCAAATCAGAACCAGTCAAGATAGACATCTGGTTAAATGGCCATCCAATTCAAATGGAGGTCGATAACGGTGTGGTCATATCAGTCATTACAGAAACATTAATATTAATAAAATTTGCTCTGGACTTCATTGGAAGCAAGATTTCAGCCAGGCTGAGAACCTACACCTGGGAGCCTTTGCAGATTAAGTGTACAACTTCTGTTCCGCTCACCTACGAAAGGCAGCTAGTTCAGTTACCAATGATTGAAAGCTCGGGACCAAGCTTAATGGGGCGAAATTAGTTGCGAGAGATTCACCTCGATTGGTTCAACATTTTTCAGTTTGAAAATGGCTGCCTGAGTGAAGATTTCCAGGTTGGTCGAGGGACTGTCAGAGGAGCCAAAGTGACTGCATGTTGTCGAGGAAGTAATTGTGTGATTGTGCAAGGCCCAACCAGTGCCATTTGCCTTATGGGCAAAAGTAGAAGCAGAACTCAGAAGACTGGAAAGTGAAGTCCAATCCGCAGCATGGGTAGCACTGGTCGCACTAATTTTGAAGCTCAATAGGTCAGTTCGCCTTTATTGGGATTTTAAACAAACAGTAAACTGCTTTTCATGGTAGGATAAATACCTAATCCCTCGGTTAGAGGATTTGTATGCAAAGCTGGCAGGAGTGTTGTCCTTCACGATGGCTGACATGAGCCATGCTTTCTTGCAATTGGATTTAGACCAGGAGTCTCAGATATATGTTACAATTAATACCCATAAGGGTTTGTATCAAATATACAAGACTGCTATTCCCAGAATGTTGTCGGCCTGGTCAATTTTTCATTGGATAATGAAGAACATTTTGCAAGGTCTCCCTCAAGTTCCCATTTACATAGACGATGTCCTGAGAACATAGGAAGTTAATAAGGACTACTTACAGAACTTGAATATAGTCCAAAGACAACATTTTGAGGCAGATGGCTGATTAAGAAGGGAAAGGAAGTGCACTCCAAGCCAGCCAAGAGATCTATTTATGCTACAGGGTTAACATGATTGGGTTACACCTGCTAGAAGATAAAGTAAGAGTAATCAAAGGTGCCCAGGCTCCTGCGTCTTTCCAAGAACTTAGGTCATTTCTTGGGCTGGTAGATTATGATGGAAAGTTCATACATAACCTGGTTTCCATCATGGCACCTTTGCACTAGCTCCTAAAAAAAAAGGGCCTTGGAAATGGTCATCTTGACAGGCCCTAGCTTTTGATGAAGTAAAGAAACAATTATCATCCTGTAATATGTTGACACACTATGATCCCAAGAAAGATCAAATTGATACGCGATGCCTCCCCAATTGGCATCAGGGTGGTATTAGCTCATTAGTGGCCCATTGGAGAGGAACACCAATAACTTACATATCCAGGACTTTGGCCGTTGCAGGGTGTAAATACACCCAAATAGAAAAAGATGGATTGGCAGTCATATTTGGAGTTAGAAAGTTTCATCATTATCTTTGTGTGAAAATCCATGATAATTATGGACCACAAACCCCGACTTGTTCTGCTTATATAGGATAAGATAGTGCCACCCATAGGTTCAGGCCACATTCATTGGTCAGGTCCAATTTTCAGTGCTTATAATTACAAATTAGAATACCATCCGGGAGAGTAAGTAGCAAATGAGGATACATTAACCATCTTCCATTGGCAGATATGTCACCCGTGGTACGCCTAGTGGAAGAGTTTGGTCATGACATTGAATTTTCAGGACATGCTCCTGGTCAGTTCCTACATATTGGACTTTGAACATGGAAAGATCCAATTCTTTCCAAACTGAAATAATTGGTATTAATGGGGAAACTAAAAGGCTGATCACACCGACGTTGTGGTCAGATAGCAAGCCATCATTTACCAGCAGCAACTTTGGTTACTCCTTACAGTCGAATGAGATTCAACATATTAGGATAATTCCAAACCACCATCTTCTAGTGGCCTGACAGAAAGAGCAGCCCAAACTTTAAAGGCTGGATTGAAGAAAGTGCCTGTAGTCTCTCAATATACCATGTTGTCATGGTTCTTATTTGATTGTAGGACAACCCCACATAAACTACAGGGATAGCATTGGTGGAGCCAGTAATGGGTAGAAGATACTACGCCAGGCTAAGTCTGATTTTCCTAGAATTGGGGTGGGAGAGTGAAACAGCATCAGGAAGTCCAATGCTGAATCCAAAACTCCTCCAAGTGAGAAAGTTTGATACAGGGGACAAAGATCAGTACAAGAGGCATAGAAATGGACCCACATGGGTAAGAGACATGATCAATGTGAGATCAGGACCAGTGGCTTATAAAGTTTAGCTAGATCTGACTGCCTTAATAAGCATGTGGATTATTTGAAAGCTGCAAATTCGTAGACTGTTTGGGACCAAAACTTGCCCTGTCCCTCAGAGCCTTCTGAAATACTTCAAGGTCCCATTCATTCACTCTTTCTATCAAACATTGTTGAGTCCTCTGAATCAGAGATGGGCATAACAGATATAGAAACCTTAAGGCTTCTACCTCTGGAAGAAGAGAGTGATAGTCTATCGTGGTGTTTTTGGTGCATGAGGTGAACCCCATTTCATTTCAACCCCTGTGTTGGACTCCAAGTTGGGGGAACCTGTCCTGCTGTTAAAGTGCTGCAGGAGCTTCTCAAAGGACTTGGAATGCTCAATATCTGTGTTCTCAGTGGGGGAGGCTCATAGTGATTATAACGAGGTCAGCCAACTGGATCTTATAGAGTGTGAGTTCTCTGATTATTGCTGTCAATCTGGTCTGATCAGGGAGACCGGGCTGAGATAAAAACATGAATATCAGAGGTATTGGGCCCTCTGAATACCTGACTTAGTGAGAGACAGTGTTATTGTGAAAGGCCATGCATTTGTAAGTTTAGAGTAATTTATTTATTGAAAACTAAAGAGTTATTTCAGGTTTATTTCAAAAATTGGAATCCAACCCTCATTTGGAGGACACCTTTTGGCTAACCACAGTAATAGATGGGACTAAGAAAGAAATGGATTTAAATCAAATAATATTTGTTCTCTTGGTTTAAGAGGGGTAAAGCAATAATAATTTGAATTCCCTTCCAAGTAGCTTAAGTAAAGGAAGTAGCTGCCTGATTCTGGCTGTTAGAATTCAAACACCTGAATTCTTTGGTCTAAAAGCTCTTTGAGCATGCCTTTACAAGGAAGAGGAGACACTCAACACAAAGTTAGTGTGGAACTACTGCAGTGTTGGACCTCAAATGAGTGAGTTCTGACTGATTACTTTTGGAAATTTGGTAAAAAATGGTGCTTTAACTAGGGTTCACTACAAGAAGTAAATTTTACAAAGCAAAAGGGAAATGGGAGATTAGAAAAGATGAGGTCAGGATGCCAATCTGCAGTGAATCCAGTGGCTGTGAAATCACAAACCACAGCACGTTGCAAGTGTAAAAAGGAAGTTGATTGATTGGTCAATGGGACTGGGAGAAAGTGAGGACTGCACATGCTTGAGATCAAATTCGAAGAGTGTGGAGTGGGAAAAGCACTGCTGATCAGGCAGCATTCGAGGTTCAGGAGAATCGACTGGTCAATATTTCTAGTCATTAAACACAAACTGAAGGCCAGACTTTTACTTTAGATTGCCGGTGTTTTCTTATACCTTTCTTAAAATTAGTTAAAGTAGCTCTCTTGATTTATAACAATCACATCAGGATAGTGACGTTTAAAGGGCAGGGAACATTGTAATCAATTTATAAGTTTAAATCCAATACAATAGTGCTCTATGGGTTGTTTCCTGGGTACACACTGAGACAAATATTAACTGCTTCTGGCGAACCATCAAGACATTTTTTGGTCTGCCTGTAACCTTCCAGTATAAAGATTGAATCACTTTCTGTGTGTTGCAGATTGGCACAAACCAAGGTCTAGGACAATGTGCTGAGGGACGCATTGAAGCTTGGGGCTGCTGGCGTAGTGGGGAAAGATCAGAGTCTAAGCTCTTTCAATTAATATAACGAGGGCCCATCAAGATACGAGACCCCCTGACTGCCTTGAAAGGATTTAAATAATTTTGTTGCACAAGTAGAAAATACCTTTGTTTTGCAACTGCCTGGAACCTCTGAGGAATGTCAAATTCCAGTGTGTTTAGTTTTTTTTCTGCAAAGTCTGTACAGAACTGCTTTTGTACTTCTGTATGTACATGTAGATAATTTTTATGAATAAATAATATTTTTGCAACAAAAATAAAATACATAAGTTTCAGGGCACATAGTAAGTGTATGTAGCTCACATTCATGTCAAGTTTAGGAGTCTGAGGTGCAAATATTGTATCACATCAAAGAAGAGAAAAATTAGCTGGACACTTGCTCCAAAAGGCTGTCATACACTTCACATTAGGTAATTCAGAACTGGTCTGTGATCAGGGACAAGAGAGTGTGATGGCAGGTGAGAAACCTGCATCCCTGCAATTGTCTAATATTTAGGAGGTTCTGCAAGCTTTGTGGACGGGACCGTGAACCAAAGGAAGGATAAGAAGGAAGCATATGTCAGGTATAGACAGGATAGATCAAGTTAATCCTTAGAAGAGTAGAAAGAAAGTAGGAGTATACTTAAGAGGGAAATCAGGAGGGCAAAACGGGACAATGAGATAGCGTTGGCAAATACAATTAAAGAGAATCCAAAGGATTTTTACAAATATATTAAGGACAAAAGGGTAACTAGGGAGAGAATAGGGCCCCTCAAAGGTCAGCAGGGCGGCCTTTGTGTGGAGTCACAGAAAATGGGGGAGATACTAAATGAATATTTTGCATCATTATTTAATGTGGAAAAGGGTATGGAAGATATAGACTGTAGGGAAATAGATGGCGACATCTTGCAAAATGTCTAGATTACAGAGGGGGAAGTGCTAGATGTCTTGAAACGGTTAAAGGTGGATAAATCCCCAGGACCTGATCAGGTGTACCCGAGAACTCTGTGGGAAGCTAGAGAAGTGATTGTTGGGCCTCTTGCTGAGATATTTGTATCATCGATAGTCACAGGTGAGGTGCCGGAAGACTGGAGGTTGGCAAACATGATGCCACTGTTTAAGAAGGGCGGTAAAGACAAGCCAGGGAACTATAGACCAGTGAGCCTGCCCTCGGTGGTGAGCAAGTTGTTGGAGGGAATCCTGAGGGACAGGATGTACATATATTTGGAAAGGCAAGGACTGATTCGGGATAGTCACCATGGATTTGTGCGTGGGAAATCATGTTTTTTTGAAGAAGTAACAAAGAAGATTGATGAGGGCAGAGCAGTAGATGTGATCTATATGGACTTCAGTAAGGCGTTCGACAAGGTTCCCCATGAGAGTCTGATTAGCAAAGTTAGATCTCATGGAATACAGGGAGAACTAGCCATTTGGATACAGAACTGGCTCAAAGATAGAAGACAGAGGGTGGTGGTGGTGGAGGGTTGTTTTTCAGACTGGAGGCCTGTGACCAGTGGAGTGCCACAAGGATCGGTGCTGGGTCCTCTACTTTTTGTCATTTACATAAATGATTTGGATGCGAGCATAAGAGGTACAGTTAGTAAGTTTGCAGATGACACCAAAATTGGAGGTGTAGTGGACAGCAAAGAGGGTTACCTCAAATAACAACAGGATCTGGACCAGATGGGCCAATGGGCTGTGAAGTGGCAGATGGAGTTTAATTCAGATAAATGTGAGGTGCTGCATTTTGAGAAAGCAAATCTTCTCAGGACTTATACACTTAATGGTAAGGTCCTAGGGAATGTTGCTGAACAAAGAGACCTTGGAGTGCAGGTTCATAGCTCCTTGAAAGTGGAGTCGCAGGTAGATAGGATAGTGAAGAAGCCGTTTGGTATGTTTTCCTTTATTGGTCAGAGTATTGAGTACAGGAGTTGGGAGGTCATGTTGTGGCTGTACAGGACATTGGTTAGGCCACTGTTGGAATATTGCATGCAATTCTGGTTTCCTTCCTATCAGAAAGATGTTGTGAAACTTTGAAAGGTTCAGAAAAGATTTACAAGGATGTTGCCAAGGTTGGAGGATCTGAGCTACAGGAAGAGGCTGAACAGGCTGGGACTGTTTTCCCTGGAGCGGCGGAGACTGAGGGGTGAACTTATAGAGGTTTACTAAATTATGAGGGGCATAGATAGGATAAATAGGCAAAGTCTTTTCCCTGGGGTCGGGGAGTCCAGAACTAGAGGGCATACGTTTAGGGTGAGAGGGGAAAGATATAAAAGAGACCTAAGGGGCAACGTTTTCACGCAGAGGGTGGTACATGTATGGAATGAGCTGCCAGAGGATGTGGTGGAGGCTGGTACAATTGCAACATTTAAGAGGCATTTGGATGGGTAGATGAATAGGAAGGGTTTGGAGGGATATGGGCCGGGTGCTGGCAGGTGGGACTAGATTGGGTTGGGATATCTGGTCGGCATGGACGGGTTGGACCGAAAGTTTTGTTTCCATGCTGTACATCTCTATGACTCTATAACTCTAAGTAAACTGTCTGTGGCACCTTGGTACATGCAAGTGGGAGAGGAAACAGGAATGTAGTTGTAGTGTAATTAGGGAGAATAGATACTGTTCACTGCAGCACTACTGGGATTCCCAACGGTTGTGTTGTCTGCCTGCTGCCAGGCTAAGAACATCTCCTAGCTTAGGAAGAATTTGGTGATAGAGGGATCCAGTAATTGTCGTTTACGTTGGTACCACCAAGGTTGGTAGGACTAGAAAGGAGGTTAAACCAGAAATTTGAAGATCATAATCTCTGGATTATTACCAGAGTCACAGGCAAACTGGCAGAGCGTAAATAAAGTAAAATGCACAGTTGAAAGATTGATATAGGTGGAATGTCAGGTAATGACCATTTCTTATAAGAGACAATCTAATCAGCACCCTTTGATTTTCGATGACCTTTCTTTATTCATTCATGGGATAGGGTGTCGTTGGCTAGGCCAGCATTATTGCCCCTCCCTAATTGCCCAGAGGGCAGTTAAAAGTCAACCACATTGCTGTGGGTCTGGAGTCACATGTAGGTCAGACCAGATAAGGATGGCACCTTCCTTTCCCAAAGGACATTAGTGAACAAGATGGGTATTTCGATAATGGACAATGGATTCATGGTCACCAGTAGACTTTTTATTTCCAAACATTTATTTGAATCTGGGTCTCTGGATTAACAGTCCAGTGATAATACCACTGGGCCATTACCTCCTATCTTTATTGAATTCCTTCACTATCCTGGGAATTAACATTAACTAGAAATTCAACCAAATTAACCGTATAAATACAGTGGTTACAAGAACAGGCCAGAGGCTAGGAATCTGCAGCGATAACTTACCTCCTGACTCCCGGAAGCATGTCCACCATCTACGAGGCACAAATCAAAAATGTAATAGAATACTCCCCACTTGCCTGGATGAGTGTAGTTCCAATAACCCTCAAGAACCTTGACACCATTGAAGTCAAAGCAGCCTACTTGATTGACACCACATCTACAAACATCCAATCCCTCTATCATTGATGGTCAGTAGAAGCAGTGTTTGCCATCTAAAAGATGCACTATAGAAATCCACCAAGCCCATGGCCATTAGAAGGACAAAGGCAACAGATACATGGGAACACCACCACCTGCAAGTTCCCCTCCACGCTACTCACCATCCTGACTTGGAAATGTATAATTGTTTCTTTGCTGTTGCTTGGTCAAAATCCTGGAACTCTTCTCCTACGGGCATTGTGGGTCATCCTTTATCACATGGACTACAGGGGTTCAAGAATGTAGCTACCACCACCTCCTTAAGGGTAACTAGGTATGGCCAATAAATTCTGGTCAGCTTGTGATGCCCATGTCCCACGAGTGAATGAAAGAAATTGAATATTTTTGTAACAAATGTTTATCAGTAGCAGTTGTCTTGTGATAACTGCTTGTTTACCAGAGGTTCTCTGGGTTTATGAACACCAGATTGCAGATATTCAGATAACGTTTGTAGCAATTACTTTAAATTTGTGCCCCTTGTTTTCAGTTTTTTCCTGAGTGGAGATAGTTTTTCCCATCTACTGTGTCCAGACCTTCATGATTTTGAGTACCTGTATCAGATTTCCTCTCAGTCTTCACCTCTCCAAGGAAACAAGGTCCTAAATTCTCAAATCTCTCTTCATAGCTGAAGTTCCTCAACTTTGAAACCATCTCAAAATTCTCTTCTGCAATTGGGCATGTGACAATGCTGCTCCTTTAATAAGACTGTATTGTCCTTGGTTTTTTTCAAGATTGGTTGTAAAGGCAGTGGTGTCAATTTTCTGGAAAGTGACAAATTGGCACCTCTGAACAATGGCAAAGGAGTGGCCAGTTCAGGTGTTCAGGTGTTTTTCTAGTTTGGTTTGTTTTAACAAGCAGTGACCTAGAGAAGCAGCTATAGTGAAAGAGGTTCCATGTCTCCACAGAGGTTTTGCCTAAACTTTCTCTCTAAAATCACTCCTGCCTGTAAGAACCTGCGTTTGAATTTACCTTTTGCCAAGAGGTGTGTTTATGGATATTGCAGGGATTGGAACAGTTTGTTAAAGTTGGAATATCATGTTGGTTGGGTTATCAAATGAGTTGTTAATCTAAATTCTGTTTTCTTTTGTTTGTATTTCATCTGTAATATTTAAGTAAATTTTGTCTTGTTTAAAGCTAAGTGTTTTGACCAGCTGCATCACTCCTGGAATATCTATGTTACATCTGCCTTTACAAAAAATAAAAAGTTAGGGTCTGGGCTACCTTCTTAAAATGTTTTGAGGGGGTATGGCCTGGTCCATAATAAGCGGAAAGGTGACTCGGTGATTATTACTGCCTCGCAGTGCCAGGGACCATGTTTGATTTGACCCTCAAGTGCGTGTTTGTATGGAGTTGTACATTTTTCCTGTATATGTGTGGGTTTCCTCCAGGTGCTCTTGTTTCCTCCCTCACTCCAAAAATGTGCAGGTTAGGTGGATTGGCCATGCTAAACTGCCTATAGTGTCTAGGGATATGCAGGCTAAGAGAGTTACCCATGGGAAGTGCAATGTTACAGAGATAGGGTAGGAGGGTTGGTCTGGGTAGGATGTTCTTCAGAGGGGCAGTGTATATCTGATTGGCTGAATAGCCTGTTTCCACATTGTAGGGATTCTATGATTCTTCAATGCCTTCATATCCTTCATAAATTGTGGCACCCAGAATTAGATGCATTATTCCAACTGAGGCCTAACTAATGTAAATTTGCATAAGTTCAAGATAACCTTCTTGTTACTCTACTGTACACTCTCCTATTAATAACATTAAAACTGTATCCTTTATTCACTGTTCTGTTACTCAACTTCTCATGCAATCTTCAGTGATCTATCCAGATATTCATCCAGGTCCTTTTGCTCCTTCACCCCTGTTAGAGGAGTACACTTTATTTTATGTTGTATCTCTATGTTCTTTGTGTCAAAATGAATCAGCTCTAATTTCTCTTCATTGACCTTCACCTGCCACATGCCTGTTATTTCACCAACTTATCAATGCCCTTTGAACTTCTATACTTTCCTCCCCACAGTTTACAGAACTTTCAAGTCTGTATCATGTGCCAATTTTGAAATCATACTTTGCTAATTTTTTACTCTAATTTATTCAGTCCAGATCAGTTCTTACCCCATTGAAATTGGCTTTCCTCCAGTTAATTATTATCACACTGGGTTGTTTCTGCTGTTTTTCATAGTCACTCTAAACCTTATAATACAACAATCATGTCTCCAAAATGTTCACCTACTGACATTTGATCCATGTCATTGTCAAGATCCAGGTCAAGCAGTACATCCTTTTTCATTAGACTTGACACATTCTCCTGAAAATTCTCCTAAACACACACCAGGAACATATATTGTCTCCTGGCTTCCACACCCCTCCCAAGTCAGTTTAAGGCCTGCTCAATAGCTCAAACAAAATGCTGTGCAAGGAACTCTAGTGCTGTTACAGTTGCAACTTGTCTAGTTTGTACTGCTACCATTTCACAGAACCTGTCCCAAGCCTTTCCTTCTTCTCTGTCTTGCCACACATTCCTATTTCTTCATTCTCTGTGTGATATTGGGAGTAATCTGGAGGATACAACTTTTGAGATATTATGCTAATTTCTGACTTCACTTCTACAACTCTGAATGCAGAGCCTGTCTGTTGTGGGTGAATTACCAAAAGCTACAGTTAATTTGGCTACTTTTTAAGAAATCTCATAAACAAATATTGGAACAAGTACTTAAACTTTATTGCTTGTAACAACTAAAATAAGAGTAAGCAAGTTATGCCTCACAACCCAATTTGGCTATTATCCGATTAATGTTAGAATTTAGCTATGATTCCAACCAATAGTGTCTGTCTGGACATGTTCCGGTTTTAACTTTTGTGCAGTGTTATTCTTCAAAGTTCTGCCACTGAAGAGTCCTGCTGTTAAATTTGTATATAATTTTCTGACCTTTAAGTTTATTGTATGATATTGTTGATGATCTTCTCAATTCTTTCATCTGAAATATTGACTACTCCTCTGGAGCTATCAAGTCTGCAGTTTGCCTTCTTATCAGAAGTAACTTCCCTGTTCCTTGTTACATTTGGCATTGACGTCTGTTTGAAGGCACAGCTTTCCTCCAATCCTTGTGGCATAAGGCAGCCATTTTTCAAACAGTTGTTAAAACAGTTTTGTTTAAGTAGCTTTGCCTCCTCCTTTTTGCCAGGCATGGCTAATTGATTTCAATTCTTGTTTAACAATTCTAGTCCTTGTCCCTTAACAGTTTAATCTAGACAGAGTTATTGCTGACTCTTTCAATTCATGATCAGTTATTAAAGTTCTGAACTTTACAGTATTGCAACTTTCTACTTATTCATTGATACTGAGTGTACTTAACTGCTAGATATTCATCCATTCTAATTAGGGTATTCATCAGTGCTCCTTCAGGAAATCCGTGATGGTAGCACCAGGGAACAATATACTATCTGGTATCCAAGTCTGCGTGCCGCACAAAAACCCATCTATTCCCTTACCTGTTAAATCTTCTCTAACTACTGCTCTTCCAATCTTCCTCTTACCACCCCCTGACTTTCGGACAGCTGAGCAACCACTGGCTTCATGATTTGACTCTGGCTGCACTCTCCAGATGAGCCATTGTTGTCATTAGTGAATACTGACTGGAGAATGGGATGCATTCAGTTTTTGAGTTAGAGTTTGATCTATTGTCGTCACATGTACTGAGATAGATTAAAAAGTGTTGATTTGTATGCTGTGCAGGCAGATCATATCATACAGTGTGCATCAAGGAAGCAGAACAGTGTGCAGAATACAGTGTTACATCTGCAAAGAAAGTGCAGAAAGATCAAAATTAACATTTGAGAAGTCCACTCAAACATCTGACAATAGCGGGGAAGAAGTTGTTCTTGGATCTGTTTGTACGTGTATACAAACTTTTATATCTTCTGCCTGATAGATGAGGATGGAAGAGAATGTAACTGGAGTGGGAGGGGTCTTTGATTATGTTGGCTGCTTTCTTGAGGCAGTGGGAAATATAGATGGAGTCAATGGATGGAAGGCTGGCTTGTGTGATGTCCTCGGCTGTAATCACAACTCTCTAAAGTTTCTTGCAGTCTTGGGAAGAGCAATTGCCATGCCATACTGTGATGAATCCAGATAGGATGCTTTCTATGGTGCATCTATGGCTATCTGTTTATTTTTGACTTTCTGGTGGTCACACATTCCTTCTTTTCCTTAATAGTCTTAAACTACATGGTGATCACATTTACAAATATGGTCCCCAATTTCATGGATGCACTACAATAATGCCGACTGTGACTCGAGTTCTGAAACCCAGAGCACAGGAAACTGCAACTGATGACACTTCCTGCACAAAATGATCATCCAGAAATAGGAAGCATTTTGAAGTTTCCACATAGTTCCAGATTGCAGCAACTCTGTCATCGTATTATTTATTAATTGATAATGTTTTGCTGCCAGTCAGTCTTACTGCTAATAAATGTTAGTGTTGTAGTCGGGGTGGGAGGAGTGCTTGGTCTTTCGCTTGTCCCATTACTTCGCAGTTCACAACATGAGCTTAATTGTTTTACCAAGTTCCAATATGTTCAATTGGATGTTTTCTTTAGTTCAATGTGAGGAAAGAAATCTATCAAACAAAATTCATTCCAGGAAGATGCAGAATTGGTTAACATACAGATTGTAATATGAAAATACAAATGTATACACCTCTAAATATCCAAAAAAGAAGAATCAATATTATTGATCCATGAGTGAAAAAATGCACCCAAATATTGAAAGGTTGCAGGTATTGTTGAAAGAATTAGAAAGAAAGATTGATGTCCTATATAAGGTCATGTCCATATTCTTGTGAGTGAACATTAAAATTATTATAGGACATAACTTTAGTGATTAGAACCAGGAATGGGTGGATCTTATTACCTACTAGATCCTTGACTGGAGTTGTTAACCTGCGCCAATCATGGAGCTCTGGCTGACAGATATAAACTGAGAATCACCTTGTGGTTTTCACTGTATCTTACACCTGCACACACACAACATGGGTGCAGGGGAAAAAAATAAGCACTACCGCAGTTAGGCCGTGGTGTGGGGGTAAAAAAAAACTGAGAATTCAGAAGGTCTCCTCAGTCAAGGGTCTGGCTTTGACCTGGCCAATCAAAACCCATGCACTGTGTACATGTAAATAAAGGGTGACTTTGTAATGGGATATGGGCCTCAGTGCAGTTATTTCAATAACAATTTTACACAAGATGGTAAGTGACTCCTATGGACTTAGAGTTCAGTTTACGTGTGATCCGACACCATTATGACAAATCTCCTTCTAAATATGCTCTAACTTCAGGTGGGCTGATATCTCTCTAGGTACCTGCTCAGATTACAATGGGAAGAGAGGCTGTCTCAGTAATGTACCCAATAGGATAGATTAATGAATTCACACCATTTTTCAATGTTAGTGTACATATCTTCAACTGCCATCTTCAATATCATTCTGATGCAATGCTCAATTTACCTGTTATGAAGGTAAGGGGTACTGTACCTTTAAGAAAGTTGAAAGCTAGCAAGGACTTAGAGAAGCACACAGAGTGCTGGAGAATTTACAATGTAAATGACTTATATGCAGGCATAGGTGTTTGGATTAGTAAATTTGCAGATGACAAAGTTGGTGGAGTAGTGGACAATTTGGAAGAATGTTACAGGTTGCAGGGGGACTTGGATAAACTGCAGAATTGCGCTGAGAGGTGGCAAATGGAGTTCAATGCAGCTAAATGTGAGCTGATTCACTTTGGGAAGAATAACAGGAAGGCCGAGTACTGGGTCAATGGAAAGATTCTTGGTAGTGTGGATGTGCAGAGGGATTTTGGAGTCCATGGACATAGATCCCTGAAAGTTGCCACTCAGGTCGATAGTGCTGTTAAGAAGGCATACGGTGCGTTAGGTTTCATTGGTAGAGGGATTGAGTTCCGGAGCCGCAATGTCATGCTGCAACAATACAAAAGCTAGTGCGGCCATACTTGGAATATTCTATACAGTTCTGGTCGGCATATTTCGGAAAGGATGTGGAAGCATTGGAAAAGGCGCAGAGAGGATTTAGCAGGATGTTGCCTGGTCTGGAGGAAAATTTGTTTGAGGAAAGACTGAGAGACTTGGGTCTGTTCTCATTGGAAAGAAGAAGGCTAAATGGGGATTTGATAGAGACATACAAGATGATCACAGGATTAGATAGGGTAGACAGTGAAAGTCTTTTTCCTAGGATGATGATGTCAACTTGTATGAGGGGGGCATAACTTACAAATTGAGGGGTGATAGATTTAAGATAGTTTTCAGAGTCAGGTTCTTTACTCAGTGAGTGCTGAGGGTGTGGAATGCCCTACCTGCCAATGTAGTTAAGTCAGCCACATTAGGGAGATTTAAACAATCCTTGGATAAGCACATGGATGATGATGGGATAGTGTAGGGGGACGAGCTGAGAATAGTTCTCAGGTCAGCGCAACATCGAGGGCCGAAGGGTCTGTTCTGCACTGTATTGTTCTATGTTCTATGTCACATTTGGTTCAGAACAGCTAGCACGGCGTGGGTTGCCTGGAAACAAAAACAAATTCAAATTTAGCTAATCAGTTGAAATTATACCCCAAAATACCAACCTCCAGTCAAGTTTGAATTCATAATATTGACAATATTAAAAACCAATGAAATGATTCAATGCTTTGGGATATAAGACCAGGGAAAATTAAACAGTTGGGGAGGAGAACTCCCAAGCCATCAATATCTGCAGAGTGTCCATAGAATAGCTCTCTTGAAGGTACCTTTACCTATCAATGGCCTGTGAAACAGAAATCCCTAAGAATAAAAAAAGAAGACAGAGGAAGATACAAAGAGAAGATTCGACAGCTGGCTGGTTTTGAAATTTGAATTTTTCTGTAAATCTTAATTGGGTGTTTTATCAGACTAGTATTGTAGAGGGGGAGGTAAAAGATAGGTTTAGATAAATGGGTTGTAAATAGTTGTTAGTTAATTATTCTCTGTTAGACTTTTTAAAAAAATGAAGTTGTTAATTTTTACTGTAGTGAGTTTTGAGATAGTTCTTTGCCTCTCGAACTTTCACAGATTACAGCATGGGTTAAATCATTTCTGTATTACAGGTCTGAATTAGCGGGGAGGGGTGGTGGGGGGGGGGGGGGGGGGGGAGGCGGGGGGAGGATTTACCCTGTATTGTCTGAGGACTCGTCATCGAGATTTGAACTGGTTTTGGACAAATTTGAATAGATTAGGGGAATAAAAACAATCCCAGCAAATTTAAGCACTTGCAGGTTAGTGTCCTAGATCTTTAAATAAAATGTAAATGAATCAATTTGTTCAATTTTGGTCACTTATGATTGATTAAATTAAAAGTGAGAGAACTGGCTCTTAAAATTGCTAAAGAGATTCTAGGATTTTAAGATGATTCTCAAATTTGCCAAGAAAGTTTAGAAGGAAAGAAAAAGGCCATATATTTAGAATTAGCAAATAAGTTATATTTGGGTTTAACCAAGGACAAAAGTAAAACTGAAGTTATAAGGGAATTACTCAAACAGTTACGTGTATCAGAGAAACAGAGAAGTGGAGTAGAGGTAGAAAACCTAAATTACAGTTGAGGAAAATGTAGTTAGAAGATAAACAGAGGGAGAGAGAGAGAAAGAGAGAAGAGAGAGCGAGAGAGGAAAAAGAGAGAGAGAAGGTTCTTAGCTGAGCAAAGAGAGAGAAGAAAGGGAGAGAGAATTTGAACTTGAGAAGTTGTGACTTAGTCACAGTTAACAGGATGGCGATTAAAAGATAAGGTATACAAACATTTCAAAATTCTGCCACATTTTGATGAGAATGATGTTGAAGCCTTCTTTATTTCATTTGAAGAATTGACTAGGCAGATGGAGTGTTCTGAAGATTTATGGGTATCGCTAGTTCAGACTAAACTGGTAGGCAAATGAAGGATCAAGAGATTATGGAGAGGTTAAACAGGCTATTTTAAGTGCTTATGAATTTGTACCAGAAGCATATAGGTAGCAGTTCAGAAACATAAAGAAGGAACTAGGTCAGACTTATGTTGAGTTTTAAAGAATTAAACATAGTCATTTTGATAGATGGGTGCGTTATTTAAAGATAGATAGGACCTTTCAGGCTCTAAGAGAGATTACTCTGCTGGAGGAGTTTAAAAGCTCACTTCCAGAGATGTTGAGAATTCACGTGGTGGAACAGAAAGTTCAGGAAGTGAGAAGGGCAGTGGAATTAGCAGGTGAATACATGTTGGTGCATAACACAAGCTTCTGGCCAGAATTTCTTCCTGTGAGAGATAGAAGTTGGGAGAAGGGGAGATCCTACGCTATGAAACAAAGAGTAGAGAGCACTGGTAAGAGTTTACCACAGGTTAAAAAAAGCCCAAGAGGGTGGACAAGAGGTGAAAGGCCTGAGGTATTTTCACTATAATGGAGTGGGACACAGAAAACTACAGTGCCGGTGGTTTCAGAAGGGCACTGAGAAAAGTTGTTTCCACTGTCAGAGGGTGAGACACATAAAGTCACAGTGCTGGTTGTTAAAAGAAGGCACTGTAGGAAAAGATGTTGTAAAAGATTGCTAAGCCAGTGACATTCGTGAAGGTAGTAAAGGAGATCCTAAGAAGAGCCAAGGAGCTGTAGGAGATTGCACAGCCCAGGCAGAGGCTGGGTATGGAATTAGTACCTGATGTCTATAAAGAATTCACCTCTGTGGGTAAAGTTCACTCAGAAAGAAAAGGGGGAGAAGGACAAGAAGTTATAATTTTGAGAGATACAATCTCGAACCAGTCACTAATAGTGAGAGATGAGTGAATCTGCACTCCTTCTGATCTGTAACCCAAGAGTTTGGTAATTTGTGGGATAGATGAACAGAAATTTAGCTTTGGTAAAAACAATGACTGCAGATGCTGGAAACCAGATTCTGGATCAGTGCTGCTGGAAGAGCACAGCAGTTCAGGCAGCATCCAAGGAGCAGTGAAATTGATGTTTCGGGCAAAAGCCCTTCATCAGGAATAAAGGCAGTGAGCCTGAAGCGTGGAGAGATAAGCTAGAGGAGGGTGGGGGTGGGGAGAAAGTAGCATGGAGTACAATGGGTGAGTGGGGGAGGGGATGAAGGTGATAGGTCAAGGAGGAGAGGGTGGAGTGGATAGATGGAAAAGGAGATAGGCAGGTAGGACAAGTCACGGGGACAGTGCTGAGCTGGAAGTTTGGAACTAGGGTGAGGTGGGGAAGGGGAAATGAGGAAACTGTTGAAGTCCACATTGATGCCCTGGGGTTGAAGTGTTCCGAGGCGGAAGATGAGGTGTTCTTCCTCCAGGCGTCTGGTGGTGAGGGAACGGCGGTGAAGGAGGCCCAGGACCTCCATGTCCTCGGCAGAGTGGGAGGGGGAGTTGAAATATTGGGCCATGGGGCGGTGTGGTTGATTGGTGCGGGTGTCCCGGAGATGTTCCCTAAAGCGCTCTGCTAGGAGGTGCCCAGTCTCCCCAATGTAGAGGAGACCGCATCGGGAGCAACGGATAAAATAAATTATATTAGTGGATGTGCAAGTAAAACTTTGATGGATGTGGAACGCTCCTTTAGGGTCTTGGATAGAGGTGAGGAGGAGATGTGGGCACAGGTTTTACAGTTCCTGCGGTGGCAGGGGAAAGTGCCAGGATTGGAGGGTGGGTTGTAGGGGGACGTGGACCTGACCAGGTAGTCAAGGCAGAAAGGGGTGGGGAGGGAAATATATCCCTGGTGGTGGGGTCTTTTTGGAGGTGGCGGAAATGTCGGCGGATGATTTGGTTTATGCGAAGGTTGGTAGGGTGGAAGGTGAGCACCAGGGACGTTCAGTCCTTGTTACGGTTGGAGGGGTGGGGTAGGAGTGGAGAAGCTTAAGGAAGACCAAGAAACTGAGGAGGTAAAACAAAAATGTCCTGTAATTTTCTCAGACTGTGTGGTAACCAGATCCCACTATTGTAAGTCACAGGACAAAGCAAAAACTAAAGAGAAAGATGAAGGAGTTGAGATTCAGTTAGCGGATACCCTGTTTACTGTAATGGTGCAGGAAAAATTTGAACAGGCAGAGGGTCAAGATGGAAGTGTTTAGTCCTGAAAGGTTAAAGGACTTGCAACAGCAAGACAAGACAATAAAAGATATATATGTGGATGTGTATTCCGAAAAGGAGGCAGAGAATATTCTGGAGGGTTATTATCTGAAAGATAGAATCCTAAGATAGAAATGGAGACCACGGCAGGTTAGTGCAGAGGAGAAATGGGCCGAGGTACACCAAGTTGTGTTACTGGTAACATACAGACAGGAGGGGTTACGAGTAGCACGTGACTTGCCTGTAGAAGGCCACCTAGGGGTATGAAAGACACAGGCCAAGATACAAAAACATTTTTATTGGCCTGGAATGCTCAAGCATGTGGTTAACTTTTGCCATACGTGTCATACATGCCAAACAGTAGGTAAGCCACAGGTGATAATAAAGCCAGCACCTTTGTTGCCAATTTCTGCATTTGAAGAATCTTTCACACAGGTTATAGTTGATTGTGTAGGTCCCCTCCAGAGAACTAGCAGAGGGAAAGAACTGGAGAAACAGGTGTTAGTTAGCCCCAGAGAGTGAGGAATCAAATCCTAATGATGCGGATTTTGATGTGCCTCAAATAAGATGAAAAAATGAGGACGTTCTTGAGGAGTGGGATAGGTTAGTAAGCTCTCTGTCTCATGAGCATAGAACACGGTTGAAAGATGTGTTACTGCAATGCAAGGGCACGTGTAAGAATCAGTTGGGGAGAACTAATGCTATTGTACATGCAGTAAACACAGGGAATACTCCTCCGATAAAACAACATCCCTATCAGCGTAATCCTTCCAAAGCCAGATAGATCCAAATGGAGATGGAGACCATGCTCAACAAGGATATCATCAAACCAACCCAGAGCAAGTGGAGTTCGTCAATTGTCTCAACAATTCTGTGTGGATTATTGGAAGGTCAATGCCATTACAAAATCAGACTCTTATCCAATTTTTAGATTAGATGACTGTATCGAGGAAGTCAGACAAGCCAGTTACATCACCAAGTTGGACTTACTGTGTAGTTACTGGCAGGTACTTTTATCAGAGACAGGGAAAGAAATTTCTGAGTTTGTAACCCTAAATGGGCTATATTAATTTAAAGTGATGCACCTTGGAATAAAGAATGAGCCCGCCACATTCCAAAGACTCATGAACAGAGTTGTGGCTGAGTTAACAAACTGTGCAGTATATTTGGACGATGTGGTGACCTTTAGTAAGTCCTGGAAAGATCACATGGTACAGTTGGTAATGAACTTAAATAAAACTGAATTCAAGAAAGCAGAGGTGACCTTCTAGGGACATAACATCAGTAATTGAAGGTTGACCATATAGAATGCAAAGACAAAGGCCCTCGAGGAATTTCCAAGACCAACCTCGATCAAAAAGGTGCTTCAATTTTTAGGACTCAGCAATTCTAAACTTCAATTGTTCCAAACTTCAGCAGTGTAGTGGCACTGTTAACCGATTTGCTGAAGAAGAACACAAAGTTTCATTAGACAGAACCATGCCAGGAGGTATTCGAACATTTGAAAGCCATATTAACCACCAAACCAATTTTAGCTACAAACTTTTCAAAATCTTTTAAAGTCATCATTACTGCTAGTGACATAGGAGTTAGAGCTATACTGTTACAAGAAGATGAGAATGGGATTGAAATGCCAGTTGGTTACTTTTCAAAGAAGCTCAACAACCATCAGAGGAAATACTCCACAATTGAGAAAGAACTATTGAGTTTGGCAGTGACTTTACAACATTTTCATGTGTATGCCATGAACAGTATCTTGGAGATAGTTACATACACAGAATACAATCCTCTTACATTCTTAGAACGCTTTAAAGACAAGAACATGGGACTTTCGTTGGAGGTCATAAGAATGTAATCACATGCATTATCATGGATTTAACTGATAAATTTTAGATGAGATTTGTATTTATCCAATGTTATATATATGGGAAAAACTTAAGGTTATCTTAGATTAAAGTTATCTGTATGTTATGGTGATGTGTTTAAAGAATAGAAAACAATGAAGCCATCTTTTCATTATGATGGTTTGGTTTTTCTTAAGGGGGGGAAGTGTTATGAAGGTAAGGGGTGCCATACCTTTAAAAAAGTTGAAAGCTAGCAAGGACTTAGAGAAGCACACAGGGTGCTGGAGAATTTACAATGTAACTTTTGGTTCAGAACAGCTAGCACTGGCTGGGTTACCGAGAGACAAAAACAAAATCAAGTTTGGCCAGTCAGTTGAAATTATATCCCAAAAATACCAACCTTCAATCAACTTTGAATTTATAATATTGACAATGTTAAAAACCAATGAAATGATCCAATGCATTGGGGTGTCAGATCGAGGAAAATTGAACAGCTGAGGAGGACAACTGCGAAGTCACCAGCCTCTGCAGACTGCCCGGAGAAGCTCTCTTAAAGAAATCTTTATCTATCAATGACCTGTGAAACAGAAATCCCTAAGAAGAAGAAAATAAGACAGAAGAAGATACAAAAAGAAAACTTGACGGCTGGCTGGTTTTGAAATTTGAATTTTTCTGCAAGTCTTAATTAAGGGTTTTATCGGACCAGTATTGTAGAAGGGGAGGTAAAAGATAGGTTTTGGTAAATGAGATGTAAATAGTTGTTAGTTAATTATTCTCTTTTTAAAAAATTGAAGATTTTAATTTTTACTTTAAATAGTGACTTTTGGGATAGTTCTTTGCCTCTTGACTATTAACAAATGACAGCACGGATTAAATCATTTCTGTGTTGCAGGTTTAAATTAGCGGGGAGGGGAGGTGTTACCCCATATAACAATCCCCAATACTCATCCAGCCATGGGTGAGTCATGGACGACCTCTTCTCCCGCCTCCAAACCCCCACCCATCTGGACACTCCGTGCTGGCCTCTTATCCGCCCTCGATCTCTTCATAGCCAACTGCCACTGCGACATTGACCTGCTCAACCTGTCCACCCCACTTACCCACTCCAATGTGCAGCCCTCCACTCCCTCCGCTCCAACCCCAACCTCACTATCAAACCGGCAGACAAGGGAGGCGCGATGATAGTTTGGCGCACCGATCTTTATATTGTTGAGGCTAAACGCCAGCTCGCGGACACCTCCTCCTACTGCCCCCTTGACTATGACCCCACCTCCCACCACCAAACCATCATCTCCCAGACCATCCATAACCTCATCACCTCAGGGGATCTCCCATCCACCGCCTCCAACTTCATATTCCCACAACCCCACAGCGCCCGTTTCTACCTCCTGCCCAAATTCCACAAACCTGTCTGCCCCAGCCGACCCATTGTCTCAGCCTGCACCTGCCCCACCGAACACATCTCTGCACACCTTGACACGGTCCTGTCCCCCTTAGTCCAAGAACTCCCTACCTATGTTCGGGACACCACTCACGCCCTCCACCTCCTCCATGATTTTCACTTCCCCGGCCCCTAACACCTTATCTTCACCACGGATATCCAGTCCCTACACACCTCCATCCCCCATCACGAAGGCCTCAAAGCCCTCCACTTCTTCCTCTCCCGCCGACCCAACCAGTACCCTTCCACTGACACCCTCCTTTGACTGACTGAACTGGTCCTCACTCTGAACAACTTCTCTTTCCAATCCTCCCACTTCCTCCAAACCAAAGGAGTAGCCATCGGCACCCGCATGGGCCCCAGCTATGCCTGCCTCTTCGTCGGATATGTGGAACATATTCTGCAGCTACACTGGCACCACTCCCCACCTTTTCCTCCACTACATCGATGACTGTATCGGCGCTACCTCGTGCTCCCATGAGGAGTTTGAATAGTTCATCCACTTTACTAACAGCTTCCACCCTGACCTCAAATTTACCTGGACCGTCTCCTCCCCTTCCTAGACCTCTCCATTTCTATCTCAGGCGACCGAATCAACACGGACATTTACGATAAACCGACTGACTCCCACAGCTACCTAGATTACACCTCCTCCCACCCTGCCCCCTATAAAAACGCCATCCCATATTCCCAATTCCTTTGCCAACGCCACATCTGCTCCCAGGAGGACCAATTCCAATACCGAACAACCCAGATGGCCTCCCTCTTCAAAGACCGCAATTTCCCCTCAGACATGGTTGACGATGCTCTCCACCACATCTCCTCCACTTCCCGCTCCTCCGCCTTTGAACCCCACCCCTCCAATCGCCACCAGGACAGAACCCCACTGGTCCTCACCTACCACCCCACCAACCTCCAGATATATCGTATCATCTTTCGTCATTTCCGCCACCTCCAAAGAGACCCCACCACCAAAGATCTATTTCCCACCTCTCCCCTATCAGCGTTCCGGAAAGACCACTCTCTCCGCGACTCCTTCATCAGGTCCATACCCCCCACCAACCCAACCTCCACTCCCGGCACCTTCCCTTGCAACTGCAAGAAATGCAAAACTTGCGCCCACACCTTCCCCCTCACTTTCCTCCAAGGCCCCAAGGGATCCTTCCATATCCGTCACAAATTCACCTGCACCTCCACAAACATCATTTACTGCATCCGCTGCACCCGATGTGGCCTCCTCTACATTTGGGAGACAGGCCTACTTGCGGAACGTTTCAGAGAACACCTCTGGGACACCCGCACCAACCAACCCAACCGCCCCGTGGCCGAACACTTTAACTCCCCCTCCCACCTCCATCAAGGACATGCAGGTCCTTGGCCTCCTTGATCGCCAGACCATGGCAACACGACGCCTGGAGGAAGAGCGCCTCATCTTCCACCTAGGAACCCTCCAACCACAAGGGAGAATGCAGATTTCTCCAACTTCTTCATTTCCCCTCCCCCCACCTTATCTCAATCCCAACCCTCGGACTCAGCACCGCCTTCTTGACCTGCAATCTTCTTACTGACCTCTCCGCCCCCACCCCCTCTCCAACCTATCACCCTCACCTTAACCTCCTCCCACCTATCGCATTCCCAACGCCCCTCCCCCAAGTCCCTCCTCCCTACCTTTTATCTTAGCCTGCTTGGCACACCTTCCTCATTCCTGAAGAAGGGCTTATGCCCGAAACGTCGATTCTCCTGCTCCTTGGATGCTGCCTGACCTGCTGCGCTTTTCTAGCAACACATTTTTCAGCGTGGGTGAGTCATGTCAGATAGTCCATATGCTTTATCTCACCCTGATGCAAACCTAACACACACCTCACAGCTTGCACACAATGACAGCTAATCATGTATATTTATATTTAGATTTCATTGTCATGTGTATTGGAGTACGGAAATACAGGAGTACAGTAAAAAATGTCTAATGTCACCACATGCAGTACTATTTTAGGTACAAAAGTACCTCGGTACAAAACCTCAGATACAAAGTAGTAAAAGAAAGTTAAAAAGTTGGAGAAGGCAGCACACAAGAAAAAAAACTGCAGAAATTAACAGGAGTTAATTTCTTTATGCTTTAATCTCTAAAGAGGGAAAAGTGCTGGTCGTTATGAGAAAAACCATTATGAAACTGTAGTCACCAGTGAATCTGAATCTATTTTCAATAGGATGCCTCATCTGATCCTCCTCCTCTAATGCCATTTTGTCCTTGTCTTTTTACTTTCTTCCCTTTCCTCAACACATCCACTTTTATTTCAGATGCGTACATGAAAACTGTAACTTGCCACGGAGTGCAAAAAGAGGACGATGAATGTGAAAATGAAAGGACACTATATAACTTGATTTCACTGTTATAGCCATGAGCTCACATACATACACACAGCATGTAAGTTAGGATAGGACAGTGGGTGGGAGCTACATATGGTGTGGTAGTAAACACTGATGCCCAAGAGTCAGGAATATATGAAAATGACAGCAGTTCCATTTTACCAGACTGAACTGAGAAATGCCTGTTCTCTTTTCAGGTTGGCTTGCAGTGCATGGCCCATTTATTCCAGTCATGCTCCAACTTTAAATCACAAAAATATAATTCAACACTAGCCAACCCATGCCATGTAAACTATTGAAACTTTAAACATGCATAGAAAAGCATCCAAAACACATTAACAGTGCAGCAACAGCCAAAATAAATAATCTAACCACCATCTTACAAGCAGTTGTTGATCCCGTTAAATAGCACTGTCTCCTATTTTTCTGTGCTATTTACTGAAATATTTAACTGTACAAGGTAAATCAGTCATAATGATCTGACATTTCTACCATTTATTTTTGCTTCCAAATTAATGCATATTTTCTGCTAAATACTAAAGTTCCTGTAGATAAGAGAAAAGATTTGATGTAAATTAAGAAATTTTGAAATTAAGAAGTATAAAGAAAGATATTTGCTTAACATAATGAAAAAATAGAAACATACTCGGAAACTTGCTTGCTACAAGTTTTAACAGGAATGCCCAGTTGTATTGCACTATCAACTGTAATGTTAGCTGAATGAATATCGTTACTCATTATCATTCATGCTTCTGCAGCACAGTTCTTTCACAGTCTAACGCTTAAATTATGTTGATGATTAATTGTATTTGTGAGGCACAATAGATGTTCTGATGATTTTAGAGAGATCATTGTTTATTTCTGAATACTGAATACTATTTCTTTGTTTTCACTTTGAAGAATTTTCAAAATTGTCAGAACCCAGGTCCACCATCAACTGCAAGTAAATCTACTGAATATCAGATAATGGGTGGATGCTATCCAAACCATATCCATTTTGCAAAGCGCAATGGATTTTACGTTTTCAAAGCAATTGTAGTGCAGCCCACATTTAGGTAAGTTCAGCAGTGTCTTCTCGCCTTGGAGTTCACTTTTCAGGAACTAATTTATGCTATTTTATACTCTATTTAGCAATATATACATTGAAGGTGTGTTTTAGTCCTGAATTGTGATGTGCAGTGTACTTGTTAAACAAAATTGGAGATTCTTCAGTCAGATGAGAGCACCTGTTAAAATGTATGTAATTTGTCATATTATTATTATTATTTTAAGTGTTTAACACAAGCTTGCCAATATTCTGTTTTTCAATCATTATGTTATAAACCTATGAGACCAATTTAAGAAAATTTTCAACTATCTCTCAGAAAATTAACCAAATACTATTACTTATTAATATGTTCTGTTTTAAAGTCAGACTTAATTATTTTGAATAAGATATTTAAAATTTGAATATAAGTTTTATTCCTAGTTATTTATTTTATATTTCAACTTGTCAGGTTTGCCAACCCTATGCATTAATTGCTTTGCATGAATATGATGGTCAGCTGATGTTAATACTGATCAAAGCCAGATCTCAGAATGAAACCTGGGATGTTGAATTCTACCACTTTTTTATTTAAACCATTTTAAGACCAGTTACTGAATGCATTCACAAGGTATTGTCAATGTACCTTTAACCTAAAGAATAAAATCCTAATTAAACAACAACAAAGCATAAGACAAAAAGAGGTTGGCAAGATTTCATTCCATACATCAGAAAAAGATTCAAATGCAGACTATTCCTTTTATTCCAGCAATCTCCTTACAAGCACCAAAACCTCAGTGAAGAATTTTCACCATCTTCACAACAAACCTCCTTCTCAAGTTCAGGCTGGCACAAATACAATCAGTCTTTTTTTAAAAAATCCCTACAGTGTGGAAACAGGCAATTCCATTCAACAACTCCACACCGACCCTCCAAAGAGCATCCCACCCAGACACGTCCCCCTACTCTGACCCTGTAACCCTGCATTTCCCATGACTAATGCACCTAACTTAGAAATTCCTGAACACTGTGGGTAACTTAGCCTAGCCAATCCACCTAGCTTGCACATCTGTGGGAAAAAACTGGAGCACCTGGCAGAAACCCATGCAGACATGGAAAGAACATGCAAACCACACAGACAGTTGCCCAAGGCTGGAATCAAACCTGGATCCCTGGTGCTATGAGGAAGTAGTGCTAATTAATGAGCCACCATGTTGCCCCTTTTGGTACATGTGTTTGTAATCACTAGATGCTATTTTTGTTCAGCCAATATCTCTCCGAGATGCCTAAAACAAACTGCAAACTAAATTGTTTATGACTGTATCCTCAAAGCAAATACAGTGGTTCCCTAAATTTAGTGTTCAGTAGCCTTGTGTCCATTTTGACATCCATTGGCTCACACTAATTCACTTTCTAGATAATTCTGTCTTTTTGTGTCACTGAATCCTGTCACTAAGCAATGATGCAACTTTTTCTCTCCCTTTTATTAAATGAAATATTATTTCTAAATTGAAGGTTGTAAAATATCTTTAAAATTTAGGTAAACAAAAGCGACGTCCAGACATCCTGGTACCACTCACAGAATCAATCTAAAATGAATTTATGTCTCTCACTTCATAACGCACAAAAAAATCTATTGTATGTGTAACATCTCCCCCACATTTTCTCTCTATTGTTTTTAATAATTAATATTGTCATGAACATCACAATTGTCTCACCCCATGCCAAAGTCTGAACCTCACAGGTTGAGACAATTTGAAACCCTAACTAGTCACCTCATACAGGTTTGCTTAATTTCCAGACAAGTTAAGTAGTTCTCTACCATTACTAGAAGTACCAATCTGTATGGAGTTTGTTGTAATATGGTTATCTCTGTCTCACATCCTTTGGTAATCATACTCAATCTTACTACTTGGCTCAAGTATGATCAATGCCATCCTGTTCCTCCTGTACATTCTTTCTGACTATATATCATTTCAGTTGCAAAAACTGAAATTGCTGGAAAAGCTCAGCAGGTCTGGCAGCATCCGTGGAGAAGAATCAAAGTTAATGTTTCAGATCGAATGACCCTTCCTCAGAACAATCCACAGTTCATTTGGTTTTTATGATCTTGGTTGATTGGTTTCTCAAGGATACTTGCCCCTGCTTGACTCTCCCTTACCTAGACTTTCTGACTTCATGTCAAAGTTGACAATAATTTTGACCTTTTTCTCACATTATACCACTTCTGTTACTTCCTTTTGTGGCATTTTTCTAGTTCCTTCACCTTTTCATGGTCTTGCAATATTATGTTCAGCATGAGATTGCACCTCAATGGCACTGACACTTCCTCCTGGAAGCAAGATCAGCTATCCAGTACTCTCAGTGATGAAGCCTCAAACATTGAACACTGAGGAATATTTGGATTATTTATTAATTTTTTGGACAAAATTTATTTATAAAATTATCTGTTGATTGCATGCGATCAGATTCTTATAAATTTAGAAAACGTTATTCAATAGAAGAATATATGGTGTAATTTAACAAACAGGATTCAAGATAGATAAAAGTTCTATTTGAAAATCCCAAACTAATGCTTCCCTTCAGTTGAAGAATTGTGCTAATGAGTCAAATATAGAACATAGAACATTACAGCACAGTACAAGCCATTCAGCCCTCGATGTGGGCCAACCTGTGAAACTAACCTGAAGCCCATCTAACCTACACTATTCCATTTTCATTCATATGTTTATCCAATGACCATTGGCAAGATTACTACTGTTGCAGGCAAGGCGTTGCACACTCCTACTACTCTCTGAGCAAAGAAACTACCTGTGACATCTGTCCTGTATCTATCACCCCTCAATTTAAATCTATGTCCCCTCATGTGAGCCATCACTATCTGGGGAAAAAGGCTCTCACTGTCCACCTTATCTAATCTCCTGATTATTTTTTATATCTCAATAAAGTCATCTCTCAACCTTCTTCTCTCGAACAAAAACAGCCTCAAGTCCCTCAGCCTTTCCTCATAAGACCTTCCCTCTATACCAGGCAACATCCATTAAATCTCCTCTGAATCCTTTCCAATGCTACCATGTCCTTCCTATAATGCGGTGACCAGAACTGTACGTAATATTCCAAGTGTATATCCATATACACCATATCAACCACTTTACCCTCATCCATCTGTTGGTCACATTCTCAAAGAACTCAATAAGGTTTGTGAGGTACGACCTACCCTTCATAAAACCATGTTGACTATCCCTAATCAACTTATTCCTTTCTAGATGATTATAAATCCTATCTCTATAACCCTGTCCAGCACTTTACCCACACCAAAATAAGGCTCACTGGTCTAGAATTATCAGGGTTGGCTGTACTCCCCTTCTTCAACAAGGGGATAACATTTGCCATCCTCCAGTCTTCTGGCACTATTCCTGTAGACAATGAAGACATATAGATCAAAGCCAAAGGTTCTGCAATCTCCTCCCTGGTTTCCCAGAGAATCCTAGGATAAATCACATCCAGCCGAGGAGACATCTCTATTTTCACACTTTCCATTATTGCTAACACCTCTTCCTAGTGAACCTCAATCCCATCTAGTCTGGTAGGCTGTATTTCAGTAATCTCCTCGACACATCGTCTTTTTCTGATATTCATTTAATACTTCTCCCATTTCCTCGGACTCTATGCCAACCTCCCACTACTGTCCTTGATTGACCCAAATCTTTCTCTAGTTATTCTTTTATTCCTGACGCACCTATAGAAAGCGTTAGAGTTTTCCTACCAATAACTGCTCATGTCCCCTCTTGGATCTTCTTAGTTCTCTTTTTAGGTCTTTCCTGGCCAACCTGTAACTCTCAAGCGCTCTAACTGAGCGCTATGCATCCTAAATCTTGCCTAATTGCATCATAATTGCCTTTTCCCAAGCTATACCTCTTGCCCTGTGGTATATACATATCCCTTTCCATCGCTAAACTAAACATAACCAAATTGTGGTCACTATCACCAAAGTGCTTACCTACCTCCAAATCTAACACCTGGCCTGGTTCATTACCCAGAACCAAGGTGGAGAATAAAAACAGTTTGAATTAAAATTGACATGGGACAGGGCAAGGCACTGTTGTGCTACTGAGACTTTATAAAGCTCTGGTTAGGCCCCATTTGGAGTACTGTGTCCAGTTTTGGTCCCCACACCTCAGGAAGGACATACTGGCACTGGAGCATGTCCAGCGGAGATTTATATAGATGATCCCTGGAATGGTAGGTCTAACATATGAGGAACGGCTGAGGATCCTGGGATTGTATTCATTGGAGTTTAGAAGATTAAGGGGAGATCTAATAGAAACTTACAAGATAATACATGGCTTGGAGAGGGTGGATGCTAGGAAATTGTTTCCGTTAGGCGAGGAGACTAGGACCCATGGACCTGCCTTAAAATTAGAGGGGGTAAATTCAGAACAGAAATGTGGAGATATTTCTTCAGCCAGAGAGTGGTGGGCCTGTGGAATTCATTGCGGCAGAGTGCAGTGGAGGCTGGGATGCTAAATGTCTTCAAGACAGAAATTGATAAATTCTTGATATCACAAGGAATTAAGGACTATGGGGAGAATGTGGGTAAGTGGAGTTGAAATGCCCATCAGCCATGATTGAATGGCAGAGTGGACTCGATGGGCCGAATGGCCTTACTTCCGCTCTTCTGTCTTATGGTCTTATGGTCTTAAGGCAATTATTTTTAGGAAGTCAATGGTTTTACATTTTACACAGTCTAGAACATATGGATAGATTCCTGGTATTAACCATGGATAGATTTTCAGGAAGAACCATACTTTTGGAATAGATGTTAGAATTTTGAAAAATATTTCTGGATAAACATTCATTCCTAGTGATTTTCATGGCTCAAGTGAAAGATTCAGCAGTAACACAAAACTGGTGTCTTGAATAGTATTGTGAGACAATGTGAGACTGCTGAGTTATAGGCGACAAATATATATATTGTATGTCGAAAGAGAATTATAAAGACATAAGGAAAGAGATACATTTGATAATTATAACAGATGACAAGAACTGGGGAGCTTTAACAAAACAGTGAATCCCAGAACTGCCCAGAAAATGGTCAAGTGTTCTTTTATATGTGATTTCCAAACAATATTATATAATAAATTATCTTAAATAGAATGAAATAGCTTTGATATTACACGCGACATGGAAGATTCAGAAGGCGGAAATGATGATGCTAATTAAGCAGAGGAATTTGTATGGGTAACAAGAAGTTTCTATCCAATGATGAATGTTTTAGTCATGGACTTAGTCAGTTTTGTGGTTTTGGGCAGTGGATGCATGTCCACAGCGTGTGGAATGGATTGGTTAAAATGTTACCTGGATTTCTTAGATAATAAAGGTCAAAGTAAGGTTAAGGAATTTGAGAGTTCTTCCTGCTTCAGGCTGGGGAATGACAACATGCTGAAATCATTCAGAGGAGTGGTGATTCCCTGTATAGCTGGGGTAATCATTTCATCAGCACAGATATAGTATCAAGTTAAATGTTCTTACTTGTGAACAGGTGGAGAATAAAAATAGTTTGAATTAAAATTGACATGGAACACAACAAAACAATTATTTTGGGAAGTCAGTGGTTTTCCATTTTACACAATCTAGTCATTATTGCTTTCCATTAACAAGACTTAACTTCTTTAATTAAAATATTAAGTAGATGCTATTACCATCAGGAGATAGGAATTTAAAGGGGAAAGGCGAATTATATACAAGTATTTCACGTTGGTTTTACTGTGGAGAAAGACATGGAGGCTAAAGGGAACACAGGGAAATAAATATTGATGTTTTGAAAACAGTCCACATTACAGAAGATGAGGTGGTGAAGGTCTTAAAAAACCTAAAGGTGGATAAATCTCCAGGACCTGATTAAGTATAATCCGGGACATTGTAGGAATTTAGGGAAGAAATAGCAGGGCACATAGCAGAGATATTTGTATCATCTGTAGCTATGGTTGACGTGCCAGAGGAAGGTGATTAATGTTGTGCCTTTATTTAAGAAAGGCTGTAAGGAGAAGCCTGGGAACTATCGAGCAGTGACTCTAACATCATTGGTGGATAAGTTGTTGGAGGGGATTCTGAGAGATAGGACTTACATGTATTTACTGGATTAGTGGTGCTGGAAGAGCACAGCAGTTCAGGCAGCATCCAACGAGCAGCGAAATCGACGTTTTGGGCAAAAGCCCTCATTCCTGATGAAGGGTTTCCAGCATCTGCAGTTATTGTTTTTACCTACTTACATGTATTTGGTGAGACAGGGGCTGAATAGGAAGAGTTAGCATGACTTTGTGTGTGGAAAATCGTGTCTCACAAAATTGAGTTTTTTGAGGATGTAACTAAAAATATTGATGAGGGCAGGGTGGTAAATATTGTCTACATGGATTTTAGTAAAGCTTTTGACAAGGTTCTAAATGATTAGTAAAGTTAGATCATATAGGATTCAGGGACAGCTTGTCAATTAGATACAAAATTGGCTTGATGGCAGACGACAGAGTTGGTGGAGCATTGCTTTTCAAACGAGAAACCCGTGACCAGCAGTGCTCTGCAGGGATCAGTGCTGAGTTTGCTTTTGTTTGTCATTTATATCAGCAATTTGAATGAGAATTTAAGAGGCTTGGTGAGTAAGTTTGCAGTTGACATCAAAATTGCGGTATCGTCGACAGTGAAGAAAGTTATCTAAGAGTACAATGGGATCTTGATCAACTGGGCCAGTGGGCTGAGGAGAGACAGGTGGAGTTTAATTTGAATACAAGTTGTTGCATTTTGATAAAGCAAACAAGCCCAGGACTTGTACAGTTAATGGTAATGCCTAGAGAGTGTTGTCGAGCAGAGAGATCTAGGGGTTCAGGCACATAATTTTTTGTAAGTTGTGTCACAGGTTGACAGGTGGTTAAGAAGGTGTTTCACACGCTTGCCTTCTTTGCTCAGTCCTCAGTTGTAGCTGGAAGGAGGGATTGGTCAGAGGGCTGGAAGGGAAGATTCATTCCTCTATCGACTACCTACCATCTGTATTCACCTATCACTACTTTACCACTCCACCCCTCTCCTCACCCATGACCCTTCCCCCATCTCCTTATCTGCAGCTCCTACCCCCATCTCCATTCCTGATGAAGGGTTATACCTGAAACGTCAGCTTGTCCACCTCCTGATACTAAATAAATATTTGAAGCACTAAATAAATATTTTTCGACAGTGTTCACTATAGAAAATGAAAATGTTGGCGAGGAAGATACAGAGATACTTGCATCTAGACTAGAAGAGATTGAGGTTCAAAAGGAAGAGGTATTAGAAATACTGCAGAGTGTGAAAATAGACAAGTCCCCTGGGCTGATGGGATCTATCCTAGGATCCTCTGGGAAGCAAGGGAAGAGATTGCCGAACCTTTGGCATTGATCTTCAAATCATCATTGTCTACAGGAATAGTGCCTGAGAACTGGAGGATAGCAAATGTGGTTCCCTTGTTCAAAAATGGTAGTAGAGACAACCCTGGTAATTACAGACCAGTGAGTCTCACTTCAGTTGTTGGTAAAGTGTTGGAAAAGGTTATAAGAGATAGGATTTATAACCATCTAGAAAAGAATAATCTCATCAGGGACAGTCAGCATGGTTTTGTGAAGGGTAGGTCGTGCCTGACGAATCTTATTGAGTTTTTTGACAAAGTGACCAAATAGGTAGATGAGAGTAAACTGGTTGATGTGGTGTATATGGATTTCAGCAAGGCATTCGATTAGGTTCCCCACAGTAGGCTATTATATAAAATGCGGAGGAATGGGATTGTGGGAGACATAGCAATTTGGATCAGTAATTGGCTTGCTGAAAGAAAACAGAGGGTTGTAGTTGATGGAACATGTTCATCTATCTAACATCGACTGGGACTACTATAGTGTTAAAGGTTTAGATGGAGTGAAATTTCTTAAGTGTGTACAAGACAATTTTCTGATTCAGTATGTGGATGTACCTACCAGAGAAGGTGCAAAACTTGACCTACTCTTGGGAAATAAGGCAGGGCAGGTGACTGAGGTGTCAGTGGGGGAGCACTTTGGGGCCAGCGACCATAATTCTATTCATTTTAAAATAGTGATGGAAAAGGATAGACCAGATCTAAAAGTTGAAGTTCTAAATTGGAGAAAGGGCAATTTTTAACAGTATTACGCAAGAACTTTCGAAAGCTGATTGGAGGCAGATGTTCACAGGAAAAGGGACGGCTGGAAAATGGGAAGCCTTCAGGAATAAGTTAACAAGAATCCAGAGAAAGTATATTCCTGTCAGGGTGAAAGGGAACGCTGGTAGCTATAGGGAATGCTGGATGACTAAAGAAATTGAGGGTTTGGTTCAGAAAAAGAAGGAAGCATATGTCAGGTACAGACAGGATAGATTGTGTGAATCCTTAGAAGAGTATAAAGAAACTAGGAGTATACTTAAGAGGGAAATCAGGGGGGCAAAACGGGGACATGAGATAGCTTCCAAGGGAACCACAGAAAATGGGGAAGATACTAAATGAATATTTTGCATCAGTATTTACTGTGGAAAAGGATATGAAAGATATAGACTGTAGGGAAACAGATGGTGACTTCTTGCAAAATGTCCAGATTACAGAGGAGGAAGTGCTGGATGTCTTGAAACGGTTAAAGGTGGATAAATCCCCAGCACCTGATCAGGTGTACCCGAGAACTCTGTGAGAAGCTAGAGAAGTGATTGCTGGACCTCTTGCTGAGATATTTGTATCATCGATAATCACAGGTGAGGTGCCGGAAGATTGGAGGTTGGCAAACGTGGTGCCACTGTTTAAGAAGGGTGGTAAGGACAAGCCAGGGAACTATAGACAGGTGAGCCTGACCTCAGTGGTGGGCAAGTTGTTGGAGGGAATCCTGAGGGACAGGATGTACATGTATTTGGAAAGGCAAGCACTGATTCGGGATAATCAACATGGCTTTGTGCATAGGAAATCATGTCTCACAAACTTGATTCAGTTTTTTGATGAAGTAACAAAGAAGATTGATGAAGGCAGAGCAGTAGATGTGATCTGTATGGACTTCAGTAAGGCGTTCGACAAGGTTTCCCATGGGAGACTGATTAGCAAGGTTAGATCTCATGGAATACAGGGAGAACTAGCCATTTAGATACAGAACTGGCTCAAAGGTAGAAGACAGAGGATGGTGGTGGAGGGTTGTTTTTCAGACTGGAGGCCTGTGACCAGTGGAGTGCCACAAAGATCGGTGCTGGGTCCTCTACTTTTTGTCATTTACATAAATGATTTGGATGCGAGCATAAGAAGTACAGTTAGTAAGTTTGCAGATGACACCAAAATTGGAGGTGTAGTGGACAGCGAAGAGGGTTACCTCAAATGGGCCAATGGATTGAGAAGTGGCAGATGGAGTTTAATTCAGATAAATGCGAGGTGCTGCATTTTGGGAAAGCAAATCTTAGTAGGATTTATACACTTAATGGTAAGGTCCTAGGGAGTGTTGCTGAACAAAGAGACCTTGGAGTGCCGGTTCATAGCTCCTTGAAAGTGGAGTCGCAGGTAGATAGGATAGTGAAGAAGGCGTTTGGTATGCTTTCCTTCATTGGTCAGAGTATTGAGTACAGGAGTTGGGAGGTCATGTTATTGCTGTATAGGACATTGGTTAGGCCACTGTTGGAATATTGCATGCAACTCTGGTCTCCTTCCTATCGGAAAGAAACTTGAAAGGGTTCAGAAAAGATTTACAAGGATGTTGCCAGGGTTGGAGGATCTGAGCTACAGGGCGAAGCTGAATAGGCTGGGGCTGTTTTCCCTAGAGCGTCAGAGGCTGAAGGGTGACCTTATAGAGGTTTACAAAATTATGAGGGGCATGGATAGGATTAATAGGCAAAGTCTTTTCCCTGGGGTCCGGGAGTCCAGAACTAGAGGGCCTACATTTAGGGTGAGAGGGGAAAGACATAAAAGAGACCTAAGGGGCAACGTTTTCACGCAGAGGGTGGTATGTGTATGGAATGAGCTGCCAGAGGATGTGGTGGAGGCTGGTACAATTGCAACACTTAAGAGGCATTTGGATGTGTATATGAATAGGAAGGATTTGGCGGGATATGGGCCGGGTGCTGGCAGGTGGGACTTGATTGGGTTGGGGTATCTGGTCGGCACGGACGGGTTGGACCGAAGGTCTGTTTCCATGCTGTACATCCCTATGAATCTATTACTCTATCTTGGTGTCCAGTTACTAGTGGCGTACCGCAAGGGTCGGTGTTGGGTCTACTGTTGTTCATCATTTTTATAAATGACCTGGATGAGAGCTTAGAAGGGTTAGTAAATTTGCGGACGACACTAAGGTCGGTGGAGTTGTGGATAGTAGGTTGCAGAGAGACATAGATAGGATGCAGAGCTGGGCTGAGAGGTGGCAAATGGAGTTTAATGTGGACAAGTGTGAGGTGATACGCTTTGGCCGGAGTAATCGGAATGCAAAGTACTGGGCTAATGGTAGGATTCTTGGGAATGCAGATGAGCAGAGAGATCTCAGTGTCCATGTGCACAGATCCCTGAATGTTGCCACCCAGATTGACAGGGTTGTTAAGAAGGCATACAGTGTTTTGGCCTTTATTAATAGAGGGATTGAGTTCCGGAACCAGGAGGTTATGCTGCAGCTGTACAAAGCTCTGGTACGGCCACACTTGGAGTATTGTGTACAGTTCTGGTCACCACATTATAAGAAGGATGTGGAAGTTTTGGAATGGGTGCAGAGGAGATTTACTAGGATGTTGCCTGGTATGGAAGGAATGTTTTACAAGGAAAGGCTGAGGGCCTTGAGGCTGTTCTCATTAGAGAGAAGAAGGTTGAGAGGTGACTTAATAGAGACATACAAGATAATCAGAGGGTTAGATAGGGTGGAGGACAGGGAGAGCCTTTTTCCAAGTATGGGGACAGCAAACACGAGGGGACACAATTTTAAAGTGAGGGGAGATAGGTATAAGACAGATGTCAGAGGTAGTTTCTTTACTCAGAGAGTAGTAAGGGTATGGAATGCTTTGCCTGCATCGGTCGTAGATTCGCCAAGTTTAAATGCATTTAAGTCGTCATTGGACAGGCAAATGGACGTACATGGAATAGTGTAGGTGGGATGGGTTTCAGATTAGTATGACAGGTCGGTGCAACATCGAGGGCTGAAGGGCCTGTACTGCGCTGTTATGTTCTATGTACCTGGCTTGCTGGGCTCTTCCAGCATCATGCTTGTCTTCTTTGCTCAGACCATTGAGTATAGGAGTTGGAATGTTCTGTTGAGATAGTACAGGGTGTTGGTGAGGCCACTTTTGGAGTAATGTGTACAGTTATGGTTGCCCTGCTATAACAAGGATATTATTAAATTGTCGAGGATTCAAAAAAATTTACCAGGATGTTGCTGGCATTGGAGTGTTTGAGTTATAGGGAGATTCTGGATAGGCTAGGACTTCTTTCTTTGGAGCATAGGAGGTTGAGGGCTGACCTAATAGAGGTTTATAAATTCATTAGAGGCCTAAATAAGGTGAATAGCAAAAATTATTTCCCTCAGGTGGGTGAGTTCAAAACCTGGGGGCATATTTTTAAGATGATAGGAGAAAGATTTAAAAGAGACCTGTGTGGCAACCTTTTCACACAGAGGTGGTCCATATATGGAGAGAACTGCCAGAGGAAGTGGTAGATGCAGGTGCAGTTACAACATTTGGACAGGTATATGAATAGGAGAGTTTTAGAAAGATATGGAACAAGTGCAGGCAAGTGGGATTGGTGTAGTTGGACTGAAGGGTCTGTAAACATGCTGTATGTCTCTACGACTCTACAATTATGTTGGAACTATATCAACAATTTATCCATCCATCAGCTCATAGATTAAAAGCCTTATGAAAAAACACAGGAATAAGGGGTGGTGAGCGCATTAATATTATGAAACAGATCAGTGATAGATGTGTTAAATATAAATGTATCGCAAAACACCATCACAGGTATCCCAATAATCAGAAACTTTAATGGATTTGTGCTCTGGACTTCAAAATATTGCATAAATAAAAATTCATCTTGCACTTCATACAACTAAACTTAGCTGGTACACAATAATATTAAATAAAGAGAAAAGATTAATTGTGGGCAAGATGTTGGAGAAATGTACAGGAGCTATACTGGAGGCACAGGCTAAATTCCTAACTGACATTCAAGGGTATTTGCCAATGATGAATTTAGGGATATGTGTAAAAATATGAATGTTGTGGCAGTGATCACAGCAGCAACAGACTTTTGGATATTACAGTGCATGAAATAAATAATTTAGTGACAGAAAATATGCTTCATTGACTTTGGTCCACTATTCAAGTTGCTAATTCACACCTGGTCTAGCATTACCAGTTGAAGAATTCACAGCAAATGCCATTAGAAATAAATTTTAAACTAGGGACCATAGACTTGTAAAGAAAAAAGCACAGCTCATGGAATAAAAGGGACGAATGCAACATGGATACAAAAGTTGCTGGTAGATGGGAAACAGAGAGTAATGGTTAATGGATTTTTTTGCAGGGGGTGGTGGAGACATGTTTGTGGTGGAGTTCCCTTGCAATTGATTTTGGGAACCTTGCTTTTCTTGATACATATTAATCATTTAGATCTTGGTGATAATTTCAAACTTTGCAGTTGATATGAAGTTTGGGAGCTTTGCAAACTGCAAGGGGGATAGTGTAGAACTTCAAAGGACATGAATTGGTGGAGTGGTCAGATAGGTAGTAATTAAGAGAAATGGGAGGCGATGCATTTTAGTAGAAAGAACATGGACAGACAGGATAAAATAAGAGGTAGCATTATAGAGAGTATGCAGAAGCAGATGCATAAATGGGCTTCATTAATTGGAGCACAGAGTGCCAGAGCAAGGAGGCAGTAGTGAAGTCATTTAAGATGCTTGTTAGACCTAAGCTGAAATATTGTGTTCAGTTTTAGGCACCAACTGTAGGAGGGATGTGAATACATTGGAGGGAGTGCAAAAGAGGAATTGTTATAGAGAAACTTCAGTTATCAAAATTGATTGGAGAGTTTGGAACTATTCTTCACGGAAGAAAAAGTCTAAGAGGAGATCTAATAAAAGTTTTCAAGATGATGAAGGGACTGGATATATTGGATAGGGAAAAAAATTGATACTTGTAAAAGGATCTCGAATGAGAGGGCACAGATTTAAAGCTATTTGCAAAAGAAGGAAATGTGATTTGAGCAAAATCTTTTTAATACAATGGATCTTTCATATCTAGAACGCATTATCTGGAAGTGTAGTGAATGCAGATTCAACTGTTACATTCAAGATGGCATTGGATATTATTTTAATCAAAACAATGTATATGGGGAAGAGGCATAAAATAACAGTAAACCATGATGCTCATTTCTTTTTAGATTAAATTCCTTACAATATGGAAGCAGGCCCTTCGGCCCAATAAGTCCACACCGACCCTCCAAACAGTAACCCACCCAGACCCATTACCCTCTGACTAACGCACCTAACACTATGGGCAATTTAGCATGGCCAATTCACCTGACCTGCACATTTTTGGATTGTGGGAGGAAACCGGAGCAAACCCACGCAGGTATGGGGAGAATGCGTAATGTCCGCACAGACAGTGCCCAAGGCTGGAATCAGACCTGGATCCCTGGTGCTGTGAGGCAGCAGTGCTAACCACTAAGCCAACAAACCAGCAACCATTTGGAGAGCTGTTGCAGAAACAATAGGTCAAATGTTATCTTTCTGAGACATAACACTCCTGTATCTTTGTGATGTTACAAAAGAAAAGGTCAAAAGAGTGGAAAGGTTATAGACAATGATGGAAAAACAATAGCTTTGCAACATGACAATCAAACTGTTAGGCATAATCCTCGAGGTTAATGGGTACAGATTGTCAAGACCTTTCATGTTCAAGCTTCAACGGAGCTTTCATTGAGAGCTAAAAACAGAGAGGCATTTATCATGGACAGAAAAACACCCAGTGTGTATTGGGAAAAAAAACACTTTGAGAATGTGCTCAACCAAGACTCCATCCTCAACATTCATACCCTTAACCACATCCCACAGCATGCTAATCACCACTACCTCAGAAAAACTCCAGCCTGACATAAGTTTGGAAAAAGCCATCTGATAGCTATGCAAGTGCAGATGGAATCCTCGCTGAAATACGGTGTAGAGTTACTCTTGGTTGAATGCATCTCCCTCATCTGGAATTCTGGACTTGTAAGACAATGTAATTCTAACCATTCTTCAAGAAAGAAAATTATTAATTGCAGTGATTATATTAAGGTCTCCTTGCTGTCAGCCACAGCAAAGATCATTACAAAAACCCTCCTGAATTGCCCCTTCCTGGTAGCTGAAGAGTTCCTTTGGACTCACAGTGTGAATCCCATTGATGGGACAACACAGTGGACATCATTTTCAGAGAGCAGCAACTTCTTCACCTTCACAAAGGCCTTTGAGTTTGACAACTGGGATACAATTCTTGAATATTTGCCTCAAATTTAGCTGATCTTCAGAAATTTGTCACCATTCTTCAGCTGCTGCACTACAACATGCAAGCTATGATCCTTACCCATTGATCCATTACAGACCCTTGAGTGTGCAAACTGGGCTCAAGCAAAACTGTGTCAGCTTACCAATATTCTATTTTTCTTGCAGCAACACTCCACCCTATATCCATGAAGCTTCCCACTGGAATGGAGATTCTTTATAGATCAAGCAGGAAACTATTCACTCTGCATCATCTCCAGTCCAGAACCAAGACCATCCCAACCTCTGTCATCAACTTACATTATGCAGACAATTCATGTGCATGCACACAGTCAGAGGCCAAGCTCCAAACCATCATCAACATATTCCCAGAGGTATATGGAAAAATGGGACTTAGGCTATAAATTCCCAAGACAAAGGCCCTGTATCAGCCTACTCCTAATGTGCAACATTGTTCCTGGACTATCATGATCCACAGCAAGCCACTGGACAAGGTAGATCAATTCTCACACCTTGAGGTCCTCTTTTTAGCAACATCAGTTGAAATTCATCATGAAATTCAATATCAGCTTCAGCACAACAGCACAGCTGTCTATGTGTTTGATGACAAAGATCTTGAGACCAGATCCAGTCCTCTAACCTGTGCAGCAACATTTCCTCTAACCTGTGCAGCTGTGCACATGTGCAACAATTCCAAGGTTCCATGCACAGCAACTTGCATCAGCCACTTGCAGTACTGACCTCCAAATGAAGACATTGCTGTCATGCAACAGACCTTGGAGGACAAGGCAGCCATAAAGAAAATTAAACAGAATGCTACAGTGCACTAGTATTACCTGTTCTTCCATATGCATCAGATACACAGACAATGTACAACTCACATCCCAAATCCCAAGAGGAATATCACTCACAGTATATCCACAAAAGTCTCCAAGTCTAATGGCAGAATAAGCACTGCAGCAATCAACATTAAGGCACTAGTTACTATCAATCAGCTGTGTTGCGCAGGTCACATTGTCTGCATGTCTTGACACAAGATTTCCAACACAAACTCGCTACCCCAAGCTCCGTCACAGGATTCCAATAGCTGGAAAATGTTGATGCAAACACTGGGGTACTAAATAGGGTACAGCCAGCCTTATCATGCAGATGGATATGCCAAAAAATGTTCTCCCTTATAGAACATATAAAACAAAAACCAAGCTAAAGGCTCAGTATTACAAAAATAAATTTTTAATCAGTATATTGGTGCAGCATCCCTTGAAAGCATAATCTGGCCAGGAGCTTAAATAAAGATGATATTGCATCCTAAGAAGAAAGAAAACAATTAAGAACTTTAATTAGACAGTTGAATTGGTTGTGCCAGACATACCTGAACCTGGTTATGTTGTACTAGGACTAAGTATAATGATGGAGTATGCCATTGTTAAGGAAGCCTTGAGAACAGATAAAGCATATGAAAGATTAAATTTCAGGAAAAAATGCGTAACACAGGAGATATGAAGCTAATCTCTTTTAGTTGTGTTGCACATTTCCATCTTTTGGATGGCTATTCGAGTGCAGTAGATATGAATAATAATATGAAAAACAATGAATGTCGTTTGTTGGCTTGGAAGCCAAGAAAATTAAAAACAAGTTAAACGTATGTGAGCTGCAGAAACGTTGGCACGGGTAGAATCCATAGGTACAGATGTGCATTTATCTAATATTATAAAGGAAATTCTATTCTTTGCATTCTCTAAGAAAATGTTTCCTTTATGTGGATAACCATTCATTTTGGAACATTGTATATTCAACGAAGAGTGTCACCGAGAAGAGGTTGAGTATTGATCTTGTCAGCATAAACAAAATGCTAGAATGAAAAGATAGTTCCAAAATAATAAATAGACATGTCATCAGTTGTTACACTGTTTCACAAAAGACAATCTTGATTAAATAAATTATTGGATTTCCTCAAAGAGGGACGTCTGATGATATGAGGAGTTATAAGAATAGAACTAATTTTGTAACACAAATTTGTGACTAAATATGTTTGCTTGTTTAAAGAGAGAAGGCAGTATATAGAAGGTTGTACTTTTAGATAAGGTGTAGAATATGAAAACATTATGTTGTTTACTTTTCATTGGTTTCTTTTCAAGGATTGGTTTTATGTCTTTAAAAGTTTTAGTTAAAAAGTGAAGGTAATTTGTCAGTGTTGTAACAGGTAAACTGCTAACTGGGGTTAATTCATTAATTAACTGAGCAAACTTAGAGGAGGAGCAGATGGCATAGGGGGTGCATGGGGGATAGTTGGAGAGGGGATTTAGTTAAATAAGATGAAAGGAGCTAAGACCCTTGTAGCTTTCTCTAACATGTATCATGTTGGGTTCTGTTGAGGGAAATGCATTCTCAGGGAAAAGGAGTTGCAGCCAGATCCATGGCACCATGGGTGGCTCTGCTGCTTAATAAAGGAGGACGAAGAGTGATAGGGTTATAATGATAGAGGATTCATTAGTAAGGTGAACAGGCAGGCATTTCTGCAGCTGTAAAAGAGATTCCAGGATGGTATGCTAACTTCCTGGTGCCAAGGTCCAGAATGTCTCAGGGAGGCTGAAAGGTAACCTGAAGGAGGAGGCAGAACAGCTGGTGATTGTGGTACATGTCGGCACCAATGACATATGTAGAAAATGAATGACGGCCTGCAAATTGAGTTAGAATATAAATTTAAAATGTAGGATCTTAAAGATGGTAATCTCATGAATACTATCATAAGACACAGGAACAGAAAACAGGTCATTCATCCCATCAAGTCTGCTCCGCCATTCATTCATTGTTGATAGGTTTTTCAACACCATTTTCCTACTTTTTCTCTGTAACCTTTGATCCCTTTGGTAATCAAGAACTTATTTATATCTGTTTTAAATACATCCAATGACCTGGCCTCCACAGCCTTCTGTGGCAATGAATTCCATAGATTCACCACTCTCTGGCTAAATAGGTTTCTCCTTATCTCCATTCTGAAAGGTCTTCCTTTTATTCGAAGACTGTGTCTTTGGGTCCTCGTCTCTCCTGCCAATGGAAACATCCTCCCAACATCCACTCTGTCCAGGCTGTTCAGTATTCTGTAAGTTTCAATCAGATCCTCCCCACGCCCCCATCCCTCTAAACTCCATTGAGTATAGTCCCACAGTCCTTAAACATTCCCTTATATGTTAAGCCTTTTATTCCTGGAATCATTCTCGTGCACCTTCTCTGGACCTGTTATTAAGTGGAAGTTCAAATTTCGTTTTAAATTTTATCTTTAACACAGCATTAACAACTGCCTCAGAGCTCCCCAGCCTATCAAGGAGGATGGTAGGATGTGGGCTTTGCTGGGTGGGCCAGCACATATTGCTATTTCCAACTTGCCCTTGAGTTGTAGGACTCACCTCGTCAACCTTAGCAATTTTCACATATCTCAGGAAATCGATCTGTTGTCAGCTAAATGCAGCCATTGAATAACCTTACTTCATTGTATTTTAAACTTCTTGCCTTACTCTGCCTGTGTACACTTTTGTCACTAACCTTCAAATCTCTCTGCGTTTAAGCTGGATCAAGGCAAGTTTCCAACCCAACATCATTTTTAGTGTATTAAACTTTGCAATAAACTCAAATCTGCCTTATTTTAGCTTGGAAAATGTTCCTGTTTGTTCTGTTTTTCTCTAGATAGATGTTGCCATACCTATGAAGAATTCCAGCATTTTATGTTTTAATTTCCATTATCATCAGTACTTTGCTTCGTTATGTGTTTAAAAGTTCACTTATTTTGTAGTAACCTAGATTGTAAATATATTTAGTCATACTTCCACACATTTGACACCAGTGTATTCTGAACATTATATTTATATATATTTAAATGTGTATAAGTATATTTTCACATATAATGGATGAGAACATAATTTGCAAAAGATATTTATCTATTAGTGTTGGTTATTCAAAAGTCATTTGCATGTATATTAGGAATAACTACCGAATCTAATTTATTCTTTGATTTTCTTATTTATCTTTCTTTCCAGTTTCTGTGAACTTAGTACCACATTTAGTATATATGTGTATGGAGCGTATCCAGAAATTACTTATTCATCAGAGCTGTTGCTTGGTGTTTTCATTTTGGTAATTTTACTATTCATTTTAGCTGGTTTTACAATGCTCTGAATGTACTGTACCTCAGTTTAAAAATGTAGGATCTATATACCTTAAACCTGAACCTGCAAATGTTTGAATTGCTGTTGTTTATAAATCTTATTGTGGCACTAAAACATAATAAATAATCTTCAACCTTCTCCACCTCAATCTCCATCAACACCACAGTTTTTTAAGATACCTTTCCTCAAGAATTGTCAATTATTCATGGAAGTTATTGATATTTTCAAAAATTGTAGGTACTGTCCTGTACTATGACCTTCATACAGTAGAACCTTATTATTGCAACTTATAAATAAATAAGAATGGAATTTGAGCACTTTTCCAATGTATGTATTGCAAAAGAAAGCTGGTCTGAATCAAAACAAAAATTAAACAAAGCACTTTACGTCCTGTGCTTGGCAAGCTTCCCACACCAACTGTTACTACAATATCTATTTTGAAGAATACTGAACTAATATTTCTCACATGAAGTAAATAACCAATTTTTTCTATTTTTTTTAAAACTGCATATGTCAGCTTCTAATTTTAAGGTGCATTGTGCAGTTAATGCAGTTTCTAACAGCAGGATTAAAGTTGCATATTAAGCTGCAGCAGATTGAAGGTGAATTGTGCTTTTTTGATGATTAGCGGGAGAAATCTCCTTTTAGTACATTAGCATATCAAGCTTGCTCATTAAAACACGACTTCACCAAATTAAAGTGCATCTCTTGAATCAAGAATGGAGCAAATGAGAATCTTGTATCTTCGGATTCATGATTGGCTAAAGGTTGTGTGCAGCAGGTAAGGTAGTCTTTTCCTGGTCTATTTGAACTGAGTAGGAGCTGCTATTCTTAAATGGGAAGTTTTCTTGAAACAAGGAGAGGAGACATTGATTGGCTGGCATCTGTAAAAAAAATTAAGCATGGGTGACAGAGGGAGGGAGATAGTATGTCTATGAGGACTTATGTGATAGAAAATGTTGAACTACATCGGAAAGGTCAATATGTAATGTTAGACAAACAAGCATGATTGTGGAATAATCAAAATCTATACAGGAAACATCAAGGTAAAGGCCTGAAAATTGAGGGTAACTGGACTGGACCAGCCATGGCTGTGGCTTCAAAAGCACGTCAGAAGCTGCAAATGTAGTGGCAAGTGACTCACTTCCTCACTCCTCAAAGATTGTCCACCATCTACAAGGTACAAGTCAAAGTATAATGGAATACTCTCTAGTTATTTGGATGAGTATATCTCCAACAACAGTCAAGAAGCTTGATACTGTCCTATAGTCTTCTATCAAGAATATAGATCCTTGATAATATCCTACGGTTGAAACCATATCTAACACCTTCAACTAACTACCTCCTCTACGGATTCATAATAACAGCATTGTGTACTGATGTAATAGATTATTTTAAGAAATAACCTCAGCAGCTTTAAGGTACAGGTCAATTACAATTTATTGAGCCAATACTGGGAGAGTCCATCCCAGCAAAGATTTCAAGTTAGCACTCTAACCTAATGAAAATTCATCAGATATTGTAAGTCATTAAATAGTGCATTATTACTTAAATACCAAAATGGTCTGTTTTAGACAAACCCATTTTAGACAAATATTCCAAAAGCGGCAAGGCACCTGTTACCCTTGGTTTCACCACTCCCTATCTTCTGCCATTCTGTATCTTCTCTGAAGCCTATGCCTCATTCACATCCTTGACTAAACTCCATTGCTTTGTCCATTGGACAGGGTCATGCTCACATTTCAGCAGGTCAGGCAGCATCCGAGGAGCAGGACAGTTGACGTTTTGGGCATAAGCCCTTCAACAGGAATGTGGCGGGGAGTGGGGGATGCTGAGAGATAAGTAGTACAGGGGTGTTGGGGCTGAGGCAAGGTAACTTCCAAATTAGACCTCCGGGTTAATGCTGGTTCAGCCATATTGCTTTCTAATAGAACTCTGTCTACTACATTAGCATTTGAGCATGTTTATGCAGTTTAATTAATGTTTCTTTTAAACTGACTATTTTCTTGAATAAGAATAAATGAAAAATGAAAATCTTAAATGATTTAAAATGCTACCTCATTCTAATCCCAGCTGGATCTCATAGTTTTAAACGTTAACACATGTCAGACCCAAATTGCCCCCTAACAATACAATCTACTGCAATAATTCATCAAACCTTTTTAAGCAGCACCTTCCAAACACTCATATTCTAACACTTGGAAGGACAAGGATAATAGATTCATGGGAACACCACAACCAGCAAGTTCTCTCCAAGCCACACATTATCCTGAATTTGAATGATATCATTGTTCTTTCACTGGAACTACATCACTAACATCACTGTGGCTGTACCTACTCATCTTCCACATGGACTATTTGATTTTTCATGAAGGCAGTTCACTACCACGAGGAGGAAGTGAGGACTGCAGATGCTGAAGATCAGAGTCGAAAGGTGTGGCGCAGTTCAGGCAGCATCTGAGGAGAAGGAGAGTCGACGTTTTGGGCATAAGCCCTTCAACAGGAATGTGGCTCGCAGTGGGAGGTGCTGAGAGATAAGTAGAACGGGGGTGTTAGGCAAGGTAGCTTGGAAGGCAATAGGTAGATGCAGGTTGGGGGGTGATGATGAAAGGTTGGAGCTGAAGGTGGAGTGGATAGATGGGAAGGAAGATGGACAGTTGGGATAGTTCAAGAGGGCAGTGCTGAGTTGGGGGGGGGTTGGATCTGAAAAGAAGTGGGGGGGAGAGGAGATGAGGGAACTGGTGAAATCGACATTGATGCTTTGCGGTTGGAGGGTCCCAAGGCGGAAGATAAGGCATTCTTCCTCTACGCGTTGAGAGGCTAGGATTTGGCAGTGGAGAAAGCCCAGGACTTGCATGCCCTTGGTGAAGTGGGAGGAGGAGTTGAATTGGTTGGCCACAGAGCAGTGGGGTTTTTAGCACGTGTCCTGGAGACGTTCTCTGAAACGCTCCACGAGTTGGCGTCCTGTCTCCCCAATGAAGAGGATACTACATCGAGAGCAACGGACACAATAGATGAGGTGTTGGATGTGCAGGAAAATCTTTGTCGGATGTGAAAGGATCCTTTGGGGCCTTGGATGGAGGTGAGGGGGGATGTATGGGCACAGGTTTTACACTGCTTACAGTGGTAAGGGAAGGTGCCAGAAGTGGAGGTCGAGTTGGTGGGGGCATGGACCTAATGAGGGAGTTGCGAAGGAATGGTCTCTGCGGAATTGTGGTGGGGTGGAGAGGGAAATATATCCCTGGTCGAGAACTGACTGTAGGTGGCAGAAATTGTGGAGGATGATGCATTGTATCCAGAGATTGGTGGAATGGAAAGTGAAGATGAGGGGAGGGTTGTGTTCTTGTTTTGTTTAGCGTGGCAGCGTTCAAAGGCGGAGGTGCAGGAAATGGAAGATGCGCGCTGGAGAGAGGACCATGGGGGAGGGGAAATTGTGCTTCTTGAAGTAGGAGGCCATCTGGGATATTCTGGAGTAGAATTGTTCCTCTTGAGAGCAGATAAGGCAGAGGCGGAGGAGTTGGGAGTAAAGGATAGCATTTTTATAGGCATTGAGGTGGGAGGAGGTGTAGTCTACATAGATGTGAGAGTCAGTGGTTTGAAGTAGATGTCCGTGTTGAGTTGGTCACTGGAAATGGAGACAGAGAGGTACAGGAAGGGGAGGAAGGTGTCCAAGATGGTCCGGTGAACTTGAGGTCAGTGTGGAAGGTGTTCGTAAAGTTGATGAACTGTTCAACCTCTTCCTTCATTAGTTGATCAAGAATGGTGAAGGGTGGATCGAAGGCCAATGATACCATGTCAAGCATGATGGAGGATGCTCGAAGATGACTGAGGGAGGGGATAAGGGATGGTTTCCAGTTCCAAGATTAGCTTGTGAGGGTCCACGGATATGACTGCAACAAGGAGTTCTATGGAGTAAAGCTCGAGATGGAGTTGTATGGGGTAGGATGCCTGAAACCTTACTTTCAGCCACATCGGCTGTTTCTCCAATCATGGCCTATTCCAGTTGCATGTCAAGCATAACATCTTTGAAGAATAAAGGGAAGTGTATAAGGTAGGCATTTTTTTCTATAAAATGATGAACATAACCATTTATGAATTTTTCTGTCACTTAAATAATTGTAAGGTAAAGCTACTTTTGCTATGGCCTAAACTCATTCATTATGAGTTTATTCATTCATTCATTATAAAACCCACTGAGTGGCCAGTGGCCCAGTGTTATAATCACTAAGTCTTTAATCCAGAGACCCAAGTAATATTCTGGGGACCTGGATTTGAATCCTGCCGTGACAAACGATGGAATTTGAATTTAATAATAATCTCAAAATTAGAGTTTAATGAGGACTATGAAATCATTGCTTTTAGTCAGGAAATACCCATCTGGTTCAACAATGTCCTTTAGGAAAGGAAATCTGCCATCCTTACCTGGTCTAGCCTACATGTGATTCCAAACCAACAGCAATATGGCTGACTCTCAACTGCACTCAGGGTAGTTAGGGATGGGAAATAAGTGCTGGCCCAGCCAGTGACTCCCACATACCATGAATGAGTAATTTTTTAAAAAGCAAAGTGTAACATTTCCACTTGTTACACCTATCATAAAGTTATCTGTGATTTCACAGGGTAAATCATAATTCAGAAACAAATTGCAGATTTGTTCTGATGTCCCATTTCTTGACAGGAGGTAATGATTCTGAAACAGCTTGACAGTTTAGATGCTGAGATGTTTTATTTCCTGGATGGTCTAGAACAAAGGGTCACAGTTTCAAACTATGTAAATGACCTTCCTTAAAGATGATGATTTATTTATTCTGAGCTCACAGAATCATTAATTTTAGGAACTCTCTTCCACAAAGAGTAGTGGGGGCTAGATTGTTGAATATATTCAAAGCAGAGTTGGACAGACTTTTGGTTGACAAGAGAGTCAGAGTTATGGGACACAGATAGGAGTGTGTAGTTAATACAACAAACAGATCATTCATAATCTTATTGAAAGGCAGAATAGGTTCAATGGAACAATATGCTGGTATTTATTATTTTACAAGATTGCCCAAATTAATTTCATATAAAATTCTTACATTTCACAGGTAGGAGAAACTATCAAACAACCATACAGGGCTAAATTTGAGAGGTCAATGAACAGTTCATTGCACAATATGGCTAAAGCTGTGTAATTTGGCAGCAGGATGACAAGTTCAATGAGTTACTACATTGGCATGTAAATGGAAACCAGGATGGCAAATATCCAAAATTTGACATGTACGTGAACTGTAATTTTACCTTGGGTAATTTTATGCAGTCTATATATATATATATTCACTTTCTTCTGTTAACTGTTTGCACCAACCTGATCTGGTGTTGGTTTGATTTAGTATTGCTGTCCTGTGAAATGGCAATTTGCTAAAGGTTACTATTGCTAGTTATTACTTGCTGAATCTCAACTTTGTTTACCAAACTTGAGGGCCTATGAAAAAACAGTTCTGAGTGGGCTGTGTGATAAATGAAATAAATGTCATATCTTAAATAATACAAAGTGACCATTATAAAATATATTACTGAGCACATAGATTCTATTTTTTAATACAAGCCCCCACACTATCACCAAACAGCCAGTAGTACTTTTTCATCCCACAGCAACCATGTCACATGCATGTAGGCAAAGGACACAGTGAAGAATAATGAGTGCAGAAATCTTTATTTACATTCCATCACAAGGAAGACAGGAAATCATCTGAGTGGCCAGTGACAAGCAGTGCCCTTAGCATATACACTCTATAAATTAGACATCCGTGTAGCCATTTGGTAGTATACTAATTAGGTTTTAATCAGCACAACTGGGTCCCTACAACTTGCACCTGATCTCCTCTACCTAGTGTTAAGCTATTTTTTAAGTAAGTGTTGCCCTTAGATTCCACTGGTAATAATCTTGGTAATATTTGTCTTGTGTACTTTTGCTTTTCTGTTGTGATTCAGAGTTATAAAGTTAGTCTTTGGTTTAAATCTTGTTCTTCAAAATAGCTAATTTCACACTTCTTGATGGAGCATTTTTGAATGGTTTTATTTTCCTCTTATGCAGTATTAGGTTTTTAATTACTATCTTTACTAAATGGTTCAGAAAATCATTAATTCTAGCAAGTTCATTTCAGAATAGGGATGCATGTTTTCTCACCTGTATTGAATTTCTATGCTGGCTTAAGTTTTTATTTTTTAGCTTTTTTTTTCATTCTTACTTATAAGACTGTGTGTTTTTAGGTTAGTGTATTTTAAAAAATAAATATGATCACTGTTATCAGGATTCTGTTACTTAAATTGACACAGTTTTAATGTTTAATTTGAGTATTGTTTAATTATATTTTCTTTTCTTGGGAATGCAATAACTACTGTGTGATATAATGTTTCTATTTGCTCTCTTAGATACTTATTTGCTCTGCATTGGAGACAATCAATTTATCAATACTGGAAACGAAGGTAATCTTGTGTAAGATTATTTATTCTGGAACCTTTAAAAGTGAATCTGGACTATATTTGAACCCAAAGGTAACACTCATTTCTTCTGTGAAGTTTATTCTGCTTTTTATTATCTGTTGTTGTTAAATATATCTTTACATTTAGTTTATTTTTCAAAGGTAAATGTTCTTGAGGGTTTTTTTCTGTTTTACTATGGTTAATTAGCTTCAGTGTTTGAGTTTGCTTTTTAGTGACTTTATCTCGCAACAAGATGCTGTCTTATTAGGGTAGCATATTCCTTTTAATCTGTGGGTGATTAAGAATAACCTTCCAAGAAACTGTCTATGCAATGTATATTTTTTTTACAAAATGCACACTCTTTTTTTGAATGTTTATTGGTGAAAATAGTTTGGCTTATGAAAAGAGTCTTTTTAAATGAAAGCAAAGTATTGACTTTTGCTAGATTTGGGCAAAAATGCTTTTATCAATTCTTCATAGTTGGAGTTTTATTCTTTTGTTCATAGTCATAGATGTACAGCATGGAAACAGACCCTTTGGTCCAACCTGTCCATGCTGACCAGATATCCCAACCCAATCTAGTCCCACCTGCCAGCGCCTGGCCCATATCCCTCCCAACCCTTCCTATTCATATACCCATCCAAATGCCTCTTAAATGTTGCATTTGTACCAGCCTCCACCACATCCTCTGGCAACTCATTCCATACATGTACCACCCTCTGCGTGAAAACGTTGCCCCTTGGGTCTCTTTTATATCTTTTCCTTCTCACCCTAAACCTATGCTCTCTAGTTCTGGACTCCCTGACCCCAGGGAAAAGACTTTGTCTATTTATCCTATCCATGCCCCTCATAATTTTGTAAACCTCTATAAGGTCACCCCTCAGCCTCTGACACTCCAGGGAAAACAGTCCCAGCCTGCTCAGATCCTCCAACACTGGCAACATCCTTGTAAGTCTTTTCTGAACCCTTTCACGTTTCACAACATCTTTCCGATAGGAAGGAAACCAGAATTGCACACAATATTCCAACAATGGCCTAACCAATGTCCTATACAGCAATAACATGACCTCCCAACTCCTGTACTCAATACTCTGACCAATGAAGGAAAGCATACCAAACGCCACCTTCGCTATCCTATCTACCTGTGACTCCACTTTCAAGGAGCTATGAACCTGCACTCCAAGGTCTCTTTGTTCAGCAACACTCCCGAGGACCTTACCATTAAGTGTATAAATCCTACTAAGATTTGCTTTCCCAAAATGCAGCACCTCGCATTTATCTGAATTAAACTCCATCTGCCACTTCACAGCCAATTGGCCCATCTGGTCCAGATCCTGTTGTAATCTGCGGTAACCCTCTTCACTGTCCACTACACCTCCAATTTGGGTGTCATCTGCAAACTTACTAACTGTACATCATATGATCACATTCAAATCATTTATGTAAATGACAAAATGTAGAGGGCCCAGCACCGATCCTTGTGGCACTCCACTGGTCACAGGCCTCCAGTCTGAAAAACAACCTTCCACCACCACCCTGTGTCTTCTACCTTTTGAGCCAGTTCTGTATCCAAATGGCTAGTTCTCCCTGTATTCCATGAGATCTAACCTTGCTAATCAGTCTCCGATGGGGAACCTTGTTGAACACCTTACTGAAGTCCATATAGATCACATCCACTGCTCTGTTCAGAGTCCATCTTGAATGCTAAACTGAAGTGGGATTACCTGTAATTGCATTTGAATGTAACAATATTTTAATTCTGAATGTTTAAACCACCTTGACCCTTCTAAAAATAAAACCTGGTTTAATTTTCTATTTAAGAATTAAATATTTGCTTCTGTGTTTTTGGTCTTTAAAGCTTGTTGCTATGTCATCTTCGGACTCTCCACCTTCTTGGTTAGGATCTCCTGCTAGTTGTAGTTCCCCAGTGCAAGTAGTAAGAGGAGGAATATTCCACTCGCATTTTCTGAAGAGGATCAGTAGCGAGGATGCTAGCGAGTTGCAGTGCAACAGTGACCAACAGTAAGTCTGGCTTGCTAAGACTGTTGTGTGATGCTTCCTATTACAAGTATGACTTGTTGAACCATTGTAACTTCTGCTATTCAACTATCATCGCCAATCTGCACTCCACTCTGTTTAATTGTTTTTTTAATGGCAAACAGGGAAAATAAAATATTTATTTTTTAGTCCCTGCAACCTTGCCAACGTGTGATTAGTCTGTATATCAATATAGTATATACTTGCCCTTGCACCAAACCCATGTGATGTCCAAGCGGGGAAAAATAAATAATGAACTCTAACCTGGAAAGACAAATGTAACTAACTCTTTTGATTGCTAGGAAATTAAAATGAGTTTAGTAGATTGTTCCAGCCTCAATTCTACACAAGAGGTTTTTAAGTTTTGAAATAGACTTCGCTCTTGAAAGAACTTGACAATTACATTAATCTTCGCCCTCCGTAACAGACTGAGCATTATTCTGGTGGAAAATGGACCACCTCCTTACCTATAGCATTAAACTTAAATCTGTAATTCCTGAATCTCTCTCTAACACTTTAATTGTGCTGTAGCATTGAGGTAGAAATGAACACTTTTTTTTTCAAGCTCTGTGGTCACAATAAACGTTTTAAGGTCTTTTATCCAGCAACTATACCTTCTCTAAATTAAAAGATACGTAACTTTTTTGTATTTGTGAGGAGTTAATCACAGGTTTCAGTTTGTGAAAAGAGCAACTTTATTATTTGTTAATCCCAAGAAGAAAAAAAGCTTGATGTTAAATGAATGGCCTTTGAGCAGGTACAATGTTAAGGAGGTGCCAGGAAGCAGTACAGTGTTCAGTCGAAAGGAAGATAAAATATATAGCGAACTCTGCATTCTTCCAGTTCTGGCTTTGTCTTGCACGTTTTTGACCTTTTTCAGTGGCCATACGTTTAGCTAAACCAGCCTAAAACACTTGCTTCCATCCCTAAAATTGCACTTTTTTTTTTTGCGAAGAACCCGCTTAAAACACAAAGCATATTCTAAACCAGATTTTTATTCACCTAGCCTAAAATTTCCTCTTTTTTTTGTTTCATATCAATTTTTGATTTGTTACTTTCCAATCAAACTTTGAATAATTTTCCACATTAAATGCACAAACTGTTGCCATTCTGTAAAATATGGGATTTCAGTGTTGTAGGGAAACCTTCAACAGAGGGGTCTGGTAGGTTGAATGACAATTTTCTAATTGTTCCAAAGATTAAGCAACCCTTTGCAAATTGAATTTTATTATTAATAAACAAGTATATGCACTTTTGTACATTTTTAAAGGCTAGAAGTGAAAATTGACACATGATGGGTGAGATGAAGGTTAATTTTTTTTTTCTGCAATTGAACATTTTAATTAAGCATCTCACTTCCTTATTTTGTTTTGTGCAGTAATTCTTATGATCTGTGTGAGACCAATGATTGCTTAGAGTGTAATGAATGGATTCCTCCCAACTCTGACACAATACAAAAAATAATTACTCAAGTTGAATTTTATCTATCTGATGAAAACCTAGCAGTGGATAGTTTTCTACTTAAACACATGAAGAGGAATAAAACGGGCTACATTAGTATTAAACTTCTCACTTCATTCAAAAAGGTAAGCGTATTCTCATCTGAATTCAAACTGTCAAATTATGTTTCCAAAAGGATTTTGTTGAGTAATTTATTTCTGTAACCTGCCATTTCTTTTTTACGTAGACAAGCATCTTTTCTTTATGTGCAATTTGCAAGATGACATTTGATGCTTCTAACCAGTACGTTTCAGACTCCAATCATTATATTCTTGAATGGAATGCTGAGTTTTGAGTTTAAACTTCAAATACAAACTTGTACACTAACTCAAGGATGCCAGAAGTAAATGCTTTCATGACTTGATTATCACCCTTGTCTTCACTTTGCAACTTTGGTATTGCTAGATGCTATAACATGTTGGGCACTTGAGTGCTTAGGGGTTAGGATGAAGACTTTATCTTTACCTGCTTCAAGAGATGACATATTTAGAAATCCTGAGGGTTTCTCTGGCGCTGGCTATTGTATCATCAGTGACTAAAGGTATTTATCTGAAAATGTCTTGAAGGAAATTTGAGTCCATCTCAGTATGTCTTCCTACACCATTTAAGCTAGCCATAGTATCAAATGTGTTTCAGTAGATGAATGGCCAGATTCCACACTGTCAGGATTCTTATGATTCTTTGATTCCATGAACTAACATCACTTAGTTTGTTTTTATTTTCTTTTGGAAGAGGAAGGTCCTTTGAACCATGATTAAAATGGTGCAACACACTCAATGGTTGAATGGCCTAGTTTCTGCTTCTACATCTTATGGTGTACTCCCTTATTCCAAAGATCTTGTCGAAACTCCAGGCTGAAGAAATGTTAATTCCAATATTGTTGGAAGGAAGCTATAATTTGAGATTTTGTTTGTTTGAAAGCAAATGTTGATTTGAGCTGTGGTTAGCTTTATGGTTTAGATTGTGTTGCAAGTGATTTTTGTTTTAAAGTAGCTTGTCTGAAACTGAATTTAATCAAATCTTCCATATGAATGCTCATTTTCTTTGAGTTGTCTTGTTAGTCCAACATAACTTCAGAGCTACAAGAACATGGGAGTAATGGTCTTTCCTGGAATTAAAACTTTACTATTGTTAAATTTGAAACTTTTTAAAAAGTTGTTTTGACAATTTGTTGGTATGACTTGGAAATAAAACAGTGTAGACCTATGGGCACCAACCTATTCTGGCTTAATCTTAAATTGAGTATCTGTATTTAAAACATGAAATATATTCCAGTTTTGGCCTTACTTCAATTTGCTTGACAAAACAAACTCTTTCAACTTATTTAATCAAGTTTTTTTTTTTCCCCCTTTTTTTTTTTTTGGCACTATAATTGGACTTTGATTTGAAATTATATGTTAAACAACAGGTAGAACCCAAAAATAATGTGGCAATTTTAACCCTTAATTCCAAAATGTGCTTCCTAAACTGCTACAGAGACAAAATAACTGGTGTGAAATCAGTGAATTGCTGGCAAAAATATTAGTATGGGACTGGTTGGTAGTAACACCTTTTTTTTTTAAACGTGTCAAAGAGACTTATTGTCATTTTCTTGTAACCACAAAGATAACAAGAGACTGGTAAAATCTATAGACTCATTGTTTTTTTTTCCTCTCGTTTTGAAGAATTAGGACAGAAGTTTTTAAAAAGTCAGTTTCAAACCTTCTGGTGTATTTTGGAGAACTGACTGGGTACACGCTAGCCTGGGTTCAAAGTTTAGCATGCTGTGCAGTTTACAATTGAAGAACTATCACCTCAAAACCCCCTGTGCTGCAGGCAAAGAATCTCTCCTACTGACTGCTGGACTAGGTAGCATTGAGAGAAGTGGGAACATAATATACAAAACAAGATAAACGAGCCTGTCGCACAATTCACATTGGTAGGTACAATGTTGTAGGTATCACAGATGTGCTGCAAGGGCTCAGGGTTGGGAACTAAATAGCTAAAGGATCCACATCCATCCAAAAGAATGGGTGGAGGAGGCAGATTACCATCTTGGTAAGAAATGAAATTGTCAATAGCAAGAACTGAATAAGAAGGCATAGAATCTGTGTGGGTTGAATTGAGGAGCTGCAACAAAAGTCTGTAGGATTGTGTACAGTAGTCATGGTGTGGGGAAGAAAATAAATCAGGAGATAAGGCACTATTAGAATAATCATGGATGACTTAAATATGCAGGTGGACTGGTAAAATTAAGGTGATGGCAGATCTTGAGAAAATCCTGGAATTCTCTCTCATGGCATTGTGGGTCAACCCATAGCAACTGGGCTACAATGGTTCAAGAAGGCAGCTCAGCACCACCTTCTCAAAGGCACCTGGTGATGGGCAATAAATGCTGGCCAACCAGCAACACCCACATCCCACCAAATTAATACATAATAAAGCAATTTCTGGAATGACTATACAATTTGTTTTCTTTTCTGTCCTTTGGAGCACCTTGTGGTAGAACCCAAAATTGAACAGACAAATTTAGTGAAGCATAATGAGATATACTTCATTAGGGACCTAAAGGTGAAGGAATAGGGGCCAGAGACCATAATGATAGAATTCACCTTTTCAGTGCACCTGAGTGCAATGGATGCCAAGACTAAATTTTCAAACAGGATAAACTTTCAACCTGTTGCCAACTTAGTCTATGGACACAAGGCATGAAAGTGGAGTTGAGGTCAAGATGAAGTCAACCACTATCATATTAAATGGCAGAGCAGGCTTGGGGCTAGATTTTTGCCTCCTAATCCTAGTTATATTTTACAACACTTTTTTTTTTGTCTGTTAGCATAAAGTTTGGATTGTGGCAATGCTTTTGGTAACTATTCCATACATTCTTGTGTACTATCCTGAATGTCTGATCACTGTGTTGATGGTGTTGGGTGACCCTCATCATTTTGATTATATACTGTATACTTTGGTACACCCACTCATTTGGTTTATGGAATGCTGTACCTGTTTGGCTTCTTCGTGGCTCCTCATGATTTGTTTTAGCTTTTGCTTTTTTGCATTGATGCTTCCAGTGCCCTTTGCCACATATCTTACACGGTTACAGGCACCTAGAAAATGCCTAGCTTTTGCGATCAATTGCTTACTATGTTTGCCTGCATTGGCTATTGTTGAAAATGTTACATGCAGCCTGTCTACCTATTTGTACAACTTATTGTTTTGCTGTTTTTATACTTCCTGTGGTGTAACAACCTGTTTATGATGCCTTTTTTGATCTTGAGAGAAACTCCTGATAGATTCTATTATTCTATTGGCTAGCCCTGCCACCATAAGTCACTGTTTTAATACCTTTTTTATTAATGTCATTGTACTGCCTGATGCCCAAAGGACTTGAATTTAGACAATATATTTGGGAGTTGAACTTCACTCATAATTGATCTTTGGTTTCTTGACTTCCATTATGGTAATCTGACAGCTTTTGTTCAGTTCATGAAGGCCCTCCTTGCCTAGAACTGCTTTATCTTTAATGGCCTATTTATGTACTTCAGAAATATTGAAGTCCAAACAACAGCTTGTCAGTTAAAACATGTACCCCCCAATAGATTGCCTTCTCTTTCAATTGGTGGAAACATGTTGTCTGTCAAATTTTTTTTTGTAGGATTCTTTTTAATTCAATTTTTTTTGGCCTTTAAGCTTTCTTTAGCAACACTCTTTTTTTTTGGGGGGGTGGTGTTAACCTTAGCATTGTAGTGTTTATTTTTTAGTAGCTACTGTTTGAGCTGGTCTGGCATTTCTGCCAGAGCCATGGTGGTGCTATTGAGTTCTTTGTCTCCCCACCACCAACCTTCTGCTGGTTTAATCCTTAGATCTGCCCACGAAGCAGTGATTTAGGCCCAAAAAATGCTTAATGTTTTTGAAAGTAAAAGCAAACGGTTGAAAATTTCTGCTGGTTATTGGGAGCTGTTAATGGATAGATTCTTCCTGCCTCAAAGGCAGTGAAAGATGCTAGAGGGACAACTGTCATGAATTTCTCACCTCTGAAGTTCTGCTTTAAAATAAGACCACTTGATATTTGTGGGTATCCATGTACCAGCCTGTATACAATTGACACATCTGTGTCCACTTAGAGTATGCTTCTGCACTGAAGGTAAGTTTTGGAAAGTTCTGGCAACTAACACCAGCATGCTGCTGCAAAGATACCTTGCATTTAGGGATGAGCATCCAGCACATTTTGAACCCGGCTGCATCTCTGGCCTGCTTGCTTGGTTTGTGGCAGTTTGGCTTGTAGACTAGTCATCAGTTATCAATGACAAAAAAGACTCTTACCTGCCAGCAATTATATGATTGATTTGGTTCTCAGCTTCTTGACTGAACAAGATAAAGAGAAGCTATTCAGACCACTAGCACTCTGTTCTCCACAGAAAGCCATTTTAAGCATGAAGAACACCTGTTTATCTTGTTGCTGTAATCTCTGATTTTAGTTGGTACATCAGACACTTTATCAATGAACCCGCCATTGTGTGCCTCTTGTAAACAAGTGGAACAATTCAGTAATATGGAAAACTAGGAAGCAGCATATTGATCAGCACCTGACCATCAACAAAGACCACTGAATTGCTTTCCCAGTCTTCCTTTGATCCATTTTCTTGTGTGTGGTTGAGGCATATAGTTTTAATTAGCAGTGTTTTATGCTGATTGCCTTAAATACTCCAGCTAAAGTAAATACTTGTGAGAAGTTATAGTTTCTCAAGTACTGAAATTTGATCCACACTTTGTCAACCTGGATCTAGAAACTGGTTGAGTTGTGACATTCCTGCTTGTTGCCACTCTGATCAATTTTTGGACCCAGCTCCAGGAGGTGTTAAAACAAAAGCTTTAATTTTAACTAACACAAATCTTGATAGAGTTTAAGTGGCCAGTTAAATGGATTTGTTACAATTCAAATGCTAGAACATATACCACTATTTTTTTTTTTAAAAAAGGGAAAACATCAAGTTGATTTTTCTTCACAGATGCTGCCGGATGTGAGCTTTTCCAGCAATTTGTTTCTGATTTTACAACATCTGTTGTTGTCTCAATCTTTATTAAGCAAAAGGCGCTTATGCGAAAGTGAGATTCAAGAGTGCCTCTTCACTGCAAGGCTAAAGTGTAAATTTTTAATCGCCACTTTTATTTTGCATAAGTGTTGTGACATTGAGAAGTATCCACAGGAAAACCCGTCAAGCCACAGTACATTTTAGCCCTGATAACTAACTACACCTGCAGGAAATGTGACCAGCTGCAGCTCCTCAGTGTGGTTCAGTTGTGAAAGCAGCCAGACGCACTGCGATACATACAGCAGCAGAGAGTGATTGACACTTTTGTTTGGGAGGTGGTTAGGAGACAGCACACATCTAGAGTCTATGCTGCTGTTAAATATGTCATCATGGCCAATCTGATTCTGGTATCACCCTGCCTTTCCTGTCTACACTCTACCCTCCTTGTCCTTGTTAATTGAGAATCCACCTCCTATTGTCTCTTTTTTTTTTTCTATTCCTCAATGGAGTTGAGTTCCTGATTTCCACTTTTTAATGGGAAACTTTTTTTTAAATTTTAGACTGTGCCTTCTAACTTTTTTCCCTCCTTAACAGAAACATCCTCTCCACATCAAATCTGTCCCATTCCCTCAAAGTAATGTTTCAGTAGGGCTGCCCTCTCACTCTCTTCTGAGCTTCAGTGGAGAGTTCAGATTTTCTTTTAAGGAACTCATTCCATTAATCAATCAAATTATGCCTTTTCTGAATAATTTCTAATGCAATTATCACCTTTTTTAAAAATAAGGTGACTAGTACTATATACAGTATTTTTGGGTGTGGTCCTACCAATACTCTGCAACTGTTATAAAGCCTCTTTCTACATTCCATTCCCTATATTTCAGAAACTCAAATGGAACATCGCTACCTTTTTTTTTATTGTGGTTGTGTACCAGGGCACCCAGATCCCTCTGTGCATCAGATGTTTTCTTTTGCAATCTCTTTCCATTTTAAATAATTTGCTTCTCTATTCTTGCAGCCAAAGTTAACTAATTGCACCTTCCTATATTAACCCCTAAACATTTCACCAATTAGCAGATTTCTTGTGTCCTCTTCACAACCTACTTTCATAGTCATAGGGATGTATAGCAAGTAAACATAACTTCAGTCCAACTTCTCCATGTTGACCAGATATCCCAACCTAATCTAGTCCCACCTGCCAGCACCTGGCCCCTATCCCTCCAAACCCTTCCTATTCATATACCCATCCAGATGCCTTTTAAATGTTATAATTGTGCTAGCCTCCACCACTGCCTCTGGCAGCTCATTCCATACACATTCCACCCTCTTTGTGAAAATGTTGTCCCTTGTGTCCCTTTTATATCTTACCCCTCTCACCCTAAACTTACTTCCTCCAATTCTGGACTCCTCCACCTCCGGGAAAAGACTTTTGTCTATTTATCCTATCCATGCCCCTCATGATTTTATAAACCTCTATAAGGTCACCCCTCAGCCTCCAACACTCTGGGGAAACAGCCCCAGTCTATTCCTACCTCTTTCAATAGCTCAAATCCTCCAACCGTGGCAACATCCTTGTAAATCTTTTCTGAACCCTTTCAAGTTTCACAACATCTTTCCAATAGGAAGGAGACCAGAATTGCACGCAATATTCCAACAGTGGCCTAACCCATGTCCTGTACAGCTGTAACAGACCTCCCAAATCCTGTACTCCATGCTCTGACCAATAAAGAAAAGTATGCTAAATGCTGCCTTCACTAACCTATGACTCCACTTTCAAGGAGCTACGAACCTGCGTTCCAAGGTCTCTTTATTCAGCAACACTCCCTCGGACCTTACCGTGAAGTGTATAATTCCTACCAAGATTTGCTTTCCTAAAATGTAGAACCTCACATTTTATCTAAATTTAAACTCCATCTGCCACTCCTCAGCCCATCTAGTCCAGATCCTGTTGTAATCTGAGGTAGCTTTTATCCTTTACCTTTTTTGCCTTTAGCAAATTCTGCAGCCATGCTTTCAGCCCCATTTATCCATATCACTGATTATAGATTATAAATTGTTCAAGGCTGCAGAACTGATCCCTGCAGCACTCCATTCATTATATCGTAACAACCCGAAAGACCTTTTGCCTCCCAACCAGTTCTCTACTCATTCCAATATTTTATCCACTATCTAATGAGCTCTTATTTTAATAACTCTCTAATGTGGCACCTCTATCAAATGCCTTTTGAAAATACAAGTACAACACACCAGCCAATTCAACCTTGTCCACATTGCTTTTTTGTTAAAGATATTAATATAGCATCTTTATTTTATTAGAAAGTCAGATTGCATTGTGATGTAAGTGTCCTGCTGTACGTTCCTGAGTAGACTTTATCACTTTTCCCATGGCCAATGTTAAGTAAACTAGTTCCCTTTCTTGAGTAAATGATTTACATGCAGCATTTGTATTCTGATTGGACATTTCCATATTATTTGGTTGTGCTTACTAAAATTCCCATGTGCTTTCCATTTCAGCTGTTTGTTTTAAAAGATGTCCGTCAGGGCCTGCAACCTTTGCAGTTTAGTTCAAATAATAATCTCCTGACCATTTCCTGGTAATTATAATTGTTTAAAGTTGCTTCCTTTTGAATTTGGGAGTTGGGATATCATATTGAGGTCATATAGGACATTGACAAGGCCTCCTCTGGAGTGCGGTCACTGTTATAGGAAGGATATTATTAAATTGGAGCGGGTACAGAGATTTTACCAGGATGTTGCCATGAATGGAGGATTTGAGATATAAATGTAGACTGGAAATTCTGGGGCTTTTCTTTTCCCCTGGAGCTTTATTGCAGTTTATAAAATTGAGGGGCATAGATAAGGTGAATGACTGTTCTTTTCACAAGGCCTTGCTAACTTCCAGCTGAGCCCTACTTAATCTTGAGAACCTTGAACTTGGAGTCTCATTTTGTGTTTCAGATTTTTGAAGCTTTCCCCTGAATGAAATAGCTTATCTCTATTCTTCCTACAAAAGTGTATTATCTCACAGCATGAGGAATTTGACACCAAATTAAACAGCAGATCCTCAGAATTTGGTAATCCCTATGTTAGAAAAAACCGATGCAAATTGGAATGGGATAAATGTGATTTAGAGATGAACGTCTGGCTCAGTCTGTTGTGGGGGAAATGGGTTCCAGTTCGTGGAACACTAGCATTAGTACTAGGATGGGGGTTCTGCTGCAGGAAGGAATTCATCTGCACTATACTCTTACTAGTCTTGGAGCTGTTTTGTTTTTGTAAAAAAAAAAAAAAATTGCTAATAAATGTTTAACTTTACAAGCATAAAATTATTGAAAAAAACAATCTCAAATATCTGTATAATAAAACACAAATTACAATACAATCTGCTAACTACTAACCTACTCTATATAATACAAAGTAAACCCTAACATTGCAAAGCAATGCCTTAAAAAAAACAAAATACAGAACAGCTATGCTCCGTGCAAGGCTCCCAAACAAAGGAGCGGGAGCATTGTATACGTACCTGTATTAACTTGGGAGACGCCCCCAACCCCAGGGCTTGACAAATCTAATCATCCTGGTTAAACAAACACCCTAGTTAAGATAACTGATAAGTCTATATCCAAATAACTCAAGTAGGGCTGCTATGTCTTATAAAAATTGTCTGTTGTGTGGTGCACCATTTTTGTGAAAAAGTCCAAGGGAGTGTGCTCCATAATTTCTGCCATCCCAGCATCTCGGCGGGTTCTTGGACACACAATTCACCAGATGTCTTGGAGCTGTTTAATAAAGTGTGGAGGTCTTTGCACTAAAGAATTGGGCAAAGGAGTCACTTGTAGGGGAAGTTTTTGTGAATTTAAGTGAAAAGATCAAATAACAATGAAGTCAATTGGATAATGGCAGTAAGGGACAGTAATGACAAACTTAAGTGTCAATAATGGAGGCCAGAGTTTTAAAATTTAATTGTTCAGAATTGAACTGCATTTAGGGCTACAGTTGCATTCCCACAGAATTCTCTCTGTAATGTAGGTAAACTCTCATTTCAAATAGAAATTCCTATATTTACAGACTTGCAGACAACCACTACAAAGAAACCAAAGCAGAGACATTCTGAATGTCCAAAGATGTATATCAGGAAGGGCAGGCAACTTTGGAAAAGCTGGTAGGGGAGCTCTTAACTTACTAAAATAAATTGTACAAAATACTTATCTGCATCTACTCTGCTTTCCTTTGGTTCGGCACATAATCTCTAAAGAGGAAAACCAGTTAGGACTGAGATGAGAATTTTTAGTTACTTGGAAGTTCTGAATATTTGGGATTTGCTGCTTGGAAGCTCCATTTTGAGTATGGTTATACAAAAATCAACCAACGAAGAGAGATAGGGATATTGTGTGTTGGGAGCAAATTGGAGTGGATGGGTCAGCCATAATCTCATTGAATTGCCTACTTCTGCTCCTGTGTTCCTATTACAACTTGCTTTGTCCAGTGGTGTGATTACTATTAAAGGGTCTATAAACCACAGTTTCTCTCAATTGACTACTTTTTTTAACCATAAGCCCTTAAGCTCTGGAATTTCCTATTTTTTGGCCTCTTGAAGTATCAATATAAAAATAACATTTTTAGCCACTTGCCCAACAGCTCCTATATGTGAAATAAAAACAAATATACAAGAACCTCAGCAAACCTGGTGGCATTCTGTGGAGAGAAAAAGTTAACATTTCCAGTCCAACATGACTCTTTGGAATTTGTGGTAATCAAATTATTTTGTTTCATAAACATTCTAGTGAAACACCTTGAAAGATCTTGCTGTTAGCTATTATATAACCAGAAGTAACTGTTTTTTTTTCCCATATTAATCCTAATTCCAGCTCCTCCTCTTCTGTTTTATTTCAATTTTATTGTTTTATCTGTACACTTTTTTCAGTATCTTCCTGGTGACTTCTACTGCTTGACCCAGCATTAACACTCAAATTGATCTGTTGATTCGGTGGGAAGAAAGATGTTCAGGTCTGCGGAGAAGCAAGATGAGGCAGAAAGTGGATTGCACAGTATGAGTGCAGCAAGAAGAAAACCTTTATTGGCTATGGAGAGACTAGATCTCTGTGGCAGCAAGATTCTTGTGATTATAGGGATTGATGCTATTGTAATCACCATTTAAAAATGTAAGATGTTTACACTTTGCTGTACAAAACCTCTTAAAAGATAGGGTTTTCATATTTCTGTTGACTAATTATCACAGAATACTTCTGTGCAGTAAAAGCTGGCAGTCTACAGTTTAAAGATCGTTTTGGTGTTAATGAATTTTGCCATTCTCATTTAACCTCCTGCAGTGTTTGCAAAATTCTTTAAATTCCAAAGTGTTACTTTTAAAATAGTTAAAATTACTTAATCTTCACACTAATCCACAATTCAGAATTACTGTGTGTTTGCTTGCCTTTTAGGTGAAATGCTTGACTAAAGACTGGAAGGCAACAGCTTATGCACTGAATTATTCCAAATTACTAGAAATTAATCCAGAAGGGACAAAGATTCGCCGAAAAATTCCAGTACCAGATTTCCTCCTCTCAGTACCACCAAGTAAACGTATATTGGCATGGAATCTTAATAAGTACTTTCCAGAGAAGAATAACGAAATGTGGGGCCATATAAATATCATGGAAACAGCAATGAAAATCTTTGCTATTTATGGTCCAATTAGTTCAATTCGCATTTTGCAACCAGGTAAGGAAATTCCTGCTGAGCTGAAAAAGTATAAGTTGAAGTATCCAGAAGTTGGAACCAAAGTTTGTGTTTTGATTGAATATGAATGTTATGAAGGTGCTAAAAATGCTTATGATGAACTTGGCAAAAAACACTGTCATGATGGTGAAAATCTAAAAGTTGTAATATTGACAGGCAAAGGTACTAAAAAAATAAGTTGCATTGATACAGATGAATCTGAGGATTTAAAGAAATCAACTCCTAAAAAGCCTTCAAGAGGTCCCACAAAGATGGAGCAGATGCAATATACTCTGGAAGAGTCTGTTTATAGTTCTTCAGAATCTGATGGTGCTAATTCACCTGCTTCTATCCAAAGATACCTGCAGCATAAAACATGTGGTGTCTGTAATTGTGTTAGTCAAATGTCAGTTCCAAGCTCTGTTCCATGTATCCAGTCATGTATTGACCATCATTGTGGTCCATGCACTCAATTCAAAAGCCTAGTTTATCACCATCCATCACCCAAAACAGACTTTTTTGGACCAGGATCTTGGCCCAGCCCAGGTACAAGTCCAGAATTTAACAAGAAGTTTCATGAGCATTGGTCAGATAATGTAAAATGTTCTGAAAGTCCCTGGGTACAAAGGCGTAAGCTAGCTGCCAGTCAGGCTGCTCCTGTAGAAATTAACCAAATGTGTAAGCATCAAAGTGGTTCAAGCCTACCCCCTGGATTAGTCAGACTTCCTTTTGGCCCAGATGGCACTAAAGGTTTTCATAACAGCATTGGAAGAGGGAAAATAGTTCTAAGGCACTAACTTTATATTTGAATTAACCTCTTTAGACAAGCCTGAGTCACTTTGCGTGATTTGCAGCATAGTTTGCTGGAACTTGAGGTGTAGGCATGTGATTTTTGTTTCTCTTGCAATGTACCTAAAACGGCTCTGAGGGTATGTTTCTGAAATTGAAATATATTGTGACTTTTATGACAGTGTAGCTGTGATAAATTTTAGTTTTTTTTTTGAATTGCTACCTATTTGTTATGCTGTGCAAAACAACATTGTACAGAATTAATGACCAGCTTGATTGGTGGGTGAGGGGTGATGTGGTAAACTGTTAGACTGTAAGATTTGAAGCATGTACATATGACATTTCCTTGATTGCTACTCAAATAAATAATTGCATAGTGAAGTGGTTGTTCTATAATATTTGAAACTAAAGTGATTTATATTCTGGAATTGTTAAGTAACCATGGTGGGAAAGTGCACATTATGACTTGTGTTGCAATACATCCTAATTTCAACTATTTCTAATGGAACCAACTGGTAATCTTGTGTGTATACACTGCCACCAACTTTTCTGGACACTAGTACTAATTGTTGCATTGAAATGAATACCAGTAGCTTGAGCAGAAGTTAGACTCTACCTTAGTTGAATGATTGATTGATTGTTAATAGCCAATTACATTGATAAATAGCTCTCTTGACCTACTGGTTAAACTTGAAATTAAATACAAATTACTAGTACTACATTCTAATGCACAACTTGAACAACTACGTAACACTTTGATAGCATACTGAAGACTGGTAAGCTCATCCCAGGAACAGTATACTACACTATGCTCATGGGATGGAAGATATGTCAGTTCCTTTTTCAGGTACTTATTGCTTTGATACAACTCCTCTAGTCCCTGTTATAAATCTTTGATCTGGTCCAGCAGGACTGATCCAAGTCTATAATATTAATGCCCTAAATGCAGAAAAAGCAAGACCTCACAAGTTAAATATTTAAGATCATTTGGTCAATTTTAGCCCATCTGTCTGAAAGTCTGGTTTTTATTCTTTTCCTCATTTACCTGATCTGAAAGGGAGGGTGGTGGTGGTGTCAGGAGCTGAGTTGTAACCAATGTGCATCATGGTGCACCAGTATATTATTCAATGTCTGCCAATTATGCAGACCTCCATGTCATTAGCAGCTAGCTTCAGCTTTCAGAGGAGATCACTTATTTCCTTAAGAGCATTCTATGAACGATGTGCTCTATTTTGATAATTCTTTCCAGAATTGTCTCCACTAGAATGTTGGCATAGGTTGTCCAGCATCAGTCTATCTGAGCTCTAATTAAATACCATCTGGTCTTGGAAAATGTTATTTCTCCTCTTCCAGTCTGTCTCCACTTAGTGTTTCAGTAACCTTTTTACAGTAAGCCCAGCATTGATCATTTCCCTATATGATCTCTTCCTCAAAGATGCTTCAGTTGAAGCATGCTGCAATTAATTCTTTCTTTAAATAGTATTGGATTGAACACCTACAACAATACTCATTGTGCGTGATTGAATAACAATTGGCTCAAATGACTGAAGATGCATGTCAGGAGCTTGCAGATGTCCTGATATGCAGATTTGCATAGGAATTTGAGAAGCTTAAACTGATGGGCAGTTTCTTCCCTGGGGATCTCCTAATTCCAAGGTAGAATTGGAGATGTTGGTGGGTTCCATGGATTACTTATTTTTGTAGTTACCCAGGAGATTTTAAATCTTTTGTCACTATCTTTCTCTTGACTGGACTACTTCTCCATCCACTAGTTCACCCATTCATTAGTATTCAAAGACTGGATCTGTAAATTTGCCATACAGAAACTGAAGCCAAATAAAAGGAGGTCAATGTCATTCCCCTGATTCTACTCTGCTTTGTGGTTCCAAAGGATGCAGGGTTGCCCATCTTCTGAAAAAGATGGGACTCTGAAGACTCTGGAAATAAAAAATACCCCAATTCAATTTTATTGAGTACAGCTGTAATTCCTTAACCTATTGCACAGGGGGTCCCCAGCTTCTGTTGCAACACTATGGAATTCTTGCAGAAACTCTGGACCTACTGACCAGTCGAACCGGGAACATTCCTCCTCACAATGGATGTTTCAGCACTTTACACCAGCATCCTCCACAATGATGGCATTGTGGTAACAGCCTTAGTACTCAACACCAACAACTGCCAGTCTCCACTTTTTATCCTCGATCACGTCTTCACCTTTGACAACCAGTTCTTCTTCCAGACACGCGGAACAGCCATGGGGACCAAATTTGCACCCCAAGATGCCAAATCTTTATGAACAGGTTCAAACAAGACTTCTCTACACAGGATCTCCAACCAACATTTATACACCAGGTACATTGATGACATTTTCTCCCTCTGGACCCATGGTGAGGAGTCACTGATAAAACTACAGTGACATCAACTTTCATCTCACCATGGTCTACTCTCTATTATCTGTCTCATTCTTGAACACATGCATCTCCATCAAGGATGGACACCTCAGCACCACACTCTACCGCAAACCCACAGACAACCTCACAAATGCTACATTTCTCCAGCTTCCACCCAAAACATATGAAAACAGCCATCCCCTATGGACAAGTCCTATGCGTACACTGGATCTGCTCAGATGAGGAGGAACGTAACAGGCACCTGGAAGTACTCAGGGATGCCTTCACAAGAACTGGGTCCGATGTTCAACTCATCAACCAGCAGTTCTGACATGCCACAGAAAGGAACTGTAATGACCTCCTCAGGAGACCGACATGTGCTGCAACCGACAGCGTACACTTTGTTGTTCAGTACTTCCCAGGAACTGAAAAACTAAACCGTGTTCTTTGTGACCTGCAACACATTATCAATGAGGATGAGCACCTCACCAAGACCTTCCCCACAACTCCACTGCTTGCCTTTAAACAACCACCAAACCTCATACAGATCATTGTTTGTAGTAAGCTGCCCAGCTTTCAGGACAACTCCATACAACCCTGTCACAGGCACTGCAAGACGACATGTCCAAGTGTGGACATGGATACCACCATTCCACATGGGGATACCTCCCACCATGTACATGGCAGACAACGTTGGCTGAGTCACATGAGTACCTATCTTGTACGTTGCAGGCAAGGATGCCCTGAGGCATGGTACATTAGGGAAACTGAGCAATAGCAACGGATGAATGGGCACCATGCAGCAATCAACAGACAGGAGTGTTCCCTCCCACTTGAGGAACGCTTCAGTGGTCCAGGACATTTGACCTCTGACCTTTTTTGGGTGACTGTCCTCCAAGGCGGACTTTAGGACAGGCAGCAGCAAAAAGTGGCTGAGCAGAGGCTGATAGCTAAGTTCTATAGTCATAAGGAGAGCCTCAACCGGGACATTGGGTTCATGTCACACTACAGGTGACCACCATTGCACTCTGCACATGCACACAGGCAACCTCTCAGACTTAGACCACTCTACACTCCCTACACATACAGACCTACATGCACACATATATTTTGTGGGGTGAATTTGTACTTGCAGAGTTACATTTGTACTTTGCTCAAAAACTGCATGAATTCATGTAAAACTTATCTCCCTTTTTTAGATTAGAATCCATCTAAACATGGCATAGACTGAGAACACGGGGCTAATACCCTCAACATATTGTCTAGCTAACACTAATTGTTATAGCTAACCTAAATCTCTCCATTCCCTTTTTAATACACTCCTTGAAACTTCCTTTTTGGTTATCACATGATGCATAGCTGGGCTGAGAAATGGCAGATGGAGTTCAACCTGGAAAAGTGTGAAGTGATTCATTTTGGAAGACTAAATTTGAATGAGGATTACAGGGTTAAAGGCAGGATTCTTGGCAGTGTGAACAAACAAAGGGATCTTGGTGTCCACGTCCACAGATCCCTCAAAGTTGCCACAACCGCTTGGTGAAGAAGCAGCGCTTTGAAAGCTAGTGCTCCAAAATAAACCAGTTGGACTATAACCTGGTGTTGTCATTTTTAACTTTTCCCACCCCAGTCCAACACCAGCTCCTCCAAATCAGAGTTGATAGCCAGATGACCTAAGATCGTGTTTTATACCGCACAGTGATGCTTTATTTAATAATTCACATGATGTTTGTTAAAGGTGCTGTATGAATACAAATTGGATGAGGAAACACTATTTTTTGGAGAATCCTGAAGGATTAGGAGCTCAATGTTTCAGCTTGAACTGAGAAGAGAAAAGGAATCCTGGTTTAACACTTACATTATTGATATACCCCCTGAAACTGTATCATTGACACCGATGTCGGTAGATAAAGGAATAACTTCCTGCAAGCAGAATTTTAGGGAGTTAAGAAATAAGCAAGACTCAAAAGTAAGTAATCTCTGGAATACTTCTGGTCCCATGTGCTAGTGCGTATAGAAATAGGAAATAAGTCCAGACGAATGTGCAGCTGGTGACATGGTCCAGGAAGAAGGGATTTAGATTTTTCGGCCATTGGGACCATTTTTGGTAGCAGTGGAACCTGAACAAGGTAAATGGATTGCATCTGAATCTGAGTGGCACCAGCATTCTTGCAGGAAGGCTGGTCAATACTGTTGCAGTGTTTTTAATCTAACTTGACAGAGGGTGAGATCCAGAGAGACTATTCAGCAGGAGGAGATAGCAGGGGAGTTTAGAAAGCTTCCAAATTATAAACTTGTAGTACACAAGGAGTTTAACAATTTAGATGGTATTTACTTGAATGCGATGAGCAAGGCAGATAAGTTGAGGCCCAAATTTTAAAATAGGGGTGTGTTATCATTGCTATCACTGAAACAGGTTGAAAGAGAGGTCTTTAGATTAGACTTTCTTCCCTACAGTGTGGAAACAAGCCATTTGACCCAACAAGTCTACACTAGATTCATTTCCCTACATTTTACCAATGACTAATGCATCTGGACTAATTTCCCTGGACTGGCACACATTTGGATTGTGGGAGGAAAGCAGAGCCCCTGGGGGGCAAACCCCATGCGGATATTGAAAATGTGTCTGTGTGGAGTTTGCACAGTCACCTGAGGTGGGAATCGATCCTAGGTCTGTGGCACTGAGGCAGCAGTGCTAACCACTGAGCCATTGTGTCACCCTGCATAGTATTGGCAACTTCCTATATTCCAGGATATAGGGTCTACAGATGACAGGAAGGAAATAGAGGAGAAGGTGTCATTATATTGACCAGGAATTAATTGCAGCAATAAGGAGGAATGACATATTAGAAGTAGAACTTAAAGGAGCAAGTACATTGCTTGGAGTGTATTGTAGACCTCTGAACAGAAAGAAATAGACCTGAAATTTGTCTACATATCTGTAGTGTAAAAATAGGGGATTTCAACTTCCCTGATATTAATTTGGGTTGTCATAGTAGAAAGTTTTTGAGGGAGTGTAATTCTTAAATTCTGCATTCAGGAGAACTTTTTTTTTTTGAAAGCCAGTATGTAGAAATCAGTGCAAGAGAGTCCTGGTCTCCATTTTAGCAAAAAAGCTGGGCAAGTGGTTGAAGAATCAATGGGGGATCATTTTGCAGTCAACTATCATAACGTCATTAGATTTTAAAGTTGTATGGAAAAGGACAATCTGCCTAAAATCAAACTTCTAAACTAGTGGGAGATGTTTTTCAAGTAATAAAATCAATGTATGCTTCAAGTTCATGCTGGCCAAATTAAAGTAAATCTGTGTCAAAGAAGTGAGACTATTTGAAGGGAATAGAGACTACAGGGTCAACATCTTCCAGTAAAGACAATGATACTAACACATCCAACAAGCCCTGGGTATAAAGTGATGTACAGAATTGGGTAAAGAGAAAAAGGGAGGCTTATGCCAGATATGAAGAGTTCAAAACAACAGGAACCCTAGAATACAGGATATGCAAATAGAATCTTGAAAAGGAAATAGAGCATAAAAAGAAGCATGCAAGATTGATGGCAGGTAAAATAAAGGAACATACTACGTATTTACAAATGTATTAAGGATAACTATGGACCAAGTAGGGCCTATTAGGGACCACAGTGGTAGTTTACATAAGGGACTGGTGGGGACACTGGATTCTAAATCCAGGGCTTGTTGAGCTTTGTCAAAGGGTCAGTTAGACTCCAAACGTCAGCTCATTTCTCTCCTTACAGATGCTACCAGACCTACTGAGATTTTCCAGTATTTTCTCTTTTGGATTCAAAATAATACTTTGCTCACTAGTGAGAGAGACTATACAATGTAGGTACAGAAATCAGGGAGAAGACCTGTGATGTTAACATGGACAGGAAGAAGATACTGACCTGCTGATCAAGTGAACTGATCTGTGGCAATTCAATCTAGATAAGCATAAGCTGATGCACTTGGGCAGGACAAACAAGGGAATAAATGATGAATAGTAGTACCCTGAGAAGTACTGAGGATCAGAGGTACCTTGGTGTGCATGCCCATTTGTCCTTTTAAAGTAGCAGGATAAGCAGATAGTGTTTAGAAGACATTTGGGATACTTGCCTGTATTAGTTGCGGTACAGATGTTAAAGAGTAGGGAAGGGGTGCTGAAACTGCATTAAAAATGTCCTTAGGCTGGAGATTAGATTAGATTAGATTACTTACAGTGTGGAAACAGGACCTTCAGCCCAACAAGTCCACACCGCCCCGCCGAAGCGCAACCCACCCATACCCCTACATCTACCCCTTACCTAACACTACGGGCAATTTAACATGGCCAATTCACCTGACCTGCAAATCTTTGGACTGTGGGAGGAAACCGGAGCACCCGGAAGAAACCCACGCAGACACGGGGAGAATGTGCAAACTCCACACAGTCAGTCGCCTGAGGCGGGAAATGAACCCGGGTCTCTGGCGCTGTGAGGCAGCAGTGCTAACCACTGTGCCACTGTGGAGCTGGAATATTGTGTGCAGTTTTAGAATACACACTTTTATAGGAGGTTAAAAATCACACAACATCCAGTTATAGTCCAATAGCCTATAAATTCTGTTAGAATTGAGCTGTCCACTATCACCTGATGAAGAAGCGTCGCTCCAAAAGCTAGTGTGCTTCCAATTAAACCTGTTTGACTATAACCCGGTGTTGTGATTTTTAACTTTGTACACCCCAGTCCAACACTGGCATCTCCATCATTTATAGGAGAGATGTGATAACACTGGAGAGAGTGCAGAGAAGATTTTACCAGGTAGATGCCTGGGCTGCAGAGTTTTCTTTTATGGAGAAAGATTGGATACACTGGGTTGTTTTCCTTGTAGTAGAGGGGGCTGTGGAGGAGGATGCATGATTTGAGATCTATAAAATTTTGGAGGGGAACATACAAGGAATGTTGCCCCTTGCTGGAAGGATCAATGATCGGTTTAAGGTAAGGGATAGGAGGCTTTGAGAGGATGAGATTTTTTTGGGGATTTTTTGCTGAGAATGGTGGGAATCTGGAATTCACTGACTATAATAGTCTTCATCTTCAGAATTGGAAGTCAATTCTATGATTTGGTGTATTGATGCAAAACCTTGGAGCAGCTGTGTACTTTGGTTCTAATCTACCCTGGTCACTCTTGCAGCCTCTTGTTTCCCAAGAGTGTCTTGATCTCTGTCTTGAAATCTTTCAAAGTCTATGATTCTGAAAAGTCATTGGAAGTACATATCCAAAGAGACTCCACTCAAATGCCACTTTGTCTAAATATCTTATAAAGAATCTAGAACCAAGTGTCTTTTTAAAGAATAAACTTTCTTTCCACATCTGTCCTATCGATACCCTTCAGGATCGTGTTTCAGTCAAGTCACTTCATGCACCTCTGAACTAGTGGATAAAAGCTTAACATTCCAGGTACTAGTCTTGTAATCTTTTAAACCAAATTAGTTTGTTTACATTCACCCTTTTTTTTTAAAATAAGCTGACCAATATTGTGTCCCGTATTCCTGATGTGGTCTCACAAATGTCCTATGCAATCGAAGCATAATCTCCCCACTTTTTCTATAGTCTATTTCCTTTGGAATAAATAACATTTCATTAACTTTCCTATCCATTAGCTATACCTGAGGGAGTTTTGCAATTTTGCACTCTGCAGTCTGTCACTACAGAAATAATTTGAATTTTTAGTCTGAACAATTTCACGTTTTCCCACATTGTGCTTATATTTTCAATCTTTGCCTACTTGCTTAACTCATTGATATACCTTTGTAGCCCCGTTATATCCTCATCACATGTAATTCCTGCCTCCTTGTGTATTGAAATAATTTTAGCAGCCGTTCTTTTGGTTTCGTCATCCAAGTCCTTTATATAAATATGGGCCCTGACAACATTCCAGCAATAACACTAAAGACTTGTGCTCCAGAGCACTGCTTTGTGCAAGGAAAGTCATGTCTCTCAAATTTGAGTTTTTGAAGTTATCAAAATGATTGAGGGTAGAACAGTAGACATTGTTTACTTAGACTTTCACAAAGCCTTCGACAAGGTTTTGCTTGGTAGATTAATTAAAGTTGGGTCACATGGGATTTGGGGTATGCTCGCTAATTAGATACATAACTGTCTTGATGGTAGGAGATAGTGGTGGTGGAAGGTTGCTGGTGCAGGCCTCCAGTCCAAAAAAGCAGTGTTCTACAGGGATCAGTTCTGGGTCCTCTTTTTGTCATTAATATTATAAATAATTTGGATGAGAATATAGAAAGCATGGTTATTAAGTTTGCAGACAACATTAAAATTGGTGGCATAGTAGAAAGTGAAGAAAGTTTTCTTAGATTATAAAGATCTTGATCAAATGGGGCAGAGGTACATAATTCTTTGAAGTTTGTGACACAGGGTGGTTAAAAAGGTGTTTAGCACGCTTGCCTTCGTTGCTCAGTCCTTTTGAGTAGAGGTGTTGGGAAGTTATGTTGAAGTCGTACAGGACGTTGCACGTGAGGCATCTTCTGGAGTACGGTGTCCAGTTCTGGGTCACCTTGTTTCTAAAAGGATATTATTAAACTGAAGATGGTTCAGAAGAGCTTTACCAGAATGTTGCCTGATATGGAAGATTTGAGTTTTAAAGAAAGGCTGAGAAGTTTTTTTCACTGAAGTGTAGGAGAATAACAGATGACCGTAGAGATTTACAAATATCATGAAGGATATAAACAATGGTATCTTTTCCCTAAGATGAGGGATTGCAAGACTGGGGATATAGGTTTAAGTTGCGAGGAGAGAGATTTAAAGAGGTGATAAGGGGCAGATGTTTTACCAAAGAGTGATTTGGAGGTGGAATAGCTTTCCTAAGGGAGTGGTGGATGCAGGCACAGTTACAACATTTTTAAAGACATGTTGGATAAGTACATGAAGAGGAGAGGTTTAGAGGGATATGGGCCAGGAGTAGGTACGTGAAACGAGTATAGTTTGGGATTATGTCCGACGTGGGCTAGTTGGACCAAAGGGTCAGGCTCCGTGCTGTATGACTCTGACGATACAACTTGCTGCTCCTCTCCCCAAGTTCTTCCAGTACAGTTAAGACTGTCATTCTCCTGGCAACGTGGAAAAGTGCTCAGGTATATCCTGTACGCAAAAAGCAGGACAAATCCAATGCAGCCAATTACTATCAGTCCGGTCGAGTCTACTCTCGATCATCAGTAAAATAATGGAAGGTGTAATCAATAGTACTATCAAGGAACATCTGCTCAGCAATAACCTGCTCGGTGACACCCAGTTTGGATTCTACCAGGCCCATTCAGCTCCTGACCCCCTTACAGGCTTGGTTCAAATGTGAACAATAGAGCTGAATTCCAGAGACGTCAACTGCTGTCACACTCACCACATCAGGGCTGCATTTGATAGTGTGGCTTCAAAGAGCCCTAGCAAAACTGGAACCAATGGGTATCAAGGGAAAAATCTGCTGGTTGGAGTCACACCTGGCATATCGGGACATGGTTGTGGTTGTGGTTGTTGGATGTCTGTATTTTTGCTCCAGGCCATCTCTGCAGGAGTTCCTCGGTAGTGTCCTAGGATGAGCTGCTTCATCATTGATCTTCCCTACATCATAAAGTCAGAGGTGGGGATGTTTGCTGATGATTTCAAAATGTTCAGCATCACTTTCAATTCCACATACAGAAGCAGTCAATGTCCGGGCTTGGTCTGACAAGTAGCAAGTACCATTCAGGCTACGATCATCACCAATAAGAGACCATCCAACCATCCTCCCTTGACAATCATTGGCGTTACCAATCACTGAACCCCCCCCCCCCCCAACAAAACCTTCAACATCCTAGGGGTTACCATTCACCAGAAACGAATGACTCGCTATGTAAACAGTGGTTACAAGAGTAGGTCAGAGTCTAGGAATACTGCAGCAAGTATCTTGCCTCCTAATTTCCCCAGAGCAAATCCACCATCTAGAAGATATATATCAGGAGTGTGATGGAATACTCCCCACTTGTTAGTACAGCTCCAACAACATTTTAAGAAGCTTGACACCATCTAGGACAAAAGTCCACTTGATTGGCACCACATCCAGAATCATCTATTTCCAATCCCAATCCACCATCAATGCTCAATAGCAGCAGTGAGTACTGTCTAGAAGATGCACTATAGCAATTCACCAAAGATCCACAGGCAGCATCTTCTAAACCCATGACCACTTGCATCTAGACGGAAGAGCAATAAATGCATAGGCACACCACCACCTGCAAACACCCCCCACCCAAGCCACTCACCATCCTGACTTTTTAAAAGTATCACCATCCCTTCGCCTCCCTAATGGTAATGTGGGTCAATCCCCAACAGGTGGACTGCAGTGGTTCAAGAAGGCAGCTCATCACCACCACCTTCTCATGGGGAAAAGTGCTAGCCAGTCAGTGATGCCCACATCCCACAAATGGGGAAAATGATCACTCTTGTTGGAAATTCGTGGACTGGCTTATTGAAGGTTGTCAGCAAAATGATGCAGTAGTAATGGTCTATTCCCACTAAGATGCAGTAACTCAATCTGATTAGGAAACAAATGCAGTCCATTAAAATGTAGAGTGAATCATTCAAATGAACATTTCCAATAGAGACATTCCAAGAGGAATACATTTAGCAGATTGAGCCACTGTGCTGCAGACTCAATGGTTAGCACTGCTGCCTCACAGTACCAGGGACCCGGATTCGATTCCAACCTCTGGTGACTGTCCATTTGGAGTTTGCACATTCTTTCTGTGTCTGTGTGGTTTCTTCCAGGTGTTCCGGTTTCCTCCCACAATCCAAAGATGTGCTTGTCAAGTGAATTGGCCATGCTAAATTGTCTATGGTGTTAGGTGCGTTTAGTCAGGGGTGAAAGTAGGCGAATGGGTCTAGGTGGGTTACTCTTCAGAGGGTCGGTGTGGACTTGTTGGGCCAAAGGGCCTGTTTCTGTACTGTAGGGAATGTAATCTATTGGCTGTTAAATAATTCTAAAGTAATTCTACGTCCTGTTTGGTCCCCACTTCAATACACTTGCCTTTGCCTCAATGTTTGCTATACTTTTGTTAAAATGCAGTTCATATGGTGGATCACTTCATGAAACCTTTTTCAAAAAAGGTTAAGATCAGCAGTATCAGACACCCACTGATCGTGGATACTGCATTTATTTAATCAGTTGTATATGAAGAATTCTCAACAACCAGTCTTTGATATTAAGTACATGAACTTAGTTAGATCTATGGCCTAAACCTAAGGGATTATCAATACATTTGAATCTGATAATTTAAAAGCAAGAATCTGGTTTCTGCTGCAATATTGCAAAAACAACTATTATAAATGTGAATGTCACTATGATATCTTTGACACCTTTGAGAGTTTTTTTAAAAATTTCCAGTCGAAGATCTTGCCCATTATCTTGAAATGCTATGATTGTGAATCAAAATTACAAATCATGGGCATTAGTAGAGTCTTATTTTGTCACTCTAGTTTAGCTCTTGTCTACTGGACAACTGATGCAAAGACATCTCCTTCAGTATTCAACCATCTGAACTTGTTGGAATATTCGATTTATATTCTGATCAAAATAATGTATCATTTGAATACAACCTTATTTGACTTGCATTTTGCTGTTTCACCAATTTTAATTCAGAATTTTATTGGCTGCTGGCTTGCAACTTTTTGCATCATTTGGAATTTACTGAGATGTCATAAATTGTTTTATGCTGTAGGTTCTAGACCCAACCCTTTTAAGACAGTTAAGTGACATCACTACAAGTGACAGGTACATTATTCTGGAACTCTCTCACTTTCAGTCACTCTGTGTAATGCAGTTAGTGCAGTATCTTCAGTCATCCAGTTATGTGTATGTGATGCACAAATTTTACATTTATGATATTGTAGCATTGTAAATAGTGTTATAAATAAACTTTAAGGTATCTGACTTGGCAAGAAACTAGTTTTCACGTTTTAGGGACTAATGTACAAAATCATAAAGTGCGCCTTTCAATTTCATCCTTAGTTATTTTCAGAGCATTCATGAAGTATGTAAGTTTCCTACATTCCTCCTTCTATATGCAATCAAATTACCTTCACAGAATTTTTATCACAAATTGTTTATTTGTACATACACAATTAAAATATGTATTCATTGTATTTTACTGAACTTTAAAATATCACCACAGTCACATTTGATCTCAAATTGAGTACTCACTGGTCTTCAATCCCAAGACGCTTTTTCATTGTAGCAGACATTGAAACTGTACAGAACTCCTGAACTGCTTCCAAAGCTGCAGAATCAGCAATCCGATATTTCTTAGATGAAGGGTAAGAGATCATATCTGTGGAATGTCGCTTTTCTTTTTTAACAGAGTCAAGAACAATTTTTGTGGCACTATCAGTTCCTGGAGATGATTCTATAGGCCTTGGAAAGGTAACCACACCTGTATTACAACTGTTGTCTTTTATAGTGCCATAAAATGGTTCATGAAAGCTGTAGTTTGATATCTCATCGTTGTACAGGCCATAAATGCTAACACTATAAAAGAAATCCATGGTTGTGATTATGTCTGCAATCTCGGGTACTTCATAATCAGAGGTTATCAGCTCTTTGGGAAGTGCCAGGAGTCCCATGCTGTCTTCAAAGCTTTTTTCAAATGTCAGAGACAGATTGGACATTCCATTCCATGGGATCTGTATGGTACTTGTGATGTCTTCAGCAATGTTATTTTCTTCTATATTACCCTGACTGATCTCTCTGTCTGTACTGTAATCATTTAGATCTGCACTACTAGAAAGTTTTCCTGATATGACTATGGGTGAATTGTTTAGTGATGCATTATGAAAAGGAATACAATCAAACATCTTCATAGCATCTTCTAATGAAATCTCATCAGGCAGTGCATCTGCCACTTGAGCAGCTGGACTCCCAAAGCTCTTGTTTGCTACTGTTTTTTCATTGGAAATAAGTTCATGTAACTCCTCTTCACTTACTGCATCAAGTGCAGCAAGCATTTGCTCCTCGTCATCCATTAATGGTGTTTTATTAGTAATTGAAGAAACAATACACTTTTGATTTTCCTGTCCACCATGACCATTGGGGCTGAGGTGTGGGTTCAATTGATCAGAAGAATTTTCCTGAGTTGATGTAGGCAGTGGGATTGTTTTACTCCTTGCATCCTCTGATTTCAAAGCCTTTAGAGGTTGATTACTTTGCCTTGGGCTGTGATGCTGCTGTAATTGAACCCGATGATGTCTCAAATCATTTTGAAATCTTGCAGGAACATGGGATACATTAGTTTTACCATTAAAGGGAAATAATGGTCCAGAATATGTGACTTGATTTCTTCCTGGTTGTAAAATTGGAGTTTGTTGATAGTAGACCTGAGATGGTTGATATATGGTATTGTTTTGGTCAGAAGGGGAACAATACAATGGGGAAAGGTATTGAAGATCTGGGTGTGTAGGGATTGGTGCTGCTGTGTTTAAAATAAAGTTATGACCATAATATGGGGAAGCAATTCGAGGTGGTAATTCACAAGATGGTCCATTATTTGAAATATTATGAATTCTAGGGTCATATAGACAGCCACATGGAGCAACGTGGAATCCTGCAAGAAGAAACAAAATTCAAAATCCACTTAAACTTTGAAATGAGTCAAATAACTTGCAGCACTTTTAGCTTACAATTATATAACATCTTTCACAAGATAAGATGTCCCAAACTGCTTCAAAGCCAATGTAGTACTATATGATGTGTGGTAATTGAGTGGTAAATGTATCAATTAATTTGTGTGCAGCAAGCTCTTGCAAATAGCAATGTGATAATAGTAACCATCTGGTTTTGTGTTGATTTGAGATTTGCCAGGACACTAGAAGGAGTTCAACTGTTCATCCTTTTAAATATTACCATGGAATCTTGTATATTCACCCATAAGATTAGATGGGACCTTGGTTTAACAATGCATATGTCCAAAAGATGGTATCACTAACAGTAATGCCCCTCAGATTCACTTAGCTGATGCTCTACTGTCATACTAAGTTTTTGTTTTCCCCCTCAAGTCTGTAGTAGAACTTAGTGGTTCTTTTATAGTGGGGTGAGGGTAATATATCAACACTAAAGTTTTATAATATCTAAGTTTTTAGTCATGGTCAGAATCCTACAGCACGGAGACAGACCCTTTGACCCAAACAGGTCCAGGCTAACCAAAATGTCCATCCACACTAACTCCACTTCTCTGCAGTTGGCCCATTTCACTGTAATCCTTTCCTAGCCACGTATTTGTCCAAATACCTTTTAAATGTTGTTGATGTACTTGCCTCAACCATTCCGCTGGCAACTCATTCCATATGCGTACTGCCCTCTGTGTAAAATGTTACCCTTCCGGTTCCCTTTAATTCTTTCCCTGCTAATCTTAAACCGATGCCTTTTTAGTCCTCAATTCCCCAACCCTGGGAAAAAGACTGAGTGCATTCACCCTATCCATGCCTGTCATGATCTTACTCACTTTTATAAGACCCTCCCTCAGTCTCCTACACTCTTTTAAAAAAAAAATGTCCTAGCTGTTCAACCTCTTGCTATAACTCAGACCATTAAGTCCTGGCAACATCCTTCTGAACTCTTTCCAGTTTAGTAACATCATTCCTACAGCAGGGGGCCAAAACTGATCACGATACTCCAAGTGCGGCCTCACCAACGCCCTGTACAACTGAAACATAACTTCTATACTCGTATCTTGACTGATGAAGGTTAGTGTGCCAAAAGCTGTGCCTTCACTGCACTGTCTATCTGTGACTTTACTTTCAGAGAACTGTGCACCTGAACTCCAAGGTCTTTCTGTTCCACCACACTTCTTCAGGTCCTACCATTCACCATGAGAGTTCTACCTTGATTTGACTTCCAAAATGCAAGACCACACACTTATCTGTATTAAACTCCATTTGCTATTTCTCGGCCACTTCCCCAGCTGATCAAGGTCCTGCTGCAACTCCTGATAACCTTCCACACTGGTCCACAATGCCTCCTATTTTAGTGTCAACTGCAAACTTACTAATCATGCCTTGTACACTCTCATCCAAATCGTTGATATAGATAACAAACAGCAGTGGGCCCAGCACAGTCTCTTGAGGCATTCCACTAGTCACAGGCCTCCAGTCGACAAGCATATTTCCATTATTACTCTCTGCTTCCTAACATTAAACCACTTGTGTATCCAATTTGCCAGCTCCCCATGGATTCTGTGCAATGTAACCTTCCAGAGCAGCCTACCATGTGGAACCTTATCAAAGGCCTTACTGAAATCCATATAGACTATGTCTACCGCCCTGCCCTCATCAACCTTCCTGGTCACTTCATCAAGGAATTCTTTTAAAAAAAAAATTGTGAGGCATGATCTCCCACACACAAAGCCACGCTGACTATTCCTAATCAAACCCTGTCTTTCCAGATTCATGTATATCTCCTCTCAGAACCTTCTCACAGATATTAGCCTTACTGGTCTGTAGTTCCCAGGCTTTTCTTTGCAGCTCTTCTTGATTAAGGTTACAACATTCACTACCCTCCAGTCTTCTAGGACCAGAGATTATATTTCTGTGATATGAATTTAAAAACATTCTGTATACATTCTTGTGATGTGGGTGTTGCTGCCTGACCTTTATTAACGACCCAAGAGGTTTTTGAGAAGATAGTGGTGAATTGACTTGGGCCACTTGGGTCCATTTGGTTCAAGTAGGTCCACACTGCCATTGGGGAGGAAGGTCTAGAATTTTGACCTAGTGACAGTGAAGGAACAGTGATTTTTCCAAATCCAGAATTGTGAGCAACTTGAAGAGGAATGTGCAGGTGATGTTCCTTTGTACCCACTACTTTTGGCTATCTCAATAGAAGTGGTCATGGGGTCAGTAGGTGCTATCTGAGGAACCTTGCTGATTTTTTTTTTAAGTGAGTGGTGAAAGGAGTGAATGTTTGTGGATGTGGTCCCAAGCAAGCAGGCTGTTTTTGTCCTGGATAGTGTTAAGTTTCTTGTGTTGTTGAAATTGAACTAACAACCATGCAGGTGAGGAGTATTCCATCATTTGGGGGTCAGGAGGTGAATTACTGCTCTGCAAGATTCCTATCTTCTGACCTGCTCTTGTAGTCTCTCATTTATATGACTAGTCCAATTCAGTTCAGTTCCTGTCAATGGTAACCCCCAGGGTGTTAATACTGGAGCATTCAATGATGGTTATAGCTGTTGAATATCAAGGGGGTGACAGTTAGACTCTCTCTTGTTGGACATAGTCACTGCCCTGAATGTTTAGGTGCTAACATTGTGCAATCATCAGAGAATATCCCTACTCCTGACCATATGGAGGGAAAATCATTGCAACTATGTGGTAAAAACAATGACTGCAGATGCTGGAAACCAGATTCTGGATTAGTGGTGCCGGAAGAGCACAGCAGTTCAGGCAGCATCCGAGGAGCAGTAAAATCGGCGTTTCGGGCAAAAGCCCTTCATCAGGAATACAGGGCCCTGATGAAGGGCTTTTGTCCGAAACATCGATTGCAACTTGGTGGTTGGGCCTAGACTATGGCCCTAGGAAATGCCTGAAAACAGCTGACAACCACAACCATCTTCCTTTTTTATGCCAGGTATGACTCCAGTTAGGAGAGTTTTCTCCCCAATTCCCATTAACACAGTTCTACTAGAGCAACTGGATTTAACACTTGGTCAATGTGTTGATGTTGATGTCAACGGCAGTCGCTCTCCCTTCACTTTTTGGAGTTTAATTCTCTGTCCATGTTTGAACTCTGGCTGTAAAAAAAAAAGTCAGAAGCTAAATGACCTGAAAGAACCAGTCAGCGAACATGTTAGCACATGATAATTTGTTGATGACACTTTGTCATTTTGCTGATGATTGAGAGAAGCCTTATAGGGTCGAAACTGACCAGGTTGCATTTGTCCTGATTTTGTTAGATGATATACGTGTGCATTTTCCAAATTATTGAATAGGTGCCAATATTGTAGATGTCCTGGAACAGCTTGACTCTGAGCACAATGTGTTCAGGTGCACATATTTTCAGTATTATTGGTAGAACGTTGTCAAGGCTTGTAGTCTTTGTTGTATCCAGTGCCTGCAATGATTTCTTGACATCACTCGAGTAAATTAAATCAGTTGAAGAATGACTTGTGTAGTTTTGGGGACCTCTACAAGAATACAGATGGATCATTCACTTTGAACTTCTGGCTAAAGATTGCTGCAGATGCTTCAGCATTATCTTTTACATTGATGTACTAGTTTCTCCATTATTGAGGATGGGGATATTTCTGGAGTGCCTCCAATGAGTTGTTTATTTATCCGCCAGCATTCATAGCTGGATGTGGCAGGACTACAGAGCTTAGATCTGATCCATTGGTTGTGGAATTGCTTAGCTCTGTCTCTTGATGTTTGCACTATTTGACATGCAAGTAGTCAGTTTTATAAGCTTCACCAGGTTATGCCTCAATTTTCTTTTTAGGTACGCCTGGTGCTGCTCCTTGTAATGCCCTCCTGTACTCTTAAAATCATTTTACGTAGGCTTTGATAAAGATACATACCTTACCTGAAAGTTTTATGTGGACATGGGTATCTCTCTGCACAGATACTGGCAGGACAGCTGAGTTTCTCTAGCAGTTTTATTGTACACATTTATGAAACACAAAAAAAAGACTGATTTTTCAGCTATGGACATTTGCCCATCTAATGGCACGAGGGAGACGCTGAAATGGTTTCGTGACCAGCCCATTGTTTTAATCTGAGGGCGAGTGGCTTGTCATTGTGGATTAGCAGCTCTTAGATGAGAAATCCCGAGGCTTTTATGCAGATAATATGTGGATTCCCACTAAGCGCACAGATCAGAAGCAGGTAGAATTTGTTCATGCTCCTTTTAATGCGAGGTCAGTGACAAAGGCTTTTTTTTTTCAATCATTTGTGGAGCTGCAGCAATCTTTTATAAAGATCATTGATTTAGGCACTTTATAACTTGAATCCCTAAATTGAAACCTGGAGCACACTCTACCTCTATGAAACAACAACAGCTATATTTATACAAATAATAAGTAAAACTGACAAGACTGTTCAAATGGCAATTATATTTTTAAAAATAGTGACTGATCCACATAAGGCCGACTTAGGTCAGAAGTCCAAATGCTTGCTATAAAGGCAGTTTTTAAGTAATGCCTTAAAGGGGGAAGATAAGGTGGAGAGGTTTAGGTATGTTATTCTAAGCTTTGTAGCCTATACAAGTGTGAAGGCCAGTTGAGTGATTTTAAAATAGGCAACATAAGAGTCCAGAATTGGAGGAACGTACATATAGAGTACATATAGAACGTACATAGATATACAGCACAGAAACAGACCTTTTCGGTCCAACTCATCCATGCCGACCAGATATCCCAACCCAATCTAGTCCCACCTGTGAGCACCTGACCCATATCCCTCCAAACCCTTTGTATTCATATTCCCATCCAAATGCCTCTTCAATGTTGCAATTGTACTAGCCTCCATCACTTCCTCTGGCAACTCATTCCATACACTTACCACTCTCCGTGTGAAAAAGTTGCCCCTTAAGTCTCTTTTATATCTTTCCCCCTCACCCAAAACCTATGCCCTCTAGTTCTGGACTCCCCCACCCCAGGGAAAAGACCTTGTCTATTTATCCTATCCATGCCCCTCATGATTCTGTAAACCTCTATAAGGACACCCCTCATTTCTGAAGGCTTCCCATTTTCTAGCCATCCTGTTACCTGCAAACATCTACACCAATCAGCTTTTGAAAGTTCTTGCCCAATAGCATCAAAATTAGTCTTCCTCCAAATTAGAACTTCAACTTTTAGATCTGGTCTATCCTTTTTCATCACCATTTTAAAACTAATAGAATTATGGTCGCTGGCCCAAAAGTGCTCCCCCACTGACACCTCCGTCACCTGCCCGGCCTTATTTCCCAAGAGTAAGTCAAGTTTTGCACCTTCTCTAGTAGATACATCCACATACTAACTCAGAAACCTTTCTTGTACACACTTAACAAATTCCTCTCCATCTAAACACTTAACTGTATGGCAATCCAAGTTTATGTTTTGAAAGTTAAAATCCCCTATCATAACCACCCTATTATTCTTACAGGTAACTGACATCTCCTTACATATTTGTTTCTCAATTTCCCTCTGACTATTAGGGAGTCTATAATACAATCCCAATAAGGTGATCATCCCTTTCTTATTTCTCAGTTCCATCCAAATAACTTCCCTGGATGTACTTCCGAGAAGATCCTCCCTCAATACAGCTGTAATGCTATCCCTTATGAAAAACGCCACTTCCCCCTCCTTTCTTGCCTCCCTTTCTGTCCTTCCTGTAGCATGTGTGTCCTGGAACATTAAGCTGCCAGTCCTGTCCATCCCTGGACCATGTTTCTGTAATTGCTATGATATCCTAGTCCCATGTTCCTAACCATCCCTGAGTTCATCTGCCGCCTCTTGTATTGAAATAAATGCAGTTTAATTTATCAGTCCTACCTTGTTCTTTGCATATGCTGTATATATTCAGATGTAATGCTTTCAAGTCCACACTGACTCCTTTGACCTAAAGTAACCTTTATTTGTTAACCTGGTTATCATAATTTATCAGTCCTACCTTGTTCTCTGCTTTGTCTCTGCCTGCTCTGTTTGACTTGCCTTTTTGTTCTCAACTGTACCAGTCTCAGATTGAAATCTTTCCTCACTATCTCCCTGGGTCCCACCTCCCCATTCCCCCCACCTTACTAGTTTAAATCTTCCCGAGCAGCTCTAGCAAATCTCCCTGCCAGTATATTAGTCCCCTTCCAATTTAGGTGCGATCCGTCCTTCTTCTATAGGTCACTTCTACCCCAAAAGAGATTCCAATGATCCAAAAATGTGAATCCTTCTCCGATACGCCAGCTCCTCAGCCATGCATTCATTTGCTCTATCCTCCTATTCCTGCCCTCACTAGCTTGTAGCACCAGGAGTAATCCAGATATCACTGGTCTCGAGGACCTCCTTTTTAAACTCCTGCCTAACTCTCTCTAATCTCCCTTCAGAATCTCAACCTTTTCCCTTCCTCTGTCGTTGGTTCCAATGTGTACAATGACCTCTTGCTGACCCCTCTTCCCCCGTGAGAACATTCTACACCCTCTCTGAGACACCCTTCATCCTGACACCAGGGAAGTAACACACCATTCTGATTTTTTTGCTGCTGGCCACAGAAACTCCTGTCTGTACCTTGGACCAGAGAGTCCCCTAAGACAGTTGATCGCTTGGAGCCCGACATACCCCTCTTTACATTAGAGCCAGTCTCAATACCAGAACCTTGGCTGTTCGTGCTACGTTCCCATGAGAATCCATCACCCCCTACATTTTTCAAAACAGCATACTTATTTAAAGTGGGGATAGCCACAGAAGACTCCTGCACTCTTGGAAAGTTTTGAGCCTTTGGCATATTGTAGAATGTGGAAGTTGGAAGGCTGTGGAGTGTTTTTAAAAACAAGGCTGAGAATTTTAAAATGAAGATATTGTTTTGCCAGATGCTAATGTGAGTCAGTAATCACAGGCATGATCGGGGAAATGGACTTGATGTGAGTTAGGAGAAGGGCAAGAGATTTTTGGATGACCTCCAGTTTATGGAGAGTTAAAAAAATTCAATGCGATCTCTCTGAGGCCCTGCAGAAATCCTCCAAAAATCCTTAGCCCGCACTCTCTGAATCCACAACTGCTTCCATCTATAAGGATGTGAGTAGCAGATACAGGAGAACACCTGCAAGTTTCTCTCCAAGTCAGTTAACATCCTGACTTGGAAGTATACTGCTGTTTCTTCACTGTTGCTGAGTTTAAAATCCTGGAATTCCCCTCTAATGGCATTGTGGATTTTCCTACAGTATGTACTGTAATGGTTCAAGATGATAGTTCACCACTGCCTGCTCAAGGTGTGGACAATAAATGCTGGCCTAGCCAGAACAACCACATCCCATGAGAGAATTTACAAAAACATCTATCAGAATAGACAGCTAAGGCATGAATGAAAGGTTCAGCAGATGCTGAGTTTAGTCAGATTGAAGTCAGGCAATTATTCCTTGGAGTAGATATTTTCTAATCAATCTGTTCAGATGTTTTTGCACATATCTGAAGCAGATGGGTCTTAAATCTTGGCCTCCTGGTCTAGAGATTGGAGCACTCACTGCACCCTAAGAACCCATTTTTGTTCCTTCGGATAGTGTCTGAGACCCAACCATCTTTTGTTGCTTGAACAATGATCTTCTTTCCAACATAGGCAAGAGGTGGGATGTGCAACCATTCAAAAAATGTTTAGCATCATTCTTAATGTCTCTGATACCAAAATTGTTCATATCCACAACCAGCAAAACCTGGGCAATATTCAAGCTTTAACTTGTGGGAATTTATTTTTTGAGCTAAACTCCTTTCCTAATCTGCCAAAGCCAACTCTGATCATCCCTATTTTTAAGTTTCGTACATTTTGTTTTTGACCCAAGGTTCTCCCACTCCAAATTGAATGCCAATTCTACCATTTAATTGGTGCTGTTTTGTCATGCATCTTTTACTCTGAGGTTATTCATTGAATCTGCCTTATTATACATTACCAATTCAAAATAGCCTGCTCCCTGGCAAGACACTTAGCATATACAAGTGCCAAATAATGACAATCTTTAACAAGCAAGAATTTAACTATCTCCCATTGATATTAAAAGACATTGTATTCACTAAAGCTTCCACTATCAATATATTGGAGTTACCATTGGTGTATAGGATGGGAAAGCTAATGATATTTGACAGCTGCATGACCCTTTAATGTGTCTTGCGAACATTCCTTTTATGGGTCAAAGACAGCACCAGCAGCTTGTTTTTCTGTGGTTTTATTTACTAGCTGTTTGTTACACTGTAGAAGAGAGAGCTTCACTCTGACAGTCTGATTTATCTCTGGCCAGATCATGAACGGTGCCAGGAATGAACCTAAGCCTCCAGACCAGCCATCAATCAAGGGGTCCCTGACAGGCAGTAGGATGTGAGACTTGTTGCTTTTTCTTGCTTTCTGTTTATTACTCATTATTATCATTATTACTTAATTAGCACCTACATTTAAGCAAATTGCTGTTATCAAGTCTTCTCAACTATATTTAACTGAATCCAAAAGAACCGCTTGGATATACCAGTGATCCAAGACAGTTTGGGAAACTGAATTCGACCAGCTGTTAAAATGCAAGACCATGTCAGAAATTAGAACTTGAAGGTGAGTTACTCTTCCTTACTCTGGGTATTCTGTCTAGCATTAACTTGACATAAGTCAGGACTGTGATTGAATACTCTCCTGTTGTCTTGATAAGAAGTGGTTCACCATTTCCACAATGACTATTAGGAATAAGCAATAAATGTTAGCCTATAAAGTGATACCTACATTCTTTTATATCTTTCCCCTCTCACCCTTAACCTATGCCCTCTAGTTCTGGACTTACCGATCTCAGGGAAAAGATATTGTCTATTTATCCTATCCATGCCCCTCATAATTTTGTATACCTCTGTAAGGTCTCCCCTCAGCCTTCGACACTCCGGGGAAAACAAATGGTCTGTAAATAATCAAAAAAAAATGTTGTGATGATGAAAATAGTGATGACATGAATGAGGTCAGAAAAACACCTCATCCAAGTCATTAATATTGATTGCAAATCACTGTAGCTGCAACACTGATCCCTGTGGCATTCCACTAGTTCTGAAACCCTTATACCAACTGTATGTTAGCTGATCCTGTATCCAGCTGAAAAATGTGTTGCTGGAAAAGCGCAGCAGGAATCCTGAAGAAGGCCTTATGCCCGAAATGTCGATTCTCCTGCTCCTTGGATGCTGCCTGACCTGCTGCGCTTTTCCAGCAACACACTTTTCAGCTCTGATCTCCAGCATCTGCAATCCTCACTTTCTCCTAGTTGATCCTGTATCCATGCTAATATCTTCATCACCTTTAAGTAGCTTTGCATATGGTACTTTTTTTGATTACATTTTGGAGCTCCAAATCTATTGGTTCCCCTTTTATCTATCCTGCTTGTTAGCTCCTGAAAGAATTCTAATAAATTTATCCAGGCATGATTTCCCTTTTATGATGTTATGAACTAGGCCAGATCACACATAACATTCTTAAGCAGACAGCCCAGACCATTTGTTTTCCCCAGAGCGTCAAAGGCTGAGGGGAGACCTTACAGAGGTTTACAAAATTATGAGTGGCATGGATAGGATAAATAGACAATGTCTTTTCCCTGAGGTCGATAAGTCCAGAACTAGAGGGCATAGGTTAAGGGTGAGAGGGGAAAGATATAAAAGACCTACAGGGCAACTTTTTCAGAGGGTGGTAAGTGTATAGAATAAGCTGCCAGAGGAAGTGGTGGAGGCTGGTACAATTGCAACATTTAAAAGGCATTTGGATGGTTATGTGAGTAGGAAGGGTTTGGAGGGATATGGGCCAGTTGCTGGCAGGTGGGACTAGATTGGGTTGGGATATCTGGTCGGCATGGACGAGTTGGACCGAAGGATCTGTTTCCATGCTGTACATCTCTGACTCTGTGTACAGTGAAAATTACCCAGCGAGGTAACTAGGTTACTAGATTTTAAAACAGGCAAAAAGTTTATTCACAAAATTACACAATGAAACACAAAGAACAGAATAAAAAACCCCTACAGAACTCAATCTATCCAATCTAGATTAATTATGCTGTTCTGAATATACACAACAGTCCCAGTAAGCAAGCCCCTTTTAAAAACCAGAACAAATGAACACATGCTTACAGGTTGAAGTTAGAAGAGAGAATTTCCACACAGCTCACTGTTGAACTCCCCACCAATACTGAACTGAACTGAACCAAACTGCTCAGCTAGAGAGCTGACCACTCTCCTTTCCTTTCATTCTACAGGTCACTTCTAAAACATGACCACTTTGCCTGAAGTCTCATCTGTTCGCATATAAACGAAAGGCCTCTCAAAATCCTTTTCATTCCTGTACCAAACCAGTCTGATTGGAGCCTGGCCTGGTTTATTGCCCCTCTGGAAAAAAATCAAGGACAGAGTATCCTTGAGCTAAGGAACAGCTTTTAGGAAAAAAAAGGAATAGTTTTGTGACACCTCCCACCCCCCCCCCCCCCCCCTTAAAACAATGAACCATCAATACCAAAAGATTGCTTCATTTTTACCCCTTCAAAAAACACAGTTAGTAGTCTAAACACATATACACTATACTAACAATAAACATGCACAACCACATGCAAATTCAGGCCATGGTACAGCCACCAATTGAACACCTCCGTTTTTATTCGAAGCTCTAATGCATCAGCAATCACGTTTTCGTGACCTGCCATATGCACAATGGCAAATTGTGAATGGCTGCAGCAACAAGCTCCATGATAACAGTCTGGCATTTTTGTCCTTCGACTGTCCACAAATGTCAATGGGTTATGATTGGTGTATATGATTGTCTGAAATGCATTGCTGGTAATATAAACACTGAAATGTTGTAACACCAACACCAAGCTTAAAGTCTCTTTCTCCACCGTTGAATATTTCTGTTGATGAATGTTCAACTTTCTGGAAAAAAACCTGATGGGTCTTTCTAACCCTTTGTCATCCTCCTGCAAGAGCACCGCACCGACACCCACATCACTGGCATTAATAGCCAACTTGAAAGGCTTTGTGTAATCCAGTGTGGCTAATACTGGGACAATGGCTAACAGTTTTTCAGCTGTCAAATGTTTTTTGACAGTCCACTGTCCACTGAAACGTCTTGCCCTTTTTAACAATTCAGTGAATGGAGTAGCCACACTGCTAAAGTTCTGCACAAATCGGTAAAATCCACTCAATCCCAGGAAACGTAGAAATGTTTTTTTTCCCATTGACTGTGAGGGAAATTCCCCAATTACTTTTGTTTTTGCATCTCGTGGAGCCATTTGTCCATATCCAATAGCATGGCCCAGGGAGGTAACGTAGGTTTTTGGCAAATTCACTTTTAGCTAGGCTTACCACCAAGCCTGCCTTCCGAAGTCGATCGAGCAAGTCCAATAAATGCTGTAAGTGTTCCTTCCATGAGTGACTAAAAATCACCAGGTCATCAATATACACCACACAATTGGGTAACCCAGCAATGACCTTATTAGTTAGTCTATGAAATGTGGCTGGAGCGTTTTTTATACCAAGTGGCATGACTTTGAATTGATATAGTCCATTTGGCAATAAGAAAACTGAAATTGCCTTTGCTGTCTCTGACAGAGGTACTTACCAGTAGCCTCTGAGCAAGTCTAACTTAGAAATATAAGTTGCTTGTGCCACTTTTTCAACACTGTTCTCCAACCGTGGAATTGCATATGCATCAGGCTTTGTAACCATGTTGACTTTGCTATAGTCCACACACAACCATTGAGTATCATCTGGCTTTGGCACCATGACCATGAATGAGCTCCAGTCAATCACAAACTTCAATTATGCCATCTTGGAGCATGTGCTCTATCTCCTTCTGAACCTGTGTCAACTTGAGGGTTATGCCTATAAGGATGTTGGAACAGCATCTCCTATCTCTACATCATGCACAGTTAGGTTAGAAGTTCCCAGTTTATTTCCACATATCTCCCCATGTGATAGTAATAACTCTTTTCAGATAATCTCGATTTTCTTGTGGAAGGTAACGCAATCATTTATCTGAATTTTTGACAACTTCCTCATTGTCCAATTTGATTTGAGGAACGTCCAATTCAGAATCCTCTGAACTTGGTTCTTCTGTATGTGTTGTAATCATTAACATCTTCTCTTGCTTTCCTTCCCTATCAAAATACCTTTTGAGTATATTCACATGATACACTCTGAGATTTCTTCCTGTCTGGAGTCCTTATCAAGTAGTTCACCTCACTCAATTTCCTTTCAATTTGATAAGGTCCACTAAACCTGGCTTTTAAAGGCTCACCTGTTACTGGAAGTAACACCAATACCTTATTCCCAATTGCAAAATTGTGAATTTGCATTGCGGTCTCTTATTTGCTTCCTGTTTCATTGTATCCTGTGATACTTTTAAATGCTGTCTAGTCAACTCTATTTAATCGTTCTCTAAAATTTGACACACTGTCCAAATAGGTGGTCTTTGAATTCTGACTTATTAATTTCTCCTTAATCAATCTTAACGGTCCTTTTACTTCATGCACAAAAATTAATTCAAATGGACTGAATTTGGTCTATTAATTCGGTGCATCTCTGATCGCAAAAAGTACAAATGGAACTCCCTTATCCCAATCATCTGGATAATCCTGACCATAAGCCCGCAACATGGTCTTTAGTGTTTGATGCCAGAATCCTGTGATTCTGGATGGTACGCAGTAGATTTGAATTGCTTTATTCCCAAGTTATCCATTCAAGGATATTGAAATTTGATCCTTGATCTGACTGGACCTCTATTGGCAGTCCACATCTAGTTTTTAAAAAATTAAATAATTCTTCCATAACCCTTTTAGCTATGTTGCGTAATGGGATTGCCTCTGGAAATCAAATTGACACATCCATTATTGTTAATAAATACTGAATACCACTTTTTGCTTGAGGTAGGGGACCTACGCAATCAGTCAAGACTCTTGTGAAAGCTTCCTCAAATGCTGGAATAGGTATTAGAGGTGCAGGTTTTGTTACTGCCTGTGGTTTTCCGATTAGCTGGCACGTATGACACATCTAGAAAAATTCAACTACATCTTTGTGTAGTCCAGGCCAATAAAAATGTGTATTTTTGCCTGTGTTTTCCTCACCCCTAAATGACCTCCAAGTCACAGCTCATGTGCCACTCACAGCACCTCCTTTCTATACCCTACTGGCAAAACAATTTGATGAATCTCTGCCCATTTCTCATCTACTTGAATTGTGGTGGTCTCCAATGTCTCATTAAGACATCATTTGTTAAGTAATTACAGGGATGCATTCACTTTCCTTCTCTGTAAATGCCTTTTGATACAACGGTTTTAACTCCTCATCTTTCTGCTGTAATTCAATAAGTGTAGTAGAGCTAATGATGTTTACCTATTTGCTCTTGCTATGTGCCACTTATCTGATCAAAAAAGGTCTCTGATAATGCTATGTCTGCTTCCTTCTCTGTGCCTTTTGATCCCTCCTGCTTCAACTTTTGCCTCTGTGATCTTGTGATCACATAATTAGAGAAAATTCCTGGAAAAACATTATTGTGAAGAGTGGCCTGCATCTCCACTGGCTCTTCAACCAGAGTAGGCAGCATGCCCACCAGTGAATCAGGTATATCGTTTGCAAGGACAAATTGTATTCCTGGAGCTGAGTGTTTGTCCAGTACTCCTATCACAAGGTCTCCACTCTGTCTCCCCTCACTGTACATAATTGAGAACTTTGTCTCACCATGAATTCCTGAGGCAGTTGTCTAACTTCCCTTGTGCTTTTTGTTACTAGTCCAACAAAACCTCCAGGCTTGTCTGGTTTTCCTACATCTAGCTTTCTCATAGCCCACTAATACTGTGATTTTCGTGTGGCCCATTATTACAATGAAAACATCTGAGCTTTTAACTCCTTTGTCTCCCTCAAGGGTTTCCTTTTTACCTGTCTTAAATTATCATTATGAATCTTCACTGAGATCTACCTTTCCCTTTCCACATGAGAATTTCTCTTTGCCCTAATTTATATCCCTCCTTGACTGAAATTGATTCTGGAAGCCAAACCGAGTTTTATGGACCAGCTCATAACCATCAGTCACTTCAGCTGCTAACCTTGCTGTTTTAACGCCCTGCTTTTCCACATGAGTTCGCACTAAAGGCAGTGAATTTTTGAATTCCTCCAAAATAATTACCTCGCTAAGGGCATCATAGGTTTGCTTGATTTTTAAAGCTCTTATCCATCGATCGAAATTATTGTTTTGATCCTTTCAAATTCAATATAGGTTTAACCAGGGTCCCTCCTTAGATTCCTGAAATGTTGTCTATAGGCTTCTGATACAGGCTCATATGCATTTAAGGTGGCTTTTTTCACCACCTCCTACTCCCCATCATCCTCTGATAGTGATGCGAATACCTCATGAGCCCTACCTACAAGTTTCATTACCTAGAACAAAACTCACATTGCCATTGGCCACTGCATTTGTGGCCACCTTTTCACATCCTTCTCATCAAATTTAGGCAATGCTTGAACATACTTAAACAGTTTCTCATTAGGCTTCTGACTACCATGGGTTTGCTCATCCTCACTCTCTTTCTCACTAAGCTTACCCTCAGCCTTTATCTCCTGCCTTTTAAGCTGACTTTCCTTTTTTTAAGTGCCAGTTTTGAAGTTCAAAAGCTCTCTTTTTCTTTCCCTTTCTCTGCTCGCGCTCTTCTTCTTTCCCCCCCCCCCCCCAACACTACTTCTGCTCTTTCTTCCCCCCTCTGCTGCTGAAACTCAAACCGTTTCATTTCTGCTGCCCTTTCCTCATCTCTCATGTCTAACTCTAGCTGCTTTATTTGCAATTGAATTCTTGCCATCTCTATAGATTCTGATGGTTTCTCCAGCAAGTTTTAAATGCTGGGCTATTCCTGTAATTGTCTCTCCTTTCCTCATAGAAGCAAGCAGTTCCAATTCCAGCACCTCTACTAATTCCTGTAGCCTGGTATTATTCACTTTTTGCGTCACTTCCCAAGTCACTGAATCCAGTTCCAGAAAACTTTGGTGACTGAAAGAGCCCTTACTATCCAAAGCTTTGTCTAGCCAACCAAACTAGCACTACCAGTTGCTGTTTAAAATCCCACAAAGAGCCCCCAGTCTGTTAGGGACTAGGCCAGACCACTCATAACATTCTTGAGCAGGCAGCCCAGACCATAACTTTGCAATTTGTTTTGGTAAGTGTACAGTGAAAGTTACCCAGAGTGAGGTAACTAAGTTGACTACTAGATTTTAATACAGACAAAAATTTATTCACAAAATTACACAATGAAACACAGAACAGAATAAAGAACCCCTACAGAATTCAGTCTATCCAAACTAGACTTGATTATACTGTTCCAAATATACACAACAGTCCCAGTAAGCAAACCCCTTTAAAAACTATTACAAATGTTTACAAGTTGAAGTTAGAGAGAGAGAGAGAGAGTGTTTCCACACAGCTCACTGTTGAACTCCCCACCAATTCTGAACTGAACTAAACTGCTCAGCTAGAGAGCTGACTGCTCCCCTTTCATTCTACAGATCATTTCTAAAACATGACCACTTTGGCTTGAAGTCTCATCTGTTTGCATATAAACAAAAGGCCTCTCAAAATCCTTTTCATCCCTGTACCAAACCAGTCTGATCGGAGCCTGGCCTGGTTTATTACCCCTCTGGGAAAAAATCAAGGACAGAGTATCTTTGAGCCAGGGAATAACTTTTAGAAACAAAAGACTTAGCTTTGTGGTAATGAATCCATGCTGACTCTGCTTGTTTGTATTATATGTTTCAAAACGTTTTGCTATTACATCCCTTATAAGAGAGACCCTAGCACTTCCTCAATATCAGATGTTAAGCTATTATCATTTTTTTTTTGGTCTCGTTTGTGTTTTGTCGTTGGATCTCTGTTTACAATCTATAATGATTTAGCAGTTTTCTAATCCTCTGGGACTTTTTCCAGAATCAAGGCATTCTTGGAAGTCTGTTTTCTTGTTAACCACTTCATTTAGTATTGAAATGTTATTGGTGCTTTCTCCTTTGAAAAGTATCTACTTAATGACTCTGCCATTTCCTGTCTCCCCATTATTATGTCACCAGCCTCATTCTCTTAGGGTCCTATGTTCACTTTGGCCACTCTCCCTTCATATGTTTAGGGGAGCTGTCGCTGTCAGTTTTGATATTACTTGCTATTTTGCCCTCATTTTATTTTCTCCTGTTTTGTTTTTGGTTATCTATGGGTAACTTTTAAAAATCAACCAATATTCTGGCTTAACACACTAATTTTTGCCATATTGTTTGCTCTTTTGTTTTCTTTCAATTTGACACGATTCTTAATACTTTGGTTAACTATAGTTGGTTTATCCCCTTTCTCAAATCCTTCGCCCTCACTGTGATTTATCTTTGAATCCTGAAAGTTTATCTGCCAGTATTCAAACTTTTTTTTTTGCTAAACTCCTTTCCCAATCTACTACAGCCAACTCTCATCATCTTCCCTGTTTTTAAGTTTAGCACATTTTTTTCTGACCCAAGGTTCTCCCCCTCAAGCTGAATGCTAAATTCTGCTATTTAATTGATGCTGATTCCTCATGGATCTTTTACTTTGGGATTATTCATTGAATCTACCTCATTGTATGTTTACCAATTCAAAATAGCCTGCTCCCTGGCAAGATCCTTAGCATATTCTTGGAATCTATCCCAAAGGCACTTTGTGAATTCTTCGTAGTGACTGTCTGTCTGTCTCTGCACATTTGATTTTCCCAATTCATGTGAAGATATAAATTACCCATGATTAATATGCTACCTTTAAACTCCTTCATTATCTCCCTGATTTACTCTTTGTCTTATGTCTTATATTATGGCTACTGTTAGGAGGTCTAAAACTACTCCCACTACCATCTTCCTCCTCGTTATTTCTTAGCCTGTAGAATCCATATGGATTCTACATCTTCCAATCCAAGATCAATTCTTGCTATCATTCATTCCATCTTGTACTTGAAAAGTTACCCCACTACCCTTTCCTTTCTGTCTGTCCTTTTAAAAAGACACTTACCCCTTTAACATCTCTAATCTTATAGCCCCTACTAGAACACACTTCATATTCCATAAACTGATGACAGCTGCCCCCCTCAATAGTACACTTTCTAATTGGCTGAAAACATCACCAACAGTTATCTTAACATTGACATAACAGGCCAAAAAAGGTGTCTCCATAGAGGTTTACAAAATTGAGGGGCATAGATAGAATAAATAGACAAAGTCTTTTCCCTGGCGTCGGGGAGTTCAGAACTAGAGGGCATAGATTTAGGGTGAGAAGGGAAAGATATAAAAGAGACCTAAGGGGCAACTTTTTCACATAGAGGGTGGTACATGTATAAAATGAGCTGCCAGAGGATGTGGTGGAGGCTGGTACAATTGCGACATTTAAGAGGCATTTGGATGGGCATATAAATAGGAAGGGTTTGGAGGGATATGGGCCAGGTGCTGGCAGGTGGCACTATATTGGGTTGGGATATCTGGTCGGCATGGACGTATTGGACCGAAGGGTCTGTTTCCATGCTGTACATCTCTGACTCTATTGCAGTCCCAGATTTTAATCTTCGACTTCCAGAGTTTTTTAAAGCATGGAGAGAGACCTTTTTTTGGCCTGTTATGTCAATGTTGGTCATCAAACACCTATCTATTCTCCCACTTTCCAATGCTTAGTTTGTAACCTGGGATGGCATTTCAAGTGCTCTTCTAAATTGTTCTTGCATGTTTTGAGTGTTCCCCTCTACTACCCTTTTTAGACAGTAAGTTTCAGGTGCCCACCACCATCTGTGTGAAAAGATTGTTTTCTCAAATCCTCTCAACCTCCTGAAGCTTGAAGCTGTGCTCCAGTTATTGACCCCTCTACTAACTGACACAGGTTCTTCCTATCTATACTTTGTAAACCTCAAACAATTGTCCCAATCAGAGCCTATGTTCTTAGAAACACAACTCTTGCCAATCTTCATAGTAGATTTACTTCAGCCAAGGTAACAATCTGCTGAATCTCCTCTGCATCCATTTCTAGTGCAATCACATTCTTCTAATAGTGTGACAATTGAAGTTCTATAAGCTCCATCATTACTAGCATTCCTGCTAAGCTGGTTGTTTCTGTAGAGATCTGTGAGGTTGATGTGCATCTGGAACCAGATGTGAATGGTGCTAGCGTGCAATTGATGTGTGCAGACTGGTGCAGCAGCTGTATGCAGCTTAGAAAGAAACCTTATCATGATCTCTCTCTTGTATTGAATGACTTGGTGAATGATGGTAACTATCCCATACCACCTTAACTACATTATTTATTTGTCTGTCCTGCTGCCTTCAAGGATCTATGGATATGTACAAAATATGAAACTTTGCTCTTTCTAGGGTCTTACCATTCAATGTATACTCACTTGTCTTGTTCACCCTCCGAAATTGCATCAGCTCATAATCATCAGGATTAAGTTTCACTTGCCACTGTTCAGCCCATTTAACTAACCCTTCCATATTGTCTGGTTTCTAGACAGGTTTCCCTTATCTGCTTCACAAATTATGTCCTCAGAAATGATAAATTTATCAAACAGGATTTCACTTTTGTAAAACTATTTTGTATCGTTCAACTAGCACTATTCTTGGTGTGTTTTAAGTTTTCTTTAATAATTAACACCAGCACTTACCCAACCACTGACGTTAGGCTATCTGGCCTGTAGTTCCTGATCTTTCTCTCTCCCTTCTTTCTTGAATACCAGTGTTACACTTGCTAACTCCCAATCTGCTGAGATCATTCTAGAATCTAGAGAATTTTGGAAAATTATGGCAGATCCTCTATCTCTGCAGTTATCACTTTTAGAACGTTATGATCTGTTGCCCTACATTCAAGCAATTTCTTTATATTTTGGATGAGTTTCTTCAATTTTGCTGTTAATTATATTTATGTCCTCGCTCTATCACCTAGTTTACCATCTAATTCCAGTATGTAATTCATTTCTTCCAAAGTAAAGACCTGTTTTGAGTGTACAATACAACATTGGTGTTCAAGTTGAAGCTTAAGATTCTGCAGGGTATATGGCTAATGGCAAAGGCCATGATTATGGCAGACTAGGACAAGCATTTGTACATGATTGCATTTCAGTCCAAACATCCCCGAAAATATTAAAAAATAGCATGCATTGCCATGTACATTTTGTAGTTACCCACTTTAACGATGACCTGCAATTATTCTTCTGATGCCTTGGCAATTCATTATTTCGCTAATAGTTTGAGTATGATTGCACACAGTTCTTAAATCTTGCTGGTCTCATAATGGTACTTAGGCAATTAACAAGAAAAACATGCATATCTACATGTTGTTTCACCAGAGTGTCTCTTCTGCATTATTTGTTGTTGCTGTCTTAGTTTTATTTCTGTTGTGTTCCTATGGACCTCTGGGTCTGATGGTTAATGTATGTTCTGTGACAGTGTAATGTTCGTTTCTTCCTAATCAGCCACCTGCAACTGAAGAAAATTTTTTGTAGTTGAGCGTGCAGTTTTGATGGTATAACTGGTTTTTCATTTTCCATGTACAATTGCATTGTCAACTGCTCCACACCGATCTCAAGCTACCAATTGAGCTGGATTTAGTTGAGATTGTTTAATGTTTGAACTCTAACTGACTCTCCGATACTCCAATTCTGGCAATGGTTTACATGTCAGCTATGACTACTTCTGGCTTCAGTAGCTTTTTACTCTTGAAAGAGAAATATGTGAACAGCATGACAAAGACCTTTTGTATTGGATTACTTTTCATCTCTTCAGCAGTTGCTTTACACTCAAGGATTGCCTTGTATACATTCCTGATTAAGAGCTTATGCCCGAAATGTCGACTCTCCTATTCCTCAGATGCTGCCTGACCTGTTGTGCTTTTCCAGCACCACGCTTTTTAAATCGGATCTGCAGTCCTCGCTTTCTCCTTGCATACATTCATGTTGGATTTGTTGGATTCTTGATGATCACTTTGGTGATTATCACTGCATGCCTCAGCCTTTTGATTTGTCAGGGATGAGTGTGGAGATATGTGGTGCTGAGTTCTTTTCTTGAATCTTTCATGAAGTGATTGAATTCTTCCCTCATGAACTAAGAACCATTGACACTCGTGACAGTATCAGGAGTACTACAGCTGAAGTATGCTTTTCAGCTTGCATCAGTGTCAGTGGTAGTTATTGAATTCACCTGGTCTGTTTCCCAGTAGTTAGAATAGTAGTTTACTGTGATAAGATGATCAGTTCCCATAAGTGTGACAATATCTACTCCCAAGCTTCATCCATTTTCATTCTAGGATTTTGTATCAGCAGCTCTCGAGCTTGCTACTCAAGCACCACACTGGCTGACTGGGTCCTTGATTTTATTGCTAGAGTTTGGCCAATACAGCACATCTCTTGACTTAGTCATTCTTGACCAATTCCTTTAATGGTTTGTTTCCATGTGCTCGAGCAACTCTTCTCATAATTCCTTTGGATAATTAGATTAGATTACCTACAGTGTGGAAACAGACCCTTCAGCCCAACCAGTCCACACCGATTCTCTGAAGAATAACCCACACAGACCCACTTCCCCTCTGACTAATGACCTAACACTATGGGCAATTTAGCATGGCCAATTTACCTAACCCGCACATCTTTGGACTGTAGTTCCTTTGTACAAAATTGTTATCTTGGGCTGTAAATTAATCTTTATATGTCCAATATACTCTATATAGCAACAGGGGAAGAAGGAAGCTTGCTTAAGGTTAAGGAGATAAGGTTTAGACAGGGGTTTTAGAGGGTTACAAGGTAGCCAGGAAGGAACTGAAGAATGGATTTAGGAGAGCTAGAAGGGGGCATGAAAAAGTTTTAGTGGGTAGGATTAAGGAAAACCTTAGGGTGCTTTGCACTTATGTGAGGAACAAGAGAATGGCCAGAGTGAGGGTAGGGCCGATCAGGGATAGTGAAGAGAACTTGTGCCTGTATTTGGAGGAAGTAGGGGATGTCCTTAATGAATATTTTACTTCTGTATTCACTACTGACGTTTCTGAGCACAGTGTGAAACAGACTGATGCGCTAGAACAGGTTGTTAGGAAGGAGGATGCACAGAAAATTTTGAAAAACAGAAGGATAGTTAATTCACCTGGGCCAGATGGGATATACCCTAGGGTTACTACGGGAAGAGATTGCTGCACCTTTTGGTGGTGATCTTTCTGTCCTCGCTGTCCACTGGAGTAATACTAGATGATTGGAGGATGGCAAATGTTATTCCCTTGTTGAAGGGAATAGGGATAACCCTGAGAATTACAGACTAGTCAGTCTCATGTCAGTGCTGGGCAAAGTATTCAAGAGGATTCTGAGATACAGGATTTATGATTATCTGGAAAAAAACCATGGTTTTGATTAGAGATAGTCAGCATAACTTTTTGAATTCTCTTGAGGATGTAACAAAATGCCTTGATGAAGGTAGAGCAGTGGATGTGGATTTTAGCAAGGCATATGATAAGGTTCCCCATGGTAGGCTCATTAAGTAAGGAGGCATAGGATACAGGGAAATCTGGCTGTCTGAATACAGAATTGGTTGGCCCATAGAGGGTAGATCAAAAGTATTCAGCCTGGAGCTTGGTGACCTATGGTGTTCCATAGGGATCAGTCCTGGGACCTCTGCTCTGATTTTTATAAATGACTTGGATGAGGAAGTGGAAGGGTGGCTTAATAAGTTTGCTGATGACACTAGGGTTAGTGGAGTTGTAGATAGTGTAGAGGGCTGATGTAGGTTGCCACGGGGCATTGACGGGATGCAGAATTGGGCTGAGAAATGGCAGATGGAGTTAGACATGAAAAAATGTGAAGTCATTCACTTTGGAAGGTTGAATGCAGAATGCAGGGTTAAATACAGGATTCTCAGCAGTGTGGAGGAACAAAGGGATCTTGGGGGTTGATAGGGTTGTTGAGAAGGTGAATGGTGTGTCTGCTTTCATTAGCAGGAGGATTGAGTTGAAGAGCCACAAGATTATGCTGCAACTCCAAAGATCCCTGGTTAGACCACACTTGGAATATTGTGTTCTGTTCTGGTCACCTCCATAGGAAAGATGTGGAAGCTTTAGAGATGGTGCAAAGGAGATTTACCAGGATGCTGCCTGGACTAGAGGGCATGTCTTAGGTTAAGGGAGCTAGGGCTTTTCTCATTGAAGTGAAGAAGAATGAGAGGTGATTTGATAGAGGTGTACAAGATGTTGAGGGGCATAGAGCAGATGGCCAGAGACTTTCTCATGGTGGAAAAGTCTATCACGAGGGGGCATAATTTTAAGGTGATTGAAGGAAGGTTTTGGGGCGATGTCAGAGGTAGGTTCTTTACACAGAATGGTGGGTGAATGGAATGCACTGCCAGCAGTTGTAGTAGACTAACATCCATTAGGGACATTTAAGCGACTCTTGGATAGGCACATGCATGATGGTACAATGAAGGATATGTAGATTAGTCTGATCTTAGAATAGGATGAAAGGCCAGCACAACATCGAAGGCCGAAGAGCCTGCACTGTGCTGGACTGTTCAATGTTCTGTGTTTATGTATTTGCTCTTTGGTCAGTGTTTTATCGTTGTCACTTGCAATAGTTGGAGATTTACATCTTAGATGGCATGCTTAATTTAAGCATTCAATGTCTGTGCTGGGTTGATTACTTCCACAGCTTGGCAAACTGCTGCTCCACATTGAACCTGAAAGATGTCATGTTCTGTTGTAGCATCCTCCACTTTTTTCATTTGGAGAGGTGCTCTCGACAGCATGTCTGCAATATCCATCTGCTTCTCTTACTTTAATGTTATATCTTGATGATATTTCTGTACTCAGCAACATTCTTTGCAGAGGCTTTGAAGCAGCTAGTAGCAGTTTGCAGAAAATGTTTTGAAATGGCTTTTAGTTGGACTTCACTGTCCAAGCAGATATTTGTGAAAATGTTCACAGGCAAGGACAATGGCTAGCTCTATCTCAATCTAAGCATAAGGTCCTGTTAATGCTAGCATCTAGCTGTGAATAGATTAAGCTTGCTGCATTAAAGTTGCTCCAAGTCCTGACTTGTTGGAATCACCCTGTAGGGCGAATTCATCACTTTATATTGTAGTCTTTTAGCACCGGCATTGCTGACACATGCAGCTTGATTTTAGTAAATGTTGCTTTTTGTTCTATACCCTGATATCATTTGCACATCTTGGTTATGAGCCAGCATAATACATTACATTAGATTAGATTCCCTACAGTGTGAAAACAGGCCCTTCAGCCCAACCAGTCCACACTGACCCTCCGAAGAGTAACCCACCCAGGCCCATTTCCCTCTGACTGATGCACCTAACACTATGGGCAATTTAGCATGGCCAATTCACCTGACCTGCACATCTTTGGACTATTGGAGGAAAACTGAGCACCCAGAGGAAACCCACGCAGACACGGGGGGAATGTGCAAACTCCACACAGACAAGTCACATAAGGCTGGAATCGAACCTGGGACCCTGGTGCTGTGAGGTAGCAGTGCTAATCACTGAGCCACTGTGCTGCCCCATATTTGTGATGATGGATGGGCCAATACTTTTTCAAATAGTTCACAAATCCAGCCAATCTGTGCAGTACTTTTAAATCTAATGGTCGCTGCTACAGCTCTCATCTCAAAATCTAGGTAACGATCTTTCTAGGTGAAGCACATAGCCTATGTTCTTGACTTCAGGGAACATATTTCTTTTTCTTCTTCGACTTCAAGTTCACCTCTGTCAATCAGTCGCACCAGATTTTGATCTAGGTGAGCAATAAATTCTTCTCTTGTGTTTCCAATCCATAAATTAGCAGATCATTCATTGGAGCTTCCTCGGGAAGATCACTAACTGTCTTATGTTGATATTCTTCTAGAATAGTGAAAATGCCAAACAGCATACGCAGTTATCTGTATTTCCTCCAGGGTGGTTCAGAATGTAGTTAGAAAGTTGCTACTTTCATCTAGTTTCACTTGCCAGTAACCATTTTTCACACCTCGGATGGTGAAGATTATTACCTTTGCGAGTTGTGACATAATTCCTTCTGTGTTTTACGTGGGGTAGTGATATCTCTTTAGGGCTTTACTTAGATCCAATGGGTCATTGCATATTCTCAATCACCAGGATGTTCCGCTGCTGCCATATTGCTCATCCAGTGTGCAGAAGCTTTCACTTTTTTTCCAACTCTCTTATATCTTGTCTTTAAGGCAGGCCTCCAAGGCAGCTGGAACTTTCCTTTACAAATGCTAAACTGATTTTACATTTTCATCCCCTTCAACATAATATTCTCATGGAAAACATCCCAACCCTGGGAACACATCTTTGTTCTGATATTACTTGATGCAGCAGTGTCTTTCAGACATTTTATACTGGCCCACTGTTGTTCTTCTGCAATCCTCATTCCCGTGTACTCAAACCATGTCTCACCTGTTGACCTGACTGAACCAACTTGTTGGATAGAATATAGCGGATTCATCAGAATCTTCAGCCACTAGCTCTACAGTGGCCACATCTACCTGTTTGTTGCTCGTATTCTTTATCATATGCCTGTGCACAAAGTTATACAGCTTTTTGCAGTAAGAACCTGGTTTCACCTCACTCAACATGGCTTCTTTTCTTCTGCACTGGGTTTGCCTTTTGTGACTTTATTACCATGTGTGCCTGGAGTATCTGTCAGCTTAATGCAATACCTGGTCTGTTTTGCTGTGAACGAGATTGCAGATAACACTAAAGTGAGTGGTATAGCAAAGTCTGCAGAGGGATATGAATAGATTGAGTGGGCAAGGGTCTCTCAAGGGGTGAAGTGTAAAAATAGGGAGGTTATGCTGCAGCTCTTTAGGGTGCTCATGAGGCCACACCTGGAATATTGTGTACAGTTTTATTCTCCTTGCACAAGAAAGGATGTATTGGCACTGGAGGGTGTGCAGACGAGGTTCTTTAAGTTGATTCCAGAATTGGGGGGGGTTGGCTTATGCCGAGAGATTGAGTAGACCGAGACTATACTCATTGGAATTTAGGAGGATGAGAGGGGATCCTATTGAAAATACAAAATGCAAAGGGAATAGATAAGATAGAAGCAGAAAAGTTGTTTCCACTGGTGAGTGGAGCTAAACGTAGGGGGCATAGTTTTGAGGAGAAATGTCTTCACCCAAAGGGTTGTGAATCTGTGGAATTCCCTGCCCAGTGAAGTATTTGAGGTTATTACTCTTTGTTTTTAAAGCAAAATCTAAGGGGGCAGATGGCTTACTCCTCCTATTTCTTATGTTCTTGTGCTCTAGCTGTTGATTTAAAATCTCGATGCTTCTATACTGGATAATTGCTCTGCTGAGTGTAAATTTGTCTTCATGCGGTAGGCATGCTTTTGCTGTTGAATCCCTTATTCTTAATGCAAGCCATCTCTAATGACCTCATCCTTTTAATTGTATAAATTTATAGGTTACTGCAAGCTGAGTTAATGATGTTACATAATGATCACTGGACTCTCTTTCACTTTGTTCTGTAGTATTGCATATGTACCGTTCATGCATAATGCTTATGTGGCTGAAAGCATGCCTTCAAAGCTTTTAACATTTTTGACTTTTTTTTCTATGTTTCAAAGCAGCCACTGTCTGACTATCTTAGGAGTGTAGCAATTTGTATTGTTCTGATTTGTTCAGTAAATCTGTAGCCATTGCATAATTCTGCCATTTGTGGTGATGATGCTCCTTTAGCAAGGTTATGGTTTCCTTGGGTTTTTTTCCAAGAGAGGTCGTAAAAGGCACAGACTCTGAAAGTGTTTTAGGGCCAATTTGATTTATAGGTAACAGATACCACATCAGGCAAAAGGCTTTTAAGTTTAAAAAAAACACTAATACAATGAAAGGGGAGTGGCCAGTTCTCCTAGCTCAGCTCTTCTCTGGTTTGGTTTAGTCTGGCTATTCACTGAAACCAGTCAGGCAGTTGTGAAGCTGCTGAATCCACAGAATCATGTACATGCTGAACTTTCTAACGTCTCTCCTGTAAGACCCTGTGTTTGATTTTACATTTTGTGCCAAGGGGTGTTTATGGGGATTGTTACAAGTATTTCGAACAGCAGCATTAACTGTTCATTTGGGTTTTTGGATAGATTAAGTTATTTATTCTCCTTTGTGTTCCATTCAGTAATCTTGTAAATAAATTATTTCATTTAAAACAAAGTGGTTTAGCCAACGGTATCTCTCGTGGAATATCCGTGTTACACCTACAGTTCTACAGTTTGTTCTACAGTTCCAAATTGGGATTAGGGTTGCTGGACTTGAAGGCAGCAAATGGTAGGTGTTCGTGTTTTTTGTTCTGGGTGTTGAATTCAGTTGGTTTAAACAGTGCAGAATAGAAATTCCAAGGAGTGAACCCATCATATTTTGGTTACCTAAAATGTTAAAGATAGTATCTCGTTTGAGTAAAAAACATAATTATGCAAACATGGGTGGTAGATCAGAAGGTTAGATAGAAGAGAATATAAAGACAAAGCAAAAAAAATGAAATGAGTAATAAAAAGGAAGGAAAAGGAAAAGAGGAGAAAAATCTGGCTAAATACAGAAACACATAGTCAGCGTTTCTATAAATTCATTTCAAGTTACCAAAGTGCATTTCAAATTGATAGAAAGTTTTGGAAAATTAATGGAAAATAGAGATGGCAAATAAACTGAGCAAGTTTTTTTTTAAATTTGTTCATGGGATGTGGACATTGCTGGCTAAGCCAGCATTTATTGCCTGTTCCTTTGATCCGAGTGGCTTGTTAGGACCATTGAGGGCAGTTAGGAGCCAACTACATTATAATGGGTCTAGAGTTGCATGTAAAGACAACATTTCCTTCTATAAAAGGCATGATCAAACAAGATGGATTCTTATAGCAATCATTACATAGTTGCTACCAGGCCAGCTTTTAATTTCAGTCTTTTACTGCATTCAAATTTTGTTATCTGTCATGATGTGATTTCAGTTGAGAGAGTGGTGCTGGAAAAGCCCAGCAAGTCAGGCAGCATCTAAGGAGTAGGAGAATCAGTGTTTCAGGCATAAACCCTTTATCAATGCAGTAGGAGTCAATTCTCCTGCTCTTTGGATGCTGCCTGACCTGCTGTGTTTTTCCAGCAGCGCACTCTCAACTCTGATCTGCAGCATCTACAGTCCTTGCTTTCTCCATGGTGTGATTTGAACCCATGTTCCCAGAGCACGATCTTGGGGTTCTGGATTACTAGCCCAGTGACATTGCCACTATACCACTGCCTCTCCATTGATGATGCAGAACAGTTAGGACCGAGGTATGAAGAGAAAACGAGACTGCAAAGAGATATTGATAGGTTAATTGTCTATTTTAGCAGGGAAAATAAATTTAACTGGTGAGAGATTGCAGAGCTCTGAGATGCAGAGGGACTTTGTTGTCCTCATGCTTGAATTGTAAAAAGCTAGCATGCAGATACAGCAAGTAATACAAAACAAATGGCCTTCACTGCAACAGGGAGTTGATTACAAGAAGGGAGGTTATGGTTTATTTATACAGGGTACTGGTGAGTCCACATCTGAGTTGAAAAATGTGGTGCTGGAAAACACAACAGGCCAGGCAGCATCCGAAGAGCAGGAGAATCGACGTTTCGGGCATGAGCTCTTCTTCAGGAAGGGCTTATGCCCGAAACGTCTATTCTCCTGCTCCTTGGATGCTGCCTAGCCTGCTGTGTTTTTCCAGCACCACATTTTTCAACTCTGGTACTCCAGCATCTGCAGTCCTCACTTTCTCCTAGTCCACATCTGGAGTACTATGCACAGTATTCGTCCCTTATTAGTGAAAAAGATGTAAATTTATTAGAAACAGTTCAGAGAAGATTCACTTGATTAATGGTTGGAAGGGAATGTTGTCTAATGAGAAAAGATTGGACAATCTAGGCTTGTTTGTACTGGAGTTTGGAAGAATAAGCGGTGACTTAATTGAAACATGGAAGATTGAGTGTTCTTGACTGGTTAGATGCAGAGAAGATGTTTTCTATTATGGGAGCACCATAGCTAAGGATCACTATTTATAAATTAAGTATCACTCCTTTCAGATGGAGATGCGAAGACATTTCTGCTCTAGAGGGTTGAGTAGCTTTGGAACTCCCCTTCAAAAAGTGGTGGAAGCAGAGTCTTTGAATATCTTTAAGACAGAGGTAGATTCCTGAGAACCAGTGCAATGTTATTGTATGTTGGCAGGAATATAAAATAATCAGACAGCCATAATTTTATTGAATTGTGGGACCGGGTTAATGTGTTGAATGGCCTTTTCCTGCTCCAAATTTGCATCTTTTGTATGATTTCTCCTGTCTCTGCTTCTAAGGTATCAAAATTTATTCTAGCTCCTTTTTTTCCCACATGCATGTCAAAGCTCTTGCAATGTTTTTAAACTCCTGACTGGTTTATTTTCATTCTACGTTTTCTCTTTTTATCAACTTTTTTACTGGCCCTTTTTCTGGTTTCTGGAACACTTTCATTCCCCTGACTTATTATTATCTATGTTCACACATTAAAAACCACTTCTTCTAAACTAATAGAATTTTAACATTCTTAGGCCACAGATGTACCTTTTTTTTTGTTGTTTGTTTTTCAGTGGAATGTAATTCTTCAAATGCTTCACAATGTTTATTCACAACTATTCATTTTAATCTGCTTAGCTAATCAATAGTCAGCTCCCCCTTAAACCTATATAATTATCTTTAATATTCTTTTTTTTGTATGATCAAAGTGTGTTATTTTCAAACCTAATGTGGAACTGAATTGTTATGATTACTGTTTCCTAGTGGATCTTTTACTGTTCTTTATCAATGAACCCACCTGATTCCACAGTACCAGTCCTAAAATAGTTGTTTGTACTAAAAAAATCGCTCCAGGAAGCGGTCACCAAACTATTCTATGACTAATAATTCAAACCACCTTTTCCAATTTTATGGAGTCTGTTTGAAGATTAAGAGGTCCTCTATAAATATTACATTGCCTTTGTGATAGGTTCTAATAATTCATTGTTCAATGCTCTGTTCAATGGTTCAATTTGCATAAGGGAGAACCAAAGATTACATTTTAGTGTTTTTTAGCCTTGCAATTTATAATTTCCACCCATACTGATTTAACTTGAATTTCTGAGCTAAACTTCTTTCTTACTGGTATCCTTTTGATCAAACTTTATCATCAGCACATTCCCCCCCCCCCCCCCCCCTTTCACTGTACCTGTCCCTGAAATGTGTAGTCTAGAATATGTATTTACCAACTTTGATCATCTTACACGCTCTTCCCCCATTTATTTCTCAACCCCATTTTCCCCCTACCCAGCCCTGGTGAAGGGTTAAGCCTGAAACATTGAATCTTTTTTTTCTCCTCAGATACTGTCTAACCTGCTATGCTTTTTGCAGTATCAAATTTTATCAGCTTTGATTATTTTATAGTTGTTATATTGCCATATAATGGCAACTAAATCTAAACAATTTATTTGTATTATTTGCATGCACTCTATTCTCTGAAGCACTATTACTGGTAAATTCTGCCGTTTTTATTTGCTTTCAATGATAGCAATGTATTTTTCAACTGCCTCTACTTTGTTTGGCTGTCTAAAATTCCCTCCTCTAGTTGGAAAAATGTCAACTGTTTTTTTTGTCGACTTTTATGTTCCGTTCCTCCTTGTTATTATCTGGCTGTTATTATTACTGCCTTTTCCTTTCTCTTTGTCTTTCTCTTTCCACTATCTAAATTTCTGCTTTTCCTAATCTCCCATCAGATCCTCCCCACCCCAACAGCTGTTTAATTCAAAGCCGTCAATGCAGCCTAAGTTATTTGACTCGCTAAGACATTGCAGTGCAGTTCAAATAATTACTGTGCCACAGTATAGATTCTCCTTTCCCCAATACTGTGAATTGAAGCGCATTTTTTCTACACTAGTCTCTGAGACATGCGTCTTATTTACTCTGCCAATTTGCTTCTGGCTCAGGTATAAATCGGACATTATTCTTTGCAATTTAGCAGTTCAATTTAGCTCCTAGTCATTCATACTTGTCCCTCAGCGGAGCTGCCTTTTGTAGTCCTCCTTTATGCTGGTTCATTAGAACTGATCTTTCCACTTCCACTCTGACATTTGGCAATCCTGAAGATAGGACCTTAACCCCTTGGCAAGGACCTAACAACACATCATCAACTATCTCCTAACTATATTGTTCCTTCCTAATACCTTCCACATCATTGTACATCACTTTCAGTCATGACCTCTTGTCCTTGACTACAAATGAAATCTCAAGTACCTAGACTAAAGGGTGTGATTGCCTCTTGGGAAAAGTTAAAGACAAAAAAAGAACTGCAGATGCTGGAATCAAAGGTTGATTAGCAGGAGGCTGGAAGAACACAGCAAACCAGGCAGCATGGTGTAACCCTTCTTCCGTCCTGACGTCCGAAACGTCAACCTCTCCACCTGATGCTTCCTGTCTTGCTATGTTCTTCCAGCCTCCTACTTGCCTATCTTGGAAACACGTGTCCAGGTAACATTTCCCTTCCCTGATATATTGCAGTGGCAGAGGCCCAGCTCATCAACTAAGACAAAGTTCCTCAAGCTGCTGACAGTTGCAGTGGAACGATAAGAAGAGACTAACATTTAATGTTCTGAAGATTGTTTTGTGATGAAAGAGCTTAGGTGTTCATGTACATAGACCTTTGAAACTGGCAAGACCTATTGATAGCGGAAGTAGCAGAGTGCAACAAGTGCTAATTTGAGAATTCTAAGCTTTTGGGAATTTGGTGTAGAGGAAGAAATAGCTGTTTGTTTGTTTTTTTTAGTTCTTTTAAGCCTCCACTAGATATTGAAGCCATTAATTAGGCGAGCAAGTAGGTGATTGACTGGTGAGCTTTAGATTTTATCCCGTCAAATGACGGGAGTAGTTTAAACTGGGGAAATACAGACACAGCTCACTGATTTATAGATCACGCTGGATCAGCATCCACATGCAATAGCTGTAATACATCACCAGGCCTACAATATTTATTTTGTTTTTATTTAGCTAATTAGGTTTAAGTTTGGAAATATATAACAGATAACAGTTGAGTTATGGGATAACAACGAGTTGAACGAAATTCAGTACGAGGCACCCGTACATCTAAAGGGATGCAACAAGTGTGGAATTCAAGAATATAATCATGAAATAAAAATAAATTGAAACATAACTTACCTTGATGTTCTTGCAGAACGTATCGCCTTGTTGAGCTGGATGGGAACTGGGCTACCGCTTGTCCCGGGAGAGAAAGGTTCGATCTCTGTGAAAATCCCTCGTTCTGAAATCCTGTCGAACGCTGCATTTTGAGTCCAGCTTTTGTAGTCAAGCGAGAAAGCGACTTAATGTGTTAAAGACAGTAAATATAATGTTTGTCGATGGGTTTCCAGGGCGATAACGTTCCATACTATAACGAAATGTTCGGAAAATGAACAATTGGAGATTCTGAAGAGGAATTGGCGCATTCCAAGCAACAATTGAAAGTTCCTTCTGGTTGTGACATTCAACAGTTTTTGTAAATTTCGTAGCGGCGGTGTCCATGTATGGAAAATACGTTTGAAATGGTAATTGAAAAAGTGCAAATTTAGGAAATATATCATTATTTGTACAGTGATATTGAGATGCATCTTTAATAACACCTTCCTCTTGTGATCCATGATCTCAGTTCAAATATCCCAGTTTCATCGGCCAATTTTTTCATTTAGTTGCCCAGCTTGTATATTACTGTAAGCGGTGACTTTCAGCATTTATATATTGTGTGGATAGTATTTAGACCAAAATAGTTGAAAAATGTGGTGTTGGAAAAACACAGCAGACCAGGCAGCATCCGAGGAGCAGGAGAATCGACGTTTCCAGGGAGATAACGTTCCATACTCCTGCTCCTCGGATGCTGCCTAGCCTGCTGTGTTTTCCTAGCACCACATTTTTCAACTCTGGTACTCCAGCATCTGCAGTCCTCACTTTTTTTCCTTTAGACCAAAATACTCAAGTACATTATTAGCGGCTGCCCGGAGATTTGAATTCTCCACGTGGCTGAGTAAAATAATGGATTGGAAGTTATGAAAATACTTAAAGAAAATTTAGACTGGTTTGTCGGCTGCTAGGATCATGGGGCCTTGAATGATGGAACTGGGTTGGGACTCTTGATTGTCAGTTTGAGGTAGGAGGACAGAAGCTATTGGTTTGTATCTGCCTGGGATTCCTGGAAACACTATTAAATCCCAGTACCAAGAAGAGCCTGTAGCTATTGGGTTACTCTCCTGGATATTTTCTAATGAACCTGTTTGGAACCTTCACACCTTTGGAACAGGTGGGACTTGGTCTCTTGTCTGAAAGGTAGGAGTATTACCACTGTGCTAACGGGCCCTTTGTAGGTTACATTCCTCTTTTTTTAAACAAAAACTAATTATTTTTATAATCAACTGGTTCAGAGATGTGATCACACACTCTGGAACAGGAATAAAAATCTCTAAACATGAGGTTATAGTCCAACAGGTTTATTTGGAATAGGTGGGACTTGAACCGAGGGGTAGAAATACTACTACTGCCCCAAAGGACCCTATTTAGGTTACTCTCCTAGTTACCAGCTTTAATAAATTTCATGTGTCTGGAAACCCGATCAAAATATTTCTTTGGCGGCTTTATTTATTGCTGCTAGGATGATGGGGGTCGGGCTCACTGGTGATCAAGACCTTTGCATATTTCTGTCAGTAAATTCAATTTGATTTTAAAAAATTATCTCTCCCAGTGTAATTAATATTAAATTTCATAAGCAAATTTAGGAATTATATGTGAACCTCTATAATAGGAGTGTCAGCTGTGACTCAAATGACAGTAAATTCATCTCTTATAAGTCACAAGATTTTGCATTCAAGTCTTCCTCCAGGACTTGAGTAAACAAATCAAGACTGACACTCCAGTGCAGTCCTGAGAGAGAAATTTACTTTCAAAGATACTATTATTTTAAATGAGACATTACACTAAAGAATAGAATTTAGCCATTATCATATTGCTTTTGTGGTAGTTATTCAGCACAAATTTCTACATTACAAAACGAATACACTTGAAAAAGTATTCAATTGGGTATGAAGCACTTTGAGACATCTGCTGATCATGAAAATTGCTTTATAAGTGCAAGTCTTTCTTTATCTATAATTATGGAAAATACTGAAATACACTTCAAGTAATCACAGGAATTTGTTTCATCTTTTGGTGACTTTGAAGAGGTAACCAGCCCATCATTGTGGTGGTTAGCTCTTATAGAACTGTTTGCTAATAGGGTAGACAGCTGGGTCCCATCACAAGAACTTTCTGTGCCAAGTGTGTGTCTTGGTAAAGTGCTTCTAATTAGTCATTTTCAGAATTTCTCGGTTTGACAGCATCAATAGAATTGGCAAAGTTGATAGTGCTCAAGGAGGCTCAGAATTCTGTGGATTGCATATTTCAGCAGATGGTAATCTCACAGCTTCAGAAAGCTTGAGGGAGAGACAGTAAATGGGGGGGATGGAGGGAAAGGTGGGCATACAGGAAGCCCTTAGGATTATAATATGTGCAAGCTAGTATTATCAGTGAAAGTAGTGAGAGCTTAGAGTTTTCAGTCAGAAACAATGAACGCGGAGAACTTATTTCACAGAGAAGTATAATGGACAGAAAAGGAGTTAATGTTACTGGATATTTACTACTATCCACTAAATGTTGAGAAAAAGATTCAAGAGCAAAAGTGTAAGCACATTGCAGAGAACAAATAATGGTCTGCCATAAGGGAATCCAATTGTCTTCATTATTTTCAGCTAGTCAAAATGACTATCCGAATTATTCACTGTCTTTGTCCTTGAATATACAGAAGAACGTTTTTCCTATATTTCCAGTTCAATGGAAAATGAAGCTGTACTGGATCTGGCTCTGGAAAATGAAGTGGAGAAAGTGGAATATGTTACATTTGCTATAATCCCAGCTGATGGTAATACCAGAAACTTCAGATCCCAAAATAAAATTTGACCTAATGGACTATAAGTCTGTTGTTCTTTTTGTTTAAATTGAGATCAGTCACTGGCAGCTTTTTATGAATATGGTCAATGTGCATTTAACAAAATGCTTATTACACAAAATAAAAACAATATTGTACTGTGTGAAAATCATTCAGGCAATTCATTACAAACACCAGACAGAAAGGCTTATCCCTTTGATCCTGGCAGCATCCTTACAGGCACTCCAACCTCAGTCAACAGTCACTCTTAATTCCACATTACAGTTATGTCAGCAAAGCTAAAAGCTTTAATCTGTTTCTTTTAGCAAATTTCTGCACTTTCACTAGAGCTACTTTCTTCCATTAATGTATCTTCCCCAAGAGCCTGAAAACAATATGCTGTTGTAATTCATTTTAGTTAACACAGGTTCCCTAAATTGATATCTTCAGCAATATTGTAGGATGTCTTCTCCTGCCAACAACCCCTCCCAGCTCCCCCTTCTCCCACCTTTTTCCCCCCCCCGCAACCTCCAACCTCCAACCACCACAACCACACACATGCTTGTGCTTCTGAAGTTAACTGGTTTAATGCCAGAGATGAAAGCTTTGTCTGAAGAGAAGAGACTGAGCAGTTTTGGCCTATACTCATTAAAGTTTAGAAGGTTGAGAGGAGACCTAATTGAGGTATATAAGCTGCTAGGGTGGATTGAAGAAGTAGATGTAGTGCAGACATTTCCCTTTGTGGGGTAATTCAGGAATGAGGCAGTCACAGTTTTAGGCTAAGGGATTGCACATTTAAAACAGATGAGGAGGAATAACTACTTTCAAAGGCTCGTGGATTTATGGAGTTCATTACACCACAGTACTCCAGGACACTGAATAAATTTGAGCAGATGAATAGATTTTTAAAAATTTTTAATAGGTTAAAGGTTTACAGGGAGCAGCAAAAAAGTGAAGTTGAGGCTGAGATGAGATCAGCCATAATCATATAATATAATGGAACAGACTTGAGACTGAATTGCCTATTCCTGTTCCTAATTCTTATGTCCTCATAATTTCTTAGCACCTTGGGAGTTCTTACTATCTTTGACTGCCTGTACACTTCTCATTACAGCACCTCTGTCTCATGGACACCTTTCCCCATGAATGAAACTGTTTCTGGTCCCCACTTTCTGGTGCTCATAGAACTCAGAAAACACCTGAGCAATTATTGCCCTCATTGGCTAGTCATTTAGCTGAAATCAGTATTTTTTTTTATTCATTTCTAGGATGTGGCTATCACAGGCTAAGTAAGTATTTATTGCCAATCCCTAATTGCTCAGAGGACAGTTAAGAGTCAAGCATGTTGCTGTGGCTCTGGAGTTGCATGTAGACCAGTCCAGGTAAGGACAGCAGTTTCCTTTCCTAAAGAACATTAGTGAACAGTGGGTTTTTTTTAGATACCATTCTGACCTTGAAATGACTTTCTAACCTTTTCAAAAAAACTCGGATCTTCAGAGAATCTAAGAACTAAAATCCACTTTCCCTACACTTTAGTAGCCAATTTCTCAAATTAATATGATTCTTCACAATGCAGTAAATGGTGATTTAGTAGTAGTGATTATTATGTAAATAAGTTTCAAGGAGCTACTGTGACATAGTCATAGAAATGTACAGCACAGAAACGAGCCTTTGGTTGAACTCGTCCATGCCGACCAGAAATCCTAAATTAATCTAGTCCCATTTGCCAGCATTTGACCCATATCCTCAATGGGCTGAATGACCTAACTTCTGCTCCCATGTGTTATGGTCTTATAGTTTTATATTATAATATTATCAAAGTATTGACCTTTGAGCACAGTCTTTGCAGCTGTCAGCTTAATGTAAGTCTTGAGTTCCATTCTCGAACCTTTTTGAATGTCCAAGACTCTGAAGGAAATCTCAGCCAGCTGTTCAGCTGTTGTCTGAATCCTTAAGATAGGTTTGAACTTAATGACAAAAAGTAATCCTATCATTTAAACTTTCACTGTTTTTCTCAGGATATTCAAATTCTTAACTGCTTGAAGAATATTATTAATTTCATGTTAATGATTAGTCAAAAGAGCCTTTTTAGTTAGTTCACTCTTCTAAAATTTTAAACTTGTCCTTGCTTTCTATTTATTTGTTGTTTTTACTTACTTTCCATTTTTACTTTTTTTTATGCACCACTCACTCACTCACCCACAAGAGACATAAAATCAAGTGCGGGAGTAAGCCATTCAGCCCCTTGAATTCTGTCCCACCCTTCAATAATATCACAGCTGCTCTGATTGTATCCTCATATCTGCATTCCTACCTATCCATTCAACTCCTTACTTAACAGTTTTTGTTTTAAAATATTTGTAGGTGTTTCAACCCACCTTATCCAAAGACCCATGACCTCCTGAGAGAAAGATATTCACTTAGAGATGTACAGCATGGAAACGGACCTTTCAGTCCAATTCTTCCATGCTGACCAGATATTATAAACCTAGTCCCATTTGCCAGCATTTGGTCCATATCCCTCTAAACTCTTCCTATTCACATACCCATCCAAATGCCTCTTAAATGTTGTAATAATACCAGCCTCCACCACTTCCTCTAGCAGCCCATTCTGCATACGCACCACCCTCTGCATGAATTAGTTGCCCCTTAGGTCCCTTTTAAATCTTTTCCCTCTTGCCCTAAACCTATGCCCTCTAGTTCTGAACTCCCCCACCCCAGGGAAAACACCTTGACCATTCACCCTATCCATGCCCCTCATGATTTTATAAACCTCTATAATGTCACCCCTCAACCTCCGATGCTCTAGGGAAGACAGCCCCAGTTTATTTGACCCTATGGGTCAAACTCTCCAACCTAGCAACATCCTTGTAAATCTTTTTCTGTACGCTTTCATGTTTCATACCATCCGTCCTTAAGCAGGGAGGACAGAATTGAATGCAGTGTTCAAAAGCAGCCTAACCAATGTCCTGTACAGCTACAACGTGACCTCCCAACTCCTATTCTCAATCCACTGACCAATCAAGGCAAGCACACCGAATGCCGCCTTCACTATCCTATCTACCTGAGGCTCACTTTCAGGGAACTTTGCACCTGCTCTCCAAGGTCTCTTTGTTCAGCAACACTCTCCAGTGCCTTACCATTAAGTGCATAAGCCCTGATATGTTTTTCCAAAATGTTTATCTAAATTTAAACTCCATTGGCCCATCTGATCAAGATCCCATTGTACTGTGAGGTAGCCTTCCTTTGCTGTCCACAATGCCTCCAATTTTGGTGTCATCTGCAAACTTACTCACCATACCTCATATGTTCACATCAAAATTATTTATATAAATGATGAAAAGCAGTGGAGTTCTAGATTATTACAATAAGAAACATTCTCTCTACTGTCAAAGGCCTTCAAGAGTTTATATGTTTCAATTAAGTCACCCCAACTCATCCGAACAGCAGTTACAAGCCAGACTGTCCTCATAAGGCAACCCACACTTACCTTTTTTTGATGTTTGAGATGGAGTTGAAATACTGTTTGTTGAGAGTATGAATTCTCCTGAGGATGTAGTACAGAGTGGGTCCTTTGCAATTCTGAGAGAGTGTGGCCCTCAGCTGAGGCAGGGCTGACTGTAGAGAGATTAGGTGCCGGCACATTGCTGCAAGCGTGGAGCGGAGGATCTTGAAGGAGAACTGTTGCTGGTGTTTTTGAATCTGTAGCCTGTACTGTTTGTCCTGTTCGGGTCCAAACTCTGCTGGTTTAAACGTGTTCCGGAGTCCGTGTGGGATGAGTTGGTTACGGAGGCAGGCACTGAGGAAGCAAATGTGGCTGTGGTAGCAAGTTTGTTTCAGGACATGGTTGAAGAGCTTCAGGCTCCTCAAATGCTGCCTGAACTGCTGTGCTCTTCCAGCACCACTAATCCAAAATCTGGTTTCCAGCATCTGCAGTCATTTGTCTTCACCTGTTTTAACCCACTTACCTAGCATGAATCTGATAAACCTTCTATGAACTATCTCATACATTTTCAGATGCCTCCTTAAATGAAATGACCAGTGCTGTGTACAGTATTGGAAATGTAAACTCCCTACTTGATTTGTATTCTGGATCTGCATGTAAACATTTTTCAATTCGTGCATAGGGACACCCAAATCCTACTGCAGCTCAGAGCTCTGTAATCTCTCGCCCTTTAAGTAATATGTTTTGTTTCTTATTCTTCCAGCAAAATTAATAGTTTCAGTTTTCTGTATTACATTCCATTTGCCACATCTTTGCCCACTCATTTAACCTATCTAAATATTTTTGTAACCTCCTTCACAGTTTACTTTCCTGTTTATCTTTGTATTACCAACAAATTTTCCATGCGTACCCTTAATTCGTTCACCTAATTTACTTACATATTTACACACATCACATTTCTTGTCAAATAGTTTGTTAAAGAGCATAATGTTTGGAGATAATAAATATTATAATTGTGTTAAGTGATCCACACATTTTAAGAGTACTGAGTGTAGGTAATAGTTGATGCCCACGGCACATGACTTGTTACATTTTGCTAATCTGAAAAAGATCCATTTGGACCTTCTCTGCTTGTAATTAGCCATCCAATTTTCTATCTATGCCAATATGCTACCTTCTATGCCATGAGGTTTTACTTGCCTCAAACTTTATCAAATCTAGGGTAGTATATTCATTTGTTCCCCTTTATGCACCTCATATTACCTTGTCAAAACCTCCAATAGATTGGTCAAAGGTGGTTTGTCTTTCACAAATTCATATTGACTCTACCTAACTTATTGTGAACTTATTCAAGTGTCCTGCAATAACTTATTTCTCAATAGCTTTAATATTTTCCCTAACATTTACAACTGCTGTCTCATTTTGATGTTGTAATGTCCATTTGAGAACATGTACCTTTCTTTTTTGCTCCATTATATTAGTATTAGATACAGCAAAATAATTTGATCTTAAACTATTGCTTTCCTTTATTTGATCATCAGCTTCAAGTGCTAATGTTATTGGTTTGGACTTAGGGTCTACCTAAATGCTTAATTTAGTTAGCTAGCCTCAATTCATTTACATCTGCTTTTAACTCTAAGTCAAATGTTCTAAAGTTCCTTCAACCTCATCAGCCCAAACGTTTGACTTTTTGGACACATTTTTGGTTACAGCAGGGATACGGAGATTCTTTGTTCTAGCCATTTGATTTATTTTGTACATTTTTAAATTTCAGCAGTTATTGGACCTGCCTCACATAGGACTAGTTACTCCAGCAATGTTATTTCATAGTATGAAATTAACACCATTACTGGAAAGTTAAAACCCATCCGAGTTATATTGTACACCTGCCAACATACTAAAATAATGAATCAACATGGTTGATGGCGTCATTGTGCACCCATGCTACACTGGCATCAGAGTTGAGCACCCATTGTTGCTTCCTTTCCCTAACCACTCTCCTTGCTATTCCCCTCACTTCCTTTCTCTATTCTCCTTTCTGCTTCGTTGCAGCTCTTGTTCAGAAGTTGGAATTTTACCTCCAGAAAGTTACATTTACGGAATCAAATTAGAACACATTGCATTTCTGATCAAGTACTTTATTAAAGAGCAGAATGTTTCGGGATCATGATAAATCTGTACTTAAACATTATAATTGCATTAATTGATCCATACTTTTTAAAGGATATAGAATGTAAATAAATCATTTTTCCCTATGCCTTGAGTGGGACATATTTTCAGAATGAACTGTTATGGTGATCTCCTACAAGTTGTTATTGCAGAGTTGCTGGTGGAATGTAGTGATATCACAGACACTGCAACTGCATCCATGATAAATGCAGTCCCTGCAGTTGTGTTGGCAGTAAACGTCATGTGATGGAGCAACTAAACAACCTCCATTAATGTCTTGGTAATAAATAGCCTTAAATTGTTTTTCTTCTATAGAAGGTTTTCTCTCCCCTATTTCTATCAGTGACTGCGATGACCATTATGTCTAATCTTGTTTCATAAGCTAAGCAAAAAAAAACTATGGAGACTTCCCTGTTTATAGAATCTTTTAACTCCCTATGCTCCAATTTTTTGTAATCGTAACTGCATTCAGAGCTGTTGTTTTATGTAGTCACAAAGTGCATACCACAACTGTTTTAGCTTTTACTTTTTAACAACCTACCTTCTGAAGTCCTGTCCTATGACAAAAATAACATGATGATTACCTTGGATCATATTTATCCTCTGTGCTTTTTTTCACTACTTTTGCCTTTTTACTTCTGCTATCTCCCTCGACCAGTATACTGTTCGTTGTCAGATCTCTTATCTTTCTAGTTCCTCTGTGGCTTTACAATAATCTGCTGTCACTCACCTTTTGAGGTTATTTGTACTCAGCATTTTTGCAGTAACCTATGACTGAGAAACTCAATGACCTTCGAGGTGGAACCATATTTTGAAAAGGAAACTGATTTGAATTCTTCCTTTTGAGAAAACCTTAGACAACTAATGTCAATCTAGGCCAATTTTCATAGCCTTCTACTATCTATCAAATATGCTTCTCTTTTCCTTAGCAAATTCCACAAAAGACTAAATCTATTATTTTCTCATTTGTTAGCTTTTGTCTGTGAACTTGACACTAACTATATTGTCATAACTACTATACTGTGCATCTGAAAGAAACAAATATGCTTGAAATGCTTTCTATATAAATGCATTTTGCTTGGACTTTTGTAAGTTTGAAATGTATTTGTGTTATGTGAGGAAAAAGTATTTCAATTCCTTCCTCAGAATTTAGGCACTAGGCAAGCATTCCTTGCCAAAACGGAATCAGATGTTACACTGCATCTCTTCAAACTGCCTTGCTATTCTGTAAAATAATCTAAGGGCTTCTCTGTCAAGTTCAAATTTCCATTCTAATTTGTCTTACAGCAGTTTATTTTCTGTTTCCCTTTGAAATTCAAGGCTTTGCTGTTCTTTTCCTCTTTTTGGAAAGTCCAACATTTTCCTTGCCTTTGGAATTCTAATTTAAATTTTCTTTTATTTTACTTGGGCATTCTGACTCCAAAATGTTTAGTTTGCAACAAAATTCTAGCTAACTCAACCTGTATGCTATCTGGATTATATTTCTTTTCCTTTGTCCAAATGTTGAGCTGTTCAACAATGCTTGTCATTTTAGCACCTGAAGGAAGATCATATTTGACACAACGTTACTCTGTTTCTCTCTCCATTGGTGTTGCTAGACCTGCTGACTTTTTTTAGTACTTAATGTTTATTTCAGATTTCCAGTCTCTGCAATATTACTATGATATTATTCTAAACCAATCCCATCTGTTTGCACATCGTCTGTATCCCTCTATTCCCTGCCTGTTCACACATCTGTTTAAATGCCTCTTAAATGTTGCTATCGTACCTGGCAGAGCATTCAAGGCACCTTCCACCATCTGGAAATAAAATTTGCCTTACACATCCCCCTTAAACTTTACCCCCCTCACCTTAAACCTATGTCCTAGTATTTCATATTTTCACCCTGGGGTTAAAAACTTGTACTATCCACCCAATCCATGCTGCTCATAATTTTATATTTCTCAGGTAGACCCACAGCCTCTGACACTTGAGTGAAAATAATCCAAATTTGTCAACCTCTCCTTTATAGCCAATACACTCCAACTAAGCAACATCCTAGTAAATCTCTTTTGCACACTCTGCAAAGCCTCCACATCCTTTCTATACTGTGGTGACCAGAACCGTGTACATTTCTCCAAATGCGCCTTAAGTAAAATTTTATGCAACACCACTTGTCAACTTTTATACTCAATGCTCTGACCGATGAAGGCAAACATATCATTCTTCATCTTTATGACCTTATCCACTTGTGTTACTACTTTTAGGGATCTACGAACTTGCATGCCAAAATCCCTCTGTGTATCAATGCTCCTAAGAGCCCAGCCATTTGCTGTATGCTTTCTGCTTGCATTTGACCTCCCAAAATGCAACACGTTCAGATTAAACTCCCATTTCTTTACCTTATTTTCTAACTACTCTTTATCCTGCTGTATCTTCTGCCAAACTTTTTCATTATCCACAACTCCAATTTTCGTGTCATCTGCAAACTTACTGATCAGACCCACGTACATTTTCATCCAAATCATTTATATATTGTAAATACCAGAGATCCCCACATTAATCCTTATGGGACAACACTGGTCACAGATCTCCAGTCAGAAAAACATCCATTTGCAACTAGCCTCTATCATTTAAGACCAAGCCAATTTTATATCCAACTTAGCAACTCAACATGGATCCCATGTGACTTAATCTTCCAGACCAACCTACCACAAGGGACCTTCTCAAATGCTTAAGTAAAGCCCGTGTAGACAACATCCATTGTCCTATCTTCATCAATCATCTTTGTCACTTCCTTAAAAAATTCAAATTTGTGAGTCAAGACCCCCTGAACACAGCTATGCTGGTGATCTCTAATAAGGCAATTCTTTTCCAAATGTGGGTAAATCCTGTCTCTAAGAATCTTCTCCAATAATTTCCTACCATTGATTTAAGCCTCACTGAATTGTAATTTCCTGGATTATTCCTGTCACCCACCTTAAAGGAACAAATTTGACTCTTCTCCAGTATTCTGGGACCTTGCCTGTGGCCACAGAGCTCTGTTGAGGCCCTAGCAATCTTCTCCCTTGACTCCTTCAGTATCCTGATATCAATTCCCATCAAGTCCTGGGGATTTGCTACCTTAATATTTTTCAAGATATCCAATATCTTTTCCTCCTCTTCCTCCTCAATATCAGTATGCCCCAAAAATCAACTTAGCCCTCCCTAATCTTACCATTGTGCATGTCCTTCTCTTTAGTCAACACCAATGTAAAGTACTCATTAAGGACCTCACCCACTTCAGCTAGTTCGATGCATAAATTCCCCCTCTTTGTCCATGAGTGAACCTTCTTTTTCCCTAGCTATCCTCTTGCTCCTCCTATGTATAAAATGCCTTGGGATTCTCTTTAATCCTACTTGTCAAGGACATTTCGTGGCCTCTTTTAGCCCTCTTAATTTCTTGTTTAAGTTCTTTCCAGCTTCCTTTTATATTCCTTAAGGACCTTGGCTGTTTTCAGTTTCCTAAACCCTATAGGTGCTTCCTTTTTTGTTTTGACTAAACTTGCAATATCTCTTGTCTTCTAGGGTTCCAGAATCTTGCCATCCTTATGTTTCATCCGCACAGAAATGTTATGGTTTTGTACCTATCCACCTTCAAACTAGCATTAATATATTCCCCTTCCCCTTTGTCAGGTGAAGTGAAAAGCAGCAGTGCTCTGAAAGTTTGAGATTTCAAATAAACCTGTTGGACTATAATCTGGTGTAGTGTGACTTTTGACCTTTGCCAATGGGTATGTTTATGGGATGTGACTATATTGGAACAGTTGCTGCTTAGTGGTTAAATACCCTATTATTCTAAGTTTTCAATAGAGTTAAATTTATATCTTTATTTTTTTCTCATTAACTAGGGGTAAGAATAAAGTGTATTTTGCTTAAAACCGAGAGGAGTGATCAATCAAATTACATCTGGAACGCAGCACCTTATACTTGCCCTTTAAAAAAGCTGAAGGTTAGGTTTTAGGCTATATCCTTGATATATTTTGTAGGGGGTTTTGTCTGGTCCATAATACAATTTAGATTTCATATTTCCAGCACTTAAAAGCTTTTTTTGTGATTTGCTATCACTTTTGAGTATGGAAACCTGGAAATTCTATTTTTCAGGATTTCTGTTTGCCTCTTTTAAGTTGTTCACTCTCTATGATACCTGTTTTATCTTTTGTCTTTCCACTCTGTCTCTCCTCCCTCCTTTACCTTATGATTTATTTTCTCCAACTTTATACATGCCTAGATTTTCTGGAGCTATCGGTCTTATGGGCTTTTACACACCCACCTGGTCCTAGATGAGCTGGAGTCTGAGCTTCAAACATTGTGACACATCAAGGAGGAGGAGAGTCAGGAGACAGTCACACCCTTTAGACTAACTGACTTGAATTCAGCCAGTTGTCAGGACAGGAGGGTGTGATTGTGAGTAAGGCAGGTAGAGAAATCCTGGAGATAGAGTTGCAGGAGCTTCAGCCCCTGCCCCTGCCCTTGTCCAACAGGTTCCAGAGTTTTGCTCCCTGTGTGGATGGGAATGGGAACTGCAGGGTGGATGAGCTGACTGACCACAGCACTGTGGTGCAGAAGAGAAATGTTGTTGTAATTGGAGATAGACATTGTTCTCTATGTCCCTGACTATACTGTGACCAAGATTGAGAATCCCGAAGGTTGTGTTGCTTGTCTGGTGCTCAGGTTCGGGATATCTCAGCTAGACTGCAGAGGAACTCTGAGTGGGAGGGTTAAGATCTACTGGTCCTGGTACACGTAGGTAGCATAGATAAAACTAGGACATGGGTTCTAATAAGGGAGTATGAGCAGCTAGGAGCTAAATTTAAGAAATAGTACCAAAAAGGCAATAATCTCTGAATTACTGCCTGACCCATGAGCTCATTGGCACAAGGTCAATAAGATAAAGCAGGTAAATGTGTGGCCCAAAGATTGGTGTGGGAGAAGTGGGCTTGAATTAGTCATAGTGGTGTACAACTTATCCATGCCAACCAGATATCCCAATCCAAACTAGCCCCATTTGCCAGCACTTGGCCCATATTCCTCTAAATCCTTCCTATTCATATACCCATCCAGATGCCTTTGAAATGTTGTAATTGTACTAGCCTTCACTCCTTTGGCAGCTCATTCCTATACAATCACCACATTCTGCATGAAAACGTTGTCCTTTAGGTCCTTTTAAATCTTTCCCCTCTCACTGTAAACCTATGCCCTCTAGTTCTGGACTCCCCCACCCCAGGAAAAACACCTTGACTATTTAAATAAAAGCAAATTACTGCGGATGCTGGAATCTCAAACCGAAAGAGAAAATGCTGAAAAGTCTCAGCAGGTCTGGCAGCATCTGTAAGGAGAGAAAAGAGCTGACGTTTCGAGTCTAACTGACCCTTTGTCAAAGCGCTCGAAACGTCAGCTCTTTTCTCTCCTTACAGATGTTGCCACACCTGTCGAGATCTACCTTGACTATTTACCCTATCCATACCCCTCATGGTTTTATAAGCCTCTGTAAGACCGCCCCTCAGTCTCCAATGCTCCAGGGAAGTCAGTCCCAGCCTGTTCAGCCCCTCCCTGTAGCTCAAAACCTCCAACCCTGGCAACATCCTTGTAAATCTTTTCTGAACCCTTTCAAGATTCACAACCTCATTCTGATAGGACGATGAACAGAATTGCATGCAATATTCCAAAAGTGGCCTAACCAATATCCTGTACAGCTGCAACATGACTTCCTAACTCATTAACTCAATGCTCTGACCAATAAAGGAAAGCATACCAAATGTCACTTTCACTATTCTATCTACCTATGACTCCACTTTCAAGGAATCTTGAGCCTGCACTTTAAGGTCTCTTTGTTCAGCAACACTCCCCAAGACCTTACCATTAAGTGTATAAGTCCTACACTGATTTGCTTTTCCAAAATGCAGCACCTCACATTTTTCTAAATTAAACTCCATCTGCCACTTCTCAGCCCATTGGCCCATCAGACCAAGATCCCATTGTACTCTGAGGTAACCTCCTTTGTTGTCCACTGCACCTCCAATTTTGGTGTCATCTGCAAACTTACTAACTATACCTCCTTTGTTCACATCCAAATCTTTTATGTAAATGATGAAAAGTAGCAGACCCAGCACCGATCTTTGTGGCACACCACTGGTCAGAGGTCTCCAGCCTGAAAGGTATCCCTTCACCACCACCCTCTGACTTCTACCTTCAAGCCAGTTCTGAATCCAAATAGTTAGTTCTCCCTGTATTCCATGAGATCTAAACTTGCTGACCAGTCTATCATGAGAACCTTGTTGAACGCCTTCCTGAAGTCCACGCGGATCACGTCCACTACTCTACTCTCATAAATCCTCTTTATTTCTTCTTAAAAAACTCCATCAAGTTCATGATTTCCCACTCGCAAAGCCATGTTGACTATCCCTAATCAGTCTTTGCCTTTCTAAATACAAGTCCTGTCCCTCAGGGTTCCCTCCAACAACTTGCCCATCATTGATGTCAGGCTCGCTGGTTTATAGTTCCCTGGCTTTTCCTTACCACCCTTCTTAAATAGTGGCACCACATTAACCAACCTCCAATCTTCCGGCACCTCACTTGTGACTAACAATGATACAAATATCTCAGCCAGGGGCCCAGCAATCACTTCCCTAGCTTCCCACAATGTTCTAGGGTACACCTGATCGGATCCTGGGGATTTATCCACCTTAACGTTTTTTAAGATATCCAGCACCACCACCTCTATAATATGGACATTTTTCAAGATGTCACCATCTATTTCCTAACCATCTATTTCCCCACAATCTATATCTTTCATGCCCTTCTCCACAGTAAACACTGATGCAGAATACTTGTTTCGTATCTCCCCCCCCGCCTCCTGCGGCTCCACACATAGGCCGCCTTGCTGATATTTGAGGGGCCCTATTCACTCCCTAGTTACCCTTTTGTCCTTAATGTATTTATAGAATCTCTTTGGATTCTCCTTAACCCTATTTGCCAAAGCTATCGCATATCCCCATTTTCCCCTCCTTTTCTTCTTAAGTATACTCCTACTGCCTTTATACTCTTCCAGGGATTCAAGTGATCTCTGCTGCCGATATCGTACCTATGCTTCCTCCTTTTTCTTAACCAAACCCTCAATTTCTGTAGTCATCCACTATTTCCTACACCTACCAGCCCTACCTTTCACCCTAACAGGAATATTTTGTCTCTGGACTCTCATTAACCCATTTTTGTTTTGAAGGCTTCCCATTTTCCAGCCATCTCTTTACCTGTGAACATATGTTCCAAATCAACTTTTGAAAGTTCTTGCCTAATACCATCAAAATTAGCCTTCCTCCAACTTAGAGCTTCAACTTTTCGTTCCGGTCTATCTTTATCAATCACTATTTAAATCCAATAGAACAATGGTTGCTGGCTACAAAGTGCTCCCCCACTGACACCTCAGTCACCTGCGCTGCCTTATTTCCCAAGAGTAGGTCAAGTTTTGCACCTTCTCTGGTAGGTACATCCACATACTGAATCAGAAAATTGTCTTTCCACACTTAAATTCATCTCCATCTAAACCCTTAACATAATGGCAGTCCCAGTCTATGTTTGGGTTGGGTTGGGTTGGGGAGGCGGACAGGGAGGGAGAAAGGGGGTTCAGTTATGGGGAAAATTAGAAAACCCAAACTAAAGGAGGAGGCAAGAGGGTAGAACGCAGGAGAAGTTATTACAATTTCCAACATGGATACATAGGTTCAAATGTATGAAAAGTGTTAGCAATCAAACTTCAAGCACACTGGACAAATTAATGCTAATGAGAAGAGGGATTTTTTTAACCAGACGGAGAATATTGTATCTGAATGCACACAGTATAAGGACTAAGGTGAATGAGTTTGTGGCGCAGATCAAACTTGGCAGGAATGACACGGTGGGCATCATGGAGACATGGCTGCAAGGGGATCAGGACTGGGAGCTGAATATTAAAGGATATATATCCTATCGAAAAGATGGGAAAGAGCAGGTGCGGAAAGAGGGTAGGGTTGCCTTCTTAGTAAGAAATGAAATTAAATCAATAGCAAGAAAGAAAGGGTCAGAAGATGTAGAATCTGTGTGGGTAGAATTGAGGAGCCACAAAGTTAAAAATACTGTAGTTGGAGTTATGTACAGGCCTCCAAATAGTTGTTAGGAGCTGGGGTGCAAGATACAGCAGGAGATAGAAAAGATGTGTATGAAAGGCAAACTTGGTGATCATGGGGAATTTCAATATGCAGGTGGAAAAATCAGGTTGGTCGTGGATTGCAAGAAAAGGAATTTGTGGAATGTCTGTGAGTGGCTTTTTGGAGCAGCTTGTGGTGGAGCCCACAAGGGAACAGGCAATACTGGATTTAGTGTTGTGAAATGAGGCAAACTTGATAAGAGAGCTTAAGGAGGAGGCATCCTTAGGAGGTAATGATCATAATATGATTGAATTTACTCTGCAATTTGAAAGGGAGAAGATTGAATGAATCAAAGGTAACGGTATTACTACGGAATAATGGCAACTACAAAGTAGGCAGAACTGACTGGGAGAGGAGCCTTGCAGGAAAGACAGTGGATCAATAATCGCAGGAGTTTCTGGGAGTAATTCGGGAATCACAGCAGTGATTCATTCTGATGAAAAAGAAGCACAGTACAGGGAGGATGAGGCAACCATGGCTGACCAAGGAAGTTAAGGATAGCATAAAAGCAAAAGCAAAAGCATATAATGTGGTGAAGGGCAGTTGGAAACCAGAGGATTGGGAAACTTACAAAGACCAACAGAGGGCAACAAAAAATGAGGGAGAAGATTAAATATAATGTAAGCTAACCAGTAATATAAAGGAAGACTGTAAGAGTTTGTTTTGATATATAAAGGGTAAAAGAGAGGCAAAAATTGACATTGAACCAGTAGAAAATGATGCTGGAGAGATAATAGTGGGAAACAAGGAAACTGCTGAGGAAATGAATAATTACTTTGCATCAGTCTTCACATGGAAGATATGAATCATATCCCAAAGATTCATGAGTCCCAGGGCAGAGGTAAGTATGGTAGCCATTACTAAGGAGAAAGTGCTAGAAAACCCCAATGGCCTGAAAGTGGCTAAATCACCTGGACCAGATGGACCACACCCCAGAGTTCTAAGGAAGTCAGCTGAAGAGATCGTGGAGGTGTGAGTGGTGACCTTGCAGGAATCGCTAGGATCAGGGAAGGTCCCAGAGGACTAGAAAATCACTATCATGACATCCTGTTTAAAAAGGGAGTAAGGCAAAAGATGGAAAATTGCAGATTGATCAGCATAACCTCAGTCGTGTGTAAGGTCCTGGAATCCATTGTGAAGGATGAGATTTCTGAATACTTGAAAGTGTATGGTAAAATAGGGCAAAGTCAGCATGGTTTCATCAAGGGGAGGTCATGCCTGACAAATCTACTGGAATTCTTCGAGGAAGTAACGTGCAGGTTAGACCAAGATGAGCCAATGGATATTATCAACCTAGACTTCAAGAAGGCCTTTGACAAGGTACTGCACAGGAGGCTGCTGAGTAAGATAAGGGGCCATGGTGTTTAGAGGCAAGGTGCTAGCATGAATAGATGCTGGGCTATCTGACAGAAAGCAGAGAGTGGGGATAAAAAGGTCTGTCTCAGATGACTGCTGGTGGCAAGTGGTGTTCCGCAAGGCTCAGTGTTGGGACCACAACTTTTCACTTTATACATTAACAATCTAGATAGAGGAACTGAGGGCATTCTGGCTAAGATTTTTCAGACAATACAAAGATAGGTACAGGGACATATAGCAATGAGGAGGTGGGGAGGCTGCACAAGGATTTGGGTAGGTTAAGAAGTGGGCAAAAAAGTGGCAGATAGAGTGCGATGTTGGAAAGTGCAAGGTAATGCACTTTGGTAGGAAGAATGGAGGCATGGACTATTTTCTAAATGGGGAGAAAATTCAGAAGTCTGAAGTGCAAAGAAACTTGGGAGTTCTAGTCCAGGATCCCCTTAAGGTAAACTTGTAGGTTGAGTCAGTAGTTAGGAAGGCAAATGTAATGCTGGCATTTATTTTGAGGATTTGAATATAAAAACAGGGATGTACTTCTGAGGCTCTTTTAGGCTCTGGTCAAACCACATTTGGAGTATTGTGTGCAGTTTTGGGCTCCATTATCTTAGGAAGGATGTACTGGCTTGGAGCCCGTTCAGAGGAAGTTCACAAGAATTGTCCCAGGGATGAAGAAAAGGGCACTTAGAGGAGGGCAAGAAAGATTCTTCATTTTGGGACTGACCGTGCTGAGGGGTAGTGTCGTGTGAGGCTTTGTGTTGGAGATTTTGATGAGAGGGGGTTAGAGTGTGGCTCAGGTAAGGTTTTTTTTTGGAGCAGTGAGGATGGAGGCTAGAGTAGTTGCAAGCTCCTCTTTGCAGGATGTGGGAGGTCAAGGTCATGACCAGTGTCCCTGCTGACTTTACCTGCAAGAAGTACACCCCAATTCAGCTCCTCACAGACCACATTAGGGACCTGGAGCTGGAGCTGGATGAACTCCGGATCATTTGGGAGGCTGAGGAGTTGATAGAGAGGAGATACAGGAAGGTAGTCATGCCCAGGTTACAAGATGAAGGTAGTTGGATAACCGTCACAAGAGTGAAAGGGTATCAGCAGTCAGTGTGGGGATTCACTGTGGCCGTTCCCCTCCAGATCAAGTGTACCATTTTGAGTACTATTAGGGAAAACGACCTACCAGGGGAAAGCCACAATGGCCGGGCCTCTCGCACTGAGTCTGGCCTTGTGGCTCAGAAGGGAAGGGGGGAGAAGAGGAGAGCGCTAGTGATAGGGGATTCAGTGGTATGGGGAACAGCCAGGAGATTGAGGATGAGAACGAGACTGCTGGATTGTATGTTGCCTCCCAGGTGCCAGGGTCAGGGATGTCTCTAATCGAGTCTATGGTATTCTTAAAGGGGAGGGTGAGCAGCCGGGTGTCATTGTACATGTCGGTACCAATAACATAGCTAGGAAAAGGGATGAGGTCATGAAAAGTGAATTTAGGGAGTTAGGAAGGAAGTTAAAAAGGAGAAACTCAAGGGTAGTAATCTCTGGATTACTGCCTATGCCACATGTTAGTGAGGGCAAGAACAGGAAAGTATGACAGGCAAATATGGATGAAGAGTTGGTGCAGGAGGCAGGGTTTCAGATCTTTGGATCATTGAGTTCTTTTCTGGGGAAGATATGACCTATATAAAAGGGATGGGTGACACCTGAACTCAAGGGGAGCCAATATCCTTCTGGACAGGTTTGCTAGAGCTTTTAGAGAAACTTTAAACTAGGTTGGTAGGGGTGTGGGAACCAGAGCGTCAGGTCAGAAGATGCAGCAGCTGGGTGTAAAGGTAGATGCAATGAGCAGAGAGACTGAGGAAGGGTAGGCTAATGGCAAGAGGATGGGAGTCCAGGCAGAAAGAAGCAGTGCAGAGACCTGATCAAAAGTTGGAAAAGAGAAAAGTAAAATTGGGCAACAGAATCATATGCAAATGATGAGATTGCTAAATTCTAAAGGGACAATGAGTATAAGGCCACTTTGTTTCGAATATACAGGCATTCAGAAAAATGCATAATAAGTTCATTAAAATCAGTACAAAGGGGTATGATTTAGTTGCCATTACAGAAACATGCTTGCAGGGCAATGATGACAGGGAATTAAATATCCAAGTATATCAGGTAATTTAGGAAGGATAGGCATGAAGGTAAGGGAGGTGGGGTCATGCTCTTAATTAAGGATGGAATTAGGGCGATAGGGAGTGATTATGTAGGATCTAAGAAGCAAAATATTGAATCCATTTGGGTGGAGATCAGAAATAATAAGGGGAAGGAGTCCCTGGTGGGGTAGTCTATAGGCCACCCAATAATAATGCTACAATGGCACAGGTGATCAATCAAGAAATATCTGGTGGCAGTAGTCATGCGGAACTTTAACATGCACATTGGTCGAATCAATTGATAGAGGCAGTCTTGGAGAGGAGTTCATAGAACTCTTCTGTGATAACTTTCTTGAACAGAATGTTACCAAACCTACAAGGGAGGGTGCAATCTTCAATCTGGTCCTGTGTAATGCCACAGGTAAAATGAGTGATTTTGTAGTTAAGGATCCTTTTGGAAAGAGTGATTACAGTATGATTTGAATTTTGGATGCAAATGGAGGGTGAAATCTAAAACCAGGGTGTTATGCTTAAACAAGGGAGACCATAATGGGATGAGGAAGGAGTTGGCTAAATTAGACTGGGAGCATAAATTTTATGGTGGAACAGTGGAGGACATTCAAAGAGATTTTTTACAGTGCTCAAGGAAAGTATATTCCTGTCAAAAGCGCAGATAGCAAGGATAGGAAGAGCCAGCCTTGGATAACCAAGAATATAAAGGAAGGCATCAATTAAAAGTTCAGACTTACAAAGTAGCCAAGAGTAGTAGGGAAACAGGAAGATTGGGAAAAGTTTAAAAAGCAACAAAAAACCACAAAGCAATCAATAAAGAAAGAAAAGATAGATTATGAATGCAACCTAACACAGAACATAAAAACAGATAGGAAACATTTTTATAAATACATAAAACAAAAAAGGGTGGCTAAAGTGGACATAGTTCCTTCGCAGGATGAGAAAGGGGAATTAGTACTGGGTAAGGCTGAAACGGCCAAGGTCTTGAATAACTATTTTGTGGCAGTCTTCACAGTGGAAGATAAGTCTAACATGCCAAAGCATGATGTTAAGGGTATGATAGGAGGTGAGGACCTCAATTTAGTTGTTATCACTAAAGGGGTAGTGTTGAGCAACTTGAGGGTCTGAGGGTAGGTAAGTCCCCTGGTCCTGATGGAATGCACCCCAGAGTGCTGAAAGAAATGGTGGAAGTTATAGTAGATGTGTTAGTGGTAATTCACCAAAATTCATTGGACTCCGAGCAGGTGCCAGCAGACTGGGTGATAGCAAATGTCATACTGCTGTTTAAAAAAGGGTGTAGGCAAAAGGCACGTAACTATAGGTGAGTTAGCTTAACATCTGCAGTTGGGAAAATGCTGGAGGCTATCATTAATGAAGAAATAGTGAGACATCTGGATGGAAAGGGTTCCATCAGGTAGACTCAGCATGGATTCAGGAAGGGAAGGTTGTGTTTGACAAACTTACTGGAGTTCTTTGAGGATGTAATAGGCACAGTGGATATTGTGTATTTAGATTTCCAGAAGGCATTCAATAAGGTGCTACATAAAAGATTCATTCATTAGATATGCATAGAGTTGCAGGGAATATACTAGCATGGGTAGAGAACTGATTAACCAATAGAAAGCAGAGAGTTGGAAAAACAGATGTTTCTCTGGTTAGAGATCAGTGGTGAGTGGGATGCCGCGAGGGGTCATTCACAATTGTTCATGATTTATATAAATGATTTGGAAGAGGAGACAGAGTGTAATACATCCATGTTTGCTGATGAAACTAAATTGAGTGAAAAGATAAACTGTGCAGAGGATGTGGAGGGTCTGCAGGGAGATTTAGATAGGTTAAGTGAGTGGACAAGGGTCTGACAGATGGAGTACAATGTTGGAAATAAATATAGTAGGTCAGTATTATTTAAATGGTGAAAGATTGCAGCATGCTGTTGTGTAAAGGGTAAAAATTGATTTGTAGATGCAAGTGATAAACAGGAGGTCAAACAGAATATTTGCCTTCATTGCTAAAGGGACTGAATTTAAGAGCAGGGACGTTCTGCTACAATTGCACAAAGGCTGTGGAGGCCAGGTCATTGAGTATATTTCAGACTGAGATAGATAGGGTTTTGAGGATCAAGGGTTACTAGGAGAGTGGGGTTGAGAAACTTAGAATGGTGGGGGAGACTGAATGGCCTAATTTCTGCTCCCATGCGTTATCGTCCTACTCTGCCTTTCTCTTTCACAGCTGTCTGATCTGTTGGGTATTTTCGACCTTTCTTGTTCGTAATTTCAGGGCTTATGTTGCAGCAATTTGCCGATTGTATTCTTCATCAAACGTCAAAAGTTCACAGCATGAAAGCTTTATGCGCGTTTATTTAAAGATGTGAATTATGATTGGAAGATTGTCCTTGCTGAAGCGTAGAAAGAAGTTGCAGTCGGAACCAGACATAAATTCTAACACAGCCAACCTTGTGGGAAAATAGGCGGGAAATTTAAACTTCCGATGGACAACTTTCTGGCATTTTCAAATGTTTGAATAAGTTCCAGGCTCGCAATTCACTCAACGCAGAATCCGTGCTAGAGGCCAGGATACCTTAATCTCGGCACGAGATCTGTTGAAAACGAGTTTAATGGACCCAGATGCACTTTAATAAATTGTGAAGAGTGTAGGGAAAGTGGGCACAGTGCCAAGTTGGTTTGCGGGAGGTCAGTGGGGTCAGGGGGCTAGGGTTGAATTGGGCACCTCTTCCTACTGCCCCCTCGACCATGACACCACCCCCCATCACCAAACCATCATCTCCCAGACCATACAGAAACTCATCACCTCAGGAGATCTCCCACCCACAGCTTCCAACCTCATAGTCCAGGAACCCCGCACTGCCCGGTTCTACCTCCTTCCCAAGATCCACAAGCCTGACCACCCTGGCCGACCCATTGTCTCAGCATGCTCCTGCCCCACTGAACCCATCTCTACCTACCTCGGCACTGTCCTATCCCCCCTAGTCCAGGAACTCCCCACATACGTTCGAGACACCACCCACGCCCTCCACCTCCTCCAAGATTTCCGTTTCCCCGGCCCCCAACGCCTCATCTTCACCATGGATAGCCAATCCCTCTACACCTCCATCCGCCATGACCAGGGCCTCCAAGCCCTCCGTTTTTTCCTCTCCAGACGTCCCCAACAGTACCCTTCCACTGACACTCTCATTCATTTGGCCGAACTGGTCCTCACCCTTAACAATTTCTCCTTTGAATCCTCCCACTTCCTCCAGACCAAAGGCATAGCCATGGGCAAACGTATGGGCCCCAGCTATGCCTGTCTCTTTGTTGGCTATGTAGAACAATTGATCTTCCGTAATTACACCGGCACCACTCCCCACCTCTTCCTCCGCTACATTGATGACTGCATTGGCGCCACCTCGTGCTCCCGCGAGGAGGTTGAGCAATTCATCAACTTCACCAACACATTCCACCCTGACATTAAATTTACCTGGACCATCTCTGACACCTCCCTCCCCTTCCTGGACCTCTCCATCTCCATTAGTGACGACCGACTTGACACTGACATTTTTTACAAACCCACCGATTCCCACAGCTACCTGGATTACACCTCTTCCCACCCTATCTCTTGCAAAAATGCCATCCCGTATTCCCAATTTCTCCGCCTCCGCCGTATCTGCTCCCAGGAGGACCAGTTCCACCATAGAACACACCAGATGGACTCCTTCTTTAGAGACCGCAATTTCCCTTCCCACGTGGTTAAAGATGCCCTCCAACGCATCTCGTCCACATCCCGCACCTTTGCCCTCAAACCCCACCCCTCCAACCGTAACAAGGACAGATCGCCCCTGGTGCTCACCTTCCACCCTACAAACCTTCGCATAAACCAAATCATCCGCCGACATTTCCGCCACCTCCAAAAAGACCCCACCACTAGGGATATATTTCCCTCCCCACCCCTTTCCGCCTTCCACAAAGTCCGTTCCCTCCGCGACTACCTGGTCAGGTCCACACCCCCCTACAACCCACCCTCCCATTCTGGCACTTTCCCCTGCCACCGCAGGAACTGTAAAACCTGTGCCCACACCTCCTCCCTCACCTCTATCCAAGGCCCTAAAGGAGCCTTCCACATCCATCAAAGTTTTACCTGCACATCCACCAATATCATTTATTGTATCCATTGCTCCCGATGTGGTCTCCTCTACATTGGGGAGACCGGGCGCCTCCTAGCAGACCGCTTTAGGGAACATCTCCGAGACACCCGCACCAATCAACCAAACCGCCCCGTGGCCCAACATTTCAACTCCCCCTCCCACTCTGCCGAGGACATGGAGGTCCTGGGCCTCCTTCACCGCCGCTCCCTCACCACCAGACACCTGGAGGAAGAACGTCTCATCTTCCGCCTCGGAACACTTCAACCCCAGGGCATCAATGTGGACTTCAACAGCTTCCTCATTTCCCCTTCCCCCACCTCATCCTAGTTTCAAACCTACAGCTCAGCACTGTCTCCTTGACTTGTCCGACCTGCCTATCTCCTTTTCCACCTATCCACTCCACCCTCTCCTCCTTGACCTATCACCTTTATCCCCTCCCCCACTCACCCATTGTACTCTATGCTACTTTCTCCCCACCCCCACCCTCCTCTAGCTTATCTCTCCACGCACTCAGGCTCACTGTCTTTATTCCTGATGAAGGGCTTTTGCCCGAAACGTCGATTTCGCTGCTTGTTGGATGCTGCCTGAACTGCTGTGCTCTTCCAGCACCACTAATCCAGTATTTGCTTTCCAGCATCTGGCAGTCATTGTTTTTACCTCATTGAATTGGGAGGCTAGTGAGCTCCGACTGTAAAAGCCAGGACTCTCTGTAAAAGATCCAGGAGTTGGAAACTTCGGGTAGCTCCTTAACCTAGCTGGATAGTTACCCTAGGAGAAAGTAAGGACTGGAGAGTCAGAGTCAAAAAGTGTGGTGGTGGAAAGCCGGTCAGACAGCATCCGAGGAGCAGGAGAGTTAACGTTTCGGGCAAAAGCCCTTCATCAGGAAAGTGGTCGATTTTCCTGCTCCTCGGATGCTGCCTGACCGGCTGTGCTTTTCCAGCACCACACTTTTTGACTTTGGATAGTTATTCTAGAAAATCAGAGTAATTTGAAAACCTGTTGTAATTCTTATGTAACTACAAAACTGTCCAGTTTCTGTCCCTGACATTCTTCAAAGCGATCTGACTTGATTAACCTCCTACCGCCTCCCCTGAGCTGATTACCCTCCCAGTCCGACCCTATTCCCCTCTGACCTGACAAGCCCCCTACAAACCAACCTACCGCCTACCCACCTGGTACAGTGCCCCCTCACTCACTTTTTTCTTACACGCTTATCTCCACAATTATGAAAGTATTTGGGACGATCATGTCCTTTCCACCAGGTGTCGGTTCGGTGACGGCAGTTGTCTGGGAATCTGCCGCTGTTCCTGCGCTGAGTGAACAGTCGGTGACAAATGGCGAAACCTGACATTCTGCCTTTCCAACAAATCACCAACAACTTTCCTTCCTTAATCTAACCTGAGTAGTTTACCTAGAATGAGACGATGTTTATAAACATGAGATTTGGCGGGCCATGAACGAGTGATTCCTGTAGACTGATGGCTTTCCTCAGCAGATTGAAGAAAAGTTGAGGCACCTGTTTAAATGTATTGGTATTGCAATGTTACTGTCCGATATAAAAGGATTTGCGTTATGTGGGTCGCTTGATTTTCTTTCCTTTTTGGTGCAATTGTTTATATTTAGAGTTTTAAAATCAGTTTTTAGAAATAATTTAAATAAACCATTGTTCTATAAAATTATTTCGTTGCAATATATTCCTTCATGGATTTTTGTGTGTGTGTGTGTGTGCAAAAGCCAGTGATACAAGCTATTGCTAATAAGCACTGTACCTTTAAATGGTTCTTGGCTGGAATACAATGCTCCACCATTGCCAATGTTAATACCGGGCGTAGCTTAGCAACGCCAAGCCTTTGCCATGTAAACTGAAGCTTCCTCTCTCCTTGGCGGAGATGTGCAGTTGGGACAATTGGCAGCGCATTGATGCCTCAACTAAAGGGCCCCGGGTCGAGGAAACAAAAACGTTCGATCGTTTAGTCGTAAACCCCGGGCAGAGTGGAAAGGCTCACTCGCCATGGGCTGTGCCTCGAGCGTAAAGACAACATCAGCCGCTTCGGCACCTGGAGATCCCCGGCCACAGCCACCCAGCCGCAACACTCTCACTGACGCTGACAGCTTGGATCCTGGCGACCACAACCGGCCCCCGGAAAACCTCCCGAGTTTGGTGTCAGGCTGCGGGACAGCAGACCAGGAGACCGGGGAGATCGTGTGCCAATCCCGGTCACACGTAGACCAGAGAATCGCAGATTCCAGTCCTGAAGGCAAGTTCCTACAGTAATGTCAAAAATACGACATAACTTCTCAGATCTGAGGTTGCTCCTAAAACATTCATCAGTTCCTTAAACAATTAGTTACAATCAACCTGACGAAGTGATTCAGTCATAATGAACACAATATGCTACCTGTTAATAGTAATCAATAAGCTGTGAGTGTTTGGATTCCTGCGGTCTAACATAATCATATAATTGGTTTCCTAACCGTTGAACATCGATTTTAGCAGGGAACCTAGTAAAAATTACGAGTTAGTTTTTAACAATACGGGGAAAGAGGCTCTTCGGCCCATCAGGTCGATCATAGCCGCCAAAGATCGATTTATCCAAATTCCATTTTCTGGCACTTGGCCTTGTATGCTATTTCAAGTGTTCATACACACTTCTTAACTGCCTTGAGGATTCTTGCCTCTTAGGCAGAGTTCTGGATACCCACAACCCTGGGGTGAAAATAAATCTTCAAATCCCTCTAAGCCTCCTGCTTCTTACTGCTAATTATTGACCCCCACCCCTATACAAAGGGAACAAATATCCCTGTCTCCCCTGCTTATTCCCTTCAGAACTTTGTATACCTCAATCAGAGTGCCTCTTGTCCTTCTCTACTGTAGGGCAAATAACCCAGCCTGTGTAGTTTCTCTGCATAGCTGAATCACCCAGGTAATATCTGAGTGAATCTCTTGTGGACCCTCTAGTGCAATCACATCCTACCTATGTGAGGAGACCAGAACAGCAAACAGTACTGCAGCAATGGCCTAACGAACATTATATTCTGGATTAATGGTGCTGGAAGAGCACAGCAGTTCAGGCAGCATCCAAGTAGCTTCGAAATCGACGTTTCGGGCAAAAGCCCTTCATCAGGAATAAAGGCAGTGAGCCTGAAGTGTGGAGAGATAAGCTAGAGGAGGGTGGGGATGGGGAGAAAGTAGCATAGAGTGGAATGGGTGAGTGGGGGAGGGGATGAAGGTGATAGGTCAAGGAGGAGAGGGTGGAGTGGATAGATGGAAAAGAAGATAGGCAGGTAGAACAAGTCCGGACAAGTCACGGGGACAGTTACTGAGCTGGAAGTTTAGAACTAGGGTGAGGTGGGGGAAGGGGAAATGAGGAAACTGTTGAAGTCCACATTGATGCCCTGGGGTTGAAGTGTTCCGAGGCGGAAGATGAGGCGTTCTTCCTCCAGGCGTCTGGTGGTGAGGGAGCAGCGGTGAAGGAGGCCCAGGACCTCCATGTCCTTGGCAGAGTGGGAGGGGGAGTTGAAATGTTAGGCCACGGGGCGGTGTGGTTGATTGGTGCGGGTGTCCCGGAGATGTTCCCTAAAGCGCTCTGCTAGGAGGCGTCCAGTCTTCCCAATGTAGAGGAGACCGCATCGGGAGCAACGGATACAATAAATGATATTAGTGGATGTGCAAGTAAAACTTTGATGGATGTGGAAGGGTCCTTTAGGGCCTTGGATAGAGGTGAGGGAGGAGCGTTCTGTCCTTGTTACGGTTGTGGGGGTGGGGTCTGAGGTGGAGGTGGGGGATGTAGACGAGATGCGCTGGAGGGCATCTTTAACCACGTGGGAAGGGAAATTGTGGTCTCTAAAGAAGGAGGCCATCTGGTGTGTTCTGTGGTGGAATTGGTCCTCCTGGGAGCAGATCCGGCGGAGGCGGAGGAATTGGGAATACGGAATGGCATTTTTGCAAGAGGTAGGGTGGGAAGAGGTGTAATCCAGGTAGCTGTGGGATTCGGTGGGTTTGTAAAAAATGTCAGTGTCAAGTCGGTCATCATTAATGGAGATGGAGAGTTCCAGGAAGGGGAGGGAGGTGTCAGAGATGGTCCAGGTAAATTTAAGGTCAGGGTGGAATGTGTTGGTGAAGTTGATGAATTGCTCAACCTCCTCGCGGGAGCATGAGGTGGCACCAATGCAGTCATCAATGTAGCGGAGGAAGAGGTGGGGAGTGGTGCTGGTGTAATTACGGAAGATCAACTGCTCTATGTAGTCAACAGAGAGACAGGCATAGCTGGGACCCATACGTGTGTGGCCCCAGCTATGCCTGTCTCTTTGTTGGCTACGTAGAGCAGTTGATCTTCCGGAATTACACCAGCACCACTCCCCACCTCTTCCTCCGCTACATTGATGACTGCATTGGCACCACCTCATGCTCCCGTGAGGAGGTTGAGCAATTCATCAACTTCACAAACACATTCCACCCTGACCTTAAATTTACCTGGACCATCTCTGACACCTCCCTCCCCTTCCTGGAACTCTCCATCTCCATTAATGATGACCGACTTGACACTGACATTTTTTACAAACCCACCGAATCCCACAGCTACCTGGATTACACCTCTTCCCACCCTACCTCTTGCAAAAATGCCATTCCGTATTCCCAATTCCTCCGCCTCCGCCGGATCTGCTCCCAGGAGGACCAATTCCACCACAGAACACACCAGATGGCCTCCTTCTTTAGAGACCACAATTTCCCTTCCCACGTGGTTAAAGATGCCCTCCAGCGCATCTCGTCTACATCCCCCACCTCCACCTCAGACCCCACCCCCACAACCGTAACAAGGACAGAACGCCCCTGGTGCTCACCTTCCACCCTACCAACCTTCGCATAAACCAAATCATCCGCCGACATTTCCGCCACCTCCAAACAGACCCCACTACCAGGGATATATTTCCCTCCCCACCCCTTTCCGCCTTCCACAAAGACCGTTCCCTCTGCGACTACCTGGTCAGGTCCACGCCCCCAAACAACCCACCCTCCAATCCTGGCACTTTCCCCTGCCACCACAGGAACTGTAAAACCTGTGCCCACACCTCCTCCATCACCTCTATCCAAGGCCCTAAAGGAGCCTTCCACATCCATCAAAGTTTTACCTGCACATCCACTAATATCATTTATTGTATCCGTTGCTCCCGATGCGGTCTCCTCTACATTGGGGAGACTGGACGCCTCCTAGCAGAGCGCTTTAGGGAACATCTCCGGGACACCCGCACCAATCAACCACACCACCCCGTGGCCCAACATTTCAACTCCCCCTCCCACTCTGCCGAGGACATGGAGGTCCTGGGCCTCCTTCACCGCTGCTCCCTCACCACCAGACGCCTGGAGGAAGAACGCCTCATCTTCCGCCTCGGAACACTTCAACCCCAGGGCATCAATGTGTTCTTCAACAGTTTCCTCATTTCCCCTTCCCCCACCTCACCCTAGTTCTAAACTTCCAGCTCAGTAACTGTCCCCATGACTTGTCCGGACTTGTTCTACCTGCCTATCTTCTTTTCCACCTATCCACTCCACCCTCTCCTCCTTAACCTATCACCTTCATCCCCTCCCCCACTCACCCATTCTACTCTATGCTACTTTCTCCCCATCCCCACCCTCCTCTAGCTTATCTCTCCACGCTTCAGGCTCACTGCCTTTATTCCTGATGAAGGGCTTTTGTCCGAAACGTCGATTTCGAAGCTACTTGGATGCTGCCTGAACTGCTGTGCTCTTCCAGCACCACTAATCCAGAATCTGGTTTCCAGCATCTGCAGTTATTGTTTTTACCTAACATTATATTCAGCTCCATTATAACCTCATTGTTCTTGTATTCAGTGCCTTGATGAATAAGTATCCCATATGCCCCCTTAGCCACCTTATCCACATGCCCTGTGCCTTCAAGGATTCTTGGGCAATAATATTTTGGGAGCAACACCTCAGCTAGTTTCTTCTCTCTGACTTAACAGTTTAATGGTCAACTTTGCCATTTTACCTATGGCTGCCAATAAAGCTTCGGGATGTAACAAAATCTTCCTATTCTGTTTTACCCAGTCCCATAGTAAATGGCTATTCACCCATAACATTCAGGGGAGCTGTTTCCTAATGCATTGAAGTGCTGAGCTATGCATGTTCTGTGATATGTGATGGGAGTTATAATTGTACTGAATTAAATAATTCTAAGAACTTGTTTCATTGCACTACTATGGAAATGTTGCATTATTCAAAGTGCTATCTTTTTGATAAAACAACAAATAAAGGTGTTATGTGTGCTTTCAAAAGACACTATTCAAAGAGTTGATATCTTGGCCAGCATCACTCCTTCAATCCATATCACCCAAAATTGGTTCTCGGCTCACTTGTTCAACTGTTGTTGTGGGTCCTAGTTGAATGCAACAATTTCTGCTACAGTTGCTTCTTTAACATCTATGACTGTATTTTGAATTGGTTGTAACACTTTGCAATGTTTTAAGGTGATGATTAGACACCATTTTAAATGTATCTACTGTCTCTGGGAAGAAAATGTGTCGATGAAGTAATTGGAGTTTTCAATTTTATGAAGCAGAGGTTGTTAATGACCAACAAAATAGGAAATTTGGTGAAAGCTGAGGTAAAGTGAAATACAGGATCAAATTACTGCAGATGCTTGAATCTGTACTGAAAACAAAAAATGCTGGAAATCCAAGCGGGTCAGGCATCGTCCATGGAGAGAGAGCAAGTTACTGTTTCAAGTCATGTAAACTCGAAATGTTAGCTTGCTCTCTCTCCGAGGAGACTGCCTAAACTGCTGGGATTTCCAGCAGGTTTTTGTTTCCAGTAAAGTGAAATATATTTGTTCATGCTGTTGATCAAATTACTAGACAGAATTATTTTCAGAACGGAATCTGAGGGAAATAATGCAGAAATGAAAAAACACCAGTACATTTATATATTGTTTTCATACCTCAAATATTTTAGTGTTTCAAAAGATATGTTTTGCTTGGACATGTAGAGAATCCTTTATGGAAGCACAGTGGTAAAATGAAATGAAAATCCCTACAAGTATTGTTGGAATGAAACAATGTTGAAAACATAGATCCACAACTGCAATGTTTCTATGTCCTTGGATAATCAGGAAAAAATATGGTTTTCTATAATATTCACTTTAAGTCCACTGAATAAAAACTTCATGTTTGCAGTCCATTCCTCCTGTTTAGGGGTGTTTTAATCACAATCGTTTCAGCAACAAATCATATTATTTTCATAGTCTGAATGAAGGATAAGATTTAAAACTCTTGAAAGTGTCACACCTCCAGCATTATTGCATAGCCTGTAATTCTGAGTATCTGAATGATTTGATTCCTTTTTCTTTTATTCATATTGTTAGTGAAAATTAACAACAAAAAAGTTAATTTTCAAAGTACTCTGCATCCATGATTCCACGAGTCAGAAGTTAACTCTGTAACAAGTGTCAGAATTAAATGACAGCTAAAGGCTAGGATTTAGAACCAGGTAGAAAGAAATGCATTAGGATTATCAAAGTTAAAGATGTTGTGACCTTGTTCATAAGAGGATTCACCTTACTCTTAAATTTTTACTTAATAGCAGAACATAAGTCTTTTGAATGATTTGGAGATTACACATTATAGTGCTACCCCCATAATTGTGGACTCGAGATTTCTATTACCCAAAAATATCTAGAAGGCAAATGGGATAGTCATTTTTCCCATTTTTTTAAAGATGTTGACCCATTGCTTAATGATGTTTCAATGAATATTCATCACCTGCAGAATTAAAACATATGATTTAATCTGCATCCCATGTCTTTTGATTTCAATGTGGCAAAGTATTTATCTTCTAAATCCAGCTAGCTTGGCCTGTAGCAAAATTACAGGTGCAGTTTTTTTTATATTAATGTAAAGGAAGCTGGATTTAATACTATGAATATAGATTCAAGACTCATACATTACTTTTCAGTCACAAAATAAGAAGTGGTGCAAGAGCATTGTATATGACTATATGTAGATGTGTAAATTTAAATATACAGGAAATTTTTTAATATTACAATTTTTTAATATTAAAATATAAGGTTTTTATTTGTCCTGCCTCCTCTTTCTGGAGTATAGATCAACCCTAAGAATTGGCAAGCAAACTGCAGAATACATGTGCCAAGATATTTAATTAGAAGAAGTTGAGTCTCAGCCTGTCCACACCTAGTGTTCACATATAAATTTCAGAAGGGGGTTAACAGATGGTGATTTAGAGAAAAAGTCTAGATACAGCTGGTAACCAATTGGATAGTCTGTCCAAAATTAAAATTTATGGTAGCAAATTTAATAGACGATTTGTAAAATGTTGTAGGTGAAAGAAATAATGTGACAGCACTGATAGTAACTGTTTTTTCCCTCTCCCCTTTTTATGCATAGACCCAAAGTAACTCCAATTGTGCAAACAATTCACTGTCACTGTTTAGTATTAATCTAAATACATAATTTAGAGAGATTAAGAATAACCAAGTATAATTAGGACCATGGGCATGGATCATATTACACCAATCTGTTTACTCAGCATCACAAGGACCATTGAAAGATTATCCAAATTAGACATCTTATTTTAAAGACTTCCTATCTTTAAAAAAAAGTAATTAACAAACGATGGTTCACCAGTTCAGCAATTGAGTTGCGGTTGGCAGCTTCAATGATAAAATGCTGAAGACAAGTGTTCAGTTGGAAAAGATTGAGTTTTTGATCCATTTATTCAGCACTGGATCACGAAGAGTCTGAATCAAGGAATTTACAGCTGGCATTTTTGATGCATCATGTGGTTGACTGTTTACGGGCAGCACGGTGGTACAGTGGTTAGCACTGCTGCCTCACAGCGCCAGAGTTCAATTCCCGCCTCAGGCAACTCTCTGTGTGGAGTTTGCACATTCTCCCCGTGTCTGAGTGGGTTTCTTCCGGGTGCTCCGGTTTCTTCCCACAATCCAAAAATGTGCAGGTTAGGTGAATTGGCCATGCTAAATTGCTCGTAGTGTTAAGTAAAGGGGTAAATGTAGGAGTATGGGTCTGGGTGGTATAAGCTTCGGCGGGTCGGTGTGGACTTGTTGGGCCGAAGGGCCTGTTTCCACACTGTAAGTTATCTAATCTAAAAAAATACCCCTTGAAAGAGCCTACGAAACCAATCAGTTGTATCAAAAAACGCCAGATAAATGTCTAAAAGGAATGAACTTGGATGGACCTAGACACTGGAAATGACAATGGCAAACCCTGTCAGCACTACAAAGTCCTCTTTACCAACATCTGGGGACTTTTATCAAAATTGGAAGAGCTGCCCCACAGGCTGATCAAGCAACAACCTCACATTGCCAGATATGAATCCATGAATATGACTATGTGCCAGACACTACAATCCCCTCTGGTATGTTGACAGACCCACTAGCAATATATAGTCATTTTGGAGTTACCCTTGTAGCACTTATTATTGACTGCACACATTATGAATTCTCATGCCAACAGGTCAAACATGGGCAGCTTGGAGATGATCACCTAGTACCATATACCAGCACCTCAGCTGATAAAGCATTATGCCCCCATGTTGAATGCAACTTGAAAGCACCTGAAAGGACATAAAATGTTCTTTGGGTGGGGACTTCAATAACTATCACCTCATTAACTCAGTAGCACCATCACTGACCAAATGGTTAGTGTCTGAGGAAGGGTCACTCGACTCAAAACGTTAACTTTGATTTCACTCCACAGATGCTGCCAGAGCTTTTCCAAAAATTTCTGTTTTTGTTTTAAAATCTTAAAGGATTGGATTTGTCCTGGTGATGAATGATCTAACAAAATGGAAAAGCCTACTTGACCTCACCTGTTAATGTGCTATAGATATATCTGTCCATAACATTACTGGTTGGAGTGACCACTACATAGTAATTGAAGAGGCAAAGTATCCACCTTCGATTGAGCATATCCCCCTTTAGGAGAAAGTGAGGACTGCAGATGCTGGAGATCAGAGCTGAAAATGTGTTGCTGGAAAAGTGCAGCAGGTCAGGCAGCATCCAAGGAGCAGGAGAATCGACGTTTCGGGTATGAGCATGTGTTTCCTGAAGAAGGGCTTGTGCTCGAAATGTCGATTCTCCTGCTCCTTGGATGCTGCCTGACCTGCTGCGCTTTTCCAGCAACACATTTTCAGCATATCCTCCTTTAGTGTGAAATGCACTACCATTGTGCTAAATTGAATAGTTTTAAAGCAGATTTGGCAACTCAGAACTGGGCATCAAAGACATGATATTGGGCAGCAAAAGAATCAACCACCTTCTGTAAAGATATGATGTAATATCTCCCCATTCTACCATTACCAATAAGCTGGGGAGGGGAGATGAAGGGTGGGGCTGGGATTAACTCTGGCACTACAAGGCCAGGAGGGCATATAGTAATATCAAGAGTAAAACCAGGCACATCTAAAAATGGGATATCAATCCTGGGAATTAATTTTAAGAAGTCTCTTGTTATGAGTCTCATCAAATTCTTTAATTTTAGATTCAAACAGCTCAATTACTGTGGAGAGAAACAAAAGGAGTAATGAAAGGAATTTGGGAGAGCAGCAGTATGTTTTGAAAGACAATCTAGAATTGGTTCCTGAGGATCAGGGCCAGACTATCAGCAAGGTCAATGTGAATGTTCAGGTCGATGTAAATGACCCAACACAGCCAGAAGCAACCAAGACACAAAATGCTAATTTCCATAACCAAATGCTACATTGTGAGAGAGACCTGCTTATGAGACATGATGGTAAGAAATACGTTTATTCATTTAACTTCACATCAAGTGCTATTGCCTGTAGTTTTCTTTATTCCCCCATCGTCTACTGTAGCTGCTTATTCTTGAAATAGCTCCGCAGAGGATGATATCCCATCACCAAGTCCCATTTATCTACACATGCTCAGTACTTGACACTGGTTCGGCCTCCTCAGTGCCAGCTCTCATATGGAATAGAACTTCAGACACTCCTGTTTATTTCTTTAATTTTATTAAACAATTCACAGCTTACAAAACAATTAACATTAACAGCTGTAATCAGAGAAACAGCAATTTTACAAGGGAGAGGAGCAGCAAAGCCAGGCCCTAACCCCTACCGTTCAAACTGATTTCAGGGAAATGAGAACAAACCTCAAATTCCAGTTTCAAACATTACCAAACAGTAACAATGACATTTGTACATACAAGACAGTCCAATTACAGAAAAAACAGTGCATACAATGCAGACCCCAGAAACCCAGCAAGTGCCCCCCGTCCTTCCCACCTTCCGGCCATTCTAAGGCAGCCCATCCCTACACACCTTCAGGCTCTCAGTCCGCCCTATGCCCCTTCCAGTTCTTGGTCCACCCCTACACACTTTCCGACCACCTCTAGGACAGCTTCCCCAATTTCCCCCCCTCCCCAATCAGGGAACTCGGATCCTATGAAGTTCACCTGGCTGACATTGTTACAAGCTGAAAATGTGTTGCTGGAAAAGCGCATCAGGTCAGGCAGCATCCAAGGAGCAGGAGAATCGACGTTTCGGGCATGAGCTCTCAATGGATATTCTTTCATTTATCTGGTGTTCTCCTGCACCTCCTTAAAATGGCTAATTTTCCTTTGTAAACATAGGGAGTGCTGCCAGGATAGTAATAATCACAACTTTACAGCCCTAATATTGTTCTTAATTGATTTTCATGTACACTTTTGATACTATTATGAGGTTTAAAACATAATTATATTTTGGAACCTTAGTTTGAAATTGAGGATATATTAAGGGGATCATGTAATATTTTCTGCAGTCTGCCTGACAGTTAAGTAGAATGGTTGTTAGGAAACAAAGGAAGAGTTATATTGTTTTATTGAGTGGAAGCTGCAAAGGTTTGACCCATGGAGACAATGATAGCACTCTGAGAGTGTCATGAGAGTATATAACGAGTCTCCCAAAGTCCCGGAAAGACGTTGTAAGTATCTAGTTAGCCTTGGCTGAGAGGATTAGGGTGAATCCAAAGAGGTTCTTTAAGCATATTAAAGGAAAAAGAATAACTAGAGAGAGAGTAGGACCCCTCGAGGACCAAAGTGGACATGTATGTGCAGAACCGTAGGAGATGGGGGAGGTTATCAATGAATATTTCTCCTCTGTACTATAAATGGAGAAAGACATGAAGACTTGGGAATTTGGGGAGGTTTATACTGATACCTTTGGGACAGTCTGTTACACAGTAGAGGAGGTATTGGATGTATTAGAATGTATGAAGGTGGATAATTCTCCTGGTCCTGACCAGATATATCCAAGAACACTGCAAGAGGCTGGAGAAGAAATTGCAGGGCCCTGGCTGATATTTTTGCATCATCATTAGTCAGGGGTGAGGTCTTGGAAAACTGGAGGGTAGCAAATGTTGTGTCATTATTCGAGAAGGGCTGCAAAGAAAAGCCTGGGAATTATAGACCAGTAAGACTAACATCTGTGGTAGGTAAGTTACTTGAGAAGATGCTGAGGGATCAGACATACATACATTTGGAAAAACAGGGTTTGATTAGGAGTAGTCAGCATGGCTTTGAGTGGGAGATCGTGCCTCATAAATATGTTAGAGCTCTTTGATGAAGTGACCAGAAAGATTGATGAGGACAGGGCAGTAGACATAGTCTATATGGATTTCAATAAGGCCTTTGATAAGGTTCCACATGGTATGCTGCCCTGGAAGATTACATCACATGGAATTCATGGGGAGCTGGCAAATTGGACACAAACGTTGCTTGATGGCAGGAAACAGAGGGTAATAGTGGAAGGATGCCTGTTAGACTGGAGGCCTGTGACTAGTGGAGTACCTCTGGGATCAGTGCTAGGCCCATTACGATTTGTTATCTATATCAATGATTTGGATGAGAAGGTACAAGATGTGATTAGTAAGTTTGCAGATGACACTAAAATAGGTGGTACAATGGATAGTGAAGAAGGTTATCAGAAATTGCAGCAGAACCTTGATCAGCTGGGAAAGTGCGTCAAGAAATGGCAAATAGAATTTAATATAAATAAGTGTGTGGCTTTGCATTTTGGAAAGTCAAATCAAGGTAGGAGTTTCATGGTGGAATGGTAGGGCCTTAAGGAGTGCAGTGGAACAGAGGGACCTTGGAGTTCAGGTGCACAGTTCTCTGAAAGTGGAGTCACAGGTAGACAGAGCAGTGAAAAAATCTTTTGGCACTCTGGCCTTCATCAGTCAGAAGTTGGGAAGTTATGATGCAATTCTACAGGACGTTGGTGAGGCTAACATTGGAGAATTGTGAAGAATGTTATTGAAAGAGTGCAGAAGAAATTTAAGGATCTTGCCAGGACTCAACGGTCTGAGTTACAGGAACATGTTGGACAAGCTAGGACTTTTTTCATTAGAACATAGGAGACCTAGGGGAGATCTTTGTATAACATCATGAAAGGCATGGATAGGGTGAATTCACTCAGTCTTTTTCCCAGGGTTGGGAAATCGAGGACTAAAGGGCATTAGTTTATGGTTAGAGGGGAAAAAAATAAAAGAGAACCTGAGGGGCAACGTTTTATGCATACGGAATGATCTATCATCGGAACTGGTTGAGGTGGATACATTAACAACATTTAAAAGGCTTTAGGACAACTGCATGGATAGGAAAGGTTTAGAGGGATATGAGCCAAGTGCAGGGAAATGGGGTTAGTGTTAATGGACATTTTGGTCAGCATGGACCAGTTTGGGCCAAAGGGCCTGTCTCCATGCTGTCGGACTCTATGATCCTATTACCTTTGCTGTAAACTATCTTTTCTAAGATGAAAGTGAGTTGGGATCAAGTCGGGATCCGGGCAGCATGGTGGCTCAGTGGTTAACACTACTGCCTCACAGCACCAAGGACCCAAGTTCAATTCCTGCCTTGGGTAACTGTGTGGAGTTTGCACATTCTCCCTGTGTCTGCGTGGGTTTCTTCTGGTTTCTCCCACAATCCAAAGATGTGTAGGTTAGGTGAATTGGTCATGCTAAATTGCCCATTGTCAGGGTGAATACAGGAATAGGTCTGGGTGGATTACTCTTTGGAGGGTCGGTGTGGACGTGTTGGGCAGAAGGGCCTGTTTCCATACCATAAGGGAGTGTAATCTAAAGATAACTAATAACTCTACGCAGATCCAAGGCTAGTGTGCTTCATGGTGTCTTGAGGAAGGTGGCAAAAGAATCTCATCTTGTAGGTTTCCCTACAAATCAATACATAGAGTAATAGAGATGTACAGCACTGAGAGAAACCCTTCGGTCCAACTCATCCATGTCGACCGATATCCCAACCTAATCTAGTCCCATTTTCCAGGACTTGGCCCATATCCCTCTAAACCCTTCCTATTCATGTACCTATCCAGATGTCTTTTAAATGCTATAATTATTCTAGCCTTCCCATTTCCTCTGGCAGCTCATTCCATACATGCGTCACTCTCTGCGTGAAAACGTTGTCCCTTTTATATCTTTCCCCACTCACCTTAAATCTGTGTCCAATATCATGGACAGAATCAGAAATTGCTGGAATAATACAGCAGGTCTGGCAACCTCTGTGGAAAGAAAGCAGATTCTGTGACGTTTCTTCAGAACTTACAGAACTGCAGCCAGTTGAGGGCCAAGCAGCCAGTGCAGCAGCTGAAGCAGAAGGGAGTGCTAACTTTATTGTTCACATAGAAAATGATTGGGAGCTCAAGGCCAAATTGAGGTGTTCTAAGTCTTTGTGGATTAAAAGGAAGCCGGAAAACCTAGCTAGCTTGGGTTGGGGAAATAATTTACAATATAACTGTCACAGTTGAAGTCAGTTCTGGGATTAAAAGGAAAAAAATAGAAAGCGAGTCACTAAGAGTTCATAATAATTTGAATAGTTCCTGGAGGATGAATTGTCCACTTAAGGGATGGTGTAACATATATAATTGTAGAAGTATATTTTTGATGATTTGGAGATGCCGGTGTTGGACTGGGATGTACAAAGTTAAAAATCGCACAACACCAGTTATAGTCCAACAGGTTTAATTGGTGGTAGTGGAGGGCTCAATCCTAACACACAGAATTGAGAGCAAAAATTTACAGTGTGATGTAACTGAAATTATACATTAAAAAATTGGTTGTCTGTTAAGCCTTTCATCTGTTAGAATACAGTGATAGTTTCACTTCTTTCATGTGTAAATCACAAAACCGTTTTTTTAAAAAGTTGCATTCTCGGGTTAGCTGTTAACAATGGTGATAGCTAGACAATATGTTGAAGGTGTTGGCCCCTGTGTTCTCTGTCTATGCCATGATGTTTAAATTGATTCTAATCTTAAAAATTGAGATAACGGAGTTTTCCATAAATTCATGCAGTTTTTGAGCTCAGAGTTCCACATGAATGTATGCAGTTTTTGAGCAAAGTACAATGTAACCCTGCAAGTACAAATTCACCTCACAAAATATATGTGCGCATGTGGGTCTTTGCTTGTCTGTGTGTGTCTGTCTGTCTGTCTGGGTTGGGGGTTGTGCGTGTGAGAAAGTGTATGTGTGTGTGTGTGTGTGTGTGTGCAGTGAGTGCAAAGTGTCTTAAGTCTGTGAGGGGGTGCATGTGTGAGTGCATGAGTGTGTGTGTCTGTAAGGGTGTGTGTGGGTGTCTGTGTGCACGTCTGTGTGTATGTTTGTCCGTGTGTATGTGTGTACAGGAGTGCCTGTGTGTGTGTGTGTGAGTGTGTGTGTGTGTGTAGGAGTATCTGTGTGTGTGTGTTTAGTGCAATGGTGGTCACCTGTAATGTGACATGAACCCAAGGTCCCGGTTGAGGCCCTCCCTATGGGTACCGAACTTAGCTATCAGCCTCTGCTCGGCCACTTTTCTCTGCTGCCTGCACCGCACAACAATCAACAGACAGGAGGGTTCCCTCCAGTTGGGGAACAGTTCAGTGGTCCAGGACATTGAGCCTCGGACCTTCGGGTGACCATCCTCCAAGGTGGACTTCGGGACAGGCAGCAGAGGAAAGTGGCTGAGCAGAGGCTGATAGCTAAGTTCGGTACCCATAGGGAGGGCCTCAACCGGGACCTTGGGTTCATGTCACATTACAGGTGACCACCATTGCACGATACACACACACACACACACACACACACAGATACTCCTACACACGCACACACTCACACACACACACACTCTCTCACACACATAGGCACTCCTATGCACACAGACACCCACACACACCCTTATAGACACACACACTCACACACGCACCCCCTCACAGACTTAAGACACTCTGCACTCACTGCACACACACACATACACTTTCTCACACTCACAACCCCCAACCCAGACAGACAAAGACCCACATGCACACATACATTTTGTGGGGTGAATTTGTACTTTCAGGGTTACATTGTACTTTGCTCAAAAACTGCATGCATTCATGTAGAACTCGGAGTTCAAAAACTGCATGAATTTATGGAAAACTCCGTTATCTCACTTTTTAGATTAGAATCAATCTAAACATCAGGTCATAGACAGAGAACACACAGGGGGCCAACACCTTCAACATATTGTCTAGCTATCACCATTGTTAACAGCTAACCCGAGAATGCAACTTTTTAAAAAAAGATTTTGTGATTTACACATGAAAGAAGTGAAACTATCACTGTATTCTAACAGATGAAAGGCTTAACAGACAATCAATTTTTCAATGTATAATTGCAGTTACATCACACTGTAAATTTTTGCTCTCAATTCTGTGTGTTAGGATTGAGCCCTCCACTACCACCTGATGAAGGAGCTTTGCTCCGAAAGCTAGTGTGCTTCCAATTAAACCTGTTGGACTATAACCTGGTGTTGTGTGATTTTTAACTTTATATTTTTGATGATACTTGAAAGTACTCTTTTCATTAATTTAAAGCAAAGGTGGCCTAAAAAAGTGTTTAGTCAATTATGTTTTACTTTAGTCATTTGTTACAGCAAAACTTTTAAAACATGACATTTTAATGTGGCATTCTTCAAGCTATTAACTACAAGTTCAAATTTCTCCGATCCTTGTAAGGAGATCTCAGCTATCTGTAAGAATAATAGGGTGGTTATGGTAGGGGATTTTAACTTTCCGAACATAGACTGGGACTGCCATAGTGTTAAGGGTTTAGATGGAGAGGAATTTCTTAAGTGTGTACAAGAAAATTTTCTGATTCAGTATGTGGATGTACCTACTGGAGAGGGTGCAAAACTTGACCTACTCTTGGGAAAAAAGGCAGGACAGGTGACTGAGGTGTCAGTGGGGGAGCACTTTAGGGCCAGCGACCATAATTCTATTAGATTTAAAATAGCAATGGAAAAGGATAGACCAGATCTAAAAGTTGAAGTTCTAAATTGGAGAAAGGCCAATTTTGACAGTATTAGGCAAGAACTTTCAAAAGCTGATTGGGGGGCAGATGTTCGCAGGTAAAGGGACGGCTGGAAAATGGGAAGCCTTCAGAAATGAGATAACAAGAATCCAGAGAAAGTATATTCCTGTCAGAGTGAAAGGAAAGGCTGGTAGGTATAGGGAATGCTGGATGACTAAAGAAATTGAGGGTTTGGTTAAGAAAAAGAGGGAAGCATATGTCAGTTATAGACAGGATAGATTGAGTGAATCCTTAGAAGAGTATAAAGGCAGTAGGAGTATACTTAAGAGGGAAATCAGGAGGGCAAAAAGGGGACATGAGATAGCTTTGGCAAATAGAGTTAAGGAGAATCGAAATGGTTTTTACAAATACATTAAGGACAAAAGGGTAACTAGGGAGAGAATAGGGCCCCTCAAAGATCAGCAAGGCAGCCTTTGTGTGGAGCCACAGGAGATGGGGGAGATAGTAAACGAGTATTTTGCATTAGTATTTACTGTGGAAAAGGACATGGAAGGTATAGACTGTAGGGAAACAGATGGTTACATCTTGCAAAATGTCCAGATTACAGAGGAGGAAGTGCTGGATGTCTTGAAACGCATTCAGAGAATAAATCCCCAGGACCCGATTAGGTGTACCCTAGAGCTCTGTAGAGAAGTGATTGTTGGGCCTCTTGCTGAGATATTTGTATCATCGGTAGTCACAGGTGAGGTGTCGGAAGATTGGAGGTTGGCTAACGTGGTGCCACTGTTTAAGAAGGGTAGTAAGGACAAGCCAGAGAACTATAGACCAGTGAGCCTGACGGTGGTGGGCAAGTTGTTGGAGGGAATCCTGAGGGACGGGATGTACATGTATGTGGAAAGGCAAGGACTGATTAGGGATAGTCAACATGGCTTTGTGCGTGCGAAATCATGTCTCACAAATTTGATTGAGTTTTTTGAAGAAGTAACAAAGAAGATTGATGAGGGCTGGGTGGTAGATGTGATCTATATGGACTTCAGTAAGGTGTTCAACAAGGTTCCCCATCAGAAACTGGTTAGCAAGGTTAGATCTCACGGAATAAAGGGAGAACTAGCCATTTGGATACAGAACTGGCTCAAAGGCAGAAGACAGAGGGTGGTCGTGGAGGGTTGTTTTTCAGACTAGAGGCCTGTAACCAGTGGAGTGCCACAAGGATCAGTGTTGCTCCTCTACTTTTTGTCATTTACATAAATGATTTGGATGCAAGCATAAGAGGTACAGTTAATAAGTTTGCAGATGACACCAAAATTGGAGATGTAGTGGACAGCGAAGAGGGTTACCTCAGATTCCAACAGGATCTTGATCAGGTGGGCCAATGGGCCAAGAAGTGGCAGATGGAGTTTAATTCAGATAAATGCGAGGTGCTGCATTTTGGGAAAGCAAATCAGAGCAGGACTTTTACACTTAATGGTAAGGTCCTAGAGAGTGTTACTGAACAAAGATACCTTGGAGTGCAGGTTCATAGTCCTTGAAAGTGGAGTCGCAGGGAGATAGGATAGTGAAGAAGGCGTTTGGTATGCTTTCTTTCATTGGCCAGGACATTGGTTAGGCCACTGTTGGAATATTGTGTGCCATTCTGGTCTCCTTCCTATTGGAAAGATGTTGTGAAACTTGAAAGGGTTCAGAAAAGATTTACAAGGATGTTTCCAAGGTTGGAGGATTTGAGCTATTGGGAGAGGCTGAACAAACTGGGACTGTTTTCCCTGGAGTGTCGGAGCCTGAGGGGTGACCTTATAGAGGTTTATAAAATTATGAGGGGCATGGATAGGATAAATAGACAAAGTATTTTCCCTGGCGTGGGGGAGTCCAGAACTAGAGGGCATAGGTTTAGATTGAGAGGGAAAAGATATAAAAGGTACCTATGGGGCAACTTTTTCACGCAGAGGGTGGTGCGTATATGGAATGAGCTGCCAGAGGAAGTGGTGGAGACTGGTACAATTGCAACATTTAAAAGGCATTTGGATGGATATATGAATAGGAAGGGTTTGAAGGGATATGGACTGGGTGCAACCAGATTGGGTTGGGATATCTGGTTGGCAAGAACGGGTTAGACCAAAGGGTCTGTTTCCATGCTGCACATCTCTATGACTCTGTGACATAGAGATCATAATACTTACCAATGTGATAACCTGAAAATTACTAATTGTTTATCTCCTCTTTAGGCCAAGGCAATCTCTTTTGCATATTGTCCATTCATACTTGTATCTAACTTACAGTATTGAGGCACAATAGACTCACTGTCATTGAATTTTAAGCTTTAGATAGATTTTACTTGGGTTAGATGTGCTGTTATGCAGATACATGTCAGTTTTCAGCAGTCATAACTATGTTTTGCTATACTTATTGTTTCATTCATTCAAATTCTTTCCAGATTGTTCAGTTTTTAGGCTGACTAGCTCTTCTTCCAGCTTAGCTAGTGACCTGTATCCTCCAGTTGTAATTGATAATGGCAGTGGGCTGATAAAAGCTGGACTCTCAGGAAATCATTCACCAACGCACGTTTTTCCAAGTGTGGTAGGAAGACCAAAGAACACAACATTGAACGTTTTTGGATTATCAGAAAGGTGCACTTATGTTGGAGAAGAAGCCCAAAGAAAACGTACCATTCTTCATTTGGTTGTAAGTAAAATGCTTATGTGCCAATATTGGGATAACCTCTTATAATTTACCCACTTACTTTGGCATGTTGTTAGTTTCACTCAACAAGGATGCATTGGCTGCAATATGAGGTTAAGGTAAGTGCAGACTTTTGGCTTGGGTTAGATTAGGTTGAGAAAGAATAGACATAGCCGTATTTCATTCACTATCACCGTGTTTGCTACTGGATGAAAATAATGAAGGTTTAATTTCCCAAATATGATATTTATCCATCAAAAGTTCAACCAAAATGCTGAAATATGTACATCAGAAAATACAATCTGTACAAGGGGTGAATAGCAGCTTTGGAGAATCTTATTCCTGGGCTGATTAGTAGGTGCTTATTCAGATATTTGATGAAGTTGTGTTTGGTTGCAGTATCCAATTCAACATGGACTGATTGCAAACTGGACAGAAATGGAAGTGCTCTGGAGGCATGCGTTTGAAAATGAGTTGCGTGTTGACATTCAGGAGCACCCAATTGTTATGACAGAACCACCAAATAACCCCCAGCAAAACAGAGAGAGAACAACTGAGGTAATAAATTAGTAACAAGCTCCACCAGAGGACCTGTTTCTCTGTGACTACGCTTTCAAATCTTTTTTATAATTTTAAGCACTTTAATCAGGTCACCCTTCATTCATTTAAATTACCTCCACAATTTAAGTACTAATCTCATTCCAGTGAATTGGCAGTGTACCCCTTCTGAAGGTTGATACACGAAACTCAACATAATTCAGCTAGATTCTGGCCGAAGCATCATTTTCTCGCTTCGTATTTCCAACTGCCTTGAGACAAAGATTAACATTCCATTAGCCTTTTTGATTACCGTTTGCACCCGAGCATTAGCTATCAGTGACTTCTACGCAAGAATGCCTAAATTTCTTGCTCCTTTACAAGTCCTGGTTTCCTCATTATTAAGAAAATATTCAAAGTTGATTATCTCACATTTCCCTGCTTCAAATTTTATCTGCTATGTTTTTCCTCCTTATTTATGTTCCTTTATGAGGATCAAACCAATTCACACAATCTGTTGTGCCTCCTTCATGTCACGTCTTATCCATTCAGGCAAAGCTATCATTTATTACCCATAATTGACCTTGAGATAATGGTGAGATCTTGAAAAATAAGTGACTTGATATACCATTTCAGAAGTCAACCCATATTTCTGTGGACCTGGAGTTGCATTTAGGTCAAACCATATAAGAATGGCACATTCCATTTCATAAAAGTGAAAAAGTGATCTAGATGAGTTTTTAACATAAATCTCATAGTTATACAATCACAATACTAACTTCTTACTCCAGGTTTATTTAATCGACCAAATTTAAATTTCCAAACTACTGTTCCAGGATTTTAATTCATGTCTCCAGATCACGAGTCCAGTTACTCAATCAATATGCTCCAGTGCTGTACCTGTAAGCTTGATATATCAGTTTCTGTTCCTACATACAATATGAATGAATGCATACCAAACAAAGGACAGCAACATAAAGACTGCCTTTCTGTTCTTAACCTTTGTCGGTAAATATTTATGACCCTTTTTAAAAGTCACAGAAATGATTGTCTACCCTCTCCATAATTAGTTCATAAATGAACCTGACTCCTATTTCTCAGGCACATATGATAATATTCCACATGAATATTTTGAGTGTATTTCATCTAAATTTTGCGACTAACATTCTGTTGCATTTGTTTTGTTCAATATAGATTCTTTTTGAAGCATTTCAAGTTCCTTCTTTATTTCTGGGTGTTCAGGCAGTGCTGGCACTACACTCCACTGGCAAAGTTACAGGAACTGTTATTGATTCAGGTAACAACGTCTTCTTAATTGATCTTGGAATTATTTCAATAACTATCCATTATATTCCAGGGCTGGTGATCTTGTACTGCAGGTGACAGTCTCTCAATCTTTCGTAGAGTGGATTTAAGCTGATCAGAAAGTAGGATGGCTGAAAAAGATCACATTTCATCAATGTGTTTAACTCTCCTATTGATGATTTGCTTCTAGATTTCAAACTTTATATAGTTAGTAGTCCATCATAAACCTTTCCACAAAAAGTAAAGAAACTACATTTTGAGAGAGGATTTTGTTAAAACAATGCAGCAGGTCAGTAAACTGTTAACATTTGTAGTTGATGCTAGTATCCTGTTCCTATACCAAATTATCAATTGTTTCATAAAATGAATTTATTTCCTAATTTTACTGCTTGCAGGATCAACTGTGACACATGTAGTTCCCATTATTGAAGGAGATGCTTTAGAGAACATTACTCAGAGTGTACACCTGGGAGGAGAGGACCTGACAGAGTACATGATGAGATCTCTGGCTGAAAATAATAGCTGGTCCTTCACTTCCAAAGGTAATGTTCACAACTTACCAACATCCACCTCTGGTACCACCCAGAATAGGGAGATTGAGTCATATACTCGGAGGCATGGAAATCACATGTGACTTGCCACTTCATTACTTTTTTGCACAACGAAAGATTCCAATCAGGGTTCCTTAAGAAATCCAAGACTGTACTTAGTTTCTGATAGGTAATGCACAAAATAAAAATTCGAGGGAAGTCAAACCACACATTTTTCATAGCAGTCCATTGCATGATCTGTGATTTAAAGGTCCAGCACCACAGTCAGCCACTTTGACAGCTTCTTTGAAAAGGTAAGTGTGTAAGGGAAGTGCGAGGTTAAGGTGTCAGGTAAGTAGGATGCCAGGTGGGTAGGTTTCCAAATAGGTTGGGTAGGGTTTCAAGGGGTTGAGTGCCTGGTACGTACGATGCTGGGCACATGGTCGGCAGTTAAATTGTGCAACATTTAGGGTTGGTGGGTGTGGGTAGGAGGGAGTGGGCTTTGGATCCCACTGGATGTGGAGTGTCAGGTCTCAGGGTGTTGGTTCACCTAGTTTTTTTCCTGTTCCACAGATTGCTGAGGCCCATGTGGAACCCAATGTGTCAGCAGCAAAATTGGCACGACCAGAAGCCTTGCTGTTTAGAGATAACATTGGTCCTGAGGCAGAGTAGATGGTTTGGTCTAGTGGTTGAATAATGGGGTCAATTTGAGAGATGCGTTTCCTGGTGTTGAGGTCATGGGGTCATGGTGAGTCAAGTTCAGAACAATGGAGGGATGTTGGCAGGCTTTTGGGACTCAGGGATCGGGATGGGAGTTGGGTTAGGATCTGAGGAAGTTTAATGGCTCTGTGGAAGTGTAGCTGGAGATCTGTAGTCATAGAGTCATAGAGATGTACAGCATGGAAACTTGCTAGAACTGCTTGAGAGGATTTAAACTAGTAAGGTTGGGGGGGGTGGCTCCAGGGAGATAGTGAGGAAAGAGATCAAATTGAGACTGGTAAAGTTGAGAACAGAAGTGAGTCAAACTCCATTTATTTCAATGCAAGGAGCCTAATGGGGAAGGCAGATGAATTCAGCTGGCCCCTCTCCCCCGTGAGAACATTCTGCACCCTCTCTGAGATATCCTTGATCCTGGCACCAGGGAAACAACACACCATTCTGCTTTTTGTCTGCTGGCCACAGAAACATCTGTCTGTACCTCGGACTACAGAATCCCCTTTCCCCTAACACAATTAATCTCTTGGAAGCTGGCATACCCCTTGTTGTATTAGAGCCAATCTCAATACCAGAAACTTGGCTGTTCATGCTACGTTCCCCTGAGAATCCATCACCCCCTACATTTTCTAAAACAGCATACATGTTTGAAATGGTTATATCCACAAAAGACTCCTGCCCTAGGTGCCTACCTCTCTTATCCTTCCTGGAGTTAACCCATCTATGTGACTGTATCTGAGACTTTCCCTCCTTCCTATAACTGCCATCCATCACATACTGTTGCTGTTGCAAATTCCTCATCGCTTCTATCTGTCTCTCCAACCAATCCACTCGATCTGAAAAGATTCGCATCCAATGGCATTTATGGTAGATATAATCTGCAGTAACCCTTAAACTCTCTTTAAACTCACACATCTGACACAAAGTACATATCACTGCAAAGGCCATTTTTGCTCCTTCACAATCTACAGACCCAGAAAATAACACCATCTTATCCACCCTCTGCGTGAAAAGGTTGCCCCTTAGGTCTCTTTTATATCTTTCCCCTCTCACCCTAAACCTATGCCCTCTAGTTCTGGACTCCCCGACCCCAGGGAAAAGACTTTGTCTATTTATCCTATCCATGCCCCTCAATTTTGTAAACCTCTGTAAGGTCACCCCACAGCCTCTGACGTTCCAGGGAAAATAGCCCCAGCCTGTTCAGCCTCTCCCAATAGCTCAAATCTTCCAAACCTGGCAACATCCTTGTAAATCTTTTCTGAACCCTTTCAAGTTTCACAACGTCTTTCCGATAGGAAGGAGACCAGAATTGCACACAATATTCCAACAGTGGCCTAACCAATGTCCTGTACAGCCGCAACATGATCTCCCAACTCCTGTACTCAATATTCTGACCAATAAGGGAAAGCATACCAAACGCCTTCTTCACTATCCTATCTACCTGCGATTCCACTTTCAAGGAGCTATGAACCTGCACTCCAAGATCTCTTTGTTCAGCAACACTCCCCAGGACCTTACAATAAAGTGTACAAGTCCTGCTAAGATTTGCTTTCCCAAAATGCAGCACCTCGCATTTATTTGAATTAAACTCCATCTGCCACTTCTCAGCCCATTGGCCCATCTGATCAAGATCCTGTTGTAATCGGAGGTAACCCTCTTTGCTGTCCACTACACCTCCAATTTTGTTGTCATCTACAAACTTACTAACTGTACCTCTTATGCTTGTATCCAAATCATTTATATAAATGACAAAAAGTAGAGAACCCAGCACCGATCCTTGTGGCACTCCACTGGTCACAGGCATCCAGTCTGAAAAACAACCCTCCATCACCACCCTCTGTCTTCTACCTTTGAGCCAGTTCTGTATCCAAATGGCCAGTTCTCTAATGTTCCAGGATACAAATGCTACAGGAAGGATAGAAAGGGAGGCAAGAGAGGCGGGGAGTGGCATTTTTGATAAGGGATAGCATTACAGCTGTGCTGAGGGAGGATATTCTTGGAAATACATCCAGGGAAGTTATTTGGGTGGAACTGAGAAATAAGAAAGGGATGATCATCTTATTGGGATTGTATTATAGACACCCCTAATAGTCAGAGGGAAATTGAGAAACAAACTTGTAAGGAGATCTCAGTTATCTGTAAGAATAATAGGGTAGTTATGGTAGGGGATTTTAAATTTCCAAACATCAACTGGGACTGCCTAACTGTTAAGTTAGTGTGGAAATCACTTTAATAGCTACTCAAGCTTTAGATTAGGTATTTAATAATCGGACTTTTCCTGTGTGATTATTTACTCAACTGCAATGGAGCTATCTGAATTCTACAATTTAAATGGACACTTTTGGAGGGTTCAAGGTGTTGGGTAATTGTTCATCAGAATCTTCAACGAAAAGTTTCCTGTGTTTCTGAAGGAAACGTAATTGAAATCTCTTGTCAGAGCTCAAGAAGATTATCTAAGAGTATAACAGGATCTTGATCAGCTGGGCCAATTGGCCAGTGGCAGCTGCAGAATTATTTAAATTAACGTGAGGTGTTGCATTTTGGTAAGACAAGCCAGGGCAGGACTTACACAGTACATGGTAAGGCCCTAGGGAGTATTGTCAAGCACGGAGGCCTAGGGGTGCAGATACACGATTCTTTGAAAGTGGAATCACAGGGAGACAGGGTGGTGAAGAAGGCATTTGGCGCACTTGCCTTCATTGGTCAGAACCTTGAGTAAAGAAGTTGGGATATCATATTACAACTATACAGGACATTGGTAAGGCCACATTTGGAGTGCTACAGATGGACAGTTCTGGTCAGCCTGCTACAGGAAGGATGTTATTAAATTGTAAGGAGTACAGAAAAGATTTACGAGGATGTTACCACATCTAGAGGTTTTGAGTTACAAAGAGAGGCTGAATAGGCTGGGACTTTTTTCCCTAGAGCATAGGAGGTTGAGTGGTGACTTTATAGAGGTTTATTAAAATCATGAAAGACATACATAAGGTGAATAGCAAATATCTTTTCCCTAGGGAAGGGGAGTACAAAACCAGAGGCCATAGGTTAAAGGTGAGAGGGGAAAGATTTAAAAGGGAACTGAGGGGCAACTTTTTCTGAGGGTGGCGTGGATATGGAATGAACTGCCAGAGGAAGTGGTAAATGCAGTTACATTTGGATAGGTGCATAATTAGGAAAGTTTTAGAGGGATATGAACCAAACACATGTAAATGGATCTAGTTCATTTTGGGAAATCAGGTCGGCATGGATAAGTTGGACTGAAGGGTCTGTTTCTGTGCTATATGACTTTTATGACTCTATAAATTATAGAAGCAGGTGAAAATCTGGCTATTACTCTTCCAAAAATCCAGCTCATAGAAAAATTAATATAACGACAGTCAGTTCTGCTATAACCCGGTATTTCTGTTCTCCTTCAGTCCCGTATTCAGGAAAATTGCGTAATAGCAGCATCATTTAAACAAATAGGGCCAGAATCGTGTTGTAACCAATACATGCTTTAAAAGTTTGTGCTTTAGAAACAGTGTTGCCAATGTGTCAATCATGTTATAGCAAATTCGCATTTAACGAAACAGGAGTTATAGAAGAACGACCTGTATGGTTTAAAAAAATGCAAGGTCAACCTAGCTAAAAGTTTCAGTGTCCCTCTTTGTTAACTTTAATTGCTTATTGTGCCAATTACCACTATATTTTAATATATAATAGTTTACTAGTTAACATCAAACATCACCCACATGCATTTAATGATGTGTATCCTATGTCAGTCTGATCAAATGTGAAGCTGAAGAATAACAGCTCTACTGCGTTGTGTAAAAAAAAATCACTGAAGTACAGGATGTTTTTCTTCTGACATTCGTTTGTTATCTGTCTCCTTAAAAAAACACTAACAGACTGGAGGAGAAGCACAGAGACATAAGTGAACATGTTAACTCAGCAAAGGACACTATGTTCCATTAAAGTTTCTTATATTACATAGCATTTTGCATGCAGAATCAAGCCATCTGGTATAATCTGTTAGTGCCTTTGATTTTTTTTCCCCTGACAATCCTCTTCCCACCTGACTTTATCAGATATGGTTTGATCTAATATTAAATAATGGGATCTCAATTATTAACATGGAAAGTATACCAGTTAAAACTCAACTTCTGATGGCTCACGGTAAAGATGCAACGTACAACGTAGTACAGAACAAGGCAGACCAACAAGGTGTTGATATGCTCCTACCTGCTCTAGGTAGTAACAGCTTGATGCAATTCCCTTGCATCAAGTTAATGTGAAAATACAATCCAGCAACCTGACTCCAAAAGTATTTTATTGATCTGGGAAATCTTTAAATGCACTAGCAATAATTTAAATGATCCACTCTGTACATATTGAATTGTATTTTGTGTCAATTTCCAGCTGGGTTAGATATCATCAGAAACATCAAGGAGAAATTTTGTTACGTTGCCAGTGATTTTGAAGCAGAACTTGAGAACTTCAAGAATAATCCAGAAGAAATAAAGGAAGAGTATGTGCTTCCAGATGGACAAAATATGATTATCACAAGTCAAAAATTCATCTGCCCTGAAGTCATCTATAAGCCATTTTTAATAGGTAACTTGAGGCACTTAACCGGACTCTTGATCATTTTTCACTGTTTATAGATTATCGACAGTAGAACAATGTTTCAGTGAAAAATATCTCCTTTGTGACATCTGTCTCCTGACTTTACACTGCTCAACTGGTAATTAACTTAGTTGTAATACAAGTGGCTCATTACTTCTTTTCATTTCTGTTTTTATTTCATCTCTAAACATGATTCTTCAGAATTACTTAATTACAACAGTCTTCAAAAATGGATGCTGGAAATAGCACAGATGGTGTGGGGTGAAATAGCAGTTTTTTAAAAGAAAAGTTTTGCTTTGGCACAATGTACGTCAATGAAAAACCTCACATTGTTTCAGGCAAAGATATCCAGAACCTGCCTGCATTGACACATTCAGTGATTGAGAGATGCAGTGAGGAGATCCGCAATGACTTGTACACCAACATTGTACTAGCTGGTGGTAACAATATGTTTAGAAATTTGGAAGAACGACTACAACAGGAGATGTCAAACCTTGTAAAAACAGGGATAAAGGTATTTTTCCATATTTTCTACTATCTTCTCCAGAGGGTATCGACTCTTAATGGGATATGATTCTTTGACTGTAGCACCCCTACATTCTCAGTTACATTTTCATTTGCCCAGGATGTGCCTAGATATAAAGTGACTTAAGGCTATTTGATCACCTCCGAATCATCTCCTGTAGATACCAGTCATTTACACAAGTTCCAGTGGAGGTCATTTGTTTGTAAAAGTTTAAACTGCAAATATATAAGGTCAAATAAAATGTTAATATTGAAACAGCCTATGTGACTCGAACAAACCCTTTTTCTTTATCAGATCAACCCAATCATTTCTTTGTTGTACAGCAAGCACTTGCTGAAATGGTTAAATCTGAAGTTTCCAGATGGTCCTCAATTTTTCTCTCTCCAGCTATGCATTTAATAGTCTCCTGACTTCTTAGCTCAGTATTAATAGTGTGGGCCAAATATTACAAGTTAGTGTTTTTGGGTAAGTCAGAACTGCCATTGCTTGCTCTGAAAATTCGAACCAATCTTGGGTTAGGCACTATTGCTGGTCCATTGGAGCTTCGAGCACAGCATAAAAAGATCCATTCACATCATTGAACTAGTGTCTTTCATGGTGCAGGCACAATCCATTCTTTGATCATTCTTAATATATCTTTTGAAATGTTCTTTATGGCATAAAAGAAAGCTGTTTGATACTTCAAGTGCACATTATCCTTCCGTCCACCAACCCATACAGACGCACTGACCTGCTCTATTCCCTGCATGTTTAGTTAATTTGAATGCCAGTCCAACTTCCTATGCTTACTATCTAAAATGCTTAAAACTGTATTGCTTAGTCCTTGTATATTGCCAAAAGGGAACAGTTGTTTTTTAGTCAACCTTACTAAATCCATTGTAACGTGTATATTTTTATCGAACCTCCTTCCTATTGCTTTCTTCTTAGGCAAAACAGTATGTCAAACCTAACTTTGTGGCTAAAAGTTCTCAACCTCAGAACTCCAGAATTACTCTGGTAATTCTCCTCTGCCCTTTCTGAACCAGACCCTCCCTGGTTTCATACTCAAAATTCCATTCGTGAAGCTCAGAATCCCATCTGCTTTGCTAGATACTCTCATACTGTGTCTTTTGACCTTCCAAGATCTATCCACAAAACTCCCTGTCCTTGCATTAGCTCTATCCTCTGCCATTAAGTTTATACTGCCTTTATGCATCTCTTCTACCAAAATATATTTCCTCACATCTATAAATTAAATTACCACCTACTAATTGCCCATTCTTTTAGGTTATGTCCATTTATAGTTGATTGGTAGATCATCCTCACTCCAAATTTGATGTCATTGGCAAATTTTGAAATTTTACTCAATTCAAATATCCAAGCAATTTATTTAAATCAAAAATAAATTATAAATAAATTAACGACCATAGCCCTGACCCTTGAAGAACCCTATTTACCATCCTCCAATATGATAAGCAACCATTTTGCCTGACACTGTTTTTAGTCCTTAAGTGTTTTATTGATTCAAGTTGATCCTGGCGCTGACATTGCCTTTTCTTGAGTCTCAATTCTGTCAACCAGCTTTATGCGGTACTTTGTCAAATAGTTTATCAAACTGATTTTCTGGTAATACATCAAACATTTATTTAGACACAGTCTGCTTTTTACACACCTATGCTGGCTCTCCTCTTTATCCTCTGTTTTATTTTGCAAAACCTTACCCACCACTGATGTTAAACTGACTGTCCAACAGATAGGTGGACTGCCCTTACCCTTTCCTAGATATGGGTGTCAGTATTTGATTGTCTCTCAAATTCTGGTATATTTTTTAATGTACTTGTAAAGTCCCAACTGATGGTCCAACTGGACAGTTCAGATCCCAATCTGGCCTGATAGATCATATGTTTTTGTTAGTTAACATCATGGTCATTTACTGTAACTTAGTCATACATGGCTGCAGATTGTTTTTAACAACAGAGGTTTATTATTGCAAAAGGACAAAAACAAGCTATCCAGATCTAGAACACAGAGAAAAAATTGAAAGCACCCAACAAAATACAGTTTCAGTCTATTCCCCAACACAACCATGTTACAGAGAAAGTATCCCTCAATATCATATCGTTAAGTTTGATGTAGCCAATTCTCTCCAGTTTCTTCCTGTGAACTGTTAAGTCATCTTATATGAATATTCATAAATTGAGAGAGTGGATTTTCTCAGTGTTTTAGTAACCTATAGATGTCTAAATAAACAGTTCCAGGCCAGAATTTGCACAAACTAAACCTTTCTCTTGAGGTTGCTGTTTTCCCTTTATGAGATAAACAATATTTAGTTCTGAACCCAATCAGATCTTCTCTTAACCACCCAAAAATCATTTTATCTCCAGATTTTCAAATCAAAATCAATCCATGGTTATCCTGAACCAAAAACAATCCAATAGCCCTCTTACATTCCCTGTCATAAACCAGCACAGGATTCCCTGCTCTCTGACAAACCAGAGTAGATCACTGTTATGAAAGGACTGTCTAACCTAGTTTTTTTTAAAAACTCTATAAAAATAACTAATTCCATATGCCCACTATTGTAAAGTCTACATTCTATAAATGATTAAAATATATAACATATGTTAGACACCTTTCATCAGAGTAGAAAGATCAGAAAGTTATGACAAACCCATTGCACTTTGTTTAGTTAACTTGGCTCCAATAGGCAGGATATTGCTCCAATTGCCAATTCAGGGTAGGCAACTTATATTCATGAGTCGAGAGTGTGGTGCTGAAAAAGTACAGTCTGTCAGGCAGCATCTGAGGAGCAGGAGAATCGACATTTCGGGCTAAAGCCCTTCATCAGGAATGAGACTCTGATCTGCAGCATCTGCAGTCCTCACTTTCTTCTAATTTATATTCATGCTTATACTTCTGTCATATCTGTTTTTAGCAATTATTTTAGCTCCTTCTTGCTTAATAAATCTAGCTCCACACAGCATTTGACTATCTCTATACGTATTGCCAATTCTATTTCACATCAAAACATATTTGCCAAAACAAATGAAGGCTATTCAGTTAGTTCAGAAATAACTGCTTTTGCCAGCAATTTATTTCATATTTGACTCGCTTGAAATTTCTAATTTCAATAAGAAAGCAGATTTATTGTTTCTGCAAACTTGTATTTTAGTGGTTCCAAAGCTGCTCAAGTTCACTTTAGAAGCATCTTACAGCAGAATAATTCTACATATTTGACAGATGTAGCCTTGAGCACCCATTGGTTACCAGGGAGACCGATAGGATCTGTTTAGCAAGATTTGCATAGATCAAATTAAATTATGACAAAGGGGAATAAATTGCAAATTACTTTTTAATTACAACCAACTATGACTCAGTCAAATTCCTTTCTGGTCTAACTAGATTCCAACACATTTCTTTATCTGAAGCTCTTTTCTCTCCTTCAACAGGTGAGGGTTCATGCACCTCCCAACCGGAATTACCTTTCGTGGAAAGGAGCAGCCATTTTGTCTGGTCTTTCCAATTTCCACCAGATGTGTGTATCCCGCCAAGACTTTGAAGAATTTGGAACCAGTGTTTTGTACAGGAAGCTAATTTAGCAAGAAAGGAACATTTCCTGAAACCCAAACGAAGAGATCAATCATTAACAGAGTAAAGGCAGATCAGAAACTATGACTATTGCTCTATCTCTACTTAATCATCACAGAAACAGTGGGATACAATGCGGTGAGGTCATTGCTATTTGTTAGAGTGGGCATGGGCAGCAACGGTGTTTGGTGAACAGATATGGGATGTATTTGATAAGAGATCATTGGCTGAGACTAATTTGACAATTAGGTCTGGAACTTATCTCATTTTACTCTGTTCTATAAGTAAATTTCATTAGCAACATAGAGTCATAGAGATGTACAGCATGGAAACAGACCCTTCGGTCCAACCAGTCCATGCCGACCAGCTATCCCAACCCAATCTAGTCCCACCTCCCAGCACCCGGCATCTCAACAAACTTAACCCTCAATCCCTAAAATGTTGCTGCTGTCTAGCCAGACTCCTGCTAAGTTTTCAATCTCAGCAATGTTTATTCCAATCTAACTTCCAGTCTTTTACATCTCTACAATAAAAATGAGACACAATCAATTTTGTTACTACCAAAAATATATCCCTGAGACCACAACAGCTTATAATGAAACCTCCTCACATACACTTGGAAGGTAAAACTGTGGAGGTAAGACCCCATGACAGAGAAAATTTTAAAATTTATTTACAGCTGTTCTGCAGCAGTTTCTTTGGTTTTAGACTTGTATCTACAGAGAACTCAAATATCAGGTCAGTGAATACCTCATTTAAACCTTTCATACAATTCTGAATGTAAATTGAAAACATATAAAATTTGTGACTTATGTATAATGTTTCTGTGGGAAGGGGATTACTTATTTTGAAAATAAAACTCTTTCCTGTGTAACTACCAAATAATAGAAATGTATAATAGTATACATTTTCTAATATGTACAATATATAATAATATAGTTGCTACCTAAAACAACATTTTTTTAATACTGGCAGGAAACAATTGTTCTCACTTTTTGTCCTTTAATGAATAGTTTGCATGGTGTTTCATTAATAAATATATAAGAGTCTGACTAGGTGGCGCAATGACCATTTAATTTTTGGAAATGTGTACATTACTGACATAGGGTGAGGGTTTCCACTTTGGGGTTCAGATATAGTGTCACATCCACTACAGCCTGTGACAAGTTTTTTTGGAGCTACCATTGACTCTTCAGCTCTTTTTGTATGTAAGCAGCTTCTATAGCAAGTTAATCACATGTGGCTGACAGCCAGTCTCACCTGCACCTGGCACCTTCCAGTGTTGAAGGTTCTGGCACCATCTTTAAGGGAATTCCAGCATTCCTCCACTTGCTGCAAGCCAGAGATCCCCTTGGCCTAGATGTTTCCAAGCATCTCAAGATGCTTTAATGATGTCACACTGATGCAGCCTTTGTGAAGGGCAGAAAAAGTCCTCCCATTATGCCTTGGCCCAGTTTGTAGAGGTTAGCAACTCCAGTAGACATCAATGCACTGGAAACCATTGTAGAAAGAGGATAATCGCTCTGTAAAAATAAGTGCCAACATTTTCTCACTGCATCCTCATGCTCAGGGTCATTATTCGGTCTAACTTTATAATCATGTTACATAGACATGCCCAGCTCATCATTACATGCATGATGTGCACTGAAGGGCTCACACCCATTATACTACCATTCCTCTAATAGTTCACATGTACATGCACATCCTACTGACAGGAGATGGCTCACTGCCTGGCAAGATTATGCTTTCTCGTGTTTGTACACACATTCCCATCACACTTAAACTTTCTCTTTCTCACATTGCAGGTCAACCTGATGCACAACATGAAGGAGAAGATCCAACTAGTAGAGGGCTTCCTTATCTCCATGTCCTCACTACATTGGAGAAACATGGGTGAACTAGCAAATGAGAATCAAGACCAATCTTGTGCTGAAGGGGAGATAGGCATGGCAGAAGCCAGCAGGCAATATTATTATTCTCACAAATGCAGCCACACTCTTACATTCCTCTATATAAAGTTCCCGCACTGGCTCAGATCACCATGAAAGTCCTGCCTTCTCAACCTTGTCCTCACCTGAGGCATGGTGATGCTCAGCTCAAACCACCATCAGTTGTCTCTCCTTTACTTACTTTATATAAGTGGTCATTTTTCTTCATCTAATTCTCTCTCCTCTTCCACAGGTATGAGGGTCAACAGATAGCCAAATTAAAGCAGGCACAGAGACTGCCCAGCTCAAGCAACTCTGAGGAAAAAGCCTCTGACACTTCATAGAACTCACTAATAAAGCATTCACTCCCACCTTCCTTCATTGAATGTTTAACTAGAGTACACTTGAGGTGACAATCTGGTGAGCACATCACTAATGTGTCCACAGATGGTGGAGGAAGAAAAACCCAAGCTTTCAGACACTCAAGTGGACTGCCAGACTAAACACCTGTTCCTCCCCAGGCAGGAGATATGGTTCAGGGTTTGGCCATAACTGGGATACAAAATATGCAGGGACAAGCAGGGAAACATTAGGCAAGGATGACAAGGTCCTCACTAAACATTAAATGAAAGATGGAGTCCACCCATCATTTGTGTACTACTGCTCCAGCACACAAAGCTCGGCTGCCTCCATTGAGAGAGTGACACATAGCTTAAAATTGTAGGTCTAGCAGCATGTACATTGACTGCTGGATGTGAGCTCAGACCTGCAATTCACTGGTCTAGCCATAGATGCCCAGCATCAATGATGATGTGAGGGGGGGATGAAGCACTCAATTTCTCTAAAGATGGCCCTTCTTCTCAAGGATACATGGAGAGCAAATGGGGAAGTCTGAGCATTTGTACACTTCATGATTCTGGAACCTCACTTGTTGAGAATACACAGCCATTGAAACAGTACAATGTAAGACTGTAACTGTTGTGATTTAGTTGAGTACCATATTGTTTGTATTGTATATTGGATTGCAAGATGGCAGCCCTCAGTAAATGCGTCCTGGTAGAAGCCACATGACTATGGCAAGCTAGGAGACACACTAGTACAAGTTTACATTTCTATTGCAAACATTCCCTTTACAAAAAAACGTATTACCTTGTATATTTTGAGTTATTGACTATCGAAACAACTGTTCTCATGTATTAGCAATGTTTTATTCTCATCAAGTCTCTACATATGCATTGCACACACAGCTTTTAAATTGTGCTGGCATCTTAATGGTAAGCTGTTAATGATTATTCCTTCTCTGGGAAGTGTGTTCCCGTGCCATTTGCTGTTACTGCCAGTATGTGTTGTTATTAGCATTTCTGTTCTTGGAGTGGTGTGGACCTCTTCAAACAGACTTCAGATCTAGCAATCTTCAGAGATTCTCACTGGCTCCTGGAAATGATCTACCCACATGAAAATTACAGAACACTGAAAACTTCAAAATAACCAGATGGGGTTTCCTCCTGGTCCATGATGTTGCAGGTGCTCAACCAGCTGCTGGCAAAGGTAGCAGACAACGTCTTGCGATTTCCTGAGACATCATTGGTGACATATGCAGATAGCTGTATGTAGCCTCAACTTCAGACCAATGTTTGCCATCTATGTTGATGTTCTTGTGCAGTTTTGCCTCCATAGGGTAGTGAACTGCTGGTGGTGGCTCTTGAACATGTTGTTGTTGCTCTTGCATGTGCTGTTGACTTAGGAGCAGCTGATGCTCACAGCTTTTTCTGAAAATCAAAATGACCAAAGAAATGGCAGGATTTATCTTTGCCATTGGATGTGGCTTTCTGGAGATCTATGGAGACAGTAATGTCATGCAGATCTTTCTCTTAGACTTGCATACTGCCAGCCTGCCCACCATGTGGAAAGTCAGTTACCTTGCAATGTTTTCTTCAGTCCAACCATTATATGTTCCACGAGAAGCTGCATCTCGAGTGGCTTTGAAGAACAGTTCCTTGTGAGCAAGGTGTCATGCAATGGTGCCAGTGCACATTGCCTGGATATTCACAGTATACCTTCTCATGCACAATAGCTTGCCTCAAGATAATTGATGCAGAACCCTTCTAACATATCCTTGATATGATGGTGCTGCCAACAACCACTGCCACCACCAGTCCACAGCTCCTGCCACTTTGCTCCTCATCATCCAGCTGGGACACCAAAACGCGCAGTTATTAGATGGTTGGCTTGTAACTTTGGAGCAATGTTTACATTTACATCGTCACCTCATGATCTGTTAGATATGCAGCAACCTGTCAAATGAACTTTGAATCCACAACTGCAAGAAATCTTGTTGGAATATGCGTACATGAGTGCTGTTGATAATCTGGTAATGTATCTAATTGTCCATGCACTGGACTCTTGATTAATATGAGAGACCCTCTTCAGTTGGCTAAAACATGCAAGGTATAATTTTGCCTCCAATAAAAAATTCTCCCACTTTGACTACAGCCATTTCTATTTCAACAGTTTTGTACAATAAATTTTGATACTCTTTCAGCCAGGAGATATTCAGCTTATTCACTGGGCCATTCGACAAACACCACCACCACACCCTTCCCGGTGACCATCTCTCCTGTCTATGGTTCCATAACCCTTCACGCTACCTTCCTGCACCAGTAATTATTGTTACCATTGATATTCTCATCCTTCCCCCTCAACTACAACTTTCAACTGTCCTTGGATTCCTGTGACTGTTTCCCTTTGCTTAGATAACCCAGCCAGCTAGCCATTATCAGTATTGATAATGCCCTGGACAGACCCTTCACCACTGCAGACTGACTGCAGGCTAACAAGTCCGGCAGTTGTGGAGCACCCTGACTGACTAAAGCATACATTACTACTTATCCTCCCTTCTCCCTTCACTGCTTTCACTGATAATTCAACTTCTTATTTATCACTTTTGTGACTCAGTGCAGCTCAGCCACATGCAATCCTTTGAAATTTTCATTGACCTGCCATTCAGCCATAAGCTTGGTGGGCGATTAGCTGAAAACTATTGACATGTGCTAGTTAGACATGAAGATAGCCCAGGAAGCCAGAATGCCTTGATCTGCTTTGATCAGACAACTGCACTTGAATAAGTGAGTGTACATTGTTACAACCCGGGGTAAATTCTCCTACTTAATTTAAAACCAGCAACACAGAAAAGATGTATCCCATGCAGTAATCTGTGAAAATTCCATAGACCAAACATCGACTGGGACTGCCATAGTGTTAAGGGTTTAGATGGAGAGGAATTTCTTAAGTGCGTACAAGACAATTTTCTGATTCAGTATGTGGATGTACCTAATAGAGACGGTGCAAAACTTGACCTACTCTTGGGAAATAAGGCAGGGCAGGTGACTGAGATGTCAGTGGGGGAGCACTTTGGGGCCAGCGACCACAATTCTATTAGTTTTAAAATCGTGATGGAAAAGAATAGACCAGATCTAAAAGTTGAAGTTCTAAATTGGAGAAAGGCCAATTTTGACGGTATTTGGCAAGAACTTTCCAAAGCTGATTGGAGGCAGATGTTCACAGGTAAAGGGACGGCTGGAAAATGGGAAGCCTTCAAAAATGAGATAAGAATCCAGAGAAAGTATATTCCTGTCAGGGAGAAAGGGAAGACTGGTAAGTATAGGGAATGCTGGATGACTAAAGAAATTGAGGGTTTGGTTAAGAAAAAGAAGGAAGCATATGTTAGGTAGAGATAGGATAGATCGAGTGAATCAGTAGAGTGTAAAGGAAGTAGGAGTATACTTAAGAGGGAAATCAGGAGGGCAAAAAGGGGACATGAGATAGCTTTGGCAAAGGATTTTTATAAATATATTAAGGACAAAAGGGTAACGAGGGAGAGAATAGGGCCCCTCAAAGCTCAGCAAGGTGGCCAAAGATCAGCAAGCCACAGAAAATGGGGAAATACTAAATGAATATTTTGCATGAGTATTTACTGTGGAAAAGGAGATGGAAGATATAGACTGTAGTGAATAGATGGTGACATCTTGCAAAATGTCCAGATTATAGATGAGGAAGTGCTGGATGTCTTGAAATGGTTAAAGGTGGATAAATCCCCAGGACCTGATCAGTGTACCAGAGAACTCTGTGGGAAGCTAGGGAAATGATTGCTGGGCTTCTTGCTGAGATATTTGTATCATCGATAGTCACAGGTGAGGTGCCGGAAGACTGGAGGTTGGCAAACGTGGTGCCACTGTTTAAGAAGGGCGGTAAAGAGAAGCCAGGGAACTATAGACCAGTGAGCCTGACCTCAGTGGTGGGCAAGTTGTTGGAGGGAATCCTGAGGGACAGGATGTACATGTATTTGGAAAGGCAAGGACTGATTAGGGATAGTCAACATGGCTTTGTGCATGGGAAATCATGTCTCACAAACTTGATTGAGTTTTTTGAAGTAACAAAGAAGATTGATCAGGGCAGAGCAGTAGATATGATCTATATGGACTTCAGTAAGGCGTTCAACAAGGTTCTCAATGGGAGACCGATTAGCAAGGTTAGATCTCATGGAACACAGGGAGAACTAGCCATTTGGATACAGAACTGGCTCAAAGGTAGAAGACAAAGGGTGGTAGTGGAGGGTTGTTTTTCAGACTGGAGGCCTGTGACTAATGGAGTGCCACAAGGACCGATGCTGGGTCCTCTACAGAAATGATTTGGATGTGAGCATAAGAGGTACAGTTAGTAAGTTTGCAGATGACACCAAAATTGGAGGTGTAGTGGACAGCGAAGAGGGTTACCTCAGATTACAACAGGATCTGGACCAGATGGGCCAATGGGCTAATGGGCTGAGAAGTGGCAGATGGAGTTTAATTCAAATAAATGCGAGGTGCTGCATTTTGGGAAAGCAAATCTTAGCAGGACTTATACACTTAAAGGTAAGGTCCTAGGGAGTGTTGCTGAACAAAGAGACCTTGGAGTGCAGGTTCATAGCTACTTGAAAGTGGAGTTGCAGGTAGATAGGATAGTGAAGGTGGCGTTTGGTATGCTTTCCTTTATTGGTCAGAGAATTGAGTATAGGAGTTGGGAGGTCATGTTGCGACTGTACAGGACATTGGTTAGGCCACTGTTGGAATATTGCATGCAATTCTGGTTTCCTTCCTCTCGGAAAGATGTTGTGAAACTTGAAAGGGTTCAGAAAAGATTTATAAGAATGTTGCCAGGGTTGGAGGATTTGAGCTATTGGGAGAGGCTGAACAGGCTGGGGCTGTTTTCCCTATAGAGGTTTACAAAACTATGAGGGGCATGGATAGGATAAATAGACAAAGTCTTTTTCCTGGAATCGGGGAGTACAGAACTAGAGGGCATAGGTTTAGGGTGAGACAGGAAAGATATAAAAGAGACCTAAGGGGCAACTTTTTCACACAGAGGGTGTTGCGTGTGTGGAATGAGCTGGAGAGGATGTGGTGGAGGATGGTACAATTGCAACATTTAAGAGGCATTTGGATGGGTATATGAATAGGAAGGGTTTGGAGGGATATGGGCCAGGTGCTGGCAGGTTGGACTAGATTGTGTTGGGATATCTGGTTGGTATGGACAGGTTGGACCGAAGGGTCTGTTTCCATGCTGTACATCTCTATGACTCTATGACCAAGAACTAGTTAAATTAAAAATGAACAACTTATAAGAAATAATGTATAACAGGGAATAATTAACTAACAACTATTTACAATTTCTTCCTCTAACCTGTTACCTTCCCTTCTATAATACTAGTCTGATAAAACTCCTGATTATGATTTACAAAACAAAACTTCTTATTTCAAAAGCAGGCAGCTTTCGTTTTCTCTGAATTCTGGTCTTCTTCTTCTTCTCAGGGGTTTCTGCTTCACAGGCTATTGATCGATAAAGGTACCTTTTGAGAGGGTGATTTTTCAGGCAGTCTTTTTACATATTGGGGCTTGGCAGTTCTCCTCTCAACTGTTCAATATTCCCTGGTCTTACACCCCCGCCAAAGCATCAGATTGTGTCATTGGCTTTTAAGAATGACAATATACTAAATTCAAACTTGATTGCAGTTTGGTATTTTTGGGGATATACTTTAAACTGATTGGCCTAATTCAAATCTGTTTTGTCATTTGCAGGCAACCAGCTAACCACGTTTTTAGACCAAATGTTAGATTATATTTCTTTTCAGAACACTTGGTTCTGTTACTTTTAACTCTCTTAAAAGGTACACTGTACCCACATCTTCATAACACCTCCCCCCTTAAGAAAAAAAGAACCATCATCATGAAAAGATGGCTTCATTTTTTTCTCTACTTTTTAAACACATTACCCTAACATACAGATAACTTTAATAAAGGTTTACCTTAACTTCTTCCCAAATACCTATATACATTAAATAAAGACAAATCTCATCTAAACTCAGTTAAGTTCGCGATAACGCATCTGCGATTACATTCTTCCAAGCCACAACTTGGATGATTTTTAAATGAAAAGTCTGTTACATAAGACCCCAAATAGTCTCTCATTCTTGTCTATAAAGCTTTCTAAGAATGTAAGTAGATTGTGGTCAGTGTATACGACAGTCTCAGACATATTGCTCGTGACATACACATTAAAATGTTGTAAGGCCAACTGGCAGTTCAATCCCATCCTCATCTTCCTGTAGGAATACAGGCCCAACTCCTATATCACTTGCATCGATGGCGACATCAAAAGGTTTTGAAAAGTTTGGTGTAGCTAAAACTGGTTTATTGGTTAATATAGCTTTCAAATGGTCGAATGCCTCCTGATATTGTTCCATCCACCGAAACTGTGTTCTTTTTCACCAAGTTTGGAACAAACTTCTGGTAGAATCCGCTGAGTCCTAAGAATCGACGCACCTCTTCGTGGTTGGTCATGGAAATTCCTCAATGGCCTTCATATTTGCATTCTGTGTGGTTAACCTTCCATGACTGATGTCCCAAGAACGTCACCTCTGCTTTTGCAAATTCTGTTTTATTTAAGTTTATCACCAGTTTTGCTTCTCATAGTTATTTAAAGAGCTCTGCCAACTGTTCCATGTGATCTTTCTAAAGATCGCTACATTGTCCAAATAGACTGCACAGTTTGTTAACCCAGCCACAAATCTGTTCATGAGTCTTTGTAATGTGGCAGGTTCATTCTTCATCCAAAGGGCATCACTTTAAACTGATATATCCCATTTGGGGTTTCAAACGCAGAAATTTATTTTGCCGACTCTGATAAAGGTACCTGCCAGTAACACATATTAAGTCCAACTTGGTGATGTAACTGGCTTGTCTGACTTTCTTGTTACAGTCTTTCTTGTTACAATCTAGGAATTGGATATGAGTCAGATTTTGTAACGGTGTTGACTTTCTGATAATCCACACAGAATCATTGAATCCAGTCTGGTTTGGGAACTAATACAATCGGCGAACTCCATTTGCTCTGGCTTGGCTTGTTGTCGTTCTCATTGAGCATGGCCTCCACCTCCACCTGGACCTGTCTGGCTTTAAAAGAATTAAAGCGATAGGGATGTTATTTTATTGCCTACGTCTACTTCATGGACAATAGCATTAGTCCTCCCCATCTGATTCTTACATATGTTCTTACACTGCAGTAACAAATCTTTCAACTGTGTTCTTTGCTCCTGAGACAGATCACTTACTAACCTATCCCACTCCTCAAGGACTACATTTTTAAATCTATTTCGAGGCACCTCAAATTCCACGTCATCTGGATTTGATTCCACACTCTGTGGGGCAGTAACTAACACCTTTTTCTCCAGTTCTTTCTCTCTAGTATAACATGGTTTTAACATGTTCATGTGACATACCCGATCACCCCTCACCGCCCCCCCCCCCCCCCAATCTGGCATCTTTACTAGATAGTTCACCTGACTCAACTTTTTCTCAATTTGATAGGGACCACTAAACCTGACTTTGAAGGGATCGCCTATCACTGGTAAGGGTACTAACACGTTCATTCTACACTGTGCTCTCTTTAGGTGCTGTTTAGCTAACTCACCTACTCGATTTAGTCTCTCCCTCACTTCCGATACATGATGTCCAACTTTGGTCCTGTCATTTTTTTCATTAATTTCAAAGGGCCTCTCACTTCAAAGGGAGTGAACCGAGTAGATCCATTTGGGGCATCTCTAATGGCAAACAATACAAATGGGATACCTTTATCCCTATCATCCGGGTAGTCCTGATATATGCTCTCAACATGGTCTTCAAGGTCTGACGCTACCTTTCTAAAGCTCCCTGGGATTCAGGATGATACACACTGGATTTAAAGTTCTGTATACCTAAGCTATCCATAACCTTCTTAAACAGATTAGCATCAACTGAATCCCTCTGGGTAGCCCATAACATGTGAAGAAAGCTACTAACTCCTCTACTACTCTTTTATCCTTGATACCCAGTGATGGAATTGCCTCCGGAAATCTGGTTGACACATCCATTATAGTTAACAAGTACTGGTTCCCACTTTTAGTTCTCGGGAGAGGACCCACACAATCAATTATAATCCGCCTGAAAAGTCCTTCAAGTGCGTTAATTGGCAACAAAGGTGTTGGTTTTCTCACCGGCTGTTGGTTATCTACTATTTGGCAAATATGACATGTACGGCAAATGTTAACCACATCCTTGTGCATTCCTGGTCAAAAAATGTTTTTGTACCATAGCCTGAGTCTTTGTTACACCTAGGTGACCTCCTACAGGTAGTTCATGCGCCACCCATAACACTTCCTGTCTGTATGCTACCGGCAACACAAGCCAGTGCACTTTGGCCCATTTCTCCTCTGCACTAACCTGCTGTGGTCTCCATTTCCTTTAGGATCTTACCTTTTAGGTAACAACCTTCCAGAATGTTATCTGCCTCCTTTTCAGAGTACGCATCCACACATGTATCTTTTATCACCTTGTCTTGCTGTTGCAAATCTCTTAGCCATTCAAGAATAAACACTTCTGTCTGACCCTCTGCCTTTACATCAAACAGGGTATCTGCTAACTGAACCTCAACTCCTTCACCTTTCTTTCTAACTTTCACTTTGTGCTGTGACTTTTATGATAGTAGGATCTGGTTACCACACAATCTGGGAAAATACCAGGATATTTCCGTTTTGATTCCTCAGTTTCTCAGTCTTCCTAGAGCTTCTCCACAACAAGGAGTGTCACTCCCACCTTGGATTCTGCGGAATCATTCCAAAGAACAAACTGAATTCCTGGAACTGACACACTGTCAATCACACCCACTGTAACTTCCCTAGTCTTGAGGTGGCACTCCAACCTGATCTTACACTCAGGGAATGCTACATTTCTGTCCGTCTATCCCATAAATTACCACACTCAGGTAACAGATCAGAAAGAGTGCATATTCGCACATTTCTTACTTTCAGTGACTGGTTTGAACCTTCTGTCTCTCTCTTTCCTCTCTCTTCTGTCTCATTCTTTTTCCCTTTGTTTATCCAACTCCATTTTCCTCAATTGTAATTTACGTTTTTCTGCCTCTGCTGCACTTGTCTGTTTCTCTGATACACCCAAGTGTTTGAGTAATTCGTTTACAATTTCAGCTTTACTTTTGTCCTTAGTTAAAACCAAATCTAATTTATTTGTTAATTCTAAAAGTATGTCCTTTTTGTTTCCTTCTAAAATTTCTTGGCAAAGTTGAGATTCATCTTAAAATTGCTAAAGAGGTTCTAGGATTTTAAGAGCCATTTCTCTCTTTTTAGTCAACCGCAAGTCACCGAAATTAAACAAATCGACTCACCTACGTTTAATTTAAGTCCCGGAGGAGCCCCCAAACTGTTACGACATGGGCAAACTCTCCTGCTTAATTTAAAACCAGCAACACAGAAAAGATTTATCCTGTGCAGTGATCTGTGAAAATTCCATAGACCAAGAACTAGTTAAAGTAAAAACTAACAACTTTAAGAAATAAAGTATAACAGGGAATAACTAACTAACAACTATTTACAATTCCTTACTCTAACCTATCTGTTACCTTCCCTTCTATAATATTAGTCTGATAAAACTCCTGATTATGATTTACAAAACAAAATTTATCTCAAAACCAGGCAGCTTTTGTTTTCTCTGAATTCTGGCCTTTCTTTTCTTTTTAGGGGTTTCTGCTTCACAGGTTACTGATCGATAAAGGTACCTTTTAAGAGCGCTATTTTTCAGGCAGTCTTTTTACAAACTGGGGCTTGGCATTTCTCCTCTCAACTGTTCAATTTCCCCTGGTCTTATACCCCCAAAGCATCGGACAGTGTCATTGGCTTTTAATTGGAATTTGGTATTTTCTGGATATAATTTAAACTGATTGGCCTAATTCAAATCTGTTTTGTCATTTCCAGGCAACCAGCTAATCGAGTTGTTCAACCAAATGTTACATTATATTTCTTTCAGAACACTTGGTTCTGTCAGGTATTCTGTTGCTTTTAACTCTCTTAAAAAGATAGAGTATACCCACATCTTCATAACAAAATAAATAATCAGCATCATACAAAGCCATATCACTACGAAGACAAAGGACAAATACTTGCCCCAAAGTAGCTGAAAAATTAAGTACCAAGTACAAGAAAGGCCTATTTAAAGCTGGCTCAGTTACTGTTGTTTTGCTTAACTAATAAATTAGTGACAGTATAAGTCACTATTGTGAATTTCAGTTTAATACAGATGTGCCAAATGGCCTTCCTGCTCTTAAAACCTTTCACTCACGTTTACACACTTACATCCAGTTCCCCAGATCTTTCTCTAATTCCTGCCATCAGTCTTCTTTCATCACATTTCCAACCATAATTTTTCCAGCTTCAGTTCCCACCTTCTGCCTTACCTTTAAAGTCTCTAGTGTCCACTTTATTCTGGTTGTTCAGAACCTATACATGTGCTCTGGGCTACACCAGTGTTAGAGGTTGATCAATATAATTCTGCTAACACTGACCAACTTCTCCTGCCACTAGATGAAACCTAGTCAATTAAAACTTCATCCGGAGAGTTTAATTTTAATATTTAGTTATTATTAATTGTTATGATGGCCCTCTTATGGTGCATTGGCCATGTCCCTACCCCTGGACCAAGAGGCCCAGGTTCAAGTCCCACTTGCTCCAGAAGTAGGTTGATTAGAAGAATAAGAAATCTAAGTCATTGAGATCACAGGTTTGGAAGGCAAGGTCTAAGTAGCCTTGCTGAGTTGTTGCAGTGAATCTTGTAGATGGTACACACTGCTACCACAATTGACAGGGATTGTATAATTTCTGGAGATGCTGAAGCAATGTTCAAAACTCATAACATCAGCAAACATCCCCACTTCTGACATTATGATGAAGAGAAATTAATTGTTGAATTAACTAGCTAAAGATGGTTACGCTTAGTTTACTACCTTCTGGAACTTCTGCAATGATGTCCTGATGTTGAGAGGAGTGATATCCAACAACCACAACCATCTTCCTTTACTTCAAGTATGACTCCAACTAGTGGAGAGGTTTGCCAAGACAGTAACCCTCACTTCTTTCTGGAGGTCAGCTCATTTGTTTATATTTGAACTAATGAAGTAAAAATCAGAAAAATAGCCAAGAAAACTAAGCGTTCTATGAAACAAGTTCATTTATTATAATAAAAATTCTATCAAAACTCAGTTTTTTTGGTAAGAATTAGAGGCAATATATACTTTCCAACTGATATCTTCGAATGCATATTTTGTCTTATCCTTGTAACAAAGATTATTTAGGACAGACTAATGGACACTTTGCGCCATAGCCCTCCACACAGACAGTTCTTAATCCACCGTTGCTCCCATTGTTTAACTGCAGTCGACTTGTTTGGTGATTTCAACATGGTGTTACACCCACATCTGTTTGAAAGAAAAAAAAAGAATTCAGTCATTCCAATCTAACCCTTAGACATCAAACTCCTGGTTAAACATATTTCATACAAATGGCAGTACTTCTGCTGAATAGGCATTACTTCCAGATGTTGTTGTTAAGCTAAGAGAAGTTACCAAACTAACAGCTTGTATCGTTAAATACAGAAGAACCCCAATTATCCGAATGAGATGGGTAGGCACTATTTCGTTTGGATAATTGATTATTCAGTTAATTGATTCAATGCCTTTCCCTGGGGCTCAGAGTTTTCTGTAAAGTCTGCTCCCTGTTCAGGAGATGCGGCAGCGCGCGCGCGCGTGTGGGTCCACCCCCCCCCCACCCCCGTATAACCTCGCTCCCCAACCCCATCCCCCCCGTACAACCTCACTCCCCAACCCCATCCCCTTACCAGAGCAGTCAGACTGGACACCAACAACAAGACTGCTGCTGCTGCTGCCTTTTGGAGGGTGAGTCTCCAAATAGCATAAACACACAAGTTCTTTGACAGGTTCCACCTTTGCCCTGTACAGGACAATATTGGAGAAGTTATCTAGGGAAGGGGGTTTAGGGTACAAGAGAGAGAGACAGACAGTCATTTAGAGACAGTGCCTGTGCTCCCATCAGTCCAGGACTGTTCTTGGCAGCACTTTTAATCACTGTAAACAAAAAACACGATCAGTGTTGGACACATGTCTTTGATGTTACATTTCTGTCGGGACCTTGACATCTCCTTCAGATAATCCGATTTTCGGATAATTGAGGTTCCTCTGTAGACAGATTCACAGTTAGAGCAATGTGGGGAGATCTTTTGGTCAACTTAATACTTATACTAACCATCACAAAAAAAGAATTCTGACAAATGAAGCAGCTGGATCTATGAAAACCCATCACTGGTGCTCAGCTGTACAGGTAAACTCTTACATAAATTGCCTTTTCATTTTTTTGCTGCTTACCTAGTACAGGATTTGGTTTCTTCAGTTGGACAGACTCCTAAACTAAGTCTCCTTAAGTTGTCCATTTTCTGATACCCTGGTGATCTGCATGTAACATGAATTTGAAAGCATATCAGGTATAATGACAAGGAATTATCATGACAGAGTAATACAGTGGGGTTTATTTACATGCATTCCAAATAGTGGGAAAACAAAGTTTAAATCTATTATGGTGCTTCAGCTTTTTGCTTGGGCTGACAGCAGAAATGATTCAGTATTTATTCTGAACAGGATTGTATTTATTCATATGGAGCTTACTGAAGCTGGCTGCCCAACATCCTGGACACATGTCTATGACTGCAGCAAAGAATCGTTCAGTTATTAAGCTCATTCCCGCCATGCTGAGAATTTGGACTGAGCACATGTAAGGAATACAAGATTTCATTCTGGAATCTCAACCAAGCATCCTAGAGGAAGCTCATTTCCAAACTTCAATAACAATATTAAATCAAGGAAAATGTTTACAATACTAAGGCTTGTTGACTATCAGTGCTATTTCGGAGTCTTTCCTGAAGGCAGCCCAATATTTAGCTATGACAGTTCTTAAATTGACATGCAGTACAACAGACAAATAAGAAAACATTTTTTTAACAGAAAGTCATAAGTTTATTCTCAAATAAATGTCTTCAGTGTTAGTGCACTTATAAACATTAATACAGGAGCTTGTAAAACTATTCATGATGGCATTAAAGCAAACTCAGCATGGTAAGAACAACTAGGTGAGCATTTAAAAAGCAAAATAGGAAAATTACCTTGCAAAAATATCTAGCTGAGAGGTTGCAAAGTGACTGGGTACACTGATCGGCTTTCCAAACTGCAGTTTTAACAGCTGTTTACTCTGTAATTTGCCAATAATTCCATCATTCACTGGCAACCAGTCCATGCTGGGAACAAGCAGTTGGCTGGGAAGCAGACAACATTCATCAATCAGATTGTCATCAGGTTCAGTTATATGATTTTCATCTCTACCTGAAAAAAGTATTGCGAGAAGCATTAGACCTTACGAAAAGCAACTTTATATTATTTATTAAGCTGCAAGTTTGGTTTCTTGGGCATTCAACATTTACAATATTAAATAATACTGAATGCTAAGTACAGAGTCACCATTAAAAAGAAAAAACTTTATGAACGTCAAATTAAGGAAATTTTATTTTTTCCTTCTGAGTAGCTATACACAGATTTTAATCTTAGTTACTGCAGTCCCAATAATGTTTCAACTTAATCATATTCTGTCCTTTGTAAAAGACTGGACATTAACCAATGCACCCATTGAAAAGCATCCCTCAGATCCAAAGTAATAGCCAACTAGCAAGACAACGAAAGCTCGTAGAGATGAGAATCTTCCTTTTTGAATATTAAAAATACAAAGCTCAGTAATAAACAAAGTTAGCAAGAATTTATATTATTGACCACCATTTCTAATCCTTCATGTGTTAGGTCAGCGATCGTATGTGACCCCTGCACATATCTATTTCAGACTTTTGTTTCCTTTAGTCGGGGAAATCTCAGACTAGGGGACATAGTTTAAACGAATGACCCTTTATTTTGTAGCTGAGATGCAGAAGAATTTATTTGCTCAGAGGATACTGAATGTCTGGAATTCTCTAACCCCAGAATTGTAGATGCTAGATCACAAAGTATTGAAATAGAGGAGTTGAGATCTAGGGTAACATCAGCTGTTATAGAATAGTAGGATAGGGTTGAAGAGATTAATGTTCTCCTTCTGCTTCTATTTCTTATGTTCAATTTAAACTTGCTGAGTTCTAGTCTTAAAATTTTAAAATGTGGTGAAGCAAATTAATTGTGTTTTTAAAAGTTTCAGACTTAGATTTATGGCTCGATGCTCTAACTATATCCCAATAATGCGACTTCAGTTCAACTTCAGAAGACCATTTTCCATATAACAATTTTTCTTTGACTCATATCAAATTTCCTGTGTGTGGTCTCTTGTGCTGTGAGCCATTTTTTAGGAGGTACACGGATCCAGCTCACATAGTAGCACCCTATTATATTAGTCTGAGTGGGAATCAAGCTAAGGACATGCAATGCTAAAGTATCATATCAAATCACTATCACTCAAACTTCAGAACTTTTGTTTTAAGTAAACGGCAAGGAATATTTCACAAATTAATCAATAGAGATAAAGCTAACCTAAGACCTAATCCTGACATAATGCTTTATTCTTGAATGCTAGAATTTATTTCAGTATTGTGTTACAGATGCAGTTATTTCTACAGTCAGGACTGCAAATTAAAATTCTCTTGGGGACACATTATGCCACAATCAGTTTGCCATTTTCTAACATATAAGGAGATGTGAGCATCCATAAGTTTAACAAAAAGGTTCCAGTTTACTTATTTGAAAAAATACACCGAAAGGGAGTAATTTTTAATAGTAAAACTTGAAATAAATCCAGCAAAACACATTCTGAAACTGTAGTACTACAGGACATAACACAACTGAATACACTGAGCCAGTCCGTTACTTAAGTAGCTGATCAAAATTATTCAACAGTTTTCTGGATTAAAATGGTAGGGAGAAATTTTCTGAATTGGATTGTCTTACTTTACGGACTAATGTATGACCTGAACAGAAGATTACCACTCAACCCTTCAAGGCCCCTCCATCATGCAATAAGGTCATGGCTGATCAGTTTGTTTCTGAAATCCAGATTCCCATCCATGCCTGATAACATTAGATTCTTTTTAGACAAGGGAATCAACCTACTTCCATTTTAAAAATAATCACTAATCGTGACCTCAACTCAGAAGGTGGAGGAGATAGGGTCATTGAATTTTTAAAGAGAGAGGTGGATAGATCCTTGTTAGGAAAACAAATCTAGGGTTACTGGGATTTAAGGGAAAGTGGAATCCTGATCAGTCAGGATCTTATCAATCCTGTTGTGCAAGAATAAACAGCCTTTCCACATGCATCTTATCAAGATAGTTTAGGATGTTATAAACCTAAATCAAATAATCCTCCCTTCTGCTTTTAAATTCCAAAGAAATCAAACTCAGGCAGTTCAATATTGCCTCATAAGACAGCCTAATTATTCCAGGTATCAAACTAATAAAACTTCTCTAAACCACCACCTACAACGTATTTACGTCCTTCCTAAATAAGGAGATGGAAACTACACAGAGCATTTGATATGTGGTCTCATCAATACCCTGTATAACTGAAGCATAACACCCCTAATTTTAAGTTCAATTCGTCTTTTGATAAAGTATAACATCCTATTATGTTTCTAAATCATTTACTGTACCTCTATACTAACTTAGTGATGTGAATTAGGTCATCTAGCTCCTGCAACTTGGAATGCTGCTGTCATTCTCCATTTAAATAATATTGCTTTTTTATTCTTCTTGTCAAAGCGAGCAACTTCACATTATATTCCATTTACCAGACTTCACTATATTCCATTTGCCAGATTTTTGCCCACTCACTTTAATCTGGTTGTAATGGTTTGCATCCTTGTTATAACAACTTCACAAGATGCTTTTCTATGTACCTTCTGTCATCAGCAAATTTAGCTACCATGTCGTTAATGTGTTTATCTAAATCATTGATATATATTGTGAAAAACCCGAGGGCAGTACAGATACCTGCAGGAATCTGTCACACCCTGCTAAACTGATAAAGAACAGTTTATACATACTCTGTTTTCCACCAGCTAGTCAATCTTCTATTCATGCTACTATGTAATCGCCTACATCATGAGCTCCTGATTTGCATAATAATTTCATATGTGGAACCTTGTCAAATGCCTTCTGGACATCAAAGTATAGTACATCAATGTCTCTCCTTTATCCACAACTACACTATGCTATGCCTTGAAGAATTCCAATAAATTGGTTAAACACCATTTCATTTTCACAAATCCATCCTGACTTTTCTTTGTTACCTTCAGTTTCCCCAAGTGCCTAAACCTCCTTAATGATCAATTCAAACATCACCCACATAACACATCCAGCAAATTGCTTCATGTTTTCTGCCTCCTTTACTTTCAAATATTAATTTGATTGGAACATAAAGGGTGACTCTGATCTAATATTTACAGATGATCACCACCAACTTCAACACAATCTTATCGAAATAATATATGCAATTTGCCTCTACCCCCCTTTAGAAACAAACTGACTAAACCTGGATGAAAACGCCAGCTGGAAGAAAACGAGGACAGCAGAAGGAGGAGATCAGAGTCGAGAGTGTGGTGCTGGAAAAGCACAGCCAGTGAGGCAGCATCCGAGGAGCAGGAGAATTGATGTTTCGAGCATGAGCCCTTCATCAGGAATGGTAGGGTGGCCCAAGGGGGCTGAGAGATAAATGGGAGTGGAGGGAGGGAGGTAGGGGGGATGGTGGTGGTGGCTGGGGTTGCAAAAGGTAGATAAAAGTGGCGGGTGATGGCAATAGGTTGGGAGGGTGGGTGGAGCGGATAGGTAGGAAGGAAGATGGACAGGGAGAACAGTTCAAGAGGTTGGTGCCAAGTTAGAAGATTGGATCTGGGATAAGGTTGGGGGGGGGGAGAGAAATGAAGAAACTAGTGAAATCCACATTGATCCCGTGCGGTTGGAGGGTCCAAAGGCTAAAGATGATGCGTTGGGTGGCTACAGTTTGGCGGAGTGGGAGGGGGAGTTAGTGTTCAGCCACAGGGGTTGTTTAGTCAGTATGTTCCAGAGCGGTTCTGTGAAAAGTTCTGCAGGTTGGCATCCTGTCTCCCCAATGTGGAGGAGACCACATTGAGAACAATGCACACAGTAGATGACGGTGTGTGGAAGTACAGGTAAATCTTTGTTGGATGTGGAAGGATCCTTTATGGCCTTGGATGGAGGTGAGGGGGGAGGTGTGGGTGCACATTTTGCATTTCTTGCAGTGGCAGGGGAGGGTGGGTTGGTGGGGGGGGGCGGGCTGGCGTGGACCAAACAAGAGAGTCAAAGAGGAAATGGTCGCTGCAGAATGCAGATAGGGGTGGGTAGGGAAACATATCCCTGGTGGTGGGTTCTGTTTGTAGGTGGCGGAAATGGTGTAAGATGATGCTTTGTATCCAGAGGGTTGGTGAGATGGAAAATGATGACTAGAGGTGTTCTGTCCTTGGTATGATCAGAGGAGTGGGGTTCAAGGGCGGAGGTGTGGGAAGTAGAGGAGATGTACTGGAGGGCATCACTGACCACGTGGGAGAGGAAATTGCGGTCATTAAGGAAGGAAGCCATCTGGGATGTTGTATGTTCTATGGTGGAATTGGCCTTCCTAGGAGCAGATGCAGTGGAGGCGGAGGAATTGGGAGTAGGGGATTGCATTTTTACAGGAGACATGTTGGGAGGTGGTGTAGTCCAGGTAGCTCTGGGTGTCAGTGGGTTGAAATAGATGTCAATGTTGAGCCGGTCACCGGAAATGGAGCTGAAGAGGTCCAGGAAGGGCTGGGAGGTGTCAGAGATGGTCCAGATGAACTTGAGGTCTGGGTGGAAGGGGTTAGTGAAGTTGATGAACCGTTCAATCTCCTCATGGGAGCATGAGGTGGCACTGATACAGCCATCGATGTAACAGAGAAAAAGGTGGGGAATGGTGCTGGGTTAGCTGCAAATGATGGACTGTTCCACATACCCAACGAACAGGCAGGTATTGCTGGGCCCCATGGGGGGTGCCCATGGCTACGCCTTTTCTTTGGAGGAAATGGGAGGATTTGAAGGAGAAAATGTTGAGGGTGAGGACCAGTTCAGTCAATTGAATGAGTGTGCCAGTGGAAGGGCCGGCAGGAGAGGAGGGTTTGGAGGCCTCCGTCATGGTGGATGGATGTGTACAAGGACTGGATGTCCAACGTGAAGATGAGGCATTGGGGGCCAGGGAAATGAAAGTCACGGAGCAGGTGAAGGGCGTGAGTGGTGTCCCAAACATACGTGGGGAGATCCTGGACTAAGGGGAACAGGATAGTGTCAAGGTATGCAGTGATACGTTTGGTGGGGTAGGAGCAAGCTGAGATGATGGGTCGATCGGTGCAATCAGGTTTGTAAATTTTGGGTAGGAGGTAAAACCAGGCGCTGTGGGGTTCTCAGACTATGAGGTTGGAGGTTGTTGGCGTGAGATCCCCTGAGGTGAGGAGGTTGTGGATGGTCGGTAAGATGATGGTTTGATGGCGGGAGGCGAGGTCGTGGTTGAGGGGGCAGTAGGAGGAGGTGTCTGTAAGTTGGCACCTGGCTTCAGTGGTGTAGAGGTCGGTATGCCAAACTGCCACAGCACCCTTCTTGTCAGCTGGCTTGATAGTGAGGTTGGGGTTGGAGCGGAGGGAGTGGAGGGCTGTGCATTGAAAGGTGAGAGGTCAGAGTGGTTGAGGGGTGTGGACAGGTTGAGGCAAACACTGTGATGGTGGCAGTTGGAGATGAAGAGATCGAGGGCAGGTAACAGACCAGTACAGGGTGTCCAGTTGGATGGGGGTAAGAGTCCTAATGGAAAAGGTAAGCATAGAAAAAGGAGGCAGAGGCAGTAGACGAAAAGTTCGATGTTGCAATTCCAGAAGGACTAATTCCACCATAGAAAATCCCAAATAGCCCCCTGCTTCAAGGATTGCAATTTTCACTCCCACGTGGTTAACGATGCTCTCCAGTGCATCTCCTCCACTTCTCACACTTCCGACCTTGACCCCCACCCCTCCAATCACAAAAAGCACAGAACACCCCTGGTCCTCACCTTCTACCCCATCAACCTCTGCCATTTCCGCCACCTACAAACAGAACCCACCACCAGGGATATATATTTCCATCCCCACCCCTCTGCGTTCTGCAGAGACCACTCCCTCTGCAACTCCCTTGTTAGGTCCACGCCCCCCAACAACCCACCCTCCACTCCCAGCACCTCCCCATGCCACAGCAAGAAGTGCAAAACCTGCACCCACACCACTCTCCTCACCTCCATCCAAGGCCGTAAGGGATCCTTTCACATCCAACAGAGATTTACCTGTACTTCCACAAACGTCATCTACTGTGTCCGTTGCTCTTGATGTGGTCTCCCCTACATTGGGGAAACAGGATGCCAACTTGCGGAATGTTTCAGAGAAATCTCTGGGACACAAGCACTAAACAACCCCAACACACTTCGACTGAACACTTCAACTCCACCCCCATCCCCCCCACTTCGCCAAGGACATGTGAATCCTGGGCCTCCTACACCTCAAAACTCCAGTCACCCAATGCCTGGAGGAAGAACGCCTCATCTCCCACCTTTGGACCCTCCAATCGCACGGAATCAATGTCGATTTCAACAGTTTCCTCATCTCCACACCTTCCACATCTCCCCCCCCACCAAATCCAACCTTCCAACTCAGCACTGCCCTCTTGAACGGTCTTACCTGTCCATCTTCCTTCCCACCGATCCGCTCCACCCTCCTCTCCGACCTATTGCCATCACTTCATATCTTCATCTACCTATTGCATTCCCAGTTATCTTCCCACCAGCCCCACGCCTACTTATATCTCAGCTCCCTTGGGCCACCCCCTCATTCCTGATGAAGAGTTCATACTCAAAACGTCGACTCTCCTGCTCCTCAGGTGCAGCCTGACTGACTGTGCTTTTCCAGCACCATGCTTTTGAAAATGCCAGGGTGTACAATTTGAACTTACAGCAGAGCCAGAGTTTGGTGAGCAGTCGGAAGAGCAGTGACATGCTATCTTGGGTGTCGGATGTCGCGGTGTATATTGGCAGACAACCAGGCTTAAGGAGACCCCATATTCGGATCACCACCATTAGCTCTCTGAGCATTCCAAGCGAGGTGCCATCTCGGAGGAAACTAAATCCTGGCCGAACTGGAGAACCCTGAAAATACAGATTGTAACACCAGTAAGACACTAACCCACACGCGGAAGAAGCAAAGTACGGAAGGACTGTTTGATCAAAATATATTCTTGCCAATTATTTTATTATTTTTGTGGTGTAGAGTTAATTCTGCCTTAGTAATCTTTGTGTATCATTCCCTTCCCTGCTGAGCTGTGCAAACATCATTGTATGGGAAATAACTACCCCCATTTCAGATTCTATCCTATTCTATCACAGTGAATGTGATTTCAGACAAGCACAGCAACAGCTGCAGAACCTCCTGACCCTCAGGATGCTACCATCTGGGAAATTTTCATTCATCCAGCAGGATTTCTGAAAGATTGCATTTGTCCTTCATTGTTTTGAAGTCACTGGAATAGCTCAAAAAAGAGAGATCTGATTAAATAGCAATAACAGAAGTTGCTGGAAAAACTCAGCAGGTCTGGCAGCATCTGTGGAGAGAAATCAGAGTCAACGTTTTGAGTTCAGTGAGCCTTCTTTGGAACAGTTCTGAAGAAGTGTCACTGACCCAAAACATTAACTCTGACTTCTCTTCACAGATGCTACCAGACCTGCTGAGTTTTCCAGCAAAATTGTTTTTGTTTCTGACTTGCAGCATCTACAGTTCTTTTGGCTTTTTTAATCTGTTAACTGATGAACCAAAAAGCAGTTAATATGACATGAATGTATATTGTTCTTGTAGATCAAGTGGTCTGAATAAAGATATACACACATTTGAAAAGAAGAACAGGAATTTACTAATTGGTGCATCAAATCGATCACATTCAGGAATGATCAGCCTCATTTACATTTACAAATGTCGTTGAGACAAATGCCATAGATGTCGTTACAAATCAGAAGGGTACACAGATAATGTTAGGAAGATGATCACATTTAGTATAATTACTAGCAAGGTTAATTGTGCTGAATATATGTATGTGATGTATGTTCTATGCAAACTCACTCTCCTTAGTCATATAATTGCTGGAATAAAGGTGTGGGGAGGGAAAAAAAAATGAGGAAAAACTGATATTTCTTTCCAACTAAGTAAATATAGTCAAGCTGCAGCAGGTCAATGTAACTGTTCAATCTAACTACCACAAATATCTTACCACTGCTCTCCATTCTCTTGCCTTTTCCATGAATATTATTGTACATTATGCCATAATAATGGAACTAAAATCTCACATTTCTAAATGCTCAAGAAATATTTGTACACCGATCAGCATTCCTCAAGTTTCATGCCTAGGACATAATGGTTAGAGGTAGCCTGATTGTAAACATTTTGTGCAAACCCCAGATGTTATTTGTGGGCATATTTTGTATTCTGTTTAGGCACTCAAAATATTGAATTCTTATCCAAAACACCATTAAATAATCATAGGAACCAAAAAGGAAGTGCAAAAGGTAAGCAACAGAAGCTGCCTAATTTAACAGAACATGAGTGCTCCTCAATCACGTTCATGTGACCTTGATCCAATATTCATCTAATGGATGGATCAAACCAAATTTTAAAAAAAGGCAATTGATATCTTCTTCAATGAACTTGCTATACAAAGAATAGAATATTTTTAAAAACAAAATGGGGACAAAATTTGGAATCAGTTGGCATTAAATGAGTAAAACAATGCAGTACCCATTACAGAGTAACTTTTACTGTAAGTGGCAAAATAACACATTATCGGTTAGCCTCTGTCACATTTCCTAATTGGAGGAACAGTTTCACTTTTGGACTAAGGCACACTTGTTCATTGTTGCCTGTACTCTGAGATTGTCTGTTTAGGACAGAAATTTCTCAAACACTTAGAAAGAGAATCAAATTGATACTCCGAACATCCTGTTCAAAGAACTGAAATACTTATGCAAAATTGTTGGTGATGGACTGAACAATGCAGCCTTTAATCTTTGGGAAAGATTCTGAAAAGTTTTCATCTCTTTCTTGGCATAAATTCTATTTTGATAAAAAATATTTAAGTTATACCACTCTACATTAGGACTATACTCACTTGATTTGGCAAACTAGCCAGAAGGTATAGCACAAAGTCTCCAACCCACTGTATGAGCTGCTGAAGTGACTGTAACACCCATGCATCCAGGACAAACTCTTCAGTTTTCAGATTTATCATAACTTTATCGATATCTGAAACAAACATGTCAGTTAGACCCTTTAAACAATTGGTCACTTAAAGAATAGAAACATCAAGCATACTTTTTGTTTCTTTAAACATTCATACAACATGGATGTTGCTAGCAAGGTCAGCACTGACTTCTCATTCCTAATTGCTGTTGAAGAGTATGGATGGGCTGCTTTCTTAAATCACTACGGTTCAGTGCTATGTAGATACAAACAAGTTAGGTGGGGTCTTCCAGAATTTTGACTAGCAGGTGGTGCTGGTCCTATATGGCTGCTGCAGTTGCTTCCAGGCTTAGGGCTGGAAGGTGCTGAAGAAACCTCATTAATCTGCTGAATAAATTCATTTGCAGCAGTTACAGTACAGAGGGAGTGAATGCTTGAGGTGGCAACTGAGCAGTTAATCAAGTTGTTTTGTTTCTTAACCATTGAAATTCCAAGGAATAGAATCCTTATTTATGTAATCTCTCCTTATAAATTAACTCTTCAATTCCAGATGCCATTTGAAAAAGCTAATTGGAATTACATCCATGGCCTATGGATGCTTCCTAAGATGTGACGCCCAGACTATATGTATTATTGAACGTGTGACATAACCTGCACTTTGTATAGCAGATTATGTCACACCTTCAATCATACATATAGTAAGCACTCTTACTCCATCCTCAAATATAAAGGCCAGCATTCCACTTGCATTTTTAATTATTTTCTGTAGTTCATAATATTTTAATGATCTTTGGACTGTCCCACCCAACTACTTCTATCATGTCTCTTTGGACTCCATAGTTTCTGGCTATTCTCTATTTAGAAACCGTTCTGCTCTAACTTTTTTAGGTCCAAAATGGGTGACATCACATTTGCCTACAAAGTTCATTTCCCACAACTTTGTCTACCTAATTCATCAATACATTTCTGTTTATAATACTGTCTCCAGCAAATTAGGATATACGACTTTCTACGGAAATCATTTGATGTGGGGGCTCTGTCACTGTTGTCATTTTTCTCTTCATTTTTGTGGTTTTCCTTAAGCAAATTTAGAAAGTTCCTGACCCTGAATCAATATTGGTTCTTTTGCAATGTCTGGCATGTTGACCTCTTCTTCCAATGTACAGGATAACATTAAGTAATTAGAAACATGCCCATCAGTTTCTCCTTTAAGAGGATTGTTTGACTCCAGTTAGACATAGCGCTTCAAACAACATGTGCCCTCCTCATTCTTCCCACCAAAATGTATTACCTTGCATCAGGTTTGTCATAGTTTTCCTGTACATTTACTAAAGCCAACAAATCTGCGTCATCTATGTTGAACTTGTACTTCAATTCAAGTCCAAACATAACTGCAAAAGATGAACAGTGATCAAAAAGCCAATAATCCTTGATTACTAAATACCCACCATCTGACAAACTGATTAACTCTTACTCTGCTTTTCTTTTGTAACTAGGTTTTCTATCCAGATTGCTACTCGTCATGTGACTCTACATCTCCTAAAACTCTGCCATATATATCTATAGTCTACAAACAAAAGAAACCTGAAAGCAGCTTTGTAAACACAGGGTTTTGTAGTTGACCAAAGGAGTCTTGAGAAAGAGTGGTAAAACTCCATTATAAAAATGAATTCTTCATATGTTACAGAACAGCAGCATTGAACATAAGGTAATTCAGTCATATTTTTGTTTGAGAAAATCTGAAAGCACGCCATATCATTATACATTAGGGTTGTTGTAGCTAAATTTGGGAACAAACAGAGGCAGTCATTGCTTTGTTTTTTTATGTAGACTGCTTCTAGCCTCTAGAAGGATAGAAACTACAGTTTTCATGAGGAAGGCAGAGTTTCAAAAGAGGAGCAAATTACTGCAGATGCTGGAGTCTGTGCTAAAAACAACAAATGCTGGAGATCACAGCAGGTCAGGCAGCATCCATGGAGAGAGAGAGAGAGAGAGAGAGAGAGAGAGAGAGAGAGAGAGAGAGAGAGAGAGAGAGAGAGAGAGAGAGAGAGCGAGCGAGAGAACGCAAGCTTGTGTTTCTAGATGACTCTGATGAGAAGTCATTTAGATTCAAAATGTTAGATTACTCTCTCTCTCTATGGATACTGCCCGACCCACTGTGATCTCCAGAGTTTTGAAAGACTTTGGTAATTGAGATTGATGATTTGTATGCTGAATGGACTACTAGGTCAACTAATGATATTGCTATTCGTTATATCTGCCAGTTAATGCAAAATTTATCTTTCCAATTTGTCTGTGAATACAGATTTAATTTACATTGATTCTGGATTTAAAAGTATAGGTGGTTAGCTAAGTATATTTATTCTGTTTTGCTCAACTATTTTATAATAAAAATTCTTTGGGTTTAAACTGTGGAATTTTGTGCCTTCATAGGTTTTTGTAAATAACTGGGATTTCAGGTATCTTTTTGTTTTTAAAAGCAAGTTACCGGTCTCTACTGAGATTGTTACAATTTCATTTTGGAAAAGTAGTTAGAAGATTTACTCTAGCTTGCAGCTCGTGGAAAAAATCTACAATGGTCCTCCAAAAGCCTTGTAACAGAATACAGTCAGAGTTAACTTGAAAAACTGTGGAAAAATAATGGATATCTGAGCAGGGAGCTGAAACATCCAGAGTTGACAGATCCAGGTAGCCAAAAAATAAACAAATGGAAGGATTACAATAGAATCCTACCCTGGAGAACGTTTGGAACATTGAGGAGAATTAAAGTGAATTCCAGAGTGGTGTGGTATACTTTTGGATTGATTTATACCAAAGTCAATACACCCTCAAGATTATTGTAATGTATAAGAAAATCCCTGGGAGGGAGGGAGGGGTTAGAGAAATAGAAAAGTGAAACGGAGCTCATAATAGTGTAGGAGAAAGTGAGGACTGCAGATGCTGGAGATCAGAGCTGAAAATGTGCTGCTGGAAAAGCAATACATTTTCAGCTCATAATTTACATAGTTTCAAACTACACCATTAAGTTAATGTGCTTATTTTGTTTAATTATTTGTGATAAGCAGTAAACTTTACCTTAACTTAAAAACATAAAATCTTGTTGCAAAAGGTAAAGTCGCCACAGTCCCACAGGACAATAGAAACATGGAAGGCTCAGGTAAGAGGAGAAGTTGAGAAAATAATTCCTTCACAGTAACCTCAGCCAGTATGGGAACTGAACCCAGGAGCGGGCAATAAACTGCTGGCCTAGCCAGTGATGCACAAGTTGCATGAGTAAATAAAAAAGAAAGAAGTTTAGTACTACTTAAAATTTTCTGTGGATATTGCAGTCACTACGAAGGAAAGCATTTGTTGCCCATCCTAATTCTAGAGTCACAGAGTCATGCAGATCAGGAGGATCCCTTTGGCCCATCAAGTCTGCAATGACAAAAAAACCCATCACCAATCAATACTAATCCCACTTTCCAGCACTTGGCCCATAGCCATATCACATTTCAAATGGATAGCCATACATTTTTTTTAAAAATGTTGTGAGGTTTCCAGCTACTCGCTAGCCTCTGAGCCAGTACATTCCACATTCACACTGCACTCCAAGTGAAAAGATTCTTCCTTAAATACTCTCTAAACTTCCTGCCCTTCACCTTCTCCACTATGTTCCTCGCACTGACCCTTCAACTAAGGAAAGCAGCTGCCTCCTAACCACCTTATCTGTGCTCCTCAATCTTATACACTTCAACCCCTTATATCGGCCTTCCCTGTTCTAAAGAAAACAACCTGGGCCTATCCAGTGCCATTGAAAAGGGTGATTTCTAGCCTCTTTCACGAGCTCCTGCAGTCCACATGTTGTGGCTACACCAACAGCAATATCAGGAGACCCAGGATTTCAATCTAGTGACAGAGAATGAACAGCTAGGATAATGTGGCTTGGGAGGGAACTTGCTAGTGGTGGTATTCCCATATGTACAATTCTAGTTGCCCTGCTATAGGAAGGAGACTATTAAAATGGAGAGGGTTCAGATAAAATTTACTAGTCTGTCACCAGTACTGGAGGGTTTGAGTTAAAGGCAGAGGCTGGATAATCTGGGACATTTTTCACTTGAGTGTAGGAGTTTGAGGGGGGGGGACCTTATTGAGGTTTATAAAATCATGAAGGGAATACATAAGGTGAACAGCAAAACATCTTTTCCCTATGGTGGGGGAGTTCAAAGTAGGAGGCATATTTTTAAGGTGAGTTGGGAAAAAACTTAAAAGGAACCTGAAGGCCAAGTTTTTCCACACAGTCATTTGATGTGAACTGCCAGAGAAAGTGGTACATGCAAGTAAAATTACAACACTTAAAAGGCATTGACAGATACACGAGTAGGAAGGTTTGAGGGGGATATGAGCCAAATGCAGACAAGTGGGATTAGTTTAGTTTGGGAAACATGGTCTGCACTGATGAGTTGGACTAAAAGGTCTGCTTCTGTGCTGTATGACTCTGAGTTCGCTGCCCTTGTCCTTCTAAGTAGGAGGGCTTCATGAGTTTGGAAGATGTTAAACAGGCTTGGTGAGCTGTTGCAGTGTATCTTGTCTCTAGCACACAACGCAATCCTGTGTACCAGTGGTGCAGGAAATACTTATGGTGAATGGAGTTAAGTAGGCTGCTTTATCCTGGATGGTGTCAAACTTCTTGAGTGTTGTTGAGCAAATGTGACAAGTGAAGAATATTCCATCACACTCACAAATTGTGCCTTTTAGTGGGGAGACAGGAGGCAAGTTACTCTTTACAGAATTCCTTAGGTCTGACCTGCTTTGTAACTGCAGCATTTAGAAAACTGCTCCAGATCAATTTCTGGTCAATGGTAAACCACACAATTCAACAGTGATAATGTCAGAATGTCAATGGGAAGCAGTTAGGTTCTCTTTTGGTGAAGATGGTAATTGGCCACATTAGTATCACTTACTAATTTTCAGCCCAAGCCTGAATGTTGTCCAGGCTTTACTGTATATGGACATGGACTATTTCAGCATGAAGAATTATGAATGGTTTTGAACATCATGCAATCATCATCAAATATTCCTATTTATGACCTTTTGATGGCAGAAAGGTAATTACTGAAGTATTGTTGAACATTGTTGGACCTACGACATTACCCTGATGATCAGCAGCAGTGATGTCCTGGGGCTATGACAATGCTGCTCTACTTTGCCTAAAAACTGTCCAGTTTTATCTTAAAATGTAGAAATCAGTTAACTGATTCAATGACTTAAAGAAAGAACAGAATTTAAACCAATGATCCCAGCTCTATGCTTATTTGCCTCGGGTTTGGCAAAAAAAAAGAGGCAATAACTAGCATAATTAAAGTCAGGATATGACTCCAACTTTTCTTGCATTTAAAAGCACCTGTAATTTGTAAGTTCAATCTGAAAACACTAGTAGCAGTATCTAAGCTGACGAAATCAGAAAGCTTGCATTTCCATCACTTGGCACATACCAATGTCAGTATTTTTACAGCAGATTTCAGTCAGGCGCTCTCCAGGGCTCTTGTCTGGCGTGTTAAGCAGATGTGGTCGAAGGAGTGATTTAAGCGTGGAACCAATCGCAATCAACAATAGCTTTGCATGGAAGTCACAGGCTCTTGCCAATGTGTTCGTTGACAACTTACACAAAGATGCTTTCATGGCAACAATTCGAGTAGACAGAACCTTAATAAAGCAAATAAAGCAACTTAAATATGTGCACAGAAAGAGAGCTCCCAAGTTTCCAAGGAAGCAATATTTTAACAAACTGAGCAAAGATCACTGCTATCCCAAGGTATTACTCAAGGAAGGCTGACAACACTGGCCTATAAATGGGATGTTACAGGTGGTTTTCCAATGTGGAAACAATGATTTATCTCTACATTTGTTTTAATATATTGTATTCATTGAAAACAATGCGTCTCCACTACCTTGGGGTCACCAAAATACAAGAGTGATTGCTTTGTCCAACATCTCTGTTCCACCTGCAGTTGTTCTCAGTTTCTGAGCTCCCGCAATTTAGTTCTCCACCTTGCTCCCCTTCTGACTTTGTTGTCCTAAGCATCCTGCAATGTTCCAGTGACGTTCAATGCAAGCTCAAGGAACAATACCTCAACTGTGTCTGCCACTGGCATTTGAAAGTCTGCCAAACTCAATATCACGTGTAGCAGGTTTAGAGCATAACCTCTGCCTGATTTTGTTTCCTTTTGTTTTGTTAAACTATGATTTTTTTCAAGAAAGAATGTTTCTTTATTTATTTCATTGCCACTATCTTTCTTAGACCATGATCCTTTTGTCATTTAAGCTCTTCTACCATCCACTTTTTTCCTACGTCCCGACATTTTACTTATTTTTTAAAAATCCCATTCTGAAGAAAATCGTTGACTTGAAATATTAACACTTTCCCTCCCTGCAGATATTGCTAGGTCTGAGTATTTCTAGACTTTCCTGGTCATATTTCAGAGTTTGCATCTGGTTTTTGAAATCTTTTTTAGATGCAAGTTGTGAAACATATGTCAACCTGGATATCAGAAGTACTCCCCTGCTCCTTACTGAATATAGTGTTATATAAACTTGTATATGTGTTTACGTTTGTTCATTTAAGAAAGCAGGTGATGACATTTGTTTTTCCTGGTGGTGGTGGTGGTGGTGGTGATGATCAGTTTCACTCATTAACTCCAAGGTATAACTTCAACAAAGTAGCATACCCTTAGCACGGAACAGAAGCGCCCAGCTTAGACTCTGTAGAATCATAGAATCCCAACAGTGTGGAAAGAGACCATTTGTCCCATCGAGTCTGCAATGTCCCCATCACACTAATGAGAGTAGTCCTTTTTAAAAGGGAAGTGGATAAATATATTTTTGTCCTTTTTCAATGTGAATTCAAGTAGATAAGTTTCAGTAATCTGCTACGTCAGGGCATATGATCTCTTTTGTCTGTTGTAAAATGCTGTGATTACATAATTAAGGATTAGGTTAAGTACTCAGCTGTGAAAATATAACAAATACCAACAGTACAAGCACAGTTTCACATATCTGAAGCCTTAAATAGTATTTTCATAACACAGTCTCTTATCTATAGACTTCTGATTTAGCAATTGCACTGTTAACCAACACCATTTAGAAGATACCAAACTGACGATATAAACTGATTCATCACTGCTACAGAAAGTTGCAGAACTGTCAAACTCAACCTCAATTCCATGCCTTCACCACTCTCCAAGTTGAGGCCTGTGTTCCCTGAGCTCACATTTCATTAGTAAGATAGAGTTTAGCTAGGCTTTTGTTTGTATATGCAGGTTTAATAAGCAGCAAAAGTAGTTAATCTAAAAGCAAGTGAGTATTATAGACAGACACATTATGTAACCGGCACAACATGACATTCTATTAATCCCTTACCTGTTGCAAAGCCTGATTCTGGCGTGTATATTCCTCATGTAATTTCTCCACTAGGTTTTGCACCATGTTAGGCTGCACATGCAAAAGAATGTCCCACCAATCGTAACCAGTCACCATGCAGTACTCCAATAGGAAAAGCAGGTGACGTAGCGATGTGTTCATATCTAACGTGTGACCCATCGAAGGGGAGATCCTCAGCATACTTAACTGTTTGAGAACAAGATAGAAAGCCAGACTTCAAAATTTCAAGAAAAAAGGACAATGCAAATTTTCATCATGAACACCGTACTAATTCCTTGAAAAATTCAGACAAGAGCAGAATTGACTCTTTCATAGTTTATTTCTATATTTTTTTCAAAAATAAATCAACTTTCAAACCATGAAGAACCTTCCAAAAGCTGGGTAAGTAGTTTTTTTCCTATAATATACTTATAGTTTTCGTCTACTACTGCCACTAAAAGAGAGTTGAGGGAGCTGGGGCACATATTGACATTGAGTACCACTGATTCAAGATTAAGGAGAAAGTGAGGACTAGATTAGATTCCCTACAGTATGGAAACAGGCCTTTCAGACCAACAAGTCCACACCGACCCTTCGAAGAGTAACACACCCAGACCTACCCCCTATATTTACCCCGACTAATGCACCTAACACTACGGGCAATTTAGCATGGCCAATTCACCTGACCTGCACATCTTTGGATTGTGGGAGGAAACCGGAGCACCCGGAGGAAACACATGCAAACACGTGGAGAATGTGAAAACTCCACACAGTCACCAGAGGTGGGAAACGAACCCGGGTCCCTGGCACTGCGAGGCAGCAGTGCTAACCAATAAACAACCGTGCCTCCCCAGTCAGCAGATGTTGAAGACTCAAAGTCGTTAAGGTGAGGCACAACAGGTCAGGCAGCATCCGAGGAGGCGAGTTGACACTTTGGGCATAACCCTTCATCAGGACAAAAATGTCGACTCTCTTGCTCCTCAGACACTGCCTGACCTGCTCTGATTCGAGATTAATCAAATCAGTTCAGCTCCAGATCACAAATCATTGGGGAATAAAACGTAAACTCACTTGGAGTAGCCCACAAATAGGAAAGATGTGGTGAGCGGGAAAATACTTCTGCAGTGTACAGCATTTTTCTGCTGGGATGCATTTTTTAAAATTTGAAATGACTACTTTATTTTTTAAATTAACAAAAATGAAGCAGTCATTTCAAATTTTGAAAATGCATCTCAGCATAAAAATTCTATAATTTTTTTCTAAATGTTGCATGTACTTTCTAATTAACTCAAATTTTGTTCTCACCTTTCCATGGTTGTCTATTCCTACCAATGCCAATGAAGTCCAGGACAACTGTAATGCTTTGAAGTGTACAGAAGATGCAGTTGTACGTTGTCGTTTAATAGTTTGGTCATCTGTTGGTCGCTGAGAAGGAGTGCTGTAGAAAACTCCCATTGTTTGTAGTGAAAGTCTGTGAACAATGTGAATAGTTCCATCATGGAATGCTAATGCAAGTCCTGAACAGAATGAAAAATAAAATCTTTAGAATTTAGTACAAGAACGTTGTCCACATCAGACGCAATACACTCCTGCAGCCTAGGGATTATCATTGCTGTAGGATAATTAAGTCAATGCATGGAACAAAGCCACCATGTACTACTTCAACCAACAATATTTGTTTGAAAATAGCACAGCTTTAAAAAATACAGATAATAATACATAAACCCATTTCTGGAAAGTCATTCATAATTTCTGTTAAGTTTAGATAGCCTATTAAATAGGGGCATAGCAGGGTGACCACAGTGCCATAGAGCGCACATCTAGTTCAATATGGGAATTCCAGGAAACTTTCAGGTTTTTAACAACTATAAGTGCAAGCAGTGTGATCACCAGGAGAAATTTAAGACTTAGGCATTAGGTTGTGTCAAACTAACAGGTATTGGCAAAGGGTTTAAATTAGGTTTCCCTGGGGTGGGAGAGTCCAAAACTAAAGGGCATAGGTTTAAATTGAGAGAGGAAAGATTTAAAGGGACCTAAGGGGCAAATGTTTCAGGCAGAGGGTGGTGCATGTATGGAATGAGCTACAAGAGGAAGTATTGGAGACTGGTACAATTACAACATTTATGGATGGATACATGAATAGGAAGGGTTTAAGAGGGATATGGACCAAACGCTGGCAAATGGGACTGGATTAATTTAGGATACCTGGTTGGCATGGATGAGTTCGACTGAAGCTTCTGTTTCCATGTTGTACAGATCTATGACTCTAAGTGTGGCAAATAAGATTGGTGAGTTGTAGGCAAAAATGAAGTTGTGATAATGAAGACCTCGCTTGAAAGAAGTCAGAATTGCATATTAAATATGTCAGAATGCACTGTGTTCAGGAAACACAAAGAAATAAAGGAAGTAAATTAGATAGTTATAATGATTATGGAGAAATTTAGTGTTGTACAGAAGAGATACCCTGAAGAGATCAAGGACAGAATCTTTTTGGTTAGACAAACAATAAAGGTATCATACACTGCTGATTATTTTCTATCGGTCACCAACTGGTGGGAAAAATATAGAAGAGGAGCTTTGCAAGGATATTGTAGAAAAATACAGAAACTAGAATAATCATACTGTGAGGCATCAATTAACCTATTATAGTCTGGAGTAGGAATAGTTAAAAGAACACAAAGGGGGAAAGAGTTTTGAACCCGAAAGAGAATTTTCTAGCCGAGTGAGGAAAAGGGTCTTGCTGGATCTGGTTCTGGAGAATGAGCGAGAAGTCAAACATTAGTGAGGAACTTGCAGACAACTGTGAACATAGTGGAAAGTTTAGGTTAGGCACAGAAAAAGACAAGGAGCAAACTAAAGTATAAAAAAGTACTAAAATAGAAGACATCCACTTTAATTAGAATGAGAATAAATCTATCCAAGGTAATTGCAATCAAAGATTGGCAGTCAAAGCAACAACTGTAAGAACAGGCTGCCTTTAAAGGTTTGAGTACATATAAGTTACATTCCCACTATGGAGATAGGTAATGTAATGCAACTAAAGCCAGGGCTTCCTGATTGATGAGAGGGACAAAAGGAGGCATATGATAGGTACCAGATGGATAAAATATAAAGATGTCCAGGCTGAATATGGAAAGTTCAGAGGGAAAGCAAAAAAAGCAAATATGTGAGGCAAAGAGTGAGTACAAAAAGAGACTGACATAACTTCTTCTTCTTAGGCAGTCCCTCGAGACAGAGTATGATTTCCTTGCACTCCAGAGTTTGGGTCCCAAGGTGACTAAACAGTCCATTCCTAGATCTTCATACCTTGTCGGAAGTGGGGCAGGTAGCGCATGAAGAGGCAGGTGGCTTGGGTTTTTGCACATTGCTTCCATTCCTTGTGCTTAACCACTTTTTGGACCTGTCAGAGATGCTTAAGATGACTAGCACCTGAGCGAATGCTTCTTCTCCAGTTTAGGCACTGCTGAGCTAGATTTCCACAAGTTTACAGGGATTTATACATTTTCAGGAAGCAGATAAATTGTTTTGGAAGTTTTGTGCCAGGCATGTAAACAATGTGAATTACCCAATAACAATGGCATAACTAACATAAAATGAAATCCAAACATTTTCTGTAAGCACTTAAATTAATAGGTCTTTGTGATGGAACCAATGAAGAAAGAAAAAGCAGATACACACAATGGCGGAGGGCAAAGCTGAGGTACCAAAATTAGTGTTTGAATCTGTCTTTACCTAGGATAAAGATGCTGCCAAAATCATACTGAAAGAAAATGTAGTTAGATGTTAGATGGGAAGTAATGATAAGGCATTAGAAAGATTGGCTGTACTGATAAGTTGATAAGTCACCTTGACCAAATGGAATGCAAGGTTGCTGGGGTGGAAATTGGGGTGGCACAAGCCATAATCTTCTACTTTATCTAGTCCACTGTATTCACTGCTCATAACATGGTCTCCTCTGCACTGTGGAGAGGAAATGCAGACTTGTCGACCAATTTATAGAAACCTCTTATCCTGTCCACGAAAATAACCCTGAGCTTCCACCTAGAAACCCTGCAACCTTCAATATCAAGTTCAATAGTTTTAGAACTTCAACAGCTTCTGCCATGTTCTTTACCCACTCCCACAAACCAGACCCTGTCGTGACAGGGATTGCTTTCAGCAGAGCCATTTATTTTTTTAAAAAGTTCCTATTATCAGCTTTTCTTTCTCACTGGTATACTATCATTTGTCACTTTGTTTGCCTGTTACTCTCTCTCTGGGCTCCATGTCCACCTACTGCTCACTCCTCCTTCAGCTATATACCTACATTTCCTGGCTACTATTAGCTCTGAAGGGTCATTCGACTCAAAATGTTAACTTTGCTTTCTCTGCACAAATGCTGCTAGACCTTCTGAGCTTCTCCAGCAATTTCTGATTTTGTTCCATAATCTCCCCATCCTTCCGGGATAAGGAATTGTAGCCGAGGACTAAAGAATTGTGAATGTTACATTCATCGAAAAATGCTCAAGGGTACACCTAACCACTGTAGCCCAGAGTTAAACCCTGGAGGTGGGAAATCCGGTGGCTCACAGCACCAGGGTCCCAGGTTCGATTCCAGCTTTGGGTGACTGTCTGTGTGAAGTTTGCACATTCTCCCAGTGTCTGCGTGGGTTTCCTCTGGGTGCTCCAGTTTCCTCCCACTGTCCAAAGATGTGCAGGTTAGGTGAATTGGCTGTGCTAAATTGCCTGTAGTGTCATTGCCCATTAGTCAGAGGGGAAATGGGTCTGGGTGGGTTATTCTTCGGAGGGTCGGTGTGGACTGGTTGGGCCAAAGGGCCTGTTTCCACGCTGTAGGGAATCTAATCTAATCAATATACTGAAGATAATAATCTGGGACAAAATCAATGGTCAGTGGACAAGTATGGATTATTTGGCAAAGTCAGCACAGATTTGTTAAAAGGAAAACATGTTTGATATTTTCATGATGTAACAGAGATGGTTGATAAAGGTAATGCAGTTCTTGGACTGCCAAACAAGTTTTGATAAAGTGACCCATAAACTTCAACTTTGCAGGTAATCTGATGAAATAAAAGTAGACAGTGACAACATGGAAAAAAACTTTGCTGAGCTACAGGAAGCAGAGCAGTGTTGTACGATTTTTATTGGATTGGAGGGAGGTACAAATTGGAATTCCCTGGAATCAGTATTTGGAACACTGCTTTTCTAGTATATGTGAATTACCAAATGTAATGGATGTGCACACAGTTTAAAAAATTGTACATGACAAAACTTGGAACTACCTTAAACAGTGAGGCTGGTAACAGTCTTCAGAGGTCACAGATAGGCAGTCTAACTGTTGGACAAGTGGGAAATAAAATTTAATGCAATATGGGAAATGACACGCTTTCATATAAAGGACAAAGAGAGGCAGTAGAAAACAGAGGGAACGATGTTAAAGATGTGCAAGAATAGAGAGACTGGAGGTATGCATGCACCAATCTATGACTGTGACAATCATTGAAGGTAGGAAGGTAGACTGAGAAAGGCATACTGAGTCCTAGACTGTATAAAGGGAGACAGAGTACAACAGCAAGGAAGTTATAATGAACTGTTTTAAAACACTGCATCAGCTTCAACAGTGCAGTTGGTCATTGGTTCGGAGCACTGTATTTTAAGGAGGATGCAAAGGTATCCAGACTATTACAGGAATGATTTAAGGTATGACAGACTTCTGTTAACTGGATAGATTGAAGAGACTGGGGATCTTCCCTTAGAGAAGTTTAAGAGGCCATATCATAAAAGTGCTGAAAATCATGACAGCTTTAGACAGAATATTAAGAGAGGAACTGTTCCCATTAGTGCAAGACTTTAGAGAGGTCATTGTCTGAGGTGATTAGCAAAAGAACAAATGGTGTCATTATACAAGAACAGATAGAAAAGTGAGTTGTGAAGAGAAAATAAAGGTGTTTATAAAGGGATGCAAATAGATTAAGTGAGTGGGTAAAGCTCCAGGACATAGGGTTTGGAAAAACGTAAAATTGTCCACTTTGGCAGGAATAATTAAAGAAAGTATATTATCTAAATGGTGACAGTTTATAGAGCTTTGAGCTACAGAGTGATCTGGAAGTTCTAGTGTATGAATCACCAAAAGCTAGCATGCAAATATAACAAGTAATTAGGAAAGTATTTATTGAGAGGTGAATTGAAGGGAGATTATATTTCAATTATACAGGTGCAACTACATGGACAGTATGGTGTACAGCACTGTCACAGTTTAGGGGTTCACTCAACTAATCCGTACCATGGGTGACTTGTCCCATGAATAAGTACTGGACAAGGTAAACTTGCATCTGCTGGAGCTTCGAACAGTAAGAGATAACCTAATTGAAACGTGCAAGGTCCTGAGGGGTCTTGAGAGGGTGCATTTGCAAAGGATAGCTCCTCTTGTGATCACTGTTTAAAATTCAGGGGTTGTCTATTTAAAACACAGATAAGCATAATTATTTTCTGACAGAGGGTTGTGAATGTGTAGAACTCTCTCAAGAGGCAGTGGAAGCAGAGATTTTTTGATGGCGTTAGATACATTCTTAACAAGCAAAGGGTGAAAGGTTATTAGGGATAGATAGATCAGTCATGATCTTTTCAAATGGCCTATTCCTGCTCCTAATTCAGATATCTGCACGTATGTTCACAAGAAAATAAAATCATGCAACCAATGATTAGAATCTAGAATGCATTAAGTTTGGTAGAGACACACACAATTAGGACTTTCAAAAGGAATTGTATAAGCACCTATGGAGTAATGATTTGCATGACTTCCATCATTTATATAAATGATTTGGATGTGAACATAGGAGGTATAGTTAGTAGGTTTGCTCATGACACCTAAATTGGAGGTGTAGTGGACAGCAAAAAAGTTACCTCAGTTTACAACGGGAATCTTGATCAGATGGGCCAATGGGCTGAGGAGTGGCAGATGGAGTTTAATTTCGATAAATGCAAGGTGCTACATTTTGGAAAAGCAAATCAGAGCAGGACTTATACACTTAATGGAAAGGGACTGTTGCAAAGCAAAGAGACCTTGGAGTGCAGGTTCATAGTTCCTTCAAAATAGAGTCACAGGTAGAAAGGATAGTGAAGGTGGTGTCTGGTATGCTTTCCTTTATTGGTCAAAGCATTAAATATAGAAGTCAAGATTAGAGTGGTGCTGGAAAAGCACAGCAGGTCAGGCAGCATCCGAGGAGCAGGAAAATCTACGTTTCGGACAGGAGCCCTTCATCAGGAAATAAGGAATTGGGAAATCATGTTAAGGTTGTATAGACATTGGTTAGGCCAATTTTGGAATTTTGTGTGCACTCTTGTCTTCTTCTTATTGGAAGGATGCTGTGAAACTTGAAAGAGTTCAGAAAAGATTTACAAGGATGTTTCCAGGGTTGGAGAATTTGAGCTATAGGGAGATGTGAATAGACTGGGGCTGTTTTCCCTGGAGGTCAGAAGCCGAGGGGTGACTTCATAGAGGTTTACAAAATCAGGAGGGGCATGAATAGGATAAATAGAAGGTCATTTCCCTGGGGGGGGGGGGGGGGGGGAGGAGGGAGTCGAGAACTAGAGGGCATAGATTTAGGGTGAGAGGGGAAGATATAAAAAGGAACCTAAGGGGCAACGTTTTCACACAGAGGATGGTGCGTGTATGGAATGAGCTGCCACACGAAAAATGGTGGATGCTGTACAATTGCAGTATTTAAATGGCATCTGGATGGGTATATGAATAGGAAAGGTTTAGAGGGATATCGACCAAGTGCTGGCAAATGGGACTAGATTAGGTTACGATATCTGGTCAGCATGGACAAGTTGAACCAAAGGATCCGTTTCCATGCTGTACATCAGTATGATTTTATGACTTTGTGAAAAAAGCAGCTGAATGGAACAAAGGGAGTTGTTGTTGTAGACAGCTAATACAAACAAAACAGACAGAATCGCCTCCTTCTGTGTTGTACTCATAGAATGGTTACATTTAGAAAATAAATTTAAAAAATGGCATATTCTCATTACAGAAAAGCATCTAACTTTTTTCAATTAGCTGTTCTTCATCAGCAAATCGCTCCTTAAGGATAGGAATGTCAAACTGCCCTGAAAACAATACAAATAAGACTTCAGCAAAACAGAAGAGAAACAGCCATAGATTCCAGCTATTTCCAATGCTAATGCATGCCAACAAATACAGGTAATTCAAACACCTTACTCTCTTGAGCTACCAGACAGGGATTTGATGATCTGAAAGCCATTCTGTTCAGTTACCATCACAGCTGGTCTTCAGCAATTTCTAAATCTCACCATAATATGATCAAACATTATTAAACAGAAAATGAAGACTTTGAGAAGTTCAAGCTCAGGGATTCATAAAGCCACATTTTATTGGACAAGTGGAAAAATATTAACAAAATTTTTACTTGGATTTAGTGTGAGGGATAGTACTAACCAAGTCCTGGGAAGAATTTGGTGTCTGTCGCCACCTTTAGGTCAGTACTGGTCAGTGAAATTGGAAGTTTGGGTAAACCCACAGCTGTTACTCTATCCAGGTCATTGGTTGCAGATAGAATTCTCCACTTCAGAATGCTTGGCTGTTTATCACCTAAACAAAGCAAATCAAGAATTACAACATGAAATAAAAGAAAAATATAAGGATACTAGAGATCACAAATGAAAACAAAATGGAGAAACTAAACATAAAAAATGTCTGAAGAGTCCTATTGGATTCAAAATATTTTAGTTTCTCTTTCCACAGATGCTATCAGACCTGACCAGTTCCTCTACCATTTTATTTTTATTGCAATGAATAAATGGTGCATTTCAACAATGAAACAGGCAACATGATGCATCGGATACATTCAGTTTACAGACCAATTTACATAGGAACTTGCACATCCAGAGAAAGACTCAAAGCTCAGTTAGTATGACCAAAATGGTACACAAAATTAATGACCGCTATCTTTTAATTGATTTTCACACCAAATTCCAGCCAAACTACCTACAGTTTCTGATAATATTAGAATTGACTCCTTGGGCAATAGTACAAAGAATATTAATCCAGCTACGTGAACAATATTCTGCTTCTTAGGTCAGTGTTAAAGAGAGATAGAAATTGGGAAAACTCTCAGTATTCAGTACAAAGTGAGATTGCCATCCCTGCTATAATGCAATTAAAGATTACCATTGTTTTTAATGAAAAATCATTAATCATTTACTACTAATGGCTTATGAAATTATCTTATCAATGCAACAAACCTGGTCATTTCCCTCATACACAGCTGAAGAAGCCCAATGATTTTTAATTATTCAGATCTTTTCAAAGAAACATCACAGATATGAGTCGTAGAGATGCACAGCACGGAAACAGACCCTTCGGTCCAACCCAACCATGCCGACCAGATATCCCAATCCAATCTAGTCCCATCTGCCAGCACCCGGCCCATATCCCTCTAAACCCTTCCTATTCATATACCCATCCAGATGCCTCTTAAATGTTACAATTGTACCAGCCTCCCACTTTCTCTGGCAGCTCATTCCATCCACGTACCACCCTCTGTGTGAAAAAGTTGCCTCGTAGGTCTCTTTTATATTTTTCCCCTCTCACCCTAAACCTATGCTCTCTAATTCTGGACTCCCCAACCCCAGGGAAAATACTTTGCCTATACACCCTATCCATGCCCCTCATAATTTCGTAAACCTCTATAAGGTCACCTCTTTGCCTTTTTCCAGAATCATTAATATATTGAAACCCTTCTCCTAATTCTAGTGTTTAACTTGTTTCTTAGATCAAGATTTGATTTGATTTTGATTAAACTATAAACAGCCATTTCCATGGGGTGAAGAATAAGGGGTCGGTCCAAAAGCAGTAGCACAAAACATTAATACCGCATTTAGCAAATAAAACAGTAATATGCAGAAGAATAGTAGAGCTGCGATGTGACTAGTTTTTCAGCAAAAGGTTTGATCTCAGCTTTGTACTTAGATTCCACCTAGGAAGAGTTCACAAAGTTCAATTTACTGGGGAGTCATCAAAATGGGGGAAGCACACCCAACCTTAATCACTGATAACAACCAGGTTTCAGAAGAATGTACATTCTGTAATATACTACTTGCAGCCTCTTTGAAAGAGCAGGTTAAGTGTCAAGTACTGTTATGTGCAATTTATACTTAATGAATCTTGTTTGGAGCAGTAACATCAATACTCACCCACAGGGGAAATTGGCTGAAAGATGTTATTCACTGGTAGCCCTTCCTTCCTTAATGACCAACATTCTACAATGCTGCCAGTCAGACTGGAAGCACACAGTAATACCTGCAGGGGACATGAAATATCAATTACTTTGACACCCAAGCTTTTACATTAGTAATAGTGACAGATCTGAAACAAAAGATTAATTCTACTAATCTGAAATGGTTTGTTACCATCACAGTTACTCGCACCCCCCCCCCCCCCCCCCCCAAATTGCCAATTTCAGTTACCAGTCGAACAGAATGCTTATCATACCAAAGTACTATTAAGAGTGAAAACTTAAAAGTCAAACCATCATTTGCAGTGATCAAAATGTATCAGTGGGCTGATTTTAACATACTCAAAACGCATGCACTTGTACAGTTAAAATCAGACATTGCAGAAACAGTTACAAAGCAGCAACAAGCAGTTACAAAAATAAGAAAATAAATTATGGTCAGGCAGCACCAGTAGACTGATGTATGATTCCCTGTTAATGGTGAACGCACCCTCTATTCTAAAGGAATTTCTATTCCTTGCGCTGTGGATCATTATCATAAACTTGTTCACCCTAAAAAGGAATACTACACCCGTTTTGAAGAACATGATGGCATGAGAGAGGGTACAGAAACACATTTGCTCGTGAATCTGACTATGTATGCCATTCAGCCCTCGAGTCTACTCAGTCATTCAATAAGATCATGGGTGATTGGATTGTAAACTCAAATCCACAAACCTGCCAACCCCTGAAAACTTTTTAACTCCTTAACAAGAATCTACCTGCCATTGCTTCAAAAATATTCAAGGACTCTGATCCCACCATTTTTTCAGAAAGAAAGCTCCAAACACACTCAATACTGAGAGGCATGGATAGGTTAAATGCACTCAGTCTTTTTCCTAGGATTGGGGAATTGAGGACTGGAGGGCATCAGTTTAAGTTTAGGGGGAAAGAATAAAAGGGAACCTGAGGAACAACTTATTTTACAGAGGGTAGTACGCATATGGATTGAACTGCCAGCGGAAGTGGTTGAGGTGGGTACATTAACAACATTTAAAAGGCATTTGGACAAATACATGGATAGGAAAGGATTAGAAGGATATAGGCCAATTGCAGGGAAATGGGGTTAGTGTGGACAGACATTTTGGTTGGCATGGATCAGTTTGGGCCAAAGGGCCTGTCTCCATGCTTATAGGACTGTATGACTCAGACACAGAATTTCACCTAATATCTGATTTTCAAACAGAGATCCCTTAGTTTAGATTCTTCTCTCAGAGGAAACATTGTCTCTACATCGATCTTATCAAGAACCTTTTGGATTTTGTATGTTTCAATCAATTCATCTTGTAGTCTTCTAAACTCCAAAAGGATACAAGCCTCGATTGTCTGACCGATCCATGTAAGATAACTTGCACATTCCAGGTGTTAGTCTAGTAAACCTGCTCAGAACTACCTCCAAAGCACTTACACATTTCCTTAAATAAGGTACTGAGCACAGTGTTCTGGATGCGGTCTCACCAGAGTCCTGTGTAACTGAAGCATAACCTCCCTATTCTTGTACTCAATTACACTCATGGTAAACAAAAACTTTCCATTAACTTACTCAATTAATTACTGTAACTGCAGACTAACCTTTTGTAATTCACACACAAAGACACCCAGGACCCTATGTATCTCAGAACGCTTCAATCTCACCATTTAAATAATTTTTAAAAATTTATTCTTCCTGCTAAAATGGAAAATTTCACATTTGCCCATATTATTCTCCATTTTCCACATTTTCCTTGCTTACTTAACCTTTTTGTCACCTCCTTATGTATTCTTTACAACTTACCTTTCTTCCTATCTTTTGTCACCAGCAAAATTGGCAACCATACCTGCCGTCCTTTCAACTAAATCTTTTTATAAATTGTGAACAATTGAGGTCTCAGCTTCACCCATGGCACACCACTTGTCAAATCCTGCCAACCTGAAAAAGACCAATTTACACCTGCTTCCCATTAGCCAGCCAATTTCTACCCATGTCATATGTTATCTCCAAACCACAAGCTTTTAATTTCCACAACAATCTTTGAAGCCACCTTTTATCAAATGCCAGTGGAAACACAAGTACAGCACATCCACCAATTCCCTATATCATCACGGCATGTTACCTCCTTAAAGAACAATAACAGATTAACAAACATGATTTCCATTTCACAAAGCCATGCCAATTCTGCACGATTACCTTTTTTGTTAGATTAGATTAGATTACTTACAGTGTGGAAACAGGCCCTTCAGCCCAACAAGTCCACACCGCCCCGCCGAAGCGCAACCCACCCATACCCCTACATCTACCCCTTACCTAACACTATGGGCAATTTAGCATAGCCAATTCACCTGACTGCACATCTTTGGACTGTGGGAGGAAACCGGAGCACCCGGAGGAAACCCACGCAGACACGGGGAGAATGTGCAAACTCCACACAGTCAGTCGCCTGAGTAGGGAATTGAACCCAGGTCTCTGGCGCTGTGAGGCAGCAGTGCTAACCACTGTGCCACCGTGCCACCCATAAACCTTAAACCTATCCAAGTGTGTTTTGTAATTTATTAAATAATTGCTTCTAACATTTGCTACAGATATTAAGGTGGGAGAAAGTGAGGACTGCAGATGCTGGAGATCAGAGCTTAAAGTGCGTTGCTGGAAAAGCGCAGCAGGTCAGGCAGCATCCAAGGAGCAGGAGAATCAACGTTTCTGGTATAAGCTCTTCTTCAGGAATGAGGAAGGTGTGCCAAGCAGGCTAAGATAAAGGGTAGGGAGGAGGGACTTGGGGGAGGGGCATTGGGAATGCGATAGGTGGAAGGAGGTTAAGGTGAGGGTGATAGGCCGGAGAGGGGGTGGGGGCGGAGAGGTCGGGAAGAGGTTTGCAGGTCAAGAAGGTGGTGCTGAGTCCGGGGGTTGGGACTGAGCTAAGGTGAGGGGGAGGGGAAATGAGGAAGCTGGAGAAATCTGCATTCATCCCTTGTGGTTGGAGGGTTCCTAGGCGGAAGATGAGGCGCTCTTCCTCCAGGCGCCTTCGCCAGACCATAAACCGACTGACTCCCACAGCTACCTAGACTACACCTCCTCCCACCCTGCCCCCTGTAAAAACGCCATCCCATATTCCCAATTCCTTCGCCTTCGCCGCATCTGCTCCCAGGAGGACCAATTCCAATACTGAGCCACCCAGATGGCCTCCTTCTTCAAAGACTGCAATTTCCCCTCAGACGTGGTTGACGATGCTCTCCACCACATCTCCTCCACTTCCCGCTCCTCCGCCCTTGAACCTCACCCCTTCAATTGCCACCAGGACAGAATCCCACTGATCCTCACCTACCACCCCACCAACCTCCAGATACATCGTATCATCCTTCGTCATTTCCGCCACCTCCAAACAGACCCCACCACCAAGGATATATTTCCCTCCCCACCCCTATCAGCGTTCCGGAAAGACCACTCCCTCCGCGACTCCCTCGTCAGGTCCACACCCCCATCAACCCAACCTCCACTCCCGGCACCTTCCCCTGCAACCGCAAGAAATGCAAAACTTGTGCCCACACCTCCTCCCTCACTTCCCTCCAAGGCCCTAAGGGATCCTTCATATCCATCAGAAATTCACCTGCACCTCCACACACATCACTTATTGCATCCGCTGCACCCGATGTGGCCTCCTATACATTGGGGAGACAGGCCGTCTACTTGCAGAACGTTTCAGATAATGTGTCACTTCTGGGACACCCGGACCAACCAACCCAACCGCCCCGTGGCTGAACACTTTAACTCCCCCTCCCACTCCGCCAAGGACATGCAGGTCCTTGGCCTCCTCCATCGCCAGACCCTGGCAACACGACGCCTGGAGGAAAAGTGCCTCATCTTCCGCCTAGGAACCCTCCAACCACAAGGTATGAATGCAGATTTCTCCAGCTTTCTCATTTCCCCTCCCCCCCCCCACCTTTTCTCAGTCCCAACCCTCAGACTCAGCACCGCCTTCTTGACTTGCAATCTTCTTCCCGACCTCTCCGCCCCCACCCCCTCTCCGGCCTATCACGCTCACCTTAACCTCCTTCCACCTATCGTATTCCCAATGCCCCTCCCCCAAGTCCCTCCTCCCTACCTTTTATCTTAGCCTGCTTGGCACACCCTCCTCATTCCTGAAGAAGGGCTTATGCCCGAAACGTCGATTCTCCTGTTCCTTTGATGCTGCCTGACCTGCTGCGCTTTTCCAGCAACACATTTTTAAGCTCTGATATAAAACCTGCTCAACTTGTCTGTTTCCTTATTTTCCCAGATGAATTCTCCAGTCTGACATACTATAGGGCCAGCATTCACTTTGTTGATACTGTTCTTCTTTAAATACTTAAATATTTAAGTATTTTATATTTTACATTTATGGGTAAATTTATGCTCTAATTTGTCTCCCCTTAATGAATTTTTGTTTTTTTTATATTTTGACCTGTGACTTGTATTTCCATAATTATATGCTTTTTCGTTTAGTTTAACACAACCTTTAATATGTCTACTTAATCCTAAAGAGTGAGTCGCCCATTGGAATGTTTCTTATTTGAGCATTGTTTCAGGAATGAGGGATTTCAGTTATGTGAATAAACTAGGGAAGCTGTGACTATTCTCTTTGAAGAATGAATGGTTGGAAAATTTGATAGAGGTATTTAAAATCTCGAGAGTATATAGAGTCATAGAGCTGTACAGCAAGGCTTCAGTCCAACGTGTTCATGTCGACCAGACATCCTAAATTAATCTCGTCCCATTTGCCAGCATTCAGCCCTTATCACACTAAGCCCTTTGTATGCGTACACCCATCCAGATGCCAGAGGCATAGAGATCAGAGGGCACAGACTGAAGTTGCAATGACAATGAGGAATAACTTTCTACGTGGCAAATAGATAGGATCTGGATATCACTGCCTTCGAATATGCTGGAGACAAATTCAATCATTATATTTAAAAGGGAATTGGATTGTTACAGGAAAAGGAACTATGTGCAGGGGCCAGACAGGATTTGGCACAAGATAAATTGCTTTTGCAGCATGGTGGGTCAAACGGCATCTGATGGTACTGTAACCATTCAAAGGTGACACTATGAAAGACATTAAGAAACTAAAGGACTATATAGAATATGAAACAACACTAATACTTCTGATAGCCAGGAACTTTATAGTGGCACAAGAACGAAGTTTGGTGTGGCTAATAATCTGAAATAAAAACATAAAATGCCAAGAATGCTCAGCAGACCTGAGAGCATCTATGGTTAAACACTTTAACTTCTGGTCAGTCCTGAAACATTAATGCTGTTTCTTTCTCGAAAGATTCTGTCAGACTTGTGAAGCATTTCAAACTTCTGAGATGTTAAAGGGTTAATTTGTTCTGCTGACCTGCAAGAAATTGGATGTCCCAGGGGTAGGGTGGCATGTTTCTCTATCTTGCAGGTAGAATGTAAAAAAAAAATTTATATTGCCATCTCCTGCTATTCAGAATCAATAAGAACATTGCAGTTAAACTTCTGCCCACACCCTGTAGTTAAAAAAAGATTTATACCAGATCTTGCCATTAAGGAATGATCTTAATTACATTGTTTCTGAAAATAATCAAATCACTACTTTGCGTCTTGGTTGGCATGTGACTACGGGGGAGTGGCTGGGGGTTGTCTTGTGGGTATTACTAACTTTGTTCAGAAAGCTTTGCGTGACACGCTTTGCAAAGTGTTAAGTGATCCTCCAAAAACTTGTACTTACTCAATAAATTTTGGCTGCTCACAGAAGTTGGCATATTGCAGATGCATCAAGTGTGTGAAAATCTCAAGAAAAAAAGAATCTAACACCTCCACTGATTTTCAGAATTAAATTGGTAACCATATGTTTATGGTTACAGCACAGCTTCTCTTATTCAGGTCAGCTACAGAAAATGGCAGCCTACCAGAATTAAGAATAAATACACTAACATAAATGAAGATTTAAATTATTATAGCCTTAATGAATGTTATTTTGATAAAGTTTAAATAGACTCTCATCCATCAACAATGGCAATACTTATGTTATGTGGATACTAATATCAATTCTCACACACTAACTGCATGGACAGTATGTTTTGAGATTTTTTTAATCTCTATAGGCATAACATAGTTTGGTTGCCTTAATACTATCAATTTCAAAATGAAACTAGTTGTGTTTAGATATATTTACTTCAGAAGTGATTTTTTGATAATACAAGGAACTATAACAAACACAATGACCAACAGATACCTGAATTCCAACAGAAAAATTCCTTTGTGTGGGACTGGCAGCAGAGGTATGCAGGGAGAGAAATAAGGGAAAAATCACATTACCTGCTCAGATGTCTCTCTTGTTAAAAATTTCAGGTGTGTGACAGCCGGATACTTCTCCTTTCGAGCAGTGTCTGTTGTACAGCGCATGAAGAGTGATGGAAGCAGTTCAGTGTCAATTTTGCATTTCTCATTTACAACACTCACACAGACTTTATAAAATTGAACAGGAGAAGAGCTGCTACCGTCCGAAGTGGTCACTACGATGTTCCCACCACCAGTGAATGCTATGTCTGCCAGGGCAACTCTGCTTCTCAAGCGTGATAAACTCTCTGTAGCGGTGAGAACCTGTCCACTTGGTTTCAGTAACGACACAGTCACAAGACCACTGATGGTTACAGCAATCCAACCTTCCATTGGCTTCCCTCCAAAAAGTGTCAAGGACGGGGAGAACTTCACTCGAGAAAACTTCTCACCAAAATTGGACGCTCCAGACTGATGGGGAATGAGGTAAAAAATAAAATAAAAGTAATCTTAAAGTTCCAGAATTTAAGAGTCACAGATTAATGAGAAAATGCAGTTCTGTGCTACACCTAGCCACGTGACAGACTGTATCAGGCAGTGAATTTTGTTTCAGACAAGATGTTGGATTTTGACAGGTCATTAAAAAAATTGCTTAAGACTTTGACTGCAGCACATACCTTTTCTACATGCAAGGCCAACTTGACACCATTGTGTAGCCATGACAAGGCCACTATAGGGTCCCCGTCCACTGAACTTCCGACTATATTATCCCAGCTGTTTACCAGATGATCAGTCATACTCCAGCATTTCACCTGACCATCGGCATCAGCAGATAATAACCGAGAACCTTACAAGGAGGCAGAGTAGAGCAAAATGACATTTTAGACAGACATTTCAATTCAAAAAGATACATTTTAGAAACAATTATGGTACCATTCAGTTCCTGAGCTAACTTTATTTTCCAACTACATTAAATTTGAAGTCAGAAGATAATTCAGTCAACAACGTAGTAGCTATCCACAAAGGAAATGTGAATGTCATAGAGTCAGATGTACAGCATGAAAACAGACCCTTCGGTCCAAATCCATGCCAACCAGATAACCCAAATTAATCTAGATCTATTTGCCAGCACTTGGCTCAGATTCGTCTAAACCCTTCCTATTCGTATACCCATCTAGATGCCATTTAAATGTTGTAACTGTACCAGCCTCCACCATTTCCTCTAGCAGCTCATTCCATACATGCACCATTACTGAAGTAGCAAGCATTGATCTGGATGAGTGCTCTTCTGCAAACATTGAGAAAGAGTTCTTCTCTGCATTGTGTGGTAAAATCAAGAGCACACTTTGTAAAGTATTTTGTGGCTTTGCTACAGGATAAAGCAGAAACATTATCTCAACTATACAACCTTCTCAGATGATTAATAAGAAGTGCTCCTATCGAGCGCATCTTTAAATGAGGGTACAGACAATAGGGAAAAACATTGAACAGGTCAGATCTTAAGCCCGAAACCTTCAGTACCACCTAGCACCACTAATTAGTGAGGATAACTGATCCTCATCAGATTATATTTTTTTTCATTTAAAGTATAATGCATATGGTAGTTATTTGTTTATCAAATCCATGATGGGCTTGCATAGCTAGATTTACCTTGTTATTTTATGATTGAATCTAGTGGTTCTGGGTCAAAACAGTTATATTCTTAAAAGTTAACCAGACAAAGCTTACCAGATTGATCCCACTCCAAAGAAGTAATCACTTCATGATGTCCTGAGTTGATGGAGTAAACATCCCAAGGATGCTCAGTGTCCAAAATGTGAATCATATAAGTAAGATCTGTAAGAAAGTGATGTACAGTTAGGAAACTATGCACAATCTCACTGCCCAAATTATTCTCAAATAAATTATGAATAATCTAATATCAAACAATTTTTGAAACACAGAGCCAGTTGATTAGGTCTAAATATTGAAAAATATACAGTACAAGGTTTAGGAACAAACATAAAGACAAAGAAAGGAAAGATTCTCGTCAGCACTCAGTAAGAATGCAAACGTTGGTACTTCTCATGAAAAAGAGTAAAGTTTGGGGCCTGAGCTCATCACTGCAAAGTCATAGTGGTTTAGCAAGACCCCAACATGTTGGAAAGTCCTTTCCTTTTAACAAATGCACTGCACTGACCTGGTTCAAGTTGGCAACACACCTAGAGTTCAAAATTTTGGTTGTCAGCTTTCACAAAAGTTTAAGTCCAGCCAGAAGCAGAACGTAGGAAAAATGTTTTACAAAGCAATTGGATCAATTATTTTGTGGCCTCAACATTCAATTGGTACTGCAAATGTTTTATACTTGCTCCAGTCCTGTCCTGTTTTGACTTCTATTTAGAAGTTAAAGGTTTCCCGACAGTATTTTGAATATTTATCTTATTTAGTACTACTCCAATATATCTGAGAGCATTTCTTTTATTTCTAATTACTGTATAAAAAATTGGGTTGCAGCTTATATCAGCAAATTTTATTTTGGAAAATAATCTAGAGCCAATGTCTTCTCCACTTTCTGCTGACAACAAACTTAATTCTCAGGGCCTGCTGCTTTTGTAGCCACAGGAATTCTTTGAACCTATCCAATTTGATATTTATTGTATGTCCAACAAACAAAATAAAATATCTTAATCCCCAGGGATACAGACATTGTATTAAAAACAAATTGTTCAATATTATAGTCAGAAGCGTACAATAAATGCTAGAAAATTAATCATATTTTTATTGCAGTTCTCACAATATCAGGATATCTTAAATCACTTCCTTTTGAAATAAAGTCACTATTGTAATGTAGGAAATGCAGAGAGCTAAATTATGCAGAGCAAAATCTAACCAACAATAATGCAAATAAAAACACGATAATCTGCTTTCAGGTGTTGGTTGATTATTACATTGGAAAGAAGTTCCATGCCCTCCTCTAAATAATGCACGGCCATCTTTAACATACATTTTAGAAGACCCCAACAACTCAAAGATGGTACCTTCTCGCATGGTACATTCCCTCTTAAACTCACTGATGTGTCAGCCTAGATTTGTGCTCAAGTCTTTGAAGTGATGCTTGAAGGCAAGTACCTGACTAAACTACAAAAACTGGTAGCTACAATATGGTAGATTCAGGCTAGGTGACATCTATTTCTTTCCCTGGTTGACAAAGTCAACCAAAACATAAGTTTATCGTTTTGAATTATTGCTGAGATCTTGTTCTCTGCAAATGGGTTGATATTTCTGTCACGTAACAACAGTCACACTCTGTTTACGAAGCTCTTCAAGGTGTTTCCAAAAGCCAGTTCAGCGTTAGAGAAATTCATACCGCTGGAGATAGTATTTAAGAATTTTAAATCACCAGAACTTTATTATGTCCTAAAAGAAAGATGAGGCAGACCAGACCCAAAACCTTACCTTGTTCTTCCTCGTTCTTCAGATCCGTTGTGAAGGCAACCAGGTTTCTGCAGGACCAAGCACATACCAGCAATACAGACGGACAATAATTGCTCTTCGGCCGCTTCTCCCACTCACAGACATACGCTATATCCATGTTTACTTTACCAGAGCCTGTCCACTTGGTTTCCCAACGCCTCGAGCGCAAGCGCGGCCCGACTAGCCATCCCCAGAGCGCAGGCGTGCTGCGACCCACTACACCCAGAGCGCAGGCGCGGTCCGTCGAGCGATACCCAGAGCGCAGGCGTGCTGCGACCCGCTACACCCAGAGCGCAGGCGCGGTCCGTCGAGCGATACCCAGAGCGCAGGCGTGCTGCGACCCGCTACACCCAGAGCGCAGGCACGGCTCGGCTAGCCGTACCCAGAGCGTAGGCGTGCTGCGACCCGCTACACCCAGAGCGCAAGTGCGGTTCGGCTAGCCATACCCAGAGCGCAAGCGCAGCCCGTCTATCCGTACTCAGCGCAAGCGCAGCCCGACCTGCCGTTCTTACAGCGTCGATATGCTCATTGACACGGCGCATGCGTCGGTTGATGTGCTGTGCTTTGTGAGATTTCAGTTTAATCAATTTATCAATTAACGCGGTTTCTAAATTATTGATAAATGATACAACGTACAGACAGGTTTTTATATGTTCTTTTCCACAGGAGGTAAGTTTAAGAAACAAAAACAGAAGTTGCTGGAAAAGCTCAGCGGGTCTGGCAGCATCTGTACAGAGAGATCAGAGTTAACCCTTTATATCCAGTGACCCTTCTTTAGAACTGAAGTTTAAGGATCTCTGTTTGTGCAAGGACTCAGATTTTGTTCTTTGATTTGACATATTAAAAGGATGTTAAAATGAAAGGTGCAATCCCTCACTGACCCATTCCAAATATTGAAATATGTGTACATTTATTGGTACCCTACTTAAGTTACTGGGAGTACACAACAAATCACTACGTATCTGAAAAAGAGATTTTAAGCGTAGATCTTTCAGTTTCTATTTTACCATGAGTATTTTTTGTAGCTGCCGCAATTTTTCCGGATTTTGTTTCGCATTTTCGGCATTTCCACCCCTTTTCCAGATGCATTTTCCCTATTTTTACAACTGCTGGTTTATCGGTGAGCTAACCAACTACCTCATCCACAAACTGAGCTACAGATCTTCGTGAACCATTCAAAAATATTTTCACAACTATCTCTGTTGGGGTATCTGTGTATCACTTTTTATACGCAGGACTCTGTATGTTGAAATGACTTTGTAATCTGGAGATCATTCTTGGTGAGCATGAATGTCGCCTAAATAGTTTCTAAATAACAATTGCTATAGTGCAGAAGCAGGCCATTCAGTCCATTGTGTCTGCAACAACTGTCTGAGCATTTCAACTTAGTGCTAGACTCCAGCTTGTTCTCTGTAACCCTGCTGCGCATTATTTCTCTTTAAATATAACATGATGCTCCCCATCAAATGTTTTATTTCAGCCTACCTCCACCAGGCATTTTTAGGCGTGACATTATAAATCTGGATTAGTCTTTGGTTAAAAAAAATTCTTGTCCATCTGAGCTTCTTTTACAAAACTCTTTACAATTGTGTCTGAATCTTGATCCTCTTACAAAGGAGACCAGTTTCTCCATATCTGTAGTGTCCAGTGTTATGATTTTGAGGACTTCAGTCAAGTTGCTGTTCCAACTTCTGCAATCTGTCCTCATAACTGAAGTTTCTCATTCCTGGAACCTTTCTCATAAACCTTGTTTGCCCTCTATCCAATACATTCACATCTTTCCTATAAAATCTGGTGTCCAGACTGTATACAGTACCCAGCTGAGGTCTAACTAGTGTCTTATATATGTTATTCACAGCCTCCTTGCTCTTGTACAAAATGACTCAATTAAGCCAACAATACAGTGTGCTTTATCATAAGGCTACTTTAACTGTCTCGTCACCTTTAACACCCGATGTATATTTGCACTGAGTTCTCTGTTCCTGCATACCCTTTAAAATATAGCCTTTATTTCAATTGTCCCTCCTTTGTACCAAAGTTCTCACCTCGCACTGCTTCACACTGAACCTCATTTGCAATCTATTCACCAACTTGTCACTGTCCTTTTGAGATTCTATATAATCATCTAGGCTTTGTTCAGATGCAACCCAGAGCCAGTCCCAGAAATCTAAAACCTTCCCTCCTGCATCATCTTTTCAGCCATATGTATTTACTTTTACATCATGTCATTTGGAAATTGTAACTTCAGAGGTGCTGCTTGCTAATTTTATGCATAGCTCCCTAAATTACGATTGCAGTCCACATCCCCTTTCCTATCTATATCAGTAGTGCCAATGTGGTCCACAACCTCTAGCCATTCAACCTATCCCAGCAGAATGTACTGCAGCCATTCTGTGACAATCTTGACACTAGCATTAGGGAGACAATGCATCATCCTGGAATCACATTGATTGCTACAGGAAAGCTTGATTAATCCCCAAAGTAAAGAATCCCCCATTAATAGTTTATTCTGCTCTTCCTCATTCCCTCCTGTACATCTGGGTCACCTGTGGTGCTGGGTGCGGCTCTTGCACTCCTCCAAGGATTTATCCCCTCATCAATATCTGAATGGAAAACTGGTTAGTGAATGGGACCTCTGACGACTCCTACATTATCTGCCTGTTTCTGTTATATGGACTGAAGTTAGCTATTCCATGTCAAGATTAGAGTGGTGCTGGAAAAACACAGCAGGTCAGGCAGCATCCGAAGAACAGAAAAAAAAATCAACGTTTTGGGCAGGAGCCCTCCTTCATCAACGAAATGTTGATTTTCCTGTTCCTCGGATGCTGCCTGACCTGCTGTGCTTTTCCAGCACCACTCTAATTTTGACTCTGATCTCCAGCATCTGCAGTCCTCACTTTTGCCTGGTCACCTATTCCATATCTGACAACTGGCAGTTGGCCACTTTTCTGAACATGCTGTCCACATAGTTCTCTGCCTCACAGAGGCACATCAGTGACTGGAGCTGCTGTTCAAGCTCTGAAACCTAGAGCTTGAGATTGTGCAGCTGTTGACACTTTATGCACATGGGCTTGTGTGGATTACAAGAAATATCCACCACTCCCCACATGCCACACGATATGCATCGTGCTTAGCCAAGCTGCTATTCAATATCTTAATGAATAATTTTAAGTTGCTTTATGTTACTTTAGCATTATTTGTGTGCTATTAACTAAAAAATGGGATTAATAGAAAGTAGAAATTCCTCATCGCTCAAACTTCACTCCCTCTCCTGTGCCTATAATTTATTACTTTCTCTGGGCTAGTTTAGAAATCTATATAATTCAAAATGACTAGAACTAAAACACAGTGCCCAACAGCCACTGCTCAACAATCAATCAACCCTGGATCTTATACATTTTTCTTTCCTCCCTGTTTTATTTGATGTTAACTCTTCTTTAATATGGCGTTTAATAGACAAAATTTACAGATTGTTACTGATTTAAACATAATTAGTATTTGAAATGATGTAGACTGTGTGGATGCTTTTTTTCTCTTCAAATCAAAATAGTGGATTAAAAACCAAAAGAACTGCAGATGCTGGAAATCAGAAACAAAGGCAGAAATTGCTGGAAAGGCTCAGCAGGTTTGGTAGTTGAAGAGAAATCAGAGTTAACATTTTGGATCCTGTGACCCATCCTCAGATCAGATGGTAGCTAGGAAAATGTTTTTTTTGTGCAGGTGTTAGGGTAGGGGAGGGGTTACGGAGTAAACAATCAGTGGAGATAGAGCACAAAGAGAGAGAACAGTTGGACAGACAAAGGGTTGGAGTTGTAAGTAGATAGGATAGTGAAGAAGGTGTTTGGTATGCTTGCCTTTATTGGTCACTGCATTGAGTATAGGAGTTGGGAGGTAATCTTGCAGTTGTACAAGACACTGGTTAGGCCACTTTTGGAATACTGCATACAGTTCTGGTCTCCCTGCTCTAGGAAGGATGTTGTGAAACTTGAAAGAGTTCAGAAAAGACTTATAAGGATGCTGCCAGGGTTGGAGGGTTTGAATTATGGAATGAGCTGCCATAGGAAGTGGTGGAGGCTAGTAAAATTACAACATTTTAAAGGCATCTGGATGGGTAAATGAATAAGAAGGGTTTGGAGGGATATGGGCCAGGTGCTGGCAGGTGGGACTAGATTTGGTTGGGGTATCTGATCAGCATGGACAAGTTGGACCAAAGGGTCTGTTTCTGAGCTGTACTTTGACACTTTGAATGGATAGTGATCAACCTGGGAGAATGAATAGCTACTAGTGGACAGTTAATAGCTAATGATGAGTTGTGTATAATAGTAGATGATGTGATAGCCTAGTGTGTGGGGGTTGGGGTGAAGACAAGGGATTGTTTTATGCAGTTATTCATGTTTGTGAATCTGATGTTTATTTGTAATCCTTTGTAACTGCTGATAAGATTTGTCCTATAACCAGTGAAATGTAACTCATTTTGCCTCTAAAAGTGAGTGTTTATTCCTGCTGGGACCTCTGAGATATAGGATAAGGGGCATGATTTTTGTTTTGGGTGACAAATTGACAGGTGGTAAACGGTGTGACTATATTGCCCACCCTACATCCTTTTGATACTTTAACCACATGTACATTTCATAGCAAGTGGCAAATGCTGAACAATCATTAACAGACAGTATACTGACTGCAGGAGGGGATTCCAGGAACAAACATTGTTTGTTAAGGGGGGGGGAAGTGTGGAGAGTTTGGAGCAGTTCAGTGTAGTGCAAAGGGAAAGCAGATGGAAGTATTTGTTTGTTAGATATATACCTGGCTTCTCAAAAATCAATTTAAGGAAGACATGTTGGATTAATCAATCCCATTAAGAGCTGCTATCAAGACCACTTTGTCACTAATATCAATGGATCAGAGCATGCATTGTTCATCCATTTATTTTTTTTCTTTATTCTTTCATTGGATATGGGGATTGCTGGCAAAGCCAGAATTTGTGGTCCATCTCTAATTGGATTTGAACCGAGCAGCTTGCTGAGTGATTCAGAATGTAGTTAAAAGTCAACCACATTGTTGTGGATCTGGAGTCACTTGTAAGCAGGTTTGGGTAAGAAAAACAGACACCTTTCCTAAGAAACCAGATGGGTTTTTACAACAATTGGTAATAATTATCATGGTCACCATTACTGAGACTTGATATTCTTCATTTTCTAATTGAATTTAAGTTCCACCAGTTGTCGTGGTGAGAATCAAGCCCATTTAACCAAAGCACTAATCCAGGCCTCTGGATTAACCCCAGTCCAGCGATATTACCAATTCACATTGGTGCTCAAAATACAAAATAAATCCTGACTGGTAGATCACAATCTGATATCTGCCTAAAATGTGCAGGTATTTCGGCTGGTCACAAAGAACCCAGTAAATATTTCTGCAAGAATTGACCAACATCTGGAAGGTAGTGGTATTTTCACCTATCAGTTTGTGAATACTGTCACCTGTTCTTCTGGGAAAGACAATGAAAATCAGTCATCGTCGGCTCAAAGCTTACTTCCAGACTGAAATGTTGAGTTGTTCCTTCAGTGTTTTAGTAAGTGAATGTACTACCATCCAGCTCATTTTAAGCACCTTCTTATTTTCTTTCTTCTTTATAGTGGTGCCTATTCCTCTGCTAGTGTAGTTTAAAGCATACCCAAATACATGAGCAGCCTGTTCTCAAAGATATTGGTTTCTATTCTGTTAAGGTGGAACTTTTTTTTAGAATAGGTACCTTCTGACTGGAACTGGTCACCATGCCCCAAGAAACTGAAGCCTTCCCTCTTGTACCATGTCTTATGTCACAGATTATAATTGCAAGATACTGTTCACAGATGAGTTCAAATGCCATAATTTCTTAAATAAGCAGGTGCTCCAGTGTCCAAGAACTGTAATTTCCTCAAACAATACCAGGAAAAAAACTAATTATTTATTTATTTCATTGAAGTACAACATAGATATCCTATTCATCTATATTGCAAAAACGATTCAAGGTAATACAGCAGATCAGAGGATTTTGAATATTTCTGTTAATGTTTTATGTAAGTTGAAGTTCTTTCTATAGTGCCTAGCTAATTATTTTGGTTTTCATTCATTATTCTGTGTTCCATTTTGTTTTTGTATTTTGTTCTTAAATTCATTATTTTTACCATCCTTGTCACGCTTTCTTTTTGCAGTAAAACAAATGGCAGCTATTCCCTTTAGAGAAATATATAAGACTATACTGTGAGTTAGTTAGAGTTTCTATGGCAACAATATCAGAGCTCATGGTGCAGATAGATGACAAAGAAGTACTGAATAAAAAAAAGTGTGATGCAGGATTCATTCTCTCTCTATCTGTGGTCAAGGACCTCCTTTATTCAGAAATAATTACAGAAGAATATAAATATCTGAAGATATCATTTGGTGGAAAATAGAAGCTGAAATTTGCAGACCAGCAAGAGAGAGAGTCTAACTGTATTTGTAATTTTATACAGGTCTTGTCAATTTTTATGTTCAGGAGAGACACAGTACAAATGCAAATGAAATTATAAGGAATTAACAGCCATAGTTATCCTGGTAAATTGCTAACTAAATGTCTTCTATGGTATGAAAAATAATTGTAGATTGTATTTTCTACCTGACTTTATTAATAAATGATTGCCATATTTTGATTTTAGAATTAAAATGCACGAATTTTGAATTTTCCTCAAAACAGATGGTCTAATTAAAGGAAGAAAATGTGTTCTGTAATAGCTTGTTGGATAAATTTACCACCAGTGACAACTTGGGTCAAAGATGGCAGGTCAGTCACTTGTCTTCACTAAATTAGGTGATTCTAACTTGGGGAAAGTAGATGTTAGTGGTCTTATTGTCACCTGCTATTCACTGATGCAACCTGCAAATTGTGAGAGCATATTGTATGTTGTGGCAAATATCCTACCAATACTTTGGAGATTCACAAATTAAGAATGAATGACAATCACCACCTGTGGAACTGTACCTCAATATGAGCCAGTCCTGTCAGCAGCAAAAAGATATAATTGGAAAAAAATTAGATTAGATTAGATTCTCTACAGTGTAGGAACAGGCCCTTTGGCCCAACCAGTCCACACCTACCCTCCGAAGAGTAACCCACCCAGACCCATTTCCCTCTGACTAACACACCTATCACTACAGGCACTTTAGCACGGCCGGTTCACCTGACCTGCACATCTTTGGACTGTGGGAGGATTCTGGAGCACCTGGAGGAAACCCACGCAAATAACATGCAAACTCCACACAGACAGTCGCCCAAGACCTGAATTGAACCTGGGACCCTGGCGCTGTGGTCATTTGTTACATTTTACAGCATCAGCCATAATTCAGTGTACCTGAATCTTTGTACCTGGTTTCTGTAAGAAACAACAGAAGTTTCATCAGTAGTAACAGACATTCTTCCTCCATACCAGGTGCCTGTGTCATGCACAGTGTAAATAACCACACATTAAGTGCAGATACTTTAAATAAAGGAATGTTATAGATAGGCAATAAATGATAGCTTAGCCAGTAATGCCCACATGCCATGAAAAATTTTTTTAAAAAGGTCACGATAATCTATGATTTGGAGGGGAACCCCAGCGTGATTGTGTTGTCATGCATTTGTTGCCCTTGTCCTTCCAGCTGGCAGAGATTTCAGATTTCAGGGAATGAATGAGTTTTTCAAGAGCTGTATTATAGATTGGGGGAAGTTCAAAAGTGGAGAGCATAGATTTAAGGTGAGAGGGGAAAGATTTAAAAGGGACCTAACTGGCAACCTTTTTCACGCAGAGGGTGGTGCATGATCAGATGGCCCAATGGGCTGAGAAGTCACAGATGGAGTTTAATTTAGATAAATGAGAGGTGCTGCATTTTGGGAAAACAAATCTTAGCGGGACTCATACACTTAATGGTAAGGTCCTAGGGAGTGTTGCTGAACAAAGAAACCTTGGAGTGCAGGTTCATAGCTCCTTGAAAGTGGAGTCACAGGTAGATAGGATAGTGAAGAAGATGTTTGGTATGCTTTCCTTTATTGGTCAGAGTATTGAGTACAGGAGTTGGGAGGTCATGTTGCGCCTGTACAGGACATTGGTTAGGCCACGTTTGGAATATTGTGTGCAGTTCTGGTCTCCTTCCTATCAGAAGGCTGTTGTGAAACTTGAAAGGGTTCAGAAAAGATTTACAAGGATGTTTCCCGGGTTGATGGATTTGAGCTACAGGAAGAGGTTGAATAGACTGGGGTTGTTTTCCCTGGAGAATGGAGACTTAGGGGTGACCTTATAGAGGTTTATAAAATCTTGAGCGGCATGGATAGAATAAATAGACAAAGTCTCTTCCTTGGGGTAGGGGAGTCCAGATCTAGAGGCCATAGGTTTAGGGTGAGAGGGGGAAAGATATAAAAGAGACCTAAGGGGCAACTTTTTCACACAGAGGGTGGTATGTGTATGGAATGAACTGCCAGAGGAAGTGGTGGAGGCTGGTACAATTACAACATTTAAAAGACATCAGGATGGGTATATGAATAGGAAGGGTTTAGTAGGATATGGGCCAAGTGTTGGCAAATGGGACTAGGTTAATTTTGGATATTAATTTTGGTTGGCATGGATGATTGGACCAAAGGGTGTTTCCTTGCTGTACATCTCTTAAGACTTTATGACTCTATGAAATGGCAACAAAAATAAAATATTGCAAATACTGAAAATCTGAAATAAAATCATAAAATACTGAAATAGTCAGCAGATCAGGCAGCATCAGTTGAGAGAGGGAAACAGCTGATAATTTCAATTATTAAATAATCATTTGAGTTCTAAAGAAAGATTAACAGTTTTCTTCCAAATATGGAGACAGGAAAAGAAAAGGAGAGACGAAAGTAAAGAAAGAACAAAAGGGAAATCTGATACAGTGAAAGCAGAAATGATTAAATGACGAAAATACAAAAGAAACGAAGATCTATCATGGGATTATCTGAATTGGAAACATTTTTGCTGCTGGGGGAGAATATGTTGAGAGTATTAATTGTACATTGAAATTTTATACTTGGAAAAGTACACCTGCATTTGTTCCCCATCCACTATACGAATGCTAATATTGTAGTGAGCAAAATGGCCACAAGATGGCAACAATATGTATTTATTCAGTACCTTTTATGTAATAAAACATCCCAACGTGCTTCACAGGAGCTTCACAAAACAAATTATGACACGAAGACACAAAAGGAGGTATTCTACCAGATGACTAAATAGCTTGAACAAAGAGGTTTTAAGGAATTTATTAAAGGAGGCAAGTGAGGTGGTGGTGTTGGGAGGATCTTTCAGATCTTGAAGCCAAGGCAACTGAAGACATGACCACCAGTGGTGGAGCAATTAAAATTGAGAATGCTCAGGAACCAGAAGTTTTGGAGATTATTACAGAGAGGCCATAGAACGATTTGAAAATACGAATAATAATCTTAAAATTAGGGATTTGGAAGATCATGTAAGTCAAAGAGCATAGGTATCATAGGTGATAGAACATGATGCAAGTGAAGACATATTATGTAGAACTATAAAGAACCTTCATCATTTTGGTTGCAATCCTCTATTTGGCATAACAGAATCTATGCTCTTCCTATTTTAATACTTCTCATCATACTAACATAATTTTGTATTCCTTTTTCTCTTATATACAGAGATAAATTTCCCTCTGCATACTACTTGCAACTTATAGTTGAATATTTGGTTGTTTTAAATTCAATCTCACTAGCTTATTTCAGATGGTAACAGGTTGACTATGCTCCTGTTATAGTCCATTCAGATGCATATCTTTTATTGCATCATTTCAATTCTTTTTGTTTGCTTTTTAGAGTTTCACTTTTATTCCTTATCCTGCTACCATTCTAAAATGTTGACTTCTGGCTTTTCATTTCCCTGATTGTGTTGTTCTGCACTATCCAGACAAAAAGTAAAGTCACAGTAGTCATAGGGCTGTTCTCCCATTTTAGACAAATGACTGTTGGTGCGTTTAATCGGGGGAACCACCACTCTCCAAATAAGGTTGAGAAGATAGGATATTCATGTTAACTTCAGTTGGTGTGGGAATTGAACCTATGCTCTTGACATCCCTGTGTATCACAAACAAGCTGTCTACCTAACTAAGCTAATTACCAATGTGCAAAGTTATCTCTGAGTATCTAATTCATATATTTAGCAGGTGTGTGTATAATGGCAAATACAAGAGCTGCTTGTGGTGTAGTGGTAGTGTCATACCTCTGAGTTGTAGAAGTGTGTATAATGTCTCTGAGCTGTAGAAGTGTGTAATAATGTCTCTGAACAGGTTGATTACAAATATCTGTAATTGCCATAATGGTGCAGGTTGGTGTAGTGAACAGAGGAGGCAGAGTGAATAGAAGATGATGTAGCATGTGTACTGATTAGATAGCAGAGTCTAGTGAATATGGCTTTCAAATGCTTTGTATGTCACCAAAAAATTCCAAGCAAAATTTAAAAATGGTCTTCTTTAGGATCTAAACAGGAGATCTGATTGTGGAGGCAGAGGGCATGGCTGAGATTTATGCTTTTCACCACTTCACTAAAGAGGATGATGCTGCCAAAGTTATAGTAAAGAGGGAATAAGTAGAAGAATTGGATATGATAAAAATCAGCAAAGACATACTTAAAGGTTGGTAGTATTCAAAATATAAAAGTCAATGTTCCTGGTAAGATGGTCAAGGCAAAAATGGATTGAAATTGCAGGGGCTGTAGTCACAATCTTGCAATTCCCCCTTAGATTTGGGAGTGGCACCACAGAACATGAGAATTGCAAATGTTGCACCCTAGTTTGGAAAATATGCAAGGGATAAACCATGAAATACTGACCAGTTAATCAACTGATGAGGAAACTTAGAGCTGATGAGGGATAATGTACAGATAGACTTTCAAAATATATTGATAAAGTATTACAGAATAAACAAGCTCAAAACAAAATCAAACCACATGCGAGTGAAAGAAACATTGGTTTTGTGATTACAAAATTAGCTGAGGGACAGAAAACAGAGAATATTAGTGAACACCTGTTTTTCAACTGGAGGCAAGTGTATAGTGTTCCCAAAAGTCTGTATTAGGAACACTGTTTTTCTGAACTTATGTTAATTATCTAAATTTCACCTTGCAGGGCATAATTTTAAAATTTGCAAATGGTACAAAATTTGAATACATGGTAAAAAAGGGGGATTGCAACCAAATTTCAGTACATTATGTCTGAACATTGAGGATGCAAGGGATGAGAGAGGATGTTAGGACTGTTTCACAAACAGTTACCAAAGGGCTGGTGTTTTCTGTCTTCTGACACTTGCTGGGTATTTGAGTCTTTCCTATTCATTGCTAACAATGTGGAAGCAAACTGACTACAATCTGGAAATTATGTCTCTCTGCAGTATAACTCCACTTAACATTTGCATGAGAAAGTAAAATGGTGGAAAAAAGCAAACAATATATTTCTAGAATGTGATCACTCCAATTGACTCTACTTTATCCCACACTTCTGCAATTGTTATTTTTTGGTTGTATTATGATCTCAGACAAGACAGCCAGGTTTATGTCATGATCCAGTGAGGGCCCAATAACCTTTGTTTTTAAAATAGTCAAAAGATTAGATTAGATTCAGGTGTTTTGCTAGGAGAATAAAGCCACAAGACTCCATAGATGTGCACAAACAATATTTTACTATACAAGTAAGAGCTATACTGCAAGCTATACTCAGACATGTTGTAACTCTTGGCTTCATTTCTGTTTCTGAAACTGTTCTGAGTTTGTTCTAACCTTACAAGACCAGTCAACTGCCTCGTCTCCTTGCCTGCAGCACATCTATCAATTATGCTTCTAACTTGGGAGTCTTCCCTTGTCATTGTCTCTTTTTTCAACATTCTGTGTCCTGAAATTGCTTTTCGTGAACCATGAATTATTCCAAGCAACCTATAAGAACCAAGGCAATAAGCCCACCTCTATCAGAGGACAGAACTGAATGCTCCCATCTAACAAATCTTGGACTAGTGTGCCATAAATGTTACATTTCACAAAAAATGCTGTCTTCCCTGGTATAACTGGACATTTAAAAATACATTTCATCATCATGAATTAAATGAAAACGGGATTGCTTTGCATTGAGGACAATTTTCTACTTATGTTGGCTATTAATCTGCAGCTTGGTAAACGCTTCAGGTAGTTTCAATAAAGGACAATATTCTGCAGTAAATAAATACAAAGTCATGCAAGATGATTCACATGCTGGAAATCTGAAACAATTAGAAAATGCTGTAGAAACTTAGCAGGTCCTGCAGCATCTGCAGACAGAAAAACAGACTTAACATTTTGAGTCCAGTATGACTTTTCAGAATGAAAGTAGTTGGAAAATAATAGGTTTTATATTTTTGACCGAGCCAGAGGAGGAATGAGGAGAACAGATGGTGTGGAAGCCCAGTGTAAAAGACAAAGTGCTTATTAGTTGTGGTGAAAGGGAAATAAAGATGCCTAAAGTCAAAAGATTAAAACAGAAATCCTGTCAGAGAAAAGACTAGAACATATTCAAGGTGGGCATACTGGAAGGGAAATCACCAGAAAAGAGCTGTCCACAGTTGACATCATAAGATATTTTTAAAAAGTGTATTTTTCTTTCTGGCTCTTGCTCAAGGAACCCACACACCAACAATTGGTGATACGACACCTGGAGTCCTGTGCACAGTTTTGGTCCCCTTATTTGAAGAAAGATGCAATGGCAGTGGAGGCAGTTCAGAGGAGGTTCACCAGAGACTATGGGTTTGTCATATGAAAAGAGATTGAACAGTTTCGGCCTAAATTTAGAAGAATGAGGGGAGATGAAATTGAGGTATTCAAGATGATAAAAGGTATGATACAATAGATGTGGAGCAGATGCTTCCTCTTGTGGGGCATCCTAGCACGAGAGGTCATAGTCTTAGGGATAAGGGCTGGCAAATTTAAAAGAGAGTGGAGGAGAAACAACTTCTCCAAAAGGGTTATGGATCTTTGGAATTCACCACCCCAAAGTACAGTGGATGCTGGGACAGTGAGTAAATTTGAGGAGGAGTTATACAGATTATTAATTGGTAATGGGTTGAAAGGATACAGAGAGGAGGCAGGAAAATGGGAATGAGGAGCCTATCAGCCGTGATCAAATGGCAGAGCAAACTTGATGGGCCAAATTGTCTAATTCTGCTCCTATATCTTATGAAGCAACAAATTACATCTTGTTCCCTGGGCAAATGTCCATACCTCATCTCGAGAGTAGAGAATACATTTTTGAACGCAGTGATTAGGGAAAGTCAATGAAAACACAATGTCCTTTTCTCATTCTACAGATATCCCAACTTCAACGTGTGTTGATTGAAGTTCAGTTTGAAGAAATATGAATGGTGCAGAATGCAGCAGGAAACACAAACAAATGGTTCACATAGATTTTCTGGACTGATTAAAAAAAAAACAGCTGATGTACGTGAAAATGTTCAACTCTGTAATGTGCAGTTATGTTTAGATGTTGAGTGAGGACAGGGTTAAACTTTGGTGATTCCTTCCATGATTCAATCGTCTGGTCACAATTTTGTCTCTTAGTTGAGGACTAACACGAAAACAATTTACTAGAGCATGAAGGATTAGTTGGGAATATGGAGAAGCGTAGGGTGATTTTCATAGGATGTTGGAAAGAATTTCAAAAGTAACACAACCTGCTAAGTTGCCAGCCAGTTCACCAAAAGCAGCATGGGTTAGAGCTGGCTGTTACTGCTGATGTTAATCACATCCAAGACTGAACCGTCTTCATTCTAATGTCCAGTGCCGCTGTTAGTTTGCAATGCCACATTCCATCTCTCAAATCTGTATGAATCGATTATTCAAACTGCAGACATCATTTTTAACTATTTAGAATTTTTATAATTAGGATTCCTTCCAGCAAGTCCACACTGACCCTTCAAAGAGTAACCCACTCAGACCCCTTCCCCTACATTTCTTCCTGACTAATGCACCTAACCTACATATCCCTGAACACTACAGGCAATTTAGTGTGGCCAATTCACCTAACCTGCACATCTTTGGATAGTGGGAGGAAACCGGAACACCCAGAGGAAACCCATGCAGACACAGGGAGAATATGCAAACTCGATACAGACAGTCACCCAAGGCTGGAATCGAACCTGGGTCCCTGGCACTATGAGGCAGCAGTACTAACCACTAAGCCACCATGCCACCCACGTGCTGAGTTTTGTCTCACCTGAAAAAGAGATTAAATATTCCCCAATTCAATTTACCAATAATCAACTGAGCATTCACACTACACTGTAGAATCAAAGAGCTCTCATCTAAATGACCTTATTTCCTTTGAAAAGCATATGGTGATGGATGACTCTATTGTATTAACTACTTGAAATGGCTAAACTAAATTGAGAAGCCTCTAATTGCAGGTGAAGCAGAGACTTGAAATAATTTTTTTGGCTATGTAAAATTTTATAGAGCTGTGAGTCAGTACTAAATTACCTGTCCTTAGCATTTCTAAAAATAGGTGCATTTAATGCCAGAGGTCCAGTAAATGTGACCTTTGTGTATCTTCCATTTTCACTTATGAGAATAATGGGTGAAAGCTGTAATTGGGCAATTAGAACATTGCTATAAGTCAACAATTTTACTGATGTGTCATATATGCATTCAGAAGTACCATGTTGATAATTTCTGACAAAATTGCTGTAATAATTTACAAACCTGAAAATTTTCTTCCATCCTGTGATTCTTCTACAGTGCATTTCCATTTTAAAGTTAAAAGTTTATATGTTTACACGTGTTGAAACAGAAGAAAAGGACATGTATTTGACATAATCGACTTGGATTTCATGATGTGGAGGCACCGGTGTTGGACAAGGTCAAAAATCACATCACACCAGGTTATAGTCCAACGGGTTTATTTGAAAACGTGAGCATGATTGAAACTTATAAAAATTGTGCGTGACAGAGACAGGATAGATGAGAAGAGACATCCTTCTTTAGTGGAGGGATCAATGATCAGGGCAGAGATTTAAGATAAGATTTAGGCAGAGATAGAATGCCTGCAGTGTGGGAGCAGGCCATTTAGCCCAGCAAGCCTTCACTAACCCCCCAAGAGCATAGCACTCAGATCCACCCACCCCCTCACCCCACCGTATCCCTGTGACCCCCTGGCCTGCACATCTCTGGACACTGTGTCAAAAATTGTGGTGCTAGAAAAGCACAGCAGGTCAGGCAGCATTAAAGGAGCAAGAGAGTTGAATGATGAATGCCTGACCTGCTGTGCTTTTCCAGCACCACACTTTTCAACTCTGATCTCCAGCATCTGCAGTCCTCACTTTCTCCTTCTGGACACCATGGGGCAACTTAACATGGCAAATCCATCAAACTTGCACATCTTTGAACTGTGGGAGGAAACTGGAGGACCTTGAAAAAACCTACACAGACAATATGGAAACTCCACACAGACACACATTCAAGACTGAAATCAAACCCAGGTCCCTGGCACTGTGAGGCAGCAGTGCTAACCACTGAGTCATCGTGTCATCCTGAGGGCATGAGGAGAAATGCTTTTAACCCAGTTAGTGGTGGGAATCTGGAACTCATTGCCTGTAAGGGTAGAAACCATCACAATATTTAATGAAGTATTTAGGTATACACTTCTAATGCTAATGTATACAAGGCTATGGGCCAAGTGCTGGAAAATAGGATTAGAATAGTTAGGTGGTTGTCTTTTGACCAGCGCAAATTTGATGGGCCAGAAGGCCTAATTCTGCTCCTATACGCTATGCTCTTAAGGTTTTCTTCTGGATATTCAGCTTTACAGTATACAGTAATACAATAAAACTAAAATGTCATCAAAAGAATGTATCAACCAGATTAACAGCTAAAGGAGTTTATGCCTCGGATGAGCAGATTGAACTGGCTATTCGAGTTTCCTCAGCAGTCATTTATTTATTCTTGAGCTATGTGGACAAAGTAGTGAATTTAGTAATACAAGGGTCAACCACCTGGACCAAAATCATTGTGGATGCTCACATGGTCCTAACAATTCTTTACTTTAAAAATCTGCAAATTTATTATGATTGATTTTAATGGAAAAAGTTTATTACCAAACCTAATAATGCTTTGTGGCAAATTCAATCTTAAAATTAGCCTATCACTTTACAACAGCTAAGAATCAAAGATGTACTTTTCCTAGCTTCAGAAACCCTGTGGCAATTATATGTTGTATAAGAAGGAAAACAAATTATAGCACTTGTAAAAATATTATTCTTGGGTTATAGAGTCATAGAGATGTAATGCATGAAAACAGACACTTTGATCCATCTCGTCCGTGCCAACCAGATATCTTAATCTAATCTAGTTCCATTTGCCAGCACGTGGCCCATATCCCTCTAAACCCTTCCTATTCATATACCCTATTCAGGCGCCTTTTAAATGTTGTAATTGTATTAGCCTCCGCCACTTCATCTAACAGCTCATTCCATACATGCACCACTCTCTGTGTGAAAAAGTTGCTCTTAGGTCCCCTTTTAAATTTTTCACCTCTCACCCTAAACCTATGTCTTCTAGTTCTGGACTCCCCCACCCAAGGGAAAAGACCTTTTCTAATTACCCTATACACGTCCCTTATGATTTTATATGGTCACCCCTCACCCTCCGATGCTCCAGGGCCAAAGCTCCAGCCTATTCAGTCTCTCCCTATAGCTTAAATCCTCCAGCCCTAGCGACATCCTTATAAATTTTTCTGAACCCTTTCAAGTTTCACAACATCAGATCCAACAGGAGGGAGAGACCAGAAATTTTAAAACTAAATAGAGTTCTAGATGAACTTCCACTGAAGATATGGTGGGGGACGAAAGAAGCCAGCAAGTAATTCATCCCCATCCTTCGTTCATAAACTCTGTTTAAAATTGCAAGATATGGCCAGTGGAACCTTGGATAATTTCTTCCTCTTCCTTAATTCAATGCAGGTCACTTAACTTGTATACTTTCTCATGATTGAATTTATGTTTCCATAGGTTTTCATCAGTTCAACAGGTTTTAAAGTTGCTACAAAGTTAAAAATCACACAACACCAGGTTATAATCCAACAGGTTTAGTTGGAAGCACTAGCTTTCAGAGCGCTGCTCCTTCATCAGGTGATTGTCCTGACAAAGTTGCTGACAGCATAGCCACTAGACTGCTAATGCCAACTAGTGACAATTTTTTTAAAACGTCTTAATCAGTCCTAAATCTCCTCTGCACCCTTCCTGAAGCTTCCACATCCTTCCGACAATGAGGCGACCAGAACTGACCACGATATTCCAAGTGTAGTCTAACTGGGGCTTTATAGAGCTGCAGCATAATCTCACAGCTCTTAAACTGAATCCTCTGGCTAATGAAAGCCAACACACGATATGCCTTCTGAACAACCCTATCAACTTGGGTGGCAACTTTGAGGGATCTATGGACGTAGACCTTAAGATCCCTGTGTTCCTCTACACTGCCAAGAGTCCTGCCTTTAACCCAGTAATCTACATCTAAGATGAATCACTTCGTACTTTTCCACATTGAACTCCATCTGCTACTTCTCAGCCCAGCTGTGCATCCTGGTCAATGTCCTGTTGCAACCTACAACAGCCCTCCACACTATCCACAACTCTACCAACTTTCATGTCATCAGCAAACTTACTCAGCCACCCTTCCACTTCCTCATCCAAGTCATTTATAAAAATCAAAAAGGGCAGAGGTCCCAGAATAGATCCCTGCGGAACACCACTGGTATTGAGCTCCAGGCTGAAAACTTTCCTACTACCACTCACTGTCTTCTATGGGCCAGCCAATTCTGTATCCAGACAGCCAGATTTCCCTGTATCCCATGCCTTATTACTTTGTGAATAAGCCTACCATGGGGAACCTTATCAAGTGCCTTGCTAAAATCCATATACACCACATCCACTGCTCGACCTTCATCAATAAGTTTTGTCACATCCTCAAAGAACTCAAAAAGGCTTGTGAGGCATGACCTGCCCTCACAAAGCCATGTTGACTATCTTGAATTAAGCTATGTTTTTCCAAATAATCATAAATCCTGTCTCTCAGAATCCTTTCCACAATAATTTGCCCTCCACTGATGTAAGACTGACCAGTCTATAATTCTCAGGGTTATCCCTATTTCCTTTCTTGAACAAGAGAATAACATTTGCCACCATCCAATCATATGGTACTAGTCGAGTGGACAGTGAAGATGCAAAGCTCATTGCCAAAGGTGTGGCAATCTCTTCCCTCGCTGTCCATAGTAATCTTCAGTATATCCCGTCTGGCCCAGGGGATTTACCTCTCCTCAAGTTTTTCAAAGTTTCCAGCACATCCTCATTCGTAACATCAACCTGTTCTAGCATATGAGCCTGTTTCACACCGTCCTCACAAACAACAAGATCCCTCTCAGTAGTGAATACTGAATCAAAATATTCATTAAGGACCTCCCCTACCTCCTTTGACTCCAGGCACAAATTCCCTCCACTAGCCCTCATTCTGGCCATTCTCTTGTTCCTCAAGTCAGCATAGAACACCTTGGGGTTTCCTTAATCCTACCTTCCAAAGCTTTTTCATGCCCCCTTCTCGCTCTCCTAAGTCCATTCTTCAGTTCCTTCCTGGCTACCTTATAATCCTCTAAAGCCCTGTCTGATCCTTGCTTCCTCAACCTTAAGTAAGCTTCCTTCTTCCTCTTGACTGGATGTTCCACATCTCTTGTCATCCAAGATTCCTTCACCTTACCATCCTTTTCTTGACTCAATGGGACAAATCTATCCAGCACTGACAGCAAGTGCTTTCTAAACAATCTCTACATTTCTGTCGTGCCTTTTCCAGAGAATATCTGCTCCCATATATGCTTCACAGTTCCTGCCTAATAGCATTGTAATACCCCCAATTAAATACTTTCCCATACTGTCTGCTCCTCTCCCTCTCCATGACTATAGTAAAGATCAGCAAGTTGTGATCACTATCACCAAAATGCTCTCCCACTTAGAGATCTGACACCTGACCTCGTTCATTGCTAAGCACCAAATCCAATATGGGCTCCCTTCTAATCGGCCTATCTACATATTGAGTCAGGAATCCTACCCGGACACACCTGACAAAATCTACTCCATCCAACTTATTTGCATTAAAGAGGCTCCAATCAATAGTAGGAAAGTTGAATTCACTCGTGACAACAATCCTATTACTTCTGTGCCTTTCCTTTTGAAACATAAAAACCTTGGAACATCCAACAACCATTCCCACACTTGTGATATCCAAGTCTCTATAATGGCCACAATATTGTAACTCCAAGCAATGATCCATGCTCTAAGTTCATCACCCTTATTCTTGACACTTCTTGCATTAAAATAGACACACTTTAACCCCTCACACTGACTGCAACCTTGCCCTATCAATCTTTCTATCTTTCCTCACAGACTCTCTGCACGCTGTATCTGCCTGTTCAGCAGCTACCCCATTCTCTGATCCATAACTCTGGTTCCCATCCCCCTGCCAAACTAGTTTAAATCATCCCAAAGAGCTCAAGCAAACCTCCTGGCTAGGATACTGGTGCCTCTCCAGTTCAGGTGTAACCCGTGCTCCTTGTACAGGTCCTACTTTCCCCAAAAGGTATACCAATGATCCACATTTATGAAGTTATAAACATTACCTAGATCTATGGTCCTGACTTAAAAATAACTCTTCATAATAGTCAATGACTCTTTATCTTTGAAAGATATTTACTAGGTACTAACAATCATTATAAGAGAAAAATTAGCCTTATGGATTTGACGCAAGCTCTATTTTGTTGTTTTTGGATGTTGACACCACATTGGTGTGATTCTAAATTAGAGATTGAATAAATCTGTATGTGGGAGATTAGAAATGTTATTTTTGCAGGTGGGGGAGGGGGTGTAGTGGGGGAAGGGAAGGGGAACATTATACAAATGGTCGCGGAATTCTTGTAGCATGTAGCATACTTAAGGCTAAGAATTTAATTACTATAGAGGATCTTTTAAAGAAAATAGTTTTAAGCTAGGAAATAACTATGAAGGGTTGTAGCTGACCACAAAAAGAAGCAGCAAGGGCATTTCACAATAAAGCTTATAGTATGATAAGAGAAACTGGATAAAAGAACAAGCTGTAACAAACAAGGAATAAAGAATGCAGCCAAGGACAGCAGGATGGCCAGATAAGAAAATAACTAACAAGTGAGGTAATCGGCTTATGATAGGATGGGAAAAGGGAGGCGTGATTCCGCAACTTGTAAACTGAATAAGAAAGCTAACAGGCTCTGTTTTGGCGCGCATTTCTGCTTGATTGCAGAAGCATCTGGTCCTTGCAAGGCTGTAATAAATTGTTCTTGTTTCCAAGGCTTTGTCTCAGGCTAATTGATTTGTGAGTGAGTTCTGTTTCTCACATATTATACAGATATTCCCACTTGAGAGATAAAATCAGCACAAACTTCAAGACTTTTAATTTTAATAAACTTGAAAAAAAATTCAAATTCAATTTTTGTGTTGCAAAGATCAAAAAGTACAGCTAGGTCAGAAGAGCTTTGGAAACTGTTGGGGGGGACAGCCTTGCAGGTGTAAGCTGCAGTGAAGGGGTCTGTGGCTCTGAGATTCAGAAGGGAAAGGGGGAGAAGAGGAGAGCGCTAGTTATTGGGGACTCTCTAGTTAGAGGGACGGACAGGCGGTTCTGTGGACATGGGCGAGACTCTTGGATGGTTTGTTGCCTCCCGGGTGCTAGGGTCCGAGACGTCTCGGACCGTGTCTTCAGAATCCTTAAGGGGGAGGGTGTGCAGCCAGAAGTCGTGGTACACATTGGCACCAACGACATAGGTAGGAAGAGGGGTGGGGAGGTCACTCAAGAGCTCAAGGAGTTAGGCTGGAAGCTAAGAGCTAGGACAGACAGAGTCGTCATCTCTGGGTTGTTGCCGGTGCCACGTGACAGAGAGGCAAAGAATAGGGAGAGAGTGCAGTTGAACACGTGGCTGCAAGGATGGTGTAGGAGGGAGGGCTTCAGATATTTGGACAATTGGACTGCATTCTAGGGAAGGTGGGACCTGTATAAACAGGACGGGTTGCACCTGAACCAGAAGGGCACCAATATCCTGGGGGGTAGGTTTGCTAGCACTCTTCGGGGGGGTTTAAACTAATTTGGCAGGGGGATGGGATCCGGACTTGTAGTCCAGCAAGTAAGCTAGCTGTGTGTCAGGATGTCCAAGACTGTAGGGAGGCTGTGGAGAAGGTAGCACTGACAGGGACTACTTGTGGACACAGAGATGGGCTCAAGTGCGTATACTTCAATGCAAGGAGTATCAGAAATAAGGTGGGTGAACTTAAGGCGTGGATCGGTACCTGGGACTACGAGGTTGTGGCCATCACGGAAACATGGATAGATGAGGGACAGGAATGGCTGTTGGAGGTTCCTGGTTACAGATGTTTCAGTAAGATTAGGGAGGGTGGTAAAAAAGGAGGGGGGGTGGCATTGCTAATTAGAAATGGTATAACGGCTGCAGAAAGGAAGTTTGAGGGGGATCTGCCTCTGGAGGTAGTATGGGCTGAAGTCAGAAATAGGAAAGGTGCAGTCACCTTGTTGGGTGTTTATTATAGGCCCCCCAATAGCAGCAGAGATGTGGAGAAACAGATTGGGAAACAGATTTTGGAAAGGTGCAGAAGCCACAGGGTCGTAGTCATGGGCGACTTCAACTTCCCAAATATTGATTGGAAGCTCTTTAGATCAAGTAGATTGGATGGGGCGGTGTTTGTGCAGTGTGTCCAGGAAGCTTTTCTAACGCAGTATGTAGATTGTCCAACCAGAGGGGAGGCCATATTGGATTTGGTACTCGGTAATGAACCAGGACAAGTGGTGGGCTTGTTAGTGGGTGAACATTTTGGTGATGGTGACCACAATTCTGTGACTTTCACCTTGGTTATGGAGAGAGATAGGTGCGCACAACAAGGAAGTTTTTACAATTGGGGGAAGGGAAATTACGATGCTGTAAGACAGGATTTGAGGAGCATACGTTGGGAGCATAGGCTGTCAGGGAAGGATGTGGTGGAAATGTGGAACTTTTTCAAGGAGCAGATACGACGTGTCCTTAATATGTATGTACCGATCAGGCAGGAAAGAAATGGTCGTGTGAGGGAGCCTTGGTTGACGAGGGAGGTTGAATGTCTAGTAAAGAGGAAGAAGGAGGCTTACATAAGGTTGAGGAAACAAGGTTCAGACAGAGCAGTGGAGGGATACAGGATAGCCAGACGGGACCTGAAGAAAGGGATTAGGAGAGCTAAGAGAGGGCATGAAAAATCCCTGGCGGATAGGATCAAGGATAACCCCAAGGCATTCTATGCGTATGTGAGAAACCTGAGAATGACGAGAACGAGGGTAGGTCCGATCAAGGACAGTGGTCGGAGACTGTGTATTGAGTCGGAAGAGATAGGAGAGGTCTTGAACAAGTACTTCTCTTCAGTATTTACGAACGAGAGGGACCGTATTGTTGAAGAGGAGAGTGTGAAACGGACTGATAAGCTAGAAGAGATACCTGTTAGGAAGGAAGATGTGTTGGACATTTTGAACAACTTGAGGATAGACAAGTCCCCCGGGCCTGACGGGATATATCCTAGGATTATGTGGGAAGCAAGAGAGGAAATTGCAGTACCGTTGGCAATGATCTTCTCGTCTTCACTGGCAACTGGGGTGGTACCAGGGGACTGGAGAGTAGCGAATGTTGTGCCCCTGTTCAAAAAAGGGAATAGGGATAACCCCGGGAATTACAGGCCAGTTAGTCTTACTTCTGTGGTAGGCAAAGTAATGGAAAGGGTACTGAGGGATAGGATTTACGAGTATCTGGAAAGACACTGCTTGATTAGGGACAGCCAGCACGGATTTGTGAAGGGTAGGTCTTGCCTTACAAGTCTTATTGAATTCTTCGAGGAGGTGACCAAGCATGTGGATGAGGGTAGAGCAGTGGATGTAGTGTACATGGATTTTAGTAAGGCATTTGATAAGGTTCCCCATTGTAGGCTTATGCGGAAAGTCAGGAGGCATGGGATAGAGGGAAATTTGGCCAATTGGATAGAAAACTGGCTAACCGGTCAAAGTCAGAGAGTGGTGGTAGATGGTAAATATTCAGCATGGAGTCCAGTTACAAGTGGAGTTCCGCAGGGATCAGTTCTGGGTCCTCTGCTGTTTGTAATTTTTATTAATGACTTAGATGAGGGAGTCGAAGGGTGGGTCAGTAAATTTGCAGATGATACAAAGATAGGTGGAGTTGTGGACAGTGAGGAGGGCTGTTGTCGGCTGCAGAGGGACTTAGATATGATGCAGAGCTGGGCTGAGGAGTGGCAGATGGAGTTCAACCCTGCCAAGTGTGAGGTTGTCTATTTTGGAAGAACAAATAAGAATGCGGAATACAGGGTTAATGGTAGGGTTCTTGGTCAGGTGGAGGAACAGAGGGATCTTGGGGTCTATGTTCATAGATCTTTGAAAGTTGCCACTCAGGTGGATAGAGTTTGTAAGAAGGCCTATGGAGTGTTATCGTTCATTAGCAGAGGGATTGAATTCAAGAGTCGTGAAGTGATGTTGCAGCTGTACAGGACTTTGGTTAGGCCACATTTGGAGTACTGTGTGCAGTTCTGGTCGCCTCACTTTAGGAAAGATGTGGAAGCTTTGGAGAGGGTGCAGAGAAGATTTACCAGGATGTTGCCTGGAATGGAGAGTAGGTCGTACGAGGATAGGTTGAGAGTTCTCGGCCTTTTCTCGTTGGAACGGCGAAGGTTGAGGGGTGACTTGATAGAGGTTTATAAGATGATCAGAGGAATAGATAGAGTAGACAGTCAGAAACTTTTTCCCCGGGTACAACAGAGTGTTACAAGGGGACATAAATTTAAGGTGAAGGGTGGAAGGTATAGGGGAGATGTCAGGGGTGGGTTCTTTACCCAGAGTGGTGGGGGCATGGAATGCGCTGCCCGTGGGAGTGGTAGAGTCAGATTCATTGGCGACCTTTAAGCGGCATTTGGATAGGTACATGGATGGGTGCTTAATCTAGGATAGAAGTTCGGCACAACATCGTGGGCCGAAGGGCCTGTTCTGTGCTGTATTGTTCTATGTTCTATGTTCTAAGAGGGAGGCGATGGATTGATGCAAACATGAGAAAATCATAAATTCCATAGATTTGTTCACGATTGATGGAAATGTACCAGAAATCCTACTATTACACTTCCAGATGCAAAAGTATTGATTTCCATTTTGAGAATGTCCAGAGACAACCTGATACTAAATTTACCAATCAGTTTTGACTACTCTTCCAGCCTGTTTACCTCTTGCTTCAGGAACAATCTTTGCCCTCCATTCTCTTTACTTTCTCACCAGGATATATGGTGCAGAAGTGAAGTCAAAAACCGTCTAGTGGCTGAGGCTAAAGCCTGGGTTTAAAGCACCTCAGTGGCAACCGAGCCCCACAAACATTTGACAGAAAGAAAATGCGAGCCGAGCCGCTGATAATGGAGAGTAAAAGAATGCACTAGCCCCAGCTCTGACTCCATCCCTCACTGTTGCCATGGCGCCATCCGTTGGCATAACACAGTACGACGCGCTGTGATTGGCCTGCAGCCAGCCACTCAGAGACGGCGTTGTTGCAGGTGACGCAGGAGACAAGATGGCGACGGCAGTGAGGACGAGTGTCCGAGCGGCGAGAGATCGGCGGCTGAGGGTCCCAGCGAGAGCGGCTCTCCTGCTGGTAAGGACAGGGAGTGCCGGGGGTAACCCACGGGCGCGGAAGCTGTGCTCAGGAATCTGAAAGTTCACATCGTCACCAGGTTTTTGCCGTGGGCCGGTACCCGATAGTTATGTAGATCCTGTACTGAAAGCAACAAAGTTAAAAATCATTAACTTTATACACCCCCCGAGTCCAACACCGGCATCTCCATCGTGAAAAACAACAAATGCTGGAGATTACAGCGGATCAGACAGATTGTAGAAGCTGGGCTGTTAACCTTGAAGAGAAGGTTCCGAGGAGCGCAGTTCAAGATCGTGGAGGGGTTTGGACAGGCTCCATGGGATGAAGTTGTTCCCATTGGCAAAGTGATCCACATAAAATCAGAGGCTCGATTTTTAAAGTGATTGGTCAGAAAGGTAACAGCGAGATGATCTGAAACAATTATACAGTGAGTCGTTGGGGTCTGGAATTGACTTGCTGACAATATGGTAGAGGTAGATTCAGTTTGAGAGATCTGAAATACTGTAGATGCTGAAGGTTTGAAATCAGAACAGGAGAAGTGTTGGGAAAGTCCAGCAGACCAGGCAGCATCTCGGGAGAGAGAAAACAACATTTTTTTAATTGCAAAAGTCTACTTCATTCATAAAAAAATCTTTATCTACAGGTACTAAAGCAGTTCCATAAGGCCTTTGCATATCAAGAAAAAAACATTGACATTCTCTGCAATTGCAGTAAGTATAGGCATTTCTTACTCCTGCCGTAGGGTATTTACATATGTGGAGGCAGTGAGAGGGTCTGATAACTGAACAGACCCATATTAAATTTTGACAGAAAGACCTTGGACAGTGGCCTTTCCCTACTGCGCCAGGGCGGCAGCTGACCCAAGCTTTAGTGCATCCCTCAGTACATAGACCTGGATTTTGGAATGTCCCAGTCTGCAACACTCGGTTGAGGTCACTTGTTTGCACTGGAAGACGAGCAAGTTTCAGACAGACTAAAGAGTGTCTTTCACCAAGTTGCTGGTCATCCAGGTGCAATTTATGTTTCTATTGGTGTGTGCCCTGGGATCACAGAGTTGTGCATCATGAAGATGCTTGGAACGAACTTCTTCTCTCTCCAGACCTCCTTTGCAGGCACATCCCAGACGGAGAAATATGACATTCTGTTTGCCAATGCAGCTGCTTCAAGGGCAGTGGAGTTGGGGCACAGAGACAGGGCATATATGAAGGATCTGACAGGCAGTGCCCTTCTCACCACTAGCCAGGCTATGTCTTGGTACTTGTTGTAAATTTCTGATCACAATGCATTCTAGCAAATGACTTTGATCACTTGTTCAGGGACCCACCCTGAGGATCCACCCTCTCCTTTTCTTGCAGGATCTTGAGGATGTTACATGCTGACCACTCCCTAATGGACTTGTGGTCGGAGGTGTTTCTCTTTACGCATTTTTCCACAAAGGTCAGATAGTACGGAATGGTCCAGCTACTTGGACCATTCCATGTGCTGAGACTAGACCCATCCGTCTCAACACCAAGGTCAGGTATAACCTCAGTACACAGTGACACTTGGAGTTTGCAGAGGGTCTGCACATGGCTGGATGCACCCATACACAAAGATGGCCATCAGGATAAAGGCAAATTTGGTTATGTTCCCTGCCCCGCCCATCCAGATCTTTATACATGGTGTCCCTGCAAACACAGTGCACCTTCAGCCTCCAGATGAAGGTGGCTCGAGAGACTGCAAAGGTGCAAATTTGAGGAATGGGTGAGACCTGTGCCTCATGCAGCAAAACCGAAAGTACCTTACACCTAATGACCAGGTTTTTACCTACAATGGAGAGAGAGCAGTGTTCCTATAAGTCCAGTTCTGCCTCAGCTTGGAGATACACTCCTTCCAAGTTTTTGTATATGCCTCTGAACCGTATTCCCAGCAAAGCTAGTATAACTCCTTTAGAACTGAAGTGAAGTGGAAAACTGATGTAATTTATACTGTAGAAAACGATGAGGTGGAGCAACTGGAACAGAAGGGAAGGGCAGCAGGTGGTTAGAGGGCAAGTGAAATTAAGAGATTATGGACTTCTCAGAACAAATGATAAAAGGAGTAGTAATGGTTGGTGAAAGTGATAGTTGTAAAATGGTGAGAATAGCAGGATAAAGGTTAGCTCTGCGCAAAGAAAACCAATGTTAGGAAGTGGGGAAAAAAAGTTTGAGTGCAGAATTCCTGGTGTTGAGACGTTGAACTCAAATGTTGAGTCCGAAAGGCGGAAGGGGTATCCAAAATGAAAATGAGCTACTCTTCCAGCTTGTGTTAGACGTCACTGGAACACTGCAGCAGACCTGCGACAGAAATGTGAACACATCAAGATGGTCTTGTGAAATGTTATTGAGATGAAGATTTCAAGCATTTTCTGTTTCTTTTAGGATTTCTAGCATCTGCAGTATTTTGCTATTTTAAATAATAAATTATTCTGATGAAAGTTGGTGTCATAATGCCAATGTCAAGGCTTTGCTATTGATTGTCTGTGCCCTCATTCTTAACCTATAACTTTACCATCACTCTAATATACCTAATATGAATGTGTAATGCTTACAAAATGTGTACTCTAAGCCCTGCCTGTCATTTTAACACCAGCACCAACTTTTGAGAATTTATAAATATGATTTGTCAATATATATATCGTACATCAGAAAATATTGCATCTGCAGTTATATTATTGATTTTGATTTGATTCAGATGATTTTGATGAAGCCCATTCACCTGTGATCTCAACTCAGGAATTGTTAGTCCCCACTTCAACCATTAGTCAAATTCCCAGCAATTCCCAAGGATTCAAAACTGCATTTGGAGTCCTATTTGAATCCAGGGACTCCCTTATTTTTCTTCTGTATTTTGGTATCCATGACTTCTTTGTAACAGTCATAAACTACAAGACCACACATTCACCAGTGGCTGAGCTATAACAGTTTCCAATTCTGACAACTCCCAACAGTGACTTCATATGAAAACATAAGAAATGGAATTAATACATAACAGCTCATAAAATCTGTTCTGCCATTCATTAAAGTCATGGCTGAACTTTCACATAAGCTCTATTTCATAAGGGTTTTCATAGTGACAAAACAAAACCCCATCAATCTCTTTCTTGAATATTCTCATTAATTGAGCATCCACAAGTCTGTGAGATAGATGCTTAGAAATATTCACACCTGAGTCGAGAAATTTCTCCATGTCTTAGTTCTGAATTGCCAGACTATTGCCTTCAAATATGACACCTAATTCAGCGTGGGAGAATAGAGGTTGAACTTCTTTCATAATATCTTGTGATTGTAAAACTTCTGACTCACCATATTTGGAGAGGCAGGGACTGATTTGGGATGGTCATTGTACATGGGAAATTGTCTCTCTCAAACTTGATTGAGTTTTTTTGAGGATGTGACCAAGAGGATCAATGAGGGCAGAATGGTAGACATTGTCTGCATGGACTTTAGCAAGACTTTCAGCAAGGTTCCACATGGTAGACTGGTTAGTGAAGTTAAATCACATGGAGACGGAGCCAATTGGATACAAAATTGGCTTGACAGTAGGAAACACAGGATGGTGATAGAGGGTTCATTTTCAGACTGGGGGCCTATGACCAGCAGTGTTCCGCAAAGATCAATGCTGGGTTCACAGTTGTTGTCATTTATATAAATCATTTGGATGAGAATATAGGAAGCATGGTTGCAGATGACACTGAAATTGGTGGTATAATGGACAGTGAAGAAGGTTATCTAAGGATACAATGGGATCTTGATCAGCTGGGCCAATGAGTGGCAGATGAAGTTTAATGTAGACAAATGCAAGGTGTTGCATTTTGGTAACACAAATTAAAACAGGACTTTACACAGTTCATGGTAGGGCCCTGGAGAGTGGTGTTGAACAGAGAGACCTAGGGTTTTAGGTATGTAGTTCTTTTGAGTTATTATCGCATATAGCCAGGATGATGAAAAAAGTGTTTGGCATACATGCCTTCATTGGTCAGAGCATTGAGTATAGGAGTTTGGGTGTCATGTAGGGCTTTACAGGACACTGATGATGCCACTTTTGGAGCACTGCATACAGTTCCTGTTGCCCTGCTATAGGATGTTATTAAATTGGAAAGGGTGCAGAAAAGATTTACAATAATGTTACTGGTACTGGAGGTTTTGAGTTATAAGGACAGCCTGGATGGGCTGAGACTTTTCTCCCTAGAGCATAGGAGAGTGACTGTTGACTTTATAGAGGTTTATAAAATCATGAAGCATAGATAAGGTGATAGTAAAGGTCTTTTCTATGGGGTAGGGGCATTCAAAACTAGAGGGTATAGCTTTAGACTGAGAGGGGAAAAGTTTAAAAGGACCTGGGGGACAACCTTTTAACATAAAGTATGGTTTATAGGTCGACTGAACTGCTGGAGAAAGTGTTAGGTGCACAGACAGTTACAACATTTAAACGATATTGGACAGGTACACAAATAGGAAAGGTTCAGAGGGATATGGGCCAAACTCAGGCAAGTGGGACTTGTTTAGTTTGGAAAGTCTGCTTAGCATGGACAAGTTGGACCAAAGGGTCTGCTACTGTGCTGTATTGACTCTAAACAATATTACAAGATATTTACTAGTCATAGCATCTCGTACTTGCATCTAGCACAGACCCTCAACATGATTGTAAATAGAAAATAAACTCTTTAACCAGAGAGTAACATAATTGATCCATGCTGACCACTTCTGATATGTAGCCATAAATGTACAGTTAGCTTCCTGTGTCCATTGATTGATAGATCAGCTTTCCATTGGGGATCTACATCCACAATTCAAAGTCACAACTTTGCTCATATCACCATGAACAATGACTGGGAGATTAGCGAGCAGTGTAATACTTCTTATCCGGCTCCGTTTAGGTACTGTTAAATAATATATAATGCTATTGGCAAAGATAGCTCATCCAGTTCATACAAAGGATCATTTTAGCAAAATGGTCATTGTTGCTGTGTTTGTAGTTGTTACAAAGCTACAATAGTCAATTTTCTGGAGTTACCACCAAACTGAAAATAAATGACCAATTAATTTGAGATTCATGTTAGTTGAGAGAGAAATAACACTGTGGAATCATTAACATTCCTCTAGAACAGAAAAGGAAAATTGATTTAAGTTGTCTTCTGAACTCTAGCATTCACTTCAGTGGTATCGCTACAGTCAAATAGTGTCTTCAAACCTCTTTTTTTTCCTATCTGTAACAACTTAGATTTTTAATTTTGTATTTATGCTTTTCATTTTCAGACTTCATCTGCTGTCAACAGAATTAAGACTCTACTGCAACAGAGACCAGAATGTGTACGTGAAATTGTACTTGTTTATTAATTAAGAGTTTAAGTAGATGAGAACTTTTTTTTCTCTGAAGGTTGTGCAGCGCAGCTTTGGAACATTGCCTCAGAAGCGGAGGACATGGGATCATTGAATAATAGACAGAGGTGAATAGATTTTGGTTAGGCAATAGAATTAAGGCAGTGTTCATTGACGTCTGTGGGCAATTGTGCATTCACACTCATTTGGGAACAATCATGTTTCTAAGCACTGACATCATCACATACACTTGCTGTGATGTCACATGCCAATGTATCACTGCACATGTTGGGCTTCAGTGGTGGAGAGAGGTCACAGAAGCAGGGACAAAGGAAGCCCAGGAGCCAGGAGCTTTTGCCGTCTCTGACTATCTTCCACTCCCTACTCCCCTCTGCCTCCACTCTTGATCTCTCACCACACTCCCAAGTCAAAATCTCTCTCTTCCCCTCTGTTCCAATCTCATCCTCTCCTCCCCCACCCTCAAAGTGCAGGATTGTACTCCCCCACCCTGCAATTCTGAGCTCTTTGCCCAATTTCTTGTTCTTCCTTCACAATACGTTTCTACTTTGTGCAATAAGCTTTTCTCCTGCACCTTGTCAACTGCCTCACAAAATCCAAGTATACTTCATGAACAGATGCCCCTTATCCACAACACAGAACTCCAGTAAGTTCATTAAATATGATTTCCCTTTTACATAACCACACTGACTCCTTCCTTGACTTTTTCTAAGTGCCAGTTATACCTCTCTAATGATTGATTATAACACTTTTGACAGAAGAACCAAGAGGCACAATTTAAAACTAAGAGGAATACAATTTAGGACTGAGAGCGGAGAGTCTTTGGAATTCTCTAACCCTGAGGTCCATGGAAGCCCAGTCTTTGAGAATAATGTGGACGTTGATAGTTTTTTTTCATTATGCATGGCATGAATGGTTATGGGAATTGTATGGTTGAAAGGCATTGAAGTTTCGATCAGCCACGATCATATTCAATGGTGAAGTGGTGAATGGCCTCATTCTCTTCTTATGTTCCATGACACATGTTAAGCTAATTGGCTTACAAATGTAGTTGCCTGCCTTTTGAATAGAGGTTACATTTGCTACTTTGCAGTCGTAGAGTCTTAGTCATAGAGATGTAGAGCTGGAAAACAGATCCTTCGGTCCAACTCGTCCATGCTGACCAGATATCCTCTCCTAATTTAATCCCATATCCCTCTAAACCCTTTCTATTCATATATCCATCTAGATGCCTTTTAAATATTGTAATTGTACCAGCCTCCACCACAGCTCATGGCAGCTCATTCCATTCATGCACACCTTCTGCATTAAAACGTTGCCCCTTAGGTCCCCTTTTAAATTTTTTCCCCCCTCACCCTAAACCTATGCCATCTAGTTCTGGACTCCCCCACCCCAGGGAAAAGACCTTGTTTATTTACCCTATCCATGCCTCTCATGAATTTATAACCTCGATAAGGTCATCCCGCAGCCTCCGATGCTCCAGGAAAAACAGCCCCAGCCTATTCAGCCTTTCCCTGTAGCTCAGATCCTCCAACCCTGGCAACATCCTTGTTAATCTTTTCTGAACCCTTTCAAGTTTCACCCTATCTTTCTGATAGGAAGGAGACCAGAGTTGCACACAATATTCCAAAGGTGGCTTAGCCAATGTCCTGTACAGCCACAACATGACCTCCCAGCTCCTATACTCAATGCTCTGTCCAATAAAGGAAAGCAAACCAAATGCCCTCTTCACTATCCTATCTACTGCAATTGTGGAGCCTTTCCAGAAACTTGTGAATTCTGGAAAATTAACACCAACACATCCTCTGCCCCATTAGCCACTTTTTCAAAGACCCTAGAATGCAGTTACTCAGTACACAGAGGCTTATCAGCCTGCAGCTCCATAAGTCGCTGGCTTAAAATCTGAAACTCCATCCCAAAGAGCATTCTGGATGTACCTACACCAAATGGGCTGCAGCATTTCAAGCAGGCAGCTCATCACTGTCTTCTCAATGGCAACCAGGGATGGGCTATGAATGCTGGGTCACAACCCTTGAATAATAAAAAAAAGCATGGTCCTACTTCCCTGGCGATTGTAATTTGACGAAGTTTCTCTCCTCATTTCACCCACTAATTTACAGCTATCACTGGAACATTGTGTGTCTTCCATAGTGAAGCATTGAGCAAAATGAATTCTGCCACTTTGTTTTTTACTTACCATCAACTCCACATTCTCATTTTCTAGAGGACTAGCACTCTCTTAATTATTCACATGATTTAGATATACTTATTTTTCTTACATTTGTAGTGAAAAGATAGAACATTGAAACATAATCACATAATCTAAGGACCTTTATTTATGATTTTATATGTACAGTTAAGGGCGTATCCTAGTTTCATTTCAGGACTTATTTTGTAAGTGTATTTACTAAAACTGTACTAATCCTGCTTTAATGCAACTTGTTGTTTATAGAGTTTTCCCATTTATTCTTCAGGTTGGTTTGAAAGTTGGAGTCCGCACTCGTGGCTGCAGTGGTCTCTCATACATGATAGAGTATGCAACAGAGAAAGGGAAGTTTGATGAAGAAGTTAATCAGGATGGTATGCAATGTTAGCAATCTCTTAATTCATGGTGAAATCTGTTTGTCAAGTCTACCACATTTGTTTTTGGAACATCAATCCAAACTAAGCATTCTTGGTTTGCTGGGAATTTATTTTCTTTTCGTTTATGTATGTTAGCTTTCGAGCCTCACATTTTCATAATTTTCAAGTCAACGATTTGCAGCAAGTGGTCTGTTGCTTGTGCTTGCTTTATCATAATGAATTTTCTTCAGAGAGTGAAAGAGAACTGAGTGATGGTGTTTGTTTGACGTGTGGGAAACCTTGTCTTTACAAGGAATATGGAACTTTGATTTCTAAAGGAAGATAAACAAAAAAAAATTGAATTAGCATAGTGCCATTCAGGTTGTCTCAATTTAAAGCATTTTAAGCGTATTCACTGTTGTAGTCAGAGCAACCAATTGGTCCACAGCAACCCCCCACGAGCAGCACATGATAATGACCAAATAATCTTGTATTTTGTGATATTTATTGAGGCAAAGTATTGGTCAGAATACTGGCAATAATTTCCTAGCTTTGCACAGTCATGCCAAGGAATATTTTATATCTGCCTTGGGTTCAGTTTGATGTCTCATTCAAATGATGAGACCACTTTCAGTATAACAGTCTTTTAATAGGGCATTGGCATGCTAGGATGGAGTTTTGTTCACGTTTCTAGAGCAAGACAGATGCACAACCATTTGATTCGATAGTAATTTGTATTTAAAGTAATAAAAGACACTTTGTAGAAGAGTTTTATAAAACAGCATTTAACATTGATCTGTCTAAGGTGATATTAGAGTGAAAGGCTAAAAGTTTGGTCAAAGAGAACTTTTAAGAAAAGTCTTAAAGAAGTAAAAGTAGAAATGCAGAAAGATTTTGAGAGGAATTCCAGGGCTTAAAGCCTACTGAACTGAAAACAGAACCCCAGAGGTAGAGCCGTTAAAACTAGGGATTCTCAAGAGGCCAATATTAGAGAAGTACCAAAGCTTATGGATTGGTGAAAACCAAGGCCATGAAAGGACTACAGAATAAGTATGAGCACTTAAAATCAATGTTACCTTGACTAGGGCCACTTTCGATCAATGAGTACAGTGATAGATGAACTATGGCTCACACTTCTTGATTCACACATATACTGTATTTACTGCGGTCAGATTAGATTAGTTTCGATTATATTGTCACATGTGCCCGAGCACAGGCGTACAGAGCTCTCCAGCGCGATCTTAAAATATAATAGTCGAATTAACAACAAGAGCCGAAATCAAAGGCAAAGACAATATCCAGATCTCCATCCCTGCCATGAATCTTCAGCTGGTCTCACCAATATTGCCTATGCTGAGGAGATTAATGTATGTGTAAATGAAACAAGGATGCTTCAGAAAAAACTTACACAATGAGTAGTTTGACAAGAATATGCTGCCTGTAAATTTGATGGATGCAGGTTCACTTGAGGTATTCAAAAGGACAGACTGTCTGCTGTAAGCTTTTGATCATTCAATTAATGAATATTTTTACAAACTGCCTTATTCTACACTATTATCTAGTCCATTCATTGCATTATTTCATTTTCAGGTGTGCGTGTGTTCATTGACCAGAAAGCACAGTTAACCCTACTAGGCACAGAAATGGATTACATTGAAACAAAACTCTCTAATGAATTTATTTTCAATAACCCAAATATTAAAGGAACATGTGGATGTGGTGAAAGCTTTACTATGTAATTATTCAGAAAATAAATGTGTGTATAAAATTAAGCTGGTGTGATTGCATTGTTGAGCTTTGTAATTTTCTCAGATTTATTTAAATATAATGTCTGTGGATTCTTACAGTAAAACAGTACAAGTCTGAGATTACCAAAGGGAACTTTAAACCTGTAATAGTGACATCCGTCACTCAGTTGCAGATTTTCACCTATGTTTGCATCAATAATTAGCCCTTTAGAAAACAAGAATATAACTGTTCTCCTTATTTTGAATACAGGAAGCGTGTGATTAGAATCTTGTACTCATGTCAATGTTCAATTTAAATACTTGGAATAGAAAAGTTAAAAGTCCAAATTTTTTTGCTGTTCCTTTTTGTATAAAGAATGATCATTGCTAATGCCTTGCTTGATAGTGTGCAGTCTTTGGTGGTGGTGTGTATAAAACTGAGTAGTGCTTAATATTTTTACACAAGGTGGAAAGGGATTATTTGGTCAAGAGTAACTCTAAAATATACATCCTAGTTGTAAGTAATAGTTTGCCTGAACTCTCAGGCAGTTGTGTACTCTGGGAGTTTTATTTCTGTTCATTTACAGAAGTGCCTAAATCAGCAAATGAATTGAGATTTGACACCACTCTGGCAATTTTGTGACTTGTGGATGCAAGTGTTATTATTGTTGTATTGCTTAACATGTACAGATAATTAAACAACTGTGCATTAGTTAACAGACAGGAATTTGTGTTGATGCAATAATTGGAGTGCTGAAAAATATAGGGGACCCCAACTTATGAGTTCCTGTATACAAACAATGCCATACAGGGATGTAAGTTTAAAGATCTAATATTTGAACATTGCCTATACTTACAAATGGCTATTTTATATTGTCCTGCATTGTGCTGCAACTTGGAATGGACTCAAGAACGAAACTCCTTTGCAATATGGGGAATGCCTGTAATTTCATGATCTTGGATGTGCGACAAGTTCATTAAATTGCTGTATATGTTAGCAGTTTAAGCCAAATGTTGAAAATATATTTTTATGGTATATAAATAATTTGTATGAAAACAAAATAAAGTTAAAGAATTAGATAATTTTGCTGAATTTATTTTAAATTTACACTTTAAAAATGGGATTGGAAATCTTTTGGGTGTACAACAAAAGATAAAAAATCAGCTATCTTTATACTGTTAAGTGGCTTGAGACAATGAATAACATTTGTGACAAGGATTTTGAATTAAATCAATCTTTTATTCTGCCTTCTATTCCATCCTGATAACATGAAATATGTAACAGGTTGAAGTTTGTTTGTTAACAATTTCTACATACTATACAGAAATCTTTAAGACAAAGCCAACCAATGTACTTAAAGTTTTTCCATGAAAAAGTCTACCTTCTAGAATTTATTAATATATTGATCTATTGGATTTGCAAGAAGGTGAAAACCAGACAACAATGACTAGTCTTTTAAAGTTTTTCTGCATTACAACTAAAAATGGAAGTGGTTTAGCAGAAAAAGACAGTGATTTGTAATCAAAACTGCAAAACTGTCATTTAGTAACTCATTGGAAATTGAATTTTATAAAAAGGATTGGCAGATTATAACAATTCTGAAAGTAAAACTGCAGAACCATATTTTGTAGGGCAGATGTAGACTTTTTTTGGGCATCAGTCAGCATTGATATCTTCCAAAGACAAAACTCCTGCAGGTGTTTTTAGAAAATATTGCAAATAATAAGCACGCCAAACAAGCTAGCCTCTTGAAAAAAAAGACAACTTGACCACTGAAAGAAAAAAAACTTGACCACTGAAAGAAAAGACAACTTGACCACTGAAAGAAAAAAAACTTGACCACTGAAAGAAAAGACAACTTGACCACTGAAAGAAAAAAAACTTGACCACTGAAAGAAAAGACAACTTGACCACTGAAAGAAAAGACAACTTGACCACTGAAAGAAAAGACAACTTGACCACCAAAAGAAATTAGTCCAGTCATCTTGTCACAGATTGTGGAATGTTTGTTCCATCCCAAGTTAAATTACTGATCTTAAACTGCTGTCTGCTGTCTCAGCTGCCAACTATCAAGTCCATACTAATTAGGAAACTGAAGCTGGGACTTCTCAGGACTGTTTAACTCGAATCAAGTTACATTTACACACCAGCTGATGAGGAGCATTGAGTCACAGCAGCTAAAGTAGGTGGCAAGTGTGTGACACTGCAATTGGAAATATTTTACTTAGCAAACAGAACAATGCTGAGAAAATAATTAAATTCTGTAGAAATGTTAAAATTACCCAAGGTCTGAGTGCTGAATATCACTGACAAACTTTGTTTACTAAACAGCGCATGCTTAATGAAACAGAAGTTAACTTATTTAAAAATCGTAATTCCTGGTGACTAAATTCACACCATGTGGAAATCTCCAGATAAATAATACCATACAACACTTCACCTATTTCAGTCCAAATCAAAGTCTGTATTTTTCTTCCTTTATTAATAATATACAGGCCAAAATCCATACTGACTCTTAATTTGTCTATTAATTCTTGAAGTAAAATTAATACAAATCACATGCAGAAGATGCTATTACTTTCTGCAATACCTAATGTTACCTACAGATTCACAACTAAACATTCTTTATGATGTATTAAAATATTTTCCATCAACCCACCATATTAGAGATAAAATACTCTTCATGTATGTGTGGTTCCTTAGCTATACATCCCAGTAGGGTTAGGGTTTATAGACTCATGGGAATTCTCAGTGAGCAGTGTGATCACACCAATACTAACTCATTGCAGACTCTTAGATAAAGAATTGGCAAATGAGATAAAAATTTGAAGTTGGTGCATCTCTGGAATTATTCAGCTCCTCCATCTGTGCCCCCCCCCCCCCCCCCCCCCAAATATTGGGTGGCTTCCACAAGCCAGGCAGAATAAAAAACAAACTAGAATTGTTCATAAATTAAACAAGTAGCCATAGTATTCAATGTCACATAAACCAGTCTGCAGAAGACATTTACTTTCCCCATCAATATTGAATATACCAGAAAGCGAAATATAGAAAAATAAAAGTGGTGCATCATATTTTTTTATCAATCTTCAAAACTGAACATTACATTCAAAAACGTATTTGTGGCTTTAAGCAGATAAAGCAATCAATAACTTTATATCCATAAAATAGGAACCATTGGTTTTAGTTCCTAATGTGTGACTAAGCAGCATGGAGGATTTTACACAAAGATACTTTGGCAGCTGATTAGTCACTTAACATTTACACGTCCAACTGAAATATGATGGGGATAATTTCATGATCATCTCTTCTGTTCTAGGTAGGCAGATAACAGAGGCACAGGCGGCAGAAAATCTGTCCCTTTGTTGCTTACTTCTGTCTGCCGTTTTCCATTGCAGTCAGAACCTATAAAAGATCGCACAAATAAAGTGGTATGGCAAGTTCAATTACACGCCAAGTACAAAGCTGAATTAACAAAGCACTGATGTAAAACTTACTTTGAGAGACAAGGTCTAGATACTGACAAAGGGCATGAAGTAATAATCTCTCGTAGCTGAAACAGATGTACAAATGTATGGAAAGTGACTTGTGGCTCCAAAAATATTTTTTAAAATCACATTTATCCAACACTACAAAGATTAAATTCAGTATTCTTTCCAAACAAAACCACAGCTGAATTCTCAGCCACCACTGGTCTTTCCTAATTACTTGCTTTCTAGATGAAATTTCATTATTGATTTGGGTCAAATATGACGTTGAAACATTGACGAATGAAAATAAAGTAGCAAAAATACAACATTTTATTATTTTTTGCAACAGTTCAAGCCAATTTAGTTTCCCCACAAATCCACCAATAGTGAATATTTCAGCATTTAGAGTGCAACAAAAAGCTTTTTTTTCATTTAAGACGTTAAAACTTTTAACATATTGCTTTTGGGAAATTATCTTACCTGTTTTCCAGCATTGCTTTGTACACAGACTGTGGTTTTATGGCAAAGAATCTAGTCAGCTCCTCTTCTAGAAACTCCAGGGTACCCTGAATGAAAGAATGTCCAAACAATGCTCATCACAGGATTGGAAGTAAAATGTAACCCTCCCCCTCCTCCCACTGCATGCTACATTTAACCATTGATAATCAATACCATAATATTGGTCAAATCATTACTACTACTCAGACCATCTTTGGAAAGAATTTTACTGATCAATTTATGAAGCTCATCAGTTTATATACAATTCATATCATTATCTGTCCCTTCATCAACATCACTTAAATAAAAATCTGTCTGGTTATTATTTCATTGCTCTATGATAAAAATGTGTAACTTGGTGGCCACATTATCTACAGTGCAGCAGTGATTCCATATTTTAATTAAACAATTTGAGGAGCCAAGGTTGGGAGATGTACTACGTAAATACAAGGTTTTTCTTCACCCCCATAAAATTTAGTCATTATTTGGTGACTGCATCTAAAACATTTCCTGCTTTTATGCAACTGATCTATAAGCAGTGCAACATCATAATTACCAGAATGACTGTGCACAGGTGTAAATTTCTCTACATGTGGTTTGCCAGGGGCATGAATTTATTCTCCAACTAAATTGATTTAGTGATATAGATTCAATTATCTAAGAGGAGTGGGGGTGAGAAGCAACTACTCGTAGTCAGTTCATTTTTAGTTTACACAATTGTGAATTACACAAGAAAACATTCATTAGCAATTTTAGGAATGTATTGTTGGTGTAATGCTACATTTACCATTGATAATCAATACCATAATATTAGTCAAATCACTACTACTACTCAGACCATTTTTGGAAAGAATTTTACTAATCAATTTATGAAGCTCATCAGTTTATATACAATTCATATCATTAAGGAGAGATCTATTCTATTGTTTCATACCTCCAAAATCAGGATTGAAACAAACCAAACTATATGTCCAGCTCAAAGAATTTCCATCTTATCAGTTTGGGAACAAAGCTGTGTCACATGGTATAAGCGTCAAAATATTACTCAGAGACTGAATATGTTACCATGGATGGAGAGCGGTGTGGAATCAGGGAACATTGTGTGTTCTATGCATAGTTATAGCATATAATGTTACACATTACTCATGCATTAACATGCATTTTTGAAAATTAGGCCCTCAAGGTTATTGGTTCAGCCTTTTCAGAGAAAATCAGCTGAAATCACAATGTGATCCTGAAATAAAATCAGCTTTTCAAGACCTCCTGAGTTGCCTTAAACTAGTCTTACACGCATAAACTACATACAGTAACTCTGTTTTAGTCTATTAGTGCAGCTACATAAAAACTCTCATTACAAAACCCCTGCAGTACTAACCATGGGAATTTGACGCCGTCTTAAAGTAACACGGAGTCTTCGATCAATTCGCTGAAAACATTCCTTTCCTGCATAGCCAGACTGCTCTGTAGGAGAAAAAATGTTGTACATATGACAATAAAATACAATTCACATTTTTGGCTCATTTCCCTGCGTAATCTTGTGACTGCCTTGGAAAAGCAGTCAACAGTGCAAATACTTTAATTATTTTGATTACTCAGTCTCATAACAGCAATATCCAAAGCATGAATGGGACACTTGAAACAGGATCTCAAAATTTGGAGTAAATTTTTTTTTGCTCAATTCAATTAGCTAGTGTTTAAACCAAGGCGAAACTTAAACAACTGCATATATTAGTTTACCAGTCTGACAAAGATTCTGGGAAGTTATTTAAAACTGAGTACTTGCACAAATTTGGACTTGTCAGCTCAAGTCTGCATAGATTTCTGTAGGCTAAGGAATATTCAATTAATTTAGTTGAACTAATTTAAGTCACTGACATAGTAAGAGAATATGAAATATTCTGATATTTATTTTTATGATTCTGATATTATGCACTTCCAGAAAGCATTTAATAAGGTTCCAAATGGGATCATTGTCAAAAGTGAAAGGTCACAAAGATTTCAGCAAATTTATAACATAGGTTATAAAATGGTTAGGCAGTAGGATATAGAGTAACAGGGACAGAGTACGTACCATAAAATCATAAGAGATGTACAGCATGGAAACAGACCCTTTGGTCCAACTTGTCCATGCCAAGCAGATATCTTAAATTACTCTAGTCCCATTTGCCAACACTTGATCCATATCCCTCTAAACTCTTCCTATTCATTTACCCATCCAGATGCCTTTTAAATGTTGTACTTGTACCAGGCTCCATCATTTCCTCTGGCAGCACATTCCATACACGCACCACTGTCTACGAGAAAAAGCTCCCAGGTCCTCTTTAAATCTTTCCTCTCTCATCCTTAACCAATGCACTCTAGTTCTAGTTCTAGACTCCCCCAAGTCAGAGAAAAGACTTTGCCTATTTATTCTATCTATGCCCCAAATTATTTTATAAATCTCTATAAGATCACCCCTCAGCCTCTGACACTCCAGGGATAACAGCCCCAGCCTATTCAGCTTCTCCCTCTCGCTCAAACGCTCCAAACCTGGCAAATCCTTGTGAATCCTTTCTGAACCCATTCAAGTTTCACAATATCTTTCTTCTAGGAAGGAGACCAGAATTGCACACAATATTCCAAAAGTGGTCAAACCAATGTTCCCTACAGCCGCAACATGACCTCCCTATTCCTATAGTCAATGCGCTGACCAAGAAAGAACAGCATACCAAATGCATTCTTCACTGTCCTATCTACCTGTGACTTCACTTTCAAGGAACTATGAACCTGAACGCCAAGGTCTCTTTGTTCAGCAACACACCCCAGGACCTTCCCATTAAGTGTATAAGTCCTGCTCTAATTTGCCTTTTGAAAATGCAGCACCTCACATTTATCGAAATTAAACTCCATCTGCCACTCCTCAGCCCATTGGACCATCTGATCAAGATCTCGTTGTAATCCGAGGTAACCTTCTTCGCTGTCCAATACACCTCCAATTTTGGTGTCATCTGCAGACCTACTAACTATACCTCTTATGCTCACAGCCAAATCATTTATATAAACAAAAATCAATGCACCCAGCACTGATCCTTGTGGCACACCAGTGGTCACAGGTCTCCAGTCTGAAATGCAACCCTTGACCACCATCTCTCTGTCTTCTAATTTCAAGCCAGTTCCGTATCCAAATGTCTATCTCTCCCTGGATTCCATGTAATCTAACTTTGCTAACCAGTCTACCAGGAGGAACCTTGTCAAACACCTTACTGGAGTCTATATTGATCACGTCTACCACTCTGCCCTCATCAATCCTCTTCGTTATTTCTTCAAAAAACTCAATCAAGTCATGAGACATGATTTCCCATGCACAAAGCCATGCTGACTATCTCTAATGACTCCTTGCCTTTCCAAAAGCATGTACATCCTGTCTCTCCAACAACTTGCCCACCACTGATCTCAGGCTCACCAATCTGTAGTTCCCTGGCTTTTCCTTACCACCTTTCTTAAATAGCAGCATCACATTTGCCAATCTCCAGTCTTTCAGCACCTCAGCTGTGACTATCCATGATAAGAATATCTTGGCAAGGGGCCCAGCAATCACTTCCCTAGCTTCCTTCAGACTTCTAGGACACACCTAATCAGTTCATGGGGATTTATCCACATTTATGTGTTTTAAGATATTCAGCACCACCTCCTCTGTAAGATGGTCATTTTGCAAGATGTCACCATCTATTTTACCACATTCTATATCTTCCACGTCCTTCTCCACAGTAAACACTGATGCATAATACTCGTTTAGTATCTCCCCATCTCCTGTGGTTCTACACATAGGCTGCTTGCTAATCTTTGAGAGGCCCTTTTCTCTCCCTAGTTACTGTCTTTTATCCTATATTAATACTGATTCTGGTGCAAGTTCTGTTTCCTTATTACAACATATACCACACCTTTTGCCTTTTGTTTCATATATCTTTGTTGTTTTAAACATATCTGACCTTCCATTTTGTGCCACCTGACCCACTTCTCTTTCTCAACAGCATAAAACCCATCACATTTTTACCTCTCTTCAGTGATTATGATCAAACATAGTGGCCTCAGAACATTAACTCTTCACAGATAGTGCCAGATAATACTTTATTATTTCCTAGGACTATGCCTATTTTAGATTTACAACATCTGCAGCATTTTGCTTTTATATTATTCGAGAAACTTGGCTCATACCTATCAGGTATAAACAGTGATTTAATCAAGGTGATTAGAATGATAAAGAAATAACAGAGTAACCAAAGAGAAATTATTAGTTTTCCAGAGGGGAAATCCAGAATAAAAGGGGCATATTTTAAAAATTGCCTGGTCAGGAGTTAAAACAGGTAATATCTCTTACATAGAGGGCAGTAGAAATTTTTCACCAAAAGATTATAGATTCTGAGTCAATTAATTTTTTTCAATGAAGATCTGATACATTTTTCTTGGATTAGAAAATCAAGGAATATGAAGCAAAGACTGATAAATGCAGGTAAGGTAAAGATCAGCCATGAAATAACTGAAGGTCAGAAAGATATTCAATTCCCATGTTCCTAAGGACTGTTTCTTACCCCCTCTTTTGTCCTGTGAATGCAGGTGCACTTTTCCTTTGCTCTTTTTCTTTGCTTCTTCTTCTAGGTAATGTAGAAACTTCTCCTGTTCCTCACCAGTACGGTTCATGAAATCATTCCAGACCTGTAAAATGGAATTTAACTGCCACCTACCAGGTATGTTGTGCAACAATAACAATCTAATGGGTAAAAAGCTGTTATTTCTTGTATCAACTTGGGATATTTGTTACCCAGCAAAAGACAAATTTTGCACTGCAAATGGTAATTAGTTCATGGCTAATAATGTAATAAAATCCATGCTCACAGGGAGCTGTTTCATCAGACTTCAAGATTCTGTATCTGAATATTTCTTCAAGCATTACCTTTCACTCCAACAGTAAAGCACTGAAACAGAGTGGAAAATGAGAATAGCAAAAGTACTTTCCTAATTATTAGAAATAGCTCTGCTACAAGCACAAACCTTTCATCTTCTTAGCCCTACACTCACATGGTAGTGCCCTGAAAAAGTGTACAAAGGCTGAAATCATGGCTCACATGGAGGTTAACTAAAAACACATCAAATAATAGTGGTCTTTGTTTCATGGCGAAGGGGCACACAAACAGTAGTAAGGTAGAACTAAGGACATGTACAACAGAAGCAGAAGTGATCAGCAGTGCTCAACAATGCAACTACTTCTGTTCTAAAATAGAGTGAAGAGGAAGTGAATAAGTAAAATTTGCTTTTTTAAAATGTATAATTAGCAGATCTGGTATGTGCAATTAACTAAATCAAAAACCTGGAAGAAAGAAGAAAAGCATTGAATAGCCAGATTATATGATGAATGAAACTGCTGGAATTTCACAGTTCATAACTAAAGATATTATTTCATAATTTTATTATAATTTTTCAATGTTGAATTATTGGTCTTCTTTCATCTGTGTTAAGACTGGCAATTCTAAATTGAAACTTACAAGTTTATAAAACAAACTTGACAAATTATAGAGCGCAAGAAATTTATTTTCATATATCTAATGATGCATTCGCAATTCCACATATTTCCTCACTCAGGAGGCAATTATCAATTTTTAAAAAACCCAGCTACCCCTCTGGAATAGAGTAGCAATTTCACATGTACAGCATGGGAGTTTTGTGCTTTTCTAGGAGCTTTCCCCAAGAGTTATGGTTATCCAATACTTGTGCACAATACTTGTTTACTTAAGGAATCATTTATGGGCAAAGTCACTGGTTTGCATTTTTCATGGAAGAATGCACAGAACTAATGAAGAATCATTAAAGCACAGATTAAAATTTCAGAATTTACAATGAATGAAATTTGGCTTGACTGCCATAAACCCATCACCATGATTCAAATAGACAGAAGACTGTTTTAAGAAAAATACAGAATTGCATGTAATAAATAGAATCTGAGTTAGTAATTCAGCATAAATTAATGACCTTGATGAAAGATAATTTTAATCAAAGTATACATTATTAAAGTTTTAATTCAAAAGTCAAGTTAATAAACTAGAGTACCTCAATATAGTCATCATTACTACAAACTTCTGTGAAAATTGTAGGGGAGGCAGGATCTGTCTGGTCTCCTTCATCTTTGGTACAGTCATCTTTGTCTACAAGGTTCATCAAGTAGTGAGCTAAACAAAATAATGAAAAGTACAGATGTGTTTTCATGCTATAAATTCAGTACTAAAAACTAAGCAGGGTTTGCTAGTTTATAATCATGAGGTAATTACACTGAGTCTGTGACTGGACTTCTCTATTTCCTATTCTGTTCCATAGAATTTAAATTAAGCATTGCCAGTCCAAATCTTGAGATTGCCACCTTTCTTCCAGTGAAATATCAGACATGGCATGCTCTCAGGTAACTACAAAATAGCACAGATGCTGGAAATCTGGGAAAAACACAGACATTTCTGGAAATTCCTTTCAAAGAGTCATATTGGATTTGGAATGTTAACATGGTTTATCTCTCCATAGATACTGCCAGACCTGTCAAGTTTCTCCAGGAATTTCTGTTTCTATATTAGCTTAATTATAGGCTGGGACTTACAAAGAAAAGGTCATTATACTAAAGAATAAGGCTACTCATACTTGCACCACTAGTTTAAGTCCAAAGTAGACATTTTCTGACTCAGTGCGATCAGCCACTGCTTTAAGCAGAACTATGTCATCGGCATTTAGAAGTTTCTCAGTCAAAATTCTTGTTACATAATCATAACATTCCCCCCGCCCCAAGTAACGTGATGAATACTATTTGTTATGTGAATTGCATGCTGAAATCTCAAATGTACCCCTACATGCATTTCTCCTGCCTTTGAAAGGCAAACTAAATAAAAAATTTATTGACATAACTTTAATGTTCATTTCGTAGTTGGTGAATATACTGATTAATGATTAACATCCACTTATTTCATCAATACTGAACTTTAACACAGAAGTGTGATTTGCCATGCTTCATAAATTATTGAGCTAATCTCTAATTACAGACTCCCTGAATCTAGTTGCACTAGGATCAAAGAAAAAGGTTCCTCAATCTGTGTCTTACTTCCTTAACAAATTTTCAGTTGGACCTTCTTCCTGATCAGAGACCTCACAGAATAGTAAGCATGAAAACAATGAAAATGAAAAATAATATCAGAACCTTCACGTCACCCCCTAATTACACATTATTCCAATTTCAGCAACTCAAATGAGCATCGGCTAGTTTTCCACCATTGACAACATTTCAACAACAAAGCCTTATTTGGTTCTCGGCTAACATGAATCAACGTATACAAAAAACCGTTGGTTCATTTTCCCCTCCTCAACCTAGAAAGCTAGGTTAATTCTAGTATTCAAATCACTCTTTTCGCCAAGATTAGCTAATGGAGTACTGATTCTAAAGATTGCAATTCAACAATTCCATTTGTTTCAGTCTCCAACAACTCTATTTCAGAGGAAGTGCACTGTCAGAAGTACAATCTCTTGGAAAACATCTTAAACCCTAGCCCTGCCTAATTGCTGTGTTCCATTTATTATATTCAAAGTAACTTTGAAGGGAATGAGAATTATTTCTGCACAGTAAATCAAAGAACTGCAGATGCTGAAGATCTGAAATAAAAATAGAAATTACTGGAGAAACACGGCAGTTCTGGCAGCAGCTGTGAGAAAAAAAAGTAGTTAATGCTTGGAGTTCGTTGACTCTTCATCAGGGCTGTTCAGATTTCTTTTTCTGTCTTAATACTGATCTTTCAACATCACTTCAACAAATTAACATGATCGTAACTGCTTTTAAAGCAGAAGGCTGCTTGATATGAACTGCTCTGCAAAAGTCTGCTGATCTGTTTACCCACATTTCAAAAATGATTAATCAGTTGCAAAATGCTTTACAGCATCACAAGGTTGTGAAAGAGATTGAATAATAGCAGTTTGCAACTTCCTATTTCCACATTGGGAAGTGAATTTACTCAGCAATCCATTTGGAAAGTTGAGTAAAACAAGCACCAGAAACCAGTTACACTTTCCCAGACTGTATAATCCAGTCAATATTCTTTTTGAATACCTGACTAAACGCAAATTAGATCAGTAAAAGAAACACATTAACATTTAACTATAACAGTAATAAATGCTATTAGTAATTCAAGATGTCAGTCATGCTGATAACAGAAAATGAGCACTTTGGAAATTCTGTGTTCTCAATATCCAATCCTTACTGTTCTCAAGTCTCCTCAGACTTTTTCTTCCTTTTGGCCTGGGAATGAGATCAGAGTTGCGAATTGCTTGATTGATGTAATATTGTTTGCGTTTTGCAGGTGATATACGCTTTGATGGGGAGTGGTGTAGAGGAGGAAGGCAATCTTCAATCAAACTGAAAATACATGAAAGAGGAAGAGTAATTATCATTTATAACGTATTACAAATAATGCAAGCAGTATGCAAAAATGGATTCTCTGAAACACAATGTGTGCAGACTAGTTCGTTCTGTTTTTTTCGGAGGCTCTGACTCTGCAATTCCACAGGCATTGGCAACCTGCTGATACCTCATCTGATAGGCGAGTTGTTTTTTAGGTAGCAGGTAAACATTAGTCTCAGCTCAAGAACTCAAATGGAAAAATCAAAACCTCAAAATATGACTAAGCGATGCAGCACAAAAAGTTGTTTTTCCTGCAGTTATTCCAGACAAACAAAGCCAAGTAAATTGTTAACCACTGAGTTAATTAAAAAATCAATTAAATGGGCTGTCGGTTTTAGGATTACATTCTGACGTGAAGCAGTAATTACACATAGCTGTAATATGGCAACTTCAAGACACAGCAAGTATTTAATGTAAGTTAACTTCTATTTCCTCATTTCTTGTTCTAAATGAGCTAAGACATAAAAAAGAACAAAGAATAATCAATATAAACTGAGTAAGTAAATATTAAAATTGGCTTTAAAAGATGTGTGTTTGTTGTGTTGCAGACACATTTAAAAGTATATCACTTCCTTTCAAAGTAAATAAATCATAATGCCTTATAAAACTCTTGGTTAAGGACAGATAGCAGAACAAAGTGGTAAGCAGTTATTTTCTAGACATCAGAGAAGAATGCAGGAATTTTCTGCAAAACTAATGATTAGGACTTCACTTTTTTTCAGTAAGCTGCACATTATATCCTGTACATACAAGTCCAGATCCTTAATGTTAAAGTTAGGGGCTGTTGTGGCACAGTGGTAATGTCCATACCTCTGAGACGTTAGGCCTGGATTCAAGACACACATGCTGTCAGAAGAAGTTGGTTAGAAAGTATCAATAATGTTAAAGTTTGCAGATAAAAACTTATAAAACAATAAGGAATTCAGTAACAGATGTGAAGGACATGACAGGCTGGTGAAATAGGAAGGCATGGTTGGCAAGGTGAAATTTAACACAGCGAAATAAGAAGTGATACATTTTGATAGAAAGAATGAGGAGAGGCAACATAAAATGGAATGGTTTTAAAGCAGGTACAGAAATAGACATCAGGGGTATATGCACAAATCTTTGAAAGGTCAGAATAAATTGAGAAGCCTGTTATTAAACAAAAAGGAATATTAGCAGCGCTATTACAATCATAGACATGTACAGCATGGAAACAGACCCTTTTGTCCAACTTGTCCATGCTGACCAGATATCCCAATTCAATCTAGTCCCACCTGCCAACACCCAGCCCATACACCCCTCCAAACCCTTCCTATTCATATACCCATCCAGATGCCTTTAAATGTTGCAATCGTACTAGCTGCCACCACCCCCTCTGGCAGCTCATTCTGGACTCCCCCACCCCAGAGAAGAGACTTTATTTATTTATTCTATTCATGCCCCTCATGATTTTATAAGCCTCTATAAGGTCACCCCTCAGCCTCCGACGCTCCTGGGAAAACAGCCCCAGTCTATTCAACCTCTCCTTATAGCTCAAATCCTCCAATCCAGGGAACATCCTTGTAAATCGTTTCTGAACCCTCTCACATTTCACAACATCTTTCCAATAGGAAGGAGACCAGAATTGCACGCAATATTCCAACAGCGGCCTAACCAATGTCCTGTACAGTCACAACATGACCTCCCAACTCCTGTACTCAATACTCTGACCAATAAAGGAAAGCATACCAAACGCCTTCTTCACTAGCCTATCCACCTGTGACTCCACTTTCAAGGAGCTATGAAGCTGCTCTCCAAGGTCTCTTAGTTCAGCAACACTCCCGAGGACCTTACCATTAAGTGAATAAGTCCTGCTAAGATTTGCTTTCCCAAAATGCAGCACCTCGCATTTATCTGAATTAAACTCCATCTGCCACTCCTCACCCCATTGGCCCATCTGATCAAGATCCTGTTGCAAACTGAGGTCACCTTCTTCACTGTCCATTATACCTCCAATTTTGGTGTTATCTGCAAACTTACTAACTATACCTCTAATACTCACATCCAAATCATTTATATAAATGAAAAGTAGTGGACCCAGCACTGATCCACCAGTCACAGGCCTCCATTCTGAAAAACAACCCTCCGCCACCACCCTCTGTCTTCTAACTTTGAGCCAGTTCTGTATCCAAATGGCTAGTTCTCCCTTTATTCCGTGAGATCTAACCTTGCTAACCAGTCTCCCATGAGGAAACCTCGTCAAAAACTTTACTGAAGTCCACATAGATCACGTCCATCTCTCTGCCCTCATCAATCCTCTTTGTTACTTCCTCAAAGAACTCAATCAAGTTTGTGATACACGATTTCCCATGCACAAAGCCATGTTGACTATCCCTAATCAGTCCTTGCCTTTCCAAATACATGTACATCCTGTCCCTCAGGATTCCCTCCAACAACTTGCCCACCACCACCATCAGGCTCACTGGTCTATATTTCCCTGGCTTGACCTTACCACCTTTCCTAAACAGTGGCACGATGTTAGCCAACCTCCAGTCTTCCAGCACCTCACCTGTAACAATCATTGATACAAATATCTCAGCAAGAGGCCCAGCAATCACTTCCCGAGCTTCCCACAGAGTTCTCGGGTACACCTGATCAGGTCCTGGGGATTTATCCACCTTTATGCATTTCAAGACATACAGCACTTCGTCCTCTGTAATGTGGACATTTTTCAAGATGGTACCATCTATTTCCCTACATTCTATGTCTTCCATACCCTTTTCCACAGTAAATACTAAATGAGTATTTTGCATCAGTATCTCCCCATCTCCTGCGGCTCCAACAAAGGCCATCTTGCTGATCTTTGAGGGACCTTGTTCTCTCCTTTGTTACCCTTTTGTCCTTAATATATTTGTAAAAACCCTTTAGATTCTCCTTAACGCTATTTGCCAAAGCTATCTCATGTCCCTTTTTGCCCTCCTGATTTCCCTTTTAAGTATACCCCTGTGGCCTTTATACTCAAAGGATTCACTCGATCTATCCTGTATATACCTGACATATGCTTCCTTCTTTCTCTTAACCAAACCCTCAACTTCTTTAGTCATCCAGCATTCCCTACACCTACCAGCCTATCCCCTCACCCTAACAGGAGTGGACTCTCGTTATGTCATTTCTGAAGGCTTCCCATTTTCCAGCCGTCCCTTTACCTGCAAACATCTGCCGCCAGTCAGCTTTTGAAAGCTTTTGCCTAATACTGTCAAAATTGGCCTTTCTCCAATTTAGAACTTCAACTTTAAGATGTGATCTATCCTTTTCCATCACTGTTTTAAATCTAATGGAATTATGGTCATTGGCCCCAAAGTGCTTCCCCACTGAAACTCACTCACCTACCCTGCCTTTTTTCCCAAGAGTAGGTCAAGTTTTGCACCTTCTCTAGAAGGTACATCCACATACTGAATCAGAAAATTTTCTTGTACACACTTAACAAATTCCTCTCCATCTGAACCCTTAACACTATGGCAGTCCCAGTCTATGTTTGGAAAGTTAAAATCCCTTACTATAACCACCCTATAGTAGTCATTCGGAGATGCCGGTGTTGGACTGGGGTGTACAAAGTTAAAAATCACACAACACCAGGTTATAGTCCAACAGGCTTAATTGGAAGCACACTAGCTTTCGGAGCGACGCTGACAATCACCTGATGAAGGAGCATTGTTCCGAAAGCTAGTGTGCTTCCAATTAAACCTGTTGGACTATAACCTGGTGTTGTGTGATTTTTAACTTTATAACCACCCTATTATTCTTACAGATAACCAAGATCTCCTTACAAATTTATTTCTCAATTTCCCTCTGACTATTAGGGGCTCTATAATACAAACTCAATAGGGTGATCATCCCTTTCTTATTTCTCTGTTCCACCCAAATAACTCCCCTGGATATATTTCCGGGAATATCCTCCCTCAGTACAGCTGTAATGCTATCCCTTATCAAAAACGCCACTCCCCCTCCTCTCATGCCTCCCTTTCTGTCTTTCCTGGAGCATTTGTATCCTGGAACATTAAGCTGTCAGTCTTGTCCATTCCTGAACCATGTTTCTGTAATTGCTATGATATCCCAGTCCCATGTTCCTAACCATGCCCTGAGTTCATCTGCCTTCCCTGTTAGGCCTCTTGCATTGAAATGAATGCAGTTTATCAGTCCTCCTTTGTTCTCTGCTTTGTCCCTGCCTGCCCTGACTGTTTGACTGACCTTTGTTCTCAACTGTACAGTCTCAGATTGATCTCTTTCTTCAGTATCTCCCTGGGTCCCACTATCCCACCCCACCCCACCTTACTAGTTTAAATCCCCCGGAGCAGCTCTAGCAAATCTGCCTACGAGTGCATTAGTCCCCTTCCAATTTTGGTGCAATCCGTCTTTCTTGTACAGGTCACTTCTGCTCCAAAAGAGCTTCCAATGATCCAAAAATCTGAATACTTCTCCCATACACCAGCTCATCAGCCATGCATTCATCTGCTCTATCCTCCTATTCCTGCCCTCACTAGCTCGTAGCACCAGGAGAAATGCAGATATTACTATTCTCGAGGACCTCCTTTTTAACTTCCTGCCTAACTCTCTATAATCTCCCTTCAGAATCCTATCCTTTTCCCTTCCTATATTGTTGGTTCCAAAGTGTACAATGACGTCCTGCTGACCCTATTCCCCCTTGAGAACATTCTGCACCCTGTCTGAGACTTTCTTGATCCTGGCACGAGAGAAACAATGAACCATTTTGATTTTTCATTGCAGGCCACAGAAACGTCTGTGTGTACCTCAGACTAGACAGTCCCCTAACACAATCAATCTGTTGGAACCCGGTGCACTCCTCATTTCATTAGAGTCAGTCTCAATACCAGAAACTTGGCTGTTCGTGCTATGTTCCCCTGAGAATCCATCACCCCCTACATTTTCCAAAACAGCACACTTGTTTGCAATGGGGATAGCCACAGAAGACTCCTGCACTAACTGCCTATCTCTCTTACCTTTCCTGGAGTTAACCCATCTATGTGACTGTATATGTGACTTCTCCCCTTCCTATAACTGCCATCCATCACATCTTTTTGATCTTGCAAATGCCTCATTGCCTCTAAGTGTCACTCCAACTGATCCATTCGATCTGATAGGATTTGCAACCAACGGCATTTATTGCAGATTTAATCCTCAGTAACACGCAAACTCTCCCTAACTCCCACATCTGACAAGAAGAGCATATCACTCTACTAAAGGCCATTTTTGCTTCTTTCAATCTACAGACCCAGAAAATAGCACTATCTTATTCCTCTACAAAACATTGCTCCAGATTAAATTAATACTTATGGCTTATTTTTTAAGTTTAATCAAGAGACATATCTCAACAAAACATACAAGCAAGAAAGAACCCACTCTACTCACTACTGCAGGCTTACTGTAAAGCAATGCTTAAAATATCCACTTACCTGTTTCTATGCTGTGATCTCTCCCAAACAGGTTCCTCCTAGATTAGTTACGAATTTCACTGTTAATTTTCCCAGATGCACTCTGATGTCCAGCGATACATGAATCCAAACAGCAAAGGCAGGAACTGTGCAGGTTCACTGCTGTGTCAGATAGCAGTGTGGGTTTCTTTGTCTCTCTCTCTCTCTCACCTGCACTGACCTCACCACATGCTTCCTTTGTCTGTTCCTCTCCCTTTTAAAAGTGCTGTTGTTTTGACTTTTTATTCTCCAAAATTCCAAAACAATGCAACAGCATATAAAACAGTAATTGCTACTCCTACAATTCGAGGGAATCATCTCCAACACCTAAAATACCTCAAAAAAGGAACAGCTGTTGCAGCCAGGAATTTTTCCTGTCCTCCATCTTGGATTACCCAGAACTGGGTAGAACAGAAGCAAATAGCCTACTCTGTTTCTTGTCATATTATTGCTGCACTTTAATGTTTAGCATGCAAGTCATCACCAAGCTGATACCTCTTTCTCAGGTGTGCCTGTGCTACTTCCTGATGATGGGCTTTTGCCGAAAACGTCGATTTTCCTGCTCCTCGGTTGCTGCCTGACCTGCTGTGCTTTTCCAGCACCACTCTAATCTAGACTCTGGTTTCCAGCATCTGCAGTCCTTGTTTTTACCTTTTAGCTACATCTGGCATGACCACTTTTATTTATTCATTCATTCACAGGATGCCGACATTGCTGATTAGGCCAGCATTGCCCAGAGGGCAGTTAAGCGTCGGTCACATCCAGGCCAGACCAGGTAAAGATGCATCCTTCCCTAAATGGCATTAGTGAATGAGATAGTTTTCCCTCAGCAATCTGTGGTTACATGGTCATTAGACTCTTAACTCCAGATTTTTACTGAATTCAAATTCCATCATCTGCTATGGCTAGATTCAAACCCAGGCCCCCAGAATATTAGGTAAAAACAATGACTGCAGATGCTGGAAACCAGATTCTGGATTAGAGTGGTGCTGGAAAAGCACAGCAGTTCAGGCAGCATCCAAGGAGCAGGAAAACCAACGTTTCAGGCAAAAGCTCTTCATCAGGAATACAGTATTTTGCCCGAAATGACTTTCCTGCTCTTTGGATGCTGCAAGCCCCCAGAATATTACCAGGTCTCTGAATTAATAGCCTCGCAATAGTCCTGATTTGATTTGTTGTCGTCACATATACCTAAGTACAGTAAAAAATGCTGTTTTGCAAACAGTTTAGGCAGATCATAACATAACATACAAGGATATACAAATCATAAGGTATTTATACAGAGCAAAGCATACAAGATTACAGCTACACAGTGGGGCACAAAAGAAAGATCAGGACTAGATTTCAAGTTAGAAAGGTCCAATAATCTAATAACAGCAGGGAAGAAGCTGTTCTTGAACATCTTGGTATGTATGTTCAAGCTTCTGTATCTTCTGCCTGAGGTTAGAGATCGGCAGAGAGTATTACCGTGGTGGGAGAGGTCTTTGATGATGTTGGTAGCCTTTCGTGGCAACGAGAATTGTAAACAGAGTCCATGGATGGGTAGTTGGCTTTTGCATTATTCTGGACTGTGTACACGACTTTCTGTAGTTTCTTCCAGTCCTGGGCAGAACAGCTGTCATACCAAGCTGAAATGTACCCAGATAGAATACTTTTGCAGCATTTGTAAATGTTGATGAGGGTCCTCATAGTCATGCCAAATTTCCTAAGCCATCTGAGAAAGAGATGTTGTTGTGCCTACTTGACCATCGCTGCTACGTGGGAGGTCCAGGAGAGATTGTTGATTATTGTCACTCCTTGGAACTTAATGCTCTCCACCTCCACTCTATTGATGTAGATAGGGGTGAGTCCTCCTTCTTTCTTCCTGGTCAATGATCAGGTTTTTTATTTTGCTGACATTGAGAAAGACATTGTTATCATTGCACCATGATACCAAGTACTCTATCTCCTTCCTGTATTCTGACTTATCATTGTTTGATGTCTGGCCTACATCGGTGGTATCATCAGCGAACTTGTAGATGGTGCTCATATGAAATTTGACCATACAATCATGAGGGTACAGGGAGTACAGTAGGGGGGCTGAGTGGGCATCCTTGCACGGCACCAGTATTGAGCATTATTGTGGATGAGGTCTTCTTCATTGATTACCATCTGTGGGTTAGCCAGCCGAGGGTCCAGTTGCAGAGAACAGAGCTGAGATCCAGGTCTTGGATTTTTGAGATTAGTTTCATTGGGATTATAGTGTTGAAGGCAGAGCTGTAGTCAATAAGTATGAATGTGACATAGGTATCCTTATTATCCAAATGTGCCAGGGATGAGTATAGGGCTAGGGAAATGGTGGACCTGTTTCACCGGTTGACAAATTTTGAGGGATCGAGGCAGGCTGGAAGGCTACAGTTGATGTGGGCCATGGTTAACCTCAAAGCACTTCATGATTATGGAGATCAGGGGCACCAGGTAGTAGCCATTGATGTGGTTTCTTTAGTACTGGGATAATGGTGATCTTCTTAAAACAGGTGGGCACTTCAGATTGTAGTATGGAGAGGTTAAACATGTCAGTGAATACTTCCATCAGCTGGTACACGCAGAATCGGAGTCCTGCATTCTTCACTGAACCAGGATTGATCCCCGAGGTTCATGATATTGAGAGAGTGGGGAACATGCAGGATCATAAGGTTGTGGTTATGGCACAGTACAATTCTGCTACCACTGATCACTCATGGGATGCGCAGTTGAGTTGCTAGGTCTGTTCAAAATCAATCCCATTGAGCACAATGTAGTATCACACAGCATGGAGGGTACCCTCAACATGAGAATGGGACTTGGTCTCCACAGGACTGTGCAATGGCCAACCAATACTGCATGGCCAGACATATCAGAGGATGATGTCAAATATGATTTTCCACCTTGTTGCCTTTTTCACCAGACTAGCAGGGCCTTGTTAGGACTTAGCCAGCCGAATAACTACATAAAATTATAAGAAATAGGAGTTGCAGGACATTGAGCCTCCCCTGTTATTGGACAAGATCAATGCTGATCTATCCCTGGCCTCAACTCCTCTTTCATGTCAGTTCCTCATAACACTTTATTCTGTGACCCTTCAAAAATCTATCTGCATCCTCTATAAATACTTTAGGTGATCTAGCTCCACACCATTTTGGGGTAGGGAATTCCAATCTTTCACAATCTTCTGGGTAAAGAAATTCCTTCAAATCTCAGGTTAAATGAGTGTCCTGTAATTCTGTTATCATGTCCCCAGCTTAATGTTCCTATACTAATTGAAACATCTTCTCAACATCTACCATATCAAGTCCCCTCAGAATCTTCAATGTTCTCACTAGATCATCTCTTTTTCTTTTAAACTCTTATGAACAAAAGCCTAACTAGTTAACCATTTTGATAAATCAACCAGTTCCTTCCAGGAAACAGTCTAATGAATCACTTTTGAATTGCTGCCAATAGCTGTACATCCTGATGAAGGGCTTATGCCCGAAACATCGACTCTCCTGCTGCCTGGTTTGCTATGCCTTTCCAGCAACACACACTCAACTCTGATCTCCAGCATCTGCAGTCCTCGCTTTCTCCATATTAATCCTGATGTGTGTTAACCAATTCTCTGTGTTAACCAATTCTCAATCCAAATATTACCCGACATTCCATGCTCAATCGCTTTTTTTGTGGCATCTTATTAAATGAGTTCTGGAAATCCAAATACACTATACTCTTTGTTCCCCCTTTATCAACTCTGCTTCTTATATCCTCAAAAGAAGTCGAGTCAATTTGTCAAACATGATTTCCCTTTCACAAAGCCACGCTGACTCTATTTGATCACTTTAAAGTTAAAAATCACAACACCAGGTTATCGTCCAACATTTTTAAAATGCTTGGATGCAGGCCATCAAGTCCTGGAGACATGTCTTCCTTCAGTCCAATTAATTAGTCAAATACTTTACCCCTTATGATAGAAATTGTTATAAAATCTTTCCTTCCATTAGTATCTTTCTTACTGTTATCTTTGCGATATTTATAGTGTTCTTCTAATTAATAAAAAAATCTTTTACTAAGGTTTAAATTATCTGCATCTCCCTGTTCCCATTATTAATACCCCAGTTGCAACCTCTCTTTCTTTACACATACCAGTAGAAGTTCTTGGTGGTTTTTGATTTCTTACCAATTTACTTTCATGATCAATTTTCTCTCATTCTGTTAACCTTTCAGTCCAGGGCTGGTTCCTAAAACAAAATTTCAATCCTCTGGCCTACTACTAGTTTTCACTGCTTTGTATATCCCAGATTCTGACTGGATATTCTACTTGCCTACCTCTGTTTACCATGGGTGGTTTTACGAATCAGTACTTTATTTTTGACTGGTATATGTTTATGCTGAACATTATGAAATATCTGTTTAAGCATCTGCAACTGCTTATGCTCTGACTTTTGACTTAGTGCAGTAAGAAATAATCCCTGGTGCAGTCTACTAACTTGAACTTCTACATTGCCATTCCCATCTTATTTGTCCAGTAAATATAAAGAATAAAATGACCTTGTAGTTCCCTTCAATTACGTGTTCTACAATGTGACACTTCACTGGGGCCTAGCCAACTCTCAACAGTGATTTTTCTTTCCCTTGCTCTTCCTTATTTCCACACAAACTGATTCAGCATCTATCACACCAAAATATTTATTCACCATCACTCTGATTTCTTCCTTTATAACAAAGCTACCCTACTTCCTTTTCCTTTTTGCCAAATCTTACGGAATATCAAATACACTGGAGTATTGAGTCCCCAGTCCTGGTCATCCTGCAACAATGTCTACCTACTATCTATCAATTCATAATCATTTATTTCTATTTGTGCCATCACTCATCTATCTTTTTGCAAATGCTGCATGCATTCAGGTAAAGAGCCTAAACTTTTCACTTTTTACCATTATTTTTTCTGGTTCCAATTCCTGTTGCACTCTTCTGCAAATAACTTCTATCCCCTCCCTGTCAAACTTTGAGTATTGTTCCTCACTTCACTATCCTGCACTTCTGCTCTCTCATGTCTTATGATTTTTAAAGATTTTCTTCAGTCAAACACCCTCATCCATTAGTCAGTTTAAAACCCACACTTTAGTCTTGCTGCCAAGTCAATCTTGGTAATGTATATTCAATTCCTTCACCCAGAATACATTGCGCCCTTGCCATTCTCAATGCTTCCTCCAAGATGCTGGTGTTAAAGATGCTGGAACAGCTAGGTAGCTGGGGAAGGGAGAGGAGAAAAGATCAATATTGAAGACTCCAAAACCACACCCTCACAACTGTACACCACTGTGCTGCCATCTTTCCTTGGGCAGGACATACCCTGGAAAGTGGGAGGTGATGCCATCATCTGATTTGATTCCTGGAGTCTGACTATGTCAGGTTATTGCTTGACTAGTCTATGACGCAGCTTCTGATTTTAGCATTAGCTCTCAGATCTTAGTAACTTTGCAGAGTCGAGAGGACTCTGATGCCTAAGTTACAACAAAGCTACCCTACCTACTTTTCTTTTTGCCTATTCTTGCCACTCTCAATGCTTCCTCCAAGTTGTGTTCAAGATGCTGGAACAGCTGGATAGTTGGGGAAGGGAGAAGAGAAAGATCAATGTTGAAGACTCCAAACCCTTTGTTATTTCAGGTGTCCAGGTTGATGCCCAATGGTCCATTCAGTTTTTTTCCTTTTTTGAGGAAGTTGTTACAATTGAATGGCTTGCAAGTCCAGTTTAGAGGGCAGTTAAGAATCAACCAAATTGCTATTTGTCTGGAGTTATACATAGGCCAGACAAGGCAAGGGCAGCAGATTTCCTTCTGTAATGGACATTACTCACAAAATTAAATATATTGCAATGTCAACTGACAATAGTTTCACAGGCATCATTCGACTTATAATTCCAGATTTTAAAAAAATATAAATTCTTTCATCCATCTGCTGTGATAGGATATCAATCTGTTTCCCCAGATCATTACCAGAGTCTCTGGATTACGAGATCAACACGACAGTATCACCTCTCCTAATCTTTGGGGAGGCATGGGAGGTGCTGATCAGATGGGCCTTGGTCACTGATGTCATTATGAGTGTATTTAGTTATGCAGAAAGGAAAACATATATTTATACAGCACTTCATACAACTTGAGGATGTCACAAAGTACTCACAGTCGAAGTACTTCTGAAATCTGATCATTGTGCAGACACAGAAGCCAAATGTGTAAGACCAACAAATATGAAATAAAAACAGTTTTTACAACCAGCAATACCATCTATTCTAATACTTTTCCCCCAATAACTGGAACACTAGTTATTATCACCAACACCACCACCAGTTATTAACTTTAAAAGAAAACCTTGGAAAATATACAATGGCCATTTAAGGTTCAAGAAATGGTTAGATGAAGAATTTAATTTTAAATTTTTAATGCTGGTGTTAAATTTTGGTGATCCACATGACAACCTTAATAGAGGGTATTTTATAATAGGGAAGCAACCAATCAAAAGCACTTGATAAAACTGTAATACAGAGGACAGCTGCCAGGAAACCAACAAACTTAATGACTCAAGAGGTCCTACTCCAATATTCCTAATAGTTGGCAAACTGGATAGATAGAAAATGTTCAAAATCATAAAGGATATGAAAACAAATTGGATATAAATTCAGATGGGTCGATAACTAAATGACAAATTCAAGGTGACTGGCAAAAGAACAAGGGGCAACAAAAGGACTTGTTTTCCTGTTCTTACAAATGCACCGTTTGGAAGGACAGTGGAAGCAAACTCAAACATAATTTTCAAAAGACAAATGCATAATAACTATGCAGTCAATAAATTACTCTGCCAAAGGACTTGTGCGTGAATGACCACCTCCTGTGCTGTATCTCCAAAGGTACATAATAACATCTCTGAACCAGTTGCTTAAAAATATCTATCATTCTATCATCAAAGAGGAATAGTAGTGCAGACCAGAAAGGAAGTGAAACAGCAGCATATATGGTTCTAAACAGTTCAGAACTTCCAAACTTAAAAGTGTCTGAAACAGTTCTTTGCACAATCATGTAAACAGTTCTGATAGAATGAGATATAGATTTATGGTTGGCATTTCTAAAGGTCCATGCATATTTTGAGCAATTAGAAAATAATCTTATTCCTGTTTAACTGGATGTGTTGTGCAATGAACAAGAAAATAAATGCTAAACAGATGTGTTGTGACATTCTATGATCTCCGGAGACTTAGTCCTGTATAAGGACCTCTACTACTCCCACAGCAGTTGGACTTGGTAGACGGTTAGGAATAACTACATACTGAAAGAGCTCTTGTGACACAGTGGTGATTTTCATAACTGAGCCAGGAGGCCTGGGTTCAAGTCCCATCTCTTCCAGAGATAGGCAATAATGTCTCTGAGCAAGTTGTTATTTTTTTTAAAAAGTACACCTAAAGAGTTTCGGTGGTGCAATAGTCACCACCTTCACCTCGCACGCAAGAGGATCTCCGGCTCGAAACAGAGCAGAAACAGCGATGAAAAAGGCTTGGGAACTCATGCATGATGCCAACCACTTCAGCACTGGGATCCTGACTTAAGAGATCAGAAACAAATGTGCGGAGAAGCCAAAGAACGGGTGACTTGAATGGTTTAACAGCTTCTCTCACCACGCATGTTCCTGCCCTGCTGAATCTAGCATTCTTTGTTTTCATTTCAGACTTAACTGTTGGGGGATCTATAACCCTGCAGATACTATACACACACACCCCCTTGCCCATCTAAAAGGAGCTCCGTTCTGTTCTGATACAATCACCACCCCCACCCTTGGCCATCCGCCCACCAACAGATCCCGCCCCCTCCTCTCTCTGATTGGTATAAGCAGTAACCTAGGAAACCAGAGCACCCTGCCATCGGTCCGCCATCTGTCAATCAGACCTCGGGCGTTCCTTCAGCCACAAAATCCCATGCCACGGATATTTCAGGAAACCCGGCACAAGAGCGAGGGGCACGGCGTTACTCACAGGCAGTCGTCGGGGGGCAGCCGGTCCAACACATCGTTCCTGTTCGCTACCACCATCTTCATTGACAGGACACAACAAACCGTACACACAGACGCCCTCGCCGGGCCACGGCCCCACCCCCATCTGCTACGTCACTCGCCACATACATCCGGCGCTGGCCGGAAGTGATGTCCCCCCCCATCACGTCAGGCGATGTGAGTGTCTGCTCCCCCAAAGTCTGACGTAATGTTGTATTTGTGGAGGGAGCAACAAGAGTTGTCTTCGCTCGTCCAGTCACAAACACTTTGTTTCACATCACCAGATTCCATCCTCATTCACCAGACTACTCTTCTTTCCCCATTGTAAGAGAGTAATTTCATTCATCCAAGTCATACAAAGGTTAGGCCGTAGCTGTGGCATGATTTCATTGAATGATTTAACAGATTCAAAGGGCCAAACAGCCTTTTTCTACACCCATCTTCTGAAAGGTGGTATGATTTCAAAATAAAAGTTGGAAACCTTCAACAAGTCTGGTTACATCTGTTTGGAGATGCCGGTGTTGAACTGGAGTGTACAAAGTTAAAAATCAGACAACACCAGTTTATAGTCCAACAGGTTTAATTGGAAGCACTGGCTTTCGGAGCGACGCTCCCTCCGTTGGTTGTGGAGTACACAATTGTAAGACAATTTATAGCAAAAGTTTACAGTGTGATGTAAATGAAATTATACATTAAAAAAATCTTTGAATGTTTGTTAAGTCTTTCACTGTTAGAATTGCTATATTAGTTTCACTTATTTCAAATGTAAATCACAAAACATTTTCTAAAAGTTACATTCTCAGGTTAATCTTAACAATTGGTGTCAGCCCAGACAATGTGTTGAAGGTGTTAGCCACCTGTGTGTTGCTGTCCATGTCACAATGTTTAGACAGATTCTAATTTTTAAAAATGAATTAACAGAATCTTACATGGATTCATGCAGTTTTTGAGCAAACTACGATGTAACTCTGCAAATACAAATTCACCCCACAAACGTATGTGTGTATGTGGGTTTGTGTGTGGGGGGTGGGGGGTTGTGAGTGTCTGTGACAGAGAGTGTATATGTGTGTGTGAGAGTGTAAAGGGGTCTAAATCTGTGAGAGGATGCATGTCTGTGTGTGTATATAGTGCAATGGTGGTCACCTGTAGTGTGACATGAACACAAGGTCCCAGTTGAGGCCCTTCCTATGGGTACCGAATGTAGCTATCAGCCTCTGCTCAGCCACTTTTCACTGCTGCCTGTCCCAAAGTCCGCCTTAGAGGATGGTCACCCGAAGGTCCGAGGTCGAATATCCTGAACTGCTGAAGTGTTTTCCAACTGGGAGGGAACACTCCTGTCTGTTGATTGTTGTGTGGTGCCCATTCATCCGTTGCCCATTCATCCGTTGCCGTAGCCTCTGCTCGGTTTCACCAATGTACCATGCCTCAGGGTATCCTTGCCTACAGCGTATGGGATTGACAACATTGGCTGAGTCACATGTGTATCTGCCACGTACATGGTGGGAGGTGTCCCCATGCGTAATGGTGGTATCCATGTCCACACTCTGACACGTCTTGCAGTGCCTGCCGTGACAGGGTTGTATAAGAGTTGTCCTGAAAGCCGGTGAGTTTGCTATGAACAATGATCTGTTTGAGGTTTGGTGGTTGTTTAAAGGCAAGCAGTGGAGGTGTGGGGAAGGTCTTGGCGAGGTGTTCATCCTCACTGATAACGTTTTCCAGGTCGTGAAGAACATAGCGTAGTTTTTCAGCTCCTTGGAAGTACTGGACAACGAAGGGTACCCTGTCGGTTGCAGCATGTGTCTGTCTCCCAAGGACGTCATTACGGTTCCTTGCTTTGGTATGTTGGAACTGACGGTCAATGAGTTGAGCATCATACCCCGTTCTTATGAGGGCATCCCTGAGTACTTCCAGGTGCCCGTCACGTTCTCCTCATCTGAACAGATCTGGTGTACATGTAGGGCTTGTCCGTAGGGGATGGCTGTCTTAATATGTTTTGGGTGGAAGCTGGAGAAATGTAGCATTGTGAGGTTATCTGTGGGTTTGCGGTAGACTGTGGTGCTGAGGTGCCCATCCTTGATGGAGATGCATGTGTCCAAGAATGAGACAGATAGTAGAGAGTAGTACCAAGAATGAGACAGATAGTAGAGAGTAGATCTATCTCATAGGCTGCAGGCAAGAATACCCTGAGGCATGGTACATTGATGAAATCGAGCAGAGGCTGTGGCAACAGGTGAATGGGCACCACACAACAATCAACAGACAGGAGTGTTCCCTCCCAGTTGAAGAACACTTCAGCAGTCCAGGACATTCGACCTCGGACCTTCGGGTGACCATCCTCCAAGGCGGACTTCAGGACAGGCAGCAGCGAAAAATGGCCGAGCAGATGCTGATAGCTAAGTTCGGTACCCATAGGGATGGTCTCAACCGGGACCTTGGTTCATGTCACACTACAGGTGACTACCATTGCACTATACACACACACAGACACTCCTACAGACACACACACTCCTACACTCACACATGCACCTTCTCACAGTCTTAGACCCCTTTACATGCACACATATACACTCTCTCACAGACACTCACATCTCCCCACCCCACATGCACACATACACATATACATTTGTGGGGTGAATTTGTACTTGCAGCGTTACATTGTACTTTGCTCAAAAACTTCATGAATCCATGTAAGATTCTGTTAATTCATTTTTAATATTAGAATCCGTCTAAACATTATGGCACAGACAGCAGCACAGAGGGGGTTAACAGCTTCAACACATTATCTGGGTTGACACCAATTGTTAAAGTTAACCTGAGAATGTAACTTTTAAAAAAAGTTTTGTGATTTACATATGAAATAAGTGAAACTAACATGGTAATTCTAACAGATGAGAGACTTAACAATCAAGGTATTTTTCAATGTATAATTTCAGTTACATCAAACTGTAAACCTTTGCTATAAATTGTGTTTTACAATTGTGTACTCCACAACCAACTGATGAAGGAGAAGCGCTCTGAAAGCTAGTGTGCTTCCAATTAAACCTGTTGGACTAAAAACTGGGTACATCTATGTTCTATTATCATCTCCTTTTGTCTTCCACTGTTGTCATCTATAACTTTAGTTTCACCGCCTTTCACTTTCTTGGATCATCTCCCTCTCACTGAAACTACTTTTTTTTTAAAGGCTGTCTACATATCTTAACATTTTTAAATTTGATGAAGGTGCAGAAAACATTTATAAGGCTGTTGCCGAACTCAGAGAGTTTGAGCTACATGTAGATGCTGAATTGTTTGGGGCTTTTTTTCTCTGCAGTATCAGAGACTGCGGGATGATCCAGGGTAGGGGAGTCCAAAACTAGAGGGCACAGATTTAAGTTGAGAGGGGAGAGATTTAAAAGGGACCTGAGGGACAGCTTTTCCAGAGGGTGGTGCAAGTATAGAATGAGCTGCCAGAGGAAGTGGTGGAGGCTGGTACAATTACAACATTTAAAAGATATCTGAATGGGTACATGAATAGGAAATGATGGAGGGATATACTGGCAAATGGGACTAGTTTAATTTAGGATATCGTGTCAGTATGGAAAAGTTAGACCGCAGGGTCTGTTTCCATGTTGTATCATTCAATGATCTATGAAAGGTTATTAACTTGAAATGTTAATCCCATTTCTGTCTCCCACTTACTACCAGACCTGCTATGTATTTCCAGCATTTTCTGTTTTAATTTGCTCAGGCAATTGTCAACCAAATTGGGGTTGAACGGTGGCTCAACGGTTAGCACTTTAGCCTCACAGCACCATGGACCCAGGTTTGATTCCAGCCTCGGGTTACTGTCTGTGTGGAGTTTGCACATTCTCCCTGTGTCTGTGTGGGTTTCCTCCCACAGTCCAAAGTTATGCTTGTTAGGTGGATTGGCCATGCTGAATTGCCCATAGTGTTAGGTGCATTCGTCAGAGGGAAATGGGTCTAGGTGGGTTACTCTTCAGAGGGTCGGTGTAGACTTGTTGGGCTGAAGGGCCTGTTTCCACCCTGTAGGGAATCTAATCTAATTAAAGGTAATGGTTAAGGCAGTGATTTATGAGGAAGATTGAGACAAATTGGGAACGTATTTAATTAAGTGAATAGGTTGTAAAAAATGCCATACAAAAGATTACGTTAATAAAGACAGATTTACTCGTTTTCATTTGCATCCTACTGTGCTGTTGGTAGGAGGTGGAGATATTTGTCAGTGGCATTGCAGTTAGTAATTTTCTGATGTCAGCTATCCATTCGGAGTAAGACCTGTGCCAGTACTCTCAGGCTGATTTGGCCCATGGTCCAAAGATAGGGAAGTGAATATTAAAAGGAAAATTTCATCAAAGGTATATTTCAAAAAGCTGATTAGACTGCCATTTGCTTGCCAATCAGATATGTCTTCGTTAATATTGTAGCTCAACTTCACTTTTTAAAAAATGTATGGTATGAACCATTCTGGGTTGGAATGCTTATGTTTTGGTTATAACTTTTTTCATTGACTGATGTATATATTCAGTTTCGCTGTATATACAAGTACCATGTTAGTCATGTGTGTATAACTTCCTATGTAAGTTGTCACTGTTTTCAAAATTGCCTCTACTGCCCTTTCAAATGGACTTGTTTAAAAGTCTTCTGAACTGGAAGGATAAAAATGTTACTTTTCTATAAGATTTAAACTTTCAGGGTTTGTCTTTAAAATTGATTGCCCCTTTCTGGTGCTGAAAAGGCAGGTTTCTACTCGCCCACATTTGCATTTATTGACATCTTAATTGAAGATGGCCACAAGAATGGAAAATGTTCCACTGATGGAACTGGATTCTCTCATGTCACTTAATTGACATATTTACTGTTGAAATTAGAAGAATGTAAATGAATGTTTTGCCTCAAGCATATCATTTTATGACAATGTTCTCCCTAAGCATTGCAGAAAACCAAAAGTTCTTGCAATGCCTTTTTAATTTACTGCGTCTGCACATCCACGTCACATTTAAAAAGATTAAAAGGCCCTGCACATTTGGAACAAACTGTTCATGTACAACATGCACTACAAAAATATTTGGAGGATATGTTATTCCAGGGGGTTGGAAATACGAAGTGAAGTGATGCCTTAATTTGTACGAAGCTTTGGTCAGACTCCATCAAGGGTATTGCATTCATATTTGAGTACCAGTCTCTCAGGAATGATATTATATTTGGAAGGGATAGACTGGAGATTAATCAGAATGATGTCATTATAAAAAGCTGCACTTACTTTTATTCCCTTGTGTTTAGAAGGTTGATTGGCAGTTAAAGTAATAAAAGGGTTACAAATATAATTTATAGTTATAGAGAATTCAGAACATAAGGGCTTTTTCTTAAAATTAGGAGTGAATTCTGGAAACTTTTACTCCAAGTGTAATGCAAGCCTTGAACTCACTCCTCTAAAAGACTATTGTTTTTTGGGTCCATTCCATCTGAAGGTAGAACTGAAATTGACAGATTTAGTTATTGTGGATATATTCACCGAGCTGGGAATTTGGATTACAGAGTTTCTCAGTGCTGTGGAATCTAGAATCCCTACAGTATGGAAGCAGGACATTTGGCCCAACAAGTCCACACCAACCCTCTGAAGGGTAACCCATCCAGACCCATTCCCCTACTATCCACATTTACCCCTGACTAATGCACCTAACCTACTCATCCCTGAACACTGTGGGCAATTTAGCATGGGCAGTTCACCTGACCTGGACATCTTTGGCCTGCGGGAGGAAACTTAAGCACCCAGAGGAAACCCATGCAGACACAGGGTGAATGTGCAACCTCCACACAGACAGTCCTGAAGGCTGGAATTGAACCCGGATCCCTGGCATTGTGAGGCAGCAGTGATAACCAATGGACCATATGCCACCTCTTGTGAAGTGCTGCTGTACTGTGCAGTTGGAACTTATTTGGTTTCGTTCCCACTTCTTCTGGTTGCTGGTTCCAGTTGTTTGTTGCAGTGCTTGGTATATTGGGTCTAGGTCAATGTGTTTATTTATGGAGTCAGTGTATGAGTGCCATGCTTCTAGGAATTCTCTGGCTGTCCTCTATTTGGCATGTCCTATTATTGTTGTGTTGTCCCAGTTGAATTTGTGGTCCTTGTCATCTGTGTGTATAGATACTAGTGGCATTTAGTGGCTGGTTGATGTTTATGAATACAGATCGCTAGTTATCTGTTTGCCTATATTGTGTTTCATGCAATCTCTGCATGGAATCTTGCACAACACATTTGTCCTGCACATGGTAGGTGTTGGGTCTTTTGTTGTGGTGAGTTGTTGACTGAGCCTGGTTGTTGGTTTATGTGCTGTCATAAATCCAAGTGGTCAGAGGATTCTGGCTGTCAGTTCTGAGACATTTCTTACACAAGGTAGAGTGGTTAGTGTGTTGAGTTGTGGCATGTCTTCATTGTGTTGTTTGTCTGCCAGGCATCTGCGGATGAAGTTGCAGGGATATCTGTTCTTGGCAAGGAGTTGTAGAGGTGTTATTCTTCTTCTCAGATCAGGAGTGCTGCAGCGAGTTGTAGCCCTCTTGAACAGGGTCCTAATGCCGCATGTAAGACAAAAAGGACCACAAATTCGACTCGGTCAACAGCAATAATAGGACAAGCCAAACAGAGGACAGCCAGAGAATTCCTAGAAGCATGGCACTCATCTACAGACTCCATCAATAAACACGTTGACTGACACCCAATATACCAACCACTGCAATGAACAACTGGAAAGGGCAGAAGCAGCGGGAAAAAAACTAATAAATTCCAACCGACATAGTACAGCAATGCTTCACAGAAGGTTCCACAGCACTGAAGATGCCACCTAGAAAGGGGACCAAACGTCTGCACTCCAAATTCCAGCGAACTTCCTCACGCCAACTGCAAATGGCAACCAAGCTACAAACCTTGACACAAACATTGAGAGATTTAATTGTTGGGTAAGGTATCAATGAAAGTTAAAAAAAAAGGGAGGCCAATTAAGCTGTGGAACAGAACTGCAGATTAGTCTGAATGGTGTAACAGTCTTACCAGGTCCTGTCCTCATGGTCAGATTACAGAAACTCAGAACTATCAAGAAAAAGAAGATCAAGTCAAGTTTAACTTGTAAGAGTATTTAACCTGTATGATGAAACGATCACCTTTATCAGATCAGATACAACTTTGCAGAAGTTTCTGATTTTTGCTAACATTAATATGAAGGATCCCAGTACTGATACTGAAGAAGTCATGTTGAAGAATGCATTAGTGATGTTAAGAAGATCAGGACTAATAGTAAGAAAAACAGCACTGATTTTCTTCGCAATGATTAACGTTTTGCAAGCTCCTTTATTTTAAAATGTTAAAATCAGAAACAAAAATATTCAGCTTTTATTAATCACCTAGTATAGCTCTCCTGAAGTAGGTTTCTTCTGAATAGGATGGGAAAGCTTGGAGGGGAATAGTAGAGCAACTCTATTCGATTAGGGACCTTTCAAAATTTGCTGAAATTCTTCTGCTGACCTTTATATCCCCAAGAGTTAAAAAATAAATCTATTTTATTTCTCAGTAAGACTGTTCTGAAACTGAAACTTCAAAGACTGTGTAAATAAATATAAAACTGCACATGTCACAAGCTTTGTATGTGTATCATATGCTTATCATAGACATTCAAGAACATACATGCAGTGCAGCTTCTGAGGGTTTTAGTGATGCATCTGGCTTTAAACAGCAGGTGTTGGTAGAAGCCCTTTCATACAGAGAGCTTTGCTGGAATTTGTCTGTCACTTGGTGTTTGAACCTGAGTTGAGGTTTCCTTAAAAGAATATTGTTTTTGTGACCTTTTGTCTGCAAATGTACAGACAGAGAATTGGATAAGGATCAGTTCTGTTGTGGGAACTATGATGCATTGTTGAGGTGATGTATGCACTGCCTATTCAGCTCCATGGTTGTAGCTTGTAGCCTGGTGCTAAACACCTTCTGGAAATTTGTCTACTTGAATGGGTCTGTACTTCTTAAAGAGGTGGTGCAATCAACCATAGGTGTTGGGACCCGTCGATATGTATTGCTAATATGGAAGAAAGAAAAGCAATGAAACAGCATGTCAACGGTAATGCACATTGGTAAGGCAAACAAATCAAGGGATTACACGATGAATGGTAGGGCCCTGAAAAGTACTTCAGAGAGATCTTGGTGTGCATATTCACCGACCGCTGAATGTGGTAGGGTAGATAAGTTGGTTAAGAAGGTGGAACCTTTCAGAGAACACCTCTGGGACACCTGGACCAACCAACCCAACCACCCTGTGGCTCAACACTTCAACTCCCCCTCCCACTCCACCAAGGACATGCAGGTCCTTGGACTCCTCCATTGCCAGACCATAGCAACACGATGGTTGGAGGAAGAACGCCTCATCTTCCGCCTAGGAACCCTCCAACCACAAGGGGTGAACTCAGATTTCTCCAGTTTCCTCATTTCCCCTCCCCCCAACCTTGTCTCAGTCAAATCCCTCGAACTCAGCACCGCCTTCCTAACCTGCAATCTTCTTCCTGACCTCTCCGCCCCCACCCCCACTCCGGCCTATCACCCTCACCTTGACCTCCTTCCACCTATCGCATTTCCAACGCCCCTCCCCCAAGTCCCTCCTCCCTACCTTTTATCTTAGCCTGCTGGACACACTTTCCTCATTCCTGAAGAAGGGCTCATGCCTGAAACGTCGATTCTCCTGCTCCTTGGATGCTGCCTGACCTGCTGCGCTTTTCCAGCAACACATTTTCAGCATTTAAAGTGGTACTTTGGAGGAAGTTGTTAGACCTAACTGTCTGCCTCACTTCTGTGCTTAATGCCAGTGCTTGTGGTTCCTTCAATAGGGAGCATGCCATGTCTAAAGTTATGTTTGAGACCTTCTCAACCAGTGGGTAACACAGCTGATGGATAGCATCATCTCCCACTACAACAAAATTTTAATTAAAACTTAAAAGTTTCCTTTAAGAATTTGATTTTTCTGTTAGAGTGATACTTTCAGTGGCTGTTATGTGTAAATAAATGTCAGACTGAGTAAAGATTTAACTCAATTTATATCCTTTACAACTGACTTTCTAGTTTATTTCTCAGAGTGCCAACCTGCTGTTAAATGATAAATGACCTCACACAAATGAAGCTCAGTGAGCACATCTACAAATGTCATTTCCTGCTCAATCAAGCTCCCCAGCTTATCACTCAACCATTAGCAATCTCTCGCAATCACAACGTACACTTAATGTTCATATGCTCAAATCTCTGCACTTACCTCAGCTACAAGCCTCATACAAAATCGAATCATAGAATCCCTACAATGTGGAAGCAGGCCATTTGGTCCATCGAGTCCAAAGATGTGCAGGTTAGGTAGATTGACCATGCTAAATTGCCCACAGTGTCTAAATGGATTAGCCACAGGAAATGCATCATAACAGAGATATGGTAAGGGTATGGTTCTGGATGGATGCTCTTTCCAGGATCGGTGTGGACCCAATGGGCCGAATGATCTGCTTTCACACTGTAGATATTCTCAGAGCCCACACAGACATGGAGTAGGAGACAGTAAGGACTGCAAATGTTGGGAGTCAGAGTCAATAGATGTGAAGCTGAAAGAGTGCAGCAGGTTATATAGCATCCAAGGAGCAGGAAAGTCAATGTTTTGGGCTGAAACCGTCGCTGGGACTGGGGGAGGGGAGCCCAGAAACAATCAGAGGAGGGGGTGGGGCTACAGGAAGGTAGGTGGAATGGTGATAGGTGGATGTAAGTAGGGGATTATTGTGATTGGTCAGTGGGAAGGGTAGAGCAGGTAAGTGAGTAGGAAGATGGACAAGTTAAAACAGGTCAGAGAGGTGAGGAGGGGTGGGGTTAGACACTGGAGAAGTTTGAGGAGGAGGGATTTTTAAGCTGGTGAAGTTGACATTAAGGCCACTGGGCTTTAAGCCTCCCAGGCGAAATAAAACGTGTTGTCCCTTCTGTTTCTGTTTGGCCTCACCCTGATAGTGGAGAAGACCAAGGATGGACATAGGATTGGGAAAGGGAGTTGGAGAGTGTATTAAAGTGAATGGCAACCGTTACCAACCCAACTTTCTAGTCTTAAAGTATAGCTGATGTCCCTGCTGTTGCCTCCTCAACCAGCCAGCCTAGACTGCTATCATCCATGCTTGAGTAAGAATATTTCAGTTTTATATGTATTCTTGGAAGTTTTGGATAAAGTTGACTTTGCATTTGTTTTTGTTCCTGCTTCCAACTCAGTGATCATATGTAACAGAGGGATGGCACGGTGGGGAATTGTGGAGCAATGATGACATAATGCTGTTCCTATTCCTTGTCATGACGTCTGTACTGAAAGCCTTATGACAAGAGTTGTGCCTTCATGTTGTCTGGCTTGTGTAGGATATAGCAACCCACAACCATTCCTAGAATGTTTGGAGACACTGGCAAGTAACTCCTTGCAGTCCAGAATCATTATTTGAAAATACTGATTGTTTTACAGTGTCCCTGATCACAACATAGTTCATTTTCAATCATCAATGTTTATGCACATGTGGTCAGGAGATTGAGGGGACTTCTGAACAAGGGCGTCACCAGTCACCTTCTAGTTCAAGTTAAAAAGGCTAGAATGGCCGACTTGCGCAGGATAAGAGCATCGTGGCTACTACCATGGTAGATTGCATTAACCAATATGCATAGTTACATACCGACTGCTTGTTATGTGGATGGAATCGTTTGTGGTCCCAGTACATGCCCATGTTGAGATCTGACACTCACAGAGCCACAAGTGTTTCTTCAGTGGTTTCCCTGCACCATTGAAAAGCCAATAACCTTCGCAAAGCAATGTTCTCACTCCTGATTCTATCTGTGCACAACCTCTCCCTTTTGGATTGCAAGCCAAGAGTGGCTGCTAGTACCACTTCCTTTGGACTGTAACAACCTGTGAGAGCCTCCCAATAAATTGATGCACTCTAGTTCCATGAAAAGGAAGTTGTGATAAAGTTATATAATATTATTTGGAAATTGGGTTCTAAATTATGGTAAATAGGTCATCAACACTTTGAATTCTCCTTTACAAATGGTTCATTTCTAGTGATGAAATCATTGTCATTTTTTGATTTTCAATTTATAAACTTTAATTGGACAGGCTTCAGAGAAATAGAGGACAAATATTGTTAGTTCAGGCAAATTATCTCTCTGACAGTGTTGAGGTCTCACTCACTCTATTTGAGCAGCTTGTATTTTTTTGCAAAGCCAAAATTTTTCTTGCATTCAAGCTAGAGATATAGAGTCACAGTAATAGACATGGAAATAGATAGACATGAAATAGACCCTTCCGTCCAACTCATCCATGCCAACCAGATATCCTAAACTAATCTAGTCCCATTTGCCAGCACTTGGCCCATATCTCTCTAAACCCTTCCTATTCATATACCCCTCCAGATGCCTTTTAAATGATGTAATTGTACCAGCATCCATCACTTCCTCTGGCAGCTCATTCCATACACACACCACCCTCTGTGTGAAAAAGTTGCTCCTTAGGTCTCTTTTATATCTTTCCCCTCTCACTCTAAACCTATGCCCTCTAGTTCTGGACTCTGCCACCCAGGGAAAAGACCTTGTCTATTTTTCCTATTCATGCCCCTCATGATTTTATAAACCTCTATGATGTCACCCCTCAGCCTCCAATGCTCCAGGGAAAACAGCCCCAGCTTATTCAGCCTCTCCCTATAGTTTAGTCCTCCAAGTGGCAACATCCTTGTAAATCTTTTCTGAATCCTTTCAAGTTTCACAACATCCTTCTGATAGGAAGGAGACGTGAACTGCATGTAATATTCCAAGAGTGGCCTAACCAATGTCCTGTACAGCCGCAACATGACCTCACAACTCTTATATTCAATGCTCTGACCAATAAAGGAAAGCATACCAGACACCTTATTCACTATCCTATCTACCTGTGACTCTAAAGGAACTATGAACCTGCACTCAAAGGTCTCTTTGCTCAGCAACACTCTCTAGGACCTTACCATTAAGTGTATAAGTCCTGCTAAGATTTGATTTCCCAAAATGCAGTATCTCACATTTATCTGAATTAATCTCCATCTGTCACTTCTTGGCCCACTGGCCCATCTGATCAAGATCCTGTTATAATCTGAGGTAACCTTCTTTGCTACCCACTACACTCCAATTTTATTGTCATCTGCAAACTTACTAAAATATACCTCCTATGTTCATATCCAAATCATTTATATAAATGATGAAATGTAGTGCATCCAGCACCGAACTTTGTGACACACCCCTGGTCACAGGCTTCCAATCTGAAAAGCAACTCTGCACCATCACCCCCTGACATCTCCCACTGAGACAGTTCTGTATCCAAATGGTTAATTTTTCCTGTATTCCATGAGATCTAACTTTGCTAACTCCAGTCTCCCATGAGGAACGTTGTCGAATACCTTGCTGAAGTGTATATAGGTCACTTGGAGCGGCAGTTAGAGGCAATGAGAAATTTACAAGAGTTAGGGGGTGTGATGGATGGCAGTTATAGAAGGGAGAAAAGCCGCAGATACAATCAGGTAGTTGGGTTAACTCCAGGAAAGGTAGGAGGGGCAGGCAGGTAGTGCAGGAGTCTTTTGTGGTTATCCCTATTTCAAACAAGTATGCTGCTTTGGAAAATGTAAGGGGTGATGGACTCTCAAGGAAATGTAGCACAACAGCCAAGTTTCTGGTATCGAGATAGGCTGTAATGTAATGAGGGGTACGTCAGGTTCCAAACAATTGATTGTGATGGGGGATTCTCTAGTCAGAGGCACAAACAGATGTTTCTGCGCCCAGCAGAGAAACATCAGAATGGTGTGCTGCCTCCCTGGTGCCAGGATCAAGGCTGTCTCAGAGAGAGTGCAAACTGTTCTCAAAGGGGAGAGGGGCCAGCAGGAGGTCATTGTACATGTTGGAACTAACGACATAGGAAGGGAAAAGGATGAGGTTCTGAGGGGAGAATATAGAAAGTTAGGCAGGAATTTAAAAAGGAGATCCTAGAGGATAGTAATATCTGGATTACTCCCGGTGCTATGAGCTAGTGAGGGTAGGAATAGGAGGATAGAACAGGATGAATATGTGGCTGAGGAGCCGGTGCAGGGGAGAAGGATTCACAATTTTGGATAACTGGAATCTCTCCTGGGGTAGAAGTGACCTGTACAAGATATAAATTCAGTGAATAATTTGGTAAGTTAACACTTCAAATAATGCACCTTCATTATGTCATACAACAAAAGGGAAGTAAAGATAGAAAATCTAGAAATACTCTCCATTTTTTTGGAGAGGGAAACAAGAGTTGATGGGCAAGTCTTTTGGCCCCCACTGGGGCTGAGAACAAAAGCAGACAGGTGCTCAGTTTAGACTCCCCACCTGTCATGCCGGTTCTCCAGTTTCACCCCGCCTCTAAGCTTTGTTTCAACAGAGCTGGATTAGGCAATAACAAGGTTCCCACCCACATGGGACAGCAGCTTTTAAGGCCACAGGGCTTTTTCAGTTTTCTGACTCCATTGAATTTAGCATTAGTCATCTCCCTTCACACAGTAGCTGGAATACTAGGGAAAAGATTGAGATTTACTTACTGACATCAAATCCCAGTGAGCTTATTGAATTTACCATCTATCACTATCCATGAGCTACATTTGAGAATTACAATCCAAAAGGGAGGGAAAATCATTGCTTGTTCCCTGCAGTTTTTATTAGAATCAATTGTAAAACATCATTGATTGTGATATTTGCAGACCTCTTATGACTGAGATCCAAGAACAAAAAATGTGATATAGATCACAACAACAACTTATGTTTAAGTTTTGGAGGGGGTGGGGGCCTGATTTACGTACATTGGACTTACGAATGCTTATACTTACAAATGTGATCTTCTACTGGGATATAATTCTAAAGATCCAACATATGAGCACCTTCTTTACTTAAAAAATACTCCTTTATATTGTCCTGCATTGGGTTCCAACTTGCATACAAAATGACTTGTGAAAGGTCTCCAGACCAGACCCTGTTTGCATTCCAAAGACTGCCTGTAGTCAAATATCTGAAGATGCCTCACATGGATTATGATTGGACCACAAGCCATATAAGGTGATATCAGAGCAGATGGTCAAAAACCTGATTGAAGAGGTAGACTTTCAGGATCGTCTTTAAGGAAACAGAAGCCAAACAACAAAAGGCCATTAGTGTTGGAATAATTAGAAGCAGAGATGAGTGATTTTTGAGAAGATTTATAGCTCAGGTTGAAAGACATATCAGAAATGACTTCCAGACAACTCAGACCACTTGGCATCATGGTAGCCCACAAACGTACTAACACGCTTAAACAGCAGCTAATGAAACTAAAGGATCCATTAGATACTACCAGCAAATCTAATGTCAGTTACAAGATACCATGCAAGAACTGTAAAAACATTACATTGCACAAACAAGCAGAAAACTTGCCACCAGGATATACGAACACCAACTAGCCACCAAAAGACATGACCCACTATCACTAGTTTCCACACATACAGACAAAGAAGGACACCACTTTGACTGTGACAATACATCCTAGGACAGATGAAACAAAGACACACATGAGAATTCTTAGAGGCATGGCATTCTAACCAGAAGTCCATCAATAGACACATCAATGTAGATCCTATCTATCTTCCCTTGAAAAAAAAAGAACCGGAAATGACCACCCACCTTCAGACACCAAGCCTATAACTAGAGAGGTGGGACATACCACCAGCGCTTCACCAGAGGCTCTCACTGATAATGTTATCTAGTATTGTGACGAAACGTCTGAAAACAAATCTTCCAGCTCAGCGAGCTAACTTACATACAGAAGCAGAGATGACCAAAGGACAGAACTAGATGAATGTACTTAGCTGCAGGTAAGTCAGGGAAGGAAACAGCTGAGCAAAGTTAGACCCTAATCAGGAACTGGGTTGAGTTTGAGAAAAAAGTCCCAAGAATGATGTCACAGGAAAGTCATGAGTTGATTAGTTGTTGGACAGTTTCTGTTTGAATTTAGGTTTAGATTGAGGAGTGTTTAAAGTATTAGAAGTAAGATATGATCTTTAGTTTGTACAGTATTTAATTTTCTTTAATCAAGAGGAAATACATGTATAGAAAATAATTTAAGGTAAGTCATGATGGGGCAACTCAGCCAAATGAAATGGTTCTCCAGTGTGACATAGGAAGTGTCACAGCTTCAGCTACTCTAAATATGCTGTTTGCACCTGGACTAGCCAGAGTCACTGTGGAGCCTGAGATCTTTATGGATAACATGTACAATGAGACGATCACACTGCAGGTAAATAGTGCACAGGCAGAAAAGAAATGAGTGATCACCAAACCGAGTAAATACACCAGGTAGGTAATACACCAGGTAAGTAGTGCAGGAGTTCCCCAGGTCCACTTCCCTCTCTAATGAACTTTCTGTTTTGCAGGGGAATGCAGCAAGAGCCAAGTCTGTCATACCATGAGTGGATTAGCTGGAATAGAGTGTTAAAAAAGAACAGGAAAAAAGATTCTAAGGGGAAAAGAGAGAAGCTTAGGTGGCAATAGTTAAAACATTGAGTTGGTATGCAGGTTCCCTGGTGCCAGCGTCCAGGATATCGCTGAGTGGCTTTAGGACATTCTGAAGTGGTGGTGAGCAGCCAGAGATTGTAGTCCATGTCAATACCAATAATACAGATGAAAAAAATGGTCCTGAAGCAAAATGTAGGAAGCTAAGGAATAAATTTAAAAGCAGGACTTCAAAGGTAATAATCCCAGTATTACTCCCTTAACCACATGCTCGTGAGGGCTGGAATAGGAGAATAGATGTATGTGTGACTCAGAGATAGTATAGGGAGGGATTTAAATTCCTGAGGCAACGGACCATTTCTGAGGAAAATGGGGCCTTTACAAATTAAACAGGTTGCACCCCAGGTGGACTGGAGCCAAACTCCTCACAGGGGCATTGGAGTGTCAGTGGGATGAATACCTGAACAGCAAGACAAAAGAAAGAGAAGTAAAGGTAGAACTGAAAGATAAGAAAGAAAAAGGTGAAAGCAGGAGAAACCAGGACAAGTAGAAAATTGGATCATGGTACAAAAATAATGCAAAAACATAAAGAAGAATTGAAGATTTTATGTTTGCATTGAGCACTCACAATAAAGTAGGCTAGGTAACGACAGACAGACACACACACACACCCCTACAGACACACACTCACGCGGACTCTCTCTCATACCCTCATACTACACTTCCACACACACCCTCTCACAGACTTATACCCCTTTATGCTCACACTCCCTCTCCTGCCTCTCTAACCCTACCCTCTCCACTCTCCTCTACCTTACCCACTCTCCTCCTCTGAGCTACACACCCTTCCCTCCCTCCCTACTCCTTTGCCCACCCTTCCCTCTTTCTGCCTCTCTTTGAGGCAGGTACGCTAAAGAGGAGGAAACGTTCAGTATGTTTAAAGCACATAATATCAAGTCTCGTTATTGTTGAGTTCTCAAATTTATTATTCAAAAGGAAATTATTTGGCTAAGTGTATCACCTTCACCTTCTTTGTCTTCAAGTCTTTCTTCCAGGATCCCATTCACTATGACTACAGCTGCAGCTCCATTAATCTGATTGGCTGAATGAATGAGGATTGCCTTTGAGCTACCTCAACAATTGCTTTGAACCAAATCTCTCCTTTCATCTCAATCTTTGGTCTTCGCACTGCGGGTGGAAACATTAGCACCTGGAGGAAACTCACACCAACATGGGGAGAATGTGCAAACTCCACACAGACCGTTGCCCAAGGTTGCAATTGAAATTGGCTCCCTGATACCATGAGGTAGCAATGCTAACCACTGAGTTACTGTGCTGTGCACAATTTTCCAGAAACAATCAAACAAATTAAGTCCTGACTTTAAAACAAAATTGCTGAGGCAACTTTCCATGCCCCAAGACATTGCTCTCATTTTTAGATCCTGGTGTACTTTTACTTCTTCCAATCTGAATCATATTTCACTTTCAGAATTCTCTGCTCCTTTAACTCAGTGTTATAATTCAATTCTTATTTCTTTTGATCTATCATTGAAGGTTAAGTTTTCAGCCACTGCTTTGAGAGTTCCCTTCTAAAATATCCTTGCCTACTGCTGCTCTTTCTGCCTTCAAAAAACGATCTCAAAAAACTAATGTCTTTAACCATGCATTTTGTCTTTCTCAAGTTCAATCATAGATCTCTTAATGTCAACTGGCAGTGACAAATTAGTAAGTTCTGTACCAAAGGATCACACTGTTTCTGCCTCCCACTCTGTTCATTTCAGTGCATTCCTCTTGCACTAAATGTAATTTAACAGTGATTCTATTTTTAAAGGGGTTCCATGCACAAGGTATTTTTCAGATGAGTCATAAAGAAGCAGCAACAAAGTTTGAAAAGATCAAAAATCGTTCAAACGTGTTGACTTTAAAGGTCAGATTTGCAGATTTAATTAAGGCTGAGTACGTTGGAGCTGTGTGGCTCTTCAGGCCTCAGATTCTATGAACAGTGGACTACTCACTCTCAGTATTTTACAGGTTCCTGTAGTTAAGCATGCTTCTATTACAAATACAAATAAAGTTCAAGGAGAAAAATAATGAGGTAATGCGGACACAGCTAGGATCGTAAAAATATGGAAGGTAGACAAGGTGAATCAATAAGTAGTGTCTGGCGGCGCCTATCTCAGATTTTAAAAGCCTGTAGATTGCGCGTCGAAAGAAATGCCAGATGGTGAGGTGATCCCCAGTTTTGAAATCTAGAATAGAATGAGTTCCAATGGGAGACAATGGGATGAGTCTTGATTTCAAAACCGTGAGGATGTGGGGAGGACAAAGTATCTGAAGCTTAAGAGAAGTAGGAAAGACAGTTTCAGCAGAGTATTTACCATTGTGGTATTAATGGGGAGAAGGTAGGAGAATGGGTTGGGGAAACATATCAGCTATGATGAAATAGCAGAGCAGACCTGATGGATCTAATGGCCTAATTCTGCTCCTATACCTTAAGGAATTAGCATGGGCATGACATGCATACTGGAAAAGTCCAGCATAAGCTGACTATGACATCTGTGAACATCAAATGCTAATTTGACATCTCACCTGCCATTTTGACCTCATCAGTCAAGTTAGTGTACTCTTAAGTGTACTCAACAGTGCTATCCCAGTGCTAAACTGTGGCTGGTGGGTAGGTGCTGACTTTCACTATGAGAGACTTTAAATACTTACTCCAGTTGACTTGGAGATCCCAGACCCAGCTGGGATGTCCTGCATGGTGCTGCTGATCAAGAACTCACAGAGAGCAATGCCAACCCACAGGGCCTGGCTCCAGCAGGACTATCAAACCTTACACCGTGTCCTGGACCCCACATGAAATGTTGCCACTCATATGTTTTTCCACCTAGATGTACAGGTTATTCTGCTATAACAGGAAAACAGTGTTCCTCTGCAACTTCACACTATAGATAAGTGCGCTATGGCAAACCGTTATAGAAAATTGCACGGTAGAAGATCGCTAATAGAAAATCACTATACTGGTGCAGTAGATAGTTTGCATTATCCAAACAATTCCCACAATTCGTCAACTGCATTATAGCCAATTCACGCTGATGAATCAGGTGTTATAGCAGAACAACCTGTATGTTCTTTTGGTACTATCTATGCTTCTAAGTTTTACCATTCAATATATAGAATATTTCACAAGACCCTGTTACATGTAAGTTTATTCATTTAACTTGGAGAAAATCTCTGCATTTAAACGTTAGATTTCGTAATCTTTCTACATTATTGCCATTGACTAAATTTATTTCCAACTCAAGGTGATCATGCTAAATGGTTTTGTCATTGGATTTGGCACCCAGGCCCTGATTTTGAAATTGTTCAGTTAACTCATTATTGTCAAATTACATTAGTGTAGGCTTTTTCACAAGATGTCAAAACATAAAAGTATAGGCGTTAAAGCAAGGTGACATAATTTAATTGTTCACTTGATATTGTTATGACAAACAACTTGGATCACTTGGTAATATTATGTAGAAGCCATACAATATAACCATGTAAATATGATAAATATCTAGGGATAGCTAAGGTTAAAACTGTCTATGTTTTTCTAGGTTTTTTTGAAAGCACAGTCTAGGTGTTACCTCAAAACATATGAAGGCAAGATGACAGATATGTTATCAGGTATATTGCCTTGCAAGAGAGATGGAGCTGGGTCAGTGCATCTCCAATATTGTTTGGGTGATTATCCTAGTATAGTTGAATAGCTGACAGTTGGTGGAAGCTGTGAGATATGTGTGCACATTCCAGCTACACTAAATGTGAGGGTGTGTTAGAGTATATGACTGTGAGGAATGAGTCATTGTTGTCAAAGATTTGTGATAGGTAAGTAGAGGGGATTTGGTGAATGAAGCAGTGTGGTGGAGTCAGTAGAATACAACATATGAGGTTACCTTACTGATCGTGACCATATGAGACTGTTACTGCATCAACACTGATACTGCATCAACATCATCTGGGGCGGCATGGTGGCTCAGTGGTTAGCACTGCTGCCTCAGAAAACAAGAGACCTGGGTTTGATTCCAGCCTCAGACAACTGTCTGTGTGGAATTTGCACATTCTCCTCGTGTCTGTGTGGGTTTCCACCAGGTGCTCCAGTTTCCTCCCACAGTCCAAAGATGTGCAGGTTAGGTATATTGGCCATGCTAAAATTGCCCATAGTCTGTAGAGATGTGCAGGCTAGGTGGATTAGCCATGGGAAATGCAGGGTTACAAGGATAAGGTAGAGGACGTGGGATGCTCGTCAGAGGATCAGTGTGGACTCCACTGAATGGCCTACTTACACACTGTAGGGACTCTATGGTCAAGGCTAGACTATTTACACTGCTACAGCTGCCTGTTCCCACTGCCTTCTTAGCACTTGAGCAGAGGGACTCTTAGCTCCTGAGGCAATAGAATCTCTTTTTTTCTCATTGTTTCTCTGAGAAACTCAGGACCAGCTTTCTGGTCTGTTGCTTGATACCTGCAGCTTTCTCCCAGACTTAGTGATTGAAAGGCCACTAATAAACCAAAGGCAAGTCCTATATCACAGTAATTCATTGTGTGTGAATCATATTTTGAAGTTTCAGATAAAGCACTTCTTTTCATTTAAAAATATATTCCACTAATCTTAACACACTTGTTTAGAACTTTAACAGCATGTAGTACCAAGCCTGCTGGGCATGTACAGTACTTCAAAATAGAACCACCTTTGATGTCACTTTCCAGATGGAAGCATATCAATGATGAGACACTGCACATCAGACGATAATATTCTTTTATATATAACTAAGGGAGAACCTGAATATAAACAAGCCTCACAGAATATTATAACTTGAAGATGACTTAATCTGTATTGTTGCTAAATTCTAATGTTTAAAAAATGGGGCAGGTACATTTTTTGGGAGGCGGATTCTAAGGTTGAGCTAACTACAGTTCCAAGTTCACCTTACCTACTCAGTTCCACAGCTCATTTATTTGGCATCCACACAATGTCTGGCAGCTCCTAGTAAACAGCCTCAGTGAAGTTAAAGAAGCCCTGCATTTATTGATTTTAATATTTTCTCTTGAAGCTCCTGAAGGCAAGGATTTTTGATGTCGAGCGAGTTCAATCTCATTAGAGAAGATTGCAATCCAATGAGTCTCTTACTGGCATTAGCCAATAACCACTAATTTAGATCTCCCACTGGAAAGTACCTTCACCAGAAGGAGGAGCAGCGCTCCAAAAGCCTGTGGTTTCAAATAAACCCGTTGAAATATAACCTGGTGTCGTGTGACTTCTGACCTTGTCCACCCCAGTTCAACACTGGCGCCTCCACATCAAAGAAGGTGTGGGAAAATGACATTGAGATAAAAGGTCGACCAAGATCTAGGAAAATGGTTGAGCAGGCATTAGTGGCTGAATGGCTGATACCTGCTCTTATTCCCTATGTTCCTATATTCCCAGATGCTGTATGTAGTAAACTGTTATCAAGGGGTAAAACACATGAGGCACATACTGAAAGTGTATAGTATAATTAATTGGTCCTAATTTTGTTACTACTTTATTAGAGATTTTATTTTTGAGAATATAGAATAAGATACTGTTCATGCCAATGTAAGGGTAGTGCTGTGCAGGTTGGAAATTGCATTATGCACACGCAGATAGAATTGTTGATTCAGTGGGTGGCTCAATTAAATAGGTCAAGGTTTCTTCTGAGCACCTCTGGTTTTATAGGCTGAAAAAAATGTTTCCATGGTAACATTTCTGAGTCTTTACCAGTATCATGATGTAGCCTCAGTTATGAGCTGTGTAGTCTCAGTTCTTCTCCTGCATCTAATACAAATGGAAGGAAATGGTGTGGACATGCAGCAGGATTCTAATGGAGTAGTTCAGAATCTGACTGGACAGAATTTAATGTCCACTCCTGGAGGTTGGGAGGTCATTTAATTAGGCAGGAGAGTGGCAAGTATAAACTCCAACACCTTCCCACCTCTGCACCAATTAATTCTCAGAAAGGAAGATTTGTGGATTACCTCCCTGAAATTTAAGGACCCTATTCCATTTAGAGGCTTCCCGAGTTCTGTTGTTAAAAGGCACAGTGTATCTAATCAAAAACATTTGGATGATGGGGACCTACTGACAGCTACTCCTCTGTCCTGGTTGCTGACATGCCTCCTACCCTGTAACCTCTCAATTACCCCTCATTGCACCTTCACTCACTTGTGGCCCAAGCACCTCAGTGATCCTAACCTCTTTCTGGGTGCATTTCCAGCAGCCACGACTTCTTCCTTGAAGGCGGTACCAGAAATGGGCAGTTCCTGGCCAACTCATAGATGGAGTGATTTCCACTTCCAGGTCCTTAATCCTGGAGAACACCTTTGACTAGCCATTACAGTTCCAATGAGGCATTTAATAATGGTAGCCTTCCTGAAAGAAGGTGACATCGGATTCTCATCAGCTCTTCAATTACTGGGTGAGAAGTCAATTGCCTGCAATAAATACTGCTTCCTAGATATGAATCAGAGCTATTAAAAAGTTTGTTCTGTTATTACCCTTATAGATATGTATATTTTCAATTTGATTCTGCTCTTTCCTCCCACCAGAGTGGAAAAGCTGACAAGAAAATCCTAGAATTCTTCTTTTCAAAAGATTTAGTTGCTACAATGAAGGGTGTGTACGGTCTTTTTAATGTCCTTCTAACACTAGCTACCTGACAAAGGAGCAGCGATCCAAACGTTTGTTCTGTACTTCCAAATGAACCTGTTGGACTATTGGGTGTTGTGTGATTTTTAACTTTGTCCACCCCAGCTCAACACTGACACCTCCATGTCATTTCTGTTGTTGGACAGTTGCAGAACTTGGTATTCAAAGTTTTTTTTAAAAAAGCTTCACACCATAAACAGAACTTTGATAAGCGCAAAAGTTGAACTAAGTGTTTATAAATGTTACATTGTTTGTCATATGTTGCTTGCATATTTTGCTTGCTTCCATATCTCCGAACTGTTATTTCAGATTGAAGAATATGAGTTAGTTACCTTCCATCATCAGAACTGCAATGGTTTTTGAAAATAACTCATTGGATGCAGAAAAGTTTCAAATCACTGAAGGAACAGGAGATGTTACAGGAAGGAGTGTTAAACTTACCTTACCCATTGTGATGCAATGACAAAGTTAATCATGGCCCTGCTGATTTACTGAAAGCCACTTGCTGTCAAATTACTGGTTATGAAAACGCAAAATAATGAAAACAAATTCAACAACTGTTTTGACACAGTAGTGCATAATAAATAAGAATATTTTCTTGTTTTAGTTCAAATTATCTACATGCAAAGTGCATTTTTGATTGTCTAATTGCAGAGAACAACACATTAATTCTTATGAACTTCAGGCATAATGCATTGGAAGGTTTTTAAATATAAATTCTCAGAACTACTAACGTACATCTTTACTGTTTAAATTATATATTGTAATTACAACTAAATAACATGAATCATCCTCAGTAACTTGAAGTCATTCAGCTGAAAGTTGGCGATGGAGCCCATAATTGAGGGCAAAGTTAATTGCCGCTGGAAAAGCATGAACTAATAAATAACAATCAGCATGGATTTGCTAAAGTTAGTAAAAATAGGAAGTAGTGGAAATGTGCCTTGACGATGAGTACTTTCACCACTTTTTATTTCAGATTTCCAGTATCTACTGTATTTTTCTGTTATCTTGATTGTTAAAAGATTAATAATATCATGAAGTTGAGATTGTGTTCATTTGATTTCCAAAGTGTTCAGTTAAATGTCATATAATAAATGTGTTAGTATATTGAAGTTATAGGGTGGGTTCAAAATTAACGAGGTAACAAAACAGAGGGCTGTGGTGAAGAACTATTTGTCAGATTGGACAGTAATGGACATTTGTAACCTCTATGGTTGGTATTGTGGTAACAACTCTTTTTGATGTATCAATGGCCTGAACCTAGATAGAAGTGCAGGTGTTCAGCCAGTTCGCTCGCATGAAATTCAAAATAAGTAGTGAGCATTTAATCTTTTATCATTCACGGATGAGGGCATCACTGATGCAGCCAGCATTTATTGCCCATCCCTAATTGCCTAGAGGGCAGTTAAGAGTCAACCACCTTGTGTGTGGATTCACATATAGGCCAGACCAGGTAAGATTGGCAGTTTTCATCTCTAAAGGACATTAGTGAACAAAATGTGTTTTTTCAACCATCAACAATGGATTCATGGTCATCGTTAGACCCTTAATTCCAGATTTTTAAAATTGAACTGAAATTCCAGCACCTGCAGAACGTTAACTGGATTAATAGTCCAGCAATAATACGTTTAGGCCATCCCCTCCTCATGCAAAAAAAATTTTAAAAATAATTCACATCCTGGTTGAGATCAACTACAGGTCTGTCTCTTCGCCCTGCCTCTGAATGTAGAAACAATGGCAAAAAATCTGAGATGTAAGCTGTCAGAAAAAGTGGCTCATATTAAAATAGCAGCAAACAATAAGCCAAGGATGTGTCTTTGGCAGAGCGCACGTACTTTTCCTTAATTGTAAGTGTGGAACATAACTTCAAAGTTTACAGGTAACATAATATTTGAAGATTGAGTAAAACCATCTGGAGCATCGTAACAAGCCTCTGGATGACATTGCCAGTTGCAATCCAGTTGCAATGAAGTGATATAATTTTGAAGGAAGAATGAGATGCAATACCAAGTTAATGGTGTAATTTTAAAGAAGAATCAGAAACAGAAAGAACTTGATGTTCAGAGAGGCAAGTTAGTAAGGGTAGAGAGACAAGTTGATTCGGTTGTTAAAAATATCATTGTTTGGGAGACTTTATGCATAGAGGCTTGAGGCAGAATCTTATAGGTGTCTGAGTGACATGGTGTCCCTTAAAAAAAAACCAACACAACTCACAGCCAAAAAAGTAAGATTCAACCCAGAAAATTATAAAAGTAGGGAATTATGTTTAACGGTTACAATTCCTTGGTTTGGCTCCAGCTAGAATATTGTGGTTAATATGTGGACTTGAGGATGGATGTCAAGAGCGTTGAGGAAGGGTAAAGGAGATCAGCTGGAATGATATGATGTGGAGGTGCTGGTGTTGGACTGGGGTAGGCAAGGTTAAAGATCACACAACACCAGGTTATAGTCCAACAGGTTTATTTGGAAGTACAAGTTTTCGGAGTATAGCTTAAGGTTTTATACGAAAAGTTGACATTTCCACTCAGATAATGCATTGAAGGTGTGAGGTTAGAGTCTGTCTGAATCCCAAGCTTGAGTCAGACTGGTTTTATTTTCAAAGTGGGAACATATAAAATGTCACACGGACTGACTGCCTACAGATTGTGTGCTTTTTCAACAAACTAGTGTGTACTTGCAAATACAAATCTTCAAATGCAAATTCACCCCACAGAATTATGTGTGTGTGTGTGCATGTGTTGTGTGTGGGAGAGGGGGAGTGAGTGTGTGTGTACATGCTTGATAGAGTGTGTGCACAACTGTGATAGAGTATATGCCTGTGAGAGGGTGTGTGGGTGAATGAGAGAGGGTCTGTGTGAGTGTGATTGTGTGCAAGAGTGTGTGTGCCTGTGTGTTTGCATGTAAGTGTGTATGTGAGAGTGTATAGTGTAGTGGGGGCACCTGTAGTGTGTCACGAACCCAAGATCCGGTTTGAGGCTGTCCTCATGGGTACCAAATTTCTGGGATTTACATATTAATCAATCGAAACATCCATCCGCATTCTAAGTGATTAAAGACTTAACAGCAATCTAGGTTTGTTCAATATATTGCATCAGTTGTATGACACTTGGATCTTTTATTATGAATTGTGTGTCCTATGATCCTGTTCCACTAACTACCTAATGAAGGAGCATGTTATGTGATTTTTAGAATGATATGGGATGAGGAACTTCAGTTCGGTGGAGGGACCAGAGAAGATGAGATTGTACTTTTCACAGCACAGATGGGTAAGGAGAAATTTAAAATATGTTCATATTTGTAGAGGATTCAGATATAAGTTGATTTGTAAAAAAGCCAGGTGGGGATTGTGATTTTTAAAAAATGATATAGGACATTGTCATGATCTGGAATTTACTATTTTCCAAAGAGAATTGGATGAATACTTGAGGAGCAAATATTAGCTGTTCTGATTCAAGAGCAGGTTAGTGGAGTTAATTGGATAGCTCTTTCAAAGACACAGACATGATGGAACATGATTCAATGATATGAAATTCACTGTAAACATCTGCCATGCATAAGAAAATCAGATTTGCTTTTTGGACAAAGCCATATAAATAAGTAAAACCTAGTTAAACATTAAAAGTTCCCTGTTAAAAATTTTCAGCCCTCTGCTTACATGCTCAGATATCAACGTTACATTGTAAAGATCCAGTTCCTATGATTACCAACCAGCAACAGAGGGGGGAAAGGTATTTCTAGCACTTTCTTTAAAAGTCATTTTCATTTCAGAGTTCTTTTTAAACTGGTTTCAAATTCTTAAAATGTGTTTCTGGCATTTGAAAACATTGGTGTGAAGTTTGGTTCAATAATAGTAGGGTCAATGAATACTTTTAAAGCTGCAATATGGCATCCATGGTTAAACCAAAGCCTCCAGACACTATTTCCATGCAGATGTAAAGTTATGCGCAGTGAGCACAGTACACATTCTCACATGAGAATTCCTAGAAGCATGGCATTCCAACCAGAACTCTATCAACAAACACATTGACTTGAATCCCATTTACCACCCCCTGAGAAAAATAACAGGAAATGACATCACCACAGGAAATGACATCACCAACCCAAGGAACCCTAAACAGATAAATAGAAAATGGGCATATCACCAGTGCTTCATCCAGAGGCTCACTGATGAAATTAACTGGTATGGTGACGAAATGTTTGAAAACAAACAGGAAGCAAACCTACATCCACAGTGAGCAACCACTGAAATTATGCAGAGCAGGTAGATCGTAATTTTAATTAGAATCCAACTTTAAGTTAATGCTAGCATTGCCACTTTCGAGCTCAATTCCACTCACCCAGCCCCATACCCTCCATAAACTCATGGAACTGATTAAGATAGAGAATGGGTCTGCTGGCAGTGTGAATTCAAAGAATCAAGAACATGTAGAGGGTAATTTCCGATTTATTTTTTCTCTTTATTGCTACAAATTTGCCCATTTTTGCCATTGCTCTAGGTACCAAAATTGAAAAATAATACATAGGACAGGTCCTGAACTATTGTTGTTTCCTAAGTTTTGTACAAACCAGTTGCTCCCAGACTTGGTTGCAGTAGTAGGCTTTCCTCTTGGAATAGAGCATGACCTGAATAATGAAGAAACCAGGCAGTGCAGGACAAGGCATTTAGAAGAGGAAGGAGAAGGAGCGGTGGGCTCTTGTAGGAACATCCGTCTGGCTAGGATGTCCAGGGAACAATTCTCTTAGCTGAAACTCAGTGAAGAACTATGTTTGAACATTTACACTGCATCATACAGATTCTCACTAAATTTATCCAATTGCTGTTGCCACAACTGTGAAGATAACTATGGCTTCTTCAAGAATGTGGAGGGGGAAGGGGGCTGAGAGATAAATAGAGGGGTGGGTGTGGGGCTGGGGGAGAAGGTAGGTGGGATGACAATAGGTGGCTGCAGGTAGGAGATGATTGTGATAAGTCAGTGGGGAGGGTGGACCGGATAGGAGGGAAGGGCAATGGACAGTTAGGTCATGTCAAGATGGTGTCGCTGAGTTGGAGGGTTGGATCTTGGATGAGGTGGGGGATGGGGAAATTTGGAAACCAGTGAGGTAAAAGTTGATGCCATGTTGCTGTAGGCATCAACATTGACTTCACTAGTTTCCAAATCTCCCCATCCCCACCTCATCCTAGATCCAACCCTTCAACTCGGCACCGCCTTCCTGATATGTCCTACCTGTCCATTATCCTCCCCACTGACTTATCACAGTCACCTCTTACCAGCAGCCACCTATTGCCATCCCACCTACCTTCCCCCCAGCCCCACACCCATCCCACTATTATTCTCTCAGCCCCTCCACATTCCTGATGAAGGGCTTATGCCTGAACCGTCGACTCTCCTGTTCCTCAGATGCTGCCTGACCTACTTTTCCAGTGCCACACTTTTCAATGCTGACTCTCCAGCATCTGCAGTCCTCACTTTCTCCTTCTTCCAGACTGGACCTGGAGATATTTGCAACTTCTCTCTGTTTGCTGTTCCTACTTACAATGAAAGTTATTAAGGCGTTCCATTCATAGAAAACAAACTTGATTTCAATTTATCTTAGATAGAAGCTAAGAAGATGGAGCAAGAATGAGGGTTTTCTGGATGACATATATCTCTGTATCATTTAGGAGACAAGTGAACCAGTGGTATTTGAATGATCATTGGTAGTATCATGGTCACTTTCCCCACTACTGCATTTTTACTTCTATTTCTGATGAAAGGCCACTGATATCAAATATTAACTCTCTTTCTCTCTCTCCACAGATGCTGCCTGACCTCCTGAGGTTCCTGATAAATTATGTTCTTATTCTATGCTTTTGAAACTAAATTAAAATTCTCAAGCTGCTGATGAGTCATTCAGAAATATCACACTCAGAGTTGTTACAATGCAGTAAGATGCCATTTGGCCCATGGCATTAGGTAGCCTTTTTCCTCGTATGGTGATGGCTAGCATGAGGGGACATAGCTTCAAACTGAGGAGTGATAAATATAGGACAGATGTCAGAGGTAGGTTCATTACTCAGAGAGTAGTAAGTGTGTGGAATGCACTGCCTCCAACAGTAGTAGTCTTGCCAACTTTAAGGGCATTTAAATGGTCATTGGATAGGCATATGGACGAGAATGGAATAGTGTAGGTTCGATGGGCTTCAGATTGGTTTTACAGGTCAGTGCAACATTGAGGGCCGAAGGGCCTGTATTGCGCTGTAATGTTCTATGTTCTATGTTCTATGTTCTATGTGGTGCAATATGCCATAGATTGCATGTACATTGCTCGACATGCACCACCTCTCAACTCTGCCATCCACCTAAAATTGATCCCACTCCATCAATAGCAAAGCAACATTCAAGCCAATGCACAGAATCTGGCAGCAAGCATGATTTTGTGATTGCCTAAAATGCCAGCTGCACTTTAGATATCATGTCAAACCAAAGGTAGCAACTAGGTGACATGAGCATTCTCAAGGATTCCAATTTGTAACCATTGTGTAATTGTGCAGCATCACAAACAACGAAAGACGTACTGCTATAAGAAATTTGACTAATCAGATTATTGGTATTCTGAAGCAACAATAAAACTCCAAATTGCTGTGAAAAAGCCTTGCAGTATCTGCTGTTGGCTGCATAACATTGCCATCGAAAGACCAAGTCTTCTCTCCAGGTATCAGATGAGGAGCTGAGAAACAGAAACACATGAAGGAAGAGAGGTAGCAACCTTTCTCCTATGCTGTCCTTGAAGATCCTATTTAAATGCAATGCGAGTTACTTTAACAACAATTCCCATTCGCCAATCATCCCATCCTCCTTAACAGATCTCTGAAGTTGATCTTTACTTTGTTCTTTTGGCCAAAATATGAAAATAAAAGCCACCCAAAAACTTATATTCTGGATCAAATTATTAGTAATGCATTGCCACATTGCCTGCAATTATCAACTACAGGTCATTCTGCTCTAACGTGACAGTTGTGTTCCTCTGCAACCTCGCACTATAGAAAATCACACTGAAGATCGCTAATAGAAAATCGCTTTACCTGTTCACTACAAAGTTCGCACTATCCAAACAACATCCACAATTCATCAATTGCGTTATAGCCAATTTGGGCTAATGAAACACGTTTATAGCAGAACAACCTGGCTGTGTCCCATATGTCTTTGCTTGTTTGTAGCTTCAAGATTAGGGCTTGATAGCCTATGGTTCTGGAGCTGCATGTAACTCTTAACATGACATTTATAACTCCCAATGTTTTCCAGTTGGATCACATTATGAAAAAGAACCTAAAAACATTAAGTTAAGAAAATGACAAGTCAAAGAACTAGAGTGCAATTCAAGTAATTGAATTATTCATTTGTGCTTAGTCAAAAATGTAATTTCTTTGCTGACAGGCTTCAAAAGTAGCACTAGATCAACTTTTACAATTGATCACGGTGAAAAACAAAGTTATTTTAATGTGCATATACTTATGATTTTCAAGAAAGGATTCTCATAGAAAGTGAAATCCTGATAAGTTAAATTCAGGTAATGTGAAACACTTGTGGCCATTTCTACTGACAGAATAGAAAATCCAATACAAAGATGCCAATGATAAACTGAAGCCCAGATTGGTAATTCAGGATGATACAAACTTGGCACACTTAACATATGGTTATGCTAACCAATTGGAATAGAGTAGGGCAAATTCACAAGCAAGTCAGCAGCAATGGCTGCAAAATCATTTATCTCATATACTGAATATGTATGCATCAAAAGATTTTTGTGATTCACCCCTTATTGCAAACTTACTGTAATGAAAGCAGGAAGTGCTGGAGAAACCAAGCAGGTCTGGAAGCATCTGTGGAGAGAAAAACAGAACTGATGTTTTGAGTCCAGTTCCCCTTCACCATAACTGAAAGTAGCTGGGATAAGGTAGTATTTATGTTTATGATGGAGGTGGGGAGTGTAGTGATGGTATTGGGGTTTGGGGAGAGCATAGGAGTGAGTAGAATAAGTAGAGATTATGCCCAGAGAGTGACGAAGAAAAGAGCTCACAAAAGGATTGCTAAATAATAAGCAGAGTGAGATAAATGTTGAATGGGCGCTAACTGGAAACAAAAACAAAAATTTCTGGAAAAGCTCAGATGCTAACTGGAAATGTGAATAGGTGAAAATGGGCTGGCTGTACAGAAGGCAATCCATACAGAACAGGAGCTGGGAGTGTGGGGTGGGTAAAGAATATGGAAGAAGGTGTTCATGTTCTGTTAAACTCAATATTGAAATCTCAGGGCTGTAAAATACTTCAGCGGAAGATGAGGTATTGTTCCTCCAGCTTGCTTTGAGCCTTGCTGGAGCATTACAGCAGGCCTGAGAACATGGTAATATGTAGAAGTAGCAGGCAACTAGAAGTTCAGAGGTCATTTTTATGACAGCTTGGATGTGTTCCATAAAGTGGTAGCCCAGATTTGTTTTGTCTTCCCAAAAAAGGGAAATGCATATTGTGAGTAGCAAATCATATAGATTAAGTTGAATAAAGTGCAAGTAAACCTGCTTCACCTGGAGAGTGTTTTTGGGACCTTGGATGTTGAAGAGGGAGGAGGTGCCGTGGGGTTGTGAGGATGTGTTGGAAGCAGAAGAGAAGTGGACTGGAGTGTCCTAGAGGGAAAGGACCCTCATCTCAGGTCAGGAGAGAGGTTGAGAAGGAATTGCCCTTCATGGTAAACTCAACTAGTGTGGGAATTGAACCCATGCTATTGGCAAGACTCTACATTGCAAACTAGAGCTTGACATAATCAGAACAGACATGACAGAGACAGAGAAACTGGGATATTGGAATGCAGCCTTACAGAATGGAGCCTCACAGGGTGTGGGCATGAATAGTCAATATAACTTTGAGAGACAGTGAGTTTGAAATGGTTATCAGTGGCCAGCCAATCCCCAGAAATGGAAAGAGAGTCCTCAGGGAAGGGAAAATAGATGGGCCAAGTGAAGGTGAGGGAAATTGGAAGCAAAATTGATACATTTTTCCACTTCCAAATGAGAGAAGGAAGTAACACCAATTATGTCACCGATTTATCAAAGAAAGGGTTGAGGAAATGCATCTGAGTAGGATTGGTACAAGGAATGTTCCACATACCCTGCAAAGAGATGGGCATAACTGGGGCTATGCAGGTAGCCATAATGTACACCTTTGACCTGAAAAAAAGCGAGAGGAGTTAATGAAGTTGTTCAAAGTGAGGACAAGATTAGCCAGGCGGAGGACGATGGTGATGGGGGCAGTTCATGCCTTCTTTCAAGGAAATAATAGAGAACCCTGAGACTATCCTGATGGGGATGGTCATGTTTGTCACAGGTCCATGGTGAAGATGAGGCAGCTGGTGTGAGCAAACTAGAAATTTTGAAACCGACATTAGTATCTAATTCATAATTGTTCGCAAAGCCCAAACTTTTTCCCAAAGGTCTTCACCAAGAAGTGAACAAAAACATCCTATTATGACCCTCCAGAAATAACGAAAATTGAGCAGAGGGCAAGTTTAAAATTTGGGTCACATCGAGATTAAACTCTGCAACTAAATTAATACTTTTTACCTATTCCTGGGATGTAGAAACTGGATTTTGCTTGAACTATGTACAGAATGGAAATTAAATGAAATTTAGTATTAACTGCAGACATTCCTATAAACATCAGTGATAAGTTAAATGAATTGACTTTTTACAACATATTATGTTTACTGCCTTAGGTTCCTTAAATTTTTGGTTCTTTTTTACACTTGTACTCTGCAATTATTTTTCAATTTGTAATTCTCAATAGGTTTTATCTTAGGTTATTTTTAAAAGCAAAGTTTTTCAGGTAAAAAGACTCTCAAGCCCCTCTGCTAGGCAATGCCATTCCAATGGTTGCAGCATGATTCATGGATGACAACGTACTTCTGGTGGAGGGAGATTGGAAAAGATTTTAGCAAATGAGATTCAGCAACTCTGGACCTAAAAGGTGTGGCTTTAGACTGCACCATTTTGATATGGACAGCAACAAGCTGGGTTAGCTTACTGACAGTCAACAGCAAGAACACCGATTGTCTGTGGGATAAATACTACCATTAGAAAATAAGAGGAAAGGTTTATTTTCTATTATGCCGGCATCATTGACACGCAAAAATCCTTGCACTCTTGTGGTGGACAGGCTACTGCAGTATTGTGACACGCTGTAACTCTTGATAGTCTTAGTCTGAGATGTATGTCAGAAGTCTGAGTTTCGCCTGCAGCAGCCAAAGTCTGGATGTTTCTGCTTCTGCTGCATTAGTAGTTAAGATATTGACTATTATGGGTGTGTTCAGAAGTGTGCTAACCACTTGCATACTGGAAAGGATGAGCTCCAAGTTCTGCCCAAATTCCTGTGCTAAGTTGGTGCTGACTTATCCATGCTTCTTGACATTGAGGATTCTAAAGTGTCAAGCATTTTACAGTGTACACCTGTTAGCATTCTTCTGTAGTCTGTCTCATCAAAGGGCTCAGTACTCTGCATGGAACTTGCATGTGAACCTGTGGTTTGGTGAGTTGGTACTCATTCTATCCATTGCTCCATTCTCTGGCTACAGCAGTGCCCAGTTGCTTAGCACATGTTGATCCTGCCACTAATCTGTCCTTTATAATACTTGCTGCATCATTTGAACCGGTTAATGTGAATGTAAAAAGGAGTGACAGTGCCAGGTCTTCTTCTTCACTCTCTTCTTGATGTTTTCTACTGCAGGACTAGGTTGCACTACTTGGTATCTAAGAGGAAAAAGGCACAGGGTAATGTTGCAATGAGGCAAGGGGTAATGGGATGTAGGAATGAGGTTAAAGAATAAGAATACAGTGAACTTCAATGATTTCAGTCTTGCTGCTAGTCTTGACCTCAGCAATGAAGTTCTGATCATTTCTAGCACTCTCCTCCACTGGGACTCAATTCCTCTGTTGCCTTTGGTTGTACATCAACTTGTTTAGATGAGAGAAAAATGTGCCAATGCATACTATGTTTTTTGTCAAGTGCTTGGATAGTCGAAAGTGTGCAGAAACGGTGAGATGTGGATATGAGGCTTGCAACAATGCTATGTCATGAGGGTGAGGTGAAGAACTGTATATGAATATAAGAGTGAGTCCTGATTGATAGAAATTGCTGGCAGTGATTTGAGATTGGTAGTGCATTCATAGGATATCACATTTAAAGATGCAACCTCTTGTATAAGTCATCATACTTCTGTGGCACTGCATCCCATTCCCGGTATAGACCTCCAAGACTTTTCTTTCATTATCATGAATCTTGAGAGCCTCTTGATGACATGCATGAACTTCTTTACTCATATTCACCCCTCAACCAAGATCTCAACTGCATTGTCAAAAAGTCTGGGTGTCTATTTTGTTCCATGTTCAGCCATTTTACTAATTTTCCAAGTCCTCAAATACCTAGCATCTGCCTCAGTTCTAAAGCAGCTTTTATTTAACTAGCTTTAAGAGGCATTTGCAGCTAAAGGCTTTGGACTGCCTGCTGATTTTGTGGTAATTCAAAGCATATTTAGCATTGGCTGCACACAGTAATCATATACGTAAGCAGCAGTAGGAGATGGCCTACATTATCAATTAGGTATGAGTTAAGTGCAATGCAATCCACACGTTCGTTTTCAGGCATTATCTGGTTTAGCACCCAACTCTCAGAGTTAGTTCCAAACCTCTGGATTGCTAGTTGATTCACATATCCACAACATTGTCAACAACTGAAATTTTCTGTGAGAATGCCATTGTTACCATTTCATCCAATTTTCCCAATTTATGGGCACTTCAAATCAGCTGGACTTTTAGATAATTGATTTTGGTTTGTAACTACTTAAAAGGAATGAACTTTTTGTGGCTATATCATATGATTAATACAATGCTCACAATAAATCTTACGAATAGGAGAGTGCGGATAATAACTGAGGAAAGGGGAAGGCAACAATAACTCACTATAAATCACCAGCTTCCCTTGTTTGGACCAGATTGATAAAATAACGATTAGCAAGTTGAACAAATACATTACTGTGTTGTGTAGCATTAAGCCTTTGAGATTTGAGGTCCTATGCATTTTTCTTGACCTGTGCTGAGTTGGCTTTTCTCAGCAGGTGGCCATTGAGTGCTACAACAGGATACACTGTCCACAAATATAAGGGGGAACATGAGATAAAGTTCCAGGTCTTAGTCATTTTCTAATGATATTTAATGATATATTGGCATCAGTAGGGATGCAATTCAGCTTTCTGGTGAGGTAACACGTGGCAAAATAGTCTGCCAATCCTCATTGCTTTGATTAACACAATAATCACTGGGATACTGTGGAGGTGATTACCAAGACGCACTGAATATAGAGTCGTAGAATCATAGAGTCATTTAGTATAGAAATAGACCCTCGTTCCTATACTCTTGTAATTTCATACAAAGGTTTTATTAAACCACAATGTCTGACTGTGTCAAGGGTATTATCCAGTTTTAAGCTATTAACACTTTCTGATGATCCAAAACATAAACAGTAAAGACAAACCAAACAGAACATGAAAAGTTATTTAATTTAATTTATTTGCTAACCTTTTCTTTTAACCAATATGTCTTTCTTTAGAGCAGCAAAGGATTAAGTTCTTGACAGTGAGAATCCCAGACAACTCATGAAACCTCTTTCAGTACAAAATAATTACCATCTAAAAGTACAACTAAAATTAGCAAGGACAACATAATGGAATTCAACGTTTCAACTGAAAATTATAGAGGACATGCATCAAGTTCAAATCAAAAATCATTTTGCATTATGTACCTGTTCCAGTCTGCTGAAAATGATGGAAATTTCTAAGAAAATTATAGCTTGAAAATAATTATGAAAGAAAATGTTATGTTTTATTATGCTGTTTTAACTACTAACTCAGTACAGACTGATTTTGCACAAAGATCTGAAAGAGTGGAAAGCTGAAAGTGGTATTCAATTCTTATCCTGCTTAAAACCCAACTCAAAATATATTTCAATGCAAAATCCAGCTGCTCAAAGGTAATTTTCTATTCTGTGTTTAGCCCATAGCTAAGCTGCCTATAATTGATTCTGACAATGCATTTTATCCATTGCTAACTTCTGTCTCCTGAAAACAATGGCTTGTTGCTGGTTTCATGAGAGCTGAGCCGTTCTAGTTGCTTTACCAGACACCTGTCATTCCACATGAAGCTTGACAATGAATGTTAGCTGTCTAGATTAGAGTGGTGCTGGAAAAGCACTGCAGATCTTGCAGCGACCGAGGAGCAGGAAAATCGATATTTCAGGCAAAAACCCTTCATCAGGAAGGGCTTTTGCCCGAAACATCGATTTTCCTGCTCCTCGGATGCTGCCTGACCTGCTGTGCTTTTCCAGTACCACTCTACTCTAGACTCTGATCTCCAGCATCTGCAGTCCTCACTTTCGAACATGCAATGTTGCAGACTCAGATGCAATAATAAAACATAAGTTTGTTATATAAAAGGAAGACAGAACAAAATTAACTATTTACATAAATCAACTTCAGCATTAAATGTACACAAGGACTCTGACCCCACAGGTCTTTGTGGCAAGGAGTTACAAAGACTCTCAATCTTCTGAGAAAAATAAATTCTTCTGCATTTCAGTTTTAAATTGGCCCCTTTGTTCTGAGACTCTTCTCTCTATTCCTCTCAGTATTTACCCTGTCAAGCCCTTTAAGAATCCTATATGTTTCAATAGACCACCTCTCATTCTTCTAAACTCCAATGAGTAGAACCCCAATCAGTTTCGAAACAAAAACAAATAATTGCTAGAAAAATTCAGCAGATCTGGCTGTATCTTGGAGAGAAATCAGAGTTAATGGTTTGGGTCCAGTAACTGTTCTTCAGATCTTCAGTCACTGGACTGAATGAAGTAATGTAGGTGTAAATATAAAATTGATGCTACTAGGTTAAGTGAATGGGCAAAACTGTGGCAAATGGATTTGCAAAATATCAAGTGTGAGGTCATTCACTTTGGATCCAAAAAAGAAAGAATAGTATGCTTTTTAAATTGTGAAACACGAGGAACAGTGGAGGTCCAAAGAGACATGATGGTTCAGGTGCATAAAGCATTAAAATTTCATGAGCATATACAAAATACAATCAATTTGGCTAACAAAATTCTAGCCCTTATGCACAGCAATAGAATACAAGGGTAGAAGTCCTGTTTCAGGTATACCAAGCCTGAGTTAGACCTGGAATATTGTGAACAGTTCCAGGCATTAGTTCTCAAAAGTACATATTGGTTTCGGATTCAGTGCAGCATAGATTTACCAGAATGATGCCCAGATTTCAATTATGAGGACGGATTGATAAAATGGGTTATATTTCCTGGAATTTAGAAAATTAAGGGAGATCCAACATGGTGAATAAAGAGAAATGTTTCCATTGGGTTGGGAAATCTAGGATTAAGAGTCATATTTTAAAAAATAGAGTCAGACTTTTCAGGAGTGAAATTAGGAAACACACCTATACACAAAGGGTGGTTAACGATTGGAGCTTTTCTGTAAATTACTAGAGATGCTCGATAAATTGTTTAATTTAAAAATAGAAATGGATAGATTTTTGCTAGCTCTTGTTAGCCAGAAGTATTGAGGAGTATCTGGCAAAGGCAGATAAGTCATTGATAAACCATGAACCTGTTATATGGCAGACTCAAGCAGCTAAAGAATCAATTTATCAGATTATTTTCTTTCCTTTTAATCTTTATTCCATTCCCTTTTAAAAAACAGCCAGATTATCTCAATAGTGATTTACAGAGAAGCACTCTGTAACTCTGAGTTCATAATTTTTTTTATTCTTCTGGTGGAAGTCACCAGCTCCAACTGTTTGTACTCACCAAAAAGTCTGACTTTTATGGCCCTTTATTGGCTAATGAGAGGTGGCTCAGTAGTTGCACTCCTTACCTCTCGGCCTGAAGCTCTTGGTTTCATTCCCATTCTGGGTCTTATTGGCCATTGGAAGAGAATTTGTGATTTGATTCAGTAGATAGATAACTTGAGAATCCTTCTGCCATGTTCCAAAGGTGGTCCCCGAAAGGATAAAATAGTGTGTTAAGATAAACTTAAAGAAAGGTTACTCATCTCTTGATGCTATTCAAACTGAATACATTGCTGCTGCTTGCAGCTCTGCAGAGAACATTTATTCCCATAATCAATCCTCTCAGTCCTCCTGCACCAAACCTAACCATCCCCCAGCCTCCCTAACCCTACCCTCACTTCCTATTTCTCCACAAATCTTAAGGTATACAATTCTAGGGACTCCTTTCAACTCACCAAACTCCCCCACTGAGTCTAGACCTTCTTTGATTTCCAAGATACCACAAAGAATTTCCAAGTGACATCACATTCAACTCAATTAAAAACCACAGGGGTGGGACTGGGGTATTATACAATAGGAGAAAGTCATAAAGATATTGAGGAAGAGGCCTTAAAGGGATTGAACATAAGGATTAGAGTTTTAGATTAAAAGCATTGGTGGACCGGGTGATCCAATGTATGTCAGTGAGAACGTTAACTGAGGACAATAAAAAATAGCAAGCGAATGGAATTTGTACAACATAATATATGAACACCAGAGATTTGAATGAGTTGGATTTGCATAATGTGGAGGGTGAACTTTGACTAAGACAACATCTGCAAAGATCAATTTTGTCACTAAACTAGTATACCACGTCAAAATTAATATCAGCAAAGCTACTTAATTATCAAACTTGAGTGAATGTGATGTAGCTCACGGGGTCTGCTTCACCAAGTAATTGTAAAATGTCATTATTATTCATTGTTCCAGACAGTCACACCTCTCATTTGAGTAGAAAAGTGTATACCAATTACAAAATTTCAATCATTGTTCCCTGCAGACTTTTGATCTCTCAAGTGTCACCATGAATATTAAGTATCAGAGTAGCTATATTACAAGTTATCGCCATGGTAACTTATTTCTAAATCTGAAATAGATGTTTAATCTGCATCATGTTAGCCCAGAAAATGTTTATAGCCATGCACAGTTCTATTAAATGTGTTACTCCTTCTATTTTATTTCTCCCATTCTCCACAGTTTTATATTTCCCCCTTCCTATTCAGATTTATCAAAGCTTTGGGCTTCTAAACTATTCTCAACTAAGAGAACAAATTTGTTATCTTCCATCACTGATGCTCATCAGGGAAGCCACTAGATGATGCCTAAGAACATGTTGTGAGTATGTGATGAAAGTGTCTTGCTGATGTAGTACCCCTGCACAATCTACCAGATCTTTTTCTGCACCCAACAACCAGTTTGCAATTGAGAATGTACTTGTCCTTATTACAGTTGACAAGATACTGTCACAGTTAAAGTTGATAACATATCCATTCTTGTTGGTAATATATTTGCTATTATTACAGAAGCTAATATATTTGACCTTACTACAATTGGTATAGCCCAACACTTGACCTTGTTATATTTGATTATATCCATGATTTTGTTGTTATAACACAACTGCCTTTATTACTTGAGAAGCATCCAAGGAGCAGAAGAATTGACGTTTTGGCCATAAGCCCTTCATCAGGAATGAGGCTAGTAGGCTGGGGGCTGAGAGATAAATGCGAGGGGAACCTGGACATTCTCGGACACTCCCTCCCCTTTCTGGACCTCTGCATCTCTATCTTCGGCAACCGATTAAACATGGACATTTAATACAAACCCACCGACTCCTATAGCTACCTGATCTACACCCTACCTCCTGTGAAAAACACCATCCCTTATTCCCAATTCCTCTGCCTCCACCACATCTGGTCCTAGGAGGACCAATTTCACCATAGAACATCCCAGATGGCCTCCTTCTTCAAAGACCACAAAATGGCCCGTCCCATGTGGTCCAGCACATCTCCTCCACGTCATGCTCCTCCGCTGTTGAACGCCAGCCCTCCAATTGCAACAGGGACAGAACCCCCCCCACTCCCGGTTCTCACCTTCCACCCGACCAACTTCGGCATACATTGCATCATTCTCTGCCACTTCCTCCACCTACAAACAGACCCCACCACTAAGGATATATTTCCCTCCCCACCCCTATCTGCATTCCAGAGAGATCATTCCCTCCACGACTCCTTCATCAGATCCACGCCCCCAGCAGCCCACCCCGGCACCTTCCCCTGCCACCATAGGAAGTGCAAAATCTGCATCCGCACCTCCCCCCTCATCTCCGTCCAATGCCCCAAAGGATCCTTCCAAATCCAACAGAAATTTACCTGTACTTCCACTCATGTTATCTACTGCATCCGTTGCACCTGATGTGGTCTCCTCTACATTGGGGAGACAGGACTGGACACCAACTTGCAGATTGTTTCAGAGAACATCACTGGGACACCCGCACCAACCAACACCACTGCCCCATGGATGAACATTTTAACTCCCCCTCCCACTCCACCAAGGACATGCAGGTCATGGGCCTTCTCCATCGTCAAACCCTTACCACCCACCGTCTGGTGTAAGAATGTCTCACCTCCCACCTTGGGACCATGCAACCACACCGGATCAATGTGGATTTCACCAATTTCCTCATTTACCCTCCCCTGACTTTATCCCAGTCCCAAGCCTTCAACTTGGCACCGCCCCCTTGACTGGTCCTACCTGTCCATCTTCCTTCCTTCCCACCCATTCTGCTCCAACCCCCAACTTATCACTTCCACCTGCACGTTCATCTACCAATCACTTTCCCAGCTACCTTTCTTCCAGCTCCACTCCCCTACTTATCTCTCAGCCCCTCAGACACACAAGCCTCATTCCTGATGAAGGGCTTATGCCCGAAATGTCAATTCACCTGCTCCATGGATGCTGCCTGATCTACTGTGCTTTTCCAGCACCACACTTTTGATTCTGATCTCCAGCATCTTAAGTCCTCACTTTCTCCTCCTTTATTACTTCAGAAGTTTATTTTTCTATGTTGCAATTGGTACAGTTATAAATTTGTTTTTGTTACTATTGATTGTGTATTTGTTCTTTGTACAGTTGAAAAACCATTTCTTGTCACAGCTAATAACATACTTATCTTTATTGCAGTTGATAATATAGTTTTATGTTTGCCATATTCTTATCCTTGTTAAGGTTTATAACATTGATAGCATGATGGCCTGGCTGATTATACCCATACTCCACAATTTTAAAAAAAAGTTTGTTTATTTTAATCACAACCACTCCCCACCTCTGCACTACTATGCTCCCCAGGGCCCCACATAATTCCTATTTTATTGAACTTAGGGGACAGTGTTTTCCCAACTAATTTGACCAAAACCTTTGAGGAAATGACAAGTAGGGTTAATTATTGTTATGGATTTGATATAATCTATATGGATGTTAGTTCCACATTGTGGACTGATCAGAAAAGTATACTTCATGGGATAAAAGGGAAAACAGCAAGTTGGATACAATATTAGTTTAGAGGCAGAATGCAAAAAGTAATGGTCAGCAGGAGGTTTGTGACTGAAAGGTTGTTTCTAGTGGGACCCTCACAACTCAATACTGGGTCCCTTTCTTTTTTGTACAATGTATACTTTATATGTTAAATATATATATTAATAATTTAGGTTTAAATGTAAGAGAAATGATTAAGAAGCTTAAGAAGCATAAGATACAGAGATTGTACATGTGACTAATAGTGAGGAGGAAAGCTGTAAACTACAGAAAAATAGATATGAATTGACTGGTTAAGTGAGCAGATGGAAAATAAATAGCATTTCATCTAGAGCAATGTGAAATAATATATTGAGAAGGGCAAGAAAGAGAATAATTGGGTACTCAGAAGAGTCCAAGAGCAAAGAAACTTTGGAGTATACCTATGCCCATAAAATAGCAGGATAATGAGATAAGACATTAAATAACCATGTGGGACACCTTCCTTTTTTAGCTGGGGCATAGAATGTAAGAGCACAGATGTTATGCTAGAAATGTATGAGACAGTAATTGGCCCGCATCTAGTGTTCTGCTTGCAGTTCTGGTCACCACATTGCAGAAAGTTTGTGATCACACTGAAGAGAACATAGAGAGGATTCGCAAGGATGTTGCTGGAACTGGAAAATTTTAGGTATGAGCTGAGATTGAATAGGACGGAGTTTGCTTTGGAACAAAAGTGGCTGAGGGAACATTTAGTTCATATGTATAAGAAGCCTAGATTGAGCAGTTAGGAAGGATCCTTTCCCCTTAACAAGTAGGTCTGTAACGAGGTTCATGCACTGCGGTGATTCAAGTGATTCCTTTCTCAGGAGCAAGCAGAGGTGGCAAATAAATGATGGCCTGGCTGATTATACCCATATTCCAAAATTGTTTTTTAATAAAGGTTTGTTTATTTTAATCACAACCACTCCCCACCTCTGCACTACTATGCTCCCCAGCACCCCACATAATTCCCACCCATGTTAAAACTCTGCTGTCTCCTTGGTCACCAGTACCCAATCCCTATCCATTGTTGAAGAACCACATATTTTCTTTAATGAGAATTGATCAACTGAATGGTTTGTTGCTGACAGAACAAAGACTACACTTTTGGATAAGATCAAAGTTGTAAAAAAAAGAGAGAAGACTCAGTAAATACAGTGATTTTTTTTAACAACTATTGCTTATACATTTATTGTTTCCCTTCCCTTTAAACAATCAGGAAATATAGTGTTATATTGTCATAAAAGACAAAAACAGACTCCTTTAAACCAGTCCATGCATACATAATCCCTTACTAAACTAATCCCACTTGCTTGTTCCTGGCCCATATCCCTTCAAACCTTGCCTATTCTTGTACTTATCCAAAAATCTTTTAAACCTTATAATTGTACCCACGTCCACCACTTCCTCAGGAAGTTTATTCCACAATCAAACCACTTTCTGTGTAAAAGATTTGCCCCCATGTCTTTTTAAAATCTATCTCCTTTCACCTTAAACATTTTCCCCCTTGTCTTAAAATCCCCCATCCCGAGGAAAAGACAATCACCATTAACTCCATTTAGACCACTCATTATTTTGCTTGTCATTTATATAAAAGATTTGAATGAGAATATAGAAAGCACGCTTAGTAAGTTTGCAGATGACACCAAAATTGGTCAAGTAGACAGTGAAGAATGTTTTCTAAGATTACAAAGGGATCTTCATGAAATGGGTCAATGGGCTGAAAAATGGCCTCAGACAGAGTTCAATCTGGACAAATGTGAGGTATTGAATATTGGCACAAGGGTAGGGCCTTGAGTAGTATTGTAGAACAGAGGGACCTAGGGGTTCAGGTACATAATTCTTTGGAATTTGGGTCATACATGGACAGGGTAATTAAAAAGGCATTTACATTGCTCAATCCTTTGAGTATAAGAATTGGGAAGCCATGTTGAGGTTGTACAGGACATTGGTGAGTCATCTTCTGGACTACTGTGTCCAGTTCTAGCTGTCCAGTGAAAGCAAGTATATTATCAAGATGAGAAGACTCAGAAGAGATTTACCAGGATGTTGCTGGGTTTAAATTATAAAGGTTTAAATTATAAAGAAATCATGGATAGGCTAAGACTGTTTTCACTGGAGAGCTTCCTGATGAAGGGCTTTGGCCAAAAATGTCGATTCTCCTGCTCCTTGATGCTGGCTGACCTGCTGTGCTTTTCCAGCACCACACTCTCGACCTTTTTCACCAGAGCATAGGAGGTTGAGAGGCGACCTTATAGAAGTTTATAAAATGTACGATATCCCTGAAATGAACTCAGTGTTACAGCATTATGATGATAAATGGCAGTGAGTTCATGGTAAAGAAATTCTAATTTTGATAGTTTTTAGAAAATACTGGTAACTTTAATTCTGAAAATAAAAGAACTTGTGTTTTAAATAAATGATGGCCCAGGCATTGTTATCAGCGTCATTTTCATTTCTGATGGTTATGAAGTGTCCATTATTAAACACACCACTTGTTTTCCATTGCCACAGGAGATTTCCTAATAAGTAGAAATTCTCGTTACACAATGTCTTGTATGCTGTGCAGCAGAGTTCTGAGGACAAGACTTGTAGTCTCAGCAGTCTACCAACTCAGTGAGTGAATTTGTAGTGTCATCTCAACTGCAGTTGATGTGGGCAGAGAGAGGCAATTCGATGCTGATCACGTACTTTGTCCAAGAGAGAAAGAATTGTTTTTACATACATTCTTGCAGTTAACTCACAAGCAAAGGAGGCAGAGATCTGGGTACAAGGAGAAAAATACTGAACATTACTTTCAATAGTAATTATGGCTGCACATTGGCGGTGATTCATTAATTTTGTATGTCTTTTGCTTTAAGACTGGAGTCTGCTGATTTGCTTTCAACCATCATTGTTGTTATCCATTTTGAATTTACAACAGGAGCCACACATACTATCATAATAATTACATCCCATTATTCTTATAGCGCACAATGCTGGTATGCAATGTTTCTTTGTAAAATTCTGCCTGGAAAGTAGACTAATATGTGATTTCTCTAACTGTCTCAGAGCCATCAACTGCTTTGAATGCTTTAAGGCATCTTAAATGTTTTAAACATATGAAATGAGATTTGATTATGGAAGTTTTATTAAGGTGCTATATCTCAGAGAATGGCTTGACATGTTTAAAATATGCTTTACACCCATTTTCTTCTCTTCTCTGAACACTAGCTCTTATTGAATTGCAGTTTCATGCACACTGGCTACATTCATTCATCTTGCCAAGTAACCATTCATCATATGTGAGTCCGAATCGTGAATATCCATTGGCTATTTAATCATTTGGGACTTCACAGCTGAAACAGCTCTTTAACCCCTTCTTCCCAATTCGACATACATGCACTCTCCAGATATGCCCAAAGTGACAGCTAAAATGTACATTTGAACAGATACAGAGAATTCAGTTTACACAGGCATGCTGCTGTCCAAAAGGGACATGTCCTGGTTGTAAACAGAAAATGTACCCCTTTACTCTCCATTCCCTGAAGCACACTTCAAAAAGTGTGACACTCAATACATCTAGGTACTTTTATAATATACATCGCAAAATCCCAAACCCTGAAGCACTCGCAGCGAAAACTAAAACATTTCACAAAGCAAGGCCTGCAATCTGGGAGAAGCAGCAAATCTCAACTGATTTTCTGGTTCATATTGAGTACAGTTACTTCAGTTGACTTTAGTATTTACTCTATCTCAGTTTCTAACACTTGGTGTGTGAATCTTCTCAGTTGCTAACGTTAGAATTCCCTAACTCTCTTTTTATGCATGCGTGAGATTCATTTGAGTATTCATTTATTCATCTTGGGATGTGGGCGTTGCAGGCCTGACCAATGTTTATTGCCCTTCCTAATTGCTGTTAAGAAGGTGGTAGTGAGTTTGTCTTTTTGGACTGCTGCAGCTCTTGGAGTGTATGTATTCCCACAGTGCTGTTAGATAGCTAGGATATTTGAAACCTTCTTGTGGCAGGCCACCTTTTCTCTCACAATCCAACTACATTGATATAGCACCTTTAATATTGCAAAACACCCAAGGAATTTCATATGTGCACGACCAGAGTTTTTAAAAATTCATTCATAGAACATGGAAATTGATGGCAAGGTCAACATTAATTGATAATCACTAATTGCTCTCAAAACAATGATGAGATATCTTCTTGAATGTTGCATTTAGTTGAAGGTATTCCTACAATTCCAATACAAAGGAGGTTTCAGGATGTTGATCCAATGACAGTGAAGGAATAAGCAATATTGTTCCAAGTGATGATGGCAAATTTATAGGTTATGGTGCTCATATGAACATAGAATATAGAACATAAAACAGTACAGCACATTACAGACCCTTTGGCCCTCAATGTTGTGCTGACCTTTTATCCTACTCTAAGATCAAACTAACCTACATACCCCTATTCTAACTATCATCCATGTGCCTATCCAAGAGTCACTTAAATGTCCCTAATGTATCTGACTCTACCACCACTGCTGGCAATGCATTCCACATACACACCACTCTCTGTATAAAGAACCTACCTCTGACATCTCCTCTAAACCTTCCTCCAATCACCCTCATGATAGCCATTTCCACCCTGGGAAAAAGTCTCTGACTATCCACTCTGTCTACCCCTCTTCTCATCTTGTACACCTTGATCAAGTCACCTCTCATCCTTCTTCACTCCAATGAGAAAAGCCCTAGCTCCCTTAACCTTTCTACATAGGACATGCCCTCCAGTCCAGGCAGCACTCTGGTAAATCTCCTCTTTACCCTCTCTAAAGCTTCCACATCCTACCTATAATGAGGCAACCAAAACTGAACACAATATTCCAAGTGTGGTCTAACCAGAGCGTTATAGAGCTGCAGCATAACCTTGTTGCTCTTAAACTCAATCCCCTTGCTAATGAATGCCACACGCTAAACACTTTCTTAACAACCCTGTCAACTGGGGTGGCAACTTTGAGGAATCTCTGGACATGGACCCCAAGATCCCTCTGTTCCTCCATACTGCCAAGAATCCTGCCATTAACCCTGTTACCTGCATTCCAATTTGACCTTCCAAAATGAATCACTTCACACTTTTCCAAGTTGAACTGCATCTGCCACCTCTCAGGCCAGCTCTGCTTCCTGTCAATGTCCCACTGCAACCTACAACAGTCCTCCACACTATCCACAACTCCATTAACCTTCATGTCCTCCATTAACCTCCTAGATTGATAGATTCTTCTTGTTGTCTCGAGGAATTAAGGGCTATGGGGAGAATGCGGGTAAGTGGAGTTGAAATGCCCATCAGCCATGACTGAATGGCGGAGTGGACTCGATGGGCCGAATGGCCTTACTTCCACTCCTATGTCTTATGGTCTTATGTCATCGGCAAACTTCCTATCCCACCTTTCCACTTCCTCATCCAAGTCTTCATAAAAATTACAAAGGGTAGTGGTTCCAGAACAGATCCCTGAGGAACACCATTGGTCACCGAGGTCCCAGCTGAATACTTTCCATCTATTACCACCTTCTGTCTTCTATAGGTCAGCCAATTCTGTATCCAGACAACCAAATTGTCCTGTACCCATGCCTCCTTATGTTCTGAATGAGCCTACCATGGGGAACCTTATTAAATGCCTTTCTTAAATCCATATACACCACATCCACTGCTCTACCTTCATCAATGTGTTTTGTCACATCCTCAAAGAATTCAATAAGGCTTGTAAGGCATGACCTGCCCTCACAAAGCCATGCTGAGTATTCTTAATCAAGACCTTGGAGTGCAGGTTCATAGCTCCTTGAAAGTGGAGTCACAGGTAGATAGGATAGTGAAGAAAGCGCTTGGTATGCTTTCCTTTATTGGTCAGAGTATTGAGTACAGGAGTTGGGAGGTCATGTTGCGGCTGTACAGGATATTGGTCAGGCCACTGTTGGAATATTGCATGCAATTCTGGTCTCCTTCCTATCGGAAAGATGTTGTGAAACTTGAAAGGGTTCAGAAACAATTTACAAGGATGTTGCCAGGGTTGGAGGATCTGAGTTACAGGGAGAGGCTGAACAGGCTGGGGCTGTTTTCCCTGGAGCATCGGAGGCTGAGGGATGACCTTATAGAGGTTTACAAAATTATGAGGGGCATGGATAGGATAAATAGGCAAAGTCTTTTCCCTGGGCTCGGGGAGTCCAGAACTAGAAGGCATAGGTTTAGGGTGAGAGGGGAAAGATATAAAAGAGACCTAAGGGGCAACTTTTTCACACAGAGGGTGGTACGTGTATGGAATGAGCTGCCAGAGGATGTGGTGGAGGCTGGTACAATTGCAACATTTAAGAGGCATTTGGTTGGGTATATGAATAGGAAGGGTTTGGAGGGATATGGGCCGGGTGCTGGCAGGTGGGACTAGATTGGGTTGGGATATCTGGTTGGCATGGACAGGTTTGACCGAAGGGTCTGTTTCCTTGCTGTACATCTCTATGACTCTATGCTTTTCCAAATAATCATAGAGCCTGTCTCTCAGAATCCTCTCCAATAATTTGCCCACCACCGACATAAGACTGACTGGTCTATAATTCCCAGGATTATAGCTTATTTAACAAAAGGGAATATGAGTTACTAACTTTGTTCTTCTAGGCAATAGAGGTTTTGGGTTATATTGAAATGAAAAATATGATCGTTCTAGCGATGAGACATGTTATTCAGATGTCTTAAAGATTCCAATTGTTATGGTGACATCATGAGGTAGATTAATCATATTGGTTTACAGGGGCTGATTAGCAATTCAGAAAGAAAATCAATTAGGAATTAAACAGAAAGTAAATCAAAATGAGCATAACAAAAATGTAAAACCATATGCCCAATTAGAATTTGGGCAAGAGTGTGTGGGTGGAGACCAAGATGAACATCACAGTGTCTGGGTCTGAGGAAGGGTCACTGGACCTGATTTTTCTTCACAGATGCTGCCAGACCTGCTGAGCTTTTCCAGCAATTTCTGTTTTTGCTTTGGTTCAAAATGTCTGGACCTGAATAATACACAAGAGATTTTAATTCCATGGAGTTTAGCACTCAGGTAAATTATTGCAAGGATTACAGTAGGGTACTGACATAACGAAGAGCTGGAGGGGAAGGAGTTCAGAGCATCAACCCTGAACAGCTAAACACACTAGCAAGCAAAAATTTAAAAAAAACTACATCTCAATTTGGGCCTCTTCTGGTACATAACTTCTTCCAGGTAAATTGGTCTGATGAGGAAAAAAACAACACAACAGTTTTCCTACACAGATCTCCAATTAAAAGTTCAATCAGACCCTCATGAAATTTTCAGAGCCTGATCTGCATATTTTAAGTTGTCCCCACAAGGAGTGTGTTCTTTCTAGTTAAAATCAAAATCCATGGAGAGATGGCATAATCAATGCAGGTAAATTCAGCAGTTGTTACATTTGTTCACTTATTCCATTTCTGCCAAGATTAAAAATCAGCATGATTGAATTCCAGTGATTCATCATTAACAACTCATAAAATTGTGATTCTTAACATGTTTGATTTAAAATTCTGTACGTGTATTCAAATTATAGCAACATAGAGTCATACAGCATGGAAACAGACCATTTGGTCCAAACAGTCCATGCTCAACATAATATGCCCGAAACGTCGATTCTCCTGTTCCTTGGATGCTGCCTGACCTGCTGCACTTTTCCAGCAACACATTTTCAGCTCTGATCTCCAGCATCTGCAGTCCTCACTTTCTCCTCGATAATCTCTAACTAATCTAGTCCCACCTGCCTGCTCCTAGCTCATATCCCTTCAAACCTTTCCTATTCATGTACTTATCCAAGTGTCTTTTAAACATTGCAATTGTGCCCACATCCACCACTTCATCAGGAAGTTCATTCCATACGTGAACTACCCTCTGTATAAATAATTTGTCTCTCATTTTTTTTTAAGTATCTCTCCTCTTAACTTAAAAAATGTGCCCCCTAGTCTTTAAATCCCCCATCCTACAGAAAAGACAACTACCAATAACTTTGTCTATGCACCTCATGATTTTATATACTTCTATAAGGTCACCTTTCAACCTCCTACGTTCCTGTGAAAATAGTCCCAACCTATCCAGCCTTTTTTTTTATAACTCAAACGTTCCATACCAGTCAACATCCTGATAAATCTCTTCTGAACCCTCTGGAGTTTAACAATATTCTTTCTATAACTGACTGTCCAGAACTAGTCACAATACTCAAGAATATGCCTTATCAATGTCCTGGACATGTTTTCATTAAAACAATATTTCAGTAGCATGAACATTAAGAAAATGATACTCAAAGGCCATTTGATCAACTCAGCTAATCCCACAGCTACTTCAAGTTACCAAGTTCAAATGCATGTTGAACTTCCCCAACCTCTGGGGTTCTATTACCTCACTGGTAGACAATTTCAAGTATTCAGCACACTCTGAGTTCAGAATTACCTTTCTGCTCACTGAAGTTCAACAAAATTCTGGAGATTTGGAAGGATACTGAAGAAAGCAACTCAAATCATTAATGGGATTGAAAGATTTGATTATGGCAAGCAATTACATACACCAATTGGGTAATTCTTTCTGGGAAAATGATGGTTAAGAAAATAAATGATTGTTCTTGAGTTTGAAAGGGACCAAGACAGCAGACAGTGACTGGATGGATCAGAGCATTTTTAATCCAAAAAAACTGATATTATAGAGTCATAGAGATGTACAGCATGGAAACAGACCCTTCAATCCAACCCGTCCATGCCGACCACATATCCCAACCCAATCTAGTCCCACCTGCCAGCACCTGACCCATATCCCTCCAAACCCTTCCTATTCATATGCCCATCCAAATGCCTTTTAAATGTTGCAATTGTACCAGCCTCCACCACTTCCTCTGGCACCTCACAGTTACTACGTTTGCAGATGACACCAAAATTGGAGGTGTAGTGGACAGCGAAGAAGGTTACCTCAGATTACAACAGGATCTTGGCCAGATGGGCTAATGGGCTGAGAAGTGGCAGATGGAGTTTAATTCAGATAAATGCGAGGTGCTGCATTTTGATAAAGCAGGACTTATACACTTAATGGTAAGGTCCTAGGGAGTGTTGCTGACTTAAGGAATGTTTTAAATTTACTCCTCACTATTCTTAGCATTGGCTTGCTCCCTTCGTAAAATATGATTTTAATATATGTGATGATTTCCTGGATTGTGGGTGTCATTGACAAGGCCAGTATTTGTTGCTCATCCCTAATTGCCTTTAAGCTGTGTGGCTTTCTTGGTCATTTCAAAGGGCTGTTATGAGTAAACCACATTTCTCTGGGTCTGGAGTCACATGTAGGTCAGACCAAGTAAGGATGGCAGATTTCTGTACCTCAAGGACATTAGTGAACCAGATGGGATTTTACAATAATTGAAGATAGCTTCATAGCCACAATTATTGAGACTAGATTTACATTCCAGATTTATTGCTGAATTTAAATTCCACCAGCTGGTGATGCAATTTATTGCACGTCCTTACAGCAGTAAGGAGGAGAAAGTGAGGACACAGATGCTGGAGATCAGAGCTGAAAATGTGTTGCTGGAAAAGCGCAGCATCCAAGGAACATGAGAATCAACGTTTCAGGCATAAGCCCTTCTTCAAGAATGAGGAAAGTGAGCCCAGCAGGCTAAGAAAAAAGGTAGGGATGAGGGACTTGGGGGAGGGGCGTTGGAAATGCGATAGGTGGAAGGAGGGCAAGGTGAGGGTGATAGGCCGGAGTGGGGTGGGGGCGGAGAGGTCAGGAAGAAGATTGCAGGTTAGGAAGAAGGTGCTGAGTTCAAGGGATTTGACTGAGACAAGGTGGGGGGAGGGGAAATGAGGAAACTGGAGAAATCTGAGTTCATCCCTTGTGGTTGGAGGGTTCCTAGGCGGAAGATGAGGCAGTAACCTGAACCTCTGAATTAATAGTTTACTGATTAGATTAGATTACTTACAGTGTGGAAACAGGCCCTTCGGCCCAACAAGTCCACACCGCCCCGCCGAAGCGTACCCACCCATACCCCTACATCTACATCTACATCTACATCGACCCCTTACCTAACACTACAGGCAATTTAGCATGGCCAATTCACCTAACCTGCACATCTTTGGACTGTGGGAGGAAACACCGGAGCACCCGGAGAAAACCCACACAGACACGGGGAGAACGTGCAAACTCCACACAGTCAGTCGCCTGAGGCGGGAATTGAACCCGAGTCTCCGGCGCTGTGAGGCAGCAGTGCTAACCACTGTGCCACCGTTCCGCCCATAGCACAACCACAGCACAACCATTAAATGAGTTGGGATAACTATTTCTGGTTTTAGTCTAATATGAATGCAAGGGACAGATTTAAACCCCCAAAATGAAATAATTCTGTTTTATTTGTCGACAGGATGTGGGTGTCATTGGCCACAATTTATTGCCTACAGGGCAAAAGAAAGTCAACTACGTTTGCTGTGGTTCTGGAGTCATATGAAAGCTACCCAAGGTAAGGATAGCAGGTTTCCCTCCCCAAAGAGGATGAGGGAATTAGACGGGATTTTGTAATACAGTTGAAGATGCTTACATGAAGGGTGGCATGGTGGTTCAGTGGTTAGCACTGCTACTTCACGGCACCAAGGTCCCTGGTTTGATTCCTGCCTCGGGCGACTGTCTGTGTGGAGTTTACACATTCTCAATGTGTTTGTGTGGGTTTCCTCCCACAATCCAAAGATGTGTAGGTTAGGTGAATTGGCCATGCTAAATTGTCCATAGTGTTAGGTGCATTTGTAGGGGGAATGGGTCTGGGTGGGTTACTCTTCAGAGGGTCAGTGTGGACTTGTTGGGCCAAAGGGCTTGTTTCCAGACTGTAGGGAATCTAATCTAAAAATACAATTAGGCTATTGTTTGTTCTATTTTGGATTTTTATTGAATTAAAATTTTACCATTAGCAATGATGGGATTTGAATCCATGTGTCCAAAACACTATCTTGGAATTATGACTCACTCATCCAGTGACGTGAATCCAGTTAACAAAATATATTTACATAAAACACAGAAGAAAATAATCTTTGTTCAAGATCTTTGTATAAGTACAAGCACAGAAACAACTGAAGAAATCGAGTAGTTTGTTATAATTTGACTTTAAGGAAACCTTTCTTTCTTTTTATAAGGATTTGAGCAGCGTCAGATTGGATTTGAGGAGAGCGCAATTCTGATGCTCGGCTATGATTTCAAAGACACATTATCGATCACGTCAACGTCTACAATAAAAAAAACCCGTTTGCACTCGCCTGGCATCAAGCCCGCCTTCTTTTGCTCCGTCTCTGATTCGTGCCCGTGAATTCGGAGTGAGATCGCGGATGATGCAGAGAACTATTGGGCTCAATCGATAAATGGCTAAACATTTCATTAACCAAGTGTTAAAGTCAGAATAGCATCTGGACAGGTACCATGACCTACTGGACAGGAAAACCTGGCTGAATCTCTCGGGGAATTTCAGATTACTGATTGTTATTTTTTTTTCCTCTGTGTAAAGTGGTTTTAACTGCACTGGTTTTGATTCCTTAGGAAGATGCTAGGAGCTTCTGTGGACTCCTCCACCAATGAGTCTTTCGAGTATCTGAACATTTCATGTTTGGGGAACGTCTGTAGTAACACGACAGTCGCTCCGAGCCCCCCGGTGTTGATGGACGCCTGGCTGGTGCCTCTCTTCTTCGGGATTCTCATGGTGGTGGGTCTGGCTGGAAACTCGCTAGTGATTTATGTGGTAACGAAGCACAAGCAGATGCGCACAGTTACCAACTTTTACATAGGTAACAGCATCGATAACTAAATCCATCGAGTGTTCTAGTAGTATCTCATCTCCCTTTTTGGACTTTTTCAGTGATGCCAGGATACTAATTAATCGCCCTTTACATAAGCTTTTTTTTGTATTTAATTAATGTTGTTCTTGCAACCAGATAACTACCCCATCAATCCAGGCTGGGGACCGGTTCTGATATATGCTGCTAAAAACAATGACTGCAGATGCTGGAAACCAGATTCTGGATTAGTGGTGCTGGAAAAGCTCAGCAGTTCAGGCAGCATCCAAGGAGCTTCAAAATCGACGGGGCAAAAGCCCTTCATCAGGAATAAAGGCAGTGGAGAGATAAACGAGGGGGGTGGGGGTGGGGAGAAAGTAGCATAGAGTACAATGGGTGAGTGGGGGAGGGGATGAAGGTGATAGGTCAGGGAGGAGAGGGTGGAGTGGATAGGTGGAAAAGGAGATAGGCAGGTAGGACAAGTCTGCACAAGTCACGGGGACAGTTACTGAGCTGGAAGTTTGGAACTAAGGTGAGGTGGGGGAAGGGGAAATGAGGAAGCTGTTGAAGTCCACATTGATGCCTTGGGGTTGAAGTGTTCCGAGGCGGAAGATGAGGCGTTCTTCCTCCAGGCGTCTGTGGTGAGGGAGCGGCGGTGAAGGAGGGCCAGGACCTCCATGTCCTCGGCAGAGTGGGAGGGGGAGTTGAAATGTTGGGCCACGGGGCGGTTTGGTTGATTGGTGCAGGTGTCCCAGAGATGTTCCCTAAAGCGCTCTGCTAGAAGGCACCCAGTCTCCCCAGTGTAGAGGAGACCGCATCAGGAGCAACGGATACAATAAATGATATTAGTGGATGTGCAAATAAAACTTTGATGGATGTGGAAGGCTCCTTTAGGGCCTTGGATAGAGGTGAGGGAGGAGGTGTGGGTGCAGGTTTTACAGTTCCTGCGGTGGCAGGGGAAAGTGCAGGATGGGAGGGTGGGTTGTAGGGGGGGGCGTGGACCTGACCAGGTAGTCACGGAGGGAACGGTCTTTGCGGAAGGCGGAAAGGGGTGGGGAGGGAAATATATTCCTGGTGGTGGGGTCTGTTTGGAGGTGGCGGAAATGTCGGCGGATGATTTGGATTATGCGAAGGTTGGTAGGGTGGAAGGTGAGCACCAGGGGCGTTCTGTCCTTGTTACGGTTGGAGGGGTGGGGTCTGAGGGCGAAGGTGCAGGATGTGGACGAGATGCATTGGAGGGCATTTTTAACCATGTGGGAAGGGAAATTGTGGTCTCTAAAGAAGGAGGCCACTGGTGTGTTCTGTGGTGGAACTGGTCCTCCTGGGAGCAGATACGGTGGAGGCGGAGGAATTGGGAATATGGGATGGCATTTTTGCAAGAGGTAGGGTGGGAAGAGGTGTAATCCAGGTAGCTGTGGGAGTTAGTGGGTTTGTAAAAAATGTCAGTGTCAAGTCGGTCATCATTAATGGAGATGGAGAGGTCCAGGAAGGGGAGGGAGGTGTCAGAGAATGTCCAGGTAAATTTAAAGTCAGGGTGGAATGTGTTGGTGAAGTTGATGAATTGCTCAACCACCTTGCGGGAGCACGAGGTGGCGCCAATACAGTCATCTAGTGGAGGAAGAGGTGGGGAGTGGTGCCGGTGTAATTACGGAAGATCAACTGCTCTACGTAGCCAACAAAGAGACAGGCATAGCTGGGGCCCATACATGTGCCCATGGCTACCCCTTTGGTCTGGAGGAAGTGGGAGGATTCAAAGGAGAAATTGTTAAGAGAAATTGTTAATATATTCTGGCTAGCCTGCATCACTGCCTGGGTTGTTTCAAAAGAATAAACAGTGATTGATTTATAACGGCAATCAGGATCTGTAAATTACGTGCAGATTTATGCATGAATAATTTTAAAACTATCAAACTATGATTTTTACAATCAGAGGTAGTCTGAAATTAATGAAAATCTGATGTGAGAGGAATGGTACATTTTGTTTCAACATGTATTAGATAATGATTAAGTGTAAGCTTTTTAAAATTTTTAACAAAAGACAGATTTAAATTTGTAACTGCAAATTTTCTGAGTTAATGTTTTGTTTTGTTTTAAATTAAACCAGTAGCAGTAAAAATTCAGAAAAAGTATTCATTTTATGTTTGCAAATCTAAAAAAAACTTTGTATAAATATCACTTTTGATACACAATCCTTCAGTTCTTGATTAAAAGGTTATATTAACCCAGCACACAGTGCTGTGTGAAAACATTCTAATCTATTTATCTAAGTATGGTAATAGCACTGTAGTATTTGAGTTTTCTAAATTATAATAATAATTATCAGAACAATGGTGGGTAATTGCTTCGACTGTAACTTGGTTGATTTCCCAATTCTCTTTTAGACTGAAATTATTCTAAGCTTTTCTTTCTTTTTCTAGCAAACCTGGCTACAACTGACATTATTTTTTTGATATGCTGTGTCCCATTCACTGCAGTCCTATACCCACTCCCAAGCTGGATTTTCGGGGAATTCATGTGCAAATTTGTCAATTACATACAACAGGTGAGTTTCCAAGTTTCCTTGATGAATGCCTGTTACTGTGAACTGACCGAATATAGATACATTCTCTGAGCCAAAAATTACATGGGCCACAGTTCAGACATTTATTTATTTAGTGTTTGCAAATACCCCTACAGTCTTTTAAGGAAGGAATTCTGCCATCCTTACTTGATCTAACAACAATGTAACTCCAGGAGGATTATTGCTTGTTGATGATTTAATAGGGACAAATCTTGCCAAATTAATATGCAGCATTCTATCTTACCATATACTGCAAGCAACACTGAACCGAGAATTCTTGACATGGAAGTTGAAGGCATCTGTGGTGATTTAGCTCACCACGAGCTTCATCACTAACTTATCCACAGATATTGGCAGCCGATAATTGCCAACTGTTCAGGATCTTCATGACATCTCTCCAATACATTTTCATGATGCCAAGGAAGTTGAGACTTGTACTTCAGGGTGAACTAATAATTAGCATTGAAAGACTGCAACAGTGATGCTTCTTACTCCTTGGAAGACACCCAGCTGATGGACTGGGCCTGGCTGTGTCTCAGGGATATTTGCTTTCTGTTAGTGCCTTTCTTAGTCAGTGACCACCTGCAAGTTCAGAGAATCCCTGCATTGCCTTGCATTGTCGATTAGCAGTGTTACACAACCAGGCAGGATGCCTTGCTAATGGCAGTCCTCATTCAAGAGGGCAGAGATCTTGCTGCACAGCACATTGCTATGTCAATCTGTCAACAGCTTATGTGGCAAACACTTGCAACAAACAGCCATGTCTTGAAACCTTAGGGGAGTAGTCCTCACCAACTACTATAGACGCATTCATCAGTCGGGGGTCCCAACAAAGGAAGTCAAGGTAGCTGCTAATCCAGGGATTGACCATGATCAGTCATCTGGGTGGGGTGCTCTTGGTTTAGCAATCCATTCTTCTACAGTTTGGGGAGTGAGTCCCAGTGTGTATTGTTCCTCCATATTGGCAAGAAGACTTTATTGATACAAGACAGCTACATCTCACACAACAGCAAATACCTGTATCACTCCCAACACTCTTGAAACAATACATAACTACCTGGCCTCTGTCTGTGATCTACATTATCACAATTACCTGTAATCAGCTAATTGTTATTCTGTCAAACTCTTCTTCATCAACTGAAAGGTGATTGAAGGAGTAATAAATCAGGCTGTAAAGAAATCCTTACTGCTAATCTATATTTCACTGCCATATTCATTTAGCTCCAGAACAATTTTAATCCTCGCATGGGTGTAACTATTAAAACACAAGTAGTGGCATTCAATATCAAGACAGTATCTGATTGAATATAGTATCATTCAATGGGTTTTTTTAAGAACAAAAAAAATTCTAGTAAACAGAAATCAAACTTAAAATGAATAAAGATGAATTCAGAAGGAAACTGGTGAAGTCTACATTGATCCCCTGTGGTTGGACATGGGATCAATGAGGATTTCACCAGTTTCCTCATTTCCCTTCCCCTCACCTTGTCCCAGATCCAACCTTCCAACTCGACACTGCCCTCTTGACCTGTCCTACCTGTCCATCTTCCTTCCCACCTATCCGATCCACCCTCCTCTCCAACCTATCACAATCACCCCCACCTTCATCTACCTATCACACTCTCAGCTACCCTCCCCACAACCTCACCCTCTCCCATTTATCACTCAGCCCCCTTCACCCACGGGCCTCATTTCTAATGAAGAGCTTATGCTCGAAACCTCAATTCTCCTGCTCCTCGGCTGCTGCCTGACAGGCTGTGCTTTTCCAGCACCACACTCTCGGTCTGTGCACAACACCTATTACAATTTTAGATATTTTACTGCTCCTCAGTTCCAACTACATGGTCTCCGTTGAATGCTTTCCAATCATTATATTCTCCCTCATCCTTGAATAAATTTTATTTCCGCTGCCACTTTCCCAGTTTGTCCTGTAAACCTCATAACATGATATAGCTAATGCCCAATGCTGACCATCCTGCAGCCATGTCTCAGTAATGGCTACTATGTCATTATCTCCAATTTGAATTTGTGCCTACAATTCACTTAATTTATTCCTTGCAGTCCATGCATTTGTATATAGGACTTTTATTTGGGTCATATACTGTGACCTTTCTCTCAGCACTGATGCTTTATTCATCTGTTTGTTTTTTTCTCTCTCCTGGTTTAATCAATGCACTTCTTACAGCTTTGCCATTACCTGCCATATCTGAAGGAGGATTCCTTACTGGTTCTTTACTCTCTATCACGTTACTTGATTTTGAAACTGTATTGACTTCCCCCAAGACCTCCCCCAGCCATTTACTAAAGTCCGTGTGACCATGCTATTTTGATTATCTTTTCTATATGTTCATGACATTATAATGATCTACGTATTTGCACCACCACATCTTTTGAACTTCCACTGTTTCTAATTTTACACCATTTAGAAAATTCCCTCAGCCATCCTTTTTTATTCTGTAGTGGATGATCTCATATTTGCCTGTATTGAATTCTATTGCCTTGTTTTTGCTGAATCACTTAATCTTTAGCATCTACTTGCCATTTAATCATCAACACTACTTAACTTTGTATCACTGAAGCTGTGGCTCTCTATCTCAATATCTAATCACTAAATACAGTAAATATTTGAGTTCCGAACGCAGATTCCTGTGAGTTGCTGCTTATTATGCTCTGCTGTATAGAATATCTGACTATTATTCCTACTCACTATCTCCTACCACTCAGACAAATTCCTAACCAGGTCAATAATGTGCTTTTAGTTTCATGGGCTTCAACTTTAGTTATCTCTAATGAGGGATTTATCAAATGTCTTCTGGCAGTTCACATAATAAACATTCACACACATTTAATACCTTGGATTTTCCTTACAAATATTCAGTCAGATTTATCATGCAAGATCTACACTTTTACAAATTAATGTTGACTCTTTCCAGTCAACTAATACTTTTCAAGATGTTCAATCATTCCATGCTTAACTATGGATTCAAGTAATTTCTCTGCAAGAGCTGTTGGATTAACTTGTCTCTAACTTTGGTTTTCTCATCCATTTTCTTACGTAACAGAGTGGCATGTTTTCCAATTGAAAATAAAATGCCTAAATTGAGTCAACTTTGGAAGATTATGCATAGGGCATCTGCCATTTTCTCAACTACTTCTTTTAAAATCTTGCATTGGAAGCCATTTGAACCAAGAGATTGGTCACTCTAGTTTTTTAAAAAATAGTACTTTTGTCATAATAATGTTGGTGACTTCATGTCTTTTATTCAACATTAGTTTCCTTGTGGTGTACAGCATGATATCCTAATCTCAACTGTAATTACTGATAATTACAAAGTAATTATTAAATAGGAGGATTCCGGGTAATCCATGATGGAGGACAAGAAAACATTGAGGCTGTGAGAGCTGCTCCTTTCCTGAGGTATCTTAGGCATTGGAAGTAATTTCCTCAAATTCCAGGAACAATAATTGCTATTTCATAAGATGTTGCATTGTTTTGGAACTTCAGGGAAAAGATAGATCAAAACAATGGCACTTTAAAAAGGGGGAAGAGAACAAAAGCAGCAACCACATGATCATTGAGAGAAAGAGAAAGAAACCTACACTGCTGTCCAACTAACCAGTGATTCTGCACAGTTACTGCTTTTGCAGTTTGAGTTCAAGTATTTCTGAACATCAGAGTGCATCTAAGAAAAATGAACAAACAGCAAAATTTACAGCTAGAGGAATAGGTGTGGGAGAGCTCACAGCACAGGAGCAGATAAGTGCATGGTTTTTAGGTGTAACCTTGCTGCCTTTTTTTAACAATGAGTAGAACAAATTCTTTTTGGTTATATGTTTTATGGACATCTGTCTTGATTAAAATTTAAAAATATAAAACATAAGTACTAAGTTACCCTGGAACAATTTTTTTAGAGCAGGAAATCTGTGCTATTTTCTGGGTGTATAGATGTTAGGGTGCAAAGATGGCCTTTAGTAGAGTGATGTGCTCTTCCTGTTGGATGTGGATGATTAGGGAGAATTTCCATGTTACTGATGATTATGTCTGTAGTACGTTTGGTTGTGAATCCTATCAGATCACATGGAGCGGTTTGAGTTGCAATTAGAAGCATGAGGAATTTACAGGACAAAGGGGTGTGATGGATGGCAGTTATAGGAAGGGAGAAAAACTGAGATACAGCCAGGTAGATGGGCTACCACCACGAAAGATAGAAGAGGGAGGCAGGAGTGCAGAAGCCTCCTGTGGCTATTCCCATCTCAAACAAATATGCTGTTTTGGAAAATGTAAGGGGTGATGGACTCTGAAGAGAATGTCGCATAAACAGCCAAGTTTTTGGTACCGAGACAGGCTATAACGTAATGAGGGGTACATCAGGTTCCAAGCGATTGCTTGTAATAGGGGACTCTCTAGTCAGAGGCACAGATAGACGTTTCTGCTGCTGGCAGTGAGAAATCAGAATGGTGTGTTGCCTCCCTGGTGCCAGGACCAAGGATATCTCAAAGAGAGTGCAGAATATTCTCAAAAAGGGGAGAGGGACTAGCAAGAGGTCATTATACACATTGGAACTAATGACATAGGAAGGAAAAAGGATGAGATTCTGAAGGGGAAACATAGGAATTTAGACAGGAATTTAAAAAAGGAGGTCCTCAAGGGTAGTAATATAGGGATTACTCTGGTGCTTTGAGCTAGTGAAGGTAGGAATAGGACGATAGAGCAGATGAATGTGTGGCTGAGGTACTGGTGCAGGGGCGAAGGGTTCACGTTTTTGGATTAGAATCTCTTCTGGGGTAAAAGTGACCTGTATAGGACGGATGGATTGCACCTGAATTCGAAGGGGACTAATATACTGGCAGGGAGGTTTGCTAGAGCTGCTTAGGACGATTTAAAGTAGTGCTTGGGGGGGGGGGAGTCAGGGAGATAATGAAGAAAGAGATCAGTTTGAGACTGGTACAGTTGGGAAAGGGAACAAGTCAAACAGTCAGGGCAGGCAGGACCAAATCAGAGAACGAGGTAAATTAAACTGCATTTATTTCAATGCAAGAGGTTGAAGAGGGAAGGCAGATGAACTAGAGACATGGTTAGGAATATGGGACTGGGATATCATAGTAATTACAGAGACGTGGCTCAGGGATGGACAGGATTGGCAGCTTCATGTTCCAGGATATAAATGCTATAGGAAGATAGAAAGTGGGGGGGGGCAAGAGAGGGTGGGAAATGGTGTTTTTGATTAGGGATAACATTCCACCTGTTCTTAGGGAGGATATTTCTGAGAATATGTCCAGGGAAGTTATTTGGGTGGAACTGAGAATTAAGAAAGGGATAATCATCTTATTGGGATTGTACTATAGACCCCCCAATAGTCGGTGGAAAGAAAAATAGGGTGGTAATGGTAGGGGATTTTAACTTTCCAAACACAGACTGGGAGTGCCACAGTGTTAAGGGTTTAGGTGGAGATGAATTTGTTAAATATGCACAAGAAAATTTTCTGATTCAGTATGTGGATGCACCTATGAGGGAAGGTGCAAAACTTGCCTACTCTTGGGGAATAAAGCAGAGCAGGTGACTGAGGTGTCAGTGGGGAAGCACTTTGGGGCCAGCAACCATAATTCTATTAGTTTTAAAATAGTGATGGAAAAGGATAGACCAGGTCTGAAAGTTAAAGTTCTAATTTGGAGGAAGGCCAATTTTGACAGTTTTAGGCAGGAACTTTCAAAAGTTGATTAGGTCAGATGTTCGCAGGTAAAGGGACATCTGGAAAATGGGACACCTTCAAAAATGAGATAATGAGAATCCAGAGACAGTATGTTCCTGATCGGGTGAAAGGCAAGGCTGATAGATGTAGGGAATGCTGGATGACTAGAGAAATTGAGGGTTTGGTTAAGAAATAGAAGGAAGCATATGTCAGGTATATAGCAGCAGAGATTGAGTGAATCCTTAGAAGAGCATAAAGGCAGTAGGAGTATACTCAAGAGGGAAATCAGGAGGGCAAAAAGGGGACATGAGATAGCTTTGGCAAATAGGCTTAGGTAGAATTCAAAAGCATTTTATAAATATATTAAGGACAGAAGAGTAACTCGGGACAGAATAGGACCCCTCAAAGAACAGCAAGGCAGCCTTTGTGTGGAGCGACTGGAAATGGGGGAGATACTAAATGAGTATTTTGCATCAGTGTTTACTGTGGAGAAGGACATGGAAGACACAGAATGTGGGGAAGAAGATGGTGACATCTTGGAAATGGAGGAGGAGGTGCTGGGTATCTTGAAATGCATAAAGGTGGATAAATCTCCAGGACCTGATCAAGTGTGCTCTAGAACTCTGTGGGAAGCTAGGGAAGTGATTGCTGTTCCCCTTGCTGAGATATTTGTATCATTGATAGTCACAGGTGAGGTGCCGGAAGACCGGAAGTTAGCTAACATGGTGCCACTATTTAAGAAAGGGGGTAAGGAAAAGCCATGGAACTGTAGACCGGTAAGCCTGACATTGATGGTAGGCAAGTTGTTGGAGGGAATCCTGAGGGACAAGACTTACTGTATTTGGATAGGCAAGGACTGATTAGGGATAATTAACAGGGCTTTGTGTAGGAAATCATGTTTCACTAATTTCATTAATGTTTTTGAAGAACGAATGAAGAGGATTGATGAGGGCAGATGTGATCTATATGGGCTCCAGTAAGATGCTCGACAAGGTTCCTCATGGTAGACTGGTTAGCAATATTAGATCATGGAAAAGAGGGAGAACTAGCTATTTGGATACCGAACTGGCTCAAAGGTAGAAGACAGAGGGTGGTGGTGGAGGGTTGCTTTTCAGATTGGAGACCTGTGGCCAGTGGTGTGCCACAAGGATCAGTGCTAGGTCCACTGCTACTCATCATTTATATAAATGATTTGAATATGAACATAGGAATGAACATAGTTATTAAGGTTGCAGATGACACCAAAATTGAAGGTGTAATGGACAGCGAAGAAAGTTACCTCAGAGTATAACGGGATCTTAATCAGATGGGTCAATGGGCCGAGGAATGGCAGGTGGAGTTTAATTTAGATAAATGTGAGGTGCTGCATTTTGGAAAGGCAAATCAGGGCAGGAATTATGGTAAGGTCCTGGGGAATGTTGATGAACAAAGAGATTTTGGAGTGCAGGTTCATAGTTCCTTGAAAGTGAAGTCTAAGTAAATAGGATAATGAAGAAGGCGTTTAGTATGTTTTCCTTTATTGGTCAAAGCATTAAGTATTGGAGTTGGGAGGTCATGTTGCAGCTGTACAGGACAATGGTTAGGCCACTTTTGGAATATTGTGTGCAGTTCTGGTGTCCCTCCTGTAGGCAGGATATTGTGAAACTTGAAAGGAGTTTTGAAAGGTTTTACAAGGACTTTGCCAAAGTTGGAGGGTTTGAGCCATGGGGGGAGGCTGAATAGGCTGGGGGCTGTTTTCCCTGGAGTGTCAGAAGCTGAAGGGTGACCTTATAGATGTTTATAAAATCATGAGGGGCATGGATAGGATAAATGGACATGGTCTTTTCCTGGGGTTGGGGGAGTCCAGAACTAGAGGCCATAGGTTTAGGATGAGAAGGGAAAGATTTAAAAGAGATCTCAGGGGCAACATTTTTATGCAAAGGGTGGTGTATGTATGAATGAGCTGCCAGAGGAAGTGGTGGAGGCTGGTACAATTACAGCATTTAAAAGGCATCTAGATGGGTACCTGAAGAGGAAGTGTTATCTGGTTGGCATGGACGAGTTGGACTGAAGGGTCTGTTTCTGTGCTGTACATCTCTATAACTCTTTTACTCTAAAGGTAAAGCAAAGAATTGCGGATGATGGAGATCTGAAATACACAAAAACAGAAATTGCTGGAGAAACTCTGGCAGCATCTGTGGAGAGAAAACAGAGTTAATATTTCAAGTATGGTGATCTTTTTTCAGAACAGGGTCACGTGGCTTGAAACCTTTAGTCTGTTTAATCTCCACAGATGTTGCCAGATCTGCTGAATCTTTCCAGCAATTTCTGTAATTATTAGAGGTAATTGTCTTTTCCTTATTGCTATTTACAGTTATCTGTTTTAGAGGAGCACAAATTATCTTGATTACCTTTTTCTCCAAACATAATTGTAAAGTTCTTTGTATTGATTGAGATGTATTTTGCAAATATTATTCATATTCCCTTCCATTGCCTGTATTGCCTATTTTGTTGCTGTTTGTATCTCCTCCAGTCACCATGATCCATACATTTTATTTTCTCATTTTCTTGTATGATTGTCCCTGAACTCTTTTACCATTTTTTTGTTAGTTTATCAGGCAAATAAAGCTCTTATCCCTTGGGAGAATGGACTGGTTCTGAATGATAATACAACACTTTTGAGCACCTTTCACAGTTCTTGGGCTAAAGCAATTAAAGGGATATGGGGCAAGTGCTGGAAAGTGGAATTTGTGTAGATAGGTCAGTGCAGATCTGATGGACTGAAGGGCCTCTTCTACTCTGTGTGACTCTATTCACTCTTATTCATACTGGAACATTTTAAAATATCCTAAAAACACTGAAGAAGTTTGCTACCTTTCTGCTTATTCCAATCTCTATACAAGTTAAAATCTTCAACTCAAACCATGCTGCCTCTGCTACATGCTGAGGGGTTATACACCTTAACAACATATATTTTATTTAATTACTGTATATTTGTTGTCTGTGAAGGTCAAATATGAGAACTAACTTATAAGCAATTATTCTTCACTTTCGAAAAAAACTTGACAAAAGTGAAACAATAACTCTTAAAAATACCTTTTAGGTGTTTAAGCTCAATACAGTAGGAGTCACAGATAATGCTTCTTTATACAGAAAGTGATCAAACAGGTTCTGCCATGAAATTGGATTAATCTATTTAAATCATGTTCTGTTCTTACCAGGACCTCACCCTTTCCCAGTTCTGCATCCTCCTCCAGCATTATAACCCTCTGACAACCCAGCAATCCTCCAATTCTTGCCTCTTGTGCATCTTTCATCTTGTAATTGATGACTCTGCCTAAGATTCAAAGTCTCCTTTCCTCTCTCATCCTTCTCTAAATATATCCTTCTACACCTCTGCTTTAGGAAGCTGCCTGAAACCTACCTCTTCAATCAAGCATTTGATCACCTGTCCTAATAATCCCTAATTTGATTGAGGGTTAAATTTTGTATAACACTCCTAGAATCCCTACAGTGTGGAAACAGGCCATTAGGCCAAACAAGTCCACACAGATCCTCTGAAGAGAAACCACCAGACCCATTCCCCTACTGTATTACTCTATATTTACCCCTGACTAATGCAGCTAACCTGCACATCCTTGAACCCTATGGGCAATTTAGCATGGCCAATTCACCTAATCTGCACATTTTTGGATTGTGGAAGGAAGCCGGAGCACCCGGAGCAAACTCACACAGACATGGGGAGAATGTGTGTACTCCACTCAGATAGTTCCCCAAGGCTGGAGTTGAAAATGGGTCCCCAGTCCCCAGCAGTGTTAACCACTGAGCCACCATGCTGCCAGTCCTGTAAAGTGTCTTGCAATGATTTACTTTTTTAAAGATGCAGTATAATTTCAAGCTGCTGTAAGAAGCAAAACAACATTGGAAATAAAACTAAATAGTGTCAGAAATAGGCAGTCTCGAAAAACAAGGGAAAAATGTGATCAAGGACCATTTATCCTTTAAAGCTATCTTGTGGTCCCTTTACAATTGGAATGTGTATGGGAGCGTGTTTGTTACAAATAGTAACATTTATCATAAAAATAATAATTAGAATAGAATAGCCTTTATTGTCACATGCACTCGAATGATTGCAGTGAAAAGATTGTAATGCTGCTGCTTTGGCACCATCTTCGGTACAGGGTACCTCAGTACAGATACTTTAAGTGTTTGCTACAGAATTGAAAGAGTAAAAAAGAAGTCTACCATAGGAATACAAAGTTTTCAAATGTACTTGAATTACACAATGTCCAGAATATGAATAAAAAATATCTTTAATAAGTACTCGAATTATAGTCCTTTTCACTGAGTCTGTGCCTGCTGGGCTTCAGAACACGAGGCCTTGCTACCTCCACATGCCAGGCTCCGGCCTGTGACTCGTCTCCTAGGCCGCCCTAGGCTTGGACTGCCTCCTCAAGCCAGGCTCCAGCCCACAGCTCTCCTCCAGGACTCATCTCCCAGGCCAGCCTGGACTCGGATTGCCTCCCACTCCAGGCTGTGGCCTGTGACTTGCCTCTGGGACTCATCTCCCACGCCATCCTAAGTTTGAACTGTCTCCTACTCCAGGCTCCTGCTCACAACTGGCCTCCAGGACTCATCTCCCAGGCCGTTTCCTTCAGAATTCCTGAATTCATTAAGTACAGAAATGTCAAAAATAAAGTATTTACTGATAGACTGTAGTTCTTATGGGTAGTTTCTGAGTGTAAAATCTTCTGGGTAAATGTTTGCAGTCATACTAGCAATCAGTCTCACAGTATCAGTCTTAGGTTTTTTCTTTGAGCTGTAGTGATCTGCTTGATGTGCTGATGGTATTTTCTTTTGTCTGTTTGTGCAACTTTTGCTAGTGAGTGGAGGTGCACAAAAGGATAGATGCATAATAACAGATAATTACACATACATTTTAAACATCATGCTTAACCACACTAATTAAAAATATAGGTTAAAGTCAATGAATTGAATGTGAACATTCGAATTATTCTTATATCTGTGTGCATGTATACTTTTGTGTTGCAGGAACAATGAATTATCCACCATTGCTAGACCCTTTTTTTAACCTTCAGCCCCTTTCTGTTTTGTGGTAGATTTCACAGTTTGCCCTGTACAAAATCTAAACACTAAATTATGACAGTATAATTGGCTAAATTTCCATTTGTATCTGTTGTAACTCAAGTACTTACTGAACAGCTAATTTGTTTACTATGATTCAGATAGAAATGGGATAATTAACTGATATCCTGCCATATGGATGGTTAAACAGCCTAACAGAAGAAAAGAGGATTTATGGGTAAATGATTATAGCATATGATTTTACCTCTCAATTTTACACATTTTGTTTTCTTATTTCTCTCACTATTTATAAGAAAACCATACAAAAATATATTTTAGTTTGTACAATCTTTAATTTTGTCTTCCAGCATTATGACTGTTATGTTTCACATGCCATCTTAATGCTATAGATGAAAGATTTATATGTTATTGTAATAGCAGAAACTGAAATACACTGTTGAGACAATGTCTATTCCTGAATGATTCTGCTGCAACCTTAAAGATTTAGATGGAGCATTATTCTAAAAAAAACTATTATTTTCTCATCAAGGACGTCTGACTCATTACTTTGTGAAAAGATAATTTGATCTCTTAAATGCTCATATTCTCATTCAGAGGAATCCCATTGAAAGTGAACAAATATAAGCATAGAAATTTTGCAAACTGAGATCACAGGGCAATTTTCTGTTTAACTATTTGACAATAGAATTTAAAAAATGTTTGGAACTCCTAAAATTTCAACCGTTAAGAAATGAATCTAATTTAATTAAATTCCTTTACCTGTATACATATTTAGAGTTCTTGAGCAAATTTAGTGCCTGTCCTGTGAGCTAACAACAATGGTGTCTATTTATCATATTTTATTTATGAAATAAAATGCCTTTAACCACAATTGAAATTTCCAGTTGTTCTCATGTGATTACTGGCAAATGTACTGAACAACATTGCACTATATATGCTAAGGTAAATGGTAACTATATAGGAAACCTATTTTAGGTTTTTACAACTATGCTGTAATTTTTGATGGCTGTGTGTGCTGTGAACGTAAACCCTAAAATTATGTCAATGTGACTCTAGTAGGGTCAACCTTGATGCTTTTTTATGAAATGAATAACTTTCACTGAAAATATTTTTATCAGAGCTGCAGTTCTGTTAAACTTCATCCTTCAGAATATTGGCCTATCCTTGAAAATGGGCTTGGGTATTAGGTTAAGTAATTATCCTGTGCTTGTTCATTGTGTAGAACAGTACATTTGTGCTGTTTGTTGGATAACATTGGTACTGTGTGCAGCCTCATGGTTCATTGACTGCATATATCAGCAGGTGACCTAATATCATGCATGGTTCATGTTTCTGAATCTGTGCTGTGATACTTTGAGGAATGGTTAAGTATATGAGACAGCAAACATCAAGGTTTTCAAACACTGCAATGGAGCTTTTGATGGAAAGGGAGAAAAGTATTTTGTATCCATACGGAGCAGGAGGGCCTTCAGACAGATACTCAAAGGGATGAAACTGGACAGACCACCCAACATCAACCAAGATACTAAAACTAACAAATGGCAAACTTAGTCTTGTCAACCCTCCAAAGTGTTCCCTATCAAAATCTGAAGGCTAGTGCCAAACTAGGAAAGCTGTTTCCTTGACTAATCAAGCCACACCCTGATTCCCTGCAGCAAGAAGATTCCCTCGGCCTTGCAATAAGAAACCCTCTGAAAAGCTTAACACAACTTGGACTTCGCTTAAAAAAAACAAAAGATTCAGCCCAAAAGCAACTCAAACCAGGTTTCGTCACTAATAGAAAAATAACTCTATTGTAACACTCTGCTCACGTTAAAGATAAGTGAAAAGCAAAGATTTCTAATCTACTAGCATTTAATTTAAATTATAGTCGTTCAAAACCCACAAACACACAAATGCTCATTCAAAATTAAGATAGACAATGGCCAGTAGGTTGCCTTACACAGTCTTTTGTGATTTTTTTTTCACACTGATGACATGTCTAGGGTAATGGTCGTTCTTTCAATCAGTAGTTTCCAATGTTTCCAGTATCAAGGCACATTTCAATGAGACAAACAATTCCATAGATCACCCACTTTTTTCAGCTGAATTGGTCGCTCATAACCAATTTAAGAGGCATTTGGACAGACACATGACCGGACTGGGAATAGAGGGATAGCGACTATGTGCAGGTGGATGGAATTAATTTAGAATGCCATCATGGTCAAACCAGACATGACGGGCCAAAGGGCCTGTTAATATTACTAGCATTTATTGTGGTTCTGGCCTTATAGAGAGATTTGCAACATTGTGCATCAAACAAGCTAAAGAAAGACCAAAAGTATTAATGTTTCAAATGTTTTAACTGTGAGCACAGACACATTTTCAAAATCTGTTCAGTTCAACTTCAATCACAGCTATGATTTGTTTATATGCAGGCACAATTAAGGTTTCAGCAATGGTACGGTGTTTATTTGATTTTGTTACAAGTTCATCCACCCGCTAACTAGCCTCTTGAGTTTTAACCAGTACCTGCACACACACTCCATTGACATTGGGTCTGCTTGATGTTTTGTTCTCTCAATCTCTTAAAAGTACTGAATGTATTTGTTCACAACAGATGGATGTTTCATCTGTAAATGACATCTTAATTTACTTGGTATCATCACAGTGTTTGTCAACTTTTCTCTGCAGATGAGACATTCAGGTAAGGCACGTGACATTTCCTTGCTATGAAAATTCACAGGCTGGATCTCATTACATAGTCTCTGAACAGTTCTTGCTTTTTGGTTTTGGGTTCAGATGTTTAATTGATTGAGTTAGCTTAGGAATCGACTCTTTTCACAAGAAGTTTATTCATTTCTTCTTAGATTGTATTCTATGACTTAGAGTAGTGGCTTAAGTAAAAACATTACAATATCTTCATCTTAAAATTTGTACTGATGTGGAAACATGTCCAAGCAGGCAAGCCAGTTCAGCAGACGTTCAACAACAGCGTGCCTCTTTCCTGTTCATGCACAGTTTCTTCACATCCCAGAGACATGATCTTTGATCATTGCATATGGTCAGATTGAATGTTTGGGCACAAGCAGGCTGCATAACGAACAGATTTCCGATCTTCTGCCGCGCATGGTGTCAAGTCTTCATGCATACCATGATATCGAAAGCCTGCTCAAAACAGTGCTGCTTCCCAAGAATTTCACGGTGCACTTCTCACCTTGCTACGGCACACAAGTTGAAAACCTCTGCTTTAAATAAATGGTTGATCGGGTCTTGTTTTAGAATTGTTCTAGTTTTTTTTAAATTTTCTGCCAATGGAGGCATAAAGAGTGGGATAGACTCTTTCTGTGCACAGGAAGTGAATGTTTCTTTCACGCTGCTGCCTTGGTACTTTAGCACTGTATTTCAACCAATCAGAAGGTTATTGTCAGACAGAATTTCTTTAACATGAAAGATTCTCTTCCTCTCTCTGCTTCAAACACAACATTACATCACATAGCTCAACAATGTACAGCACTTGATTTTTTAAAGTTGCAAACCTCAGCTGGTATTTCAATTTTAAGGGTCCAATATCTATATCATTTTAATCATAAAGAAGTATATGTGGCCCCTTATAATATAGATATGAAATGCTTTGGGCTGGATTTTGCCAGCCTAATAGGAATAGATTGGGAGGGAGGAGAGCAGAAGGTGTTGGTGGCTTACCAGACTTTTGTTTTGTCATTTTTGAGCCATTTTGCCACTAGTGGGGGTAGAGAAAGATGGCCCTTCTACTAAAAGGCCAACATAGTCTCTTAAGTGGCAAGTTGAAAGCATCTTGCTGTTTCTGTTAGCATTTCATCACAGAGAGATGGCTGAGTAGTTCCTGGAGGACTTCTGGTAGCTATATGAGGTGGGGAGCCCTCCTTTTCAGGCACTCATTGGCCCATGAAGGTCCTCCCACCCCTGTGGGAAGTATAGACTCACCAACATCCAGTCTATCTCACCCAGGTCTGCCTGATTGGCCCTGATCTCAACAAACTGCACCTGACTGTGAGACACACATTCATCGCTGCACTTTCCTCCTATTGCAGTCCCAGCAGTGCCCACCATTGTGGATGGGACCTGTGAGATACCAGCACTCTGTTTGGTTAGCAGGTCATAAGCAGTTCTTAATGGGGAGTTAATTGACAATTGCTAATAGGGTGTATCCCTGGGTGCCATTAAGCAGTGAAGTGGGTAGGGGTTCACTACCACTGGCTGGCAGAACACATGCCATCAGGACTAAATTCAGCCCTTTAATTCTGCTTGAGAAATTTTCTATATAGATCATGTCTAGAATATCTTGATAAGAAATATTCTATATTGCTCATTTTTAGTTTTGACGTAATCAACTGCAAGAAGTAGGTTCAGTTAAACTATCTAAACAACACATTATTTGTACAAAGATGTCAAGGAAAGGTCAATTACCAGTCTTTCAGTAATTTTTCAGAACTAATTAGGTGTTACCTACTTGTAACATTATTAAATAAAGATATTGCTGGGAGTATCTGCTAACAATGTAATAGTATCCAAAACTGAGCCAACAGATCTAAAGTAAAAGTCAAAAATCTTCATGACTAGATTTGTTTTCAATAAATACCACGGTACATAGTGTCATCAACCAATGATGAAATATAATCATAATAAGAGAGTTAATAAAAAGGGGATATAATTTTGAGGTGAAGGACAGAAGGTTTAGAGGATACTTGAAGAATTTTTTTTCATCCAGAGGATGGTGGAAATCTGTAATGGACTGACTGGGAGGATAGTCGAGGCAGGAGACTGCACAATGAATAAAAAGTACTTTTATAACTGTCGTAACATTCAAGGCTATGGGCCAAGTGGTAGAAAATAGGACATTTTGTGAAGCCCTCTATGGCTAGATAACTTACTGCATTCACTACCATAGCATATAACTAATAAGCACATTCCTGGCAAATGGAAGAAACCCATAATTTATTGTCAGCAGAGACTTGGAACTATGAACTAAATTTGGATCAGAATTCTTCAATCCATGACAAGGGGCAAACATATTCATTGTTCATCAATATAGATTTTTTTTCTTCTTTGGAAAGTGAATGTGTGAATCCACAATTTTTGCAGAACTTTCTTTATCTGTTAACTCTTCTTTCAGTGGAGCTGTAAAGTAACCTTGAGTGGGTCATTTTACATTTTGTGTATATCTATCTGTATTCTTGAATTTGTAAGTCACCTCACATTCAGGCAGTCACAATGCCCATTCATAGTTGCTGCTACTCCTGTACTTCATAATAGCATGGCAGTTCCTATCTGCGACTTTTGATTGTGTTTGTTTCTGGAGCCAACATTTGCCATTGATAAGAAGTGATTCTAAATTTGTGGATTGTAAAATCTGATGCAGGCTTGGACAAATGATCATGTGGGTGAACCTGAAGTTTATTATGAATCATGAACTCACCACCTTTGTTCATGTAGCATTGCACATCTCGTTGATATGAAAGCTTTCTGTGTGGTCTCTTTTTCGAAAGTATACTCTGTGTTGTTGCAGGTATCAGTCCAGGCAACGTGTGTCACATTGACTGCAATGAGTGTAGACAGGTGGTATGTGACAGTATATCCACTCAGATCCCTGAGGCAGAGAACACCCCGGGTGGCAATGGCTGTCAGTCTTGGAATATGGATTGGTAAGTGAAAAGAAATCAAAGACTAAAATAGGACTATTTGTTTCGTATTTTTTAGAGGATGTTCATTCATTTTCTTTTGCCCTCAGTGACAATAATAAATTGTTAACAAATGTACTTCAGGAAAGGGTAATTGCTAGTTCATCATTTTAAATCTAGCTTAACAATTAAATATTAACTTTTTTGCAACCTTTATAAACAAACAAACCTGTACAATAAATCAAGTGGCCACTCATACCTGATATAGCTCAGTGTTAGTCTTCTGAACACAATTTAATCCAGATAAAATGTGTAAATAAATTGCAAAATAATATTATGTTTTAATTATATTAATTTGGCAGTACTGTAGGTATTTGTGCCTTCAGTTGCCTTGTCTTATGTTCTGGAATTCTGTCTCTAAATCCATACATCTCTTCATCTTACTCTTCTTAAAACATTCCATAGAGCTCACCTGCAGGAACAATTTTTTGTCAACCCTTCCTAGTCTTTCCTTCACTACTTTGGAATTTGTTTATCATTTTGCTATATGTAGCGCCTTGTATATTCTTCTCTGTTAAAGTCACTCGATAAATAAATCTTTATTCCATTGTTTTATTGACTCATATTTACATTCTATATTCTTAAAATAATTATGCTTCTTATTCTAAGATAGCAAAAAATAATAATTGGAAACTTTCTAAAATGAAATAAAAATTATACTTTTATCTGAAATAGTTGCCTCTTGTATTCTGTTGCAGGGTCTTTTATTGTGTCCATACCAGTGGCTATGTATCAGAAGATTCAAAATGGATATTGGTTTGGCCCCCAGGTGTATTGCAGTGAATCTTTCCCTTCTGCTTCCCATGAGAAGGCCTTTATCCTACATAACTTCTTAGCTGTCTATCTTCTCCCATTGGTCACGATCTGTGTGTCTTATACTGCCATGCTGCATCAGATGGGGCGACCAGCTGTGGAACCCATTGACAATAACTACCAGGTAGATTTTATTTGTGTTGTGTATTAATTAAAATAAACCCCCATGCTCTAGATAGCTTATCAATAGTGCTATAGGAAGCCTACTAGTTGAGCTCAGCTACAATTTTAGATTACGTATATACTTGCAAATACCCAAGTGATCAGGTATGCCCTGACAACATTCTGGCAATAGTACTGAAGACCTGTTTGCCAATAAGTGGCATTACAAATAAATAAAACATTGGTTTATTAATGTGATGTAATGTATGAAAGATTTTTGATTTGATTTTAACATCAAGCAGTGGCCTACAATTTTCCTGCATAGAGAAAGAGAGCAAGAATCAAAGAGGTGGAAGGTAATCAAGGAGAAAGGAGAAACTGAGGACTGCAGATGCTGGAGATCAGAGCTGAAAAATGTGTTTTTTCAGGTTCCTGAAGAAGGGCTTATGCCCAAAACGTCGATTCTGCTGCTCCTTTGATGCTGTCTGACCTGCTGCGCTTTTCCAGCAACACATTTTTTCAGTTCCAATCAAGGAGAAAGAGCAGGAATTAAAAATAATTCAACATAGTGCTGAGGTGGAGGAAAGAGACAATAATTAACAAAAGTAATTTATTTGATTCACGTAATATCAAAGAAACTATTTTCTCAAAATTCATCCTGATGAATGCTATTTTTAATTCCTTTAGCAAAATAGAAACAATGGCTTTGGTTATCAAATCACAATTATTTTAACGTTTATGATAAATAATTAAAATAAATGGTTAATACCAGAATTTAAATCAGAATGTCTAGGCTAAAGTTCCATAGATTCTAACCTGAAATAAAATCTGAAATATGAATCTCATTTTGCTGCAGATGTTGAGTTTCAACTAAGGATGAAATTAGTGCCTTAAAAATCTAGTTGATCATCAATAAAATCAAATTTTCAGTTTATTCGATGATCTGCAACAAATACGTATATCTTCTGATCCAACTTTCCTTTCTCTGCTTTGACTACCCAATACTTTTATCCTCAGTTATAGTTTGAGGTTATCACATTTCTATTGGTCCAGACCTAGCTTGCACTAACTCATCTTCCCATCTCCCTTGTGCTCACTGACTTACATTGGCTCCCAGCAATACCTCAGCTGTAAAATTCTCATCCCTGCTTTCAAATCCTCACAAGGTCTCACTGTCTCTGTAATCTTCTTCTGCTCTACACCTCTTTCAGAAATCTCTCATTCCAGTCTCTTGAACATGCAACTTTAATTGCATGAATGGCAACTATGCAGTCAACTGCTGAAACTTTAAGTTCTGGAATTCTCCTCTTAAACATATCCACATCTCTATTTCTGTTTTCATCTTTGGGACATTAAAAGCTACTTCTTTGATTTAGCTTTTGACCATCCATCCTATTATCTCCTTATCCGGCTTAGTGTCAAATTGTTTTTGATAATGGCACTTTAGGACACTTCACCACAATAATAGTTATATAAATAGACATTGTTGTTAATGTTAAACTGTGTAGTGAGTTGAAAATTCACCCAACTGGTTTCTCTGCTCTGGTGCAAAGTATGGGGAAATGTTCTCTGGCGGGCATCAAAGGGACATATAAGAATGAATGAACATCTGGAGTTTTGCTGGAGTATTTGTGGGAGATCAGAGACTAGGTATGCAGATATTATAATGGTGTATAATCAATAATAGGGTAGATTTTACAGAATCTTTGAAAGAATTTGATGGATTAATTGCCCTTCTCTCAGTCCTTGTTTTCATATGCTTTCAAGTTCTTTACACAAACTATACTTGTACTTTGCAGGTTCAACTTCTTGCTGAAAGGTCAGAGGCCATGCGCACAAAGATCTCCAGGATGTTGGCAGTTATGGTCCTTCTCTTTGCCCTTTGTTGGGGTCCCATCCAGTTGTACATCCTTTTCCAATCTTTTCTTCCAAATTTTAACAGGAATTACTATACATACAAAGTCAAGATATGGGCGCATTGCATGTCCTACACAAATTCCTCCATCAATCCCATAGTATATGCATTCATGGGAGACAACTTTAGAAAATCATTCAAAAAGGCATTCCCGTTCATCTTCAAACAGAGAGTTGGGAACACAAACAGTGGAAATGCTGCTGGCAACACGGAGATGCATTTCGTTTCATCTGGAACATAAGGGAATTTGATATTTTGGGATATATTGCTTAATTATTGAAAATATGTGAGTTAAACCAGGAAGGTCTGATAGAAGACCTTATATCAACTATTATTAGAATTTCATTCTCTTTGGCTAAGTGCCAGACACCCATTAACAGTATCATTCAAACTTTACAGTGAATTGTTGTTCCCACACAATCTGGAATGCCAGTAACATTATCCTGTTTTCACATAAAATAAATATACTTATTATTCACATCATTTATCAATTTTGAAAGATATTTTTTCTGTAGATGATCAGAATTTAAAGCCCTGATGGTGTAAGGAAGTGTCTTAAATCATGATTAACTGAGCCATAAAATCCAGAAAAGCCCTAAGATTAATCTCTAGACTTTGCTGAGGTAGATGGCATCTGTCAAGTTCCTCACTGGATGTTTCATCTGGTGTCGGAAGGAAAAAATGCAAATAAATGTGCTGTTCTTGACTATTATCCAATGATCTTTGCTGTAAATTGTGTGTGCATATGGATGTGCGTTGAGTGAAGGATTAGGTGCATGTCTGATAGCCCTTGTAATTCAACTGTTGTCACATGTTTATGTTCTTAGTGTCTCCTGGTGCTTCACTGAGTGTAATGCGATCGAGGGTCAAAAAGGGAATGTTAAAGGTATCCGTTATTTACAACAATTATGTTGCAAGTATGTAGTTGTGAATTTAAATTAAATAGGTGATCTGTTCAATATTTCATTAATTTATATTTTGATTGAAGCGGTGAAAGGATGAATTTGGAACAGTCACATTTAAAGAAAGCAAAATATAGAATATGGAAATCTTATAATTTTTTGCAACTTTGACCCTCAGGGGTTGCTTAGTTTATTTTACAGTGCAGGAAATGATTGTAATGACAAAGTGTGAAGTACAGAGGTATCCTGTACATATTTACATGATGGTGGGGTCCTCCAAATCAGTGATGTAACCATATTTACTTGACGTGTCCAAGGCAGAAACACAAACCACCGTCCCAACCTCAAGATAATTGCTGTCTAATAGACACAAAATGCTTGACACAAAGCATCAATAGAGTGTGCCTGACAGGCTCATAGTACTAATCCACACACCCAGCTCTCCTACAGACAATTTAAGAGATGTCTGCAGAGCTTGATGAGAAACAAAATTGTCATTTTTTTTCAAGTCAAGAAGAAACCATAATTCTTTTGCGACTTCAGAACATCCCAAAGCACGCCACAGCAAATCAACTTCTTATTAGGCAGAGTGAGAGTTGTATAAAAAAGATTTCCTGTCCTGATCTCTATCCATTATATGTGTCACTTATGTATAACAAAATCAGACAAATAACAATTAATAATAATCAGATCAATAATTTAGTGATGCTGATAGAGGAGAATTATTGGCCAGAACACCAGGATTCCATTCTGTCATGGGATATTTTGCAACCACATGAGAAGGCAACGGAGCCTCAGTTCAACATTGCATTCGGAAGGTGGCATTTCTGCTTCCTTGCAACTGTATTGAACTATTAGCCTGGATGATACTTTAAAAATCCTAAAGTACGATTTGAAACCGTAACCTTCTGGTCTCAGGTAAGGATGCTATCTGCCCTCTTAGCCACAGCTAATATATCGAATGTTGAATCCTTTCTTTGAAGAGCTCTGAGCTCCAATATGTTTATAAATACTGTAGAATATCACTACTTGTATTTAATCTCTGTGCATCTTGATAAATTGCTTCATGTACAAAATAAACATTCAGCATGTTTTTATGTATTGACCTTGCAAATATAACAATTGGCTGTTTTATTACGAAATATGATTTAGAGGCTGAAATGGGTTTTTAAATCTCCAGTTGCACGTTCTAGTCTATCATGAATTAACTTATCATTGAAATAGAAAATATACTGACCTATGCAGATCTGAAGGATTCAAGATTCCATTTCTGAAACTGGGTTGAATTATGTAGCCCAATTCAAACTGGCAGTAGAATTCTATAAAATGCCTATTCTAAGGGAACCTTCCAAACGAGTTAGATATTGTATTATGGTATTGAGATATTCATTGACTCAATTAGTTAAAGAATAATTAAAGACTTCATATCATTGAGGGAGGCCATCATAACTTTGCAAGTTCTTTGAAGAAATAATCCTATTAGTCCACTCCTCACTCTTGTCCTCCTCTTTTCAACTTTGTTTTGTGAGCAGTTAAATTATGCTTCCAATAAAGGCAAATAATTACAATAACAGCATTGAATGATGGATATCATTGACGTGGCAAACTTGTAACTGGAAATAACAGCTAGGATGACAGATTCAATCTGTTACTTGTGAATGTTTTTAATTTTCAAGTAGTAAGAAGGAATCTAAATCTTTATAATCTTTTCTGGCACTGCATGCATTTGGCTCAAAAAACTTTGCAGATTCTGTTGCTTTATTGTGATTATAGGTATGTGGATTGTTACTTTATTTATCATTTCCATGATTTGTTATTTAAAAAAATACACTGTACTTTTTGGTTTGTTCAGTACAATAAGTCTTTAATAGATTATTTCAGTGGTGAATAAAATCATACTTATTAAATTATTGCCTTAAAAACTGTGTTACTTTCAGAGCTGGATATGCTAATGAAGCCACATATCTAATCATCTGTAACTGCAATTTGTACTCTGAGCTGTTAAATAATCCTATATGAGATTTTCAAGTCAACTGAATCCATGTTATTCAATTTGTGTTGCTTATCAATTACAGATGAAAATATGACATGGTGATCATGAGTGGCGATATTTCTTAAGAATTAAAGACAATGTTGTAAACTTAAACTACAAGACAACATCTCAGCCAAAACCTGAAGTAGTGTAAAAGTTACATTTATACTATGATCCCAGAAAAAGAATGACATTTGATTTATGAATCTGTTCAGACCAATGGTTAGTTCCACCTTGGGATGTTGAAGTTGCAGGGTAGTCAAGACAACCTCTGGTATAATTCGTGTGCGAGAAAGATAAAAAGTCTGTAAGGCAAAAAAAAAGCTTGACCTGCAGTTGAAAACAGCAAAGGGAAGAATTTGAAGAAAAGAAATACATCGGATCCAATACTAAATCTCCATCCACAGAGTAATCTTATATAGCAAGACTACTATAAAGATTGTGGACATTGATATTTGCAAAAGATAAGGAACAAAAAAAGAATACTTCCAGTAGCATCAATTTAAAAGATACCAATGTCCTACTAAATTTAGGCTTTTAAACAAAGGATTAAACTATACTTTTTTTAGATTTAGCTGTTGCAGAACCAGACTAGCAAGTTGTAAAACTAAAGGTAACTATTGAAAACAAGGAGTTGCATTAAGACTACACTTCAGGCCTTTCTCGGAAGAACCAGAAAAACCCTGCTAAGCTTGCTAAGTACTGGAATATCAACTTTGTTTAAAGCTAAATTTTAGAATTCACCATCTAGAGTTGATGTCTTGCAGGCAATAGCCACAAAAGTCAGTTGAACAGTTTATCAGTAATTGCTGCATGAATGGTGAAGGTTGTCAGAAGTTAAGCTGTCTGAATAGTGGATAATAATGAAGCTGGTTATATATTCCCACACACCAAGGTCATAACATTGCCACTTACTTAAAATGGCAGAAAATACAAAATCATTACAGATAGACAACAATATCTTTAAGCAATTGGTGCAGTTATCAGTCTCAACGCAGGAGCCAGGTCACATAAAGCAAATAAGCTGTGTGGAAAGTACACATTGTTACACCCATTGCAAAGCTGTCCCATGTTCCAAGATCTTTGGAAATGATGCACTGCAAAATGACATTGTTGTGTCCATACAAGAAATATTATCCCCAAAATACAACCAGAGATAATAATAGGATGCAACCAAACAAAAGCATGCGCAATATGCTAGTAGCAACAGCACAGCGTGCAAGGGAGACCTCCATAATCGCTAGCATGTACAAGCAGTCAGCAGCAAGGCTGAGCTGGTGAAGATTCAGAGTGGTAGAGTTGTCACCCAGAAAGTCTACATGTGTATGTGCGACATTGTGTGGATGAAGTCAAGCATTTATTAGCTTTTGCCACTATTAACATCATATACTCAGAGAACTTTAGCAAATACACACACACACAGGACTAATGCCTACATGGGAGCTAGTGCAAATATCTTACTAGTCAGACTCCTGAAGGATATGTAGGCCAATGATACAATGTACAACACCAAAATTCACTGCATTTAATGGGATACCCATCTTTTGCATTGGTACATTGTTGATGAAATACAGTTATGTCATTTCTGCTCGGAAACCACCTGCTGAACATAAGTGGATCAGTGACATACACAGTCTTAATATTGGGACCATTCATGAGATCACCAAAATACCAATTGCAGCAAAAGAGACCAAGAGTACTTGCACTGAATAAGTCCAGGTCTTAGAATAATTGTACTGATTTGCTGTCATGGGAAACATCAAAGGTATTCTCACTTCAGAGAAGAGACAATTCTGTTTGTTGATTCTCCCAGAAAATACAGTGCTTACATTCAAGAGAAGCTTAAGAGTAAGCTGATCAATATGGAATTTAATGGCATAATCCATTGTGTACATCATCACAGACTGATACAATTGTGTTACATGTGTGTTAAAGAAAGAAGGCACAACCAGGGTACCCAGAATGTCCAAACTTTTCTTGAAAGAGATGCCCAAAAAAAACTTTCAGCATTAGAAGAATAGAATTGCAAATTCACCAGAACCAAATTCTTCTCCAAGCTGGATACCAAACACAGATACTGGTTGATTCACTTGGTAAAGGATTCCGAGGAAATCATTCCTATCAGAGACAATGTTCCAGTCAGTTCCTTGTTCCAAAATCACTTCAGATTTATTTATCATACATTGTAATAAGTTTCTCCTAATCATCAACTATTTTTCCAGATTTCCAATTGTCAGACTATTAAAGGACTGATTTCAATGTTAAGTCTGTTGTGTAAACATATGAAATATCTGCACAAGGTGATAAGATACCAATAGAAAGAGAGCACATTTGGAGTACTGATTACAGTATCTATTTCCTTTTTAATGACAGATTAAATGCATTGGAAGCAGTTCAGTGGTTTACTAAACTAATACCTAAAATGGTTGAGTTGTCTTTTGAGGAAACACTAGGCTTGTATCTGCTGGAGATCAGAAAAGTAAGAGATGACTTGACTGAAACAAATCCTGAGGGGTTTGGCAGGGTGTATCAGTAAAGCACATTTGCTCTTGGAGGAGAATTTACTGTTTAAAATTATGGGTTTTGACATTTAACACAGGTGAGGAGAAATTTATTTCTCAGAGAGGATTGTGAGTTATTGGAACTCAATTCCTTAAAAGTCTGTGGAATCACAGCTTTTGAATATATTTAAAACATGGTATCAAGATTCTAGATAAATAAAGGTGTGGAGGGTTATTAGGATAGACTGGAATGTGAAGTAATCAGATCAGCAATCCTTGAATGTGGAGCAGGCTTGAGGGGCTCTGTGGTACTCTTGTGTTCCTTCTCCTACTGTGTATCTACGTATGTACTTCAGGGTGCAGTGCACCCTGAACAGTTTAGGTAGGCTCAGGAGGCACAGTGACATCTTGACTCTAAGGGAGTCTGGGTGTAGGTTGGACCAGAATTATCCCTTGGTTACAGTGAATTAGGGCTACAACCCCAGAACCTTTTCGGCCTATGCTGGGACCATAGACATCTAGGAGAAACTGGAGGTCAGGGAGTGACAGGTCTTTGATCAGGTAAGATAATACTGTGTGACTTTTCTTTTAGTTTCCAGTTCAGTTTGAACGTGGCAACACAGCAATATGCAAAGGGGTTTCATGGATTTAAACTAGTGAATGGCGATCAAAGTAAAATAAAACCTGCAGACTTGGAGTCCTCTATTTGTGGAATGGAAAGAAAATCTGGAGAGTTACAGTGAGTGAAGAAGGTGTGGTTACACTGTGTGATATGTCCCAGGAGAACTTGCATTATGATTCAACTAACAACTTCCTGAGAATAGCTTTGGTTGGGACCGCAATGTGACAAGGTTGGGCTCTACATGATATGTAGAGGAATGAAGGCCCATGGAGGCAATAAATGTATCAACTTGGTGAGGAAGGACCCGAAATGATAAAAGGATAACCAGGGAAAGTACAGAGTTCATTAAGGACCTTAGTGGTCAGTTGTGTGTGGAGCTGAGGACATAAGCATTCTAATTAAATACTTTGTATCGGTGTTCACTAGTGAGAGGAACAATGTGGGTAGAGAAATCAGGGAGAAATACTGTGAGATATTTAAAGAAATTAGCAGAGACTAAAAAGACTAATTTTCAGTCAGGTTTAAAAACAGATAAATATACAGGAGGAGATGAATTGTATCCATGTTGTTGAGTGAAGCAAAGGAGGAAATAACAGGTGAGGTGCCAGAGGACTGGAGGACAGCCAGTGTGGGATGATTATTCAAGGAGGGAAAAAGGGATAAACCAGCAAATTACAGGTCAATCACTTTAACCTCAGTGATGGGGAAATTATTGGAAACAATTTGAGGAACAGAATTAATCTACACTTTCAGAGTCAGGGATTAATCAAGATTAGCCAACATGGTTTTGTTAAGGGAGGTCATGTCTGACCAACTTGATTGAACTTTTTAAAGAGGTGACCAGGCGTTTAGATAGGGCAAAGCAATCAAGCTAGTCTGCTTGGATTTCAGCTTGGACTTTTGATAAGGTCCTCCATGGGAGATTGATAACAAACATAAAAGCTCAAGGGATCCCAAGTAAATTTGGTTAATTGGATCTAAAATTGGCTTTGTGGCAGAAAACAGAGGGTGATGGTTGAGGGTGCTCACTGATCAGTGTCTGTGGGCATGGGGTTAGAATAATTAGGTTGTTGCTTTTGACCAGTGCAGACTTGATGGGCCAAAGGGCCTTTTTTCTGGGCTGAGGTACAGTTAGTAAGTTTGCAGATGACACCAAAATTGGAGGTGTAGTGAACAGCGAAGAGGGTTACCTCAACTTACAATAGGATTTTGACCAGATGGGCCAATGGGCTGAGAAGTGGCAGATGGAGTTTAATTCAGATAAATGCGAGGTGCTGCATTTTGGCAAAGCAAATCTTAGCAGGACTTATACACTTAATGGTAAGGTCCTAGGGAGTGTTGCTGAACAAAGAGACCTTGGAGTGCAGGTTCATACCTCCTTGAAGTCCCAGGTAGATAGGATAGTGAAGAAGGCGTTTGGTATGCTTTCCTTTATTGGTCAGAGTATTGAGTACAGGAGTTGCGAGGTCATGTTGCAGCTGGAAAAGGACATTGGTTAGGCCACTGTTGGAATATTGCATACAATTCTGGTCTCCTTCCTATCGGAAAGATGTTGTGAAACTTGAAAGGGTTCAGAAAAGATTTACAAGGATGTTGCCAAGGTTGGAGGATTTGAGCTATAGGGAGAGGCTGAACAGGCTGGGGCTGTTTTCCCTGGAGTGTCAGAGGCTGAGGGGTGACCTTATAGAGGTTTACAAAATTATGAGGGGCATGGATAGATTAAATAGGCAAAGTCTTTTCCCTGGGGTCGAGGAGTCCTGAACTAGAGGGCATAGGTTTAGGGTGAGAGAGGAAAGATATAAAAGAGACCTAAGGGGCAACTTTTTCATGCAGAGGGTGGTATGGAGGCTGGTACAATTGCAACATTTAAGAGGCATTTGAATGGGTATATGAATAGGAATGTATTGGAGGTATATGGGCCGGCTGCTGGCAGGTGGGACTAGATTGGATTGGGATACCTGTTCAGCATGGACGGGTTGGACCGAAGGGTCTGTTTCCATGCTGTACCTCTCTATGACTCTATGACTCTATAGACCTCTGACTCTAAAGGGTGAGGTGGATCTGGTGGGTTTTACGGGGGAGTGGGAGGTGTTGATGGGTGACTTGAACAATTCAACGAACAAACTGAATCTCACCAAGTTTTCTTCAAATGAACCAACCATGGTTAACCAAGGAAATGAAAGACAGCATCTAATTGGGAAAAAAAAGGTAAAAATGGCAGATTGAGTTCAATCTGGATAAATGCGAGGTTAAGCATTTTGGAACAATAAACCAGTGTAGGGCTTATACAATTAATGGTAAGGCCTTGGATAACGTTTTAGAACAGAGGGATCTAGGGGTGCAAGTACATAATTCTTTGAAGTTGTGTCACACATAGACAGGTTAGTTACAAAGGCGTTTGGCACGTTTACCTTCATTGCTCGGTGTTTTGAGTACAGGGGTTGGGAAGTCATGTTGAAATTATATAGGACATTGATGAGGCCTCTTCTGGATTACAGTGTTCAATTCTAGTGCCCAGTTATAGAAAGGAAATTATCAAGTTGGAGAGGATTCAGAAGAGATTTATCAAGATATTGTTGGGTATGGAAAGTTTGAGTTATAAAGAAAGGCTAGATAGGCTGGGACCTTTTTCACTAGAGCATAGGAGGTTGAGAGGTGATCTGATAAAACTTTATAAAATAATGAGAGATACAGAGTTAATGGTAATTATCTTTTTCCTAGGATGGGGGAATTCAAGACTAGGGGACACTTTTTTTTGTAAATATATTTATTAGCAAATTTTTTTTAACTTTACAAACATATAAAATTATTGAAAAAATACAATCAATAACAAATATCAGTATAATAAAAAGAAAAAAACACAAAGTACAATACCAGTACTGTCTCCTAACTATTAACCTACACTCTAATACAAAAGAAACCCTAACACTGTGCAAAGCAATACTAAAAACAAAAGAAAGAAAAGCAAAAAAACCCACAAAATACAGAACAGCTATGCTCGGCGCAAAGCTCCCAAACAGAGGAACGGGAGCATTGCACATATACCTGTATTAACTCAGGAGACCCCCTCCGGGGCCCAGGGCTTGACAAATCTAACCATCCTGGTTAAACAAAGACCCTAGTTAAGACAAGAGACAAATCTGTTTCCAAATAACTCAAGTAGGGCTGCCATGTCTTATAAAAATGGTCTGTTGTGTGGAGCACCAAGTCCAAGGGAATGTGTTCCATAATTAATTTCTGCCATCCCAGCAAGCCCAGGGGGTTTTCAGACACCCAATTCATCAGAATATTCTTCCATGTACAGTATGCAAGAATATTAAATAGTTTCTTCCCATGCCTGTCTAAAGCTGGTAAATTCGGTAGACCTAAGAGATATCGGGTCTACTTTGACTTCTGTCCTCAATACCCTCCCTATCTCTCCCGCCACAGCACTCCAATAAACATGGAGCATGTGGCATGTCCAGAAGCAATGGGTAACAGTACCTACACTTATTTTACATTTGGGACACACTGAAGATGCCCCTTTTTTAAACTTCGCCAGACGGTCTGGTGCCAGATGAGCCCTGTGCAGAACTTTTAACTGCGTAGCGCATGTCCTATTACAGATTGAGATCTTTCGAGTATTCTCCCATATGTTCTCCCATCTTTCAGAAGAGATCTCCACTCCTAGCTCTTGCTCCCAGACCTCACATAACCGATTGATATCCTGCCAGGCCCTGCCACCCAGTAGGTGATAGAGGGCACTAACCGAAAGGTTGCTTGTGGAGGGGACACATTTTTAAGATGAGAGGAGAGAGATTTAAAAAGACATAAGAAGCAATTTTTTTACACAGGGTGGTTTGCATGGGGTATGAACTTCCTGAGGAAGTGGTAGATCCAGATACAATTACAACGTTTAAAAGACATTTGGATAGATACATGAATAGGAAAGGTTTGGAGGGATTTGAGGCAGGAGCAGCCAGGTGGGACTAGTTTAGTTTGGGATTATGTTTGGCATGGATGGGTTGGACCGAAGGGTCTGTTTCTGTGCTGTATGAATCTATGACTCTATGATTGTGTAACATGGCTGAGATTAGTAGTAAGCAGACAGGCAGAACGCTGGAAGAACATAGCAAGCCAGGCAGCATCAGGAAGTGCAGAAATCAATGTTTCCGGTGTAACCCTTCTTCAGGACTGAAGAAGGGTTACACCTGAAATGTCGCCTTCTGCATCTCCTGACGTTGCCTGGCTTGCTGTGTTCTTCCAGCCTCCTGCCTATCTATTTTGGATTCCAGCATCTGCAGTTTTATTGTCTCTAAGATTTGTGGTAAGCCAGATGATTGGGCAAGTTTCAATACTAGCAATGCTGGCCAAAAAAAAGGAGAAAATACATTTTGACGGTAAAACTTGCAATTAATATCAAAATGAACAGTAAGAGCTTTTGAAAAGATATATGAAAAAGGAAGAGAGAGACAAAAGTGAACATAGGCCCTTAGAGAATGAGGCTGGGAAAATAATGGAGAACCAGGGATTGGCAGAAGAGTTGAGTAAATACTACGCAACACTCTTGATGGCCAATAGTTACCTGTTTTTTATCTTCTTGAATAGAAGTATTATGTTGACAGTTTTCCAATCCCATGACTCTTTTCCAGAACCAAACATTTCTTGGAAGATCACTACTAGTGCATCCACTATCTCTGTAGCTACTTCTGTTATCATCCTAGGATGCATCCCACCAGGACCAGTAGAATTATCAGTCTTTAGCCATATTAATTTCCAAATACATTTTCTCTGGTGACAGTTACTATATTAATTTTTATCTGCTTTTTGCTCTTTGATTATTTTTGGAAGGCTTTAGTGCCTTCTGCCACAGTGCATAGGGAGTGCAAAGGGTAGGAAGGGTTAGTAGCTTGGGAGGATGAAGTGGATGAGAGCTATTGAGTTGACACGATGCATGCAATAGTGAATATTGTAGTCCACAAGCCAATGTGGGATGCATATGCAATGGCAGAGCCAGAGTGAATGGTAGCCCAGTGAGTGTGGTAACAGAGAGAAGATTGAGACACTTATCATTGTGAAGCTCAGGAGGTCATTAACCTTCTTCATACCTTATTATGGATGGCTTTTAACTTGGGACACAGAACTGCCCTCTGTGTCCAGGTTGCCTATGTCTGATGGCGTGGCCTCCTTTGTTGTTCTGCGGGAAAAAGGACAGCCATCTTCTCAACTTTCCTTTCTAGGCCACTTCTTGGTTTAGGAATAGTAGTTCTGGGTCATTTTCTGGCTTGTAGCATCTGAAGCATTGTGCAACTGAGCTTTACTTATGGCAGCAGCAGCATGAATGCTGGAAACTCCAAGTAGTGAGGAGTACTTTTACTTCTGATACTCAATTCCATGTGAAGGGGACCAAAGAGTCCAGCTGCATAATTACTGAGATGAAGAGTGGAAGATTGAGTCAGAAAAGTTGCTCCAGGTCATGGTAGACCAGGCACCATGAAATTTGTTGTATGTTTGTTTGCTGAGCTGTTAGGTTTGTTGTCAGATGTTTCGTCATCATACAAGATAACATCTTCAGTGAGGCTCCAGTGAAACATTGGAGTTCTGTCCCACTTGCTATTTATGTGTCTTGGTTGTTGAGGTAGGCGATATTGTTTCCAGTTCTGTTTCTGAGAGGTTGGTAAATGGGGTCCAAATCTATATGTTTGTTAATGGAGTTCCGGTTTGAATGCCAGGCCTCCAGGAATTCCTGCGCGTGTCTTTGTTTAGCCTGTTCTAGGATGGATGTATTGTCCCAGTCGAACTGGTGTCCCTCTCTGTCTATGTGTATGGATACCAGTGATAGTTGGTCATGTCTTTTGGTGGCTAGTTGATGCTCATATATCCTCATGGCTAGTTTCCTGCCCATTTGCCCAAAGTAATGTTTGTTGCAGTCCTTGAGCGTATTTTGTATATAACATTTGTTCTGCTGGCTGTGGGTACAGGGTGCTTCAAATTCATCAGTAGCTGTTTCAGCATGGTAGTAGGTTTGTGGGCTGCCATGATGCAAGGATAGCATCCTCAAACTACTAGACCTGTGCATCACAACCCACTTCACCTTCAACGACAAGATTGAAAAGCAAATCAACAGGATGCCTATGGGATCACCAACATCAGGACTTATGGCAGAAGTGGTTATGCAGAGGTTAGAATGAATAGCCCTTCCCATGATTCAGCCTAAGGTTTGGGTTCACTATGTAGATGACACCTTTGTCATCATGAAACACAACAAACTTGAAGAAACCCACAAACACAAAAACAACATCCTTACTGGTATAAAGTTCATGAAAGAGGAAGAGAACAACAACTGACTCCCCTTCTTGGATGTCATGGTAGAACAAAAAGCCTTTGGAGAACTGTAGGCCAGCATTTACTGGAAAGCCACACACACTAACCAGATACTCACCTACAGGAGCAACCATCCCAGCACCCACGAACTGAGCTGCATCAGGGCATTATTTAAATGAGCCACAACACACTGCAGCACCCAGGAACTGCCAGATGCTGAGGAGAAACACGTATACAAAGTATTCAGGAACAATAGTTACCCGATAAGAGCATTCTGCTGAGTCCTGCACAACAGACCTAAATAGAAAGATACATCAGACCCAGAGACTCTAGCCACCCTACCATACATCAAAGACATTTCAGAGATGACGATCAGACTATTCCAGCCCCTAGACATCATGGCAGCCCACAACGTACCACCATACTGAAACAGCTACTGATGAATTTAAAGGACCCTCTTCACAAAGCCAGCAGAACAAATGTTATATACAAAATACTGTGCAAGGACTGCAACAAACATTACACTGGACAAATGGGCATGTAACTAGCCACCAGGATACATGAGCATCAACTAGCCACCAAAAGACATGACCAACTATACAACTAGACGAAGAAGGACACCAGTTTGATTGGGACAATACATCCATCCTGGAACAGGCAAAACAAAGACCCACGTGAGAATTCCTAGAGACCTGGCATTCAAACCAGAAGTCCATTAACAAAGATATAAGTTTGGACCCCATTTACCAACCTCACAGAAACAGAACTGGAAATGATATCATCAACCACAACAAACCAAGACATATAAATACCAAGTGGGACAGAACACCAGTGCTTCACCGGAGGCTTACTGATGACGTTTCCAAGTATGGTGATAAAATGTTTGAGAACCAACCTACCAGCTCAGTAAGCAAACTCACAACCTGAAACTCAACCTGAGCTACAAATTTTCTCTAAAATCTCAAAACATGAATCTTACTTGACAAAACATTGAATATAAAAAAAAATCCACCTTCCCTTATTTGAAAAGTTTAACAGAATGAATAAATTAAGAAATATTAAGAAAACCTGATTGGTTTATACAACATAATTAATATTAACAATTTATATTGCATATTCCTACTAGCAGTTGACCACCGGAACAAGAGTTTTATCTCCATTTATGGGCAGTGACAGGTTATCTAATCACAGAACTGCACTTTGCAAATCAGGGGGGAAAGCTTACAAAATCACAGAGATAGCTGTTAGGATATTTTATCATATTACATAATGATATTATGATATCCAGAGGAGTTTGTACATTATATATCAGCTATGAAAACAACTTAATCCAACCTATATGATGATGCTGTGGTTTTAAGAGGTGTATTTTGTCCTGGTGTCATTTAAGAGAGAGGTTGAAAGAGAGGTGTCGAGTAGTCTGTGGTAATGTAAACAGCTAGTGGGTTTCTTTTAAAGGTGAGACAACAAAAGCAGCTTGAATAGGTGTAGCCAGCTCTCACAGACCAGGATTTCTCTTTTTTTGTAGCTTTTAGATTCAGCAGAAGCTGCCAAAGTATTGAAGAATTAAATGTTATTTTTTTCCCCTCTCAATTACACTTAAAAGCTGGCATTTCTCTCCGTATTGTGGGCATTGCACGTAAGAAAATCTGTTCACTGAATTTACCTTTTGCCAAGGCGAGACTTAGGGGATGTTACTGGATTAGGACAGTTAATTAGTATTAGTTACTGCATGTGCTATTTTGTTAAGTTTTCCAATGGAGTTATTCTAAAATACAACAAAAGGATGAATAATTTAATTAAAACATTTGAATAAATTGTATTTTGTTTTGCATTGAGTAGTTTGACCAGTTGAATTGTACTTGGATCACAGCACTTCTCATCTGCCTTTAAAATAAGAACAAGTTAGGGTCTAGGCTACCTTCTTAAAATATTTTGAGGGGTCTGGTCTGGTTCATAATATCTAATCATAGGTTGTATTTTTGAGGTTAATTTTTAAGTGATAATTTTGGTAACTGAACACATTTTCATGGCAGAAACACATTACTGCATTTGTAGCAGAGCCTTGTCTCTTTGTACTACTGTGAAATGAAAGGTGGGTAAATATACCCAGACTAATCTTGGCCAATTGCAGTAACCTTTTTTTAACTCAGGTGTATTATGTAATAAGGTAGGCAAAAGGGACAAGACTCAGAGAAAGATCCAGCGCAACTTTATTAAGCACTTTATGAAGAATAAACAATATTTATAGATTTTACTATTGTACTTTAATTAAATCTATCAAACACTATTAATCTCTTCACATGTTCTTCAGTAATCAGTCTTATATCTCTAATTAAACAGTGTCAAAAATACACTAGCTAGTCTGACACATGCTTCTGAGGATTATCTACATCTTACCCACAGGTCCTGACCACTATTTGAATGAAATGGAATGAAAGGACATGTAACACCCATCAGTAAGGTTAGGGCAGATTGTTCCTCAGTCCTTGGAGGGTTGGCTGATGTTTCAGGATCTGCAGTCCTCAATTTGGGGTTCCCCTCTCATCCAGGGCTGGCTCTGCTCTTCAGGTTCTCTCACCAAATTGGTCTTCTAGATCTGGTCAATCTGATGCTGTTCACCATGAGGTCCAAGGAGCTGGAGATGTTGTGCACCTCGGCTGCCATGCGAAGGTGATCCGTGGAGATGCCTTTGGCGAAAGTTTGAGGTAATCCTTTTTATCCCCTTCTTTGTCTGTGACCAATACTAGCATTGGGGAGGGGCAGGAAGATCCAATGAGATGACTATTTTCCATATTTGGAGGTCACAGAACATGGTTTTTAACCTTCAACTGTCAAATGCTGTCCTTGTCATACGATGCTCCTGGCCTTCTACTGAGCAGGGCGCCACCAAGTCAAGCATTCTTTTAACAAAGCAGTATCACTGGAGGTGTGAGCAACTGTTTGTTCTAAAACAATGTGGCTGTTAGTACCTAGGCACTTCCAGGCCTGTCTGGTTTCAACAAGAAATTTATTGTCCAAGGCCTGGCTGCGTGAGTACTGTTTGTTCTGCCGTTTGCAAATTGCAGGGTCTGACTAGATTTCAACTTATTTTGTGTTTTTAATCCATGCTCATGAAAAATTGTCAATATAACAATCCTGGAGGTCATGAGTCCACCTGATCACATTGACTTTATGTATGTGTGTAAAATGTGTTAAGAGTCACTTTGTGATTCCGTTTATGATAACCTGTTTACAAAGGCAGATAATGAGGCCTCGTAAAAATCAACTGACTGCACTACTACATATAAATTCATTAACTAATAAAACTGATACTGGCAGAGAAATAGCATGAATGATGATGTTGTATCCCATTCTATTAAATTTGTTTTAATTGAATTAGCCTGTTAGAAATTCATTATAAATATTCATATTTATTATCAGCATGTTCTTGGTAAACCTGCTTATGACATTGTGCATCATAAACTATAGTTCCAGATAGTGCAATGTGAAAGTCTTTGTACTGATCATACCTAGAATTTAAACTGTTAAACAGATAATAATGGTGCCATATGATTTGTCAAATATTCCTGTGAAAGCTCATCTAATGCCATCTGTAATTGATTTCACTTACACTTCTGTGGCAGTTTGTCAAAATATGAATGAATAACACTGTGAGATAAAGGGGAATTGGGGATGGAGTACAGGGCACATAACCTCCTACCTCAAGCCCAGTGAGATTGAAAAATTGGAAAATGAAATTGTAAGTGCTTAGAAGGAAGAGTGAATTAAAATGTATGTATTGTCAAATCAGCAACATAAAGAGAAATAAAGAGAAGGAAGGAAAGAAGAATTGTATTCACAGAGAGAGAAAATTAACCTGAAAGGAATAGTTAAAAAGGTTAAATAAACAATTTTTAATATTAGAAGAAATGGGACTCTTTCCATGTAAACAAGAAGACTTGTGAAATAACTCCCATCACCAAGTCACCCTTTATTTATATGGGCACTATATATGACACTGACCCAGCTAGCTCAGACCTGGCTCCTCGAGTGAATAGAATCTCTGACACTCCTATTGTATCTATCAGACAGGACTCTGATTGGACCAGATTAGCAATCCCAATCTCACATTCTGTAAAATCTGCTTGGCTGACCTCGTTGCAATCACTGTATCCTCCCTCTCTAAGTTCTGGGATGTAGGCTCATTATTTTTTCTGTAGCTTCTCCCTGGGTGTTTTTGCAACAAGTCAAGTTCATCCAACTCTGCCTTGGATACTGGTGGCGTGTACCTGACTGTAGCCGGCTTCTTGCGTCCAGATTGTCTCGGCTGAATTTCATCTTCTTCAGGTGGTAACAGTCACAAGGCTATGATATTTGCCATGTCCATTTCAGAGATTTGTTTGGCACTAGGTGGAGGGGGAGAACCCAAGAGTTCTGACAGCCTTGGCAGATGTTCTGAGGGGCTGTGTATGTTTTGCATCTGTCTCATTTGCGAGGTTGCAGGTCTCACCTTAGCCATACCTCGTATCCATGCAGGGCCACCCTCATGGTTTGACACCAGACTTGATGTCCTGAAGTAAACTGCCCCTCTTGTTTAGAGAAATCTTGTATCCTTTATTGGTATTCTTGATGCTGTTTCACACTTCCCCACCCCAGGTCCAAAAAGAGCTGGTTTAACTCTTCTCCCCATTAGCAATTCTGCTGGAGCTGTCTATGTAGTTGGTGAAGGTTGCTCCAATAATCAAACAGGAACTGGGTCTCAAGTGAAGCCGTAGGCTTCTTTAAGCCTGCCTTCAAAGTTGGACTGCTCTTTCTGCCAGACCATTGTATGATGGATGGTATGGAGCTATCATAGAGTCAGAGTTGTACTGCATGGAAACAGACTCTTTGGTCCAACTTGTCCGTGCTGACCAGACATCCCAACCCAATCTAGTCCCACCTGCCAGCTCCTGGCCCATGTCCCTCCAAACCCTTCCTATTCATATACCCATCCAGATGCCTTTTAAATGTTGCAATCGTACTAGCCTCCACCACTTCCTCTGGCAGCTCATTCCGTACACGTACCACTCTCAGCGTGAAAAAACTGCCCCTTATTTCTATCTTTCCCCTCTCACCCTAAACCAATGCCCTCTAGTTCTGGACTCCCCCACCCCAAGGAAGAGACTTTGTCTATTTATCCTATTCATGCCCCTCATGGTTTTATAAATCTTTACAAGATCACCCCTCAGCTTTTGACACTCCAGGGAAAGCAGCCCTAGCCGATTCAACCTCTCTCTGTAGCTCAAATCCTCCAACCCTGGCAACATCTTTGTAAATCTTTTCTGAACCCTTTCAAGTTTCACAACATCCTACCGATAGGAAGGAGACCTTACATTCCTATAGTGTGGAAGAAGGTCAGTCGGCCCATCATGTCCACACCCAATCTCCAAAGAACATGCCACCTAGAACCATCCCCTACCCTATTCCTGTAATCCTGCATCTCCCATATCCAAGCCACCTAACCTAAACATTTTTGGACTGTGGGAAGAAACTGGAGCACCTGGAGAAAATCCATGCAGACATAGGGAGAATGTGAAAACTCCACACAGATAGTCAACCAAAGCTAAAATTGAACCCAGATCCCTGGCGCTCTGAATTCCCTGGCAGTGCTAACCACTGAGCCACCGTGCTGCCCATACATGCTGAATGCCAAATTCTCTGCTGATAAATGATGCCCCAAGTCTTTGTATTGCAAAAGATGCTCGCAACTTTTCAATTGTCGTCGCCTGTGTGATGAATGAACTCTATTGCACGCCCAACCACTTGGAATGGGCATCCACAATGATGAAAAACATAAAGTCCATGAAAGAAACAACATACACAACTTGTAACTGAGTCTAGGGTTTACCTGGCCATTACCAAGAATGTGCGGGAGCTGCAGCCGGTAATGGTTGACCTTGTTGGCACTGTTGGCACTGCTCCCATCATCATGGCTATGTTGGCATCCAATCCTGGACACCAGACACAACTACTCACCAACATCTTCATTTTGGAAACACCTGGATGACTCTGGTGGAATTCATCAAGTATCTGGTGCCAACTTTGCCTACGACAATCACACTTGCTCCCCATAATATGTTGTCCTCTATGATGATCTGGTCTTTCTGGGTTTAGAAAGGTTTCAATTGTGGTTGTAATGGCACTTTTGTTTCACCCATCACCATCAGTTGCTTTAGTTTAGCCAGGACAAAATCATTATATGTCCACAATCTGATATTGTCAGTGGTGACCGGAAGAGTGTTCAGAAGGTTTAAAACCAGAATGAACTCTTCTAGTAGTGGCTCAATGCATTTGTATTTGCTACTTGGCCTTCCGGACAGTGTTCCAACTTGTAATTGCATGCACTCAGAATAAGAACCCTCCACTGAATTCAACCTGAAGCCCTGTCCTCTTTAAGTAGCCTTAACGGGGGGATTGGTGGCCTATCACTATTAAAGATTTACATCCACAAAGGTATTGGTAGTACTTTCTCACACCAAAGATGACTTCGTTTCGCATTAGCCTAAGTCCAAGAAACATATGCTATCAGGTGTTCCTCTTCAGGTGGGCCACTGGTGAGTCAACACTACCCTGATATGTATGGGGAGGCATCGCATATCAGCACTACATCTTGCTTGGGATCATTGTATGCATCTATCTTAGGTGATTATAGCTGCTTCTTCACTTCCCTAAAGTCGACTTCTTGTCTATGAGATCATTTTCAGGCTGACCCTTTTTTAATAAGGATGTAAGGTTGCCAGGATGCAGGCCAGGTTACATATGAATTTTTCAAAATAATTCACCAACCTGAGGAAAGTCCTAAGCTCTGGAACAGATGGGGGAGCCAGAGCACCTTCAATCATTCTCACTTTATCTTCCAATGGGTATAACCCGATCTTGTTGACTCCAGCCCACTTGGGGTGTCTAGAAAATACATTTTTTCCTCCTAAGGTGTACACCCACCTTACAGAAACATTTAGACACTATGTCTAAGTTCTCTAAATGCTCTTTATTGTTCTTCCTGTTTATCAGTGACCAGTGAAATGCCACAAGGATCGGTGCTGGGTCCTCTACTTTTTGTCATTTACATAAATGATTTGGATGTGGGCATAAGAGGTATAGTTAGTAAGTTTGCAGATGACACCAAAATTGGAGGTGTAGTGGACAGCGAAGAGGGTTACCTGATTACAACAGGATCTGGACCAGATGGGCTAATGGGCTGAGAAATGGCAGATGGAATTTAGTTCAGATAAATGCGAGGTGCTGCATTTTGGGAAACCTTCTGAACACTCTTCCGGTCACCACTGACAATATCAGATTGTGGACATATAATGATTTTGTCCTGGCTAAACTAAAGCAACTGATGGTGATGGGTGAAACAAAAGTGCCATTACAACCACAATTGAAACCTTTCTAAACCCAGAGAGACCAGATCATCATAGAGGACAATATATTATGGGGAGCAAGTGTGATTGTCGTAGGCAAAATTGGCACCAGATACTTGATGAATTACACTTAATGGTAAGGTCCTAGGGAGTGTTGCTGAACATAGAGACCTTGGAGTGTAGGTTTATAGCTCCTTGAAAGTGGAGTCGCAGGTAGATAGGATAGTGAAGAAGGCATTTGATATGCTTTCCATTATTGGTCAGAGTATTGAGTACAGGCGTTGGGAGGTCATGTTGCGGGCTGTACAGGACATTGGTTAGGCCACTGTTGGAATATTGCATGCAATTCTGGTCTCCTTCCTATCGGAAAGATGTCGTGAAACTTGAAAGGGTTCAGAAAAAATTTTCAAGGATGTTGCCAGGGTTGGAGGATTTGAGCTATCGGGAGAGGCTGAGCAGGCTGGGGCTGTTTTCCCTGAGCTTCGGAGGCTGAGGGGTGACCTTATAGAGGTTTACAAAATTATGAGGGGCGTGGATAGGATAAATAGACAAAGCCTTTTCCCTGGGATTGGGGAGTGCAGAACTAGAGGGCATAGGTTTAGGGTGAGAGGGGAAAGATATAAAAGAGACCTAAGGGTCTCTTTTTCACGCAGAGGGTGGTACATGTATGGAATGAGCTGCCAGAGGATGTGGTGGAGGCTGGTACAATTGCAACATTTAAGAGGCATTTGGATGGGTATATGAATAGGAAGGGCTTGGAGGGATATGGGTTGGGTGCTGGCAGATGGGACTAGATTGGGCGGCATGGACAGGTTGGACCGAAGGGTCTATTTCCATGCTGTACATCTCTATCACTCTCTGACTATCAGCATGTCATCCAGATAAATGGTGACCTGGAGTAGACCTTGTAAAATGTTCTCCACTGCCCACTGGAAAATGTCGCAGGCTGATGATATTGTCAGTCTCATATATTGGTACAGACACTTATGGGTATTCTTTGTAGCATACTTCTAGAACTTGTAAAATGTTCTCCATCATCCATTGGAAAATGTCACAGGTTGATAATACCCCAAATGACAGTCCTGTACATTGGTACAAACCCTTATGGGCATTAACTGTGGCATACTTCTCGGAATCCTCTTCTAATCACAATTACAGGTATGTATGACTCATGTCCAGCTTTGTGAGGGACAGCCTCTCTGCCAGCTTTGCATATAAGTCCACTATGTGAGGGATTGTGTACTTATCCAGCTGCAAACAGCAGTTCATCATTTGTTTGAAAAACCCCAACAAGGTAAATCAACATGTTGTGTTTTACAATTGGTATGACCAGTGCTGTTCATTTTGCAAACTGTACTGATTATTGTACTGTACTTTCCAATTGCCTGATTTCTGCCCCTACTTTTGCACATAAGGCAAGTGGCCTTGTAGAATCATGGAATTGCTTCTTGGTCAATGTTAAGGTGGTCATGGCCTTTGATACTTCCTAGACCTTCCTGAAAAACTCTAGGGAAGTTATTAAGTCTTCACTCAGGCAGCCATTTTCTAATTGAAAAATGTTGAAACAATCAAGATGAATATTTCTCAATCAATTTTGCCTCATCAAGCTTGGGCCTTTTACTACAATCAATGATACCTGAACCCGCTGCTTTTTATAAGAGATTGGAACTGAAGTTGTACTCTTAATCTGTATGGCTTCACCTTTACACGTTCTCAGCGTGGCCGAGGTCTTATGCAACTCAAGGGTTGGAATCCCACCGCAAATTTTGGTCAAGACTGGTTCCGCAATTACTGATGCAGCTGGGCTGGTATCGGCCTCTATTAGAACTTGGTGACCACTTAACCAGACTGTTATTTTGATTGGTTCGGATTTGGATGTTGCTAAGCAAATGAACTGTTCCAAATCAACTGTAGTTGAATTTTCCAGTGTGCACACTTCTATGCTGACCTATTAGTTCCCTCACTCAATTTAGACCTAGTTGGACACTTTTACTATCTTGAGTCCACATACTGGCAGCAACTACAGTGGCCTGCTAGCCTGGTTCCTCAAGAAAATTTTATCCATTTGGGCTGAGGAATGGCTTTTTTTGGGGTTTTGCTATGGGCTGACTGAAGAAATTTCCTGGATATTGTTCAGGATTATTCCTGAGTGAGTCTATGTAATTGCCTTCACTCAAATGGTGTTCCCCAAGCTCAGTTGGCTTGGCAAGGGTGTCCACTTCCATGAGCATACCCTGTAACTAATAAACTCCACTTGCCACAGTTTCTAATGACCAAGCCAGTTGTACAGCTTGCTTGAAATCCAGTTTTGCATGATCACATCATTAATCCCACTCTCATTGCTACTGAAATAACTCCATGAAGGCCAGTATCCTGTTACCAAGTCACCCTTTATTTATATGTGTACAGTACATGACAGCTCAGAACTGGCTCTGAGAGTAAACAGAACCCCTCAATCTCTGTTTCTTTTCTTATCTTTTTTTTCTTATTTTTTCTTTCCATTACCCCCACACTACCGCATAACTGTGGTAAATACTTTTTTTTTCCCCTGCACCCATGTTGTGTGTGAATCTCTTTTTTTCGTTTTTTTTCCCTAGCACCCATGTTTTGTGTGTGTGTGTGTCTCTGTGTCTCTGTTTATTGTTTTTCTTCTTTTTTACCCCCACTACCCCCTAACTGCGGTAGTGCTTTTATCCCCCCGCACCCCATTGTATGTGAATCTCTGTTTAGAATATTTTATAAAACAAATTACAAAACAGTTTACAAAAAACAGTTAACATTTACAGCTGTATACAACAACGATTTTAGAAGGGAGAGGAGCAGCAAAGCTAGTGCTTATTTTTTCCCCAGAACCCATGGTGTGTGTGTGTGTGCACAGGTATGAGACACAGTGAGAGACACAAGGTGTATGAATCTTTATTCAATTTCCACCAGCAGGAAGAAAGGAAAACACCCGAGTGGCCAATGACAAGCACTGCCCTTCACATCAAAGGGCAATGCTGTGAGATCAAACAGTGAAGGGGAGGGCCGGAATTAAATCATAATAGAGTTGGATGGGGAAATAATACACTCCACTGCCTACGGCGCCCACCTCTCCCTGAACAACTCCAAGGTGTTGGTAGAGACCGCGTGCTCCTTCTCCAAGGACACCTGGGCTCTAACGTAACTGCAGAAGAGGGGCAGGCAGTCGGCCCTAACGACCCCCTCCACGGCCCGCTGCCTGGACCTGTTTATGGCCAGTTTGGCTAGGCCCAGGAGCAGACGCACGAGGAGGTCTTCAGGCCTGCCCTCCCACGTCGCATCTTATTGAGCACCTTCTGGCTGGCCGGACGCTCACCCCCTTCCCTGCCAGAGGCTAGAGCATTGGAAGCCTCCGGCTTAGCCTCCAGTGCCGGGGCCTGTGGTGTTGAGTTTGGGGGAAGGGGAGTGGGTGCAGCGGCACCACCATCAGCTGTTGACGTGGGCTGGGCAGCCTTCTGGGTGGGGCAGTTTTTTCTAATGTGCCCGACCTCGCGGCACAGGTGGCACCGTGCGCTGTCCGACGCACCCTCGGGAGGAGGGTGAAAGAGCCCTCGGTGACCTCCTCCTGGCCCAGGCAAATGAACACCTGGTGTCGGAAGGAGTATATGTGTCGGAGGGCGGGGTCCTTAAGACCGAGCAGGAGCAGTTGGACACCCGACTGGATCTCCCCCAAGGTTATGAGGTGGGGAAGAAGGAGCTTACTGGAAATGAAGGGCGGGATGTTGGAGATCACGACTCTCTGGGTTGTAACCTCCAAAGGGGGCAAATGTGTCCAGCCCACAGTGAGCCCTCTCTCCACGGCCAGGTGGACCACCTGCTCAGTCTTCAGGAAAAACACGGCCTTCCCGTACATCCGGGCCGCAGCGACGATGGCCAGTGGGCCGAACACACTAGCCATGGCCTTGCTGCAGGCCTCGATGGACATATTGGGGTGGGGATAGGCCTTGACCCCCAGGCGTTTGGTTAGGTGCCTGAAAGGGGTTGAGGTTGCGGCTGGGATTGGGACAGCTGAACCTAAGGCAGCGGCTACCCTGGTGTAGGTGCGACTGGGCCCCACGACCTTTGGGCTCGCCATACTCTGCTGCTAGATGTTAGTAGGCCTCAGACAGTAGCAGTGGAGGAAATCTTGGGGATGTGCCCAAGGCGAGTCCCAGGCAGCGACGGTGGAGACCGGCCCCAGGCAACAGCAGCGGTGGAGGCAGGCCTCGGGCGAGTCCCAGGTAGGCCCTTGGTCGCAGCGGTGGGGGGGCAGACCTGTGGGGGAGGGTCCCCAAGGCAAGTCCCAGGCAGCCCCAAAATTGAGACCCAGGCAGCAGCAGTGTAGAGGTTGTGGGGAGGGGCCAAAGGCGAGTCCCAGGCAGTGGTAGTGGAGGTGGGCCTCTAGCAGTAGCAGTGGTGGAGGTCCTGGAGAGGGGCCCAAGGTGAGTCCCAGGCAGCGGTGGTGGAGGCGGGCTTCTGGCAACAGCAGCAGTGGAGGCAGGCCTCTGGCAAGACCTAGGCAGGTCCTCGGTCGCAGCGGTGGGGGAAAGACCCATTGGGGAGGGTCCCCAAGGCGAGTCCCAGGCAGCAGCAGTGGAGGTGGACCTCCAGCAGTGGCAGTGGTGGAGGGCCCAAGGCGAGCCCCAGGCAGCGGTGGTGGAGGCAGGCCTCAGGCAACAGCAGCAGTGGAGGCAGGCCTCTGGCAAGTCCCAGGCAGGCCCTTGGTCGCAGCGGTAGGGGCAGACCTGTTGGGGGAGGGTCCCCCAGGCAAGTCCCAGGCTGTCCCAAAATTGAGTCCCAGGCAGCAGCAATGGAGGTGGGCCTCTACCAGCAGCAGCAGTGGTGGAGGTCCTGGGAGGGGCCCCAAGGCAAGTCCCAGGCAGCAGCAGTGAGGCAGGCCCCAAGCAGCAACAGCTGAGGCAGGTCCAGGCGGGGCCCCAGGTTAACAGCAACACTCCCTTGACCTGGGTGAGGCCCAGGCTGCAGCTCCAAAAGTAGGCCCAGGACTCAAAACTGTCACCACCTTCTGCTTCTGCCTCTTCCGCTTCTTCCTTCCTTCCTTCCCTCCCTCAGCTCTCTGAATGTGGGGCAGCTGATCCAGGGACAGTCCCCTTCCTCTCAGGCCCCTTCAAGGAGGAGAGTCCTTGCATGTGCATGCACACACACTCACACTGAACCAACTCTCAAAAGGAAAACACACGAGTGGCCAGTGACAAGCAGTGCCTTTCACAAAGGGCAATGCTGTGTGATCAAACAGTGAAGGGGAAGAATCTCTGTTTTTTTTCTTTTTTATTAGCAGTGCCCTTCACAAAACAACTGATTATTTTTTTTTCATTTTCTTTTTTTCTTTCTGGGTTTATTTTTATAACCCCCACACTACCGCCTAACTGCGGTAGTGCTTATTTTTTTTCCCCAGCACCCATGGTGTGTGTGTGCAGGTGTGAGACACAGTGAGGAATCTGTTTATTTTTGTCAGCCAGGACTTCCTGATTGATGCTTTTAATTTGGGCCAATCAGGGAATTCATATTCATTAGATCCACCTGGCTGACCTCATTCGAATCCCTAACTTGCATTTATGCACAACCTTGCAGAATGTTTAAGCATGCATTATAACTAATTAAGTCATTTTGAAGTGTAGTCATTGTTGCAATGTAGAAAACCTGACAGCCAATATTTTTGTATTAAACGCTCCCACAAAGAAAATGCGATAATGACCAGATAATCATTTTTTTGTGATTGTGGTTGGGATAAATGTTGACCTGGATACTGGGGGGTAACCCTTCTGTTCCTCTTGAAATGGAGCCTTGATTTAATGTGACATGTAACAGTAAGCAACTCACTAGAACAGCAGTCTCTCAATATTATACTGGATTATCAGGGTTTTGATTTTCGTGCTCAAGTCCTGGAGTGAAATTTCAGCCAACAATTCAGAACCAAGAATGAAAACTGATCTGAGGCATAGTTAATTTGCAATGTCAGGGAGGTTGATTGGCAGCAATCAATTACTTCATATTTTTGAAGTGTGTTGAAACTTCAAGTAGCTAGACTTCACTTTCAGTTAGGAGATCAATTTGTATTTGCCATAGGTATACAGAATAAGCTGAGGCAGATGCCAGGATGCTTTTTTTGTGAGGCTAATGACAGTTCAAAGTTTGGTAGAAGATTTGTAGCTCGGGTGCTCGTTGTCGTGGTTCTGTTTGCCGAGCTGGGAATTTGTCTTGCAAACGTTTCGTCCCCTGTGAAGACACTTGGATAGTTATTTGAGCATAAAGGAAAAACCATGTTGAATCTAGTGTCAAACACAGAAATAAAAGCTGTATATTTATGATGTTTTATTTTGTAGCTAAATCTAAAGTTGAGTGAAGAATGATATCTGGTCTCCTCCTTTAACAACTGGTTATAAACAAACAGCACCATGTTCCTCTGTTCTTCCTTATTGCATCTCCATATCCCTTCTACCAAATGCACTATTTCACACTTTTCTGTATTAGATTCCACCAGCCACTTTCCTTCCATTCTGCAAGCCTATCTTTGTGCTCTTTGCAAGCAATGTGTACAATCTTTATTAATTGCCATTCCTCCAAGTTAGATATCATTGTAAATTTTTGAAGTTTTACTTATTCAGGTATATAGCAAATACAGCAATGAATCCTCTACTGACCCTTAATGAATACTTTTGTCCACCACCCTCCAGTCCAGAATCCATCAGTACTTGGTGCTCTGTGTCCTGAAATCTTTTTTTTTCCCCAAATTGGATTCTGACCCTACTTTTGTATAAGCCTCATATTTGTGAACCAAATTTTTGTTGTACGTTGACAGATGTTCCTTAAACTCTACATGGACAACATCCAATTCATCCCTTTCATCAGTTTTTTCCATGATTTGATCAAAACATTCAATTATGTTAGCCAAATACAATCTGCTCTTTACAAATCAGTGCAAGCTCTCCTCAATTAACTGAAACTTCTCCAAATGTCTATTGATTTGGATCCTTAATTATGGATTCAAAAGTATTAATGCTGACTAACTGCCACTTGTTTCTACTCTTTTGAAGTTTGGTGTTTCTAGGACTGCCCTATGCCTTTTCTTGAATAAGGATTTTAAACAATCCCACTATCTCCCTTCTACTTCCTTTGGTAACCTGGGATGCTGGCATTCTGACTGCATGACTTATCTATCCTAAACATAGCATTCCTTTCCAATACCTTCTCCCATCTTCAATTTGTACAGAATCTATTGTCTCCACCATTTTTGATTCTACTGATATTTGTCAGATTAGTCTTCTTTAGTAAACATCAAAATAACTTAACAGAGGTCAGTATTCCATCACCAAGTCACCCCTTATTTGCTTGTGCACAGTACCAGCTGGCCAGATCGGAGCCAGTCCCTGGCCTGAGGAGATTGTAACCCTCTGACTAATATATTTTATTAAACAATTCAGTTTACAAAACAATTAACATTTGCAGCTGTATACAGAGAAATAGCAATTTTACAAGGGAGAGGACTGGTAAAGCCAGGCCCCAGCCCCTGACATTCAACCGGTTTTCAGGGGAAATGAGGACAAACCTCAAATCCCACTTTCAATCATTACAAACAGTAACAATAACCCTCTGTTTAAATTGGATAGTCAGGGCTTCCTGATTGGCTAAGATTAACAATGCCAATCAAGGAGCTCATAGTCAATAAGATCCACCTGGTTCCAAACACTACAAGCACAAATTCAAACCTTATTAAGTTTTCCGGTCTTGTACTTCAAAGCATATAAAACACTCTTCCAGGAGGCTCAGATTCAAGTCTTGTTTTCTCCAAAGGTGTGTCATAACACACCTAAACAGGTTAATTAAAAATACCTATATCACCTTCACTGTACTGAATAGGAATGTTAGAACCCTTGCTGCTTTTAAAAAGTATTTTTGCTTTATTCTTTTATAAATTTTGGTTTGGAGCTGGGAACTATGAACTAAAGATGACTTTTGGGCTGTGAATAAAATCCTGTGTTAGAAGAGAAATAGACCAAATAAGTTTGTGAAGTCAAGCCTGGGAGCTAATTGCAAGTTAGTTCCTGATCAAGGTTCTGCAGACACTTGGTCATTGGAGAAGAGCATTAGGTTTAAACTGATGGCAGTAGCTGAATATTAATAAAGCACCGTACCTAGTAATTTGTTCCAGCAAGCCTGGAAAAGACCTTAAGCAAATCGTAGATGTTGAATGTGTGATGATGTTGCTGCATTTACAAAGTTATGTTGTCCTTGTTTTTTTTTTCTCAGGAGGTTGTAAAAACTGGGCTTGCATGGGTTTTTGGGCCAGTTTGATTATAGTTAACAGATACTACTTCAGGCAAAAGGCTGTCAACTTTTAAAAGAAACACTTGTACAATGAAAAGGGAGTGGCCAGTTCTCCCAGCTCAGCTTTTCTCTGGTTTGATTTGGTTTTTGGCAGTCTGGATATTCACTGAAAGCAGTCAAGGTGTTTTGAGGCTGCTGATCCATGAAACCACTGCATGGAAGAGGGTGTTCCATGCTGCCATCTCTCTCTCATCAGTAAGACTCTGTGTTTGATTTTACCTTTTGTGCCAAGGAGTGTTTATGTGGATTGTTGCAAGTATTGGGAACAACATCCTTAAATTGGTATGATCTGTTGGGTTTTCGGAGAGTTTAAGTTATTTTGTATTCTGTTCTCATTTGTTTGTGTTTCATTCCGTAATCTTGGAAATAAATTCTGTTTTGTTTAAAATTAAGTGGTTTGACCAGCTGTATCCTTCCTGGAATATTCATTTTACACCTGCTTAAACCAACCATCAAAGGTAGGGTCTGGGTTACTTCCTTGAAATGTTTTGAGGGGGGGTCTGGCCTGGTCCATAGCAAATTGGGGGCTCTTCGTGGGATTTGTTCTATAGTTCCAAATTGGGATTAGGCTTGCTGGGCTCCAGGGCAGCGAGTGGTAAGTCTTTTGTTCCGGGTGTTGAATTTGGTTGGTTTAAACAATGCTTGGGATAGTGATGGCTCTTTCAGTCACAGAGTGTTCTGGGGGTGGACTTTGGGGATGTTGCAAGAGGTGATTAAAGCCAAACTGCTGGAATTAGCAGACAAGCTGGAGCTGCCTCCTTCCATGAGGAAAGAAGAGATAATTACAGCAATAGCTTAGCATATAACTATGCTGGAAATGCCATCAGAATCTTTAGAGATCGCTAAAATTTAATTGAAACTGAAGTAGTTTGAGTTAAAGGCAAAAGACAAGGAAGGGGCAACAGAAATGAAACAGTTTGAATTATGATTAAAAGCAGAAGAGAGAGAAAAAAGGAGAGAAGAAAGAAAGACAAGGTTTTGAACTTCTGAAATTGGCACTTAGACAGTAAAGTCAGCTTAAAAGGATGGAGATGAAGACTGAAGGTAAGCTTAATGAGGAAGAGAGTGAGGATGAGCAAACCCATGGTAGCCAAAGGCCTGGTGAGAAACTGTTTAAATATATTCAAGCATTGTCTAAATTTGATGAGAAGAATGTGGAAGCCTTTTTCATCTCATTTGAAAAAGGTGGCTAAACAAATGCAGTGGCCAGTGAAAATATGGGTTTTGTGATCCAAACAAAACTTGTAAGTAGAGCTAGTGAGGTATTTGCATCTCTATCAGAGGAGGTATCTGGGGTGTATGAAGAAAGCTATCTTAAGTGCATATAAGCTTGTGTCAGAAGCCTTCAGACAATATTTCAGGAATCTATGGAGGGACGCTGTTCAAACCCACATTGAGTTTGAAAGGATCAAACAAAGTAATATTGATAGGTGGATAAGGCATTAAAAATAGAGCAAACCTATGACGCTCTCAGAGAGACAATTATTTTGGAGGAGTTCAAAAATTCACTTCCTGAAGTAGTGAGAACTCGTGTGGAAGAGCAGAGAGTTAAAATGGCAAGGTTAGCAGCTGAAATGGCTGAAGAGTTGGTCCATAAATCAAAGTTTGGCTTCCAAAATCAATTTTAACCTGTGAGGGATAGAAGTTGGGGAAAAGAGAAATCCTTGTGCAGAAAGAGAAAGGTAGATCTAAGTGAAGATAATAAGGATAACTTAGCACAAGGTAAAAAGAAAATCCTTGAAGGGGAAAGGGAAGTTAAAAAGCTCCGGTGTTTTCACTGTAATGAAGTAGGCCACATGAAATCAGTGTTGGTGGGTTAAGAAAGGCACTGCAACCCAAATGTAGGAAAATAGTGAATTTTATTGGAGTGGTAATGGAAAGCATGGTGGAGGTGAGAAAGCTGCATCAGAATGTATAAGCTGATCAGAGGTTGGTTAAGGAGGAAGTGCCAGATCTTCTTCTTAAACCATATACCTGTGAAGGTAAAGTTTATTCTCATAGGACAGGCGCAGCAGGCAAAAAGGTTACAATATAGTAAGAGATACAGGATTCTGTGCTGTTGAAAAACAAGGAGATATGCATCTCTGAACGACTACTGCCAGAAAAGGTGCTGCTAACGGGAATTCACGCTGAGACAAGAAGCACTCAGTTATGTAAAGTGAGGTTAGGATGTCCAATGAAGAGTGGTGAAGTTATGTTGGGAGTACTGGACAAACTCTCAGCTCCAGGAACACAACTTGTCCTTGCTAATGATATGTCTGGTTCACAGGTAGGAATGCTGCCTACTGTGGTTGAAAAGCCAGTGGAAACTCATGCAACTGAACTATTGGAGGACACATATCCTGGGATTTTTCCGGACTGAGTGGTATCAAGGTCACAAAGTCATCAGTTGAAATAGGAAGGATCAAAGATTACAGATGACAAAGTTGAAGTGGAATTAGCAGAGACCTTGTTTGATCAAATGTTTGACACAAACCAGGAGCAGATAGATGACAAAGCAAACATCTCTAGTTCAGGTAATTAGTTGAGTTACAGCAGAAAAATGAACGTTTGAAGCAACTGTATCAAAAGGCATACACAGAAGAAGAATCCAAATGTATCCCTGACTGTTATCTCAAAAATGATGTCTTAATGAGGAAAGAAGGTGTTGCGAGTGGCGCATGAGTTACCATTAGGGGGTCATTTAGGAGTGAGAAAAACTCAAGCTAAAATACAAAAATATTTTTTACTGGCCTGGACTGCACGAAGATGTAGTTGAATTTTGCCAGACATGTCATACATGTCAAATAACTGGAAAATCACAGCCAGTAATAATACCTATTCCTGCATTTGAGGAACCTTTTACAAGTCTTAATTGATTGCATAGGACCCCTACCTAAAATAAAAAGTGTGAATCAGTATTTGTTAAAAATAATGGAGGTCTCCACTAGATTTCTGGAGACCGTTCCGTTATGCAATATCACAACTAAAAGAATTGTAGAGAAGTCATTCAAATGTTTCACTAGATACGGACTACCCACGGAGATATAATCAGATCAAGGGTCAAACTTCACATCAAAATTATTTAAGGAAGTTATGGACTGTTTAGGAATAAAACAATTCAAATCTACTGCGCAGCATCCATAGTCACAGGTAGCGCTAGAAAGGTAGCGTCTGACATTAAAGACCACGTTGAAGGCTTATAGTCAAGACTATCCAGATGACTGGGATAAAGAAATTCCATTTGTACTTTTTGCGATCAGAGATGCAACAAATGAATTGACCAAACTTAGTCCATTTGAATTAGTTTTTGGGCATGAAATGAGAGGACTGCTAAAACTGATTAAAGAAAAATTGGTACGTCAAAATTCAGAGACCACATATTTGGACTTTATGTCAAATTTTCAGGAATGATTAAATAGAGCGGGGGAGTTGGCCAGACAACATTCAAAAGTATCACAGCAGACAAAGATACCAAATGAAACAGGAAACACAAGAAATTAAAAACTTGCAATTTTGCTATTGGAGATAAGGTGTTAGTTTTACTTCCGGTGATAATTAACCCTTTGAAACCAAGTTTATCAAGTCAAAAAGAAATTGAGTGAGGTGAACTACTTGGTAAGGACTCCAGACAGAAAGAAATCTGTGTGTAATGTGAATTTGCTCAAAAGGTATTTTGACAGGGAAGGAAAGCCACAGGAGACTGTTTTTGTTTGCAACATAGAGGGAATGATCATGTTCAGAGGATTCTGGATTGGACAGTCTTCAAATTAAGTTGGACAATGAGGAAGTTGTCAAAAATTGGGATAAATTATTGAGTTACCTTCCAGAGGAAAATTGAAATGACCTGAAAGAGTTATTGCTATCACAGGGGAGATATGTGGAAAGAGGCTGGGAAATACTAACCTAATTATGCATGATGTAGATATAGCAGATGCTGTTCTGATTAAGTAACATTCTATAGGCATAACTCTCTAAAGTTGGCACAGGTTGAACAGGAGATTGAATGCACGCTCCAAGACAACATAATTGAAGTGAGTTAGTGACTGGAACTCACCCAAAGTAATGGTGCCAAAACCAGATAGTCCACACATAACAGTTGGGTACCATCACAAGGTCAATGCAGTTACAAAGACTGATGCATATCCGATTTTGCATTTGGAAGACTGTGTTGAGAAGGTGGGACAAGAAACTTTATCTCTAAGTTGGACTTTCCCAGAGGACACTGGCAGGTATCTTTGTTAGAAAGAGCAAAGACAATTTCAGCTTTTATAACACCGAATGGACTGTGTCAGTTTAAAGTCATGTCATTTGGTATGAAAAATATGCCAGCCACATTTCAGAGACTAACCAATAAGGTCATTGCCAGGTTAGCCAATTGTGTCATATATATAGATGACCTGGTGATTTTCAGTCACATATGGAAGGAACATTTGCAACATTTATCAGACTTGTTCGATTGACTTTGGAAGGCGGGCTTGGTGATAAACCTAGCTAAAAATGAATTTGTCAAGTCACCTTCTTGGACCATGTTATTGGATGTGGACAAATGACCCCATGGAATGCAATTACAAAAGTAATATAATAAATTTTGCTATATGTGCCACGGACATTTTTAGATTACTTACAGTGTGGAAACAGGCCCTTCGGCCCAGCAAGTCCACACCGCCCCGCCGAAGCGCAACCCACCCATACCCCTACCTAACACTACGGGCAATTTAGCATAGCCAATTCACCTAACCTGCACATTTTTGGACTGTGGGAGGAAACCGGAGCACCCGGAGGAAACCAGACACGGAGACACGGAGAGAATGTGCAAACTCCACACAGTCAGTCGCCTGAGGCGGGAATCGAACCCAGGTCTCTGGCGCTGTGAGGCAGCAGTGCTAACCACTGTGCCACCGTGCCGCCCATGGGGAGTTTCCCATACCATCGACAATAGCAGTACTATGGTTCCTGGGATTGAGTGGATTTTATCGAAAATTTGTACCAAATTTTAGCAGTGTGGCTGCTCCACTCACTGGATTGCTAAAGAAAGGCAAGAAGTTTCAGTGGACAGCGGACTGTCAGAAGGCATCTGACAGTCTGAAAGCTGTGTTAACCATTGCCCTGGTATTAGCCATACCTAATTATGCAAAGACATTCATGGTGGCTATCGATGTAAGTGATGTGGGTGTTGGTGCTGTGCTCTTACAAGAAGACAACGAGAAGATAAAGACCTGTTGGGTATTTCTCCAGGAAATTGAACATTTATCAGCAGAAATATTTGACAGTTGAAAAGGAGACTTTGAGCTTAGAGTTGGGGTTACAACATTTCAATGTTTGTTATCAGTAATGTATCTGAGACAATCATATACACTAATTATAATCCATTGAGGTTTGTGAAGAAATTTAAGGACAAAAATGTCAGACTGTTTATATGGAGCTTGTTGTTACAGCCATTCAATTTGAAAATTGTGAATGTGGCAGGATGAGAAAATGTGATTGCTGACACATTGTTGAGACTTGATAAGAAACGGAGGTGTTCAGTGGCAGGAGTAAAACAGACTGAAACAAAATGTAGTAGTGCATGTTTGCATGATTATTGTCCATATAATATATATGTGTGTTGTAGAGTACTAACAGTTTATGATTAAGGGGTTTTAAAATGAAGCCATCTTTGGATATTGGTTTGTTTTTTTAAAGGGGGAGGTGTGATGATGCTACTCCTTTAACAAGGTTATGTTATCCTTGCTTTTTTTCTCTGGAGGTCGTAAAAGCACAGGTTCTGAAAAGTCGGGGCTTGCATGAGTTTTAGGGCTAATTTGATTATAACTAACAGATACTGCTTCGGGCAAAAGGCTTTCAAGTTTTAAACAAAAAGACAGGTACAATGAAAGGGGAGTAGCCAGTTCTCCCAGCTCCGCTCTACTCTGGTTTGATTTGGTTTTTGGCAGAGTGTTTTGAAGCTGCTGATCCAAGAAACAGCTACATGGAAGAGGGTGTTCCATGTTGCCATCTCCCTCTGTCTCTTGAAAGACCCTGTGTTTGATTTACCTTTTGTGCCAAGGGGCGTTTATGGGGATTGTTATAAGTATTAGGAACAACATCCTTAAGTTCGTATAATCTGGTGGGTTTTCAGATGGGTTTAAGTTGTTTTAGATTCTATTCTCTTTTGTGTATCATTTGTGTTAGAGATGAAATTAATTATGCAGTGGGTGACTCACTTGTAGCCGTCCAATTTAGGGGAACAATAAATTGCTCCATACAAACCTTGTGTTATTGGCTGTTTATTCGCGAGCTCACAAGGAGAGATATGCAGACCAAATGGTCACAAGTCGCTCTGAGAGATAGAGAGTTGCATGATTATATAGGTTACAATCATTTAACAATTAGCAAACTGTTAATTGCAGTATAATGAGCAGGTTAGGCACTTTGCCCAGTCACTAGTCTCAGTCATGTAGTGTCTGGACAGTGTTGGTTAGTAGCTGATAAGCAAGTGTCAGTATATAATAGGTTCTTTTAAAAGAAGAGCATTCCCATGCTGGGAAAGGATTCATTTATCAGGCATTAGTACAGCTGCAAGGCCAACCACCTCACAGAGCCTGGGAAAGTATGAGCTTAGCAAGCAATCACTAATGAGAATCAAATATGGTTTCCAGGCTTTTAATATGTGACAAAATGGCTGTTTCGGATGTAACAAATCTCCCACAATTTGATAGTTTTAAACAAAACAGATTTTTTTTAAGATTAAGTGGTTTGACCAGCTGCATCCCTTCTGGAACATCGGTGTTACACCTGCTTAAAACAACTAGCAAAGTTAGGGTCTGGGCTACTTTCTTGATATGTTTTGGGGGGGGTCTGGCCTGGTCTATAGCAAATGGTAACTGGGACCTCATGGAAGACACAGTCAATCTATCAGGTAGTGTTCAGAGTTTGAATTGGATTTTGGACTGTGAGAATGAGTCTGGTTATTGATGCAACAGCATGAAGATTTGAAAGCTCCCTCTTCAGTTTCTTGGAAGTTCAGAGAATAGAAAACTAAATTATAAGTATTACTGCCTTTAAGTGACCCTAATCGACATCTTCAGAAAATCAACCAAGATGTAACCATCTATGCTGATTAAACAATGCATTGTGAAAACCACTTAAGTAATATAGCCAGATCCGTTATTTTCTTTTATTAATCCATTAACTTGTGTTTTTTTTAACCTGTCTTTTCTATCAATTGGGCTGAAAAGCAAGATTTTTTGCATTTATAGCATAGAGTAGTTAGATTACTTTGTTGTGTAATTTTGCTCTACTAAATTTAGTATATTGTTAATAAAATGCTAAGTCTTTTGCTTAAGCTACAAATTGATTTTCTCAAAGTATGGGATTGGTTAATCAAAAGGTCTGGTGAGGAACCACTGGGGCAACTTAGGTTAAGAGTTTGGGCAATAGAGATGCAGTGACAAACATTTCTGGGGATATTCCATAAAGTACAGAATAGATATGTTTAAAAAAAATAAAATTTCTAAGGGATCCATCTGTGGTTAACTAAAAATGTCAATTATAGTATCAAACTCAAAGAGAGTACATACAATCCTGCAAAGATAGGTGACAGGTAAGAAATTTGGACAGGATATGAAAATCAGCAACGATTTACTAAAAAGTTAATAAGGAAGGGAGAAGAATAGAGTGCAACAGAAAGCTAGCTAAAAATAAAAAAAGGAAAAGTTTTTAAACAGCTGAAGAAAAGGAAGAGTTAACAAAGTAAGTGTTGATCCTACGGAAAATAAGTCTGGGGAATTAGTAATGGAGGATAAAGAAATAGCAGACAAACTGAACAGATATTTTATGTTAATCTTCGTTAGATAGCATACAAGTAGTATCTTAGAGATAAATCACAAAATCAAAGGGAGGAATAAACTCAAGAAAATTACAAATAGCATGGAGTAAATTGTTGTAATTGTGAATTGATAAGTCCCCATGTTCTGAAAGATTTCATCTTAGTGTCTTAAAAGAAATAGCCAGTGAAATAGTTGATGTTTTGTTTTTAATTTTCCAAATTCCATTAGATTCAGGGAAGGTTCAGTTAGAGTGAGTTTAAAAAAAAAACTAATGTTATTATTTTATTCAAAACGTGTGGGAGGCAGAAACCAGGAAATAACATTCCAATTAGCTCAGAGTCATAGAGATGTACAGCATGGAAACAGACCCTTCGGTCCAACTTGTCCAGGCCGACCAGATATTCCAACCTAATCTAGTCCCATTCGCCAGCACATGGCCCATATTCCTCTAAACCCGTCCTATTCACATACCCATCTAGATCTGGATGTAGGTTTGCTCGCTGAGCTGGAAGGTTCATTTTCAGACATTCCATCAACATACTAGTAACATCTTCAGTGAGTCTCTGGATGAAGCAGTGGTTGTGTAGCCCACTTTCTATTTATATGTTCGGGTTTCCTTGGGTTGGTGAAGTCATTTCCGGTGGTGACAGAATTTCCTGTGGTGATGTCATTCCTTGATCTTTTTCTCAGGGGGTGGTAAATGGGATCCAAGTCAATGTATTTGTTGATAAAGTTTCCGGTTGGAATGCCATGCTTCTAGGAAATCCCGCGTGTGTATCTATTTGGCTGGTCCTGGGATGGATGTGTTGTCCCAGTTGAAGTGGTATCCTTCCTCATCCGGATGTAACATATGAGGGAGAGTGGGTCATTGAGAATATGCCAGAATGTAGAGTTGAGGTTAAAATTAGATTAGCCAGGATAGGCTTGAAAGGCCAAGTGGCCTACTCATGTTCTTTGTTAGTATGTCCATAAGAAAAATGATAAACCATCAGGTATTTGAGAATCCATCAGAGATTTACATAAGCAGCACAAATTGCATGTTCCTGCCTGATGCAAAGTGACACATGATCCAATCTGCCTGATTTCCAATATACTTAAAATCCCCAGGAACATGATTCTAATTTTGAATTCAACCTTAAGCCCAACTATGAGAATATTTTCAAATTTGCTGCTCCCACCTCACAAAAAAAACTACATGCATAACCATGCTTGAAAGCTGTTCCTCATGGTTCCAGTAAAGCAGGGCAAGGTCAGCTTTTAACTGAAGACATTCCAACTTCAATAAAGCAGACCTTACTGAGAAGTACCAAAATCTAATGGCTATATACACTGGATGTAGGTTTGCTCGCTGAGCTGGTAGGTTCGTTTTCAGATGTTTCGTCACCTTACTAGGTAACATCTTCAGTGATGGTATAGCCCACTTTCTATTTATATGTTTGGGTTTCCTTGGGTTGGTGATGTCATTTCTGGTGGTGAAGTCATTTCCTGGTCCTTTTTCTCAGGGGGTGGTAAATGGGATTCTAGTCAATGTGTTTGTTGATAGAATTCCAGTTGGAATGCCATGTTTCTAGGAAATCTTGTGCGTGTGTCTGTTTGGTTTGTCCTAGGATGGATGTGTTGTCCCAGTCGAAGTAGTGTCCTTCCTCATCTATATGTAAGGATACTAGTGAGAGTGGGTCATGTCTTTTTGTGGCTGGTTGATGTTCCTGAAAGATATTGAATGCAAGTAGAGGCTGCACAGGGAGAGGAAGACTACAGAAGAGTCTTAAGCTATAACTAGAAGCAAAGGTCCTTAAGACTGTAAAGTTTAGTGGTTGCAAATAAACTGAAGGGTAAACTAGTAAGAGAAGCAAAGCAAAATGAATTATGTTTGGTAGGAATTCGAAATTAATCCTGAAGGAAGGTTGGTTGCTCAGGGTTTGGAAAAGAAATGGGAGATTCAGATGTTAGGATAGAAAACACCACAGTGGGAAATGGAATTGCAAATGTCTTTTAAATATTTTTAGCCACATTTTTATGCAAACATAGACCAATTTTCATTTCTGAAATTTTACGAGTGGTTTTCATGAAATTCCAATGGCAGGTCACTTAGGTATGAGGAACTTACAAAATCGAATACTATTTCATTTTTATTGGCTAGAATTTCATGAAGATTTGATCAGATTTACCACACACAAGGCATACATACATATGGTTTTGCTTTTCCTCAACAATTTTCAGCTTTAAGCATTGACACTTACTCTTCTGGAGGAAAGGAAGCTAATTATTTGGTGAGTATCTGGTAAGTGACTAAAATTTATTCTATTCCAAATGTTCAACAAAGTATTTGAAAACCTAATTAAATGTACAATCAAATAAAATAAGTAAACAGTTCCTTAGAACACATTATGTATGACATGACCCCAATGATGGGTCACAGTTGAAGCATGAGGGAGTTCACAGATGCCAGTTTGGTCTAGAGCAAACACATCCAAAACAAGTTTCTGAAGTTCAAGCAGCTTCAGGTCAGAGTTTATGAGCTATAATCACTGACGTACATTAAAGAGCGGGTAAAGCTACCTGGATTATTTGTACTAGGAGGCAGTTATACTTCTCAATGTTGGGTTACCTGATTTGGTCAGAGTTGAGGGGCAGGGAAAGGTACTCAGAGGACAGGACTCCCAGCTTTGCAACTACCCAACGGGTCTGAGCTGCTTTTAGCTCTAGTAAAGAATCATACTGGACTCCATATGTTCATTGTGTTTCTTGCCCTTAGATGCTGCCAAACTTGCTGCATTCCTCCAGAACCTTTGTTTTTTATTTGCATTTCTTTCAGTTTGTTTGGACGCAAATGAGAGTCATACAGATGTACAGCATGGAAACAGACCCTTCTGTACAACCGTCCACGCTGACCAGATATTCCAGAGCTGCAGGATGGATGAACCAACTGACCATGGCACTGTCGTACAGGAAGCCTTTCAAGAGGGAGATGGAAGAAGGAATGTATATTTGATCATACAAACTGGGAGCAGGAATAGGCCATTCGGAAGGGCCTGAGTCTTTCCAACTTTCTTCCTGAAAAGCTGGTGAAAAGAGTCCTGGAATATTTTTTAAGGCAGAGATAGATGGAATCTTGGTAAACAATGGGGTGAAAAGATATCCCAAGTAAGTAAGTATATTGATTTGTAGTTACAATTAGTCATTATCTTGCTGAATGGTGGAACAGGTTTGAAGGGCTGAGTGACTTAGTCCTGCTCTGAATTCATATGTTTTATGTATGTTGACTTAAAAGGGGACTGTCTGTGTGGAGTTTGCACATTCTCCACGTGTCTGCGAGGGATTCCTCTGGGTGCTCTGGTTTCCTCCCACAGTCCAAAGACGTGCAGGTCTGGTGAATTGGCTATGCTAAATTGCCCATAGTGTTAGGTGATTAGTCAGAGGGAAATGAGTCTGGGTGGGTTACTCTTCAGAGGGTCGGTGTGGACTGGTTGGGCCGAAGGGTCTGTTTCCACACTGAGGGAATCTAATCTATTCTAATCAAATCCTCACGAGGTCTGCTACTAGGAAACCAAATTTATATATCAGCCAGGATAGAGTCAGCAGTTTTCTGTAAAATTCCAGACCACATTTAACAGTGCCTTTGACATTTCAGTTAGCTTATACGGCAATTTATCTCTGGGCTAAATGGCTATCACCCCCTTTTATAGCCTCTGAAAAGCCAAAAATGAGCCTGTTTCAATTGAGTTGCAGTCATATACAAATGTCCTTCCTGGACTGTTGTAGTCATGTGACTTCTGGCTCTATTCTGCCCAGACTGCTGCTGTTTGAACACAGAACATCTGAGATTGTGTAGAAGAGTTGTACAAACAAAACTACTGACAGACTGACACAGGAAATTTCAGAGCTACAAACACTGCTAGAAGTAACTGAAATAAGCTAAAAAGGAACAAAGAAACAGGGCATAATGCTGAATTACTGGACAACAGAAAGTGGCTGCAGCTTTTCCCCTCAATTTCAGTCAAAATGAACAGTGATATGAACCAAAACTACACAACAGCAAAAGTTTTTAAAATAAAAACAATTCAGCTTAACAAGTCAGAACAGCTACACATTGATAAGAATATAGCACTATTGGGAAGGGACTGTTTCAAAGTGCATTTCTCCCTGAATCTCTCTGAAGAACCAAAAAAGCAAACTGCAGAAATGTTGAAAGCCTTGAAGGCACATACTGATGTCTAAATGAATGTAAAAGACAAACAGTAAGTGTCCAATAGCAGGACGTAAGGTGAAAAAGAATCCATTGATCCATATAATGACCTCATTAATTCAACTTGCATAATTTGCACAATTAAAAAACAATTGAAATCATGACTGTATTAGTATAGATGGTCCTGCAATGAGAACATAGCTACTGAGCGAAAAGAAGCTTATTTTCAGGAAAACAATTGATATTTGCAGGAGTGCTGAGTTTCAAATTATCAGCTAGAACATTTCATTGCTGAGCAGGCAAGCCTTGCATTAAACTAATAAATGTACCAGGCCCAAAGGACAGAACAATGATGGACAAAGGGCAGAATGCAAATACTACAGAGAATATCTCTCAAACAGGAAAGTATGCCCAGTGTGGTTAAAGCAGTGTTCTCAATGCATGAAGTTGAATTATTTTGCACACAAGGTGAGAAGGAAGCATCTTTGTGCAAAGCTGCCTCAAACTACTTGCAAATACTCAGTGCACAAACACCAGGTGTTACTAAACATGAGGTTTTACTTGTCCCTAATGTTATGAAGTAGAGGTCTGTTGACAGTGCTCCAGGTACTTGGGTTGTGTGCCTAAGAAAGGATATACATTGTAAAATAAAAGTATTGAAAACTTATCGAGGCACCTTAGAGTGAAATAATTGGGAGAGGAAAATTTTCTATCTCTTGCATTTTCCGTAATTTCCAATTTGAAATATTTTATCCTTAAGCTGTATACTGGATCTGGAATGTATTTTACAAATATGAAGACTATTACTATTATATAGGAGGAACATGCTGTATAGGGAGATGTAGAATTTTCTTGGACATTCACTAATGTCTGAGTCAAATATTGTGTAATCATTAAGTTAAATTTTATGAATAATGTATATGCTTGGAGAAAAGAAAATAACCAGAAACATACCCACATACTTGATGTAACTATAACACAGGTAGTGTCCAATATCTATAAGGTACACTTAGGGATGTGATGAAATACTCTCCTTTGCTTGCCTGTATGACTATAGCTTCAACAACACTCAAACAGCACACAATCCAGTTCAAAGCAGCCTACTAATCAGCACCCCATTCACCATCTTTAAATATTCATCATTTCCACTAGAGGCAGCAGTGTGTACGATAATATGAAATTCATAGCAGCAACTTACACTGGCTCCTTCCACAACGTCTTCCCAAACCTGTGAGTTTATCAGTCAGAGAAAGGGCAGCAGACACATGGCAAAACTTGCAACATCCCTTCAAAGTCACACAGTATACTGACTTGTACTCAGTTACTGGTTGGATCAAAATCCTGGAACTCCCGAACAGCATAACATGTGAACTCATAAAATAGACCGTCAGAGTTAAAGAAGTGGCTCACCACCATCATCTCCATGCCAATTATGGAAGAACTATACTCACCTCCTACAAATGTATATTATAGAAACATCACAGGTGCAAGAGGTCATTTGTGGCATCTCAGTTGCTGACTTCCTGAGATGAAATGCAGTCTGCTTCCCAAAATGAAAATAGTTTCGTGCAAACTTTAGAATAAATCAATGCTTTCTGCATTTAATTCCCACTTACTGTGTTACTTACATTACTAAAAGTGAATTATTGGATAATTCATCCTTTAAGAACAAAACTGGTTTTACATTATCAGGAACAATTCAGCATAAACCAGTGTTGGGGTAAATGGATTTCAAAATAATGAGTGCCTCTTACTGCCCAACAGATATTACAGGAAGTCATTTTTGTGTAACTTCAACCAAATTGTTGTAGATTTGTTGGGAAATGTTTGGCAGGCTGTCTTGAGACCTAAAGTGGAGATGTGCAAAGAGCACAAAAGCTATTTAACAAAAAAATGAATAAGTTATTGAATGAAATTTTTGGGTTCTGACTCGCCTTATTTTTCCTCTTTAATTCCTTTCCTTCACTGCTGACATACACCTTTACCTGGGAAAAGTGAGTCACAAAGAGTCGTGTCTCAGCACAAAAGATCTTTCATCTTGTTCAGTGTTCTGCTGCTGCGCAGGGCACCACCTAGTGATCCAACTAAGAATTGTTGGCATTTTTCAAACAACAGCTGATCATTAGCAGAAGACAGAAATCCATGAGGCTGGGGGTCAGTATGTTAGCTTTAAACGTTGTCGTAGAAAGACTTCATCTAATAATTTTTCAGTATTTAACTTCATAATTCAAATACTAACTTATCATTGATAACTATATTGCATCAGAACGGGTAGAAAACAAGAATCAAGGACTCTTATGATGCAGTGGCAGTGTCCTTATCTCTGAGCCAGAAGATGTGGGTTCAAGTCTCACGTGCTCCAGAGGTGTGTAATAACATCTCTGAACAGGTTACTAAAAAAAATCTAGTAAACAAGAATCTGGTAATTATTGAGTGGAAGACTTATGATTATAGTGGTAGCATCCATGCCTTTAAGCCAGAAGCTTTAGGTTTAAGTTCCACTCAGGACCTGACACCCAAGAAAAGTGAGTTAATAATCTGGCTAAAACAAGTTGAGTATCACTTTGGAGATGGTAAGAGTGAGAGAGATTTCTGGCCACCCATGTCATGGAAAGAAGTTGGAGATTCTACAATCACTATTCACAGTTCCAGGATTACAACACTTATCTAAAAATATGTTATTCTAGCAACTCTGACTATATGTTGGTTTGGTTTAGTTGGATAGATAGCCAATAAGGATCAGTTAGTACTAACAGCATGGGATATGATTCCTGATCCAGCTAGGGTGGATTTCTTGCCTTACCTGTGATGGAGGTTGAGGTGCTATGGGTCAGACTTGCCTATGGAGAGAGACATTAAAAAAAAACTTACTGATAATTCTTTCAGTTAATTCTTTCACAATTTTAAGGTGACAATTAAATTATTGGTATTATTGTGCCATGATATCTGCCACAATGTTAACTTGGGAAATATGAGTCCGCATTTCAGAGATCTTTCCTTCATCAGTATTCTTTGCCTATTTTTCCTGAAGGTGCTGACTGATGATGTGGTATTGTTCTATTGGTGCTGAATAACCTCTGACCTTTTTTAAACTTACAAAATGCTACTTTTCACATGAAACCTGACTGCATTTTGGTACAATATTTGATTATGTAAAGAATCCCAGCTAAAAGGTGTAAACAGATCTACAAGTCAGCAGTGTAATGTCTATGGAAAATAAATAATTTGTGAATTACATGTCAAATACTATCAATGGTCCACTCCAGAGATTTGAGCCCTATAAGCTAAGTTGACATACTGAACTGCTGGTGGAGTGCTGGACTGCCCTCTCAGGTGACTGTGAAAAAGCTTTTGTTTGAAAGCTCTTTGAAAAGTTTAGAATAATAAAAGCATTGAATGCTATTTATAGTCTCATTACATCTGCTGGCATGTTTATTCTATTTGCTGTAACAGAATATTTTTCTGCATTGTGCTTTGTTCAGCTGACCATTTAAAAACATCTTATGTATTAAGTAGTGTTAAATTTCACTTGTTGAGATAACTACAAAAATAACTTTAAAATGTTGCTTTTATTTGAAGAAAATCACACTCTTTTGATGTATTACATCACATGTTAAATATAATTATATTGAGAAAAATTGTGATAACAATCCGTCATGATGGTTTGTAGTTCATGACTTATGCGTTGAATATTAGAATAGATTCTCTACAGTATGGAAACAGGCCCTTTGGCCCAACAAGTCCACACTGACCTTCCGAAGAGTAACCCACCCAGACCCATTCCCCTGCCCTATATATACCCCTGACTAAAGCGCCTAACACTATGGGCAATTTAGCAAGGCCAATTCACCTAACCTGCACATCTTTGGACAGTGGGGGGAAACCCACGCAGACACAGGGAGAATGTGCAAACTCCACACAGACAGTTGCCTGAGGCAGGAATCGAACCCAGGCCTGGCGCTCTGAGGTAGCAGTGCTAACCACTGAGCCACCGTGTTCTCAAGTGGTTGGTTTTCTATAAACTATTTTAATGATTAGCTTATTTATAAACCATTAGATTCATTCATATTTTATGGGCCAAATATGATCAACTAACTTCTAGGAGAAACAGAAGACTTTTGACAGCTTAGATTGATTGTTGCTTTTATATTAAATAAAACAACAATTTATTTAGATGGCAAGCATTTGGCTTTACTTAGTTGACTAGAATAGAAATTCAGTTTAGGAAAAGATTGGCATTTATATAATGTCTTTCAGGACATCTCACAGCATTTGCAACAAATTAAATATCTTGAATTGTAGTTGCAATTGTAATGTAGGAAATGCAGCACTCAATTTGTGTCGAGTAAGCTCCGCGATCAGCAATATGATAATAGGTAACCTGTTTTATTTAGTGATGTGATCGGGGTGTTGATATTGGCAAGAAAATCAGGGATAATTTTGCTTCCCTCTTTGAAGTTTTGCCAAGGGATCTTTTACATTGTTTGACAGAGCAAGCCAGGTCTCATGTTATTTGAAAGGTAATACCTCTAGCTGATGTCAGTCTAGACTTTTGTGCATGGTAGACGGATCCTGTGCCCACAATCTTCGGTCTCAGAATTGAGAGTTCTATTTACTGAAACATAGCTGACTCAAATTTGGAGACAAAGTTGGTTTTATTTTCTCTGGACAAGCTTCCATTGTTTCTGACATTCACCAATCACCCTTTCACAGTCTTCAAGCTGAAGGCAAAATCATGTTTGCCTGTAATTCTACCACAGTCAAAAATATCTTTAGCAACATTCAACAGATAGAAATTGGTATAAAAGTAAACTACGACAGATATTTGAAATCTGAAATATAAACAAAACTTAGTAGGTCAAATAAAATTTCTGAAAATAATTTATGATTTGGATTGCAGTGACTTGTTTTTAAGGTAGAAACTGGACTTTCCTTGAACTGTGAAAACAGACAATTGAAAATTGAGTCTATTTTACATCAAAATCATTTTTCTTCAATTAAGTTAATGGAAACTAATCAGCTGTTGTGAAAAAAATATGCTGCAAATTTACTAATATCTACATCCATGCCATTGTTGAAGATCATTCGTACTCCCAATACTAGGTACATGTTGAAAGCATGACCAAAGTAATTGTAGTGAGCAAGTAGAACAGACTATTGTTCTGACAAGAATTATCACATTCTGGAAAGGAAAAATAACCAAAGAAATTCAAGATATGGGGTAAAATCGAAAAATGCTAGATATGAAATCCACGGGGAGATGGATTAAGTACAGAACCCTTTGCTTTTCCCGATCTGATAAGATCATAATCTCTACTTAATGTTAATGAACCTTGTATGTTGACATTTCGTTCTCATTTTTAACTTTGTATTTTCACCAGTTGCCGTTGTAACTTTATTTTATGCTGTGTTGTTTCCTACATTCAAATGTTATGTAGTATAGGTGATCATCTCAAGAAGCAAACTACAATTATGTTTCACCCTCAGTTTTTTTTCCCTACGCATTTTAAAAAAAAGTTAACGTTTATCTCTACCACGGATGTGTAATGTCTTACAACATTAATTCCAACGGCTTTTTCTGCCTCAGGGATAGATAAACACCTGAATGGCAATCTAGACGAAAAGTTGCGGAATCTCTCTGACCCCCGAACCCCTCCCCCTTCCAGTTGCAAAGAGTGGAGTTGAGTAGTGGCTGAGCAGATCAGTCCCCTCCGCCTGTTTCTTATTACTCTTTATCAATATCAGCCCCGTGCAAACAGATCGGCAGAACGTAAGCAAAGGATACTTACTGCGATTAGAGAGAGTGCGTGTGAGAGTGAGAGAGAGAGAGAGAGAGAGAGGGGCTGGGATAGCCATGAAGTTGCAGGCGGTGATGGAAAACCTGCAGAGGCAGCAGCGTGCGCGCCTCGAGCTCGAGGCCCGGCAACAGCAGAACGAGCAGCATCACCAGCAACAGCCCCAGTCCTCGCGTGCGCGCCTTCAGCTCCAGGCCCAACAACAACAACAACAGCAGCAGCAGCAGCAAATTCAAATGGAGCAGCGCGAGCCTCGCAGGCTAACGGCCGAGTTTTCCAACGACAACAAGATCCTGGTGATTGCGCAGCAGAGCATCGCTGCTCAGCAAACAGCAGCACTGGCCGCCATGAGAGCAGCGGCAGCAGCCGCAGGGGCTGACGTTTCAGCCCAACGAGTTCTCGACGAAGGAGACGAAGAGGAACTGGGTATGGAACGAGGCGATAGCCCGAGGCTTTCCGAAACCAGCGAGGCCTTATCTGGGGGAGATGAAATGGATCGGGGAGAAGAAGAGGAAGAGACCGCGGAGCCGCGTTATCCCGATCCTTTAGGGTCCGAGGAAGACATGGCTGCTGAGGAGGAAGAAGAATTCGAGGACGAGATGGCTGAGGAAGGAGGTAGCGGAGTAAAAGAGAGGGGAATGCACCACTCTGGTGAGGTGCATCGTTTGCCCGGGCAGCGGCGCCCTATAACCGGGCTCCCTTGCCAGCCACACCCGCAGATGCAGCAAGTCCAGGATCAGGCCGAGTGGACATATGAGGAACAGTTTAAACAGGTATTTACAAACTTGTAAAATCTAACATTTGCCAATTTAGTTTATTCAGTTCTGTCATGCGATTAGCGTCCTAAGTTCGCGCATATTAAAAATGGTTTTAACGTTAATTTCATATATGGGTTTAATTTTGAATTTAACTATCTGCACATTTTGCGAATCTTTCAATGTTAAACGCTGGGGAGAGGAGGAGGAGTTCGCAATTGACGTTTGACCCCAGGCATGTTAAGTCTGCAACAAATGCATACACGACGACGACCGGCATGTAATCCCTAGATGGCATTTGGTAATATGCTGAATGGCAACTGCTTTCGTCCCCTTGTTTGGATGAAATATTTATGACATAACCAGAGCAAATTTTTTTGGTTTGCAGAAATTTATCATTAAAATATTTAGGAAGGAACTGATAAATACTACAGTGAGATTTGATATTTGTATATAATTTTGTTTTTTAATACTTGTCATGTGGGTAATGTGAAAAAGTGGCAATAATTAGGTATGCACACATTTCACTTTGAAATACATTTTTCTTCAATTTTATAAACTGAAGACTTAGTCAAAATTTCTAAGTGCTTTGAAGCAGGTGATCCACTTGATTCTTGATATCTTTCTGTTCTACCTGCTTAATTAAACCAAAATAAACCTTTACTGAAGTGTAACTGAGAAATGTTGCGTATTCAGTTTTGTCTTGGATAATTACTGCTAAAAGCCTTTTAAATATGTTGAAAGTTTGAAATATTGTACAAGTTAGGTAACTGAAAACTTACAGTATGCAGAAGCTAAAATTATGCTTCAGTGAGAAATTTCAAAAGCTATTGGTTTTTGGCAAAAGATCAAAAATGAGTATGCTGGTTTGTTTGGATATCATCCAAACCATTTAGTGGTTTCTGTGTTTGGCAGCATTTAAGCAAATGTTACAGCATAAATTTAAGGCCTAGGAGATTATTATAATGACTGCAACAAAAATGTAAATACAGGGTGGACCCTTGCCAAATATTCAAAATAGTTTGCACTAATCTGAATCTAAAGTCATTAAACCCAGTGTAGTGGAATGTCTTCAGTTCAAAGATCTCAGCAATCCTAATGTTTTCAATTATTTCCTGTTGATTTTAAGTTAACATCTTGCATTTATGTCTGTAATTTTGGGTAAACGCTGCTAACGAAGGCAAAACCATGATGTGTACTGAAGTATGTCTTGTGTTTCATGATGTATACATTTTCACTTAACCATGGTACATATGAATGGAGATTAGAATGTTGATTTTAAAAACAATTGTATAACTGAGAAATTGAGATTTAAACATGAAATTTGTCAATTGTAATTAAATGCATAAAATAATTGAATTAGTGTAATCACTGAACTTTTAAGCAATGCCAGGAATTTGAGTTACTCGCTTTTAGTTTTGTTCTGTTATTTCAATTTAGTGCAGGAACATGTAATGAAAACTAAGCTTATACTGAATTTGTGACTGTCAACTGTTGATATACTTTTTTCTCTCTGAATTAATTTCTCACTGGCTGAGAACTGGTTTCCTGTCGTTCCATTACTTAAGATTGGAAGGAGGAAGAAATCGAGAAACTGTAGATCAATCTGTTTAAATATCAATTGTAGGGAAGTTCCCTGAGTCTATTATTGGTGTCCTGAGTAGCTGAGTACAGTATTTGAGCAGGTATGAACTAATCAAAGAGAGACAGCATGGATTTGTAACAGGTAGTTGTGATGAATTGATTCAGTCTTTTCAGGAGCTTCCTAACAAAATGGCCAGTCATTGTAATTTGCATTTAATGGCCTTTCAGAAGCTAATTGAGGCTTCATACTGAAAAATATAACTAAGTAAGCATAGAATAGTGGAATTTTGGAACTAAGATTAATTTCATATTGTCAAGCCTTTAAAACTATTGAGGAGCAAATTGGTTTGGTACCAATTTACCATATGAATGTCATAATGCACATGTTTAAAAATAATTATCAAAAAGGATAATAGAAAGTTTCCTTTAATCTTTAAAAGATTTGGAATACAGAAGGGAGGAAGTGATCCTTCAGTTGTAAGGAACCTTGGTCACTCCTCACCTGGCTACTGTGTCTCATGATATTTTCATTAATGAAAATGTAAAATGAGTTAAGTATTGAGGATAGTCTTTATAAAATTGGGTTGTATTTCGTTTAGCAGCTGCAAGTGTTGAATTTCATTTTTAAGTTGCATATAAGGCTCAGTTGCAATGCTGGATCGTGTTGATGCTTTGTGGCCACAGTTCACAAGGTATGTTAAGAGTGAGGATGACAATTTACTTCATCTTAATTCACAAAGAAAGAGATTCCAATTCTTCCATTTTGTTGTTTATTTTCCCTTCACTGTTCAAAATGTTAATCACGCTTTGTGTAAAAGATGTTTTGATATTTGTCCTAAACTTGCCTATTTTTAGTTTGCACCTGTTGAAATCTTATTCTATTCTTGATTGAATTTTTATTATTCCAGTTTTTCTCTCTCCCTCCTTTCATTCCCTTTTCACTGTCTTATATATCTCTCTTTATTAAATCCCTTCTTAGATGCCTATTTTTCAGCTTGGTAAGCCCAGGTTTCTCAAATATTATCAGAGCTGAAACTCCTGGCATAAGGATTCATATTTTCTCTACTGCTTAAATGTCTGTTGTTTCTCAGTGACCAGATCTGCACACTATACTCAAGGTGTGGTCTGACCAGTGCATTCTGCAAGGTTTGAACATTATTTCCTCTATTGTTTTTGTTTTAACTGCAGTTCTGATTTTATTTGCTGACCATTTGCAGATGGTATAGTTATTTCAACACTTCACTTAGGAAGGAGAAGTAGCAACTTATGAAGTACTTCCTGTTCTTTTTGCATAACTTATTCAATTGATTATCATTTGCAAATATTACCAGTTTACAAAGCTTTGAATCCAAATTAATGATGTCAAGGAAAACTCCTAGCAGAGTTTTTGTGCATCCTATTCAACATAGCAGCCAACTCCAAAATGATCTTCCAGCCAGTTTCTCATCCACTTCAAAATTTTATTGTCAAATCCCCTAAATGCAACCAAAAAAACCTTGTGGGGAGTTTTATTAAAGGCATTTTAGAAATCCAAGCACACCTGCTGTAAGGTAGTCCACTTAGATTGTCACATCCTTGAGCAAATAAATCAAGGAGTTGAATAGGAAAGATCTTCCGTTTATATAGAAATCTAACTGCTGCATTATTGCATGGGTAGACCTAAGTTCACACATAACTGATTTAATTAATCTTGGAACAAACAGAATATGCGAGTTGCCAATTTTTGGTTTTTGAATATGGCATTACTGCTTGCTTCAAGCTCCCCCGTTTTGATTCCTTCATACTAAAGTGACTCTCTTGTCTTCCAGCACTGAAGAAATACTATCAAACCCTGGTGAATTATTTGTTTTAAAGCTCTTCAGCTTGAGATTTTTTAATCTCATTTACATTGAAGACATGCATTTGTCTTTGATATTTTTGGAGAGAGAACTTATTTTTTCTTTTTGCCTTCTGCATGCTTTGAAGATTCATTTATTTAAAATAAATTTAGTATTTAACTTTCAGGAATATCTACATCCTTTTATTGCCCTTGTGATGTCAGCTGGTCCAGCCTCTGATCCACTTTGTGTCTCCCCTGATAATGGCAAAAAGGTATGGATTAAAATAAGCTCTGAAGTGTTGGTTCAACCTATGGAGTCTGGAGTCATTTGTCAGGCGAACAGAGTTCTCTTCTTCACCTACAACTTGAGATGGAGCACAACTTGATTGTTCGAAGATTTTCTCGCTCTGCATCTTTGTAGAGATTCTGCCCGTGCACATGCCCAGTTGGGCTTCAGTAGGGTAATTATGCTGCCAAAATGCACATCTGATAGTGGATCAAAGAAATGCTAAGCCAACAATACGGGAATGTGTGAGGTTATGCACTTTGGTTGGAAGAGTACAGGCATAGACTATTCTAAATGGATAAGAAGTCTGACTCACAAAGGGACTATGGAGTCCTAGGATAGTCTTAAGGTTAGCATGCAGGTTCAGTTGGTAGTTAGGAAGACAAAGGCAATATTAGCATTTGTTTCAAGAGGGCTAGAATGCAAGTGTTCAGGGATCTATTGCTGAGGCTGCATAAGTCACTGGTCAGTTTACATTTGAGATATTGAGAGCAACTTTGGACCCCGTATCTAAGGAAGGATGTGCAGGCTTGGAAGCGCCCACAGGAAGTTTACAAAAATGATCCTGACTATCAAGGGATAGTCATATGAGGAGCAGTTTTGCACTCTGGATCTGTACTCAGTAGAATTTAGAAGAATGAGTGAGGGAAATCTATTGAACCTTACAGAATAATGAGAGGTCTTGTGTAGAGTGGACATGGAGAGGATGTTTCTATTAGTAGAGAGGCCAGGACCTGAGTGAACACCTCAAGTGAAGGGACAACCCTTTAGAACTGAGATGACTCTTCAGCTAGAGGGTGGTGACTGTGTGGAACTCGTTGCTACAGAAAGCTGTGGAGGCCAAGTTATTGAATGTCTTTAATTCAGAGTGAAATAGGCTCTTGATTATTAAGGGGATCAGAGGTTACAGGGAGAAGGCAGGAAAATGCCTGATCTAATGGCAGAGCAGACTCAATGAGCCAAATGCTTAATACTCCTATTATTTTACAATCTTCTCTGGCGTGGATATGTGCAGCTTCAACAACAGTCAGAAAGCTCAACGCAGTCCAGGACAAAGCAGACCTGTTGATTGGCATGCAATCCATTGTCTTTTAACATTCACTCCCTTCACTATTGATGTACAGTGACAGGAGTGTGTACTGTCGACCAGATGCGATTAAGTAATTCACCAAGCCTTCTTAAACAGCACCTTCTAAATCTGCAACTTCAATCAGCTAGAAAGTGGAGGGCAGCAGGTGCTTGGGAACTTCGCCATTTGAAGTTTTCCTCTAAGCTACACACAATCCTGTCTTGGAGCTATATCACTGTGTTCCTTCTCTATCGCTCAGTCAAAATTGTGGGCACCCTTTCTAACAGTGCTGTGAGTGTGCCTCCAGTCCCAAGGATTGTAATGGAGAAAGCAGATAACCACCACTACCTTTGACAGGGCAATTAGGGAAAGGCTACAAATGTGTAAATCATGTGAAAGATTAATGTAGATTTTTGTGATCAAATCGTTTCTCTTTAGTTATGCTTTTCAAGTTTCCATGTTTTGTGTGGCATGTTTTGTGTGATCATTTATATGTCAATGAATTCATTCTCACTGCAGAATATGTGAAGGAAATTTTAATCCTTCATTTCATTGTTAATCAACTGATTACTCCCACCAATGTCTTTTTCCTAATCCTGACTCAAAATATCGATTAGTCTATATGCCTGCTGCTCCTTGGATGCTGCCTGACTTGCTATGCTTTTCCAGCTCCACGCTTTTCCAGCTCCACACTTTTCGACTGCCAATAGTAAGTGTTCTGCATGATAGATAATAATTTGAGCGATGCTAAAGGCATGTGAAAAAAGCAGTACATTAGCTCTGAGTGACTTTAATCTTCATGTAACTTGGGAAGTAAATTGGCAAAGGTAGCCAGAAAGATGAATTCAGACAGTATATTTGAAACCGTTTCCTAGAACAGTATATTGTGCATCTGACTAAGGATCAAGCTAATTTGGATCTTGCATTGACCAAAAAAAGGGTGAAAATAAACAAGGCAAGCTAGCAAGTAATATAAAAATGGGCAGTAAAAGCTTTTTAATATATTAAAAGGAACAATGAGGTCAAAGTGAATGTTGAGAACAAGGTTGGCAAAATAATAAGTAATCAAGATATGGCAGAGGTCTTTTGTAAAAAGTATCTTGCATTAGCCTTCATGGTGAAAAACGCTAATAGCATTCCAAGATACTAATAATCAAGGGACAAACTATCACTATTGGAGAAAGAACTCGAGAAAATAGTGGGGTTAAAAATATAAGCCCCTGGTCTTGATGGGTTGCGTCTAGGATTTTAAAGGAAGTAGCTACAGAGATGGTGGATGCATCTTTGAAAAATCCTTTTGATTCTGGAAAAGTCACAGAAAACTAGAAAACTGCAACCATAACATAATCAAGCAGAGTCAGCATGTCTTCATGCCTGACAAATTTACTACAGTTCTTTTGAAGAGGTAACAAGCAGAACAGATAGAGAAGCAGTAGACGCATTTGAATTTCCAAAAGGTGTTTGATTGGTTACTGCATAGGGACACTTAATGTTGAGAGTAATATATTAGTCTGGAAGATGTTTTACTACTCACAGACGTAGTTAGAATAAATGGGATATTTTTGAGGTTGATACTTTTCAACTAATGGAGTGCCTCTGGGATTAATGCTGGGCCAAAATAATTTACAGTGCATATTATAGATTCTGATCATGGAAGTGAAAGTGCTATCAGCAAGTTTGCAGAGGACACTAGAATTGGTGAGAAAGCAAATTAGGATGACGCAGGGAGTCTTCTGTGGGATATCAACAAACGTAGAAAAGTAGATGCAGAAGTAGACCCTTTGAGTCTGCACCATCACGCAATATGATCATGGCTTTCCGTATCCCATTCCAGCTTTCTCTCCATACCTCTTGATCTATTTAACTGCAAGGGCTACGTCCAGCTCCCTCTCGAATATATTTAATAAACTGGCCCCAACAGCTTTCTGTGGTAGAGAATTCCACAAGTGAAGAAATTCTTCCTTGTCTAAGTTCTGAATGGCCTACCCTTTATTCTTCGAGTGTGACCCCTAGTTCTTTACTTACCCTTCATTGGGAACATTCTTCGGCATTTACCTGTCCAGTCCCATCAGGATACTATCTGCTTCTGCGACCACCCCAAACCCCAATCCTTCTAAATTCCAGTGAGTACAAGCCCAATCCATCCAGTCTTTCTTCACATATCAGTTCTGCCAACCTGGAAATCAGTCTAGTGAACCTTTGATGGATTCCCTCAATAGCAAGAATGTCCTTGTTCAGACTAGGAAACCAACACTGCACACAGTACTGGAGGTGTGGCCCCTCCAAGGTTCTGCACAACTGCAGCAAGCTATCTCTACCCCTTAACTCAAATACCTTGCTATGAATACCTAGCCAGCTTGCCATTAGCTTTCCTTACCTCCTGCTGTGCCTGCATGCCAATCTTCAACGACTGTTCCACCATGATACCCAGTTCTTGTTGTACCTTTTCCTAAACTGGCGCCATTCAGATAATCTACTTTTCTGTTTTTGCCACCACTTTGGATAATCTTCCATTTATCCACATTTATATTGCATTTGCCAAGTTATTGCCCACTCAGCCAGCCTGTCCAAGTCATGCTGCAACTTCTTAGTGGCCTCCTTATAGCGCACATTGCCACCCAGCTCAATCTGCAAATTTGGAGTTAGTATTCAATTCCTTCATCCAAATCGTCAATGTATGTTGTGAAATGCTAGGGTCCCAGCACTGAATCCTACCCCACTTGTCACTGCCTGCCACTCTGAAAAAGGCCTGATTATGCCAACACACTGCTTCTTGTCCGTTCACCAGTTCTCTATTCACATCAATACATCACCTCTGTTATCATTTTGTTTACTAACCTTGTGGGATCTTTTGAAAGCCTTTTAAAGTTCAGGTACACAACATCCAATAATTCACCCTCTACTAATCTCCTCCTCAAAGAAATTCCAGATTCGTCAAGCATGATTAGTGAATCCTTGCTGACTGGGACCAATCCTGTTACTGCTTTCCAAATGTTTAGGTATTGCACCCTTATTAATTGAGTGCAGCTTTTTCCCCACCACCAATAGGCTAAGCAGCCTATAATTCTCTGTTTTCTCCCTTGCCCGAAACACCCCCACACTCCCTCCCTCTCGCGCACCACAGAGTGATGGAAGCGGATCACCATTGTGTCCACTATTTCCACAGCTACATCCTTAACTTCTCTGGGATGCAGAGGAAATCTCTGTGGACCTACTGGGTTTTCCCAATACCATTTCCTGACAAACAAGGATTTCCTACAGTTTGTCCTCCATGCTTGACATTGTGTTCCTAACGTTTCCTGAAGGTTATTTGTGTCCTCCTTTAGTGAAGATAGAGTTAAAGTATTTGTTCAACTGGTCTTCCATCTCCTTGTTGTCCATTATACGTTCACCTGATTCTAACTGTAAGGCACCTATGTTTGTCTTCACCAGTCTTTTCCTTTTCACAAGGTATGATAGTGGGCAAAGTCTTGGCAGATGCAATATAATGTAGGAAAATATGAGAGTATCCAGTTTGGCAGGCAGAATAGAGTAGCTTAATATTGTTAAGATGGAGAAAGCTGTAGCACAGAGGGATTTGGAGGGTCCTCGTGTATGAATCACAAAAAAGCTATCATCCAAATGTAGTGGGTAACAGGAAAGACAAAAGGATTGTTGGCCTTTGTTTCAAAGATAATGGAGTATTAAAAATAGGGAGACCTTGCTAAAACCAGACATTGCAAGCTGGAATACTGTGGATAGTTTTGAGTGTGATTTATTGTTGTCACATGTACCAAGACACAGTGAAAAGTGTTGTTTTGCAAGCCATACAAGCAGATCATACCAAACAAAGTGCATCAGGGTAGCAGAATAGAGTGCAGAATAATGTCCCCTCATTTAAGGAAAGATATACTGGCATTGGAGGCAGTCCAGAAATGTTCATTGGTTAATTCTGGCTGTGGAAGGATTTCTTATATAGAGAGGTTGAGTAGGTTAGGCTTATACATTGGAGTTTAGATTAGGAGGTGACCATATAAGATTTTTTAGGGGGCTTGATGGTATGGAGAAACTTTGTTTCCCCATTTGGGAGAACATATACAACCAGAGGACATGGTGTCCAGTGTACACAGTGGCCCATTTAAGCCATACGTGGAGGCATATTTTTCTCTGGGCATATGGAATCCATGGAATTTTTGTACTGCAGAAGACTGTTAAGGCTGGGACATTAAGTGTATTCAAGGCTGAGAAATTTTTAATCAGTAAGGGAATGAAGCTTTGGGGACAAAGGCAGGAAAGTAAAGCTGAGGATTAACGGATCAGGCTTAGTCTCATTGAATAGTGGATCAGACTTATTGTGCCAAATGGTCTATTTCTGCTCCTATATTTTGAAATTCTTACGATCAATAATCTTTTCATCTCCTGGTCAATGTTATTTTCTCATAAATATGTTTCACTCGTAATTTTTACTCCAACATTGGCAAGCTTTGGTAAAAAAAACTTTGCGAAAAACAACTTTTTTCCCCCTTAAATTCCTTTTACACTTTACTTACTGTTGTGCGGGGTGGGGTGTGGGGGGTGCCTATGAAAATGTCCTTTTATGGTATATCTAGCAAGAATTGATGTATGCGCACTAGGCATAAACCTTACATTTTTTTAGCCATGATGTTCATGTTGTTCCTATTCAAATGGGTGATGCTGACTCAAACCTTTATTCATAAATTTTTCATCTTAAAGTGAGTTTTTTTCCTCCTTTTCTGGGGTCACTAGATTATTCTTTTCTTGTGCTTTATCAAGGTTAGAAACATGCAGGACCATATACAGATATATTCAAAATTCAAAAAATAAGGTAGAAGTTGCCTTTCAGTATCTTGAGTACATTTACCTGCTGTCTAATTCTAACTGGAGTTAGAATTCTTCAATTTACTCCTCTTCACTTGTCATCAAACTTAAACTATATTCAAGGTTATCTAATTTCCTCTCAAATTGCTCTTTTGTTTTGCAAACGAAGCCTTTAACACTCGCCATTCATTTGGAAACCATTTTCTCTCTCACTTCATTTTCAAATCAGTGACTTCCTCCATTTATCATCCAGTCCTACTCAGTTCTGGTATTGGTTTTGTTCCTAATCTGTCAGTGTCTTTCAGGTTGTTCCTTTTTGCCAAACTTTCCAGTCTTTTTAAGGTCAAGAAGCTGAAACATTTTGCCTTTTGAAGTTCTTCATTACTTTTAATGAAGCTTTGAAAATCTTCTGTTTTTTTTAATGTCTTTTGTAAATCTGGCAGAGCTACCATTTCTTAACTTTGATTTTATGTTTAATCTTTTTTGTTCTTCGGATGTGAGCATCACTGGTGAGGCCAGTGGTGTCTTTTTAAATCTTTAGTGGGTTGACAGTTTTTTTTGAAACAGTAGGTTTATTATTATATGTCGTTTTTTACATATTTATAACATGCCTTTTTATGGTATATCCAGCATCACCTAATTGTCCTGAGTGCCCATGCAACTTTACATTTTTTAGCCACAGTGTACATTATAATGTTCGTACTTATTTGTGGGGGGGTGGTGGTGGTGGGAGTCCAATCCTAGAGGGCATAGGTGTAAGGTGAGAGAAAAAAAACTTAACAGGACCCAAAGGGCAACCTTTTCATGCAGAGGGTGGTGTGTGTATAGAATAAATTGCTGGAGGAAGTGGTAGAGGCTGGTACAATTGCATCATTTTAAAAGGCATCGGGATGGGTATAGTAGTAGAAAGGGTTTAGCAGGATATAGGCCACATGTTGGCAAATGGGACTAGATTAATTTCGGATATCTGATTGGCATGGATGAATTGAACCAAAGGGTCTGTTTCCGTGCTGTACATCCCTATGACTCTCTGAAGATTAGTTAAAAAGCTACAAATATTTTGAGTCAGTTGTGAGTGTAATTTGCTCCCGGATTTTTTTTGTTGTCGAATTTTTGTTGTCTCAATAAACTGTGGAACAGGGCTTTGCACATCACCTAAAACACGTATCCTTTTCAAAGTTTGGGAGAAGATTTGTAGCCCGGGTGCTCGTTGTTGTGGTACACCTACGGGCGAGAGACGCTAAGACAAGCCAGGAAATGGGAATCCTGTGCCAACCGCCTAAGCGCCACACATGAACAACTCCGGTTCCTGCACAAATGCCGAACAGAACCACAACATGTATCCTGGATTAGTGCCATGCAGAAACAGGCCATTTGGTTATTGAGTTTCTACCAGTTCTTTTGATAAACAATTCGAATAATCCCTTCCCCATATATCCAAATCCCTCTTGGAGGATCCTGTTGAATCCATACCCGTAATCCAATCAAATAGTGCATTCCAAACACTCACTACTTGTGTTTTTTTAAATTAAAAAATGTAGTTACTTATACCTTGGACAACCAATGGGACTAAGCAAATGTTTTATATAGGTGAGCATAATTATTTCACTTTTATATTATGTGCTAGCTTTATAAATCCTTTTTTAGTCTCTTCTATCACTTTCAACATTATGATGTAAAGGAATACTAGGAAGTAAGTTCTAAAGAAGAAAATTTCCGATTGCTGCAGATTATCCAAAGAAATAACCAAAATTCTTAACACCAATTGGAACTTCCAGTAGTGAACTTTTCAACTCCTAAACCTTGATTAGCATCTCTGGTATTTATTTAGGAGCATCTGAGTTTAAACAGATATAATGTTGTCCCTGTACTATTTCCATCTTGCAGTAGTGAGAGATGCGTGTCAAAGTGACCAAGTCGTGAGATTAGACTAATGGGGTGGAATCAAACAAAGTGTCCTTTAATATTTTACAATATTATTTGTGTGACTTCAGAAACTCGAATGAGAGAAAATGATACAGCATGGAAAGAGACCCTTCAGTCCAACTTCAAACTAAACTAGTCCTATTTGGTCATATCCTTGAAAACCTGTCTGATTCATGTACCTGCCCAATATCTTTTAAATGTTGTGACTGTACCCACCTCTACTACTTCCTCTCGCAGTTCATTCCACCCTCTGTGTAAAGTAGTTGCCCCTCTGGTGTCTTTTTAAATTTTTCTCCTTTCACCTTAAAGTTATGCTGTCTAGTTTTGAACTCTCCAAGCCTAGGGAAAACACCTTTGCTATTCACCTTATCTATGCCTCTCATGATTTTACAAGCCTCTATAAGGTTACCCTCGATCTCTTACGTTCCAGTGGAAAAATTCCAGCTTATTCAGCCTCTCCTTATAACAGACCTTCCACTCCCGGTAACATCCTTTTTAAATATTTTCTGCATCCTCTCCAATTTAATAATAATCTTCCTATAGCAGGGTGACCAAAACCGTACACAGTACTCCAAAAGTGGCCTCACCAATGTCTTGTAGAGCCACAGCATGATGTCCCAACTGCTATACTGAGCAATGAAGGCAAACATTTCAAATGCCTTCTTTACCACACTGTCTACCTGTAATGCAACTTGCAATGAGCTATGAATTTGAACCCCTGCATTTCTGTTCTTTAACGCGACCCAGGGCCCTAACATTAGTACTACAAGTTCTGCCCTTTTTCATCTTATCAAAATGCAACATTGTACATTTATCTAAATTAAACTCCATCTGCCACTCCTCCTCCCAAATCGCCCAATTAATCAAGATCCCTTTGTAATCTTAGATAACCTTCCTCACTGACAACTGTGCCACCAATTTTGATGTCTGATTAGGAGATCAGTGACAAACCATTTTGATAACAAAAAAAAGTTATGGCTTTTTAAAAAAAAAATTCCCTAATACCCTTCCCCCTCCCCACCCCCAGCAGCCATTTTATATTCTTTTAGCTGTTTTCCTCCAAGTAAGTGGGGTAATATCTTTTGTCTGTTGGAGTTGAATAAGTGAGGAAATGAACTTGCATCATCATTGTTATCAGTTATGATCTATTAGTTTGTAAAAAGTGTACAGTTTCTATTAGCATTTCATTTATCTCTTAGTTTTCACATTTTTAAACCATTTTTTGATGGCTGTTGCCATAAAATCCTCTTTCTGGCATTTTGTCAGCATTGTACCAAGACCAGAGTCTTTTAAATGTTTGGTAAAACTAACATTGTGTAATTCCAGAAATGTTCAATATTCTATTTGCACAAGAAGGCTGAGGTTGCTACAGTTTTATATGTTGAAATATGTGCAGACATTGTTTCAGTCGCTATACAGACAAAATGGAGAAAATAAAAAAAATTAAACCCACTCCAGACAGATGTTCCTACATGATCTCACGTGTGCCTGTTTAAAGACTTGACATGTTCACTTGCAATCTGAAGAAAGCTAAACTGAACATAAATCAGCATTTTAATTTTTCAATTGCATTAGTGTCTACTAATGGGTGTATAACTGTGTATTCTAATTTAGATTAAGTTAACAATGAGGCAACAGAAATGAAACTCTTTGAATATCAAAGTTTACAAAAATCAAATGTATCACACCATTGAGTAATTAATATAAATATGAGCTGAGCTGCTTTTCTTTTCAGTGAAGTTCTGAAGGCATAGAGACAAGCCTTTCAGCCTGTAGATTCTATGGCAGCAATTTTGTCATTCCCATTCACTTTCTGTATGCCAGGCATGCAGACTACTGTAAGGCTGAAACAGAGCTTCAGAGTCGATAGAGAGCAGGTCATGCTTGTTAGGCATTTATATTTGTTTCCCAGTGGATGTCGGTTTCTAGGTAGGGAAAGAGTCCAGATAAGAGAGAATCATAGAATCCCTATGAATCCAGAGAATCCATATCCCTGGGAAAACAAGTCATTCGGTCCAACAAGCCCACACCAAGCCTCTGAAGAGTATCCCACCCAGACTCATTCCTCTACCCTATTACTTCACATTTCCCCTGACTAATAGACCTAACCTACACATCTCTGAACACTGTGGGCAATTTAGCATGGCCAATTCCCCTAACCTGCACATCTTTGGACTGTGGGAGGAATCCAGAGCACCTAGAAGAAACCCATGCAGACATGGAGAGAATGTGCAAACTCCACACACAGTTGCCCAGGCTTGTAATCGAACCTGGGTCCCTGGCGCAGTGAGCCTTAAGTGTTAACCACGGAGCCACTGTGCTACACTATAGATTTACATTAAAACCTTTGCAAATCTTAGTCTTTTGTTGGCTAATTCTCCATATGGATATCAATTGTATAAAATATTCTTGTAGCCCTGCAGATTTTATTTCCTTCAAGTGTTCATCCCATTTAGTTTTGAAATAATTCATCATTTCCATCACCTTTTGAACAATTTCTTCACACCCATCCTCCATTCCTAGATCACTTACCTAGAACCTTAAATTAATGTCCCCTAATCCATGTACCATCAGATAATGAAAACATTTTTTCTTTGTCTATCTGATCTAAATCTGTCGTAACTTTTTGTACCTGTATCAAATCATCTTTGTTCCAGGGAAAACACCTGGATTCATTAAATTAACCTTATGACAAACATCTCACTTCCCTGGAACCATTCTGGTAAGTCTTCCCTACATCCTTTCGAGGTCCCACATAACTTGAGAGCTAAATATTTTTGAATCAGCCTGTTCAGAGATGTTATTACACATCTCTGGAGCAAGTAGGATTTCAACCAGGACTTCCTGGTCCATAGGTAGGAATGATACCAGAATGCTACATGAGCTTTAACTTGAGGACTAAGAAATATGGTATGTTGATTAGATGCACCTGCTTACACAACTTGCAGTCTTTTATTTTAAAGAACTATTGCTTACTGCACATGAGCAATTACAAAACAAAGTGTGATATAGGCCAAGTCTCTGAGAGCATCAGTAAAAACAAAATCAGAAAATAGTGATTAAATCAGGCACTATTTGGCTTGAAGATTGGCTTAGTTACATCACATGCTGAACTAAATTATATTCTGAAGGAAGAGATGAGGATTAGAAGGTCTGGTAATCTGTTCTGAAAATTGTTGGTGTAAGGTGTGTTTAAAGATTCTAATCAGCTAATTAAATCTCCGCCATAATGTAAAACGGTTTTAAACTATATTTCTTGTGAATAATTAATTTTTTAACAGCAGTGTCACTTGCCCATCCCTTATTTATTTTATATTGTTACGGTCTAAAACAACATTTTTATTTTGTAAGCCAGTAACAGTAAGCCATCACTCATGGCAGTAAGAATCGCTTGGAGCAGACCATCTACCTATATTGATATCTGATTTCCTTCCACAAAGGGTCTTAGTGTGTGAATTGAATTTTTATGGCCATCTGATTCTTTTGTCACTATGTAAATTTATTCCTCCATGAGAAGAATGAAGAATTTTGATGTTTGTCTTTTAATAGAAACTGAATATTGTATACTTGATATTAACATATTATTTACCTTCACATTGATAACTTTTTTGTTGAATCATGGTATCATTTTGCTAAATGGGACAAACTTTGAACAGATCTAACAACTCAAGGCATCCATGAGGCTCTGTGGGCGATCAACAGCTGCAGAATTATACTCTCAACGCAATCTACAACCACATATCCTGGCATATCCCCCACTGTACCATTGTCATCAAGCCAAGGAATCAGTCCTGGTTCATTGAAGCGTGAAGATGGCATGCAGGAGCAGGAACAGACATACCTAAAAATGTAGTGTTAGCCTGGTGAAGCCACCGAATGGGGGAACTTGCATGCCAATCGCAAGAATTGATAGGATACAAGCTCTGCAGTCCTGCCACATCATGATGGACGATTAATCAACTCACTGGAGGCAGACACTACACATTAGTGCTAAAGATAAGGCTGAAGCATTCACAACAACTTTCAACTAAAAGTACCAAATGAATAATTCATCTTGACCTCCTCCAGAGGTCCCCAATGTTACACATGCCAATCCTCAGGGGATCTATCCTGGTTCATTGAAGGGTGCAGGAGGGTATGCCAGGAACAGGAATAGGCATACCTGAAATGTAGTGTCAGTCTGGTGAAGCTACAGAATGGGGCAACTTGGTCCAATTTGATTCACTGCATATGATGTTAAGAAACGATTGGAGGCGGTGCTTGCTGGAAAGACTGTGGGCCCTGACAACACTCCAGCAAAAGTACTGAAGAGTTGTGCTCTAGATCTTAGCATTGCCAAACAGTTCCAGTATAGCTACTATACTGGATTCTATCTGACAATGTGGAAAAGTGTAGGCTTGCCTTGTATCCAAAACGCAGGACCAATCCAATTTGGCCAATTGCTGCCCCATCAGTCAACTCTCAATCATCAGCACGTTGATGGAAGGTGACATTAACAGTGCTATCAAGCAGTATCTGCTCAGCAATAACCTGCTCCCAACACATAGTTTGTTGTTTTGCTATGGTCATTCAGCTTCAAACCTCATTGCAGCCTGGTTCAAACATACACAAAAGAACTGAGCACCACAGCTGAAATAAGAATGACTGCCCCGACATCATATTTGCATTTGATCAAGCCTGGCATTATGAAGACCTAGCAAAACTGAAGGAGTTTTTGGAGATCACTCATCTCAGTTCTAGGACGTTTCCTCAGGAGTCCCTTAGGGTAGTGTCCTAGGCCAAACTATTTTGAGCTGCTTCATCTTCCCTCTAACATAATGTTAGACTTAGGGATGTTCACTTTGAGCAGTGTTCAGCACCATTTGCTGCACTTCAGACACTGTTCAAATGTAGCAAGATCTGGACATTATCCAGGCCTGATAGATGGCAAAAACAAATGTCACCCAAGTGCTAGGCAATGACCAAGAGACAATCTAATCACCAACCTTTGACATTCAGTGGCATTACCATCACTGAACCTCCCCACTATCAGCATGCTTGGGATACCAATGATCAAAAACTGAATAGGACTTGCCATATCAACACTGGCTACAAGAGCATTTCAGAAACTAGAAATACTGACTTCCCAAAGCCAATCCACTATCTATAAGGCATAAGTGAGGAGTGTGAGGAAATACTTCCCCACATGTTTGAGTGAGTGCAGTGCTAGCAACTCGCAAGCTTGATACCAGCCAGGGCAAAGCGCCCACATAATTGGCACCACAACTGCAAATATCCATTCTGTCCACCAGCAAAGCTAAGTAGCAGTAGTATACTATCTCTACAAGACGTATTGCAGAAATTCACCAAAGGTCCTTAGCACCTTCTAACCTCACTACCACTACACCTCAAAAGCCAAAGGCAGCAGATACATGGGAGCACAACCCACTTGCAATTTCTGCCCTAAGCTACTCATCCTTCTTTACTTAGAAATATATTGTTGTTCCTTAAGTGGTGTTGGGTCAAAATCCTACAATACCTTCCCCAACATCATTGTGGGTCTACCTGCAGTACTTGTTCATCCAAGTAAGTTTGAGAGGTTGGTCCCCTCAATGACCTTTCCAGGCAGTGCATTCCTGACCCCCACCACAGTCTGGGTGAAAACAATGGATTTGAGATGTTAGGCTTACTGGTCTATAATTCTTCAGTTTCTCTCTACCTCCCTTTTTGAATACTGGAATAACATTTGCTACCCTCTAGTCTGGAGGGTCTCTTCCAGAGTCTATAGAATCCTGGAAGATGACCACCAATGCATCCACTATTTCTAGACCACTTCCTTAAGTACCTGGAATGTAGATTATCAGGCTCTGTGGAGTTATCTGCCTTCAATCCCCTCAATTTTCCCAGCATCATTTCTCTACTAATATTGATCTTCCTCAGTTTTTCCCTCTCACTAAATCTTGCATTCTTCAACGTTTTTGGTATCTTTTTTGTGAAGACAGAGCCAAAATATGTATCAGTTGCTCAGCCATTTCTTTGTCCCCTATTATACATTACCCCTGTTTTCTGTCTGTAAGAGACCTACATTTGTCTCTCTAATCTCTTCCTGCACCTTTAGAAACTCTTAGTGTCAGTCTTTATGTTCCTTGCAAGTTTACTTTTGTGTAATATTTTCTCCTCCTTAATCAACCTCTTGGTCCTTTGCTGAATTTTAAGCTGATTCCAATCCTCAGACGTTTTGTTTTACTTTGCCAATCTGTATACTGCTTCCTTGGATTGGATGCAATCTCTAATTTCCTTAAATTCAGGTTGAGAGTGATTTTTAAAATTACTATTACGTTATGGTTGCTTATCCCCAAAGGGTTTCTCACAGCTAGATTGGTAATTATTCCCTTCTCGTTACACAGTACCCAGTCTAAGATGTGTAGTTGGTTTCTCCATATATTGGTCAAGAAAACAATCCCTTAGACAAGAATTCCTCCTCCACGGCATTGTGGCTAATTTGATTTGCCCAATCTATGTGTAGATTAGAATCACCTATGATCACCAAAATTCTGTTATCACATGCACCTCTAATTTCCTGTTCAATGCGCTCCCAACATCACCACTGCAGTTTGGGAGTCTGAAAGTTGTGTTTTCTGTATTTGCATGTTAAAAAGGCAAATGGAATGTTCGCATTTATTACAAGAGGACTTGCCTACTTCTTTTGTGTTCATATGTTTATGTAGGACTCTATTGAGGCCCTTCTGGAAATACATATAAGAGCATATCAATTGATGTTTCCCTTTTCTATTACTTTAATTATTCCTCAAAAATTAAGTCACTTGTATGAAACATCTACACATGTTTGTTCTTTATAATCAGCTCAAATTTCTAAATAGTCCATTTGCCTTTAATAAATTTCTATAACTTTCCCACAACAGCTATCATACAAATAGGTCTATAGCTTGGTAGTGTCGCTCTCTCTCGCATGCACCATGCTCCTCACAGACTTGCAACTTTCTTAAATGTTACAGTTACATTTGTTCAGTTCTTTGCAATTGCTTTTAATTCCAGCGAAGCTTTTGATTTTAAGTTGGTTCATGTACTGGGCTGTTTTTAAAAAATCATTTCATTGATCTTTTGTACTTCAGCCTGTAAAATTCCATTTAGTGATTTTCTGATTCGATTCTTCTTTTATAGGTGACTTAATTGACCTTAGTATGACGCGTGGACTCCTATATTTGATCTCAGTTCCCCACGGTTAAAAAGAGAACAAAGAAACCACCTTTCTGCACTTACCCGATCTAATATTTCGGGCGAAAAAAATTAGAAATGTTGAGTATTGTATCTTGATGGAACATGTTGGGATAAATACCAGGGAAAATATTATTATTGGATTTAGTCTTTTTTAGTTAAATATGATCTCATGGTCACAATTCTGTCCCATTGGATATCGGTGATCATTGTGTCATCAGAATTCAGTTGATTAATTTGATTATTCCTGTAGTATAAGGTAGTACAGTACCATATTTCAGGAATGTCCAATTTTTTCAAATGTATGAGAAGATTGTGGAGAGAGATTTTTGGAACATATAGCTAGGTGGAAGTAATTTGCCTATGGGGATAAAATGAATATTTAAGACTATATTTGTAAACAGAATTTGTTTATATTCTCTCAAAGAAATGGGAATTGCATGGTAAAGTGAAATCTAAAGTACTGAACAGAGATATTATACTGAACAGAAATTAAGAAATATTACACCAGATATTGCAGAATATCTCAAATATTCTGTATTATTATTTGAGACTCATGGTTGTCTAAGATAACTACCCAAAGTGATATAAAGGCTAGAAATAATTTATGGTGAATGTGGGTGGTGGTATGCTAATTTTCCCCCCCATTATATCAAAAGCGAGAAAATGAGGATGACAGTCGATCTTTGAATCTAGAAGATTTAGTTTTGACAACATGAATATGGCTAATTTGACATTTGTTTTATGATTTAAGTGATACTAGGGTGTTTCGGAAGCTGGGATAAGGGTTCCCCTAAAATCACTTCAGTAGAAATAAATGTGGTAACTATCTTTATCTTCAATTAAGTAAACCCATTCAAATTGAGCCACTTGAATAATATGCCATTTACTGTAACTTGTTGAAGAAAGTGGGATGTAAGTGTGTTATGAAAGTCATAAAGCTCAAATATGCAATAGATCTTTGAGGTCTGAATTAGTTCCAGTAGACTGGAGGGAAATTAAACGAGTCAGAAATTTAAGAAAAGGGGAACAGCTGGATTATAGACCTATTAATTTGAGGAATTTAAGAAAGATTCTGGAAAACATTTTAAACACCTGAGGTTTCACAGTTATCCAGAGAGGCTTGTTATTGTCAAAGAATTCTAACATAGCTTGGAGACCTTGTTTTACTAACCTGGTTGACTTCTTTAAAGAAGTGTCCAAATTAGTATGAGGCAACTGTCTAGTATCTTGATTTCTGGAAAGCTTTTGATGAAGTGTCATGTCTTTTTATTATGTCTTCGGTAAGATGATATTGTGTGGGACTGTCAGTTAGATATTAGCATTTTCCTGGATAGACTATGCATATTTTTCATAACATTTGAGATGTTTGAGTCCATATTATCTATAGATGGTATGAATTAATACTTATTTTGCAGTTAGAACTTAACAAACTTAATTTTTGGAAGGAATTATCAAGGAGCTGCTGTAAGATTTTTCTGAAGTTTTACATTTATAGAAATCTTGCAATGTTATGTCTGAACTGTTGACCTCAAAATAGTTTGTGCAGCTCTTCTATTTCCTTGTTTCCTCTTTCGTCTAAGGAAATACCTTCACTGGAGATATCATCCCTTCCTTGCCATACACCTCAGCAGATCTATCATTCTAGAGCATGTTGTCTTCCAAACCAGCCATAATGTTGTGAAATAACACTTGAAGCCACACTGGATCAGGGATGCATAAACTGCATCCATGGCTTATTTGATTCATTTGAGCAATGAGGCAACTGGTCTAGTTTATTCTGCTTACCCAATTGTATACGCAGATGTGCTGCAGAGGATAGCCACTTTAAATTGGTGGTTATAGCTGGCACCTGTCACTTTCAACTGGCTTGTTGTGCCATCCAGTTTAATGGCAGGTTCTGACTGAGCATTTTTAGCTCTGATGAAATATCAAGGATCAGCGTAAAGTTTTTGAGGGACCACTTTGTACCATATGCTATACATTGTTTTTAGTCAAACCTCATCTAGCCTTTTACTGCCCACTGGTAATCATACCTTTTGAGTCATGTAATATTCATTGGCTAAGGTATGAAATTTAAGATATTATAGAAACATCTTTGTCCCGTGTCCTTATGACTGGACCATGACATTGAAGCAATTCCTTCCACTACTAGTTGTCCTTGAAGTGGTCAGTCTTCTTTGATAGCCATGTTTTGATTGAAATGTATGCCAAGCATGAAGGGTATCTGATCTGTCTTTGCAAGCTGCATAAGCAACACCATAACATAAAGTTAGTAGTCATACCTTGTCTGCAAAATCATCAGGTATGTGTAGTGCATTGATATATAACAAAAGGCAGTACAATTCTGGAGAAGTTTTAAAGGTGCTCTTGGTGTCTAAAGCTTTTGTAATACAATAGACTTTTTTTGTACTGAAAAAACGTATTTTTTTTACAAAATTACAAAACTAATATAAAATAGTGCAACCGCTTTACAATATAATAACTATATAAATAAAGGAAACAGGCTACTAATCTACTCTACAAACTACTAAAACACAAAAGAGGATATATAAAAAAGAAGAAAGCTCTAATATATAAATTAGAAGCTACAGTACAGTAAATAGCTAACAAAAAAAGAAAAATAAATAAACTCGATGCACTCACATCGCAACTCCCCATCAGTGGGAGCAATAGTGAGTAGACCCGTATTTATAAGGGATTCTTCCTCCCAGGGGTCTCCGAACCGACAGACATCATCCTCACGGTTAGACAAAGGCCCTAGATAATATGACTGATACATCTACATCGATATAACTCCAGAAGTGCTGGCATGTTCTATAAAACGATTCCATTTTCTGGTGCACCATATTCGTATGGGAATGCAGGGGAATATGTTCCATGACTATCCTATGCCAGTTCGAGAGTCCTGGGGGATTTTCCGGTATCCAACTCAATAAACTGCTTTTCCTCGCACAAAAAGAGAGGATCGTAAACAGTTTCTTCCCAGGTACATCTAGAGAGGGAAAATTTTGGAAAACCCAAAAGGAGAGACATTGGATCCAACCCAGTCTCTGTTCCCAAGATCTTTGCCAAGGCATTCGCTACACTGTCCCAGTACCTGCGGATCTTGTGACCTGTCCACAAACAATGAGCGAGAGTACCGACTTCTATTTTGTACTTAGGGGACGTTCTTATCTTAAACTTTGCAAGCCATTCTGGTGCCATGTGGGCCCTATGATGTGTCGTCAATTGAATAGCTTGAGTCCTATTATAAATAGAGCTCTTTCTAGCATTTTCCCAGATGTCCTCCCACATCTGAGGAAATTTCTGCCCCTAATTCTTGAGTCCAGGTTTTATATAGTCATTCCATGTCTTTTCACACATTATTACCTAGCAAGTTATATAGAGTACAGACCAAGGGTGCACCCACTGGCCGAAGCACTTTCCCCTCCATATCCAATTTATAAGGATTAACAGTTTACGATCCTCTCTTTTTGTGCGAGGAAAAGCAGTTTATTGAGTTGGATACCGGAAAATCCCCCAGGACTCTCGAACTGGCATAGGATAGTCATGGACAAAATCTCGTTTGTGAAAATATCAGGTGCCCGAACGTCTGACGCAACTGTTTGAAAGTCATCATGACCTTCCCATCAAATAAATCTCCCAAACAGGAGACTCCTCTGGACTCCCAAAGTTTAAAACCAGCCTCTATCAAACCTGGCTGAAATCCCAACATTCCCATTATAGGAGTGAGGAGGGAGATTTTTTTGTAAATTACCCTCCCTCGTCGCATCATCTGTGTTTAGGACGATCGGGCTTTTACAATGATCCGTGACAATTCTCATCTTGTCCATAAACAACAGGTTGATGAGGGGGTATTTTGCCTGGGAAGCCTCTCTGTCCGACCAAATTGGGCCCCTCATGATCCACGATCAATCAGGCATGTATGATAGCAAGGAGCTCAGTTGGTACTTTCTAAAGTCTGGGAAATCTAGGCCCCATCCCCTTTCTTGTGAGAGCTGCAGTCTATGATGCCAAATAAAAGATCAGAGCCAGGCATAAAGCCTACGCAGCGCCTGCCTTGACAATATCAAAGGAAGCATTCTCATGGGGTGTAATAGGCGAGGGAGAACATTCATCTTGACCAGAGCTATTCTTCCCTACCAGGATATTGGAAGATCTTCCCAGCGCCGAAGGTCCTGCCTTATTTTCTCTAACAACTGCTTTATATCGCTGATCGAAAGCCGGGATGATAAAGATACCTAAGCACAGAAAACTTCCCTGTGACCACCGAAAGGGGAAATGAGTTCCATCCCCAAAGTTGGATATGCTGGTTAAGACCTCCCATCGGCATGGCTTCTGATTTCATGAAATTAATTTTGTACCAGGAAAACACACCAAATAAGTTAACCACTTGTATTAAGCGGGGCATAGATGTCAATGGATCAAGTTAAGAAAAGAAGGACGTTACTCGCACAAAGAGTAATTTTATGCTTGCCTGATCCTACCTCTGGGGTTGTTATGCTGAAGTCTGCCCGAATGGCTTCCGCCAGCAGTTCAATCACTAGTGTGAATAATAGTGGCGAAAGAGGGCACTCTTGGCAACAACCTCTGCCAACACTAAAACTATCTGATCTCATACCATTAGTAAGTACCACTGCTTTCGGGTCACTATATAGCACTTCGACCCATTTGGTGAAAACCTCTCCAAGGCCAAACTGTTCCATAATATAAAAAAGGTATGGCCATTCCACCTGATTGAATGAATGCTTTCTCTGCGTCTAGGGAAACAATCAAGCCTGGTCTTGCTCTCTGCTGGCATACTTGCACGATATTTAGAACTCTTCTAGTATTATTAGTAGACCTATGACCCTTAATAAACCCTGTCTGGTCCTCTTTTATGATAAATGACAATACCCTCTCCAGTCTTAATGCCAGCATTTTCAACAGGATTTTTAAGTCCACATTCAATAAGGATATAGGCTTGTACGAAGTACAGTCTTCTGGGGCTTTCACTTTCTTGAGAATGAGACAGATATTTGCTTCCCTCAAAGAGGACTGGAGACTACCCTGACTGAATGAATAGTTGTACATGTCCAAAAGCAGTCCAGCCGGTTCATCTATAAACTCCTTATAGAACTCAGTTTGAAATCCACCTGACCCAGGCGCTTTACTGCTCTGGAGCAGCCTCACCACCTTCTGCACTTCCTGAGTTGTCAAGGGGGCACTCAGAAAGGACACCTGCTCCAAGGTTACACCCGAGAGCTCCAAGTTCTTAAAAAAGAACTCCATCATCTTCATTATATCCTCATGGTCCTCTGGCTGATGCTCAAAATAGAACTTTCAAAATGCTGCATTGATCTTTTTAGGATCACAGATCAAAGTGCCAACTTGCTCTCTCACAGATGTAATAGATTGGAGCCACTGCTTTCTGGTAAGGTATGTTAAATACCTGCCTGGTTTATCGCCATACTCGAATAGTCTCTGTTTCACAAATAATGTCTCCTTCTTTGCTGTTTGAGTAAGTGCAGCATTCAGAGTAGCCCTGAGGGCTGTAATCCGCTGCAATTTGGTTATGGACGGCATATCAACATATGCTGACTCAGCTGCCATCAGGCGAGCCTCGAGCAGACTTTGTTGCTCTCCCTTCTGTCGTTCCCAGGTCACAGAATATGAGATAATTAAGCCCTGCACATAAGCCTTGGCAGTCTCCCATATCATTGAAAGGTTGCTGGCCAGACTTAAGTTAATATCCCAGAAAGCTTTAAATTCCTGCAAAAAGTATTCTATAAACTTTTACTACCTTTTCAGTAGGAAAGGGTCTGTAAGCCAGTGCCGGGAGTCCATCTTATCACCACCAGCCTTAACCTCTATATACACTGCCGCGTGGTCAGAAACAGCTATATTCACTATTTTGCAGGACAGTACTGAATTCAAAAAGATCGAAGGGACAAAAAATGTCAATTCTGGTATGGCACTTCTGTGGGTTAGTAAAATCTCTATCCTCCGGGTGAAGACATCTCCACACATCTTCTAGTCCCAACTCCCTATTCAAATTCACCAACTGTCTAGATTGCAGAGATATACTCGCAGAGCCCCTAGACATCCTGTCCACCTCGAGGTCAATGATACAGTTGAAATCTCCACCTATAATTGTATGACGTGCGCCAAGGGCCATCAATCTGGAGAGTGCACCCATTATGAATTTAAAAGGATATGCCTGAGGGCAATATACATTCAGGATCCTGTACTCCTCGCCATATATTAGAGCTTTAAGTATTATAAATTGCCCAGACTCATCCTTCACTTGGCTTAACATTTGAAACGGAAGATTCTTCTGGATGAGAATGGCCATTCCTCTACTTTTTAGAGTTAAAAGATGAGAAGAATACCTGGCCAAATTCACCCTGTTGCAGTTTCAAATGCTGCTTGTCAGTTAGGTGCGTTTCCTGTAATAGGGCTACATTGACCGTCTCTCTTTTCTTAAAGACATAATAGTATCTTTTTCCTTTTAATTGGTGAGTGACTCCCTTTAACATTCCAGGTGCACCACTTAAATGAATGCCTAGCCATGATCGTCCAAGAGAATCGGAGAACCCCCCCCCCCCCCTGCCGAATGAAGAACCCCACTCATAGAGTACTGAGTAAAGACTGTAAACAATTCACGTAGATTTAAAAATACAACCTTTAAAGCTACTATATCAAAACTGCTAAAAAAAAACTCTCCCTAAGAAGTACCAACGTAAAACATAACTAAAAGGAGACTTCCTCCTTGTCCACAGGAGACAGACGCTCCTACTATCCAATAATCCCACCATGACTCTTTCCCTCGCCTCAGGCAACACAAAGTAAGATAAGCAAATACCAATACTTATTATAAGGAAGTTAGAGGTGGGTACCCAACCCATCCCTTCCATACTACTACCCTAGGGATTCTTGGCAAAGCAGCAACATGAGGTAAAATATATAAAATTATAGTCCTGACATATATTAAAGAAAAAGTCAAAAAACACCCCTCCAACAACCCGGTAAACCAAACCGATTACAAATAAAAATAAGAAAATGAAAGGAAAAAAAAGGCTGGGGGTGTGAAGAAGGGTAAAATAGAATAATTGTCCATGTAATTCAGGCCATTCAGTGTATTTTAGAACGTCCAAAAATTCTTTTGGCCATCCAAAGTTAAGCACAGACCCTCCGTGGCTGAAGCGTAGTGTTGCCAGATATCTCATGGAGTTCTGAATATTCAGATACCTCTGACGCTTCTTTACCTCATCAAATGCCTTCCTCTTGCGGATCACGACCGGGGAGAAGTCCTGAAAGAGCGTTATTCTTAATCCCTGGTACACCATAGCCTGGGGATCCTTCCCCAGTGCTCTGGACGCCGCCAGCAGCATTTGTTTATCTCTCTAGTGCTGGAGTTGCACTAGGACTGGGCAGAGACGCTGGTCTAATCCGGACCTGCGCACTGTGATCAGGTGGGCCCGCTTGACCTGCACTCTGCCTACCTCAGACTCCAGCCTTAGTTGGTGGAGCCATTGCTCCAGGAAGTTAACGAGCTTGTCGTCTTCCTCCTGTCCAGCAACCGGGTATTCTTCTGATGACCTCGATTTTCAAGGTCGTCTACCTGATCTTCCAAGGCCCGTACTCGGCGCTCCAGGGCCTGGACCTGACTCATGGGAGATTCAGCCGCGGTCTCGGTGGCCGTGGCCTGTTGCACTGCCCTTTTGACACGCTGCCTGAGAGTCTGGATCTCCAGTTCATGCTTTTGCAGCATGACTGAGATCGACTCCCACCTTTCCTGGGTTTCCTCCATTGATGCTTCGATCCTCTCTCGGAGTTTTACAAACTTCGAGACCAAGCTCGCCTCTGTAGGTAAGTCCCCGGGGGTGGGGAGGGGGCCGCGGATGCATCTGTTGCTGCTGGGGTTGCTGTCATCTTGAATACCCCCATAATGGACTTTCAAACAAATATTAACATGGCTGACTGCACGATAACTTTATTGACATTAGTGAATATATTCCAAAAGTTGTTTTAGCTTTGGATATTGATCCCTTCTTCCAAATCCAGAGACTTTAGTGTACTTGGCCTTTAACTTGCCCTTTGAGTTCTATCAAAGCCTTACCATTGAATGCTATGCTACACTGTTAGAACAGTTTTCTGAAACTCTGATCACTTAAGTTTGAAGGCCTCTGTGCTTTCTCTGCCATGTTAACAGTTGGTAGAAATAATCCAGTCTTATGCAGCCACAAGATACATTTGGTCAATCAAACATGTGGGAGTTGACAAACTGAAGTGGAAATGGGTCCTGTTTGGTTATGGCTCTCATTCTACATATTGGACTTGCATATTTCAATTCAGTAGTGTTTATTTTACCTTTTATTACTGTTTTTAATTGCAGGATGAACAAAAAAGAAAACTTCAATGCATTTCTTTCTGATTATGGATATAATTGGATATGCTTCATCAAAACAATAATTCAATCAGAATTCTATGAAATATGTATAATGGATGAGAGAGCCAAAAATAGGGAGGGGAAGACAACTTTAATTTAAAATTAATCTGTTACATTTGTTGTCTTTTTATATTTAATGCAGAGGCTTAATCGGGTTTGCTCTTTGGTTTTTGTCAATTATACTTTGACCAGAATGTTGCAACAGTCTAATTGCATTTTATACCTGTACATGGTAATGATGTAATTTTGACCTTTCATTTCATGATAGTCTAGGAGCATGTTATTTGAGTGTGCGTTAAGTCTGAAATTTTGATATCTTAGATTGCAAGTTGTTTACCATCTGGCAAGCAGAGAATGTTGTTATTAATAGGAGTAAGATTTAAGTAGACTTGTAAGGCTTCATTCCAATGCCAATGCTCTATGAATGAAAAATTGTTTGAGTAGATTAGTAGAACTTTTCATAAGTTTGCAAATTACAAAATTGTGCATAACCTGGGAGGTTTAGATTAGGCAATTTGTAGCTTGGTTTTAGGTAAATTAGGGTAATAGTTTCTTTTATGGCAAACACCCTTCAATGTTGACATGCACTTTAAGTCTGGGAATCTCCAGTGAGTGAGTTTAATATAAAGACACTAAGTAATGGTTGCATAGCAGAAAAGGAACCTGGATCCTTTGGTGAAGCCATTTGAGGGACATTTAATGAAGTACTGGGAAAATTTATTTAAAATGAAGTGCTATACTTCGTATGAAGCTTTGGCATTTTGTGCTTGATCCCCATACATATTACACAATATACAGGCCTTGGACAAAGTGGCTGGGTAAGCAATTCAAAATTATCCCATGTCTTAGATATGAAGGTAGGTTTGAAGAGTTAACTAATTTCATAAAAGATGCATGGCTTTAGAGAAAATATGATTGAAGCTTTGAAAATCACGTAGCTATTTGGGATAGGGATTTGAGAACTTCATGAAACAATAGATCAGTGAATTTAAAATCAGCGGTGGGGGTGTCAACTGAAAATATGGATGTAGTCCAGAACATGTGTGGTACTCAACTTCTGCTTTTGAAAGCTTTATTATGTTTGAGAAATCTGATCAAGTTCATGTTGACCAAGTCTCTGAATCATTGGGTCAGGGAAATCCAGGAGACCATATCTGATTTGGAGTTCTGAAAAATACATTGATAAGGGACATCACAACGAACTTCTCAAAAGTTTAGACCTCGTGATCTAAGAAATGAAATATGAAATGTGGATCATAAATTTTGAACTGGATGTAATAAAGAATGGTTGATTGATTGAAAAATTAGTAGGATATTGTTGGTATTTAGGTTGAAGAGCATTTGTCGGGATGAACTAGGGATTATCCATTTTAGACTAAGGGATTCGTGTTTATGGTTGGATGTTTAGATGTTTTGCTTCATTAGAACTGTACTGCAGGATTTGGAAACCTGTAAAGAGGACTGAATCTTAGACATTTTGAAAATATCATAGGAGGGTAAAGAGTATTTCTTCTAGGAAATCATAACAGGTTTATTGTGTTATGGGGAACATTGGTAAGTCAAACAAAAATGTTTGGTGAGAGTTCTTGACGATGAGGGAGAATAATGCCAAAAAAGCTGAACAGTTGTGGCTATGTATAAAATTTGACATAACTGTGCTTTCAGTTTTTGTTAACTTTGTAATAAAAGATTTTTGTTCCACATAAGTATTGTCCTCTGCAGCAGTTTAAAGAAACATGCAGATTCTCTGCAGTCCTTAAAGTTAATGACAGAAGAGTATAATTTATGAAGGATCTTCTATGGAAAACTTGCATCCTTTTGAAACTTGCTTAATTTGGCTTTAGTGGTCATAGAATGAGTTCTTCAGGTTTCCTTAGATGTTACTGTGTTTTCTTCTTTTTGCAGTGTTTGTCAGTTGGCCAGTGAGTTGCATTATCAGTCAATGCAGTGGAGGGAGGGTGGGACTCATGACAATACTCATAACAGCAGCCTATTTTACAGCAAACACATTCTATTTGCTTATCAAACAAAGACTATTTTAATGGTGCCCCAGAACAAACTGTACATACAGTAGTCTATTTTAAAAAGGTCTGCACAACATTCAACAGACAGAACTACAGCAAAGTTTGATTATAAAAGAAAGTGTTATTTTTCCAGTAAAATGTAGCAACTGAAAGGAGCTACCAAATATTGTATGTAAAATCATTCCAATATTAACAAAGGTGTTATTGATGTGGGAATAAGCCAAATTCTTGCATTCTCACTAAATCTTGACATTTTACGTAGACCTTTTTGCCACTTCCAGTTCTTTAAAATTCAGCTTTATTGTCACATGTACTCAAGTACAAGGATACAGAAGTGCAGTGAAAAGTTTACTATGTCACCATTCACGGGGCTATCTTAGTTTCAAGGTACCTGGATACAAAATCTTAGGTAAAAAGTAGAAAAATAATGAAATAAGTTACAAGTTCAACATTTTCAGCTCTTCTCAATATAGAAATAAAGTTTAAAGATCCAAATTATAATCCTTCTTTAGCCATGCTTAGTTCGTGCTGGGCTTTCCCAACAAGGGCTTGGTCCTTTATCCACCCTGCCTGGCTTGGGCTTGCTCTGTCCTCCCACCCGCACTGGACTTGATCTCCATGCTGCTGTCCCACCGTTACCTGCTATCTGGGCTCACCAACTGCTTCACCATAGGCTGCCAGAGTCCCACTGCGGGCACCCAGCCACTTCCATGATGCTGCTAATCTGCAGACTAATTGCCTCATGGCAGACTACCAAATCCCTGCTCTGAGTCCCCAGCCACTGCTGTTGCCTCCATGACTCAGCTCTGTCAGAAGGTAAGTGGAGGAAAAAAAAGCAATCCGAGCAGACAAAGCTCCAGCTCAGGAGACCTGCTCTACCGCCATCTTGGATACCTACTAAGACAGAGATTGATTGTATTTGGAACAACGTTGTGTCATTTTGGAATGTGCTTGATAGAGTCTGATCTTCTGTTGTAATTCTTATTCATACACGTTTATGGATGTTAGTTGAGGAGAGGATTGATACTGTTGTAATGTCTAATTGTGAAATACTGTTGACACCAATTATCTTGATTTGTAGCTCACTAGCATGTAGTAAAATTATCCAAACATAAAAACATCAATAACGCCTTTTCATGTTGCTCTTCAACATCAAGTTTTTTTTTAAACCTACTGAGTGGGTGTCGGTAGCAAAGCTTACATTTATTGCCCATTTAACTTGTACTTGAGATCATAGAATACATAGAATCTTTACAGTGTGGAAGAGACTGTTTAGCCCATAGAGTTCATACCAACCCTCGGAAAAGCATCTCACCCAGACCCAGCTTTCTACCCTGTCCGTGTAACCCTGCATTACCATGGTCAATCCAAGTAACCGATCTTTGGACTGTGGGAGGAAACTGGACCACCTGGAGGAAACCCATGCAGACATTGGGAGAATAGGCAAACTCCACAGAGAGAGTCATCCAAGGGTTGAATTGAACCTGGGTCCCTGATGCTGTGAGGCAGCAGTGCTAATTACTGACCTACTGTGCTGCCCCAATGATGGTGTTCAGCCATCTACTTGGAACCAATGGTGTCTCTTTTGGTGACGATGCTCCCATTGTGCTGTTTGATTTGACACCCTGAAACTTGCTACCTATGACAATAAAGGAATGGTAATATATTTCCAAGTTGGGCTTTTTAAAAATTCTGTCACGTGTGCGTCACTGGCTAGGCCAGCACTTGTTAACCATCCGTAATTTCCTTTGAGAATATGATGGTGAGTTGCCTTTTCGCACTGCTTCAGTCCTTGTGGTGTGGGAAAATCCACAGTGCTGTTAGGGAAAAAGTTTCGGGATTTTTGAGCCAGTGACATTGGAATTTAGAGGTGACATTTTGATGTGCCTGCTATGTTTGCCTTTCTATTTAGTAAATGTCATGGGTTTGGATAATACTGTTGAAGATGCTTTGGTAGTTGCTGTGGTGTACGTTTTGAAGATATCGCTCCGAGCAAGATGATGGTTGAGGAAGTGAATGCTTTAAGGTCGTGGTAAGGCAGGTGCTTTGTCTTGGTTAGCATTGAGCTTCTTGAATGTTGCTGAGATTATATTCATCCTGACTGACTGAATATTCCATCACATTCCTGACTTGTGCCTTGTAGAAAATGGAAAGGCTTTGGAGAGTCTGGAAGTGAGTGACAAACTCAGTTTAAGCAGTCTCTGACCTTGTTTAGCAGCTGCAGAATTGATGTGACTGGTGTAGTAATGGTTCTGTTTATTCGTATTTCTTAGAATAATGATAGTGTGGATTCACTCATAATATCAAGGTGAAACGATGAGAAACTCTGGTTGGAAATTGCCATTAACTGCACTTAAAAATATGTTGCTGGAAAAGCACAGCAGGTCAGGCAGCATCAAAGAAACAGGAGAATCGACGTTTCGGGCATAAGCACTTGTATGGCTTGAATGTTACTTGTTGTTTATCATCCCAAGCCTGGTTATTTCGCAGGTTTTGTTGTATCTGTTCAAAAATGCTTCATTATCTGAGGAATTATGTTTGGAACTGAATGGTTGCATAGTCAGTGAGAACTGCCACATCTGAATTTTATCAAAAGAAGGTTATTGATGAAGCAGCTGAAGATGGTTTTTACTATGTTATATGTGTGGATAAAATTCTCTGCCCCTGAATCAAGTGGCCCAGGTTCAGGTCCCATCTGCTCCAGATATGCATCATGACCTAGCTGAACAGGTTGATTACAAGTATCTCAATTAGGATTAAAATTAGAGTTCTTGTGGCATTGTGGTAATATCTCAGCCCCTGGAGGCTCATGTTCAATTCTCATCTGCTGTAGTGGTGTGATATAACCTTTCTGAACAGTTTTTGATAAAAATATCTCTGGGATAAAATACTTTCCTAAGTTTCATTGTGACATAAATTATTATTGTTGGTGCATAGAAATGCACATTTACACTTTTGACCTTGCATGGGTTTTTCTGATGAACCAAGTGTTTTTGCAGCTTTTCCAAATAAGTAAACAGGAGCATACCATTTCTGCTGAAATGAATCTGCTGTTTGGGTGGCATGGTGGCTCAGTGGTTATTACTCCTGTCTCTCAATGCCAAGGACATGGGCTCAATTCCAGCTTTGGGTGACTGTACAGCATTTGCGCATTCCCCTCATGTCAGTGTGGGTTTCCTCCCACAGTCCAAAGATGTGCAGGTTAGGTGAATTGGCCATGTTAAATTGCTCAGGAAGTGAAATAGTCATGCTAATATGTGCGCTGGGCCTGGGTTGGATGCTCTTTGGAGGATCAGTGTGAACTTGATGGGCCGATTGGCCTCTCTGCACACTGTAGGGATTCTATAATTTTGTGTAATGTGTTGTATAGAGAGGAAAGTACAGATCCTGTATTTCTAAAAGAATGCCGTAGTTCTTATGGAATTATACCAAAGCTGGTAGTACTGCACTTTAATTTGCGACAGTATTTTTCTCATGCTTTGCGACTGAGGGAAGATATTAAACAAAAGGCATGTTTTGAAGTAGCAATTTACTTCAGCTGTCCTTGCATGCCTTTAGGAGAAGTAGCAGAGTGGAGGCACAGAGGTTGTTCACAGCTCTTTTATACATAGGATAGGGCGAGGGGTCACTAATGAGTGAAGGGAAAAAAGATCACATCTTGAAGAAAACAAAATCAACTTGAGTTCGTAAGTTTTGTGTCTGTTATAATGTATATGTCAATATCTTCATTTTGGTTTTCATTCTAAGTACTACTGGCAGGCAACATCTGTTGGGTATTTTTAGAACTAAAATTTTCATTTTGCATTATTATCTTATTATCTGCTTAGGGGGATTTTCGGTCGCACAAAAATAGCCGAGAATACTGATTTTAAGATCATTTTGTTTTTTACAAAATGAGTATCATAACTGTGGATAATCACTGGAGTGTGCTTTGTGTTTTGCAACTGAGTAATTTGATTTTCTTTTAGTTATGTCTCTCGACATCTAAAATTTAACCTATTTATTTAACCTTTTGCTACCTTAACTTAGTATATATACAAACTCAGTTTTATTATCTGACTTTTTAAAAATACTATATGTCTGAAATATATGTTCTCATCGAAAATTATTGGTATTCTCCAAAATGAAGTTGGGCTGAGAGACAGCATTATCAATTCACAAGGTTACATGCTTTCTTTACTTCTATATTTAAATTTACGTCTGAATTTCCAAGCATCTGATAGAAACTCATTAAACACCTTTTTGTGTAAAATTCACTTTAAGTGGAGTGGAAGGAAATGAAAATTGATTGGGTAGACTGCCCACATATGTAAACATTTCCTGTGATTGCATGCAGGACATGTGACCAACATATAAAATGAATGTATCTGTAAAGGCTTTTCAATGTACAGTAGCACCTCGACTTATAAGCTTAATCCATTCCAGGACCCAGTTCGCGAACCGAAAAGTTCGCAAACTGAATCAATTTTTCCCATTGCTTGGATAGCATAAGAATGCTTGGTCGGCTGTTCACCGCGCACGCATCAAAGACGAACTGAATGAGATCACGTGGGGCCCAAGAGCTTTTGCGTTCAACAAGGGCGTAGCAAAGCAGAACAATGAAACCACGTGGTTGCACACGGGCTTTTTGCGTTCGTACCTTGAATTTCGTACGTACGTTGAAGCAAAATTTTATGTACAATCCTGTTCGTAAACCGATCTGTTCGTGAACGGGGTCGTTCGTATGTCGAGGCGCTACTGTATCAGATCCTGGGTGATTTTTGTTGGGATTGGCAGGCAGCCATTCTTGCAGTTGCAAGGCTCTAAGTGACAGGGTATGCTTACTCAAAGTTTCCAAATGCCTGAGAACCTGTTTTCTCTTGGACTGCTGAAAAGGCTTGAGTGGAAATGAACAGGAGGAGGAAAGAAAAGTTAGTCAACTTAGTGCAGATTATTTGCCAAATGTCAGCTTTGCTTGTTTGGTAGCATTTCTGCTTGATTTAGAAGCTAGTAGGTTTAAACTACCCTTTCATGATTTGAGCACATAATTTAAACAGGCATTTCAATGTTGTATTTAAGGAGTGATGCAGTTTTGGAGATGTTAGACAAGATTTTATTATCATCAGTGAATAAAAAGTGTCTGCCACTCAGCACATTTACATTTGCCCATGGACTTCAGGAATTTTGTGATGAGAGTTTGCTGTGATAAGAAAGCCAGGTTGGTGCAGTATCCTCTGTAGGTAAATGGGCCATATAGTTGGGTATCTCTCTTTACGCTCAGATCGAAGAATTGTTAACTGCAGTGCAAAGTCTAAACCAGAAAATGTCAGAATATTTAAATGGAATAGCAATGAGAACTAAAAGCCAGAAGGTGAAAATAATTTAGTTTCTTTTAAACCTCATCACTAATAAATATTTAAGAGGAAAAACTCTACACATATTAATATTCAGTGCCAGAAAGGTTGCTTGGCACTAATAAATGCACTCTGATGCAGTTAAAAATGATCTTGCGCTAAAAGGGACAATCATTTCTTTTCGTATGTTTAGATTATAACACAAGTACAGCAAATTCATGCCATTCCAATTTTTTTCAATCTTCAGAGTCTCAGCAAGATACCCACGATGTTTTTGCACAAGCAGAGCTGTTCTGACACTGCTGCTTTATTCAACCGCAATTTTTTGGGGTTGCCACAAGACTGTTGGGCGATCTTTTTCTGTCTCCTGTTAGTCATGGATTTCTCATTCAATCCTGCTGCCTGTAAGTCTTTTGCCACCACATCCTTTCATCGGATCGTAGGCCTTTTCTCTTTTTAATAGTTAAACGTTCAGTTTGGATAATTTTTCTTTCTTCAGTACTCTCAAATGCTTCATTGATTCCTTGATCTGCTGGATGCTGATTTTTGACTTATTTTTCATCAGCATTTCATTTGTGTTCAGTCATTGTACCTCCTTTTTGATTTCTTTTAAAAGTTCATTCATGGGATTACTGGCTCACAGCACTATTGCCCATCCTTAGTCGCTCAATGTAGTTAAGAGCCAACCACATTGCTGTGGGCCTGAAGTCACATGTAGGCCAGGCCAGACCAGGTAAGAATGGCAGTTTCCTCCCCTAAAGGACATTAGTGAACCAGATGGATTTTGCTGGTAATTGGCACTGGATTCCTGGTCATCATCAGACTCTTAATTCTAGATTTTTAAAAAAATTGAATTCAAATTCCACCATCTGCCATGGCAGAATTCAATCCTGGATCCACAGAACGTTACCTGGGTCTCTGGATTAATAGTCCAGTGATAATACCACTATGCTTCCCTACTGCCCAAACTTCTGCACTATATAAGACCACTTCAAAGCTACCATATAGATTCTTCCTTTTAATTTTCAGCAATAATTTTCTATCACACAAAGCTGCACTCCAAATAAAGCTAATCTGTTTATTTTTCTTCTCCATACTGAACCAAGATACTTGAAACTCCTCACTTTTTTTTTCTCAAAGTTTTCAACTCTCAATCCTCTTGCCTAATTTAAATTTGGCGGGCTAGCTCAGACAGCAGCATCCTGGTTTAGCCTTTTGAAATGTGCAGGTTGTTACCCAAGGTGATTGTTAAAACTGCACTCAAATAACTGTGTGTTGATATCCTTGCCATTATCGTTAACATTCAGCTGTTGTCTTTCTGCTGAGATGTTTAGGTGACAATTCTGCTTGCTTACATCAAAGGAGTCAAAACGTGTGGTATTGGAAAAGCACAGCAGGTCAAGCAGCATCTGAGGAGCAGGGGAGTCGACATTTCAAGCATAAGCCTATCAAAGGCAAGCAGTTACTCCCAGTGTCTGACTACCACAAATAGCTGGCTATTAATCTTATTTATTATTGATGGGACTTCTCTGTCTGTTTGCGAGTTGGTTGCTGTAATTGCATACCTTACATTACCTGTACTTCTAAAGCTGTTTCAAAGAATTTCAATGAAAGATCACAATTAAAACTTCAGTTCTTTCTCTGTTTCCACATGCTGCCATGCCTGCTAAATATTCACATCATGAAATGTTTCCAACAACAAAAAATGGTTGTGAACTGCTGAGGTGTGACATGAAAAAAAGCACCGTGGAAGTGCGGGTTCAGTTTATTTTCCTACTGTTAAGATTCAAGATAAAACTAGCAGAAGAATTGATTATCTGCATGCTGACTGAATGGGGAGTGGACAAAGATGATGGAGTTACAAACATTGTAAACTTAAAATTGGGCCAGAGATGTGAAAAGCTGTAATGTATAGAGACACAACAAATCCTGTTTACATTAGTAACTACGCCCTCAACCTTTTAAAAGAATCTACATTTCAGCAAGTAGATGGTAATGAAAGTATTGCTTCAGTTTGATGTCCTACAGCATAGAGACAGGCGCTTTTGTGCAAACTGGTCCATGCCGAACAAAATGTCCATCCACACCCACCCCATTTTGCGACACTTGGCCCATACTCTTCTAAACCTTTCCTACCCATGTATTTGTCCAAATGCCTTTTAAATGTTGTTAATGTACACGCCTCAACCACATCTGCTGGCAGCTTATTCCATACGCGTACAACTCTGTGTAAAAAAAAAATTGCCCCTTGGATTCCCTTTTATTCTTTCCCTTCTAATCTTAAACTAATACCCTTTAGTCTTCAATTCCCCAACCCTTGGAAAAAGACTGAGTGCATTCGCCCTATCCATGCCTCTCATGATCTTATACGCTTTGTTTTTATTGAAAAGGTTTTTTAGTTTTTACAAAATCATAAAAATACAAAAGCTAGTATATCAATCTTATATTACAAAAACATTAATGATAAACTACTAACTACTATACAAAACAAATCAAAACCATCTCAAAGGTATGGAACAATCTTTTTATGTTATAATTTGATAACTAATTGAACTGAGTAAATTAGTTTAAATTAGCTTCACTTAATCTAGGCTAAAATTAGGTTAATTTAGTATAAATCAAACGAGACAAAATCAATTTAAATTTGGTTTGACTTGATTAACTTAAATTACACCACCCTGTGCACCTCCAGGAAAGCTCCCGTCCACGGGAGCATCAACTATTATACCCATATTTAATCAAGCCTCCTCCATCCCCAAGACCCCCAGACCACCAAACCTGGCCCTCACAATTATGTAAAGGCCCTGGTTAATATGGCTGACAAGTCCGTGTCTATGTAATTTAAAAAGGGCCGCCAAGCCTTTTAGATTAGTTCTGTTTTCTGGTGCACCGCATTTGTAAGAAAATCAGGGGAACATGCACCATCACTAATCTATGCAACCCAATTAGACCTGGGGGCTTTTCTGAGGTTCAGCTCATTAAAATGTTCTTCTTAGCGCAATACGTAAGAATGTTGAATAATCTCTTCCCATATTCATCTAGTGAAGGCAAATTCGGCCATCCCAAAAGGAGGGATACCGGATCCACCCTAACTTCAATTCCCAGGGTCTCTTCTACCTCATTCACTATGGCATCCCAGTACCGCCAAATCTTATGGCACAACCACAGGCAATGTGTCAGGGTCTCAGTGCTCACTTTACATTTACAGCACCCTGTAGATGCTCCTTTCTTGAATTTTGCTAACCGTTCTGGGGCCATATGGGCTCTGCAGAGAATTTTAAATTGCATAGCCTGCGCTTTATTGCATATAGAGATCTTTTTTCACGTTCCCCCATATGTCCTCCCATGCTTCGGATGAATCTATACGTAGTTCCTGATTCCAGACTCCATTTCTTCCAGGGTTCCTCCTCTCTGTAAATGATATGGAGTACTGACCGAAAAGTTTTCTGTGCAGCAGAGCAGTCTTCTCTGTGTCGGACTGGTAGGGCTGAGTTAAAAGCATGGTCTTTCTCTGTACATAATCCCTGATCTGAAAATAATGGATGAGGTCCCTACTGGGTAGCTCATACTTGTGACTTAACTGGTCATAAGACATCAGGATTTCTCCTTCAAATAGCTCTTCCAGACAAGAAACTTACTTGACCTCCCATGTTTTAAAGCCAGAACCCCCCCCCCCCCGCCGGCCCTGCCGCCAATACCCTATGCAAGTTGCCCTTGGTAAATTTAATAAGAGGGTGCCTATGACGTCAAATGAAGGATCCAAGCCAACCATTGAGCCTCCGCAGCATTTGTCTGGGCAACAATAACAGGCGCATTCTCATGGGATATAGTAGCCGAGGAAGAATATGAATTTTAATCGGGGCTATTCAGCCTAACCGTGATATTGGTAACTCCTCCCATCGCTGAAGATCTTGTTTTATCGTTTCAAACAATTGCACAAAGTTAGCTCTATACAGTTGGTGGAAAGATGGGTAGTAAAAATACCCAAATAAAGAAAACCTTTTTGCGACTACTGGAAAGGGAATTGTGATCCATCGTTCAGGTCAGGCACTCCCAACAAGACCCCCACAGGTGTGATTTCCAATTTTGTTAAATTAATCTAATATCCCGAGAACATGCCGAATAAGTTAATCTTCTGTATTAACTGCAATACAGACTTTTCTGGGTGAGCCAGAAAGAGAAAAACATCGTCAGCATAAAGAGTAATTTTGTGCTCTCCCATTCCTACTTTTTGAGGCAACAATTTGAGAGTCCTTCCGAATAGTCTCCGCCGGTGGTTTGATTACTAAAGTGAATAGCAATGGCGAGAGAGTGCACTTCCTGACTATAGCCCCAGAGAAGTCTTGGTTGCTTCTCTCAATGCTAAAATTATCTGAGTTTACACAGTTTGTCATGACTGCCGCCATATGGTCGTTATACAGCACCACCACCCACTTAGCAACCCCCTTCTCTCTTCCCCCCCCCCCCCCCCAAAGGCCAAAGTGTTCCAGGGCACCAGAAAGATATGGCCACTCCACCTGGTCAAATGCCTTTTTTGTATTCAAGGAGACCACCAACCTGGAGTTGACCTCTACTGACATACCTGTACTATACTCAGCATGCTTCTGATATTCAGGGTCGTAACTCTTCTAATAATAAAACCTGTTTGGTCTTCCTTTATGATAGTGGGCAACACCTTCTCCAAAGTCAAAACTAACATTTTAAACAGGATTTTGAAATTTACATTCAGCAATGCGATAGGTCAATACAAGGCACAGTCCTCTGGATCTTTCCCTCCCTTTAAAGTAAGGCACATATTGGCTTCTCTTAGAGTGTGCAGAAAGCAACCATGGCTGTATGAATGATTGTACATACCCAATTTTGCTGAGTCACAATTGTAAACAGGTCTTCCATGGTTAAAGCGCAATACTGCTGGGTACCTCGCAGAGTATTGGATATTCAGATCTCTCGACCACGTCCTGACTTCATCATCAAAAGATTTCCTCTTTTTGACTATAGCCCCAGAGAAGTCTTGGGAAAACTTAACTTTTGACCCCTTGTACACCAGAGCCTGAGAGTCATTTAACTTGGGTTATGGTGCAGAGCCCAGCACAGCAGACCTGTCAGATTGCCGCCATCTTGGATCCCCCCATCTTATATACTTCTGTAAGATTCCCCCTCAGTCTCCTCCTCGCTAAAGAAAAAGTCCTAGCTTGTCCAAGCTTTCCCTATAACTCAGACCATTGAGTCCTGGCAACATCCGTATAGATTTCTTCTGTACTCTTTCCAGTTTAATGACATCCTTCCTAAAGCAAGGTGACCAAAACTGAACACAACACTCCAAGTGCAGCCTCACCAAAGTCATGTACAACTGCAACATAACTTCCCAACTTCTAGACTCTCTGCCCTGTCTGATGAAGGCCACTGTGCCAAAAGCCGCCTTCACTGCCCTGTCTACCTGTGATTCTACTTTCAGCAAACTGTGCACCTGAACTCCAAGGTCCCTCTGTTCCACTGCAATCCTTAAGGCCCTCCCATTCACCAGGAAACTCCTACCTGATCTGATTTTCCAAAATGCAAGACCTCACACTTATCTATATTAAACTGCATTTGCCATTTCCCAGCTGGTCAAAGTCCTACTGCAATTTCTGATAACCTTCCTCACTACCAACGATACCATTTACTTGTGTCATCTACAAACTTACTAATCATGCCTTGTATATTCTCATCCAGATAATTAAAGAGATAACAAACAGTAATGGGCCCAGCACTAACCCTTGCGACACTCCACTAGTCATAGGGTTCCAGTCTGACAAGCATCCTTCTTCTATTATCCTCTGCTTCCTACCACCAGGCCAATTGTGTGTCCAGTTTGCAAGCTTGCCCTAGAATCCATGCAATCTAACCTTCCAGAGCAGCCTACCATGTGGAACCTTATCATAGGCCTTGCTGAAATCCATATAGACTATGTCTACCGCCCTGCCTTCATCAACCTTCCTGGTCCCTTCTTTGAAGAACTCTAACAAATTTTAGAGGCATGGTTCCCACTCAGAACCATACTGACTACTCCAAATCAAGCCCCATCTTTCCAAATGCATGTATATCTTATCTCAGAATCTTCTCAAGTAACTTACTTCCATAGATGTTAGCCTTACTGGTCCATAATTCCCAGATTTTTCTTGTAGCCCTTCCTGAATAAGGTCACAACATTCACTACCTTCCAGTCTTCTAGGACCTCACCCGTGACTAACGGTGATGCAAAAATATCAGCAATTTCCTCTCCAATCTCTTGCAGTGTTCTTGGATACATCTGGTCAGGACCAGGAGATTTACCCACCTTCATACATTTTAATATGTCCAACACCACCTCTACTGTGATATGGACTGTCCCCAGCATGTCACTACTAACTTCCCCAAGTTTCCAAATCTTCATGCCTTTCTCCACGGTACATTTCTCCAGAGGAGAAATATTCTTAGGGCACCTTGCCTATCTCCTGCGATACTACACATACATGTCCAGTTTGGTCCATGAGGGGTCCTATTTTTTCTGTGTCTCTGTCGCCCCCCTCCCCCCCCCCCCCCCCCCCCCCCCCCGCCCCCTGCTCTGTTGCTCCCCCCCATCTCTGTCACACACACCCCCCCCCCCCCCCCCGCCTCTCCGTCGCGCGCTCAATATTCTTTTTTCCTTTTAATATACTTAAAGAACCTCTTTGAATTGATCTAGATTTTCTCAGCCAAGGCTATATCATGCTCCATTTTCACCCTCCTGATTTCCTCCTTCAGTAAACTCCTGTATCCCTTATATACTTTCAGGGATTCCCTTGATCCCATTGTCTGTACCTGAGCCGTACCGCCTACCTTTTTCAGGTCAAAGCCTCATTATCTCTTGTCATCCAGGGTTCCCTATTCCTATGAACATTGCCCTTCACCGTCACAAGAACATTTTGACCTTGAACTCCAGCTATCTCACTTGTAAAGGCCTCCCTGTTGCCAGAGATCCCTTTGCCTGCAAACAAACTACTCCAGTTGGTTTTAATGCCATTAATGCTGATGAGAAGTTTCATTTACTGTGCTGCTATACTGTGGTTTTTTTTTCGAACTGCATGCAAAATTGTCAGTTTTTCAGCACTTGTTATACACTAGCTATCAACCATTGAAAACTTGTAAAGAGAAATCCAATTGCTACTTTTTTTTGGTTTCTTATTATTGAAGACAGCACAAATTATTCTATCCTGATGAAGGGCTCTTGCCCAAAATGGCTCTCCTACACACTCCCCCACCGACACACGCCCATGCTGATTCTCCTGCTCCTCGGATGCTGCCTGACCTGCTGTGCTTTTTCAGCACCACACTCTCTATTTTGATCTCCAGCATCTGTAGTCCTCACTTTCTCCATAAATATTATTCTATGTTATGTGAGTTTAATAGTTGTAGCAGATCCCTGACAAAGGCACTTGCAGGGGAGGTAGAGATCATGTCATAATGGCAAGCTAGCCAGATGCAGCCCCAATTGCATATCTTGGTAAACTGAAGGTAACATTGGGTGAAATGTTCCCAGGACCTGAATGACATGGATGACCGTGAGAAATATGGGAGAATCTCATCAGAGCTCAAGCAGTACCTTTCCTGACATCGAGAGCAACAAGTCAAATTTCCCAATTCAGCTTTTTTCTTTTTTCTTCATGGGAATCAGCCATCGCTAGCTGGGCCAGCATTTATTAGTTGTCCCCTTGAGAAGGTGGGGGTGAGTTTCTTGAACAGCTGCAGTTGACCCACAATGCCTTTCGGGAGGGAAATCCAGAATTTTGACCCAGTGACCGTGAAGGAATGGTGATATATTTCCAGGTCAGGATGGTGGTTGGATCGGAAGAGAATCTGCAGGTGGTGGTGTTCCCATTTGTCTGCTGCCCTTGTCCTTCGAGATGGAAGCAGTTGTGGGTTTGGAAGCACCTGTCACAGGATCTTTGGTGAATTTCTGCAGTGCACCTTGTAGATGGTACACACTGCTGCAGCTGGGTGTTAGTGGTGGAAGGAGTGAATGCTTGTGGACGTGGTGCCAATCAAGTGCACTCGGGTGCAGAAACATGAACTGGTATTGATAATTGGCCCTCAGTCCCACTTACAGAACAAAGGCTTTTAGCTCTCAAAGCTCAAAATGCTAAAACCAATGTGGGTTGATATTTGAATTACCACATATTGTTAAATAATGTAAAAGTTGACCCCCTATTTTTGGCCAAAAAATCTGGAAATTTTCCATATAACTTGCGTAAAAGTCGATCTTCGTTCTTCACAGATAACAGATCAACATTTGTGAGTCGAGGTATTATCCTGTACATATTCATTTCCTCATCGCAATGTTTAAGTTTTTCATGCTATTATGTGATTTGACTGTACAATTCACACTAATTTGGTGTGAAAGGATCAGGTGACAACCACCCTGCTGAAATTGAAATTTCCTCATTTTGTGTAAAAATACACTCCAGAAAATACAAAAAATATACAGTAGTGTTTAAACCGAAAGTTATTGAAGCTGCAGAGAAGACAAATAACTGTGTAGAAGCAAGAGAATTTTGAGTTTCAGAGAAACTTGAGAGACTGTAGAAAGATATCAAACCATCTTCAGACAATACTAAAACGAAAGTGTGCCAACAGAGGTAAACCTAGCAAGTAGCCACATTGGGGGAAAACAGTTGCTGAGTGGGTACTTGAAAATCTTCTTCAAAATGACACTATTTTCAAATCATTCAAGAAATGTGGAATTTTGAATGCACTGGATGATACAGAGAATGATTATCTGTGGGATGACATGGATGAAGGGAAAGAAGCGGACGATATGCTATCACTAACTATGGATGAAGAGGATCCATATGATATCATTCGTTCCGATGATTATGAAGCTTTATTTCATGCTAAAATGTTGAACAGTGTGATTTTGCAGGATTTTGATCAACTTTTGCATTTGGCGTGTTTAATTTAAGATGTAATGTACCAGTAATTGTGATTTAAATCTGTATGATATTTCAACTTCAGTTTCTGTATGTATAAATAAAAGATTACTATTGGTAATTACATTTTTGTTTCGTTGTCTTTATCTGGTATTTATCGTAATTTGTTTATTTTTCTTTTCAGTTAGAGATCAGTTGGACTTCTGCTGATTATGGTATGAATTTTGATGGACACGAATTTCACCCCCTCAAAAATAGTATCCATGTAACAGTAGACCCCATAAATTTAACCTTAAAAAGTAATCTAAAAATTTTGACTATTACCCGAGTATATACAGTAAGTGCCAAAAATGCACCATTTCTGCATTGCCAGCATTGAAAAATTTAGTATTATTACGAAGGGCCAAAACAATGTAAGGAAGAAGTTTACGTCAGTATCTTCCTTAAATCTCATGGGTTTGAATTCAGAGGAATGTTTCAATCTTCTTGATTATCCTGGGCATGGTGAAGGGTAACCATTTCTAAAATTAAGTAGATCACATAAGATATTTTCAGAGCTTAGTCTATGCATTAACTTAGTGTGTGCTGGGTTAAAATGTTCCCATTGCTGAAAGAATTGAGAAGCATAATGTATTTATTTCAGGTAATTGACAAAAAAGCAATGGCAACATGTAGAAAGTATTCCATGCATCAAATGGTCAGGATCTGGAATGCGTTGCCTGACAGTGTGGCGAGGTAGGTTCAAATAAGGCATTCAAGACTACAATGGATTATTTTCTGGAAAGCAAAATTTGCAAGGTGACGTCAAGAAGGGGGACAAATGGAACTACGTAGGTGTCTTTGAGAAATTTTTGACACATTTGCTGATTGGCCTCCTTATTTGCAGTAACCACTGTGGTTGTAATGATAACCAGTTCAATGATGCAAATGATGTTGTTCAAATATTAATCTGCAATTGTAGCCACCCAGTTGTTAGAACTGAATGTCAAATACTTACCTCAGTGTCTGTGTTTTAAAGTCTGGGTTCCCCAGAGCCATAGTTCCACTTCTGAATCTCCCAGTTTATTATTGCTCAGGTTCAGAAATGTTAGTGACTGATTTGTAGTGAGAGCACGGACAAGATCCTGTGCACCAATCCATGAGACCAATATTTGTGTGATAGCTATAGGACAGATGTCAGAGGTAGTTTCTTTACTCAGAGTTGTAGGGGTGTGGAATGCACTGCCTGCAGCAGTAGTAGGCTCGCCGACTTTAAAGGTGTTTAAATGGTCATTGGATAGACATATGGGTGAAAATGGAATTGTGTAGGGTAAATGGGCTTCAGTTTGGTTTCACAGGTCTGCGCAACATCGAGGGCCAAAGAGCCTGTACTGTGCAGTAATGTAATGTTCTATGCTTAGAGTCAGAAAGAGAAAGGAATATATAATGGGAATTAGTGAAGCAGGTGTGAAATTTGACATGAGCACCCTGATACTAATAAAAATGTTCATTTTGGATGGCAGAACAAAAAAAATTATTTAAATAGAAAAAACAGCAAAAAGTTGCAACAAAAAGGGACTTGGGAAAACCTGTGCATGAAACATTGGCACAGCAGGTAATCAGGAAGGCTAACAGAATTTTGGCCCTTTTAAGAAATTTGGAGTATAAGAGTAGGGAAGTTTTATTGCAAATGGTCAAGGCGCTCATGAGATCACATTTGGACTACTGTAAGCAGCTTTGCTCTCCTTATTTAAGGAAAGATTTCATTTCATTTGGAGGCTGTTCAGAGAAGGTGTACTAAAATGATCTACGGTATCAAGGGTTTGTATTATGAACCAAGTTTAAGTAGGCTGGGACACTGGGGTTTAAAAGAATAAGAGATGATCCAGTTGAAATATATAGGATTCTAAAGGGGCTTGACAGGGTGTTTATCCTCTTGGGAGAGTCTAGGACCATAGAACAAAGTCTTCGAATAAAGGAGCACCAATTTAAGACTGAGATGAGTAGGAATTTCCTCTGTGAGGGTTGAGAGACTTTAAAATTCCTTGCCTTACATAGCTGTGAGATGCAGGGCTTTTGCCCGAAACGTCGATTTTCCTGCTTTTCGGATGCTGGCTGAACTGCTGTGTTTTTCCAGCACCACTCTAATCTAAACTCTGGTTTCCAGCATCTGCAGTCATTGTTTTTACCACAGATGTGAGGGCAGAGTCCTTGCATCTATTTGAGGATGAGATAGATTCTTTATCAGACGGGGAATTGAGGATTACAGAAAGAGGCAGAAAAGTGGAAATGAGGATTGTCAGATCAGCCATGATCCTATTGAATAGCAGAGGTGTCTTGAGGAGCCAAATGGCCTGCTCCTGTTTCTATTTCTATTGGACTTGTATCGTAATAATAATTTACAATGTGGCACAATCTAATGTACAGTTATTTTAATATGGGATATTTAAAATTTTGTTTTAATTGCATGAATATTATGGTATTTATGAACACTACTGATGTATTGATTAATTTCTTTAACATAGATATTAGCAATAATGTACAAAGCGATTATTGATGACACTTCTGATAAACATTATAATGTACAGTGTTTATACCATTATTACTTCTGTTCATTTTTTTCTAATTACGCTATCACTGTTACAAACAGCATGCACCTTTATTAATGAAAGCCATTCCTGACACTGAAAATAATGTACAGCATTATTAATGATATGATTACTGAGACTCGACATCACATATAGTGTCAACTATCCAGTTCTTATAATCACAGTCACGCACATCTGGTACTTGCCTTAGTTTCTGTGTTTTACAGTTCAGGCTTCCCAGAGCCACAGTCAGTTGTTTCACTCCCAGATCTCAATCCAACACTGACCAATGTGCAGTGAGAGCAGAAATGTCCGGGATCCCAGAATCTGAGAGATTGACATTATTCAGGCTAGGAATTGGGTCAGACGAGAAATAATGGACAGCAGAAATTGGACCATGTTTAAATTCAATACGGACAAGAATACTGCAGATATCAATGGTACTGTACAATGTTTATAAAGGACAGTGTTACTGATGGAATTAGTGTAGGGTATATCAGAGCCACAGACTCTGATTTCTCTCCGAAATCTCTCAGGCCCTTGTTCTGGAAACTAAACAAAAATAGTGAGAAACACATTTAGCCAAAACAAAATTTATGCAAAATTTGTTTCTCCAATATTATGGAAACATGAAGTCAAATGAGAACTTCTTTTATGTAAAAATACAATTAAGAGGACAAATTGGAACTTTCTATTACACTTAATAAATGACAAAATAAAACCAATGCTCAATTACACATTACTGGAGGTATACCTCACCTGGTTTCATTTTCAATGGAAATTCAATATCCCAAGTCAATGGAAAAGAGAAACAAGACCAACTGGACTGGCTGTCAGTTCACTATCACTAGTCTTACGCTGTGGTGCAGTCTAATATCACTCAGAACCACAGAGATGCAATGGTGCAGAAAGAGGCCATTTGGCCCATCATGTCTGTGCTGGCTTGAAAATGAGCATCAATACCAGTGCTAATCTCCTGCTTTTTCCCCATACCATTGTCCAGTATTTTTATCCAAATGATCATCCAATGCCCTCTTGAATGTCTCAATTGATCCTGCCTCCTCCATACTCCTTGTTAGCGTATTCCAAATGCCAACTATTTGCTAAGTGAAAAATGCTGGCTTGGATCTTCCACAAGCAACAATCTATGGACTGTCAACTGCTCAAATCTTTCCGTACCCTGGTGTATTTGGTATTTCTTGTAGTATCTTTTGAGCCTGATGTCTTCAGAAGTGACAAGTGTAGCATCCGTCAGACATCTTTGTTGTTATTTTGTAGTTTCAAAGGAAACCAAAGACAGACCTTTTTGCACTAGCTACTAGTGTTTGTGTATGTGTCTGTGGATGAATGAATGAATGAATAATTGGACTGCAAAAGTTCAAAAAGGCAGAACACTAAAAACTTCTTGAAGGCAGTTAGGAATGGGCAATAAATCTTGGTCTAGTTAGTAAAGCCCACATCCTGTGAATGAATTCAGAAAAGGGAAGGGTGGGCACGTGGGTGAGACGAGTGGCAGGTTTGGTAATATGATGGATGTGGAGATGCAGGTTCCTGAGGCAAGTCATAGCTGGTCAGGAGATGGTCAGTTCAAAGGCTAGTCAAGTCTGGAAAAGGGGTGCAGTCAGATTGAGGATTAGTTCTTTTGTTTTGGGCGTAGGCCCCATTATCTAGAAGTTTGTTCACGTTTTCGTCCATACTGGTCTTCCTCTAACTGGTGTAAAGCTCAGTAAAACTGGGGAGAATAAAATAATCAATGCTTGGGATCTTCCCTGACGGGACTCATCAGTCCCTATTCCTGTTAGCTTCCCTCAGCCGTTTCCTGTGGTTCCCAGAGCCCCACTTTAGTCGTGATTTGTTTCAGCACATTGACACGTTCCTGCTGGAATTCCTCTGATAAACAATGGCTCTGCTCTGGGAATGAATAACATCACACCTCCTGCTGCTAGCCTGTGTGCGGGGATGCTCTTTGTCAGGGATGTTTGTGTGGGTGCTAGTTGTAGACACTGGGGCATGCCCACTTAAACGGTGTTGGTGTAAGAACCTTTGAGTCCTGGTTATGCTGCCTTTCTGCATTTGTCTTTGTTCCAATCTTATTCAGCTACCTTGCTGGTACTGTGATGACTGTCTTTGCACCATTCCAATTGATCAGCTCTGTGGAATAACTTCATCACTTTTTTGTTTCAAGTTTCCACCAATGCTTTTTATCCAATGGACCTTTTTCTTTGCTACTTTTCTCCTGTCTTCAATTTCTCTGATAGTGGTTCATGTATAAGCTCACAGACTCTGGCACCTATTATGTTCCTCACCCAATGCCCATTCCTTTGTCCTATTGATACTACTGTCCATGCCAGTGCTTCAGAAATATTCTCAGCCCCTTACTTACTCTTTGGTATAGTCGACAGGGTGATGAGCATTATCTAAGATTACAAAGGGATCTTGATCAATTGGAACAATGAGGAGTGTCAGATGGAGTTTATTGCATTTTGGTAAAATAAAGAAGAGCAGGGCTTATACAGTTAATGATTGGGCTCTGAATGGTGTTGCTGGGCAGACAACTCTGGTTTAGGCACATAATTTGAAAGTTGTGTCACAGGTGGACAGTGTTGAAGAAAGCGTTTAGCATGTTTGTTTTCATTGCTCAGACCATTGAGTGTAGGAGTTGGCATGTCATGTTGAGGGTGTACAGAAAATAGGTGGGCCACTTTTGGAGTATTGTGTACAGTTCTGGTTGCCCTGCTAAAGGAAGGACATTATTAAATTGGTGCTGGTTCCGAACAGATTTACCAGGATGTTGCCGAGAGTGGAGGGTTTGAGTTATAAACATAGGCAGGATAGGCTGGGAATCTTTTTCACTGGAGTGTCGGAGGTTGGGGGGTGACCTTATTGAAGTTTATGAAATCATGAGGGGCATAGATCAGGTGACTAGCCAAAGTCTTCTCCCTAGGGTGGGGGTGTTCAAAACTGGAAGGCATATTTTCAAAGTGAGGAGTGAAGGATTTAAAAGGGACCTTATTTGTCTTAAAAAGATGAATAATGTTTATTTGTAAATATATTTATTAGCAATTTTTTTACTTTACAAACACAAAATGAAAAATACAATCAATAACAAATATCAGTATAATAAAAAGAAAAAAAACACAAATTACAATACAACTACTGTCTCCTAACTATTAAGCTACCCTCTAATACAAAACAAACCCTAACACTGTGCAAAGCAACACCAAAAACAAAAGAAAGAAAAGCAAAAAAAGCCCACAAAATACAGAACAGCTATGCTTGGCGCAAAGCTCCCAAACAAAGGAATGGGAGCATTGTATATATGCCCGTATTAACTCGGGAGACCCCCTTCAGGGCCCAGGGCTTGACAAATCTAACCATCCTGGTTAAATGCCCGAGTTAAGACAACTGACAAATCTATTTCCAAATAAACTCAAGTAGGGATGCCATGTCTTATAAACATTGTCTGTTGTCTGGTGCACCATGTTTGTTAAAAAAAAAAGTCCAAGGGAATGTGCTCCATAATTAATTTCTGCCATCCCAGCAAGCCTGGCGGGTTCTCGGACACCCAATTCATCAGAATATCCTTCCGTGCACAGTATGCAAGAATATTAAATAGTTTCTTCCCATGCCTGTCTAAAGATGGTAAATTTGTAAACCTAAGAGGAGAGATATTGGGTCGACTTTGACTTCAGTCCTCAATACCCTCCCTATCTCTCCTGCCACAGCGCTCCAGTAAACACTGAGCCTGTGGCATGTCCAGAAGCAGTTGATTTACAGTGCCTACACTTATTTTACATTTGGGGCACACTGAAGATGCCCCTTTTTTAAACTTCGCCAGACAGTCTGGTGCCAGATGAGCTCTGTGCAGAACTTTTAACTGCGTAGGATGACCTATTACAGATTGAGATCTTTCAAGTGTTCCCCCATCTTTCAGAAGAGATCTCCACTCCTAGCTCTTGCTCCCAGACCGCACATAACCGGTTAATATCCTGCCAGGCCCTGTCACCCAGCAGGCGATAGAGAGCACTAACAGAAAGGGTGCTTGTGGAACGTAACAACAACTTCTCTGTATCAGGCTTATAGGGCTTAGTGAGAAGCGTAGTTGTCCTCTGGATGAAATCCCTAACCTGTTAAAAAAAAAACAGAAAAGATCTCTGCTGGGTAACCCGTATTTGTAGCTCAGTTGCTCAAAAGACAAGTCTCAAACAAGTCTCCCAAATTAGAAACTCCTCTTGCTACCCATAGTTTGAACCCTGAGTCGATCATCCCTGGTTGGAATCCTGGCATGCCAACTGTAGGTGTAACTGGTGAAGTCTTGGATAAACAACCATCACTCTGACGCATCATCCTTCATGCCTTGACTGTACTAATGACAATGGGGTTCCGGCAGTGGTCCATAACTATCCTCATCTTATCCATGAACAACAGGTTAATAAGAGGGCACTTTGCTTGGGAAGCCTCAATATTCAGCCATATTGAGTTTGGATTGTTACCGACCCAATTGCAGACAAAGGACAGCAGGGAACTTGATTGATACCTTCTGATGTCTGGGAAATCAACTCCTCCCCCTCCTTGAGGCAACTGCAATTTAGTAAGTTTGATGAGGGGCCGCCCACGATGCTAAAGGAACCAAATCACCCTATAAGTTTCCGCAGTGTTGACCTGCGAAACATAGGGAGCATACACATGGGATAAAGCAAATGAGGAAGAACGTTCATCTTAATGAGAGCTATTCGGCCCAGCTATGAAATTGGAAGAGCCTCCCATCTCTGGAGATCTCGCCTAATATTGTCGAACAAGTGAGCAAAGTTAGTCCGAAATAACAGATCAGACTTTGGGTGGGTGGGGGGGGTGGGGGGTAATAAAAATGCCTAGGTATTGGAACCCTGCCCGTGACCACTTTAAAAGGGAACTTTGTGTCAGAAGTTGAAGGTGGCCCTATCTTACGTTTCTCCAAAGGCATAGCCTCCGATTTTGCAAAGTTAATCTTATATCCTGAAATAGCCCCAAATGAATTAATACATTGTATCAAATGGAGTACGGAGGCCATCGGGTTTGATAAAAACAGAAGGACATCATCCGCATGCAATGTAATCTTGTGTGACCTCGATCCCACTTCCGGAGCGGTTATGTGGACGTTCTGAAGAATGGCCTCTGCCAGCGGCTATATCACCGATGTAAACAACAATGGTGAGAGGGGGCAGCCTTGCCGACTGCCCCTACCAATCGTAAAATTCTCTGACTTCTCCCCGTTGGTGATGACTGCGGCCAGAGGGTGGCAATATAAAACCTCCACCCACCTAGCAAAGGCTCCACCGAACCCAAACTGTTCTAAGACATAAAAAAGATACGGCCATTCCATCAGGTCAACTGCTTTCTCTGCATCTAAGGAAATCACCAACCCCTGAATTGATTGTTGCTGACGAACGTGGACCACATTCAGCAACCTTCTAATATTATTAGAGGACCTACGGCCCCCTATAAAGCCTGTCTGGTCCTTTTTAATAATATGGGGCAACACCCTTTCCAATCTCAGTACCAGGATCTTGGACAGAATCTTGAAATCTGAATTAATCGAGGGATGGGCCTGTATGAGGCACAATCCTCAAGAACATTCCCCCTTCTTAAGAATTAAGAAAATATTAGCTTCTCTCAAAGATGGTGGTAGGCATTCATGTATATAGGAGTGATTGTACATCTCCAACATCGGCCCTGACAGAATCCCTATAAACTCCTTATAAAACTCACCTGGAAGACCGTCAGGGCCAGGCGCTTTCCCACTCTGAAGTTGCCTAGCTACCTCCTGTATTTCCTGAACTATCAAGGGGGCATTAAAGAGAGGCCTGTTCCAAGGTTACCCCGGGAGGTCCAGGTTCTTAAGAAAGGTCTCCATTTTAGCCCTCCTGTCTTCGCAACCTTCAGACTGATACAATTCAGAGTAAAAGCTCCGAAAAGCCTCATTAATCTTTTTAGCATCGTATGTAAGGACCCCGGTGCTGTCTCTGATTGCATTAATAGAGTGGGGAGCATGCTTTTTCCCAGTCACGTATGTTAAATACTTCCCTGGCCTATCCCCATATTTGAACAGCCTTTGTCTAGCAAAAGCAAGTTCGTTCTTTGAGTTTTATGTCAGTATTGAATTCAAGGCAGCCCGAAGGGCTGTGATCTGCTGTAGCTTAGTCACTGAAGGCCGCGCAAAATGTGCCGCTTCCATGGCTTTCAACCACGTCTCAAGTAGACTCTGCTGTTGCTCCTTCTGTCGTTTCTGGCTAGCCGAATAGGAAATAAATAGCCAATCCCCTAGTGCAAAGGCTTTTGCAGTCTCCCATAGTACAGACGGACTACTAAGCATGCCTGAGGGGATAGTCAAGAATTCGTGAAACTCCTTCAAAACGTATTCCACAAATTTGGAATCCTTAAGGAGAAAAGGGTCCAAACATCAGTGCTGCAAACCAGTGCCCCTTCACTCTTGGCCTTAACCTCCAAATGTACTGCTACGTGATCAGAGATAGCTATATTCCCAATTTTACAATCCATAATCGAATCCACAAGGGCTGAGGGAGGTAGAAAGAGGTCAGTCCTCTTGTGACATTTATGTGGGTTTGGAAAAAAAAGGTGAAATCCCTGCCAGTAGGGTGAAGATATCTCCAAATATCCACCAGCCCTAACTCCTCGCATAAGTCAACCACCTGCTTGGCCTGCGAAGAAATAGTTGGGGGCCCACAAGGCATCTTCCACTGTCTGAACCAATAGACAATTAAACCCCCCCCCCCCCCCCCCCCCCAATAATAATGTGCCGTGTTCCAAAAGCACTCAACTTAGAGAAAGCACTAATCAAAAATTTGAGGGGATGCACTGGAGGACAGTAGACATTTAAAATGCCATATTCCTCCCCATGTGTAAGGGCCTTAAATACCACAAACCGTCCCTGCTCCTCTTTCACCTGCTCTAATAGATTAGATTACTTAGTGTGGAAACAGGCCCTTCAGCCCAACAAATCCACACCAACCCACCGAAGCGTGACCCACCCAGACCCATTCCCCTACACCTAACACTATGGGCAATTTAGTGTGGCCAATTCACCTAACCTGCACATTTTTGGATTGTGGGAGGAAACCGGAGCACCCGGAGGATGCCCACGCAGACACAGGGAGAATGTGCAAACTCCACACACAAAGTCGCCTGAGGTGGGAATTGAACCCGGGTCCCTGGCGCTGTGAGGCAGCAGTGCTAACCACTGTGCCACCGTGCTGTGAATGGAAGATTTTTCTGGATAAGTACCGCCACTCCCCTACATTTAGTAGTAAAGGATGAAAAGAATACCCGGTCATAACCCCCCTGTTGTAATTTCAGGTGTTCCCCATCATTAAGATGGGTTTCCTGCAACAAAACAGTATCAACCATTTCCCTCTTAAGGCTAGAAAGCACTTTCTTCCTTTTAACAGGCGAATGACTTCCCTTAATGTTCCAGGTGCACCATTTAATAAAACACTTAGCCATATCCCCTTTCACACACCTTTGATCCCCTCGGAGGGAGAACCCTGCTTACAAAGTGCCGAGCATAAGTAAATCAAGACTTTATAGAATTGAAAAACTATATAACTATAAACAACTATTACTACCAAAAAACTGCAAAGAAAACCAACTATAAAACCTTGAATGGAAGACTCTTTCCCCCTGCCCATACGGGGCACTCACCCTACCCATCCCCTCCTTCACAGCTCCTTCAAACCCAGACTATGCCCCAGCCTTAGGCCAGAAAATAAACAAGGAGATGATCCTTAAATCAACATAAAAAAAGACAAAGTCAGGATGAGCACTCCACCCATCCCTGGCTTCATGTCACCCTACTTGTCACTAAAAGAGAAGTAAAACAAACAAAACAAAGGGGAGAGACAACAAAGAACATTCACAAAATTTCCCATCAGAAAATCCAGTCATTAAAAAAAAGGAACAACTTATTCCAAAGTCTTTTCCCCTCTTTCCAAAAAGGAAATTATTAGGGAGAAAGAAAGGAATTAAAAAAGGAAGAGAAAACATGGGGAAAGATAGAAAAAAGAACAAACATTAACCGTATTCTTCAGGCCAATCCGTCTATTTTAAAGTGCCCACAAAGTTTTTAGCTTTATCCGCTGAGTCAAATGTATAAACTGAGTCTTCGTGGCTGAAACAGTACTGCGGGGTATCTTAATCTCTCAGGTTCCTCAACCCCTTTTTTTTTAACTTCATTGAAGGAAATCCTCTTTCGAATTATAGCTGCTGAGAAATCCTGGAAAACATGACTTGTTTTACCCCTTGTACAGCTGTGCCTGCGGATTTTTCCCAGGGATCTGGAAGCTTCTATGATGTTTTGCTTGTCCTTATATGAATGGAAGTGCACTAGGACCAAGCGGGGGTGCTGCAATGGGCTTGACCTATCCACTGTAACCTGATACACCCTTTCAATCTGCAGCCTGCTGGACTCCATGTGAAGACCCAAAAACTTTGGCAGCCAGTTTTCAAAGAAACTGGCTGCTCACCTTCAGGGAGCCCGACAATTCGGAGATTTATCCTCCGATCTTGATTTTCGAGGTTGTCAATATGGTCTCGGGGTCCGCACCTCTCGCTCCAGCACCTGGATCCAACTGGATGAGAACTCCATCACAGCTTCCAAGGCCTTAGTTCGACCCTCCACCACCTCCAGCCTCTCCCCGAGACCCTGGATCTCCTGCTCGTGCTTCTGCAGCATGGATGTGATAGGTTGGACCTGGGCACGAATCTCCCCATGGATTTCCTCAATCGCAGCCCATTACTGTGAGTCTGTCAGGTCCCTGGGGGTATCAGGAGAGGCTGCTGCTGCTGCAGTCTCTGGTATGCCTGGTGCTACACGGGAATGCCCTCCCTGCTGCTGTTTGCTTGTTCCTTTTCCCTTTGGTATCCTTCCCACTCCCAAATATTAACAAATAAGTGTTCTGTTCTGTAAGGTTTTAAACTAATAATTCCACCACATAAGTTGGCCAGGGATGGCAAAAAACACCAGTATGCCTCAGCAGTTCTATAGAGTTGCCGCCATCTTGCTGAGTCACGAATAATGTTTTAACAGAGAGGATGGTTCGTCTGTAGAATGAACTGCCAGAGGAAGTGGTAGATGCAGGTACAATTACAACATTTAAAAGATGTTTGAATAGGTACATGAATTGAAAAGGTTGAGGGATGTGGGCCAAACAGGTAGGTGGGACTAGTTTAGTTTGGAAAACCTGGCCCAGGTTTGGAAAACCTGGACCGATGCTGTATGACTCTATTTCCTTTTGCAGAAGAAAAATTTTTTAAAAACATGCACTATCACTTCTGTTATACAAGTTATACAATATATAGAGTCATAGAGATATACAGTCCCTTCGGTCCAACCTGTCCATGCCGATCAGATATCCCAACCCAATCTCGTCCCACCTGCCAGCACCTGGCCCATATCCCTCCAAACCCTTCCTATTCATATACCCATCCAAAAGCCTCTTAAATGTTGCAATTGCACCAGCCTTTACCACATCCTCTGGCAGCTCATTCCATACATGTACCACCCTGTGTGTGAAAACGTTGCCCCTTAGGTCTCTTTTATATCTTGCCCCTTGCACCATGAACCTATGCCCTCTAGTTCTGGACTCACCGACCCCAGGGAAAAGACTTTGTCTATTTATCCTAACCATGTCCCTCATAATTTTATAAACCTCTATAAGGTCACCCCTCAGCCTCCGACGCTCCAGGGAAAACAGCCCCAGCCTGTTCAGCCTCTCCCAATAGCTCTCATCCTCCAACCCTGATAACATCCTTGTAAATCTTTTCTGAACCCTTTCAAGTTTCACAACATCTTTCCGATAGGAAGGAAACCAGAATTGCATGCAATATTCCAACAGTGGTCTAACCAATGTCCTGTACAGCCGCAACTTCTCTTCACATGTATTGGGTACATTGTCTGTAAAATGTGCAGGACTCCTAATGGTACGTTTGCAAGCTGATGTTTGGTATCTAGAGTCGAGAGTGTGGTACTGGAAAAGCACAGCAGGTCAAGCAGCATCCGAGGAGCAGGAGAATCGACGTTTTGGGCAAAAGACTTTCTGATATCTGTTTATTCCTAGGCCACTGGTCCTTCTCTAAGGATTGTCATTCCTATGTGTTGCTGCTGCCATGCTAATTTGATGATGCCTTCTGTTGCTGTGGAATAGTGGATCTCTGGGACTGAAGGTTATTCTGTAGTCTGTGTCGAGGTCATTTCTTTCTGATTTTTCTTTCCTAACTGTTTGTAGATGTCTGAAGTTGTGAAAATGTATCTGATCATTCACCTTCACCACACCTGACTTAGGTGACAACTGCTCTACACCAATCCCAAGTTGCCATTTGGTTTGACTTTTGTTTGGTGTCGAATAATTGCACTTTGCCTTGCCTTTTTGCTGCTCTAATCATGACTTGGCAGTTTTATCAAAGTGAAATTTTACTTTTGGTCATTGCAACTTCATCTTGTCATTCTCACCTGTTACAACTTTACTTTTTTTTTCTTCAGAGAATAGTTTGGGTGTGGTTATGTCAATACTCTTTTGGATGGACTACTTGTTCCATGCCTTCAGTAGTGTGTTTCTTCTCTGGCCTCCTGCAAATCTGATCTGGATTTTTATAGTCCCTTTGATTTCCTTTGGGGATAATATTGAAATGATGTACAGTGTTGAAATTCCAAATCCTTAATGAAGTAGCTAGATTTTTCACTTGTGAACTTAGACCCACTGTTATGTCAATGTCTGGAATAACATGAAAGTGAAGTTTCAGGCATTCTTCAGTCTCACTTTGTTGACGTCAGCTAGACTAACACTCTGGTCAGAATAGTAGTTGATGGTGACAAGGTAATTCGTTCCAGTGAAGAGGTTTGCTCTAACCTTCATCTCTGCTCTATCTAGGATGTCATGATTCATGAGCTGCTTGTATTTTTAAAAACGATTATAATATCTTTGTCAAATCAAGTTAAATCTGACCAAAATAAAACAAAGAACTGCAGATGCTAAAGATGTAAAACAAACAAAAAACGTTGATGGGAATTCTCAGTAGATCTGACCCCTCATTGAACTTAACATAAACTCTGTCTTCTATCCACAGATGCTGCTAGACCTGTTGAGTTTCTCCAGCAATTTCTTATTTTGATTGATTTAAATCTGACTGATTTATTGTGTCTAATGTTAAGATATTTTTTAATCAGTCTGTTCAGATGTGTTACCTCTGGATTAGGTGGGACTTGAACCCAGACCTTCTGGATCAGAGAAGTAGAGAGCACTTCACTATGAACCCCACCATGAGCCATTTTTGTTTTTAGCTTGGTCTTTGTTGTTAAGTACTGCATTAGCGAATGTGATCTTTAATATCATTGCTGTTGTTTGGCCAGTGATAGGTCAAGTAAGTGGGCAGAAAGTTGGCAAATGGAATATCATATAGGAAAATGCTAAATTGTTATTCTTGGAAGGGAGAACAAAAGAATAGGACATTATTTTTAAATGAAGAAAACTGGCAGAGCGAAAGCTGCAACACCAAGGGTGCTGTGTATAAAACACAGAAAGCTTAGCACATGGTGTGGCAGGTAGTCGGGAAAGCTAATGAAATGTTGGCCCATATTTCAAGGTGTTGGAATATAAGAGTTAGTCTTACTGCAACTGCACAAGGTTGTGAGTAGACCATATCTGGAGTACTGTCAGCTGTTTTAGTCCTCTTATTTAAGGAAAGATATAATTTCTTTGGAGACAGTTCAGGGAAGGTTCACGAGGGATTATTTTATGAGCAAAAGCTAAAAGAGTTTAGAATGAGAAGTGATCTCATTGAAACATTTAGGATTTGTAAAGGACTTGACAGTGTAAATGCTGAGAGGATGTCCACCCTGATGGGCAGGTCCGTGACTAGGTGGCATTGTCTCAGAATAAAGAGTGCTGTTAAGTCGATTCTCCTACTCCTCAGATGCTGCCTGACCTGCTGTGCTTTTCCAGGACCCCACTCTCGACTCGACTCTTGAGCAGATAGAAGTGGGTTTGAGAAAGATGTTTTTGAAATTTACTTGTTTTTTTTTGTTGGGCTCTTCTATCAGTTTGTGCCTCCCAAACAAATATTGAGTGCAATGTTCACAAGCAAAGAGAATAGCTTGGTACTTTTTCTCCATTTGAGTATTGCATTGCTCAGTAATATTAGTGCCCTGGATACTAATGGAATTGGATACCCTTGGTGTTTAAGGGTTCCTCCTAAGTCCTGTCTCTGCCATTACACTGCAATATGACTTCATCATGGACACTAGTATCCTAGTCACTAGTTGTTAGATTCTGCTGAAAGCTGCTAACAACATGAAGCACAGAACACACAGCAATGAGCTTGTATGGAGTTGCATTCTCTTGTGACAAATTAGGCAAGAATTTTGCTAAATAATTAACAGATCCAACAAATCATAGTGCTACATTCATATCAGATGTTGTAGCCTTGCTACAGCTTTCACTTTGTCATGATCTAGGTGAAGTCCTTTTGAAGTCTTGATACAGAGGTACTCTCACTGTAGGATCTAAGATGATCCTATCTTTGACAAGATCATCTTTCATTTGTCCACAAGCTCAAGGATTCAACTCTGTTGTTTAATGTTAAAAATCACATGACACCAGGTTATGGTCCAACAGGTTTATTTGAAAGTACAGCTTTAGGAGCACTGCTCCTTCGTCAGGTAGCTAATGAAGTAGGATCATAGGACACAGAATTTATAGCAAACCATCACAGTGTCATACACTGATGCAATATATTGAACAAACCTAGGTTGCTGTTAAGTCTTTCATCTTCAGAATGGGTTGCAGGTTTTGATTCATTAATATGTAAATCTCAGAACTACTTTCAAGTCCCATTCCTGAGGTATCTTAAGGTTTTATAAAAAAAAAGTGACATCTTAGTTCAGACATTGTATTAAAGATATGAAGTTAGAGTCTGTATGTATTCCAATCTTGAGTCAGACTTGTTCTCTTTCCAAAGTAGGAATTTATAAAATGTTACATGGATTATTAAAAATATTGACTGCCTACAGATTGTGCTTTGTGAACAAAATGTCTGAAAATGATCCTTGCAGCTCAGCAAGCAAACTTACATCCAGAACCTCAGCCTGAGCCACAAACCTTCTCAAAACTCACTGAAATGGAATGTATCTGCATTAACAGTTCTGCAAATTCACCCCATAGACTTGTGTGTGCATGCATGCGCATGTGATTGTGTGTGTGCTTGATAGAATTTGTGCATGTGTGAATGAGTATATGCCTATGAGAGAGAGAATGTGCGTGTGTGTGAGAGAGTGGGGGGGGGGGATCTGCATGAGTATGGAAATGTGTGTGTCTGTGTCTGTGTCTGTGTTTGCTTATGTGTGTGTGTGTGTACAATGTAGTGGGGTGACCTGTAGTGTAAAATTAACCCAAGGTCCCGGTTGAGGCCTTCCACGTGGGTACCAGACTTGGCTATCAGCCTCTGCTTCACCACTCTGTTGTTGCATATCCCAAAGTTCGCCTTGGAGGATGGTCACCTGAAGATCCGAGGCCGAATATCCCTGGCGGCTGAAATATTCCCCAACTGGGAGACAACATCTCTGTCTGGCGATTGTTGCGGTGTCCATTCATCTGTTGTCATTGCGTCTCTTTGGTCTTGCCAATGAACTATGCCTCAGGGCATCCATGCCTGCAGCGCATGAGATGGGCAATGTTGGCCCAGTCAAATGAGTACCTGCCATGTGTAATGGTAGTATCCATGTCAACACTCTGATACGTCTTGCAGTGGTTGCCATGACACGGTTATGTGGTATTGTGGTCGATGTTGTCCTGAAGGCTGGGCAGTTTATTGTGAACAATGGTCTGTTTAAGGTTTGGCAGTTGTTTCAAGGCGAGAGGTGGAGGTGTAGGGAAGGTCTTGGTAAAGTGGTCGTCCTCGATAATGTGTTACAGACTCTGAAGAATGTGGCATAGTTTCTGTGCTCCTGGGAAGTATTGGACTGCAAAGGGTACCTATTGGCCGCATCCTGTGTCTGTCTCCTGAGGAGGTCATTATGGCTTCTCACTGTGGCATATTGGAACAGGCGATCGATGAGTTGAGCATCCATCAGCATCTTTAAGAGTCAGTTGTGAATCTCTGTTTTCCATGGCACGGTGGCTCAATGGTTAGCACTGCTGCCTCACAGCCCCAGGGACCCAGGTTCAATTCCCGCCTCAGGCAACTGTCTATTTAGTGTTTGCACGTTCTCCCCGTGTCTCCGTGGGTTTCCTCCCACAGTCCAAAGATGTGCAGGTTAGATGAATTGGCCAACCTAAATTGCCCGTAGTGTTAGGTGTAGGGGAATGAGTCTGGGTGGGTTGCTCTTCGGAGGGTTAGTGTGGACTGGTTGGGCCAAAGGGCCTGTTTCCACACTGTAGGGAATCTAATCTCATCATCTGAACAGATTCTCTGTATGTGTAGGGCTTGTCTGTAGGGGATGGCTGTTCTAATATGTTTAGGGTGAAAGCTAGAGAAGTGCAGCATTGAGATTATCTGTGGGTTTGTGGTAGAGGTGAGGTATTGTGGTACTTGATGGAGATACATGTGTTCTAGAATGAGATAGATACAAAGGAGTAGTCCGTGGTGAGTATGATGGTGGGATGAAACTTGCTGATATCACTGTGTAGTTGTTTCAGTGACTCCTTGCCATGGGTCTAGAGGAAGAAAATGTCATCAATATATCTGGTGTATAATGTTGGTTGGATGTCCTGCGCAGAAGAAGTCTTGTTTGAACTTGTGCATGAGAATGTTAGCGTATTGAGGTGCAGATTTGGTCCCCATTTGAGCAAAGCTGATAGCTAAGTTAGGTACCCATGAGGATGGCATCAAACGGGACTTTGGGTTCATGTCACACTACAGGTGACCCCAACACACTATACACTCTCGCACATGTACACACACCCTCTTACATACTCACATACTCGCACAGGCCATGTACCATACAACGCTCTCTCTTAGATGCACACACACACACACACCCCCAACATTCAAACCCATGCGCACACCCTCTCACAGGCGTATACTCAAACTCATAGAGATGTACAGCATGGAAACAGATGCTTCGGTCCAACTCGTCCATGCCAACCAGCTATCCTAACCTAATCTAGTCCCATTTGCCAGCACTTGGCCCAAATCCTCCTAAATACTTCCTATTCATTTACCCATCCAGATACCTTTTAAATGTTATAATTGTACCAGCCTCCACCACTTGCTCTGGCAGCTCATTCCATACATACACCACCCTCTGCATGACAAAGTTGCCCCTTGGGTCTGTTTAAATTTTTTCTCTCTCTCCCTAAACCTATGCCCTGTAATTCTGCATTCCCCCACCCCAGGGAAAAGACCTTGACTATTTGTCCTGTCCATGCTCCTCATGATTTTATAACCTCTATCGGTTCACCTCTCAGCCTCCTACACTCCAGGAAAACAGCCCCAACCTGTTCGGCCTCCCTCTATAGTGCAAATTCTCCAGCTCTGGCAACATCCTTGTAAATCTTTCTGAACCCTTTCAAGTTTCACAGCATCCTTTCGATAGGAGTGAGACCAGAATTGCATGCAATATTCCAACAGTGGCCGAACAAATGTCCTGTACAGCCGCAACATGACCTCCCAACTCCGATACTCCAATGCAGTGACCAATAAAGGAATGCATATCTAACATTGCCTTCACTATCCTATCTACCTGCAACTCTCCTTTGAAGGAACTATGAAACTGCACTCAAAGGTCTCTTTGTTCAGCAACACTTCCTAGAACCTCTAGCATTAAGTGTATAAGTCCTGCTAAGATTTGCCTTTACAAAATGCAGCACCTCACATTTATCTAAATTAAACTTCATATTAGATTAGATTACCTACAGTGTGGAAACAGGCCCTTCGGCCCAACAAGTCCACACCGCCCCGCCGAAGCGCAACCCACCCATACCCCTACAACTACCCCTTACCTAACACTACGGGCAATTTAGCATGGCCAGTTCACCTGACCTGCACATCTTTGGACTGTGGGAAGAAACTGGAGCACCCGGAGGAAACCCACACAGACACTGGGAGAATGTGCAAACTCCACACAGTCAGTCGCCTGAGGTGGGAAGTGAACCCGGGTGTCTGGCGCTGTGAGGCAGCAGTGCTAACCACTGTGCCACCGTGCCGCCCACTTCTCGGCCTGTTTGGCTCATCTGGTCAAGATCCCGTTTGTACTGTAATGTAGCCTCCTTTTGCTGTGCATTCCACCTCCCAGTTTTGGTGTCAACTGCGAATTTACTAATTATACCTCCCTATATTCACATCCAGATCATTTATATAAATGACGAAAAGCAGTGGACCCAGCACCAATCGTTGTGGTACTCCACTGGTCCCAGGCCTCCAGTCTGAAAAGCAACGCTCCATTACCACCCTCTGTCTTCTACATTCACACCAGTTCTGTATTCAAATGGCTAGTTCTTGCTGTGTTTCATGAGACCTATCCTTACTAAACAGTCAACCATGAGGAACCTTGTCGAATGCCGTACTGTATTCCCCGCCCCTTCTCCCCACCTCTTCCCACCCCCCCTCTCTCTCTCTCTCTCTCTCTCTCTCTCTCTCTCTCTTCCCCCCCCCCCACATGCACGCGCACACACAAATCTACAGGGTGAATTTGCATTTGCAGATACGTTCTATTTTGTTCAAAAAACACACAATCTGTCGGCAGTCAATATTTTTTATAAATTCCTACTTTGGAAATAGAACCAGTCTGACTCAAGATTGGAATACATACAGATTTTAACCTCCTAACTTTAATGTATTGTCAGATCTGGGATGTCACCTTTTTCAAATAAAACCTTAAGGTATCTTGGGAAATGTGACTTCAAAGTAGTTCTGGGGTTTACATCTTAATGAATCGAAACCTGCAACCCATTCTAAAAGATGAAAGACTTAACAGTAATCTAGATTTTGTTCAATATATCACAATAGTGTATGACACTGTGTGGTTTGCTATAAATTCAGTGTTCTATGATCCTACTCCAATAGCTACCTGACGAAGGAGCATCAATCCAAAAGCTTGTGCTTCCAAATAAGCCTGTTAGACTATAACCTGTGTTGTGTAATTTTTAACTTTATCCACCCCAGTCCAACACCATCACCTCCACATCATGTGTTTAATGGACAGCACTTGTACACATAGGCACTTACAGCAGAAGTACAAGTCATTAGACTTCTAAAGATGTATAGCACGGAAACACATCCTTCAGTTCAACTCATCCATCCTGACCAAATATCTTAAATTAGTCCCATCCCATTTGGCACATATCTCTCTAAACTATTTTTATTTGTGTATTGATCCAGATGGCTTTTTCTAAATGTTGGCATTTTACCAACTTCCATCACTTCTGACATGCACCACCCTCTGTGTGTAAAAAAAAAAGTTACACACAGTAGGTCCTTTTTAAATCTTTTCCTTCTCGCTTTAAACCTATGCTCTCCTAATTGGACTCCCCTACCCTGTTTTGAGTTGATCAATGCAGTCCTTTACTGTTCGATAAATAACCTTTCTATCCTCCACGCTCTGATTGCAAACCGATATTGTTCATACATAATGTCAATACAGAGTTAAAAACTTTAATCATTTCTGCATTCTGGTTTTTCTGCTCCTCTGGGAGATTTAGGTTGCAACTCTTACACACTGATTTTTAAAAAAATATTTTGTGTCTATATTTCATCGTCTTGCCATTGACAATGGTAGAAGTTCCAAATCTGCTCTTTTCACAGCAGCCAGAAATGGAAATACACAGCCATTTTAACTTCTCCAATAATCTGAAGTTGCAAACTTCTTTTTTACTATTTGCTCTCTCTTTCTATAACTTGCTGTCCTACAGCTCTGAAACAAGTTTACAGTTCCATAATTCCTGACGCCATATTCCAAGTGATGTGTGGATAATGGATGACACTTGTACACATAGGCACTTATAGTCGAAGTAGAAGCCACATAACAACAGCAAGCCAACTAGTATGCTATGGATTAGATGTATTTCACTATATGTATGCACTTACTTTAAAAATATCAGTAATAAAATGTTCTTGAAAAAAATGTGTTCAACAGCAGTTTCTCTTTGCAGGTGCAATATGACTGGATACATGTTTGAGTAACTGAGTACAAACAAAATGTGTGAAGCTCCTAATTAGTTTCAATGGCTAATATCCCTGCTTGTCATCTGGGAGGCCATGTTTCAGTTCCATCACAGGGATTGGTTGTTATCTCTCCACGCCCGAGATTCCCAGCCTCATTCCTGATGGGCTCTGGCCTGAAACGTCGATTCTCCTGCTCCTTGGATGCTGCCTGACCTGCTGTGCTTTTCCAGCAACACACACTCGAAATAAAAAAAGGGTGTGTTTCTTTGTGGAGCAGACCTGGTGTACTGAAAGGCCTGCTTCTGCTCTTGCATCTTATGGTCTTTTGAAGTAGACTGTGTGGCTTCCTAGGCCATTTCAGAGGGCAAGTGAGACATATTGAGTCTGGAATCATGTGTAGGCCAGGTATTTAAAGATTTCCTTCTCTAAGTGGCATTAGAGAACAACATGGGTTTTCCTGACAATCTGCAATAGTTTAATGATCTTAATTCCTGACATTTATGGAATTCACATTCCACCATTGCCGTAGCTGGACTAGCACGCGGGTCCCCAGTACATTACCTGAATTTCTGAAATCATACCTTAGCCATAATACCACAAGGCCATTGCCTGTCCACCTGTCACACTCAAATTTGTTTAATTTGTTTTAACATTCATTCCTTACATTGCTGCAAATGTGTGTGGAGGCAATGTGTATTATATGCACTATATACTGCAGCAACCCACCAAGTTGTCTTCTACACATCTGTCAAATCCATGATCTCTGCAGTAAGAAACATGGGAACATCATCATGTGCAAATTCCCCTCTAAGCCACATACTATCCTGATTTGAAACTGTTATCACTATTCCTTTACTGTTGTTGTGCCAATGTCCTGGACTCCCTTCTTGGTAGCATACCTTCACCTCATTGAGTGGAAGTTCGAGAAGGCAGTTGGGGATGGTTATCAAATGCTGACCTAGCCAGTCAGGCCCACACATGTGAGTGTAATCTCTGGGCCATTATTGTTATCCTTCTTCTCCTCCCCTGCACCCCTTAAAAGAAACAAGTTGTTGGTTAGTTGGCAATATGGACAATGCTTCAATGCTCTGTTTACAGAAGACATTAAATAATTAAAAACAGCCAGCGTAGATTTTTAAAAGGCAAGTTATGCATGACCTATTTAATAGAGCTGTTTGAGGAAATATTAGATTTTATTAGCATAGAACCATGGAAAATAGGAGCAGGAATAAGCTATTCAGCCCTTCAAACCTGCTCCACCATTCATTATTATTATGGCTGATCGTCTAACTCCATACCCTGTTCCTCCTTTCTCCCTATACTCTTTGATCCATGTAACCACCTTCTTGTTGAAAACACATAATGTTTTGGCCTCAATTGCTTTCTGTGGCAGTAAATTTTACAGGTTCCTGGAATGTATGCATTGCCTTATGCGGAAAGGCTAGACATACTAAGCCTGTAACCTTTGAAGTTTAGAAGAATCAGGTGACTTAATTGAAACATTCAAGATTCTGTGGTGACTTGAGTGGGTAGATGCTGAAAGGACTTTTCTCTCTTATGGAAAAATATGTAACTAGGGATCATGGTTTCAAAATTTAAAACTGAGATGAGGAAATTTTCTTTTGAGGGTTGAGATCGCTGGAATTCCTTTTGTCAAAAAGAAGTGGATGCAGAACCCTTCATCTTTTAAAGACAGAAGCAGGTCCTTTGGTTACCAAAGGGATGAAAAATTATTAGGGATGTTCATGAATGTCGAATAGAGGTTAAAATCAGATCAGCCACGGTATTATTTAATGATGGAGTAGCCTCAAAGGCTGAGAGACCCACCATTATTCATTGCTATAGGCTTGCTAGTTCCAGGGTGAAGGAATTTCTCATCTCAATCTTAAAATGGCTTATTTTATAAATCCCATATCTTTAGACTGTGACTCCTCGTTTTGGATTCCCCAGATTTTAAGAACATCATTCCTGAATTTACTGTGTCTAGTCCTGTTTAAATTTTATAGCTGTCCATGAGAGACACCATCATTTTTCTAAGCTCCAGTCATAACCAATCCAGTTCTCAAAACAGAACTGGTCTGGTAACTTTTTGTTGCGCACTCTCCATAGCCAGAAGATCCATCCATAGATAAACAGATTAAAACTATACATTGTATTCTGGTCTCAACAAGTTCCAGTGCAGTTGCATCAAGACACACATGCTCCTGCATCAGAATCCTCTAGTTACGAAGGTCAACATGCCATTTGCTGCCTTCACTGCTTGCTTCACCTGCACACTTTCTTTCAGTGACTGGTGAACAAGGACACCCAGGTCTTGTTGCACCTTCCCCTTTTCTGACCTGTTGCCACTCAGACAGGTTGTCTTGCTGATTTTGCTACCAAATTGGCTATCTTTGTATCCTCCTTATAATTCATCTGTCATGCATTTGAACATTGTTTATTCCTACTAGTTTTCGGTCTGCCAAACTCTAAATCACACTGAAACATCTCTGCATTCACCTCAGTTCACCTTCTCATCTAGCTTTGTGACATCTGCAAACTTGGAAATAATACATTTCATTTTCATCCAAATCATTAACATATATTGTGAGTAAGGTGGGGTTCAAGCACTGGTCCCTACAGTACCCCACTACTCACTGGCTGCGCTCGGAAAAAGACCAGTTTATTCCTAGTGTTTGTTTTCTGTCTAACATCCTGCCGGTCTCTGTCCCAATCCCATATGCTTTGATTTTACAAACTAATCTCTTCTGTGGGCCCTTAGCGAAAGCCTTTTGAAAGTCCCAATAAACACATCCAGTTATGTTCTAGTTATATATTAGTTATGTTCTGTCAACATTCCAGAAGACATGAGTTCCCCTTTGTAAATCCATACTGACTGCATCTGATCCTGTCACTATCTTCCAAGAGCTCTATTAATGAATCTTTGTACAGTAATGGACTCTTTCACAACTGCCAAAGTCTGGCTAACCAATCTATAATACCTTGCTTCCTCTCTGCCTTCTTTTATGAATTACCTCCAATTACATTACCTCCAATCCATAAGAACTGTTTCAAGGTTTATAGAATCTTGAAAGATGACAACAATTCCTCTATTTCAAGAGCCACATTAAGAACTCTCGGAAGTAGATTTAATAATATATAATTTAATATATAATATAATAATAATAATATATTATTTTAATAATAATATAGCCCTGGGGATTTATAAGCTTTTAACCCCATCAATTTCCCCAATGCTGCTTGCTTACTAATACTGATTTCCTTCAGTTCCTCCCTCTTGGTAAACCCTGTGATCTGAAAAATGTGTTGCTGGAAAAGCACAGCAGGTCAGGCAGCATCCAAGGAGCAGGAGAATCGACGTTTCGGGCATAAACCCTTCTTCATAACTAATATATAATAACTAGAACATATGTGGATGTGTTTACTGGGACTTTCAAAAGGCTTTTGCTAAGGGCCCACAGAAGAGATTAGTTTGTAAAATCAAAGCATATGGGATTGGGACAGAGACCGGCAGGATGTTAGACAGAAAACAAACACTAGGAATAAACTGGTCTTTTTCCGAGCGCAGCCAGTGAGTAGTGGGGTACTGTAGGGACCAGTGCTTGAACCCCACCTTACTCACAATATATGTTAATGATTTGGATGAAAATGAAATGTATTATGTCCAAGTTTGCAGATGTCACAAAGCTAGATGAGAAGGTGAACTGAGGTGAAGAAGGGCTTATGCCTGAAACGTCGATTCTCCAGCTCTTTGGATGCTGCCTGACCTGCTGTGCTTTTCCAGCAACACATTTTTCAGCTCTGATCTCCAGCATCTGCAGTCCTCACTTTCTCTTCAACCCTGAGATCCCCAACATTCTTGGCGTGATTCTTCTGTTCCCCCTTTGTGAAGACAGAACCAAAATATGCAATTAGTTGATCTTTTGTTCTCCGTTATAATTGCTCCTGTTTTAAGACTGTAAGAGGCCTATGTTTGTCTAAACTAATTTTTATTTTTATTATTAGAACACTCTGTTATTTTTAAATTATTTTTATATTTATAATTTTTGGTATTGAGCTGAGTTAAACCTTTGAGCTATGGGCAGCAACTTTTTTTTAAGAACAAACAAGCTGATATTTGTTTGAGGCCAGGCCTGAAAGTTAATTGGACATTGATTCTTGTTAAAAGTGTTCTTTTGATCCTTCGGCTCGTGTGAGGTATTATGACCAAAGAAATGGTAGATGTTTGAATGGTAACGGGAACCTCAGATCGAGAGAGAGAGCCAACCAGTCTAACTAGGGGAAGTCAAAGTTTGAGCTGGTTTTTGAACTCCATTTCAGGAAGAAAGATTGTGCCGGTGCCCGAAGGTTTGATTGCTCCCTGCGTTGTTGTACCATTGTCAAATTATTGAAAGTTCAGATAATAAAATCTCAGTTATAAGAATTAAATGAATAATCCTCAAAACCTACTGGAGGCTACCTGCGTACATTGGTGTCTTCGTGAACCAAACAAGATACAATCCCCTGTGCCTGAAATGTTATGGATCGTGGAGTTTGCTTAAGTAAACCAGCCAGTCACTCATGTATTCTTTCTTCCTTTTGATTTATCTCAACTGTGTTTGTTTGTCTGTCTTTGAAATTGGGGTCGAGAATCGAAGAAGATTGGGCTTAAATCCTAGACATTAATTAGATTACCTTGTGGTGTAACTTCGTTCTGCTAAAGCTATTGTATTTTTCCAGCAACCGTTTTTTAAACTAGCACCTTACCAATCAGTGCTCTTGCTAAATTGGCAAGAATTATATGTCTCAAACGCCTCGGGTTATTGTGATGTCAGAGTATTTATGCTGTAAATAAAGTATATCAGTGATGTGTATATCCCCTGCACTGTGTATTTTTATATCAAGTTTGGTTAGATTCCCTATAGTGTGGAAACTGGCCCTTTGGCCCAACCAGTGCACACCGACCCTCTGAAGAGCAATCCACCCACGCCCATTTCCCTCTGATTAATGCACCTCACGCTATGGGCAATTTAGCATGGCCAATTCACCTGACCTGCACGTCGTTTGGATTGTGGGAGGAAACCGGAGCACCCAGGGGAGACCCACGCAGACACAGGTAGAATGTGCAAACTCCACACAGACAGTTGCCCAAGGCTGGAATCAAACCTGGGATCCTGGTGCTGTGAGGCAACCGTGCTAACCACCGTGCAGCCCTACGTTTGGGAGATGTGTTGATTTACATAATTTTTTAAGGGATGTTGATGTCTGTTATCTGTGTCACTGATGTTACTCTATCTCTGTGAATAACACTCTATCTCTGACCCTGGTAATCCCAACATTTATATGACTTGTCCAGTTCTGTTTCTAGTAGCCCCGTGATGTTGATATTGCCATTGAACATGAAGAGGTGATGGTTAGAATTGCTCTCTTGTTGGAGATGATCATTGCCAGGCACTCACTTAGTATGAATGTTATTTGCCTTTTATCAGCCCTTGCCTAGATATTGTCCCATTAGACAGGGACTGTCTTAGAATTTGAGGAGTTGCAAAAGGTGCTAAATGTTATGCAAGTATTTGTGAAGATCCCCACTTCTGACCTTAATGATTGGAGGATAACCAATGATTATATGTCTGAAAACACCTGGGCACAGGATACAATCCTGAGGAATTCTTGTAGTGATGCCCTGGAATGGAGATGATTCACCTCCAGCAGCCATGGTTGAAGCTTTATCCTGTCGCGATGGATGAAGGTGCTCTCACAAATTGCAAAGACTTGTCTGATTCTATTTTTAAAATGTAGATTTTATAATTTGGGAAAAAGGTAAAGAAAACAATTAGTTTAAATAATTGTTGTTGAGCTGGTGCTAATGCAAAGCACAATGGTGGAACAGCTCCTGGCTTGTTACTTATTTGTTTCTGGTTTACTGTCCAGAGCCAGGGAATATAATTGCTATTAAAAATCATTATTCATGGGACGTGTATAAAAATTGTGTTCTTTATTTGTTCAGTGTATTTGCAAGTTACTTGCTGTTGCTTGATGATGAGTGCTTTTTTGAAGTGGCTAGCCAAGAACAATGAATGTGTTTTTTTGAAATGTCCAGATGCACGCTCAAGGCTATCTTTACTCGACCTACTAGGACATGATTTTGGAGGTGCTGCTGTTAACCTGGGGTGTACAAAGTTAAAAATCACACAACACCAGGTTAATGTCCAACAGGCTTATTTGGAAGCACTAGCTTTTGAAGTGTTGCTCCTTCATCAGGTGGTTGTGGAGTGGTGTGTGATTTTTTTTTTACTGGGACGTGGATGACATATTTGTGGTTTCCTGTTTGTGTGCCATTATCAAGAACTGTATTGTGTTTTTTTTCCAGCTCTATGAGCTAGACAATGATCCAAGAAGGAAAGAATTTTTGGATGACCTTTTCAGTTTCATGCAGAAGCGAGGTAAAGGTGTCATTTTTCTGTTTTCTCTCTCACTTTCCGAAAGGCACTGATTCCTGATTGTTTCAAATCTGCTAATAACTTCTGTTTTTTCTCTGTGGGAGCCCACCTAGTAAGCAATGGCTAATTAATTGTGATTGGATGGGTTGGTGATGAGAGAGGAAAAAACTGATTGATTGGTTGATTGTATCCTTGTGCAGAGTACATGAATGAACTTTCTGCATTTTTCTCTGCATCTGAGACAAATGACAACTCTTGCTGCCTTTTGCTATCCTCACTTAAGTTCTGTGAAGCTAAGGCCAATTGTAGCACCAAACCACAGTCATGGATGAATTGAATCACACCCAAGTTATAGATTGAACCACAATGTCAGTTTTAAGCAGTTTTCTCTGTAATTAGATAATGTCTTGAAAACTATTGACATTTGAAACATTTATCTTAAAGCTTATATGATGTGCTGCATACAGTGCTTCTTTTTGTATGTTTAATTGAGTGATAAATATTCCCAAGTATTATTGTTTTGTTCCATTTTGTAACGAGGAGTTATCTTAAGAATAACTGGCCAATGCAAATAATTTATGTAATCTAGTTGCAGTAGAATAGAACATAGAACATTACAGCGCAGTACAGGCCCTTCGGCCCTCTATTTTGCATCAACCTTTCATACCAATCTGAAGCCCATCTGACCTACACTATTCCATGTACGTCCATATGCTTGTCCAATGACGACTTAAATGCACTTAAAGTTGGTGAATCTACTACCGTTGCAGGCAAAGCATTCCATACCCTAACTACTCTGAGTAAAGAAACTACCTCTGACATCTGTCCTATATCTATGACCCCTCAATTTAAAGCTATGCCCCCTCATGCTCGCCGTCACCATACTTGGAAAAAGGCTCTCCCTGTCCACCCTGTCTAACCCTCTGATTATCTTATATGTCTCTATTAAGTCATCTCTCAACCTTCTTCTCTCCAATTAAAACAGCCTCAAGTACCTCAGCCTTTCCTCGTAAGACCTTCCCTCCATACCAGGCAACATCCTAGTAAATCTCCCCTGCACCCTTTCCAAAACTTCCACATCCTTCTTATGTGGTGACCAGACCTGTACACAATACTCCAAGTGCGGCCGCACCAGAGTTTTGTACAGCTGTAGCATAACCTCATGGTTCCTGAACTCGATCCCTCTGTTAATAAAAGCTAAAACACTGTATGCCTTCTTAACGACCCTGTCAACCTGGGTGGCAACTTTCAAGGATCTGTGTACCTGGACACCGAGATCTCTCTGCTCATCTACACTATCAAGAATCTTACCATTAGCCCAATACTTAGCATTCCAGTTACTCCGACCAAATTGAATCACCTCACACTTGTCCGCATTAAACTCCATTTACCACCTCTCAGCCCAGCTCTGCAGTTTATCTATATTTTTTTGTTTTGAAAACAAACCCATAGTTAAGTGTGTCTTATAACCAATCTGATGAAAATAAAAGGGCAATCAAACATTTATAAAGTAACCTTGTTCCAGTGATGTGACCCTTCCCTTTCAAGACTGAATATCCAGGACAAAAGTTGCTTTTAAGTTTTAATTTAAATTGGAGAAACCCCTTGGAAATGTGAGCTAATTCCTGGTATTTACACAATTAATTTTTTTGTCTGGTGACAGATGGATTAAACTCAGTTTTACTTCATAACTACAGTGTGCCGCTGCACATGCATATAACCACATGAACACAGAGAAAATACATGGACCTCAAGTTTCTGAAATTCACATTAGAACTGTTATAGACAAGCTGCTATTCAAAAACAAACTCAGACCAAGTCTGGCAAAATATTAAACTACATTGAGTAGTCTGTTAAGTTAAAACTCTAGAATTTTACAGTTCCATTGTAAAATCCTGGTGAAGTTGAATTTGTTCTTTTGGTACTACATAATGCAACATTAACAGTTACTATCCTTTACCCTCAATTAGAAATATTTTCATAACCATTTTTTTGGCGCAAGTGTCTTGAATGGGAAAATTCGAATTCAAAATCTGTTTGATGTTAAACTTTGTAGCAGTACTAATTTCATGACACATTGAAACAACCTACTATAATCACACTTCTGCCAGAATTTATTTTTAACAGTTAGTATCTTATGATTTTTTTTCCTGTTTGAAATTACCAAGTATATAGTCTAGATCGACGTTCAACCAATAATAAATGTTGTTAGCAGTCTTCAATTGTTAATTCCAAAATGAATAGTGGGATATACTTTAAAGAGTCAGTGGAAATCAACATCTCTAAAGCTGAAGAATTTGTATTCTGCCTCCAAATTAAATAATAGTTGTCAATAGTTATCTTATAATTTGAATTCTCCTTATAATTGGAATCAAACTATGCTTATTTCCTTGGAAAAGTTATTGTCAGATATGAAAATCTTGGATATTGTGACTTTAAGTGTGTGATTGCTAGTGTCTCTGGTAAATTTTGGGTTTTAACTCTTTTGCCACAAAAACTGTAAAGTTTTTAAAACATAGACTAGAAATCCATGCATTAGTTTGAGGAAAAATATTTGAAATGCAACAGCAAGTATGGAGAAAAACGCAACTGTTTATTTGAGGATTAGTATTGGATAAAATGATAAATTGAAGATCACACTTCATTGAAAATAAGTGGAGAATTTTCTTTTCATAATGTGTATTTTTTTTCTGATAATATGGACATTATCATTCATAATTTGTGATGATTAAACATAGTTATTGTTCTTGATCAGTCCATAATATTCCTTTGGGAGTTTTGAATGAGCAGGAATTTGCCTAGTAGGATTAATTTTATTTGTTCAAGTAGCCTGACAACAGTAAATGCCTAGACTTATCCATGAAAATAACCTCTTGGGTGTGGGAGTAGACATGGCTAAATGCTAATAATATTTAATGTCTTCAGAATAAGAGAGGAGGAAATGTGCAAGGCCTGCTTTATTAACATTTATAGAATAAGAAATGGTATTTTTATTTTCCTCTGTTTATTTTTGCTAGACATTTTTATTCTGATGTGTAGTTGCATAAAGTAGCATTGGAGGTTGGAGTTGTACCGAGCCCAAAGGAATATGGTTACGATTTTTAGAGACTAATCATTGTTAGTCCCAGGAGATAGATGCAGGTGTTTCTCTGGATAGTTAGTGATCTAGGCAAACTGAAGTACAATTTTCTGTATTCTGACCATTCACCACTCTTTAAGATATTGAAGTAGTCCTTTCCTACTTGCAGCAAGACCTTGTCACCTTGTTAGTGTTCAGACTTGAGCTAATAAGTGACGAGTAATATTCAGTATTGTGGTGGTTGTGGAGTGGGGTCGTTGGAATGTCACCCGAAACACATCTAGACCAGTCATACAAATACTGTGATTACAAGAGCAGATGCAGGGCTGGGAATTCTGCAACAAGGGAATCCTCTTGATTGTATCCTGCACCTTGACCAAGGGTTTTTCCATCATCTACTAAGTATAAGTCAGGAACATGATGGAATACTCTCCATTTGCCGCACACCCATGAAGCTGAATATTATCACAGGACAGAGCAACCTACTTGATTGACACCACTTAAAGATGCATTGACAACAAGATCCCCTGCAGCAATTTGCCAGGTTTGTTTTCTAACAAACATTCTAAACCCATAATTTCAGTCTTCATTGTCAATATAGAAGTGTAGTATGGTTGCCATTAAAAAAGAGAAAGTGCTAGAAAAGCTAAAAGGTCTTAAAATTGATAAATCTCCTGGCCCCGATGGGCTACATCCTAGAGTTCTGAGGGAGGTGGCTGAGGAAATAGCGGAGGCATTGGTTGAGATCTTTCAAAAGTCAGTGGAGTCAGGGAAAGTCCTGGATGTTTGGAAGATCGCTGTTGTAACCCCCTTGTTCAAGAAAGGATCAAGACAAAAGCTGGAAAATTATATGCCAATTAGCCTAACCTCGGTTGGTAAAATTCTAGAATCCATCATTAAGGATGAGGTTTCTAAATTCTTGGAAGAGCAGGGTCGGATTAGAACAAGTCAACATGGATTTAGTAAGGGGAGTTCATGCCTGACAAACCTGTTGGAGTTCTTTGAAGAGGTGACAAGTAGGTTAGACTGGGGAAACCCAGTGGATGTGGTCTATCTAGACTTCCAAAAGGCCTTTGATAAGGTGCCACACGGGAGGCTGCTGAGCAAGGTGAGGGCCCATGGTGTTCGAGGTGAGCTACTGGTATGGATTGAGGATTGGCTGTCTGACAGAAGGCAGAGAGTTGGGATAAATTGTTCTTTTTCGGAATGGCAGCCGGTGATAAACGGTGTCCCGCAGGGTTCAGTGTTGGGGCCACAGCTGTTCACATTATATATTAATGATCTGGATGAAGGGACTGGGGGCATTCTAGCTAAGTTTGCTGATGATATGAAGTTAGGTGGACATGCAGGTAGTACTAAGGAAGTGGGGAGGCTGGAGAAGGATCTAGACAGTTTGGGAGAGTGGTCCAGGAAATGGCTGATGGAATTCAATGTGAGCAAATGCGAGGTCTTGCACTTTGGAAAAAAGAATACAAGCATGGACTACTTTCTAAACGGTGAGAAAATTCGTAAAGCCAAAGTACAGAGGGATCTGGGAGTGCTAGTTGAGGATTCTCTAAAGGTAAACATGCAGGTTGAGTCCGTGATTAAGAAAGCGAATGCAATGTTGTCATTTATCTCAAGAGGGTTGGAATATAAAAGCACCGTTGTGCTACTGAGAATTTATAAAGCTCTGGTTAGGCCCCATTTGGAGTACTGTGTCCAGTTTTGGTCCCCACACCTCAGGAAGGACATACTGGCACTGGAGTGTGTCCGGCAGAGATTCACACGATGATCCCTGGAATGGTAGGTCTAACATATGAGGAACGGCTGAGGATCCTGGGATTGTATTCATTGGAGTTTAGAAGATTAAGGGGAGATCTAAGAGAAACTTACAAGATAATACATGGCTTGGAGAGAGTGGAAATTGTTTCCGTTAGGTGAGGAGACTAGGACCCGTGGACACAGCCTTAGAATTAGAGGGGGTAAATTCAGAACAGAAATGCGGAGGCATTTCTTCAGCCAGAGAGTGGTGGGCCTGTGGAATTCATTGCCACAGAGTGCAGTGGAGGCTGGAACGCTAAATGTCTTCAAGGCAGAAATTGATAAATTCTTAATGTCACAAGGAATTAAGGGCTACGGGGAGAATGCGGGTAAGTGGAGTTGAAATGCCCATCAGCCATAATTGAATGGCGGAGTGGACTCGATGGGCCAAATGGCCTTACTTCCGCTCCTATGTCTTTTGGTCATGGGAGATGGCACGGTGCAGGGTGACACTAAGCACACAGACACACACACGGCCGCCTGGCCACAATATGGAGAGAGACAGCAGAGCAAATACTGCCTGGGGCCGCTAGAATGCCAGCACAATGAACTCACAACCTAGTTGATTTGTTTGAGGGTGGGGGAGAGAATATACATGCCCACCGAGGTGTCTGGGTCCAGCCAACACCTTTAATAGGAATGCTCACAGTTTGATATGGACTCAATACAGAGTGATAATAGCCAGGGTTGCAGTAATTGCCCTTCTCAGGAAGAGTGATTAGCGCCCATTACTACAGCAATGGACTTCCGTAGACATTGAAACTGACAGTGACCATGCTGAAATTAACAAAGGCTGTGCTGGAACTGACAATGACTGCACCAAAGCTATTAAAGATTCTGCAATGTTTTCCATAAACAAGCCATGTTACAGATAATAACCTCATCACTGACCTATTATTATTATTAAATGTATCATGACGTGTTCCAGATTGAGAGAAGAATCGCAGCTGACCACTGTGCAATTGGTGTCTTTCTCTCTCTGGAGCTCCGGTATTTCCTTGTACAGTAAACTCTGTCGTTGAACCCTGACTCTGACTCCAAGGCTGGTGATTTTCCCCACAACAATGTGATAGTCGGCACATGGGAATGCCACCACCTAGAAGTTCTCCAGGTTGCTCAATATCTCTAGTTTAAAAGCTTTTCATCATTCCTTCAATTTTGCTAGTTCAAAATCTGGGACTGTAATCCATATCAGCACTGTGGATGTATCTACATCAAATAAGCAACAGTTCAAAAGATAGCTCGCCATTCCCTTCTTGAGGACAATTCAGAATTGGCAACAAATGCTGGCCTGCCCGTGGCATTCACGTTCCTGGTGTAGAAATTTGGGCAATAAATTGGATTAAATAAAAGTGAAAGCTATTCTGAAAATGCATTCACTTCATGATTAACATGTGAAATAAGGGCAAAATACATATTATATAACTTCAAATAATAGTGAATCTTAAGTGCAATGTGAATGGAATTGAGTCCTTGCTTTACAAGTTTACAGATTTTATAATAGGTTAAAGGTTTAGGTTAAAGTATCTGATGGGAACATAGAACTGGATGCAGGACTAGACTATTCTGCATTTCAAATCAGTTCTGTTATTTCATAAGACCATGGCTTATCTCGTTTTGGTCTCAACTTCACTTTCTGGTCTGCCTTTCATAACCCTTGACTCCTTGCCTATCAAAAGTGTGTTTTGCTTAGCCATGAATAGTTTCAATTGCCAGACCGCTCCTGCTTCCTGGTGTAGAGATTTGAATACCGAACAACCTTAATTATCCGAAAATCCATTATTTGAATTTCGGATTATCAGAACAAGATCTCAAGGTCCCGTAAAAACACTATCCAATATCCGAACAATCTGTTATCCGAGCAAAATACTCCTTGCCCATCTCATTCAAATAATCGAGGTGGTTCTGTATACTAATACGAGAAAAGTAGTCTGATTTCTGTGCCTTACAGGGGAGATAATATGTTCTTAAATAGTGTCCCTTAGTTCTAGCCTTTATCATAAGGGGAAACATTCCGTCTGCATTCATCCTGTGAATTTCCTCAGAATCTCCTGTTTCAATTGGCTGATCTTTCATTCTTTGAAACTCATATAACCTGATGCCCTTTGGAAATCCAAGTCCACCATTCGCCACTGGTTCTTTTATTCACCTTGCTTGTTCCTTTCTCAAAAATTTCTAACAAATTAGTTAAGCACGGTTTCCCTTTAACAAAATTATGTTGACTCTGTCTGATCCTGTAATAATTTTCTAAGTATCCTGCTATAACCTTTTTAATTGTAATTCCAACAGTACCCCTATGACAGATGTTGGGCTAATTAGTCAATAGTTTCCTTTGATCTATTTCCTGGCTTTTTTGGATAACAGTGTGATATTTGCTACTTTCTAATCTGCTGGACTCTTCCAGAATATAAGGAATTTTGGAAGATTATTAACAGTGCCTCTACTGTCTTTCTGACCACTTCTTTAAGGACCCTGGGGTATAGGCTGTCTGGTCTTGGCGACTTATCAATCTTTAGTTTTCTTATCCTTTAACACCTTTTCCCTGTTGATGGTAATTGTTTTTAGTAATTCTCTCTTTCTTGCACTTATTGATTTTCAAGAAGTTTCTGAAGTCTTTCATAGTGAAGCTGAATACAAAGTACATGTTCAGTACCTCTGCCATTTTTTATTTTCCATTATCAATTCTTAAGGTCCTCATTCTAGAGGATCAGCACAAGTTTCAGTTTTAGATAGTCCTTTCCTTGCAAAGGAAGCTTGTTACTGTCAGTGTATATATTGTGATCTAGCTTTCTCATCTACTTTATTTTCTCCCTTTTTTGTAATCATATTTTGCTGATTCATAACTGTTCAATTTTCTGACTCGCCACTAATATTTGTAGATTTGTCTAACATTTCCTTCATTTATATACAAAATTAACTTAATATTTTACCTTAACTTTCTTATTAACAATGGATGTTGCCTCTTTCTCAATGTTTTTCTCACTGGGATAACCTTTTGCTGAGATTATTAAATATTTTCCTAAAAATTTACACTGTAAATTTACACTGTAAATTTTTACCTAATTCTTCTGCCTAATTTCCCAGCTCCTGTTAGCCACTTTTGCCTTAATAGACTTGTGGTTCTCTTTATTTAGATATGTTTAAAAAATTAACCTTGGACCCACACTTCTCTCTTCAAACTGAATGGAAAATCAGTTTGATTGCTATCGTCTAGATGCTCCTTCACATGAGGTTATTGATTAATCTTTCACATTATACATTGACCTCTAGGATAGTTTGCTCCTTTTTAGCTCTGGAACATAGCACAGTTGGAAAATGTCTTGAATACACTCACTACAAAATTATGAGGGGCATGGATAGGGTAAATAGGCAAAGTCTTTTCCCTGGGGTCAGGGAGTCCAGAACTAGAGGGCATAGGTTTAGGGTGAGAGGGGAAAGATATAAAAGAGACCTAAGGGGCAACCTTTTCACACACAGGGTAGTATGTGTATGGAAGTGGTGGAGGCTGATTCAATTGCAACATTTAGAAGGTACTTGGATGGGTATATGAATAGGAAGGGTTTGGAGAGATATGGGCCGGGTGCTGGCAGGTGAGACTAGATTGGGTTGGAATATCTGGTCGGCATGGACAAGTTGGACCGAAGGGTCTGTTTCCATGCTGTACATCTCCATGACTATAACTAGTTTTCCAAGCTGCATCTGCCAAACTCCATGTAGCTTAATAATGTACATGATTTAGAATGGTGCAGGTTAATTAATGTAAAAAAAATAATTTTGATGAGTTTGGAAGTCATGTGATGTGAATCATTTGATTTTTATTGCATGAAGCTCTTTTTAAATATGCATCTTGTTTTTAGGAACTCCAGTTAATCGGATTCCCATTATGGCTAAGCAGGTTCTGGACCTCTATATGCTCTACGCATTGGTCACTGAGAAAGGAGGCCTAGTGGAAGTCATTAATAAGAAGCTTTGGAGGGAGATTACCAAAGGTCTCAACCTACCCACCTCGATCACAAGTGCTGCCTTTACACTCAGAACTCAGTGAGTTTAAAAATTAAGCTTTAAACTGTCTGTGTTTGCTGGAACAGCTCAGTGCTATTTTAAAACTTAGCAAGCAACTGGATTATGTCTATTTATAAACGAAAATGTCTGTCTGGTATTTCATCACAAATCTTGAATCGTCAGTAATCTTTACCATAATGGTCAGTTGTCAATTGTGACAACTTTCAGATGACTTGACCCAAGTCCTCCATAGTTTTCTGGATAAGATATTAAACAGAGATCCTGTTTTTTCTCTCTCCATCTATTGGAAATAAAAATTCCACGATGTAATTTCAAAAACAAGATGTCCCGTGACCTGGTCAATATCTCTTAGCAGTTATTATTAACACGGATTACCCTTGTTTAATACCATTGCCTTTCTTTGCATTATAGAATGATCAAAAGTAATTCAATTTATTTTGGGTTGACCACAAGTCGTCAACAGCATTATATAAATGCACCATTGTTCATTCTTAACAAATTTATATCTTCTGAATTTAAAGCAACATTATAAAATATTGGGCTTTTAATATTTCCACTTATTTATGCTCTGTTTTACATTCTTATTGATACATGCTATTATGATGAACTAGAATAGGAAAAATATTTTTGTAGTTCCTAGTTTTGTCTTTGTGCTGTGCAAATATAAGCTGTTGTTAATTAAGTTCTATACAGTCAAAACCCAATTCACCTTGTATAAATTAGTTCAAGAGCTGATTTGGAATGTTTGGACTCTGAAAACCTATCAAGTGAGTATGGTTTCTGATTAACCCCCGAGGTCCCGTTTCTACTGTATTTATGGACATTACAGCTCTGAATTTTGTCATTCAAAATGACATGCACAGGTGATGTGATTATAGTCACCTGTTATGTTTGTAAAAATTAATCTGATAGTGCAGTACAATCAGGATAATATAGTTTTGTGTGCAATTTGACTATAATATTTATTTATCGAAAGCTCTTTCCTTCTTTCAGCCTGGCATATCAAATATCACCTTATTCTGAGTGAAGATCATATTTTAAAATTAAATATACTATAAAGTTGTTCACTTGGCTTAATTTCCAGTTTCAAAAAACAAGTCAATGTAATAATATTATCCTTCCAGCATGCAGGTGAAAATTTTAAAATATTTACATCTTTCCATAATTTGCCCATCTGAGAATTTCATTTAACTGTAATCTGTTGTCCACCACTTATGCAAGAAACAGAACTTCATACTTAAATATGTTTGTAATTGGTATAGCTGTTGCTGATTATAGTTGCCCTGCTCTGAAGATTTGCCTGATATTGACCATTGTACCTGTAATGTTAATTTCCCCATAATTTTAAATCTCATGTTCATATATAACATATTTGTGCCTACATTTTTGCAGATATATGAAATACCTTTATCCATATGAATGTGAGAAGAGAGGACTGAGCTCTCCAAATGAACTGCAGGTTGCTATTGATAGCAATCGACGAGAGGGTCGAAGACATGGCTTTGGCTCATCACTTTATAGCTATTCTCCTAGTGGAACGTCATCAGTGTTATCCTCTCCCAAATTGCAAGTGCCTACACTAAATTTGGCAACAACTAATGGCAGCCCTATAAATCAGCTGGTAAAAATAAAGAAAGGTATTTCATTCAATTTGTTATATGATTTATAAGATTTAGAACTGCTAAAGTTGAACCTATTGCAATCTTGTCTTTTGCTTTTGGAAAGTACTATTTATATTGAAGCATTTCAGCTTCCTAATTATTACATACATAGAATTTCATGGAGTGTGTAGGTCACTGACTTCAACAGGCCTAGACCAATGTTTCCCAAGGCCCTGCAAATCTTAAGGTTTCTGCTGTGCTCATTCTGACTTCTCACCCTCGTATTCTAAATGCTCCATTACTGCCTTGTCCTTGACATCTCAGCTTCTTTTATCTCTCACAGATTTCCTTTCTTAAAATCTGGCTCTTTGTTAAAAACTTGTCTCATTTGTCTTTCTGCAACCCTCTTTTTATTAATCTTATTCATGGCAACTCATCAAATTTTAATAAGTTAAATTTGCCTTGTAAATGGAAAATCCTAGAGGAAATTTATTCTTGAACAAATTATAACTTCACTCATGACCAACGCAAATTTCCATCAGAGTTTCAGTGACAAAGATTTGGTGTGAGGGCAGATTTTTCCCTTCTCCAGCCCAAGTGCATTGAAGTTGATGGTTGTACCCACTTCTGCCAATAACTAATTCTTAATGTTGGTTATTCCCGAAGCTGAGTAACATGCTCCTGGGCCTAAGAATTACATTTCTCTTGTCATGGAGGATTTTCAGAATTTAGAAATTTCTTTCCAATCTCTACCTCCTCTTGAGTAGTCAAAGAGTTGCTAAACAAATGTCTCAGCTCTGGGTTATGGATCATCATGCATTTTCCCAATACTCACTGTTCCTCCAATGAGATGTGATTTCCCTCCCACACTTACTGCTAATAGGCACACTAATGGCATGCAGTTAGACATACTAGCAGCAAGAATAGGAGAGAGGAAACCTGTGACTGAAGGAGCAGCTAGCTGCAGGAAAGTGAGCACTAGGGCAACGAGAAGAGAACTTCTGCCCTAAATTCTGAGTGAGATAGGTGCTTACTTTATCATAGGTAAGAAAACTGCTGGGTGTACTAAACTGACTGGAACTTTAGTTGATCCATCTATCAAAGGTACAAAGGAGTGAGTTTGATAAGGAGGACGAGTTGTGAAGAAGGGCTCTGGGTGAGTGAGAAGTGGAGGTTGCAAAGACAGGCTGCTGATGGGGTGTCCAGATGGAGAAGATGGAGTTGGCATGCGGTAGCTGAGTAAGTGAGTTTGTGAAGATGGGCTATTGATTGAGTCTTTTTGGTGGGATTTACAAAAGTGCTTATTAGAGGAATAGTAAAAATAGATTAATTATCATGGGCATAGATGGTTACCTGTGATGTGTAATTATATTGATTTGCAAAACATGTAGTAAAAAGTGGGGCAAAAGCTGCCTGTAAGGATACATGAAAATTTGGTAACACCTAAGGAGAAGTATTTGATCATAAAAGGTTTTGGAACCATGGCTTTATGATTTGGCACTTTTCTGTTTTTACAGAATTTATTAGACACAAGGAACCATAATATTTTGACAAAATTGTAAGTGATTAACAAATGATGGAAATTTCATCCTTTTATTCTTCTTAAATGGTGCAGAACTTGTACCATAACAAAAATGGTGGACTGTTGGTACTATGCTAAGAAAAAGTAACAGACACAGCAAAAAAATTTGGAATTGCTTTTTCTTGTTATAGGCCTTGTAATTCCTTCTCGTATACTTCTTACTGACATTTATGAATATTCTGGTCTCACTTTGTTTTGCAGAGGAGGATTCAATTATTCCACTGTCTTTGGGAGGTAGACTACCTGTGTCACTGACTGGTCACCAGGTAGCTGCAGCACAGGCTGTAGTTGCTGCGCAAGCTACAGCATTAGATCAATTGAGAGAGAAATTGGAGTCTGGAGAGCCTCCAGAGAAGAAGATGGTAGTTGGGGTGGATGAGCAGCAACGGTTGATGCAACGTGCTATCCAACAGAATCTACTTGCCATGACAGCTCAGATACCAATGAACATCAGAATCAACAGTCAAGGTATAATAATGTTCTGAACTGCTAGATCAGAATGGCTTTCCTTTCTAGTAAGCCTATATCTTGACATTGATGCCAATGATATTTTAGAGAAACTGTGCTGGAAATAGTGGTGTTACTATTTAAATTTGTCTTTGTTGATCTGCTGAACACTGAATTCTGTGCATCTCAAGCTGGTAGCATTGATTTCTGGATTGAGCTCTCCCTGGGTCAGGGCTTAGATTAACAAAAAAAAACAAAGTCCTGTTTATTAAATAATCATTTCTACCGCAAAAAGTAGTTGAGACTAAAACATTGAATGTTTTCAAGAAGGAGTTAGGTATAGTTTAAGGGCCAAAAAGATGAAATGGTATGGGGAGAAAGCAGGAACAGGATATTGATTGGATGATTGGCCATCATGATATTGGATGGTGAAGCAGGTTTTATGTCTATTTTCTCTGTTACAAGTGGAAATATTCTAGAATGCACAAATTAATATTTTGTTGGTATTTTTCTCAGAAGACTTTTGGGTGGGAGACTTGATTGGTCTGATTGTCAGCTATACATCATTAAACTACAACCCTGCAGTTTGGTGTGTTATGAATGCAAGGTCATAAGATTAAGTTTAATTTGTCTCTTTTAAGAGAAAGTAGAATTAATTGAAAAGAAAATATGTTGTGAAATTGTACTGTACCTGGCAGCAGGCTGATGATTGCAATAGGGACAGAAGGCCCATGTTAAGACTTACTGACTCTGCATTCTATGTTCCATACTCATGCACAAAGCGAGGCATGCCTTGTGCTGATTTGTAGCTCTTGGGCAGTCTAGAAAAATTCAATACAGTGAGAGCAAGAGAGACCAGACCAGCAGTTGCTACAGTATGCAAAGAGGAAGACATTAGTTAGTTACTAGACAAAATGCTGAGGAAAGCTTGTCTATTGGTTGAAGAGAAGGAATGTATCACACTTTAAAGATATTGGAAGATTTGCACTGGTGAGGCCTGGAAAAAAATCATTGGAGTCAATCTTGCAGTTAAAAGTTGATTTGAAATTCTTGGAGAATTAAGGGAGGGGATCTTCTGTCACTGGACATTGATTTGGCAACTTGGAGAGACATGAACCATGCTGAAAGCTGCGCATGACTGTATACTATTTCCTGAGAAACCCATGCTGTGGAGAGCATGCACATAAACATGCAAAAAAGCAAGTACGTAAGCAGTACATGGTTATTTGTTGCAATAAGACATCAATGAGCGTTATCTTTTCTGCTTTTTAGTTGATTTTTTTAGCTTTTTTGGTGACAATAAAAATCATAAAACTTCTAATCTTGTCAAGTGCTTCCTTTAAGTTTGGAAATTCAGATTTTGTTTTGCAAATAGTTGTTAGTCTCTACAGGGCTTGTTATAAATAGGGGTCTCTTGAAGGCTATGAATCCACAGTTGGGAGCAAATACAGTGGAATTTGCCAGAGTTGAGTGCAAAAGATTGCACAGTTATTTTTGCTGTATTCATTGAATGAGCAGAATGATTGTCTCTCTCTGTTGCTTACACATTTCTAGAAGGAATTGAATAGTACAAATCTGAATTTGAAAGACATGAGAAAGGGAAAATCTTGACTCCAGGGAAAGAAAGGAAATTAGTGAACTTGAACTCAATATGAAGGAAAGCTTGGATTACACAAAGAGGTGTTAACATGAAGAATTAGATCAGATTTAACTTGTTTTGGTTTGGCAAGGAACATTACCTAGTGCCAACATTCAACAAGTTAAAATATATTTTGTCATTTGAGAAAATTGCTACAAAGTTAGAATGTTGTAAGAAAGTTGGGCTGCCTTCTTGCAAAGCACATTCCTGGGGAAGTGTTAAAGAGTTCGAGGAGTAAGTGAGGACTGCAGATGCTGGAGATCAGAGCTGAAAATGTGTTGCTGGAAAAGCGCAGCAGGTCAGGCAGCATCCAAGGAACAGGAGAATCGACGTTTCGGGCATCAGCCCTTCTTCGGGCTAATGCCCGAAACGTCGATTCTCCTGTTCCTTGGATGCTGCTTGATCTGCGCTTTTCCAGCAACACATTTTCAGAAGTGTTAAAGTGTGCTAATCCTTTTCAGACATTAAAATCGATTAACAATGATACTGTGAAGTTTGATACTTGCATTGTATGTGAATTAGTGTCAGAGGTTTACAGACAAGTTAGAATTCCAAGGCAAGGAACAGAATCAGACATTTGTAGAATTTGGTGGAGGAAAGAAAGACAGAGATATTTCCTATCTCTTGGTCAACATTTACCCCTTAATACTGAAAAGTGTTTAAATGCTAAATATTATTTTCTGTTTGTGGACCTTTCTATACACACAACTGCTGTCATTCTTGCTTACAGGTAACAGCCCACGACTTGACAGGATAAAAGTAGTACTTTGGCCCCTCATTCATTGTGAAAGACGCAGTACAAGTTAACAGTCTTTGAGTTGTTTCAAATAATTAGAAAATATTTAGTATACAATGTTTACATTATAGTGTTAAGTAAATTCATCTTGTGTTTTCGTCAATATTGTGATGACTTTGACTTTGATTTGGAGTAGTATAGCAAGGAAAGTTTGTAAATTCTTTAAAATGTCTTTCATGTTATTAAGATATTTTGTAAAGTACTTTTAAGATTTTGCATGAATTGCTAATTGCAATTTCATTGGGTAATAAACAGTGGTCTGAAGCTGTCAGCTATCAGACAGTAACGATAGCTGCAGCTGTAGAGAACAGAGAAGGCACATTTGCAAGGAGTTGTGTGCATGTGTCTGTATGTATATAGTTTAAACAGGACTTGGAAGTCAAAGTTAGGGCTTCAGCCAGGATTGTGAATTGGACAGCTTTACTGCTGCCATTTCAGTTTTGCCAGGGCCAACCAGACTGTTTAGCAGGATTTATTGAAGAGGTTAGGTAAAAGAGCCTGTGTGGGATCAGTGCCATCAAGATTGTATAAGAGAAGAAGGTTCTGAAGTAGTGTCCCATTTAGGTGAGAACTGTTTCCAGCCACTTCAGTTCAATGAGGGCAAAATTATTGAGTGGGAAGGTGTGATTTCCCAAAAACCAGAGACTTGAGTTAGAGAACTTTGGAACTGCATATGATTTAATATTGTGAGAATTGGTGGGGCTGCTTAAAGTGTTAATAAGGTGTATCTTTGTCAATTTTTTTTTCTCTCTTGAAATATCATTTTCCTGTTAATTCATATTTAATTAGTGGTGTTAAATTCCTCCCACAATCTAAAGCTGTACAGGTTAGATGAATTGGCCATGCTAAATTACCCATAGTGTTCAGGGGTGTGTGGGTTAGGTGTATTAATCAGGGGTAAATATGGAGTAATAGGGTAGGGGAATGGGTCTGGGTGGCTTATTCTTTGATGGATCTGTGTGAACTTGTTGGGCCAAATGGCCTGTTGCCACACTGTAGGGACTCTATGATGATGAAAAGTGAAATTTTTTTGGTAAGTTTGTTTGGGGGCCATTTGGTATATTTATTCAGTTCACTTTGATTCCATCCACAGCAGTTGTAACAAAGTACATGTTCTGAAATCTGCATGTGCTCCTTTTTGCATGTTAAGCGCTGAGGTTTCTTTTAAGTGAAATTGCCTGCAGTGCTGAAAATGTAGATGAATTGTTCGTGATGAAACAGAGTTTGCCATTAAGTAGTTCCCCAGTTAGATTGTGATCTAATTTTTGTCACAAATAGTTTTATAAGAACTAAATTTTGGACCAGCCTCATAAGTCAATGCAGTGACTATAGCGACTCTTACCCCATACCTTGGCTAGAGGATTGCCTACATTACCAAGATAGATTTACTCAAGTACTGGCAGATTCTTTTGACTACCCTTGCAAAGAAATTGGTCTTTGTAACACTAGGTTATACTAGCATAAGTCATGCCATTTGAACCTCCACTTGACCTCTGAAATGCCCCAGCCACCTTTCAAAGGCTGATCCGAGGAGCAGGAAAATTGACGTTTTGGGTGTTGTGATTTTTAACTTTGTACACCCCACTCTAACACCGGCATCTCCAAATCACTCTAATCTTGACTCTGATCTCCAGCATCTGCCATCCTCACTTTCGCCTATTTGTGACCACAGTACGTGAATTTTTGTGGAAATGTTTAAGACCCAGAATACCAATTTATTCCATTAGATTTTGCTCCTTCACCTGTACCACCTGAAAATCTCCCATGTTGCTGGAAAATCCAGCATTATTGCTGATGTCCCCTCGAGGATGTAGACTTGTGGTTAGAACTGAAAAGATAATGTTGAGGTTAAAAGAATAAATGTCTGAGTGTGTTATTCATTTTTAAATTACTTTTCTTCCTTTTGTAATGAAGCTAGTCTTGTAGGTAAGATATCATGATAACTGATCAGAAACCTAAAATATTTATCGATAATTGAACTTTTAATTACAACTTTTTTTTTGAAAGTTGAGCTTGGGGTCAAACGATGACTGTGGATATAAAGTTTTAGTTTCTTTCTGGAGAGGCACGCTGTCACAACTGAAGATGCCAGAAGAACTTCAAACAACAAACCAACAACCCACTGGACAGTGATATCCTGTGGCTACAGAGAGGAAAAAGGGGTTGACAACACTGTACTGCACCCTTGCAACAGACCGTACCAAACTGCAGAACTGTTTGTGTTTCCCCTTTCAAAGTATACAAGAATGGATTAAAAGATGGTAGCTGTTTTTGTGGTGGTGATTGTGATAACTATTGGCCAGTGCAGTGGGATAAGTGTTAATTGCGTTTCAATTTTTAATTATTTGCAGATGGGGTAGGCTTTAACTAGAGATTCACTTGTGCTGTCATGATGGCAACCAATTGAAATGGAGGTGGTTCAATTCGAACACGCATGTCTTGTATATCTTTGTAAATGAAAGTTTATAACAGTGTATAAAGACGGGCTCAAGTTTTCATATCAGCTTCAGATAGTAGATGAGGTCTTGTTTCAATGTCTTATTTAAAAGTTGGCAGCATTGGAGTGCCAGCACCAGTTTATGTTCTCGAATCCTAGATGGTGACTTGAACCCACAACACTTTTAACTCAGAGGTAAGAGTGTGAATAACTGATACAGAAGACCATAAAGGAGGTTGGACTTGTTGACTGTGTTTGATCATACAAGAGCTGTCCAGGAAGATGGAAGGATAGTGATGAGAAGAAAGGAGGAACATTTATATAGAAGCTTTCATGTTGTCAGGGCATTCTATGAAGTGCTTCAACAACTGCGTTACTTTTTAAGTGTAGTCCCCAAAGAGCAAATAATGGATTAACTATTTATGGCTCTGTTGATTGAGGCTTAAATGTATATCAGGACACTGGGAGAGCTCCACCCCTCTTTGAAAAGTACAATGGCAGCCTTTTCTCTCTTTCTTACTTTTCATGACAAATTTAACCATCATTTGTGGGGTTTCATAAAGTTCTGAGCATGTGGGTGACTACAAAAGCCAATAATTACAAATTAATGGAAAGTTTGCGTAATTCTGAATATTCCCTAATTGTGTTATGGTGCAGAATGCGCAGGTCTCCTTATTTTGCAGAATAAAAACTAAAGGTCTAATGTGCTCTGCATTTTAAGCCCATAGCCCATATGTTGTCAGGTTGAATTCATTAAAGTCTCAGTTATTTACCTACTATTTGAGTTTTGTAAAACAGGATTGGGCTGTCTCATAGTTTCTTATTTGTGGAGTTGCTTTTTTTTAACTTGTTCAAGGCCATTAATTGCCCATTCTTAATTGTCTATGAGAAGGTGGAATTGAGCCGTCTCTTTAAACCTTTACAGTCCTTGTGGAGCAAGTACACCCACCGTGCTGTTAGGGAGGAAGTTTTAGGAATTTGACCCAGCAACAGTGGAGGAACAGTCATGTAGTTCCATGCTAGGATAGGATGTGGCTTGGATGGAACCTTGGAGGTGGTGGTGTTCTTGTGCTTTTGCTACCTTGTCCTTTTGGATGGCAGAGATTGCAGGTTTGGAAGGAGCTTTGCTGAGCTGTTGGAGTGCATTAGCTACATATCATACCCGTATCTTTGGTAAAGTGAGTGCAAGTTTAAGGTGTTAGTGAGTTGCCAGTCAAGCAGGCTATTTCACCATGAATCGTGTTGAGCATCTTGGATGTTGTTTGAGCTGCATTCATCCAAACAATTACTGAGAATTCTAGTGCTTGTTGATTTGTGCTTTTGGACCTCATAGACAAGCTTTCAAGAGTCACAGGTGATGATGTATCCACCACAGAATTCCCAGCCTTTCATGTGCCCTGGCAGCCACAGTATTTCTATGGGTTAGTTCACTTCAGTTTCTGGTCAGTGCTGCCCCCAAGATGTTAGTGGGAGATTCAATGATGATATTGCCCATTGAATTTGATGGCGCTGGTTGGATTCTGTATTCTTAGACATGGTTATTGCCTGGCACATAAGTGAAAGTTGCTTGCTAGTTATCAGGCTAGGCCTGAATGTTGTCCAGGTCTTGCTGTGTTTAGATACTTAAGTGCTTCAGTGTCTGAGAAACCTGAATCCACTATGATGGTGGATACTGTGGACAGTTGACATTTGAATGAATTGCTGGCTTGGATTTTTTTTTCCTTCTCTTTTTTTTTCTCTCACTCTCTGTATGCATTTGCTTCCAAAGAGAGCTGTTTAATTTTTAAAAATTTGTTTGTACTAGTAACACGATCCTGGCAAGCCTCTCTGAGGATTTAAGTTTATATCAAACTCCATGAAACCTTCAGAGATCTTCTAGTGCTTTCTTCGGTCAACATGAGAATGTACACCAGTGTCAAGCTCTGCAAAGAAAACTTGCTTTGGTAAATGATTGATGGGTGTTTTGGCCGTATGAACAGCTCAACTCGGTTGTGACTGACTATATGTTGTGCATGCTTGACATGTCAGCTCGGTGAACATTTCACTGGTACTTTTTTTCCCTGCCATCTCATCTTCAAAGGTTTTGATTGTAGCTCAAGTGAATGTAGTTGAGCTTCTTGGATTCCTACATGGTCTCATTGGCAATATGGGCAGTTGAGTATATGCTGGTGAGAGCAATGAACTCATCCACTACTAACATGTTTGGTGGTGGATGGAAACTTTGGATCTAAGAAGGCCTTTTCTGGCATAATTTGGTACATTCATTTGGTTTACTTTTTGTTGACTGTAAGGCTCATGTTGTTCTCTCCAATGCATGCAAAAAATCCATGCTGCATTGCATTTCCACCTCTGAAACAGCAACCAGTGCACAATATCCTTGGAAACTTTGGTCTTTGTCTAGAGTTGTCTCAGATTAAGCAAATCCTGGTTGTTATGATATCTGGTTTTGATGTTAGTATTGCTAACTTAGAAGGCATTAGAGAAGAAAATCAAAGAGGGTGTACGCTAGCATGCAGTTACATTTAACTTCTTTAGCAACTGGAAATCGATCAGAAGATTCACGGGCATTTAAGGTATGCATTGATATGCTGTCATTAAACTGCTGTGCAATTATGATGAATTTCCAAGGGTAGCCAAACTTTTGCATTACCTTCCAAAAGCCTTCATGGCTAATTCTGTCAAATGTCTTGGTCAAGGCAACTAACATGGTCTAGAGGTCTGTGTTCTGTTTTTCACATTTTTCCTGGATCTGTTTAACTGCAAACATTATATCAGCCCTTTTTATTCTTGACCTTTTTTGAAATTGCACTGATCTTCTAAAGGAGATGCTAGTATTGATGTTGTGTTAAGTAGATCAGAGGGATTCCTGTGAAGATTCTGGCAGCAATGGGGAGGAGTGGAATTCCTCTAATGACTGATAAAATTGGTGTTATTTCTGCCTATGCTATTTGTTACGATAAGGGGTAAACCCTCCTGCTTAATTTAAACCAGCAACACACAAAAGATTTATCCCATGTAGTAATCTATGAAAATTTAAAAGGCCAAGAACTGGATAAAATGAAAGTAACAACTGTATTTCTTAAAGTATTACAGGGAATAATTAACTAACAACTATTTACAACTCTTCCTCTAACTAATTGTTTACCTTCCCCTTCTACAATAGTATAAAACCCCCCGATTAAGATTTACTAAAATTCAACTTTTCAAAAACCAGCTAAATGTCGGATCTTCTTTCCTTTTTCTTAGGGATTTCTGCATCACAGGTTACTGATTGATAGAGGTACCTTTTAAGAGAACTATTCTCTGGGCAGTCTGCAGATGTCATTGGCTTGGTAGTTCTCCTCTCAATTGTCTGAATTTCCCTGGTCTTATTACCCCCCCCCCCCCCCCCCCCCCCCACCGAGCATCAGATTGTGTCATTGGCTTTTAAGATTATTGTCTGTATATCAAATTCAAACTTGATTGTAGTTTGGTATTTTTTTTGGAGTATAATTTAAACTGATTGGCCTAATTCAAATCTGATTTGTCATTTCCAGGCAACCCAGTTAATCTAGCTTTCAACCAAATGTTACATTGTTACCTTATTCAGAACACTTGGTGCTGCCAGGTAGTTCTGCTAGCTTTTAACTCCAAAAGGTACAGTACACCCACATCTTCATAATAAGTTCAAGTATGGAGAAGTTCTTACAGAATACTTCTTTGTCCTCGTAAACTGAGAGCTCAGTGACTATTGCATTGATTTCTAATTTTTAGACCTCCACTGGGACAGCATGTGCTTCTGTAAATTTGTCATTAGGCAGAAGTGTGGTTGCATTCTTCACATAACAATGGGAGATTCCTCAAGGGGGCAGTTGATGTTAACCCTGTTGATTGTGTCTTCATAATTTGAGGATGTAATTAAATGTTCTGCTCACCATTTTATTAATTGGACTTTTTCTGTCAGAACTTTCTACTCCTCAGCACTAAAGATTGAAATGAGCCAGTAAACTGGTGTCAATAGGCAGATGTCAGAGCATCATAGAATTTCTTCTAGTCTTTGGGTCTGCATATAACTAATAACTATAATTTATAACATATAACTATATGTTATAATTTATAACATATAACTATATGTTATATAACATATAACCTATAATTTTGGAAGAACAAATAAGAATGCGGAATACAGGGTTAATGGTAGGGTTCTTAGTCAGGTGGAGGAACAGAGGGATCTTGGGGTCTATGTACATAGATCTTTGAAAGTTGCCACTCAGGTGGATAGAGTTTGTAAGAAGGCCTATGGTGTATTATCGTTCATTAGCAGAGGGATTGAATTCAAGAGTCGTGAAGTGATGTTGCAGCTGTACAGGACTTTGGTTAGGCCACAGTTGGAGTACTGTGTGCAGTTCTGGTCGCCTCACTTTAGGAGAGATGTGGAAGCTTTGGAGAGGGTGCAGAGAAGATTTACCAGGATGTTGCCTGGAATGGAGAATAGGTCGTACGAGGATAGGTTGAGAGTTCTCGGCCTTTTCTTGTTGGAACGGCGAAGGATGAGGGGTGACTTGATAGAGGTTTATAAGATGATCAGGGGAATAGATAGAGTAGACAGTCAGAAACTTTCTCCCCGGGTACAACAGGGTGTTACAAGGGGACATAAATTTAAGGTGAAGGGTGGAAGGTATAGGGGAGATGTCAGGGGTGGGTTCTTTACCCAGAGAGTGGTGGGGGCATGCAATGCGCTGCCCGTGGGAGTGGTAGAGTCAGAATCATTGGCGACCTTTAAGCGGCATTTGGATAGGTACATGGATGGGTGCTTAATCTAGGATAGAAGTTCGGCACAACATCGTGGGCCGAAGGGCCTGTTCTGTGCTGTATTGTTCTATGTTCTATGTTCTATAACTGAAGATTGGTCAGCTTTCTGATTCAACCAAGTGTTTTGCATCTCTGAGCTTGTATTGGATAGTCCTGAAAATGGTAGGCATTGTATTTTGATAGGGGTGATTTGTCAAAGAGTCATATAGCATGGAAACAGACCTTTTGGTCCAACTAATCCATGCCAAATATAATCCCAAAGTAAACTATTCCCACCTGCCTGCTCTTGGCCCATATCCCTCCAAACGTTTCCTATTTGTGTACTTATCCAAATGTATTTTAAACTTTGTACTGACATCCATCACTTCCTCAGGAAGCTCATTCCATATGTGAAGTACCTTGGTGTAAAAACTTTGCCCCTTATGTCTTTTTAAAATTTCTCTCCTCACCTTTAAAAGTGTGCTCCCTAGTCTTGAAATCCCCCATCCTGGGGAAAAGACAATTACCATTAACCTTATTTATATCCTTCATTATTTAATAAATTTCGGTAAGGTCACCCGTGAGAGATATTCAATTTCTCCTTGCATCCTTTATGTAAACCTAAAGCTGGTGATGCTTCTGATTAGTTTAATCTGATAAAGAGGCAGTGCAGAACAGAACTGGAGACGAAACTGGTCTTTATTTATTTGCAAAAGATGTTATTTGCAGGGACATGTGTAGACCTCTATTCAACAATGCCTTTTTAAACCTATTTCAATATTTAAGAGCAATGGTGCTGGTCCAGTTAATACCTGAATACAATTAAAACACTCAATTGATATCTAAATAATACTTTGTACTGCACTGAAAGTATTCACTTAGATTTTGTACGGAAGTTCTGAAGTGGGACATTAATATATTTTGATCCAGGTCCGACTTCTAACACTTAATTTCTTGTAACCATTTTCCATGGTGAATTGTTAACATAATTTGTTTGTTTCCCAGCAGACCGCCAAGAATCAGCATTGAACCTTACAACAAATGGCATGAGCAGTATCAGTATGTCAGTGGAGATCAATGGGGTTGTTTACACAGGTGAATCTGAAGTTTCATGTTGAACAAGTGGGGTATTTCAAATATAATTTGTCAAATAGACTAGAGAAAATACCTTTTTGATCTGCGTTCTTTAATGAAAAGTTGGATTCCCTTTCTATTACATGCAAAATCCTAAGATTTATTACATTTCAGGGTATTCCAATAAGAGCTCTAAATTAAGAGTACCTGGAATGTACAAAACAAAGAAGCCATTCAATCCAATCAGTCCACGCTGGGGTATTCATGGTTCAATTGAGCCTGCTCCTATCCAAATCAATTACTGCAACCATTGATTTGCTTTTTCTTCTGAAATGCTTGTCTATCTTCTCCATTTAAATGCTTTTGTATTACTTGCACCAACCACTCCCTTTGGCAACAAGTTCCACATTCTTATCACTGTGGATGAAGATGTTTCTTCTGAATTCCCTGTGGAACTTTTGTCACCATCTTATATATATGGTCTCTAGTTAGGTTGTTCCCCACAAAAGGAAATATTCTCTCTTTCTATACTACCCTTCATAATTTTAAACACCTTTATTAGCTGTTTTTCAAGAGAAAAGAGACCCAGCCTGTCAATTCTTTTCTGACATGCATCTTTTTAAATCTTCTCCTTGTTTTCTTCAATGCTACTATATATCTTTTTTATAATGTGACAAAAACTGCATTATGTTCTTTAACCAAGGTACATTTTAGATTTGATATCACTTCATTACTTCTAAATTCTATGCTTATAAACATGAAGCTTTTTCTTTAAGTGATCTTGCTAACCTGTGGCAGATCTTTTAGTGATTAGTGTATTTTAATTCCAAGATCACAGTGTTTTTCTACTATCTACTAGATCTTTGAGAAGGTGACCAAACAGGTGGATGTGGGTAAAGTGGTTGATGTGTATATGGATTTCAGTAAGGTGTTTGATAAGGCTCCCTATGGTAGGCTGTTGCACAAAATATGAAGGCATGCTATTGAGGGTGATTTAGTGGTTTGGATCAGAAATTGGCTAGCTGAAAGAAGACAGAGGGTGGTGGTTGTTGGGAAATATTCATCTTGGAGTTCAGTTACTAGTGGTGTACTGCAAGGATCTGTTTTGGGACCGCTGCTGTTTGTCCTTTTTATAAATGACCTGGAGGAGGGCATAGAAGGATAGGTTAGTAAATTTGCGGGTGATACTAAGGTTGGTAGAGTTGTGGATAATGACGAAGAATGTTGTAGGTTACAGAGGGACATAGATAAGTTGCAGAGTTGGGCTGAGATTTGGCAAATGGAGATTAATGCAGAAAGTGTAAGATGATTCACCTTGGATAGCATAACAGGAATAAAGAGTACTGGGCTAATGGTAAGATTCTTGGTAGTGTAGATGAGCAGAGAGATCTCTGTGTCCATGTACATAGATCCTTGAAAGTTGCCACCCAGGTTGATAGGGTTGTTAAGAAGGTGTGTTAGGTTTTATTGGCAGGGTGATTGAGTTTCAGAACCATGAAGTCATGCTACAGATGTACAAAACTCTGGTGCCGCCACATTATAGGAAGGATATGGAAGCTTTGGAAAAGGTTCACAGGAGATTTACCAGGATGTTGCCTGGTTATGGAGGGAAGGTCTTACGAGGAAAGGCTGAGGGACTTGAGGCTGTTTTTGTTCGAGAGAAGAAGGTTGAGAGGTGACTTAATTGAGACATAAGATAATCAGAGGATTAGTTAGGGTGAACAGTGAGAGCCTTTTTCCTCGGATGGCAATGGCTAGCATGAGGGCACATATCTTCAAATTGAGGGGTGATAGATATAGAACAGATGTCAGAGGTAATTTCTTTATTCAGAGAGTAGTAGGGGTGTGGAATGCATTGCCTGCAACAGTAGTAGACTTGCCAACTTTAAGCTAATTTAAGTGGTCATTGCAGAGGCATATGAACGAGAATGGAATAGTGTAGGTTAGATGGGCTTCAGATTAGTTTCACAGGTCGGCGCAACATGGAGAGCCGAAAGGCCTGTACTGCACCGTAATGTTCTATGTTCTTCTCCAGTAATAAGCTATTCCCTGTTCTTCCTACCAAAATATACAATCTCACATTTATCTGTGGTAGATTTCAAAAGCCAATTATTCACTTGTTCACAAGTTTAATAAAGTGTTCCTGTAAATTGTTCAGGTCCTAGGCATTCAGCATCTTCCACCTCCCATTGGCCCACCCCATCTGAATTTGGTGTCATAGATTGATTTCATAGATCAAATTATTAATGTAAATCTTGAACAACAATAGGCCAAGCACGTGTCGTGGTGGAATACTACATTCCACCCTGCACTTGAAATACCGACTCTGTATTCCTACACTCTGCTTTCTAATTCAAAGTCAATTAACAAATAGTTTTGCCATATGTAGTCTGACTTCGTATTGACTAATCTTATTACTCTGTTCTGAGGACCTTCTGAAAATGTCTGTTATATCTACGGTATAACTACTCTCTGTTCTCTCTGTTACATCCTCGAAAAACTCAAGAAGGTTGGCCAAACAAGATTTTCCCCATTTGAAATCCATTCTGATTATTGCTCTTAATGCTCATTTGCAGATGTACTTCTATTGTCACCTTCAGTATGAATTCCATTATTCTTCCCACAACTGATGTTAAGATGGCTGGCATACACCTTCCTGAATGAGGTCTGCCTCTCTGCAGCCCACCGAAAAAAAAACAAATTGGACTTATGCTAGCTATCTGTTGGTCCTTTTAACACCTAGTCTTTTCTAGCAAATAATTAAATATGAGTCATAATACCTTTGCTATCTCTTCCCTGGATTCTTCTAAAATATATGAATGCAATCTGTCGAAATAACGGGCCTTGGCCTGTTTAATTTGTTCAATAGATCTTTCTTTTTTTAATTTTAAGCGCATTTATGTCATTGCTGTCCACTTATCTTTCAATTTCATATCTTTAATGGTCCTATTCTCGTTCAAGCTTCTTTATTGATGTGCAAGTAAAACATTTCACTATTTTGTTTATGTTCCTTAATAAGTTGATACTATAGTTTCTCCTTTAAAAATGTATATACTTTTTTTAACTTCTACTCCCTGTTACCTGCCATTCTACTATTTATATGCCTCTTTCACTTGTTGCCTTATATCTTTAATCAACCATGCCTTTTCACATGGTTTGTTTAAATTTCTTTTTGCTTTTACTACCCTTTTCTGTTCTGGTTCTTCTCACTTCTAGATCAAAAAAATAAGTCTTCCCTTGTTGGATTTTTTTTTACACATTGGTTTAGAAAGTAATTCTGCACATTGTAACAAACCATTCTCTAACCACCCTTACCATTCTTCATCTAGTTAGTATTGATGTACAGGTAGCTGAATTCCCTTATTATTCAATTGTTAAAAAATTCCATTCCCTAGATCTCCTTTAGATTTTGATTACTTTGAAACAAAGTATCTATTCAAAAGATGGAGGGTAAAAATCAAGGCAGCAATGTTCTTGCCATATCCTGATTGTTTTGGAGCCTTAGTTAGAAGTGGTGGAGATGACTTTCCTTCAGATGTACTGTTGTCCTCTGTCATTTGTAGCATGCGTAATTTTCACAATTGTCAACTATTGAAAGAATTCCCAAGTCTTTACTGCTATGTGTTCTTGTACTTGGAAGAATTTTTCTATCTTGACTTCAGCAACATTCATTTTAGGTTAGCACATGAATTCATATTAACTGAATCATAAAATTCTATTATTTTGTCCACCTAAGAGTATGATTTTGCTGTTTGCATCGTGAAGGCTGTACATCACATTCATAGCATAGCATGGTCTTTAGACTCTGCATTAAACATATTTCACTCTTAACTTCTTCACACCACCTAGCCATTTTATTCTATTCCTATTTATTCTCTTCCACTTATCTACCTTTTCCTAAATTCATTCATGCCATTCATGTCAACCACTTCATATGGTAGCAAGTGTCATATTCTGAACACAGAGTAAAGTTTCTTGGGGATTCCCCATTGGATTTCTGTTGCTATCATGTATTTATGGAACTTGGATTTAGACACCCTCACAAAACATTTCTACGTTTTCTGCATCAAATCTTTTTGTAATATTGAAGACCGCCTCTTCCAGATCACCTCTTAAAATGCACCAAACATTTTGCACCTCTTCAATTCTGGTATCAATTGTACATTCTCCGGTAGTTCCAAACCCATTTTTTCCCAGAATTGTCTGCTTAAGCATAGTCAGACTGTGACTGTATTAAAGTTTAATGTACACTTTATAATTTTAAGTCTGTTTGCTTTTCACATCATATAGTTTTGTAAAAATTTGCATTGCTATTCTTAGTATATCTGTCCCTCATAGACCCCTTTGTATCTCCATTCTTGAAGTCTAATTTTCCAAGTCCAGGTGGCCTCCTTATTCCTAGTAAGAAAGTCCACACCTGATACTGTCTATATTGAGATTATTTTGCTGTTAATATATCAATTTTGTCATAATCTCCTTATTAACTCCTTTCCCCAATTTAATGGCATCCATAAATTTTGAAATTGTGCTCCTGATTCCAGAGTCCAAATCATTTATCTTAATGGTCAATAATAGTGGTCACAGCAACAATCCCCATCAAACATTGTCACAATTTTCACCAGTCTGTGAAACCACTTTTACCCCCACTGTTTTTTTTTCTGCTTTGTAGTCAGTTTGTTAATTGTCCCTGACTCCACATAGTTGCTGACTGTGGTTATGAAGAATGCCTTCTGAAAGCCTTTTGAATGTTAATTTATATCACATCCTCCTGTACTCTTTCAGTATTTCTTAAAAAATTGTTCTATAATTCCCATATACATTAAATACTTGTCATTTGAAGGTTTTCAATTTTTCAAACATTTTGTTTTAAGTATCCTCTAAAGGCTGTCAGCAGTTCAAGCTTTGTTTCTCATGATATGAGAACTTCTCCCCTTTCCAGATCTTGCTAGATGAAAACTAATCTGATTACAATGTCTCTTTTGTGCTTGAGTTTGTATGTATAGTTGGTTTGGTAATGATTGTTATAATTAGTTTACTCAAATAAGTATTAGCTCTAATTGAGTTGCAAATTTAATGACAATTTCCAGTGTTTTAAAATGGCATTCTAAATTAAACATATTAAACGATATTTTGTTTCAAATAGGTGTTCTGTTTGGTCAAGGACCTGGTATATCTGGTGCTTCGAGCATCAAAGGAAATAACAAGAATAACAATTCTCAGGGTACACCTAGCCTGCCTGTACCTCGCACACCTACCTCCTCCTCATCACATACTTCAAACAACTCTTCACCATGAGGCTGCAGCTGTAATAATGCCAACTTCAGCATAGTGCATCACCACCAACACTTTAAAAGGAGTTCTCAGGCTTTTAACTCTCAAGGAAAGTAACTTTTGATGACCAGAGGTTTCAATTGAATGGCTAAAATGGCCAACAGTTAAGCATAATACATACTCTGCTTATAAACTTTCTTGGGTCACTGAATGAGATCCAGGAGCAGCTAAAAACTACTAATACCTCATAAATCTACTTAATCTTTAATCAAGATTTATCATTGGTTACATTTTTCTTTTCAGCCAAATTCAGCATTTAAAGAATATATGTGTATTTCCATGATGTGCTATTTTAATTGAGATTTATAAGTGAATATTGATATTTTTTGAAGGAAAAGAAAATTTGACTACATCTATGATATTGCTTCTTAGATTTTGGTATGTTCAGTTACTGCAGAACAAGAAAGGGATAAGCTATTTCAATGTTTATCCATTTATATCGATCATTCTTCTACATGTAGCAATACACAAACTTTTACAGTTCAGATATTTATTATATACAGTACTTTTTAATATATTTTAATTTCACAACACAGGACTCTAATACAGTGGAGCTATCCTGAGATCATTTTTCCTGGCAAATGTAATTGGATCGTGAGGAGCATTCCATTCTAATGAAGATCTGGACCATTGTACATAGCTGTTTGGGGCAGGGGTTTAGGAAATAGTGAATTTTAAATGCTGCTGTTCTACAGTTTCCTTTAGTTCAGATGTCATATGTTTGCACAAAAATTCAAAGTGCTCACATTTCTCTCTTAAATGCATCATTTTGACTACTACTTCAGCAGCGCTGAGATGACAAGTTCTTCATATATTATTCATTAAATTTCCTTAAAATGACAAAATAACTGATCTGACATTTTTAGCTCTCATTTTTGGCTTGACATGCTGAATTATTAGTGTGTTCATTTTTAAAATTGCATTTTGATAAGGCAGGATAGAATTCTGCTTGCTGATCTCCCTATGTTTTGCCACGGAAGTGAAAGCAAAATAATTTACTGTCTGCCACTAAATACAGGTGATTTTTTTAAAAAGATAAATGTGATGACTGTTTTCAAAATGTATTAAGGACATCTTAAGTAAAGTCTGGGTATAACTTTAGTTGTGAAACATACCTCAATTAAAGCATTAGATAACAATAAACATTATAACATTAAAAATATATAATATCTGTCATCACCAGCTTTTTGCAGACATTGATTAATAAGTTGGACCTTAAGTGTTCATGAATAGTATTTCATTTGCTAGGCATTGATCTTCATTGAGCTCCACTGCATTTATTATAGTATTTAATGTGACATTTGAAGTAAAATTTTTATACAGAATCAACTTTGTGTTCATACTGTGAAAATACACAATTTTAGAGTGTAAATTGATGCATCACCATTGAAACAAGTATTTTGGAAAAACTATTCTGTTTGAAGTTATGTAGGTCTACGTCTCATATCTATCTCTCTCTATCTATCAATCACAGGATTCTAAGGTTGCTGTAATGATGAGAGTGAAAACCTATCTAATGGAAATATATCTTTGAGAGAATGTAATTAACAGGTTCAGTTTTGGATTTGTAGATTTTCAGTTAAGTGCTGTTACTCCACTGCCTCAAAGAAATTGTTCAATGAGCAGCAAGGTTTCCTTTTTTCCTCCATTTACAATTACACTATTGTTTATCAGTAACCAAATGTGATGGTGTACTGCCATCATCATGTCTTTAGTGTGCTAGAGGTAACAGCATGTTAAAATTAATTTTGTAACATCGCATTGAAATGAATGAAAAGCAAAAATTGCTAGAGACAATATGTTTACATTTGGCAAATGTTATTGTGTTTTGTTGGCGTGTTTGGTGAGTGGGGTGATTTGGGTAAAGTCAGAATGTAGGATTATTGAAAAATGGCATCAACTCCTTGAGAAGCATTTACCATTGAAACAAATAGAAAATTAAGTAATTAGTTGCAACATATTACATTGATAGCATTCTCTATTAAAATGTGCTTTATTACTTAGTTTCCCAAAGTGTATGGAGGTAGAATTCCATTACCTTGTCCTACCTCTGATTATTAGAATTCAAAATATAATTTTGCAAGAAAGTCCTGCACTGCAAGAAAGTCCTTTTGGTGATGGTTATTTTGTGCCAACACTTAACATAATTTGGTTTAAATCAATTTAAACGTTAGAAGAAATATGATAAGGCTTTATAATAAGGCTGGCTGTTTTAAGGATGCTGCATAATGTCAAAATACTTAACCATCATATCATCTGTGGCATTTAAGGTACAAGTAAAACCACATGGAGCATGCATGTTAATTTTTTTTTGTCGATTTTTCTCCCCATCCTTTCTCCTTTTCCGAAGGCCTTCTCTCTTGTTAAGTATGATTTGATAGGTGACCATTGCCTGAGGCACCAATATGTATGCCGTATTGGCAGGCTATTGTATAGTACTAAGCATCATAGTGAAACTTGATTCAATACAATCTGTACACATGGACTTCTACTTTCCAGGAGTTGCTGGTTAGTGATTAGTAATGCAAGTGCTGGTCAACCCTAACTTAGAGCATCAAAGGCCATTGTAATTGAGGAATTGTGACTGTACTATCTTGGGCTTTTATTAAGAAAGCTGATATGTCTAGAGTCATCTGTTTACAAGACCTAGACCTGTTTTGTAAAGAAAGGACTTGCATTGATATAGCAGTTTGACATCCTCAGGTAATCCCAGAGCACTTTATTGTCAATAACTTCTTTTGAAACATATTTATATTGTACAGTCAAATGCAAAAGCTAATTTACACAAGATCTTCCAAACAGAGAAAATAAAATGGATGTGGACATCATTGACAAAATAAGCATTTATTTCCTAGGTCTAATTACCCTTACAAATTAATGGTGGTAGTCCACTTTCTTTGACTAAAATGAAATGACTTGGTGGACAATTTCAGAGGACAGTTAAGAGTCAACTATATTGTCATGTCTGGAGTTGCAGATAAACCATACAGTAGGAGAGCAGATATACTTCACTAAAAGACATACTGAACCAGATGGATTTTTATAACAAAACAATAGTTTTTTAATCCCCCAGTTTGTTTTATTACTTAATGTAAATTTCATATCTCATCAGATTATTACTTCTGGCTGCTGGACTTTTGTTAATTTAATGTTTTCCAATATGCTCTAAATTATGATTGCTTGATTGTGATTCTTGAAGGAAGAATGTTGGCTGCTACACTGGCAGAACTCCTTGCTGTTGAAATAGTGTTATGGAATTTTCAATTTGGCTAAGTGGCCAGAGCCTTCATTTAATAACACACCAATATACAGCACTTCCAACATTGCAGCACCTCTTCAGTACGGCACAGAAATGTTAGTTAAATTATTTGCTTAATTTCTAAAATGGGATTTAAACCTGATTCCTCTCATTATTGAACTATTCAGCATTTCAGTCAACCTTTTGTTTGCTTCCAGGTAACAATTCTGTAGCTAGATAATGTCAGGTGTTACGAAAATAGGAGACACTGAACACTGGGGTGCAGTGGCATTGCTTAAATAGATGTGTTCTTTAGGGTAGTTGTCTGGTTTTCTTTTATCATAAATGTTTCCAGCATTCTCCATGATCACACAAAAGAGGACATAAAATGTTAGAATAGTTCATTTTCTGTAATATTTTCTCCAGATTTACATAATTAAAATAATAATGAAATTAAATCTATTGCTGTTGATTCTGAGATATAAAGGTATGTTTCTTCATAAATTTTGTCTTTTAACACTGGCACTAAAATTAGTTGCAGAAAACTACCTCATTATGTTTCTAAGATGATCAGATTCTATTTGTGAGTAAAAAGATTTCACTGAATGCATTGAGACCAGAACCTGCCTGTCCTTGGGATCTTGACCTTTTTACATTATAACAAATGACAGTCGGAAATAATCTATTAAATATGCAATTTCCTGTCCCTCATAATAAAGCTTTGCTACTCTTAGCTTTCAATTCTGGGATAAAATGATAATTTATGTTCAGAGATAATAGCACAAGGAGGTTATATTGGCTTTTTAAAAAATCGATATGTTGTTGTAGTTGACCCAGTGACCTAAGCCTTTTGGGGATATGATGGATACTCAATTGTTGCTGGCAAATGTAGTTCTTGCTTTTGTATGGCGACAAGCTGTGCCAAATTGATTTCTTCTTGTTGTACAGCATATCAGAAATAGTGATAAATTAGTAGACTAAATTGTATCTCAGTCTTTGCCTAGTTGTATTTGCAGTTAGCTGCACTTTTGACATTTTTGACCTAATTCTGCTATTAAGTATAATAAATTACATAGAACATAACAGCATAAATTGTACCTCCGTCTTCACCTATTGGTATGTTTAGAGAACTGTAGCTGTAACATTTTTAGAAATTATTCTGCTATTGGGTTTAACAGGGTTATATTGGTTTAGTTCAATTATTCCAGAACAGAGCTTAATTTAATAACTATCCAATTTCTAGTTTAGTGGCCAATTTTTAATGTGTCCCTCAACCTTTTACTTAATGATGCAATCTTTCTGATCTCTTTGGATTATATTTACTTCTACCATTTTAACTTCCCCAGAAAGTTTTAAAAAAAGACTTGATCTGCATATCTTGAAGGTTTGTTGTGGTTCCTGTATGTTAATGATGTGGTAAATACAGTAGAAAATTTTCTGATAGCTATATCTAAAGAAATTTCTTTATTTTAATTTCGCTAGAAATACTTATTTAGAGGGAACATTACTCATTCATAATATTAACAGTGATTAGAGGAAGTTTAGGCTGTCGGTAACTAGCTGCTTGTGGACTGTGTGACTGAAAAAACTGAAGGAGACATAACAGACTCCATGCTTTACACAAAAGATATCTCTTCCTTTTCTACAGGTATACTGCCAATTAAGTGTTGAGAAACATAAGCTTCAGATTTTTGATTTGATGCTGTTATTTTAAAAGCCAACAGCTGTTAATTTTAAACTCAAAAGCAATTGCTGCTACTTTTAAGAGCTTTAAACATTACAACCCAATGTTTAATTCACTGTATTGTGCTAACATTATCTACTATTCAAGTAATGGAAAATAAATTTTATAGATGTGAGTTGGCTAAGTTGAGCTTGATAGCAATGGAAGTTCATTAAATCCTATAAATGAGGTTTTGACATCTGAATAATAGACCTTCCCAAAATGAAGTTAGATTTCAAGTTGTCCCTTGTAGTGAAACTGTCGTTACTCCAATTGGTTACAACTATTTTAATAACAATGTGTTATAAGCACTTTCATTTAAACTCTTCTTTGGTTTTGATATTTTACTATGTTCAAATGTGTCCTGCTCGGCATGTTCATGGGTCAAAATTTATATTTTGTTTAAGCATTCAAGAATTTAGTATGATATTAGAGCTATGTTCTGATGTTCTACTGCAACTTCTTAAAAAAAAGTATGTATCAGTGGTACCATGTCATTGACACCAGAAGCTTAATTTTGCCAGGGTGGCATTTGGGGCACAGTTTGTTTTTGCTGACCCTAGGCTTGGGATCAGAAAAATTCATAAGATAATACCACCAAAATAGGAGGAATGAAAATTGTTTTTTGAATTATTAGTATACATAGTTTCAGGTGAACTAAAGGAAATTGCAAATTGCTGCATCATATAAATTACTTTGCAGTATGGACCCAGTACTCAAACTAAATCTTGTGATTTAAGAAATGCGAGTATTGCTTGTACATAAAGACTTAGTCGTCTTTTTGAGCTACCTCATTAAAATCTACATTATGCAAATCTGGGCATCAAGAAACTTGGTCAGTTTAGGTGACTAATGTAAATGGCATTGCATGGCAATTCAAACCAGAACTTTTTCAGTTACTAGTATCTTACTTTTTTAAAACTATTGTTAGAAATGCCATTTGAAGGATTAGTCTATTTTTTAAACAACCCAGTTATTGCACTAGACCAAGAAGACCCAAAGATCCATGTTTGTATTAAGTTGCCTGGTCTCAATTGGCACAAGGAGGGGAAACAACAATTCCATGAGCATGAGGTAGGGAGATAAAACAGCAAAAGTTTATGCTTACTGTATGTATTTTTGTTAGTTAAAGATATGATTGGGGGAGGGAGGCTGCTGAAGAGTTGCCAGTGCTTGTGGAATCACATCCCATCAAGATTGGGAGGAAAGAAATATTAGTTTGTTAGCTGGTGCGTTTATTTTTCTTCTTTGCATTTTCTTCTTTGCTCGCTTTAGGGTTGAGGATAATTAATTGGATTGCAGCTCTAAACCCTGTGATTTATGAGAACTGTATGTACCAATCATACGCCATTGTTTATTGGAATACAGAATGGTCAGATGGAATGAGCATTGGCCATTTTGGTAAACTATACATATTAGAGATTGACTCCTTTTCACATTTTAATTTGGACAGAATCCTTCAGAACAATTGCTCCAAGTTTAAAATTATATTGTCGAATGATTGATTTTAGGGTTTTCCAAGTATTCTCTTTTAGTTTTTTTTAAGGGTATCGCAAACAGCACTGAAGAATTATAATTGATTAAATATAGTTTTCATAACACATTTGAAATAAATGTACTATTATTGGAGGTATTTTGCTTTTAATAAAAGTCCTTTCCTGCTTTCAAAATATGAACCACTTAATATTTTAATTGATTTATAAATTAGTTCCCTTTACATTTGATAAATTTGAGCAAGCCAACAATCTCTGCAAATTATCAATTGTATTGCAAGTAATCTACATTTTCAAAAATCTGCTCAGAGTTTAGGTGCATAATTGTCTTGTATATGGTTTTTTTAAAAACAGTAATTTGCACCAGTAGTTAGCAATCTCTACTCCCCAAAGTCAGCACAGGAGCAGCTTATTTATTTATGTCTTTTTATTTAAGTGATCTTAATGCCCAGTGCATTGGGATCCTGAGTCTTGCACATTGTCGACTTGCGCATCAATGGAAATTGTTGAACAGAGACTGATAGAGGTTAAAGCATCAGAGTTCCTTTTACGGTTGGTACATTATATCCCATGCACTTAAGCTGTTTTAAAATGGGCATAATTTTTACAAAGAAAATGATGAGGCAATTTTATAATCCATATTTTTTGAATGGAATCATGAATATCAGTCTTGCAGAATTAAGTTTACAATTGATATTGTGCAGTAATGGGTGAATTAAGTACTATTTACTTGCAAATCACCTACAATATTAAGGGGGATTATTCTGGTCAGAGTGTCTGTTTAAAGGAATATTTTATTGGGACAACTTAAATATTAATTTGCACTTCCAGCTTTTTATGAATTTTTGGTAGTAAACCTATGTAACATTTGTTTCCCTAAAATTTCTAACCTGCAAAATACCAATCTGCTATGGGTCAAAAATTCAGTTTGAAATCAGTAGTCAATTTGTTTTTGTCAGTAAATTTGGTACCTACTGCCTGAAATGCAATACTAATTTAAAGACATGAAGCAAATAACACCATTGTCATTTAGACAAATTGTAGCCTGAATTACATTGGCAATATGAGTTACATTGCAAATGGAAAACGTCCTCTTTAAAGTTTGACTCACTGTGCTAGGCAGCCTAACTTGTTTTTTTTCTTGCTTCTTTATAATACTATATTGAATGTTGTTACAAGACTCTGAATATACATGAATCCTAATTTATTTCTGTATGAAATCTATTTTTAATATTGAGTTACAAGTGCTGTTTAATGTACCTCACCAATTAAAATAAGTAAGATTTTGCCAAAAAGTTGCAGTTATTTTCTGTTCCAACTTTACTGCACTTGTTGTGCTTATAATGATGATTATTAAACACTTAAAACATTGGCAGTTAATTATATTTAAGGGATAGTAGAGAAGCATCACTTCGGTTTCAGTTGACATTAGAAGGTACCTAAAGACAAGAACTAGATGTGGAAGATTTAATAACAAATGCAACACTTGAGTTACAATCATTGCATTAGACTTTAGGCTTCAAATTATTTAGATGCAAAATTAGTTATTTGGAATGATTAGTGTCCAATCTTAGAAGTGGACTTGAATATATTTGTAAAAGCCAAGTTTAACTATTCTAAGAATTCTTTTTTAAAATTTTAAACTCATGAGCATTGGCTACTACCAACTAATGAGAACTATAAAGATTTTTTAAAACTGTAATTACTATAATTCTGAAATAAACCGTAAAATGCTGGAAATGCAAAAGTGGATCAAAGACCAGCTGATACTTTCACTATATGCTTTCTATCAGGGTGGAATCAAAGAAAGGGTTTAAAGTGGAAACATAAGATGGAATTCTTCAGTCCCAGAGGAGGTGAGGTAGGAAGTGGAAAGCATGTTTTATTAAGCAATAGGAAGATACATAAAATTCCCAATATTTTTCCACCTCCAACTGCATTAAGTGCTGGGTGGGAAACCCCATGGCTGACCTTCCCGTCTTGATGTTAATTGAGACCCTTGTGGACAATTGAAGACCACTTAACAGCCTCTGCCTACCACTGCTGGGATTAAAACAACAGCACATAGCTTTCCCTATAAGTGTCCTTCCCAGAGTGTAAAGTGCAAGCTGCTTGTTACTGTCACTGTTGGGAGGTTGTGTGGTTAAAAAAAAGTTAAAAGCTCTCAGTGCCTGATTGAGGGAAGGAATTTCCTATGACCCTCTCCCCATGATACCCCATACAAATCCCCTTTCTTTGGCCTTTCTTTGGGTTGCTGATCTTTGGGATGCATTCTGAACAGCAGCCATGGCTTTCTGGTTGGTGTGCAGAGTGATTGGGTTGCCAGCAACTCCTGTCAGCAAAGACTTCTGCCCCCTGAGGGCCTTATTCTGAGTAAAGACACACCATTGTACTCTTAACTGCCTGATGAGCAGAAGAGATGGTGACCTTACACTTGAGAGAGGGTATCACTTCTTCAGCCAACGTGTTGGATTCAGTTAAACTACCTGTGTATGTGTGTGTTTTTCTCTCTCCCTCCAGATTCTGTATTGGCAGTGTTTTCTCAGATTTTGTTTTTCAAATCCATTTCTTTAGATAGGGTATGTATAAACTTTAGATATACTGTCAAGGTTGTGCATAATAAGTTGACAAAAGTCCACATACAATTGTATATTCCACTTTAAACAACAAATTCATAAATACCCAGTTGTCCATAAAAATTACCTTTAGCTAATCCCCATCTTTGGATATCAAAGGCTTTTTGGAGATCTGACTACACCTAAACAAGGTCTGTTGATGTGACTTCCATCAAACTAAGCTTGAAATATTTATCTAAACTGTAAAGCAATTTTACATCTCAAGTATAATCAAATCATGTGTGAAATGTCTTAATTGCTATCAAAATATAAATCCAAAACTTGCATGATTTCTTGCACTCTGTGAAGGAATGCCATTAATCTCATTTGAATGGTTTCGTAGAAGTTTATTACTGTAATCATTAGGGTCAAATATTAGAAATATTGTTTTTGATTTTGATAATTTCTCCATTTGAAGCATTCTATTAAAAAAATTCTATCATCTGCTATAAAGTTCTTTTAAGGAAAAGGTTTTGCTGTATACCAAAGATTTAATAAACACACTTTAAAGAAAGCAAAAGCACTATGGAACCTACTGCTTTGATATTGTCAACTTGTCCTTGCTATGTACAAGCTAATAATTATGCTGTGCTGTTAGAATTAGAATTAATAATGACTAATAAATATGTACTTTTTGTCTCAATGTGCTGTTTACAATCTAGAACTATTCGAGGCTAGATTGTGATTCTCAGGGGTTTTGAAAACATTAACTACTGTGTATCTTCCAGTGATTGTAGAAATCAAATATTTACTCTTGTAACTATTGTGAAAACCTATGTTACTTTGTGCCCTTGTTTCATATTTTACCTTATTTGTGGGAACCTATTTGACCAATTGATTAGGAAAATGAGAAATGCCAGTAGCCAAGATAAAATTCACTCAGCTTTGCAATTGGTTTAAAAGAGGAATTGGAGTAAATACATTTCTAGTTGAGTTCAGATAAAAAGTCATTGATCTAAAACTTTTTTTTTCTCCACAGATGATACCAGATTTGCTGAATAATTCCAGTATTTTCTGATTTATTTAATAAAAGATAAGTCAGTTCTATCTTAAAAATGTAAATTGAAGAATGACAAAAATTGGAAACATATATCAATTTTTGATTCCCTGTGATGAAGACATGAACAAAGGAATTGAAAATAAGCTCCCACAAATAATGCTTCCAGGTTTCTTTGTTCTAGGATAGTTTATTTGGCTTTTATTTTATATGTTGACAAATATAGAATTTTGTGTACATGTTTTAAAATGTCATTTATTATAACGGGTTAGAACAGGAAAATATATTTCTCAACTCAGGAAAACCACTTCAATTTATGCAAAGCTTCAACTATAAAAATGTGATTTATCCCTTACCTCCATCTCTCTTTGTGTTCATTTTTCTCAATTGTACTAGTGTCATGTGACTGGTCACTAATGGTTTACATTTTTATAACAACAACTTGTATTTAACCATCTGTACATTTAAAGGAATAAAAATTAAAACATAAGATTTGACAGTATTGATAATAAACTAAAAGTTCTGACTTTTTCCCCAATTTCACCCTTTGCCTATTTGTATATATGTATTGTGGTGTACCATAACGAAACATTGTAGATGCTGACAATCTGAAATAGATGGTCTCAATGTTAAATTTTTAATGTATTCTAAACCATGCACCCCATTTATATTTTACCACAGCTTTTTAAAAACTGTTGCTCTTTAATGGAGGTGAAATGGGCATAGAATATGGTAATATTATTCTGATAACTTTTTTCATGAGGCTGCTTGTTGACTTCTTCCATGCAATTAGGTATCTTGTTGTGGCTTTTCTCTTTTCCAGTTAAGCCTCCTGACAAAACACGGCAAACACACTTTTGGAACAGTTACACACCAACATGTGAAACTCCATTTTACGTGATGTATTTTATTTTTTTTCTTCTCAATGACTGGCAGTAAAATCATAGAATGTTTACAGAACAAGGCTGGATCATTAAACGTGCAGTTCAACTATATCATTTCCCTGCCTGTTTCCAGGAGCTCTACATTCTTTCCTTTTTCAGATATTGATTGAATTCTCTTTTGAAAGTCTCAGTTGATCCTGCCTCCCTCCCATTATTGAGCACTTTCCAATGCAGATACCAGCCACTCAAGTGAACACGTATTTCTTCATTCAGCCAACTTCTTTTTCCAAGTAGCTTGACATTTGTGCCTTCTAGTTCATATCTTTCCATCAATGTGAACAGTTTCCACATATCCAACTGTTTAGATCGTTCACGATGTTGAGTATCTCTATCAGACTTCTTCTCAACTTTCCTCCAAGGGAAATGGCCTCAACTTATCCAATCTTGATAAGTGCCAATTTTTCTAATTTCTGAAGCAGTTTGCATGAAGCCTTTCTGCACCATTTTAAATTCCTTCTGTGTCTTTCTGCAATATTCCTGTTGTTATTGGATCAGTGTTATATGCAGATAACTTCATTGCTTTTCTCTTTTATACTCCTTTTGATAAAGTATAGGATGACATATCCTTTATTAACCACTCTAGGCCTCTCTTACTCTGTTTAGTTATCTATGCATATACATATTTAGGTCCCTGCACCACATTTGGATTTAAACCATGAGTTGGACCAAAGAATCTGTTTCCGTGCTATATGACTCTGTTATGTCCGCAAAGCTAAAAGAAATCCTTTAACTTTTCTCCCTAACAGCATTGGTGTACCTACACTTAATGGACTGCAGTGGTTCGAGAAGGAAGCTCACTGCCACTTTCTCAAGAGCAGCTAGGGATGGGCAATAAATGCTGGCCCAGCCAGTGATGTCCTCATCAAAAAAAAATTTTGCTTGTTTACTTTTAAGTCAAAGAGTGTGGTGTTGGAAAAGCACAGCCGGTCAGGCAGTATCCGAGGAGCAGGAGAGTCGATGTTTCGAGTAGCTCTTAATCGGGAAGCTTGAAACATCGACTCTCCTGCTCCTCTGATGCTGCCTGACTGGCTGTGCTTATCCAGCACCACTCTTATCTCCAGCATCTGCAGTCCTCACTTTCTCCTTGTTTATTTTTCAAATGAATTCTTGCATGAATTCAAAATGACTCAGTCTCATAATGTGCAAGGTGGATAAGGTTTAGAAATTCCCAGTGGACAGAGTTATCTAACACACTCGTGTGGAATTTCACATCTATAATTGCTGGAGCACCACAAACATGGTGGGATGATGAGGGCACAGTTCTTCCCTTTCCAAACCTGAATTGATAACAAAGGGAGAATCATTAGTCCCTGTTAGGCCTGATGGCCTCAGGTACTAATGGCCTCTCAGTTATCTCCCATACAAACAATGGCTTCAACCCAGAGACAACCAAGCTGCCTCTTCAGGTTATGAAACTCTCATCCGTGAACCCTGTCACATGACTGGAGGTTTTCTTGTCTTTGCATAACTTTAATTATACAATTCTAAGTCCTTCTCTTACTCTGCTTTTAACATCAAAACAGAGGTCAAAAAGCAGCTCTGGCTCAAGTTAAAGCTGCCTTTGTGTATTAACCTCTTCAAGCTTGACCTCCATGAAGGACATTATTTTCCTGAAAAGTGAACTAATCCAGTCTACATGGATCATATTACAATGCTGTCAATGATCTATGTACAGTACTGTATATCCACATACCTCCAGAAAGCAATTCCTCAATCAGGCACTGTAAACATCTTCACTGGACATTAACTTACTGGACTCTTAATTAGAATCGTAGAGATGTACAGCACGGACACAGAACCTTTGGTCCAACTTGTCCATGCTGACCAGACATCCTAACCTAATCTAGTCCCACTTGCCAGTACTTGGCCCATATTCCTCCAAACCCTTCCTATTCATATACCTATCCAGATGCCATTTAAATATTGTAATTGTACCAGCCTCCACCATTTTCTCTGGCAGCTAATTCCATACACATACCACCCTCTTGTGTGAAAAAGTTGCTCCTTTGGTCCATTTTAAATCTTTTCCCCTCTCACCTTAAACCTATGCCCTCCAATTCTGGACTCTCCAATCCCAAAGAAAAGATCCTGTATATTTACTTGATGATTTTCTAAACCCCTGTAAGGTCACCCCTCAGCCTCCAATGCTCCAGGGAAACAGACCCAGTCTATTCAACCTCTCCCTATAGTTCAAACCCTCCCACCCTGGCAACATACTTGTAAGTCTTTTCTGAAACCTTTCAAGTTTCACAACATCCCTTCAATAGGAGGGAGACCAGAATTACACACAATATTCCAAAATTTGCCGAACCAATGTCCTGTACAGCTGCGACATGACCTCCCAACCTCTTTAATCAATGTTCTGATGAATAGAGGCAAGCTTACCAAACACCTCCCTCACTATCCTATCTACCTTTGACTCCACGTTCAAGGAACTATGAATCTGCACTCCAAGGTGTCTTTGTTCAGCAACACTCCCTAGGACGTTACCATTAAGTGCACAGGTCCTGACCTGATTTGCCTTTGCAAAATGCAGCACCTCACATTTATCTAAACTTCATCTTCCACTCCTTGGTCCATTCGCACTTCTGATCAAAGATACTGCTGTATTCTGAAGTAACCTTCTTTGCTGTCCACTACATCTCCAATTTTGGCGTCATCTGCAAACTTACTAACTACAGTATGCCTCTTATGTTCACATCCAAATCATTTAATTTAAATGACTTAATGCCGTTTTAAAGTTATTTATGATTGTAGTATTCCATTTTTTTCTTGTTCTTCCTCTTATGATTGTGTATGTGTTGAAAAATATTTTTCTCCCATGCTTTGTTTTAACCCTAAACTGTTTTCCATGAATTACTTTTATTTTGGATTTCACAAACTAGGTTTCAGGAAACATCAATTCCAATTTCAAAATGGAAAAACAAGGTTTTGTAAAAAAAATTGTACTTCCAAATAGAAGGACCAGGAAGTAATTCAATACATCTCTCTGGTTTCTCCATGACAACTCTTTAGTTTCTATGTCATTCAGTACTTTTTCTACTAAACTTCAAACTTCTTTGCAACAAATTTCATTTGCCCTTTATCTGCCCATCCCACCAACCTGCCTGTGCCCTTTTGGACTTGTGCAATAACCACATCATGGTTCACAATGCTTCCAAACTTAATATCATCGGCAAGTTTTGAAATTGTGCCAGGTACAGGTTGTTAATGAAAATCAAAAAGAGCAATAGTCTTAATACCAATCCCTGGGAAATTTCACTGTCAACCTTCCTGTAGACAGTTTGCTGCCACTCACCAAATTTCCTATCCTTGTTCCAGTGCCATTTATTCCTGACCTCTAATTTTGTTCATAAATTTGCAGTGCATTTTTTTTTGTTTGAAATGATGTACATATCAATACCATTGCCCATATCGACCTTGTTTGTAGCAAGCTAGTGAACATCATTTGTCCTTAAGAAAAGTCAGCATGGATTTCTTAATTAAACTCAATTTGCTTAAGTGGTTAATTGTGTTTCAAATTACCATTTCTAAATCTGTGTTGGGGAAGCTTAAGCTGATTTTAAACTGGGCTTTATAATCATTTGGTACAGGGATATAATGTTTGTAACTGACACTGAAGACTTAAGGAAGATTACATATTATGGCCAATGTCACTGCTGTGAAAGATATCTATAGATTCACTACTGTTGAAGATATAAGTCAACCATTAAAAAATTGTGGTCTCTGGTTAAGAATTTAATGCCTCAAGGACTCTAAAGACCATTTAGCAGCTTAATCTTTATTTTCCCAGTCTGTATACAAAAGAAGTTCCTTTTTTAAACTGATCGTTGGTGTTTGTGTGCATGGTTGGTGCGTTCTTATTTTTTTCTCAGCATAAATAGCTTATAATCTTTTACCTCAAAAATAAAATCTTGTAATTAGTTTCTTCATTTTCTCGTGAAGTTTGGAAACTACGCTCTTCAAAAAAAGTTAAAAATCACACAAAATCAGGTTATAGTCCAACAGGTATAATTGGAAGCACTAGCTTTTGGAGCGCTGCTCCTTCATCAGGTGATTGTGGAGGACACAATTATAAGACACAGAATTTATAGCAAAAGTTTACAGTGTGATGTAACCGACATCATACATTGAAAAATACCTTGATTGTTTGTTGAGTCTTTCTTCTGTTCAAATATCATGATAGTTTCACTTCTTTCATGTGTAAATCACAAAACCTTTTTAAAAATGTTGCATATTCAGGTTAACTGTAACAATTGATGTTAGCTAGACAACATGTTGAAGATGTTAGTTCTGTCTGTGCCATAATGTTTAGACTGATTCTAATCTAAAAAGTAAGATAACAGAGTCTTGCATGAATTCATGCAGTTTTTGAGCAAAGTACAATGTAACTCTGCAAGTACAAATTTGCCCCACAAATGTGTATGTATATGTGTGCATATGGGTCTTTGTGTGTGTGTGTCTCTCTGTCTGGGTTGGGGGGTTGAAAGTGTGACAGAGGGTATATATGTGTGTATGTGACTGTAGAGCAGAGGTGAGGAACCTTTTCATGTTGGAAGGCCGCATTATGTTAGTTGTAATCTAATATAGTGGCATCCAAGAAACTTCAATAATCTATTCTTCAAAATTCACATTCTTTTAATTGTGGCAGTCAGTCTGTGAGGATTATTTCATTTAATTTTCTTTTACTCTCTGGTATTTTAAATACATTCATTTTAAGATCAAAATAAAAATAATAAAGGATGAAAAAAAACATGAATAAAAGATTTGTTCTGCAAAATTTGGATTCATTCAAAAAGCCACACACAATGGCCTAAAAGGCCGCAGGTTCCCCATCCCTGGTGTAAAGTGTCTTAAGTCTGTGAGGGGGTGCATGTGTGAGTATGTCTGTAGGTGTTTGTGTGTGTCTATGAGAGAGAGTGTATATGTGCGTGAGTGTAGAGTGGTCTAAGTCTGTGAGAGGATGCATGTGTGTGTCTGGGGTGGGGGGTTGTGAGTGTGTGAGAGTGAATGTTTTTGTATGTGTGTGAGTGTAAAGTGGTCCAAGTCTGTGAGAGGATGCATGTGGGTGTGTGTGTGTGTCTGTGCGTGTCAGTTTATGTGTGGGTGTGTGTGTGTATAGTGCAATGGTGGTCACCTGTAGTGTGACATGAACCCAAGGTCCCGGTACTGAACTTAGCTAGCAGCCTCTGCTCGGCCACTTTTCGCTGCTGCCTATCCCAAAGTCCGCCTTGGAGGATGGTCACCCGAAGGTCCGAGGTCAAATGTCCTGGACCACTGAAGTGTTCCCCAACTGGGAGGGAACGCTTCTGTCTGGTGATTGTTGTGCGGTGCCCATTTATCCGTTGCCGTAACCTTTGCTTGGTTTCCCCAATGTACCATACCTCAGGGCATCCTTGCCTGCAACATATACTCTTCAAAAAAAAGTATATGGTTGCAACTTACCAGGAGGAGTTTGAAAATAGGGGAGCTGATCCCCCTTGCTCACTTGGTGATAACACTATAAAACACTTTCGGACTTGCATTTTAGCCACCAATTTATCTTCATACTTTTTCCTTGCTTTCATTTGCTTTTTCTGTTCTTCTTTGCACCTTCCATGTTCAACCTTATTTACAATTGCATGATCTACAACTTATTTGCCAAAAAGCACACTTTTGTTTGCTTCATCTTAATGTCTTATAATCCTACACCCACAACTTGTTGTTTTGTTAGAGATTTGTGAGCGAATGTTACAATTTACCTAGGCCAAATATGTTCCTAACCTATTGACTGTGGCCTTCTCCCAGTTTTTTTTATTCTTACTTCGGAAACTGGCAGACTCGTGCAGGAACTTCTACTGCAAACAACTATGCCTTTTGGGGAGGCACTTTTATACAAGCAGTTGATAAAGAGAGGACAAGGCTGAGGGCTTTGGGAGCTGAAACAGCTGCAGGAGACACCTGTACTCAGAGCTACTTGGTAGCCAGGTTGAGAGAGATCAAAATTCCAAGAGTGACATTGGAAAACCAAGTGCTTTGGTTGGTGAGAAGCTGCTGTTAGAAATTAGTTTAAATAGCTTAAACCTAGAAAAATATACCATTTATAAAGAAGTAGTGAAAGTTAAATCAAGTAAAGGTCAAATAAAATAAACGGAATTAAAATAGTTTGGCTCAGTGTTAGCACAGTGTCAGGGACCCAGGTTCAATCCCAGCCTCAGGCAACTGTCTGTGGAGTTTGCACATTTTCTTTGTGGTTGTGGATTTCCTCCGGGTGCTCTGGTTTCCTCCCGCAATCCAAATATGTGCCAGTTAGATGGATTGACAATGCTTAAATTGCCTGTAGTGTCTAGGGATGTGCAGGCTAGATGGGTTAGCCATGGGAGATGGAGGGTTATGGGGATGAAGGGGGTGGGGGGGTGGGGGGGGGGGGGGGGGGGAGGAGAGATGTTGGATGCTCTTTGGAGCATCTGTGACTTGATGGGCTGAATGGCCTGATTCCACACTGTAGATTTTATGATTCTAAGTGAAGTAAAGCAACTAGTAAGTTTTTATTTATTCCAGGGCTAACATATTTTCAATGTTACTGAATGGCAGGTCAGGTGGGTCAAGTGAAGTTTCCATCCTGCAGTATGTGAGAATTCATGATCCAGCGAAGGCTGCAGAAGGGCATGCTCGGAGCAGCACCAGGTATACATAAAAATGAGGTCAACCTGATGAAGCTACAATCCAGACTTATATGCATGTGAAATACCACAGCAGGTGATAGAGCTAAGCAATTCCACAAACAATGAATGAAATTTAAGCTTAGCAGTGCTACCACATCCAGTCATGAATGGTGGTGGTGGTGGACAATTAACTCACTGGAGTGGGAGGTTCCACATCCTCAATAGTGGGGGGTAACCAGCATGTAAATGAAAAAGCATTCTCAAAAATCTTAGGCTAGAAATGCCAAGTGGATAATCCATCTCCACCACCGCCAGAAGTTCCCTTCATCACAGATGCCAGTCTTCAGTCAATTGAATTCAATCTGTGTGATATAAAGAAATAGCTGGAGGTACTGGATACTGCAAAGACTATTGTCCCAGACATATTCTAATAGTATTCCTGAAGGTTCTGTTACCTTGCCAAGCCCCTAGTCAAACTGTTTGTAGTACAACTCCAACAGCAGCATCTACCCAACTATATGGAAACTTGCTCAAGTATATGCGATACACACAAAAAAAGATTAATTCAACATGATAAATGCAGATTAGGTGCATGAGCCATAGGAAATGCAGCGTTATCAGTGATGATATGGCTCTGGATGGGATGCTCTTCAGAAGGTCAGTGTGGACTCAATGGTCCAAATGGCTTGCATCCATACTTTAGGGATTCTGTGTGACAATTAATATCCATAATGGTCTGTGCCAGTATATGAGACTGCCATTTGAGATATTGTCAGCCTATGCCAGTTTTCAGTGAACAATGGAGAACATTTTACTAGGTCCTCCCCATTTGGCCATTTATCTAGGTGATGTTCCATCAGCATATTCTCAACACCTTGGATCACTTGATAATTAACAGTGGTATGCAGAAACACTTGCTTAGCTGTTTGCTCACTGGCACTCAGTTCCTTATCTTTTTCCAGCTTAGATGAAACTTGTACAAAATAACTCAATATGTGAATTTGTTCATTTTGGAAGAGAGGGCAAAAGAACAGGATATTAGTTAAATGTAGAAAACTGCTGAAAGCTGTAATGTAAAGGGTCTTGAAGGTTCTTGTGCACAAAACAGAAATTTAGCACACAGGTGCAGCAGATATTCAAAAAAACGAATGGAATATTAGCTCTTATTTCAAGGGAATTGGATTATAGGAGTAGGAAAGTCTTACTACAATTGTATAAGGTGCTGGTGAGTCCCTTATTTAAGACAAAATGTCATTTCATTGGAGGCAATTCGGAACAAGTTCACTGGAACAATGCTTGGTATGGTGGGAATGTCTTATGAGCAAAAGCTTGGGACTCTATTCACTGGAGCTCATAAGAATGAGAGATGATCTGATGGAACCACAGGATTCCTAAGGAACTTGACAGGGTAGATGTTGAGAGGATGTTTCTTCGGGGGAATGCCATGGGGGAGTCTTGGACCAGAGGGCATAGTCTCAAAATAAATTTATGACCGAGATGAGGAATTCTGTCTCTCGGAAGGTTGATAGTTTGAAACTCTGCCAAGGACTGTGGGGCCAAAATCCGTGTGTATGTTTAAGGCTGAGATAAATTCTTGGAAAAGCTCAGCAGGTCTGGCAGCATCTGTTGAGAAAGATCAGAGTTAACATTTCAGGTCTAGTGACCCTTCCTTATAATTGATAGTTAGGAAAAGGTTTTTTAAATGTACAAGTGGCGTGGTGTGTAAGGAGTAAATGATAGGTAGAAATAGAGCCCAAGTGACACAAAAAAGGACAAAGGAGAGGATAATGATCAGCTTGGGAGAATGAATACCTACTAATTAGTGGCTGACAATGGATTTGTGTAACAGACAATGTGATAACAAGACCTGGTGTGTAGGTTTTGGTGTAAGGACATGGGAGAAGATGCCTCAAGCTCTAATATTGTTGAACTTGATGTAAAGTCCAGAAAGCTGTAGAGTTCTCAAATGGAAAATGTGAAACAGTTCTTCCAGCTTGTGCTGAACTTCATTAGAGCACTGCAGCAAGGCTGAGACAGAGATGCTGGCCAGGGAACAAGGTGGTGTGTTGACCAGAAACTTAACTGGACTTGGCACATAAACGTATCACTACAAGAGCAGGTCAGAGGTGAGTAACACTGTGGCAAGTAACTCACCTCCTAACTCCACGAAGCCTCTCTTCCATCAACAAGGCATAAGGTAGGAGTACTTCACACTAGTCTGGGCAAGTGCAGTTCCAACAACACTCCAGAAGCTTGACACCATCCAGGACATAGCATCGTACTTAATTGGTACTACATCTACAAACATTCACTCCCTCCACCTCCAACATTCAATAATAAGATGCACTGCAGTAAGCCACCAAAGCTGTTCAGACGATGTTGATTAACCAATCATATCTTAAATGACAAAGACAGGAAATACATGCAAACACCAGCACCTGCAAGAACCACCCCACCTCACCCCCCACCCCCGGCCACCATTCCACTCCTAACTTGGAATTAGATCTCTGTCCCTTCGGGCATGACTGAGTTAAAATTCTGGAAGTCCCTTCCGAATGACATTGTTTGTGTACATACAGTAAATGGACTGCAACAATTCAAGAAGGCCCAGCCTACGAGTGAATTAAAAACAGTACCATGTGTTCCATTTAACCACACCTGCAGAAAATGTCATGAGTGGAACAAGCTTGAGGTCCAGATTTGGAACTTGAGCATTTGCTGGAGTGCCTTTTGTGCATTGTGAGGTAGAGGATTATGCAGATAGCATACATAGGGAGTACACACAGAAGCATGCAGGTACAGTGGAAATGGATGACTGCTAGGCATTTTGAGACCCAGCCAGCTGGTGCAGGAGATACCTGAGCTTATCCTGCTTGTTAATTACCATTCTATTTTAGAAACTGGTGAACACGTGCAGCTAGAGTGTAGTAAGTGGCACCAAGGCTGTCTCAGTTGTACAGAGTGAAGGAAGAAGAATGGAAGAGTATTAGTGATAAGGGATTTCACAGTCAAAGAATCAGGTGTTTCTGCAGCAATAAATGGAACTCAAGGATACCGCGTTTCCTCCCGGTGCAAGGGTCAAATGCATCATGGAGTCACTGCAGGATTTTCCTTCTGGGATGAGAATCAGTCAGTAGTCATGCTACAAATAGAATCAATAACAGGTGTGAAGGGAGATGAGGTCCTGAAAGTAGATTTCAATGAATTAGGAAGGAAATTTAAGGACCCTGTGCAGTAATCTCAGGATTACCATGTTACTGGAGGATTGATCGATTGAGCATGTGAATAGAAAGCTGTCTCCCCAACAAAGGTGAGTCTGTTTCCATTTTTAGCAGAAGGCAGAGTGCAGAGAGTTAGGATTGTGGGATTTACTAAGCCAAAATGTTCAACTCCTTTCAAATGTACTTATCCAGTTGGTAGATTAGTAAATGGAGAATACTCAGAATTTGCAACTCCTGCAGAGCCAATTGTAAATTGTCAGTGTTGATTTGGAACGAGTGTAATGACTCATTTGGAGAGTATGCTAGAAATCAAGTGCATTATTCTGGATTATGGTCAGAATATATTAATATTTTATTATCACCTGATCAGGCATTGACTTCAAGTTTTCAAGGAGCCAAAAATAATCCCAAAGTTTCCTTTCCTGGAGTATTTGCTCTGATATTTGTTTAGTTTCTTAGAAAAGTACCTCACTGGCATACTTGTTCCCAATTCACTATCTTGCAATAATACTTCACCTACCCCCAGTTCACTAACATTTCAAAATATTTGTCAAAGTCAGAGGAGGCCAATGTCAGTTCATTTATTAGAATTGTGTTCAGCTTCTCAAAGGCTCATTGGTGTTATTCTGATGAAAGAGCATTTGCCTTTTTCTGTAACAAACTTGTGAAAGGTACATATGTGCTGAAATTAGCCACAAATTTCTGATAAAATCTATACATTCTTAAAAATCTCATGATTTCATATCTAGCTCTTGTAATGGGAATTCAATAAAAGACTTCACTCTTACCATTCTTGGTGCTATTTGCCATTGTCCTATGCCATGTCCATGATAAGTTACCCTTTCTTTAGTAAATTCACTTTTGGCCAGATTTATTGCTAAGCCACCTAAATGCAATTGTTTACACACATCCTCTAATTGCCTAATGTGTGCTTCCCGTTTGTTAGGATATAATCTAAATATACTACACAACTAAAGACTTTGTGGGCGGCACGGTGGCACAGTGGTTAGCACTGCTGCCTCACAGCGCCAGAGACCTGAGTTCAATTCCCAACTCAGGCGACTGACTGTGTGGAGTTTGCACGTTCTCCCCGTGTCTGCGTGGGTTTCCTCCGGGTGCTCCAGTTTGCTCCTACAATCCAAAAATGTGCAGGTCAGGTGAATTGGCCACGCTAAATTGCCCGTAGTGTTAGGTAAAGGGGTAAATGTAGTGGAATGGGTGGGTTGCGCTTCGGCGGGTCGGTGTGGACTTGTTGGGTCGAAGGACCTGTTTCCACACTGTAAATAATCTAATCTAATCTAATTTAGCATAATTTGATTCATAAGCTTTTGGAAATGTAGTTTGCCTCACTGAACATTGATATAACCATGGATATTTCTGTAGCTTTTGATATTATTGGTGCAAGTCAGTACCTCTTCAACAGACAAATTTTAGAAAGTAATGAGATGTTACCAGAACTGTTGATACAATCTTCAAACTGAGGAATTAGTTAGAAATCAATTTTCCATACTTTACTACAATCTATGCATAACATAAAGAATGCAGCTGATTGATTCAGCTTAGAAACGAACACGATTGGTGAACTGCAGCTACGTAACTGGGTTCAATTCAGTGATTTTCCAACATACATTGAATCTCTGTTTCCCTTTGAGTTTGTTTTCCTGGGCTCAACCAATAAGGATGTTGTGGGGGATCCAAGATCGCAGCAATCTAGGAGGATTGCGTTGCAGAGCTCTGCACCGCAGCACACGCGGGACGAACTGTTAACCTACCCAACCCGGACCATCGTGTTATCCTAGGACTCTGGATTAGTGGTGGAGTCCCAGGAAAGTGTAGAAAATCAACTTACCTGGGTTTTTGCTATCCAGGGATGCTGAAGAAAGGAGGAGGAGCGCTCAAGGCCAGGCTCGCAGCCCAGCCTGCAGGAGCCTCTGACTCGATTACCTACCAGTAGCTGGTGAAGGAGCTCATGAAATCTTGCGAGATGTTCGGTAAGCACATAGAGGAGAAGCTGGCCCTGATCTCTATCATGCTGCAGAAGCATGAACAGCAGCTGGGAGACCTGGAAAAAAAAAGACGGATGACGTTGAACACAGTCGTAGTGGTGGAAGCTGATACCAGTTCTTCCAAGGATAGGATCCAAGCCCTGGAGACGCAGATCTGTAATTTGTGTGACCAAGTTGATGATCTCAAGAATTGGGGCAGGAGAAAAAATATTTGGATCATCGGTTTGCCAGAGGTTAAGGAAAGTGAACAGCCAACAGAATTTATTGATGACTGGTTGCTGAAATTCCTTAACTTGGAGGCTGGAGTGAGAGCTTTGAAGATCGAGAGGGCTCACCGGGTCACGGTGCGGAGGTCAGGTCTGAGTCAACGTCCTTGTTTTCTCTTGGTGAGGTTTCATCAGTATAGAGATAAGGAAAGAATCGTGGAATCTTCCAGAATCCAGGGGAAGGATCCGAAGGCCCTAATTTATGAGGGCTCTAAGATAGTGTTCTTCCAGGACTTCTCAGTGGCAGTGATCCAGAAAAGAAGATTCTATGACTGTGTCAAAAGAAGACTGAGGGAGCTTGGGAACCAGTACTCTTTGAGGTATCCGGTGGTGCTTTAGTTCACCTTAGATCCATACATCTCTTTGACATGTCGGAGAAGGCAAGAGACCTTGTGGACAAATTAACTTAATCTGGACAATTTAGTATGTACAAATAGTAGTGTAGTTTAGGTATGCCTTTGTTTTTTTTTAGAAAACAGAGGAAGTCCAGTTGGGGCTTTCTTTACCTTTTTTTTATTGATAATAATCTGGTTTAAACCAATGTTTGGCATTGGTTGAAATGTGTACTTTCAATTTCTAAGTTGTTATACTAAAGGATGGGTGGGGTGTTTAGCCTTTTTTTTTCAAAACTTCTTTATTTACATTGCTGTTCCATGGTGTACTTTCTTTCTTTTCTGCTTGTGTTTGCGGTGTGGCTCTAGCTAGGAGGGAGGGAAATGGTTGGGATGGCTAGATGCCTACTTACGCACAGTTTATACCTGGTTCAGGTATTTAAATGCCTGCGCTGCAGTCTTGGCAGTGGGATGGGAAAATGGGTTTTGGGATGTGTAGTTGCCCCCTTTTGAGCAGGGTGTGGATTCCTCCATTTGGTGCTATTGGCACTTTATATGTTTGTTTGCTTTTTGGTTCTTGTTGTAAATAATCTTCAATAGCTTTGTAGGTTTATTAACTGTAGTGGTTTTAGTTTGTATAGTTTTTATATCAGATGGATCTTGTGACAATAAGGCTTGGCAATTTGTGGTTCAAGTTCCTCCTCTCTGGAATTTAAATGTTACTGCAGAAGGTTATGGCTAATGAATTGATTAAATGGTGTACCTGGAACATCAAGGGGAGTTGCTCACCAATTAAGAGTAAGAAGGTACTTTTGAGTCTTAGAAAGCAGAATGGTTTTGATCAGGTTTACTTTTCATCTTTTAATACCAGAAGTAGGGGAGTGGCTCTGTTAGTTCAGAGGAATCTCATTTTAAGTTACTGAAGTGTGTTAAAGACACATACGGGAGGTTTATAATTCTCAAAGCCCTGATAAACGGGGAAGAATATGGTGTTTTAAATGTTTATTGCCTTCCGGCACATCCCCTCAAATTTCTGGTCGATGCGTTCTCTAAATTGGTCAGTTTCGAGCCTCGGCATATCATTATAGGAGATTTTAACTGTCTCGTGGATCCCACAGTAGACAGGTTGCTCAAAGGTCCCCTGATACCCTCTGTACAAACTAAACAATTAGTGGATCAGTGTGTGGAGTTAGGGTTGGTGGATGTCTGGAGGCACCTCTGTCCTACAGGCATGGATTTTACACTTTTTTAAACCCCAATTCCACACAGATGTCACATCAGGATTAATTTCTTTTTCTGACCCCTGTGGCAACCCTGAACTTGGGGGCATCTTGTATGATTGGTTATATTACCATCTCTGATCGCGCTCCAGTGTACCTGTTGGTTAAGATTAAGGATGGTACTATGGGTCTGAGGCACTGGCGAATGGATCCCTTTATCCTCAAGGAAAATAAATTTGTAGATTATTTCTCCAGGGAATTTTGGGCATTCCTAGACATTAACTCAGGCTTGGTTAATAGCCCATCTGCCCTTTGGGAAACTGCCAAAGCCTAAGCCGGGGGTTAGTTATTTCCTACTCTGCCAGTAGGAAGTGGCAGAAGGATGAGCAGCAACGTCTCATTGAAGCACGGTTGAATGCAGCTGAGAAGGCTTACTTTGACAGGTCCTCGTTGGTCAAGCGACAGAGGATTGCGGTCTGCATTAAATTCCAGTCTCATGCAGACAGCAAAGAAGGAGCTTACTTTTGCAAAGCAACTGTTATATGAGCATGGTGACAGGCCAAGCAAATACTTAGCATATTTCACCAGGAAAAAGAGCGCCCCTCAAGCCATCATGGCAATTAGGGAAGGGTCTGGGAACCTAATATGTGACTCCAAAAAGATTAATGTGGCATTCCAAAGATTTTACTCTGAGTTATACCAATCTGAGGGTTGTGAGGTGGGGAGAGCCAAAATAGAGTGCTTTTTTCAAGGATCTGGGGCTCCCAGGCATGATCCCCAAACAAGAATCTTTTTCCAATGCCTCCTGATCAGACCAAGACTTGCAGGAAGCTGTGAAGCAGCTTCAGAGTGAAAAGACGCCCAGCCCTGATAGACTTCACAGCAAATTCTATAAGGAATTTATAAACATACTGTCAGGCCCAATGCTCAACATGTTCAATGACTCATATAGCCATAGTTGTCTCCCGCCATCTCTGAGAGAGGCCAATATTTCGCTTATTCTTAAAAAAGGAAGATCCAGGAGGACTGTGCTTTGTACAGGTCCATTTCACTTTTAAATGTGGACTTTAAAATCCTCTCTAAGACTCTTGCATTAAAGCTGGAGACTGTTATCTTCTGTTATTAAAGAGGTCCAGACGAGCTTTGTAAAGAGCTGCACGTCCTCCAATAATGTTAGGAAGCTGCTTAATGTAATTCAAGCATGTCAACAACAATCAATACAGGGACTGGTGATTTCTCTAGATGCAGAGAAGGCATTTGACTGAGTTGAGTAGCTGTACCTTTTTTATACTCTAGAGCAGTTTGGCTTGGGTGAACTCTTTATAAGATGGGTAATGGTTCTCTACAGTGACTCTCTCACTGCGGCCATCACCAATGGGGTGTGATCGAGCAATTTTAATATTTTTAGGGGGAGCCAACAGGGCTATCCCCTTTCGCTTTTTACATTGGTGTTTGAACTATTAACGGAAGCCATTCGTAGAGATCCTAATATATTGACTCCAGAAGTGGGTTCAAAATTACATAAGATTTCGTTAGCAAAACATCTTCTCTTACACCTATAGTGGGGATGATGGATTCAGGATTCAAACATTGGGCAGCTAGAAGTGTGTCTTGCATGAGTGATCTATTTAAGGGTGACACAATGATGTCCTTTGATCAGTTAGTGCGTAAATACAAGCTATCTAACAGGGACGTCTTTCATTTTTTTTCAAGTTAGGGATTTTATTCTGAAAAAATACACTTTTAACTGATCCTTACAAATCCGACATAGGGAGGATGGTGCTCAGTGCTAAGAGTACACTTTCTGTCAGCAATTGGGGGGTACCTCCCTTAGATCGCCTCCGCAGGGTGCAGGAGAGAGAACTAGACGTTGAGGTCTCCTTAGAGGCATGGGAAGATATTTGGGAAAATGTAAGAAAGATATCAATTTGCAATGCTTTACAGTTGAAGATTCTCCACAGGGTCCACTTGGCTCTGGATTGTTTGTCAAAATTTAAACAAGGTTAGTACAGGCACTCTTACCCATTGTCCCTGGTCCTGTGGTAGGCTTCAAACATACTGGAGCGCTGTTGGGGGTGCAATGGAGAGGATTTTGAGTGTAAGGGTAGAGAAGGACCTGATCTCCTCTTTGCCTGCCCAGTGTGTTCCCTGTAGATGTGCATAAGAAAATACTTTTCAACATCCTCACTTTCTGTGCAAGAAATTGGGTACCTGAAAATTCCCCAGGTCTGTCGGGTTGGCGGAAGATTGTTTTGGAGAAAGTCCCTTGGACTTCTTTCTCAAGTCTGGTACACTACAAGACCGAGAATTTTGATAAGACATGGTGGCCCTTTTGGAATACCTGGACACAGATTTATCTGCCACACTAGTAAGGGCTTTTATATAGCCGCAACGATTGTGCTTTACGAGTCCAGTATCCAGGGAGGGGGAACTGCAAACATATGAGTGTTTTGTTTGGCTGAGCTGAGTTATTACTATTCATTAGTTTGTTGTTGGTTATTATTTATTTAGTTAAGTAGTTAGTTGGGTTTTTTTAAATATATATTTTTCTTTGTATACTTATACATTTGTATATGAGGGCAGTTTGGGTTTTTTTTTGGAGTTCTTCCTTTGTATTGTTTTGTATTTGTTGTAACATCAAAAATATCTTTTTAAATAAAAATATATTTTTAAAAAAAGATGTTGTTTTATTTCCACTGAATCGTCAACATATACACCTTTCTAGATGTTGCAGTTAACCTTTCTGTAAATATGAGAACATAGTATCTAACTCCCTCAGTATTTTTGTATACCTTGTCTTGTGACTGAAGTGCTCTAATTATCAAATGATTGTCTGCCCACTCTTCCATTTTTGCTTGTGAAGTTTTTAAATGTCTTTATATGATCCTGCGAATCTCTCTAGAAACATGTACACATAATCCAACATAGGGGCTTCATCTTTTTGTTTTAGGATTGTCTCATTAATCCATTTTATTGCACCTTTTGTTGGAAATGGAAATACCCTTTAAAACTGAATTCTTTTGGTATTGCATATTTAGTATTTCCTGTGTAACATGAAATCTCACTCTGTTAGTGTGGTAACCAGCCTTCTCTAAGCATGAAACAAACCTCTAGTATACGAAAACAAAGTAAAGGCTACAAGGGTAACCAAGGTCATGATATACCAATGGACTGATGTCAAAGATCCGTCAGGCACAAATTACCATATTATCAATGCAGTGTTTAGGAGAATAGAATGTTTTGATCTTAGAAGGATTGAAAATTAGTCTTTGATGGAGTTGGGCAAGGGAACAGTGGTCATCCTAATGTCACGAGTAATTATCTGTGGTCGTTGGTTGAAAAGGCTCCGATCGGTGAGGTATATTAACAGGAGCAGGTGAAAAGAGAAAAAACAGAGGGTCCATGGGACTGAGCCATACCTTTTCGAAGTAGACTAGGAGTTTTACTGAAAAACAAAGACCGTTACCATTAAAAAAAACCTCTAAAATGTCAGTGATGAACACCACCACTCCAACCCATAAGAATCCACAGCTTCTTTCTCCAGAATGGCTTCAGAACTGGAAAAGTATTCCTTTATTTGTCAAATTAACCAATTATTAATACCCTTCTGCTTGCTAGCAAACTCACTAAACTATCTGAAAATTGCTTACAATTGGTTGACTGCTTATGATAACTGTGGTAATGGGAACCCAATATCTAACACTCTTATTTCATTGCCATAGACCAATTTGAAAGGATTAAAGTACTTATTTGGGGAATCTCTGGTAGAAAATGCTGAGGCTAATTCCTTGTCCCAATCTGTGTGTATTTGTTACAATAGCCTTTCGTCATTGTTTTGAGAGTCTTATGGTATCTCTCAAAGGTTCCCTGTGTTTATGGGTGATAGATGGTAGACATCCACTGTTTTATAGCAAGATGGCCATTTTTGTCCTGAAAAATGTTTGGTACAGGGATAAAACCTTGTTGTCACACCTTACTGGGCTAGTGTGAAGGAAATCAAGCCCTGCTAATTTTCAGAGTCATTACAAAAGTTAGTTTATTAAAAAGAAATATGCAAAATCCCCAAACTACTTGATTTCTTGTTTGATTGAAAGTACGGACCACGTTTCTATACCTAACACGAAATTGCTGTGATATGTGATTAGGTTCTAGCTACAGGTAAACAATTAAATTAAGCTGAATAAGCTCTACAAATTCAAAATCTAAACACCATATACATCTCCATTAGACAGACAGATAAACATAAAGTGGGGGGGGGGCAACACATGGACAGAGGGAAAATAGTTCTATAGTTTTTGTTCACAAGGTTGGATACAGAACTGGCTCAAAGAGGGTGGTGGTGGAGGGTTGTCTTTCAGACTGGAGGCCTGTGACCAGTGGAGTGCCACAAGGATCGGTGCTGGGTCCTCTACCTTTTGTCATTTACATAAGTGATTTGGATGCGAGCATAACAGGTACAGTTAGCAAGTTTGCAGATGACACCAAAATTGGAGGTGTAGTGGACAGTGAAGAAAGTTACCTCCGATTACAACAGGATCTTGACCAAATGGGCCAATGGGCCGAGAAGTGGCGGATGGAGTTTAATTCAGATAAATGCGAGGTGCTGCATTTTAGAAAAGCAAATCTTAGGACTTATACACTTAATGGTAAGGTCCTAGGGAGTGTTGCTGAACAAAGAGACCTTGGAGTGCAGGTTCATAGCTCCTTGAAAATGGAGTCACAGGTAGTTAAGATAGTGAAGAAGGCTTTCTTTTATTGGTCAGAGTATTGAGTACAGGAGTTGGGAGGTCATGTTGTGGCTGTACAGGACATTGGTTAGGCCACTGTTGGAATATTGCGTGCAATTCTGGTCTCCTTCCTATCGGAAAGATGTTGTGAAACCTGAAAGGGTTCAGAAAAGACTTACACGGATGTTGGCAAGGTTGGAGGATTTGAGCTATGGGGAGAGGCTGAACAGGCTGATTTCCCTGGAACATTGGAGGCTGAGGGGTGACCTTATAGAGGTTTATAAAATTATGAAGGGCATGGATAGGATAAATAGACAAAGTATTTTCCCTGGCGTGGGGGAGTCCAGAACTAGAGGGCATAAGTTTAGGAGAGGGGAAAGATATAAAAGGGACCTAAGGGGCAACTTTTTCATGCAGAGGGTGGTATGTGTATGGAATGAGCTGCCAGAGGAAGTGGTGGAGGCTGGTACAATTACAACATTTAAAAGGCATTTGGATGGGTATATGAATAGGAAGAGTTTGGAGGGAAATGGGCCGGGTGCTGGCAGGTGGGACTAGATCGGGTTGGGATATCTGGTCGGCATGGACGGGTTGGACTGAAGGGTCTGTTTCCATGCTGTACATCTCTGACTCTATGATCTGTTGGGTTGGTTTTGCTGATCTGAGATTTCTCCTGGAATCTCCTTTTCTGAATGCTTCCATTGGTTTGCAATAGGCATGGGGTATCTGTTTCACATATGAAAGGTTTCTGACTTATTTATTTAAAATTGCAAATTGCAGTATCTGTTGAAGGAAAGACAAGCTGGTTTTCTTCATGTTTAAAGTGACTTACTGCAGAGAACTAAAAGAGTTTTTGACTGCTGCAGATCTGTTTCTCATCATGTCTGCTTGGTTTTTCTCTGTCTTATTTGCAGCCTAAGCTGTTCAGCAATCTGACAACTATGGTCATGCTGTTACCTCAAGAAAGATATTATTGCCATAGAAGGAATGCAACAATGGTTCACCAGTCTTGTTTCAGGGATGGTGGGATTGTCCTGTGAAGAGAGATTGGTCAAACTGGGTGCATATTGGCTAGAGTTTTGAAGAATGAAAGGTGATCTCTTCGGAACATGTAAGATACCTAAAGGGATATCTTATAGGTTTCAGTGAGATCACCTTTCATTCTTCAAAACTCTGGAGAATACGCACCCAGTTAACCCAGGGTTAATGTAGATAAGATGATTCCTCTGGTTAGGGAGCCTAGAACCTAGAACCAAATGCCATTTAGAACTGAGATAAGATTTAATTTTACACGGGGTTGTGAATCGTCAGACTACTCTATTCTGGAAGTTGTGAAAGGTCAGTTTTTGAGTATGTTTAAAGTAGCAGTTAATAGATATCTGATTAGCACTGAAACAAAGGGTAATGCAGAAAAATTGGTCAAAAGTGTTTGTTTGATCAGCCACAATCACAATGAATGGCAGAGCATACTTGATGGGGATCTCTGTGTCCTTTACCCTAGTTACCCTAAATTTTATGACACACAGGTCATTGTTCCCTAAACGTTTCCCATCTGACACTTGATCCTCTTGGTCCACCTCATTCCCAAGAAACAACTCCAGCAATGCCTTCTTTATTCTTGGACAGGGAACATATTGCCATAGAAAATATTCTCCTGAACACTCTAGCAACCTTTTGCCAATGTCTGCCATTATTCGACTACTAAGCCAGTTTATATTTAGATAATGGTCGTCCTCATTGTAACGACTCTATCTTTCTTGCATTTCCTGTAAATTCTTTGTTCCTCTTTATCTTTCAGATAAATTGCTGGTCAATAGACTACAACAAGAAATGTAATTGCACTTTATTTATAGCCAAATCAAGGCTGTCCTTGACTATCTGGGGCATCTTCTCTCTAGTACTGGAGTCATTTCCATTATACTACCACCTTTTACACCTTTTTCTTTTTTTTTCCCCAAGCACCTTATTTCCAAGGATATTTAATACACAATCCTGCTCCTCTTTGAGCCAGTTCTATGTTATTGCTATAAGATCATATTTCCACGTGGCTATCTGTGTTTTCAACTCACCAGCATTATTTATCACATTCCTATACATGCACTACAATGTAAATTTAGACTGTTACTTTTCCCTCTTAGACTGAAAGCACCTAATACCTTAATTTTGCTTGTATCTCTCTCACCTCATTCCCAAGAACTGAGTCCAGCAATTCTTCCTTTTCTGTTGGGTAAAAACAATGACTGCAGATGCTGGAAACCAGATTCTGGATTAGAGTGGTGCTGGAAAAGCACAGCAGTTCAGGCAGCATCCGAGGAGCAGGAAAACTGATGTTTCGGGCAAAAGCCCTTCATCAGGAATAGAGGCAAAGCGCCTGCAGGGTGGAGAGATAAATGAGAGGAGGGTGGGGGTGGGGAGAAAGTAGCATAGAGTACAATAAGTGAGTCAGGGTAGGGATGGAGGTGATAGGTCAGAGAGGAGGGTGGGGGAGGGTAGCAAAGAGTACAGTGGGTGAATGGGGGTGGGGATGAAGGCGATAGGTCAGAGAGCAGGGTGGTGTGGATAGGTGGAAAGGAAGATAGGCAGGTAGGACAGGTCATGTGGCCAGTGCTGAGCTGGAATTTTGGCGTTCTTCCTCCAGGTGTCTGGTGGTGAGGGAGCGGTGGTAAAGGAGGCCCAGGACCTCCATGTCCTCGGCTGAGTGGGAGGGGGAGTTGAAATGTTGGGCCACACGGCGGTGTGGTTGATTGGTGCGGGTGTCCCAGAGATGTTCCCTAAAGCACTCTGCTAGGAGGCGTCCAGTCTCCCCAATGTAGAGGAAACCACATCGGGAGCAACATAAACGATAAATAATATTGATTCTTTTTTTGTTGGACTGGAAATATTCCAACAATCAGATTAGACCAAGGAGTGCCAATGCATGTTATCTACTTGTACTTCCAAAAGGCCTTTGACAAGGTGCTGCACAGGAGGCTGTTGAGTAAGATAAGGATCCACGGTGTTAGAGGCATGGTACTAGCATGGATAGAAGATTGGCTATCTGGCAGAAATCAGAGAGTGGGGATTAAAGGGGCCTTCTCAAAATGGCAGCCGGTGACTAATGGTGTTCCACAAAGGCCAGTGTTTGGATCACAACTTTTCACTTTAATGATCTAGATGAAGGAACTGAGGGCATTCTGGCTACATTTGCAGATGCTACAAAGATAGGTGGCATTGAGGAGGCAGGGAGGCTGTAGAAGGATTTAGATAAGTTAGGAGAGAGGGTAAAAGGTGGCAGATGGAATACAACATGGGAAAGTGTGAGGTCATGCACTTTGGTAGGAAGAAGAGGCATAGACATTTTTCTAAATGGGGAGAAAATTCAAAAATGAAGTGTAAAGGGACTTGGGAGTCCTTGTCCAGGATTCTCTGAAGGTTAACATTGTGCAGTTTGAGTCGGTAGTTAGGAAGGCAAATGCTGGCGAATGGGACTAGATTAGGTGAGGATGTCTGGCCGGCATGGACAAGTTAGGGCGGCACGGTGGCACAGTGGTTAGCACTGCTGCCTCACAGCGCCGGAGACCCAGGTTCAATTCCCGCCTCAGGCGACTGACTGTGTGGAGTTTGCACGTTCTCCCCGTGTCTGCGTGGGTTTCCTCCAGGTGCTCCGGTTTCCTCCCACAGTCCAAAGATGTGCAGGTCAGGTGAATTGGCCATGCTAAATTGCCCGTAGTGTTAGGTAAGGGATAGTTGTAGGGGTATGGGTGGGTTGCGCTTCGGCGGGGCGGTGTGGACTTGTTGGGCCAAAGGGCCTGTTTCCACACTGTAAGTAATCTAATCTAATCTTAAAAAAAAGTTAGACTGAAGGGTCTGTTTCCGTGCTGTACATCTCTTTGACCAATATCGTGTTGGCATTTATTTTGAGAGGATGAGAATATAAAAGCAGGGATGTACTTCTGAGGCTTTAGAAGGCTCTCGTCAGACCACATTGTGTATTATGAACAATTTTGGGCACCATACCTCAGGAAGGATGAACTGGCCATGGAGTAGTTCCAGAGGATGCTCATGAGAATGATCTCAGGAATGAAAGACTTAGCATATGAGGAATGCTTGAGGTTTCTGGGTCTATACTCAATGGAAGGATCTAATTGAAACTTACAGAATACTGAATGGCCTGGGGCAGAGTGGATATTGGGAAGGTACTTCCATTAGCAGGAGAAACTAGGGCTTAATTAGGACTATGTGTTAAGAGAAGACCCTTTAGAACAGAGATGAGGAGAAACTTCTTCAGCCAGTACGTGGTGAATCTATGGAATTCATTGCCATAGAAGGTTGTGGAGTCCAGGTCATTGAATATGTTTACGACAGAGGTAGATAGGTTCTTGGTTATCAAGGTCAAAGTTTACGGGGAAAAAAACAGGACAATGGGGTTGAAAAAGTTATCAGCCATGATTGAATGATGGAGTAGACCCGATGGGCTTAATGGCCTACTTCCTGCTCCTATGTGTTATGGTCTTATGGTCATATGGTGCTGCAGTAGGAAATTCTTCAATACACTCATTCCCCTCTCTGGACTTTACAGTTCATCTTGCTATCCCACACTAGTATTACATTTTGTTTGTAATCTTATCAAATTATTTTAAACCCCCCTCAACAGCACCAGTAAATCACACCATTGAACACTGATCCTAGCTCTGTTTCGATGCAACCTGTACAGTCTTTACAAATTGCAGCTCCCTAGAATTGATCCAAATGTTCTTTGAATGTCACACCCTTCCTTCTGCACCAACTCTCCATTCATATATTCATCTGCTCTATCCTCTTATTTCAAAACTCACTTGCATATGCTCCAAAGTAAATCAATGATGATTATTTTTGATATTTCTGAGTTCTACATAGATCTCTAAATTTTGATTGCAGGACCATCTGTTTCATTAGTTATGTGTTATAATTAGTGTTATATGGGATGCAAACATGAATGTGGACAATTTTAACTGTTTCTATTAAATGTTTTCCTTAATATTTATAATGAAGCTCTTCAGAATTGTTATTACACACTTCTGGAATAGACGGAACTTGAACCCAGTCCATCTGGATCAGAGGTAATGTGCCCTCCTTAAATGTTGTCCTTTACTTTCCTCTCATTGAATTGCTGACTTTTGGTGTGACTGGTTCTGTGAATGCTAGATGTTGTTCATAATTCTGATTATATATTTATTCTTCAAAGATTAAATAATTGTGTAGAGTGTCACAGACAAACCTGACCCTGCTGTCAAAGGGCAGCAATCTGCAATTAGTAAGTGGGACTCCTGGTTTATTTATTTCTCTTCTCTCTAATCTAGGGGTACTGACACTGGTAATATGAGAACTGAACCTAGCTGTTGGCATCAATCGCCAACCCTTTAGCTAACTGTGCTAACTAACTCCCCCAATACATGTACATACTTAAATGTAATATAAAAAAAAGTATGACTCGGTTATGATTTTTAAAAACTCTTTACAGTGTATCATTCTCTTATAGCCTTTGAGACCTTGGGGAAATTTAATGTATAAAATGACAGTTGCACAGAACAGCCAATGGAAGATTTCAAAAGGGACATTTGTATCACATTATGCATGAAATATGTGAAACCAATGGATATTAACAGGATGTGAGAATTTAGATCTGTAGTTTGTTTAATGTAATTCTAAATAAATTGAGCCTATGTTCTCCTTTAGAATGTTTGGATGCGATCTTCAATTACTGTGGTTATGCTAAAATAGATAGACTCATAGAGATGTACAGCACGGAAACAGACTCTTAGGTCGAAGTCATCCATACTGACCAGATATCCTAAATGTAGTCCCATTCAGTCTCTCCCTATAGCTCAAATCCTCAAATCCTGGCAACAGATTTACAAGCATCCTTGTAAATCTTTTCTGAGCCTTTGAAATTTCACAGCATCCTTCTTATAGCAGGGAGATCTGAATTGTACACAATCTTCAAAACGTGGTCTAACCAATGTCATGTACAGCCAGATGACCTCCCAACTCCTCGACACAAAGTGCTGACCAATAAAGGCAAGCATACTAAAAGCCGTCTTCACTATCCCATCTACCTGTGACTCTACTTTCAAGGAACTATGAACCTGCACTCCAAGGTGGCTATGTTCAGCAACTCTCCCCAGGATCTTACCATTAAGTGTATAAGTCCTGCCTTGATTTGCCTTTCCAAAATACAGCACCCCACATTTATCTAAATTAAACTCCATCTGCTACTCTTCGGCCCATTGGCTGAGTTCATCATTAAAGACAGATGACTGGTGGGGGTTTAACCTGAGGGTAACCACATTACAGACAAGGCTGAGAAGATGAAACCTTCAAATACCTCAGCCAGGTACAGGAACTGAACCCCGCTGCTGGCATCAGAAATCAGCCATCTGGTCAACTGAGCTAACCTATCCACAGAACTGTGTGCATAGTCTAGTCACATTACAAGAAGGACAAAAATGCTCTGGAGGCAGTGGAGAGGAGACTTACAATGATGCTTGAAAAATTACAGCTATGAGAACATATTGGATTGGCCAAGGTTGTTGTTCTGAGAACAGGGAGGCTAAGGGATGACTTACGTGAGATGTGTAAAATTATGGAGGCCCAGATAAGTAGACAGTGAAGGCTGGTTTTCTCTTGAGCAGAAATCAATTACACAGATTTATAGATAGTTCATAAGATATAGAGGCAGAATTAGGACATTCAGCCAATAGAGTCTGCTCCACCATTCGATCATGGCTGATTGGGTGGCATGGATTAGATGGAAATGTTTTCACCCAGAACTGGTTGGGTATCTGGGGTTTGTTGCTGACTTAATGGGTGCTTGCAATGTGCAACTCAATTTGATGGTGGAGGAGGCAAAAACTTCTTCTCATTCTGTACAAACCTGAATAAAGCTGCCTGTGTGTGAAAATAAGCCTTGAACAATAAATGTAAACTTTGACAAGAGTCTGGGCTTTGCCTTTTCTGAGTTTTTTGCTCCTGGCTTTGGTTAAAGATAAAATAAGCAAACTAAGTCTTGCTGGTTTTCCAGTTGGATGTTAGATTAGATTCCTTATCATGGAACTAAATGAATGGCTAATTAAAAATACAAACAGAGGCTTTAAATAAAATTTACTGGATGTTATTTCACATTTTCCTGAAGTGCTATCCATGATTAAACCTTCCAGAGATGTGCTTTGTTTGTGTGACCTTGAATAGATTCTAACTCCTGATATCTCAAAATATTCTTAATGTAGAATAGACAGATACTTTTTGAATAACAACCACTAGCAAGTGAAAATAACAAGTGAAAGTCCCTATTTCTGTTCAATACTCAATCTTCCTCAAGCATTGTTATTAACTGAAAACTCAAATTGAAAAAAGATATCAGTAACATCACTTCTGCCTTCATCAAACAAACCACCTCTTCAATACCAGTTACTAAAATAAATCTGCCCAAATGTATTTTCTCAATTTCTTTCCCTCACATGAAAGTGCATCTTGGCCTCAGTTCCATGGGTACTTGGTGCCTTCTGGAATCTTCTATGGTCTTATGGAATCTTGATGATGGCCCTATGTTTAGCAAAAATATACTTTATACATAAGATTTATAAAAATGCATTCTAAGAAATTTCAACTTGAATATTACAATGTGAGCAAGCAAATGTAATTTATCCCCATACAACAAGTTCCATTTGATACAATTGTATAAAGTCATAGAGATGTACAGCACGTAAAGAGATGCTTTGGTCCAACCTGTCCATGACGACCAGATATCCCAACCCAATCTAGTCCCACCTGACAGCACCTGGCCCATATCGCTCCAAACCCTTCCTATTCATATACCCGTCCAGATGCCTTCTAAATGTTGCAATTGTACAAACCTCCACCACTTCCTTTGGCAGCTCATTCCATACACATACCACCCTCTGTGTGAAAAGGTTGCCCCTTAGGTCTCTTTTGTATCTTTCCCCTCTCACTCTAAACCTATGCCTTCTAGTTCTGGACTCCCCCACCCCAGGGAAAGGACTTTGTCTATTTATCCTATTCATGCTCCTCATAATTTTGTAAACCTCTAATAAGGTCTCCCCTCTGCCTCCAACGCTCCAGGGAAAATAGCCCCAGCCTATTCAGCCTCTCCCTATAGCTCAAATCCTCCAACCTGGCAACATCCTTGTAAATCTTTTCTGAACCCTCTCAAGTTTCACGACATCTTTCCGATAGGAAGGAGACCAGAATTGCATGCAATATTCCAACAGTGGTCTAACCAATGTCCTGTACAGCTACAATATGACCTCCCAACTCCTGTACTCAATACACTGACCGATAAAAGAAAGCATACCAAATGTGTGCTTCACTATCCTACCTACCCGCGACTCCACTTTCAAGGAGCTATACACCTGCACTCCAAGGTCTCTTTGTTCAGCAACACATTTAAGTGTATAAGTCCTGCTAAGATTTGCTATCCCAAAATGCTGCACCTCGCATTTATCTGAATTAAACTCCATCTGCCACTTCTCAGCTCACTGGCCCTTCTTCAAAAACCTCAATCATGTTTGTGAGACATGATTTCCCACGCACAAAGCCATGTTGATTATCCCTAATCAATCCTTGCCTTTCCAAATACATGTACATCCTGTCCCTCAGGATTCCCTCCAACATCTTGTCCACCACCGACGTCAGGCTCACTGGTCTTTTGTTCCCTGGCTTGTCCTTACCACCCTTCTTAAACAGTGGCACCACGTTTGCCAACCTCCAGTCTTCCGGCGCCTCACTTATGACTATTGATGATACAAATATCTCAGCAAGAGGCCCAGCAATCATTTCCCTAGTTTCCCACAGAGTTCTAGGGTACATCTGATCAGGTCCTGGGGATTTATCCACCTTTACCTTTTTCAAGACAGCCAACACTTCCTCCTCCGAAATATGGTCATTTTTCAAGATGTCACCATCTATTTCCCTACATTCTATATTTTTTATGTCTTTTTCCACGGTAAATACTGATGCAACATACTTGTTTAGTATCTCCCCCATCTCCTGCAGCTCCACACAAAGGCTGCCTTGCTGATCTTTGAGGGGCTCTATTCTCTCCCTTGTTACCCTTTTGTCCTTAATGTATTTGTAAAAACCCTTTGGATTCTCCTTAACACTATTTGACAAAGCTATCTCATGTCCCCTTTTTGCCCTCCTGATTTCCCTCATAAGTATACTCATTCCCTCATAAGTTACTGCCTTTATACCCTTCTAAGAATTTACTCGATCTATCCTGTCTATAACTGACATATGCTTCCTTCTTTTTCTTAACCAAACCCTCAATTTCTTTAATCATCCAGCATTCCCTATACCTACCAGCCTTTCCTTGCACCCTAACAGGAATATTTCTATGGCCTCTCGTTATCACATTTCTGAAGGCTTCCCATTTTCCAGCCATCCCTTTATCTGCGAACATCTGCCCCCAATCAGCTTTTGAAAGTTCTTGCCTAATACCATCAAAATTGGCCTTTCTCCAATTTAGAACTTCAACTTTTAGATCTGGTCTATCCTTTTCCATCACAGTTTTAAAACAAATAGAATTATGGTCGCTGGCCCCAAAGTGCTCCCCCACTGACACCTCAGTCACCTGCCCTGCCTTATTTCCCAATTGTAGGTCAAGTTTCGCACCTTCTCTAGTAGGTACATCCACTTAATGAATCTGAAAATTTTCTTGTGTAACAAATTTGTTACACTTAATAAATTCCTCTCCATCTAAACCCTGAACACTATGGCAGTCCCAGTCGATGTTTGGAAAGTTAAAATGCCCTACCATAACTGCCCTATTATTCTTACAGATAACTGAGATCTCCTTACAGGTTTATTTCTCAATTTCCCTCTGACTATCAGGGGGTCTAAAATACAATCTCAATAAAGTGATCATCCCTTTCGCATTTCTCAGTTCCACCCAAATAACTTCCCTGGATGTATTTCCAGGAATATCCTTCCTCAGTACAGCTGTAATGCTATCCTTTAGCAAAACTGCCACTCCTCCTTTCTGTCCTTCCTGTAGCATTTGTGTCCTGGGACATTAAGCTGCCAGTCCTGTCCATCCCTGAGCCATGTTTCTGTAATTGCTTTGATATCCCAGTCCCATGCTCCTAACCATGCCCTGAGTTCATCTGCCTTCCCTGTTAGGCCCCTTGCATTGAAATAAATGCAGTTTAATTTATCAGTCCTACCTTGTTCTCTACTTAGTCCCTGCCTGCCCTGATTGTTTGAGTCACCTTTGATCTCAACTGTACCAGTCTCCGATTGATCTCTTTCCTCACTATCTCCCTGGGTTGGGTCCCATGTACCCCCCCCCCCACCACCACCTTACTAGTTTAAATCCTCCTGAGCAACTCTCGCAACTCTCCATGCCAGTATATTAGTCCCCTTCCAATTTAGATGCAATCCATCCTTCTTGTACATGTCACTTCTACCCCAAAACAGCTTCCAATTATCCAAAAATGTGAATCCTTCTCCCATACACCAGCTCCTCAGCCAAGCATTCATCTGCTCTATCCTCCTATTTCTGCCCTCACTAGCTCGTAGCACCAGGAGTAACCCAGATATTACTACTCTCAAGGACCTCCTTTTTAAATTTCTGCCTAAGTGTCTGTAATCTCCTTTCAGAATCTCATCCTTTTTCCTTCCTATGTTGTTGGTTCCAATATGTACAATGACTTCCTGCTGGTCCCTCTTCCCCCTTGAGAACATTGTGCACCCTCTCTGAGACATCCTTGACCCTGGTACCAGCCAGGCAACACACCATTCAGATTTTTGGCTGCTGGCCACAGAAACATCTGTCTGTGCCTTGGACTAGAGAGTCCCCCAACACAATTGATCTCTTGGAACCCGATGTACCCCTCATTGCACTAGAGCTAGTCTCAATACCAGAAACTTGGCTGTTTGTGCTACGTTCCCCTGAGAATCCATCACCCCCTACACTTTCCAAAATAGCACACTTGTTTTACACTTAAAGTTTACAAAACATTTACAAAGTGCATTCTATATCAGATAGAATCTCCAACGGCAAAACATTTCAAAATGAAAATTACAGAAATTGCAATAAATATAAAAGTCTCTACACACCATGTTTTTAAAAAACTAACCTTTTTTTTCTAATCAACCTGTTCAGAGATGTTATTACACACCTCTGGAGTAGGCCTCCCGCACCAGGGATAGAGACACAATCAAATGTGCCACAAGAGGGCTATGAGGTGTTTTACTCTAAGATGCCTCAATATATTTTCAATATTCTTGGTTTACAATGTATGTTCTTGGTGAAGAACATAGCATGAAGGATTCTATAGTTTTTCAACTTCTTGTGACACAATGACATTTTCCCATTGCGCCTCTGTGCATTTGCCCCAAGCTTTCATGCAACTTTCAGTATAGGCCTAGCCCTTTGAATATGCCAGTAGGCAACACAAATCCTTGCACTGGAAGACCATCAAGTTTCGGATAGACTGAAAAAGTTTCTAAGTTGATGGTTGTGCATGGGCAGTGATGTTTTAGATTAGATTAGATTACTTACAGTGTGGAAACAGGCCCTTCGGCCCAACAAGTCCACACCGCCCCGCCAAAGCGCAACCCACCCATACATCTACCCCTTACCTAACACTGTGGGCAATTTAGCATGGCCAATTCACCTGACCTGCACATCTTTGGACTGTGGGAGGAAACCGGAGCACCCGGAGGAAACCCACGCAGACACGGGGAGAATGTGCATCCCTGGGAAGAACCTACGAATTATAGCCCTTTCTCATTGAGCCACTTGGAATAAAACTCAACAAAAATCTCTCTCCTGACTTTGTTTACAAAGGCATATTCCAAAAGGAGGTGGATAACAGTCTCTTCACCACCACAGCCACTTTGAGAACAACAATCATAAAAGTCAGTAGCAGAAGCATCAGCAGACTACTGATTGCAGAGCATATAGTCGAATGTTCTATGTCCACATAAATAGTTAACAGTATGCATAACTGGAAAAGTGACACAGCAGGCATTTGCTCTCCTGCCATATCCCACCCTTATCCTTTGCCCAACCCCCATCCACCTATAGGAGATGTGTGACCACCTTAAAACGTCCTTCTAATATTATACAGGTGAGGAGCATCTTGTGCCTTCCCTTCATTATCAAACTGAGTTTTCTTATAGGTATACAATCAATTGGGGAAGGATAAGAAAATAGTTTAAATTTAATCAGTTCAGGTATTTACTTACATCGGGAATGACACACAACTGCAAATAGAGGAAAACCTGAAAAACAAGAGTGAAATTTGGAGCAAGCATTGCTTTATAAAGGAAACAAAATGCAGCATGGTGTACTTTTTTTTATTCAAAACTGATTGGCCTTGGAGAACATTCTGTGCAATGTACAGCTTCACCCACAACTTATTAATGACATAGGAAATAGCTGTAAACATTCAGCTGTCTACCTTTGAGCAATTACCTGTACTTGGTTACGGAGGGGTGGATCCTTTTAAAATACTGGTCTACCTTCATTCCTCAGATGCATAGGCCCGAGTCCATTATAGTACAGTATTCAAAGGTTAATGGTGGGTGACTCATGACCTTAGAAACAGCGAAGGTGAGATTAGTGCAAAAAATGTCCTTTTGATAAAAAACAGATTGATTAAAATGTTGATTTTGTTTGCAATGCTAAGACCTGTGAAATCAAGCGGGCCAAAATGGTACTTGATCTTTTGCTCTCTAATGTCTACAAACTTGTTATTATACTGACGTTTACTACTTTAGTTCTTTAATACTAGCCGTGTATTTTTGTTGGAAGCTTTTTTCATGTCATGAAATGGTTAAACAGTTTTCAGTCCTTGTGGCTTGAGCTTCTTTGTAGTCACTAAACCTTTGTAAAATTTACTGACTAAATTCAGTCATATTTTAATAGTCTCTGAAATGAATCCCTAGGTCAGTGTATAACAGCAGCATTTTTTGATGAAATATATCTAATATTTTAGAATAGCCATCAAATAATCATATGTGTTATATAAATGTACTCTGATCAACAACAATTCTTTTAGTTACTACCAGAAGAAAATTATGGTGACCGATTATTGATGATATGTTAAACAGACTGTCAGATGGAGGTTATGTTTACAGCTTAAGCACATCATTCAAAGATGGAAACTAGGAAGATTATGAAGTAAAATGGTCAGATGGGGTTAATTTAACTACTGTACATGAAAGAAACCAATTTAACTTCAACTGAAGCACTGTGTGACAGCATCTGGATTGTGAGCTTTCCAGAGAAATATAGCATTGCAAAGCTTCTGTAAAAATAGCAGCATGATTTACAAAGAAATCAATTAAAGAGTATCTGGTGAGAGTAATGACCATTAGGTCCATCAGGAATTCTGAAAGGGTGTCATTGCGAACTAATAATTAAAAAAAAACAAAATCCTTCCAGAGAATATAAATAGGTTTACAGCAAGTGTCAAACAAGAACATTAAACAGACTTATAGTTGGGGACCCCTAGTGGTCAGTCAATTGGTTAATCCAACTTGCCAAAAGACATCATGTTTACATTTTCTACATTCTGTATAACACCGTTCCTTCCTCCATCATTGGAGTTCAAATTAAGGCTCAAGATTTGTCTTTTATTTGGATTCTTTTGCAAACAAAACTAAGTTATTACATCTTTGTCAGGATGACAGTGAGAGAGCTACGGCTTGTGGCGACCATCTTAAGTAATCAATAGTATATGGGTAAACAGGAAAATGTAGAAGCAGTCAACATCGTCTTGTGGTGTTTGATTGAATGCCTTTAGGGGATCAGAATGGATTTTTCCCCCTAAATTATCCTGTTTCTTTTTCCGCTTTTCTCAGGCGGTTGTTGACTTGGAGAGTCAGAATTAACAGTGAACTGAAGCCACACAAAGTACTGTAAAGATGGAACAGTTCTATGAATCCTGCTGGAAGTAACTGTGTATGAATGTTTAACAATGACAGGATTCAACTTATGCATGTGATACCTTACAGAGTCAAATACTTATTGAGGCTCGTACTGAAGAATTGCTTGTTAATTATTTATTGGCAATTGGGTTGGTAAAGTGCAACTATATGTCAAATTGAACTAATGTTTTCAGTGTTGCAACCTAAATAGTTTCTTTTGATAACTATGACTTACATTGCTGATGCAAATTCATGAATATGCATTGGGGATTATCCTAAGAGGGCATCAGACAATTACTTAAATAGAAACAATATTCAGGTTAGATGGAAAAGGCAGGAGATTGGTATTAAGTTAGAATGCCCTAGTGCAGACACAATGGGCTGAATAGCCTCCTTCTGCAATGTAACAATTCTATAAAATCTTGATCAAATGGGCCAACTGGCCAACGAGTGGCAGGTGGAGTTTAATTTAGATAAATGTGAGGTGCTGCATTTTGGAAAGGCAAATCAGGGTAGGACTGGGTTCATGCTTGAAATGTCAACTCTCCTGCTCCTTAGATGCTGCCTCATGGCTGTGCTTTTCCAGCACCACACTTTTCAATTCTGATCTCCAGCATCTGCAATCCTCACATTCTCCTGGTTGATTATACACTAATGGTAAGGTCCTGCTGAACAAAAACACGTTGGAGTGCAGTTTTGTAGCTCCTTGAAAGTGGAGTCGCAGGTCGGTAGAATAGTGAAGAAGGTGTTTGGAATACTTTCCTTTAATGGTCAGAGCATTGACTAGGAGTTGGGAGGTCATGTTGTGGCTGAAGAGGACATTGATTAGGCCACTTTTGGAATATTGTGTGCAATTCTGGTCTTTCTCCTATTGGAAGAATGTTGTGAACTTGACAGGGTTCAGAAAAGATTTACCAGGATGTTGCCAGAGTTGGAGGGTTTGAGCTAAAGAGAGAGGCTGAAAAGGTTGGGTTGTTTTCCCTAGAGTGTCAGAGGCTGAGGGGTGACCTTAGAGGTTTATAAAATCATGAGGGGAATGGATAGGATAAATAGACAAAGTGTTTTTCCTGGGGTGGGGGAGTCCAGGATTATACAGCTTAGGTTTAGGGTAAGAGGGAAAAGATTTAGAAATGAGCTAAGGGGCAAATGTTTCACGGACAGGGTGGTGCGTATATGGAATGAACTGCCTGAGAATGTGGTGGAGGCTTGTACAATTGCAACATTTAGAGGGCATCTGGATGGGTATATGAATAAGAAGGGTTTGGAGGGATATGGGCCAAGTGCTGGCAAATGGGACTACGTTAATTTAAGATATCTGGTCGGCATGGGTGAGTTGAATCAAAGGATCTGTTTCAGTGCTGTACATCTCTATAACCACAATTACCAAATGGCAAAAACAAATAGTCAAACAAGGGTTGATTGCCAAGAATTAAGTACTGAAAATTATATTTTGTTTTCTAGTTGTCATAGTTTTAAAAAGATTATTGATATCATAGATATAGAATCATCATATAGGACAACAAAAAATGCATTGGAGAGACTTTTTTTATTTGTTCATGGGATATGGGGTGTCACAGTATTTATTGCCCAAATCACAGTTAAGAATCAATCATCCTGCTGCAGGTATAAAGGGTTCAGTTAGCTCAGTTGACTGGATGGCTGTAATGCAGAGCGATGCCAACAGTGTGGATTCAATTTCTGCACAAGCTGCGGATACTACGAAGGACTGACTTTCTAAACCTCTCCCCATCACTAAGGCATAGTGAAATCATAAGATATAGGAGCAGAATTAGGCCATTGAGTCTGTTTTGACATTCAATCATGGCTGATATGTTTCTCAATCCCATTCTCTTGCCTTCTCCCCATAACCCTTGATCAAAAATTATTATTAATTTTAATCAAAAATATATCTGTCACTGTTTTGAAAAATATCCTGAATAACCTAGTCTCCACAGCCTTCCATAGATTCACCACTTTCTGCCTGAAGAAATTCCTCCTCATCTCAGTTCTAAAGGTTTGTGCTTTCACTCTCAAGCTGTGCCTCTGGTCCAAGTCTCCCACCAGTGGAACTTCTAATTCTATATCTTCTCAGTATTTGTCCATCAATCACCTCTCCCTAATGAGACAGTAGCCCTATGGTCTTGTAGAATCATTGAAAATGTTCAATACAGGACTAGGTCATTCAGCTCATTGTGTCTGTAGGATTATGGCAACTTTACCCTATTGTCTGGGTTCACATGTAGGCCAGGTAAGGATGGTAGAATTCCTTCCCCAAAAGGCATTAGTGAAGCAGATGGGTTTTTAACAAGAAAGACTAGTTTTTATTTAATTCAAAAATCTATCTGCCATGTTGGGATTTGAATCCTTTTCCTCAAAACCTTAGCTTGGGTTTTTGATTACTAGCCCAGTGAAATCGCCATTTCACATGCCTTGAATGCAGATGTTCATGAGAATGATTTAGGGATAATGAGGAAATATTAAAAACACAGGGACTGTTTTTCTTAGAGAAGGCTTAGTGAAGATTTGACGATTTTTTTCAAAACCATGAAAGGTCTAAAAAGAATAGACACAGAGAGGTTGATCTTGCTTCTAACGGGATCAGAAATGAGAAGACATCGGTTTAGAAGGGTTTTCAAAATAATGAGAAGAACCATTTTGACATGGCAAGTAGATTGGATGTGAAATATATCGCGTGGTAATGTGATGGAGGCGAGTTCAATAGAGGCGTTCAAGGGCGCATTAGATGATTATTAATATAAATAATTTGTAGGGAAAGGTTAATATCATTATAAATATGTCATAATGCTCATTTGGATGGACTGAATGGCCTGCTTCTGAACAGTAATGATTCTGGTTCGGAGTGCATTTGACGTAATATTCCAAAACCATCTTTGTCATCAAAACTTTTAAATTCGCCCGTGTTTTCGATCTCACCTTTTCAAAAGTTACTGTTCATAAAGCCAATTCTGATTGATTGTGCCTCTGATTTATATCCTGCTCTCAAGTTGCCATTTTGCGTTCTAAGGTCTCAATCATTTTTGTGCAGACTATTTTGTTCTTCGGTTTCTGTCTGGACATTTTTTTTAAAAAAAAGCTTTGTGGTTCAAATTGAAGTGTGTTGGGTCTGACTGATTCTAATTGCCCAACCCAGCTCAGGCGTTGCCATGGTAACATCTCGGCCTCTCTTGCCTCTCGACTCCGTGCCTGGAGGAATTGTGGGAAGCTCGTAAGATGGCGGCGTCGGTGCTCGAGGTGGTGTTGAGTTCTGATGCCGGAGGTTCACTATGGAACTGCAACGTGTGGGAGCCGCGTTCGGGGACTTCGCTGACCAGCTACCGCGGAGGCAATACGTCGGCCCGTGGCCTGTGTACCCTCGCTGGCGAGTATCTCCTGGGAGCGCAGCTCGGCAAGAACTACATCAGCGTGTGGGAACTGCAGAGGAAGGTGAGTGACTGACAGGGAAGGAGGTCGTTCCCCGCTAGAGATTCAGACAACTTCTACTCCCCCCGCACAAGTACATGTTAGTAGATCCCCCGATCGGCAAGCGGGCATAAACTTTAACCATCCAGAATCCATTTGACACCAAATGCATGTGCTGCTTTGTAAAATTACCTTTAAAGTATTTAAAAATTGGAAATAGGAGCAAGCCATTTGCTTTAAAGAGTCTGCAGAAGGATTTGGATAGGTTGTGAGTAGGCCGAAGCTTGATAGATGGAATACAATGTGGGGAGATATGAGGTTATGATTTTTGGCGGGAAGAATAAAGGAGCTGAAATTTTATTTTTTTTAAACTGCAGAAAGATTTGCGAGCCCTCAGCTACGATTCACGAAAAACTAGCACCGAAATTCAGAGAAGGCAAATGGACTGTTGGTGTTAATTTCAAAGGGAATAGAGAGGCTTTGCTAAAACTATGCATAGAAACTAATCAGATCACAGCTGTAATATTATAAACAGTGTTCGGCCCCTTTTCTGAGGAAAGATATGCTGGCATTGGAGGCAGTCCAAAAGAAGGTTCACAAATGAGGAGAGGTTGAGTAGAGTGGGCCTATACTTATTGGGAAGAAAAGGTGACCTAATTGAAACATTGAAGATTCTTAGAAGATTTCACAGGTTTGATGTGGAAAGTTTGTTTCCTCTGGAATTAGAGGACATAATCTCAGAATAAGGGGTCATGCATTTCAGACAACTTCTACTCCCCCCGCACAGGTATCTGTGAGTAGATCTCCAGGATCGGCAAGCGGGCATAAACTTTAACCATCCAGAATCCAGATGAGGAGGAATTTCTTCTGTAGTTTGTGAATATGTGGAATTCTTTACAACAGAGGGCTGTTGAAATCGAAATCATTTTAAGTATGTTAGAGGCTGAGATGGCCCTTTAATCAGTAAAGGAATCAAAGGTTATAGGGAAAAGTCAGCAAAGTGGAGTTGAGGATTGTCAGATCAGCTGTTATTTTGTTGGTGGAGCAGACTGAATGGGCTGACACTTCCGTTTCTGTGGCTTCTGGTCATATTAAGTCTGTCACAACCTAACCAGGAAGAGTGCACTGATAGATGTGCTCCACTGTTCCATCAACTGTTCTCAAAATATACAAGGGTGTTTGAGCTATAGGGAGAGGGTGAATGGTTTGGGGACTATTTTCCCTGAAGCATTGGAAACTGAGGGCTGATCTTTATAGAGGTCAAGTCAGGGCAGGACTTGTACAGTTAATGGTAAGATCCTGAGGAGTGTTACTGAATAAACAGACCTTGGACTGCAGGTTCACAGTTTCTTGAAAGTGAAGTGGCAGGTAGATAGAATAGTGAAGAAGGCATTTGGTATGCTTTCCTTGATTGGTCAGTGCATTGAGTATTTGAGTTGGGAGATCATGTTTTGGCTTTACAGGACATTGATTAGGGGAGAGAGTGAGGACTGCAGATGCTGGAGATCAGAGCTGAAAATGTGTTGCTGGAAAAGCGCAGCAGGTCAGGCAGCATCCAAGGAACAGGAGAATTGACGTTTCGGGCATAAGCCCTTCTTCAGGAATCTCGATTCAATGGACCAAGTGGCCTCCTGCACTGTAGGGATTCTGAATCTCAATGGATGCTTTCAGACTGCGGACTGTGAATATTTTTTCCACTGATGCTGTTGGCACTTCTAGCTTTTTAACACACTGCAGCTCAAACAATCAGAAGGTTGTTGACAGGCAAAAACTTGAGTTGAAAAGTTCTTGGTGCCACTCAGTCTCATTCCCCCTCTTAATTATGCAAAGAGTTTATAATGCACAACTCAACAATATGCAATGCTTGATTTTCCTGATGAAGGACCAGTGCTCCAAAAGCTTGTGATTTCAAATAAACCTGTTCGATAGGAACCTGGTGTTGTGTGACTTCTGACGTTGTCCAGCCCAGTCCAACACTGGCAACTCCACACCACCACTAAAACTTTCCTGGTATTGCAATTGTTGTAGTTCAACTTGCATTTCAAGTAACAATCTCAAAAATGTGAAAATGTGATCTCTTACACTGCTTACCTTGCAGGGTATCACGTATGATCTTTTATCACATTTACATCTTTTCACATTATCCCAAAATCACTCGATTCCCTTGGTGTCGATCTGTCTTGCATATACCCAAAGACTGAGAACCCACAACTGTGTGGGATTGACAATTAAAGTCCTTGGGTGAAGATGTATTTTTCTTCATGTCTGTCCTTAGTGGTTTATCCCTACACTCTGTCACTATGATACTCCTATGTCCTAGACTGTCCAGCCAGTGGTTTCAGCTTCTGAGCATCAAACCTGTCAGACGCTCAGAATCTAAAATTTCAACAATACAACCTTTACGTTTCCAGAGTCCAAAGACTGATGGCGACTCTGTGTGGAGTTTGCACATTCTCCCCGTGTCTGCATGGGTTTCCTCCCACAGTCCAAAAATGTACAGTTTAGGTGAATTGGCCATGCTAAATATCCCATAGTGTTAGGTGAAGGGGTAAATGTCGGGGAATGGGTCTGGGTCGGTTGCGCTTCGGCGGGTCGGTGTGGACTTGTTGGGCCGAAGGGCTTGTTTCCATACTAAGTAATCTTAAAAAAAAGTCTATGTTCAGCCTGCCATGTTGTCAATTCATTTAACTAATTTAGATCCTTTTGCGTCCTCTTTGTAGCTTAGTTTCCCATCTAATTTTCTCATCAGACTTGGATACATTCACATGACTTCCTAATTTGTCTTTTTTGGTAGATAGTAATTAGCTAAGACCCAAGCACAAGCAGATCTTTGTATCTCACTTAGTCTGCCAAACTGAGAGTGATCCTGATTTGCATATGCTGTTTTTGTCTATTATTGAATCCTTGATTTATACTATTATATTATTTTCCCCCCCACCATCAATCCCAGAGGCTATAAAATTGTTATTACCTTTTTGATGATCTAAATTTTTTTTAACCATTATTAGTTTATTTGACAACCTCAAAAGAAACCCACTGAGATTTGCCAAATGCTCCTATCTTTTAATGTTGACTCTGGCCAAGTTTTTTTTAATGTTCCCTGTTGATGTATCCTTAGTTGTAGTTCCTGGCATTTTCCTTACAATTTCCTAGTATAACTAAGTCTTGGATAATTCCTAAGGTTTGAGGATAACTTTCTTCTGCTCAGATATTATAGGTCCTGAGGTGGATAAATAGTCCACCAAGCTGCAAGCTTTGCCATGGGTTGGGTAGTGGCACTTGCTGATGTGGTGGGTGGAATGTACAGATTTTTGCATGCTCATTCTGTTTGTGCTGGTATACCACTGAATCCTGTTGGCAATACTCAATGATTGTCTGTCTGTCTGCTTTGGGCGGTCTTGGGCTAGAGATGTCCATGAGTCAATTGAGATATTGCATTTTCTTTCAGGGAGGCTTTGAGTGTTCTTGAGGCATTTCCTCAAGCTCTTTAGTAGCAATGTGGTCAACTCAGTGTAGCTATTGAATACTAACTAAAACTTAGCCCCAGAAGGAATTGGCCTTAGAGAAGACAGTGTTATTGAAGCATCTGTTGGACAGTATTGTGCAATGGATGCAAGCTGATAGAGGACCTTTTGACTTGTAAGGCTCATTCTTGCATGCCTCTGTGAATGTATTGATAATAGTTTGGAGCTTCGCTCACAAGTGTATGCTCATGGAAACATAGTCTGTATACTACAGCTTGATGACAGTGGTGGATGTTGCCTTGCCTCTGTATTTGAGGGATGTTAATCAGTAGATTAGCTTCACACCTGCAGGAAGCTTCATGGATTTAGGATGGGTTGTGGCAAGGAAGATGGAGAAGAGTATTGGTGCAATGACACAATCCTGCTTGACCCCAGTTTGCATTGTTTTGTAAAGGTCACAGCTTTCATGCTATTTTATAGCAGGTGGAGGATGGCAGTAAATTTCTGTGGCAGCAAAATCTTTGGAGAGTGCTTCATGTTGGTTGACACATTCAAAGGCCTTTTCTGAGAAAAGCCATGTGGAAAGATTGCTGCTGCTCTCTGCATTTTTTTCTTGGGCTTGTTTTCTGTGAAGATTCAGTCCATTGCCACTTAGTGGACAGAATGTGCCTTAATGACTTTGGTAAGAATCTTTCTGAAACTGGGAGGAGGTGATTGTGGAGGATGTTTGTAATGACTTTCCCTGTGATGGACAAAGGGCAGATCCCTTTTGTAGTCACAGTAACTGGTTTTGCCTCCTTTCTTGAAACTGGTCACAAATATGGCCTTTTTTCTTCAAGGTGAGGTTGTGTGTACAACTGTGGCTCCAATGTGTTTTTAGTACTTCAGAGATCCATCTGTATTGAAGGTCTTATTGATTCTCCACTATTGGATGGTCTTTTTCATCTCACGTCATGCTGAGGTTGTAATAAAACGATAGGGAGCACAATGTGGTTGAGGATAGTCATGTCAAAGACTGAGTCTCAGTGTTAGTTTTTTTTTCTTGAGGTTCTTACACACTTGATGCAACTGCAACACACCAACTTCTGTGAACAAGCAACCAAATTTATTAAGCACAGTATAGTACTGTACAAGCTTGGCGACCCCCTTCACAGGCATGTGAAGTCAGGTCAAAGTGAGGCGCTCAACAAAGAAAACACATCCCGTTTGTACAGGTCTGTTGGCCATGCCTACAGATGCTCTGGCCACTGCCCACTTCCCCCCCCCCAATCACATGCCACTCAAGCCAATCCCCTGTTACTCAGTCACATGCTACCCCAGGTATAATGGCAAGATGAGATCATCCTCTGAGATAATGCCCTAATCCTGGGGAGTCGTTATGCAGACGGTTTCCTGACTCAGTGATTTTCCCAAGACAATGAAGGTGTGTGATACCTCTGGCCAGAAAGCATTACTGAATGGAAGAGATTGAATTGATAGTTTAACTTGACAATAGCAGGGAAGTAATGTTTAAATGACAATGGATAGTCATCTGCATTCTTTCATGGCTTTTGTCCCCACCCAAAGACAGTGTATTTTAACCCTTTAATATTACATTAATGTCCAGAGAGAGTATAATTAACCTTTTAACATTACATCAGCTGAGGAGATTCTCAAAATGCTTCTTCCATTGAGTACTTACTGCCTCTGTCCATTTTGAGTCCACTCTGTTTCTACACTTTAGTGGGATGGATCCTTGGGTGGCAGACGTTTTTCATTGAGATGAAGAATCCACATGTATCGTGGCTATCAATGAGTTGCTATATTTCCTGTGTTTCTACCGGTATGTTCACGAGGTCATAGGTTTCATTGGACCTTTATCATTTAATTGTTAAAGATTATTTTATCTCCCTTGAATATTGGTGGTATTTTCAATTCAGGAACATTTTGTGCTTCTGTTAAGTTGCTACTGGATCTACTTGTTAAATCAGTCTTGATGCTTCCTGGTAGAGAAACATGAAGACTCCTCACAAGCACACTTTATGATGATTTTCAATATTGACCAGGTGCTATGGACATTCTGACTCCTATCATTGATTGTTGCAAGTTTGGCTGTGAGGCACTGATTATGTAGGGCTTTATTTGCAGAGTTGTTCAGACCTTTGACATGAAATGTCCTGCAGCAGTGCTTAGCTATCACTGCTGTTATTGGGCCTAATTTATGGAGGTTGCCTAATCTGTTCTATGGTTGATCTAGCTGTTGTCAGCTCCTGTCATGATGTAGGTGATGCAAATATCCTCATTTGGGCAATAATGTAGTCAAGCAGATGCCAATGACTGGAGCTAGAGTCTTAGATCATAGAACATAGACAAGTACAACACAGAACAGGCCCTTTGGCCCATGATGTTGTGCTGAGGTTTAATCCTAATCTAAAATAAAATGAGTTAACTTACATACCCCTCAATTCACTGCTATCCATGTGCATGTCCAGCAGTCGCTTAAATGTCCCCAGTGACTCTGCTTCCACCACCACAGCTGGCAACACATTCCACTCATTCGCAACTGTGTAAAGAACCTACCTCCGATGTCTACTTTATACCTTCCTCCTAATATCTTCAAACTGTCTCCTCGTACCAGTCAATCCTGCCCTGGGGAAAAGTCTCTGGTTATTGACTCTATCTATTCCACTCATTTTGTTGTATACTTCGATCAGGTCTCCTCTCTTTCTTCTTCTCTCCAGAGAGAAAAGTCGGCTTATTCAGCCTTTCTTCATGAGGCAAACTCTCCAGCCCAGGCAGCATCCTGGTAAACCTTCTTTGCACCCTCTCCAAAGCTTTGTATCTTTTCCTATAGTAGGGCAACCAGAACCGGACACAATATTCCAAGTGTGGTCTCACCAGGGACTTGCAGAGCTGTAGCAAAACATCGCGGCTCTTAAACTCGATTCCCCTGTTAATGAAAGCCAAAACACTATATGCTTTCTTAACAACCCTATCCACTTGGGTGGCAACTTTGAGGGATCTATGTACTTGCACACCCAGATCCCTCTGTTCCTCCACACTGCCAAGAATCCTGTCTTTAATCCTATGTTCAGCATTCTAGTTTGACCTTCCAAAATGCATCACTTCACATTTATTCAGGTTGAACTCCATCTGCCATTTCTCAGCCCAGCTCTGCATTCTATGTCGTGCTGCAGCCTGCAACAGCCCTCGATACTATCGACAACACCTCCAACCTTTGTGTCATCTGCAAATTTACTAACCCACCCCTCAATCTCCTCCTCCAAGCCATTTATAAAAACTACAAAGAGCAGAGGCCCAAGAACAGAGCTCTGTGGGACTCCTCTCAACACTGACCTCCAGGCAGAATACTTTCCCTCTTCAACCACTCTCTGCCTTCTGTTAGCCAGCCAACTCTGAATCCACAGATCTTATCACAAGGTCTTGGCATTCTTCTCACCGATGAGAGGGGGAGTTTTGTAAATAACACGGGGGCAACCTATCTATTGTTTATTCTCCTTAGCTCGGTGAGCTATGTTTCCCATTTTTATTGTTTTGAAGTTGAAGGCATGTACTTTACCTTTTTTAAGAAAGAGCAAATGCTGTTCTAAACATATTACAAGCACCTGTGTTTATGACTAGATGGCAGTCCCAGAGGGTACTGGAAAATTGAAAATATGTAACATTTGGTTGTGAATTGGATATGAGTTTTGGTTGCTGTTTTGACGACAATTCAAATTCAACCAATCCGTTTAAACTATGTCCCAGGACAGTAAAACCTAATCGAGTTTGAATTTTTTGTTTTGCCAACATTGAACCAATGAGTCAATCTAATTTTTTTGGGGAGGGGGGGTGTGGTGGTGGGACATGGTTATAAAATGCAGACATGTTGAAAATTACAGAGAGCAACTGCCATCGTGATAGAAATGTCTAGAGATTTAACATCTTACTCTCCAAGAAATTACAATACACTCTATCAAAGGTACCTTTTCAAACGAAACATACTTGCAATAAAAAGCAAGAAGACAGCCAAAATAGTGAAGACGCAGAAGACAACAGTGGCTGTGTGCTTTTGAAATTAAGTTGATGTAACTTTACTAAGTGTCTTATTGGAATAGTATATATCGTTATCTGCTTCCAACTCTATAATCAGTTAAGAGAAAGTAGGGAGCTTAGAGTTGTGAATAGTTGTTTAATGTTCATTTTTTGAGATGATAAAATTAAATTGGTATTTTAAATAGTGGAATTTGGAAGTTCTCTGTCAATCATTTTAACAGGTTACGAGGTGAGGTGAGCTTTTCTGGGTGTTTGGTTTAATTAACAGGGTTCACCGCCGTGTCGTAAAATTATGAAGACAACGCAATATTAAAAACCAGCTGGCTCTATGCATAAGTTACTCTTTAGTCTCTAATTGACATTTCTTTTTATTATTTTCTTGATCTTTATGTATTTATAAACCGTCTTTAGATCTTCCTTGCTTTTGCCTAACAAAACTTTTCATGGCTTTCTAAATTGCCTTTTTAATTTTAGTTTGCTTGGTGTGCTCTTTATAGCTGCTGCAAAGACTCCACATAATTCTGCTAAGGCTGTGCTTGTGCAAGTTGATTTATAATTTCAACACTTTGTATAAAAACTGTTCATATATGGTAACTCACTTCTAAATACATTGATAAAAGTTGACGGTAACAGTCAGTGCATAACAGTTGAAACTTGTTTCCATAAAGTATTATTAAAAATGATGCTATAGTTAAACAACTTTATCGTCTCTATTTAGGATCAACTACAACAGAAGATCTTCTGTCCTGGACTAGTGACCTGCCTTGCTGCATCACCTAATGGGCTTCATGTTGCTGCTGGGATTGGAGAGAGCATCTACCTATGGGAGGTAAAAGTTGTTCTGCTATAGCTTGCGTTTCGTTAACGCAAATTGGCTGTAACATGATTCCCTATTAGGGAATGCTGTTTCTGGCTTCTGTCATTGATTGTTGCCAGTTTGGCTGTGAGGCACTGATTATGTAGTCATGATATGGGGATGCTGGTGTTGGACTCGGGTGTACAAAGTTAAAAATCTCTCAACACTAGGTTATCGTCCAACAGATTTAATTGGAAGCACTAGCTTTCAGAGCACTGCTCCTTCAGGTGAAGTGCAGAAATGTGTGTTGTCTATAACATGATTGTATTGCCCACACTTAAAGTGCTATTTTTATTGTGCAATTTTCATATAGCGTGAGGTCATGCAAAAACTCAACCACTGAGTTATTGAGGAAATACCTGTAAATGTAAAAATGTGTTTTTACAATTGAACACCGAAATGTAAACTTTCAATCTAATAATTTTTGATTTCACATTGATTATCCAGAATTGCAGTTTGAGACCAGAAAGTGTCTTCCAGATTTAGTTTCGAGACTTTTTTTTAAGTGTTCAATTCTGTTAAAATTTTGAGAACTTGATCGAATGTTGTATTTGTAATTGTTCAGCCTTAGAAAAATTAAGGTTTCATTTCTAAATTGTCAATTCTAATTTAAAATGAATAGAAAAAGTTAAATTGTCATGGAATGATTTCAAGCTAGATATTTGATCTGTTGGTTTTGTTTTTAGTGTTTCAAATTCGTTTTGAAATAGAATTTGCAGATGTTTGTTGCTTTTTGTGGGTAAATTGAGTGAAGTTGTCAGGTGCTGGCAGCAGCAGTTCTTCAAAATAGCCACAATGTGGCACTCTACACACAACTTTGCCGATCACTTTCTCTCAGTGGAGTTTAATTTTGAATTATCTTCATTGTTTTATGGCTGTGAGAATTAAATGTGGTGAAGTTAAAGGCTATTAATTAGTGTAGTGCATATTAAAGCAAAATTGCAGATGCTGGAAATCTAAAGCAGCAGGGGAAAGTGTTGAATGCATTTAAAGAGTCAGACAGCATATCTGGAGAGCAGATTTCCAGCACCAGCAAGCTTTTGCCTTTTGTTTGCATTTGATTTAGTCGCCTTCTCATCTGTATCACCTTCCTTTAGATAATTTTATTTTCCTTTTTCAAGAATATATAACTGAGTTTTTTAAAGAAGGAACAAAGAGGATTTATGAGGGCAGAATGGTGGACATGATCTATACGGACTTCAGTAAGACATTCGACAAGATTCCCCATGGTAGACCGGTTAGCTCACATGGAATGCAGGGGGAACTAGCAATTTGGATACAGAACTGCCTCGAAGGTAGAAGGCAGAAGGATTGATAGAGGGTTGCTTTTCAGACTGGAGGCCTGTGACCAGTGATGTGCCACAAGGATCGGTGCTGGGTCCACTGCTTTTTCTCATTTTATATAAATGATTTGGATGTGAACATAGGAGGTATGGTTAGTAAGTTGCAGATGACACCAAATTTGGAAGTGTAACGGACAGTAAAGAAGTTTACCAGAATAATGGGATCTTGATCAGATGGGCCAATGAGCTGAGGAGTGGCAGATGGAGTCGCAGGTAGATAGGATAGTGAAGAAGGTATTTGGTAAGCTTTCCTTTATTGGTCAGTGTGTTGAGTATAGGAGTTGGGAGGTCATGTTGCAGCTGAACAGGATATTGGTTGTGCCACTTCTGGAGTACTGCATGCAATTCTGGTCTCTACTATAGGAAGGATGTTGTGAAACTTGATAGGGTTCAGAAAAGATTGACAAGGATGTAAATCCAAGGATGTAAATGACAAGGGTTAGAGGATCTGAGTTATAGGGAGGGGCTGAATAGGTTGGTGCTCTTTCCCCTGGAGTGTTGGAAGCTGAGGTGTGACCTTATGAAGGTTTACAAATCATAAAGGGCATGATTTGGAGGTGCCACTGTTGGACTGGGGTGTACAAAGTTTGAAAAAAAACACAACACCAGATTATAGTCCAACAGGTTTACTTGGAAATACTAGCTTTCGGAGTACTGCTCCTTCATCAGGTGGTTGTGGAGAATACGATCGTAAGTCAGAATTTATAACAAAAGTTTGCAGTGTGATGAAATTATACATTGAAAAAGTCCTGGATTGTTTCAGTCTGTCTTTTAGAATGACCATGTTCTTTCTTTTTTAAAGCCCAGAACCTCTTTTTTAAAGTTACATTCTCAAGTACAAAGGGGCATGGATAGTGTAAATAGACAAAGTCTTTTCCCTGGGGATGAGGGAATCGCAAAACTAGAAGGCATAGATTTAAGATGAGGGGAAAGATTGAAAAGGGACCTGAGGGGCAAAAGTGGTGCATGTGTGGGATGAGCTGCCAGAGGAAGTAGAGGAGACTGGTACAATTACAGCATTTAAAAGGCATCTGGATGGGTATATAAATAAGCAGGGTTTAGAGGGATGTGGGCCAAATGCTGGCAGATGGGACTAGATTCACTTAGGATATGTAGTCGGCATGGCCGAGTTGGACTGAAGGGTCTGTTTTCATGATGTACATCTCTGATGTTCATTTGTCTGTTTTTAACCTTCACTGCTATCGCGTCCTTTTTTTTTTTATCATGCCTTTCTCACGACCCCTTCCAGATCCCTGGCATGTCTCTTTGTTCAGTGGTAATCTCCAGCTCCAATTCATTTTACATGGATCTCTTCATTCGGTCTATTTTGGATCCATCCACAATAACCGTCATAAAATTCAGCTGCCCACTAAATAGTTGTTTTTGGCACTTCATGAATTCCACTATTTTTCTGTATGCCACACTAAGCATGCTCTTAAGTCCTGTGTCTCTCTTCCTTTCTAACTTCACTATCAGCTGTATTTCATAGCTGACATTATCCTCCGTTCCATAACCTTTTTTATTAACAAAGCAATTTCTTTTCACTCAGTTCCACAACAAATATCACCTTTTTGTCTCTAGCCTCACTAATCCATCTGGAATCCTTCATCTATTCTTATATAACCCTTCAATCTTTTAATTTAGAGTTGATAGTCATGTCAAGTTTTTCCACTGCACGCACTCAGTGCAAGTTAGAGACCCCTGGGGAAGAGATTTTTCTTGGCCTGAATAAAGTTTCAAAGCATAATACTGTGCAGTAGTCGTGCTTTCACTTTGCTGACAAACTGAAAGTCTGGGAAGGTGAAATTGTGGTGAGCTGTCAGTTTTAGCTGATCAGTGATCTGATGCAATCTTTTGGTCCTTTTTGAGAGACATGATTTGGAGATGCCGGTGTTGGACTGGGGTGTACAAAGTTCAGAATCGCACAACACTAGGTTATAGCCCAACGGATTTAATTGAAAGCACAAGCTTTCGGAGTGCTGCTCCTTCATCAGCCACCTGGTAGCTAGTGCTTCCAGTGAAACCTGTTGGGCTATAACCTGGTGTTGTGATTTTTCTCTTTTTTTTTGAGAGAGGAAGACATGAGCAAATCATTGCTGAGTTGCTGTAGAGCCGAGGGTGAACAAATGACACCACATGTAAATTTGCATTTTGTTATTGAATTGTTTTTTTCTAACTTGGAAAGAGCTAATAGCTAAAGAACTCCACACATTAATATTTTGACAAATTATTTTAGCTGGAGGCTTTCTCAGTTCAAATTTGAGTTTAGAATCATTGGCTTGCTATATTTTGATGCAACACACAGCATGACATTGAACGTTTAGGGTTTAATAGGTCCAATGTAAATTGGATGCAGTTGAATTATTTGGGAAGAGGTAGAACATTTAAGCACTAATCAGATGGTACATTCCTACGTAGGAAATATATGGAAATTATAAGATGAATTAAATTTTGTAGACTCCTTTCAAAATTGTGTTTGGAAATCAGGAATTATCTATCTCATGTCCACAAACATTTTGATCAAGTGATACTGTGAATATTTCTGCAAAATATTTAAGAGCTTGTGGTATTTAATCTTTTTTTTTGTTTCTTTTGTATCAGGTTTCTACTGGAAATCTCCTGTTGACACTGAACAGGCATTATCAGGACCTGACATGCATTTGCTTCACTGATGATAGCAGTCATTTAATCTCAGGAGGGAAGGATAATCTTGTTCTCGTGTGGAGTCTGTGCAGGTAATAGACTAAATACGGAATGATTTTAGGAGTGCTTGACTTTAATGAGATATATCTGCAATTTGATTGCTAATGCAGTGGATGCTACTCCCATGATTCCACTGTACAAATATTCTTCATTTTGAAATGAGAATATAATGGTCCTGCTGAGAGACTAAAGCACTCAATTTCAAGGTATTTGACCAGAGGTGGTGGACATATTTAAAAACAAAGTTTGTGTTTTATTTTACCAACCGAGTCTAAATTCTGACTTTATACCTTTTGTTACTCCTTGACATGATTATTTTAACACTCTCTTGACCTTGAGAGGTCATTCATGGTTCTGAGGTCATTCCGAACCCTTGGCTTGTGATTGAACATACACCATATCTGGTGCATTGACCACCTCTGAGCTTGCTGACTTGCATTGATTCTTGCCTTTAAAATTCCTGATTCTTATTTTGAAATATTTCTACGGCCTTACCTTCTTCCTGCCCAACAATGAGATGGTATGGTGGCTCAGTGGTTAGCACTGCTGCCTCACACCACCAGGGACACTGGTTCGATTCTACCCTCAGTTGACTTTCTGTGAAGTTTGCACATTCTCCCTGTGTCTGCATGGTTTTCTCCAGGTGCTCCAGTTTCTTCTCAGTCTGAAGATGTGCAGGTTAGGTGGATTGTCCATGCTAAATTGCCCATAGTGTCCAGGGATGGGTAGGTTGGGTGGGTTAACTATGGAAAATGTAGAGTTACAGGATTAGGATATGTTTAGATTAGATTACTTACAGTGTAGAAACAGGCCCTTCGGCCCAACAAGTCCACACCGCCCTGCCGAAGCGCAACCCACCCATACCCCTACATCTACCCCTTACCTAACACTACGGGCAATTTAGCATGGCCAATTCACCTGACCTGCACATTTTTGGATTGTGGGAGGAAACCGGAGCACCCGGAGGAAACCCACGCAGACACGGGGAGAACGTGCAAACTCCACACAGTCAGTCGCCTGAGGCGGAGAATTGAACCTGGGTCTCTGGCGCTGTGAGGCAGCAGTGCTAACCACTGTGCTACCATGCCGCCCACTGGGTGGAATACTCTTCAGTGGGTCGGTGTGGACTCGATGGGCTGAACAGCCTGCTTTCCACGCTGCAGGGGTTCTATAATACGAACTTAACTCTATGAAACTCTTCAAGGCATCTCTGCTGCTCCAATTCTGGCCTCTTGCACATTCCCAACTTTGATCATTCCAGCAGTAATTCTCTCAGTTGTTGAGTTCCAAAACTCCAGAATGTCCTCCTAAATCTTTCCTTATCTCTATTCTCTCTTATTTCATCAGTGTTAATAGTCCTTGAAACTAATTTTTCTAAGATTTTGGTCATCTGTTCTCCATTTTCTAGTTTTGTGTGATAATGCTCCTGTGAAAATTGTGGCATATTTTACCATGTAAAGGGCTTCCTTATTAGGCCTTCACTAAAGTTAATGAGAGAGAAAGTCACAAACAAATATCCTCCTAAATGTTGCCTGAGAGAGTGAATAATTCTTTTTCCTCATTGATCTCTTGGTTACTATGGAGGAGTCCAGTAGGTCCCATAACAGCTTTGAAATAAAACAGTGAAATTATGCAATTTTTCTGCAAAATGTGAACTTTAAAATTAATAATACATAGCATCGATCTTTCCTGCCCCCATATTATTATTTTAATGTATAGAGTAAAATATCATTGTTACCTTGTAACTCAGTTTATAGGCAGCCCTCTGATTGCTCTGAGCATGGATAAGCAAAATTGCCTTCAAGGATGCTGGTTTGTTCCTTCCTACAAAGGTGTTGTAGCAAATATGTGGTATTCGTCATTGAATGCCTTGGTTGAATCTTTTGCCTCTTTAGAGTTGTTAGGTGAACAGAGAACCAGATCTGGTTGTATTCTTTTCAACAGCATGTTTTGTTTGTTTCTTATGAATTGATCAACTCCAGTGGAAATACACAATATCAGTCAGATTTTTGTACTGTTTGGTTTTATTTCAATACAATGTTCATCTTCATTACTCCACTCCTTGATGGTTTAATACACAGTTTGTAAATCTACAAAACACTGTTAATCTGGGTGACCTCCACAAGTGTGTTGGATTTCTGGGCATAATGTAGTTAAGTGTAGGATATACCATGCGGAAGCAGGCTATTCGGCCCAAGAAGTCCATAGTGTCCAGGGATGTGTAGGCTCGGTGCATTAGTCAGGTGAAATGTAGAGTAATAGGATAGGGGATTGCGTCTGGATGGGATACTCTTTGGAGGGTCGGTATGGACTTGTTGGGCTAAAGGGCCTGCTTCCACACTAGGGTTTCTATGATGATTCCAGGTGCCTGTTGTCGTGGTTGTGGGTATATTCACCAAACTGGAAAGGTGATTTGAGAGGTTTCATCCTCTTTAGGTGACATCTTTGGCGTTTTGGAGCCTCCTGTGAAGCACTGCTGTACTGTCTTCTGGAATTTATTTGGTTCAGTTTCTGCTGCTTCTGGTTGCCAGTAACCAGAAGCTGCAGAAACAGAGCCAAATAAATCCAGCAGACACAGTATAGCAGTGCTTCACAGGAGGCTCCAAAACGCCAAAGATGTCACCTAGATAGGAGATGAAATGTCTGCAAATCACCTTCCCAGATTGACAAACGTACCCATAACCATGACAGTGAATTTTAAGTTCTCACCACTCTTTGGGCTAAACATAATGTTTGTTTGAATTCCCTGTTGGATATCTTCATAACTATATTGTTAAGATGGCCTTTTAATTCTTACTCCTCTTAGGCAGTCCCTCAAGACTGGGGATGACTTTCTTTGGTTGTGAACTGACTGAATCTCCCAACAACTCATGTTGGGACATGTAGTGTTTGAAGAGATTAATGGTAGGATGCTTGGTTTAAGAGGAGCCTGTGGATTTAGCAGACTTTAGATTGCATTTTGATAAGTTCTCATATAAAAGAGAATGCAGGCCATAAGATGTAGGAGTGGAGGTAGGTCATTCAGCTCATTGAATTTGCTACGCCATTCATGGCTGATCTGGTAATCCTCAACTCCACTTTCATGCCTTTTCTCGTAACACTTGGTTCTTTTACTGATTAAAAATATCTCAGCCTTGAATATACTTAATGGCCCAGCCTTTACAACCTTCTGCGGTGGAGATTTCCACACGTTCGTTAATTTGTGAGAAGCAATTTCTTCTCATCACTGTCTAAAATAGTTGGCTCCTTATTCTGAGATTATGCCATGCGCATGGTATAGGGGTAACATATCTGCATGGATAATAGATTAATTAATTAACACAAATCAGAGCGGTGTGAAATATGGACCAATTTCGGGTTGATAAGCTGAAACTAGTGGGGTGCCACAAAAAATAGTACTGAGGTCTATTTACAGACTATACTACTGATTTGGATGAATAGATGAAATGTATGATTTCTAAATTTTGGATGTAGGTTTTCTTGCTGAGCCGGAAGGTTCGGTTTCAGATGTTTTGTCACCATACTAGGTAACATCATCAGTCATCCTCTGGATGATGCACTGATATAGCCCGCTTTTTAGTTGTTTAGATTTCCCTGGTTTTGTGGTGCCATTTCTGGTGGTGATATCATTTCCTGTTCTTTTTCTCAGGTGGTGGTAAATGGGGTCCAAGTCAAAGTTTGTTGCTAGAGTTCCAGTTGGAATGCCATGCTTCTAGGGACTCGCACGCACATCTCTGTTTGGCTTGTTCGAGGATGGATGTGTTGTCCCAGTCAAAATGATGTCCTTCCTCATCAGTATGTAAGGATACTAGTGAGAGTGCATCATGTTTTTTTGTGGCGAGTTGATGTTCATGTATCCTGGTAGCTAGTTTTCTGCCAGTTTGTCCAATGTAGTGTTTGTTACAGTTCTTGCACTGTATTTTGTAAATGACATTAGTTTTGCTTGTTGTTTGTTATGAGCTACAATGATGCCAAGGAATCTGAGTAGTCTGGCAGTAATTTCCAAGATGTCTTTGACATAGGGGAGAGTGGCTAGTATTTCTGGATACGTTTTGTCTGCTTGTTTGGGTTTGTTGCTGAGAAATCGGCGAACTGTCTTCATTGGGTACCCACTCTTTTTTTTAATACTGTATAGGTGAATTTCCTATGCTCTGCGTAGTTCCTCTGTGCTGCAGTGTGTGGTGTCTCGTTGAAGTAATGTTCTAATGCATTATCTCTGACACAAGAATTCCTGAAGACCATCAAAGACACCAAGATAGAAAAGGATAAAGTAATGGTATCCTTTGATGTAACAGACCTGTTCACATCAATCGACATCAACCTAGCTAAGGAAACACTGACTACACTGTTAGACACCTACACCAAACCCCACCTACTTCATCAGCAAGGACAGTATTGTCAAGCTAGTGGACCTATGCCTTACCACCCACTTCACCTTCAACAACAAAACCAACAGACAAACTAATGGAACCCCATGGGATCACCGATATCAGGATTCTTAGCAGAGACAGTAATGCAGAGACTCGAACAAACTGCTCTGCCTACCGTCCAACCCAAACTTTGGATCCATTACGTGGATGACACCTTTTGTCATCACTAAACGAAACCAATTAGAGGAAACTTTCAAGACCAAAAAAATTCACAAAAGAGAAGGAAAACAACAAACTACCATTCCTTGATATCACAGTAGAGCAAACAAGCAATGTGAACCTTCAAATCAGAGTCTACAGGAAAACAGCACATACAGAGCAAATATTGAACTACAGAAGCAATCATCCCATTATCTACAAACTAAGTTGCATCAGAACGTTATTTCAGCGAGCTAAACACTACATTGGACAAACAGGCAGAAACCGAGCTACCAGGATACATGAATATCGACTAGCCTCAAATGACATGACCCACTCTCACTAGTATCCTTACATACAGATAAGGGAGGACACTACTTTGACTGGGACAACACATCCATCCTAGGACAAGCCAAACAGACATGCATGAGAATTCCTAGAAGCATGGCATTCCAATTGGAACTCTATCAACGAACACATTGACTTGGACCCCATTTACCACCCATTGAGAAAAAGAGCAGGAAATGATGTCGTCAACCCAAACATATAAATAGAAAGCAGGAAACACCTGCAGTCTTTTGTTCAGAGGCTCACTGAAGATGTTACCTAGTATGGTGACGAAATGTCTGAAAATGAACTTGCCAGGTCAGTGAGCAGATCTACATCCGGATTTATAGCCTGATCCTAGTTGTCCTGGTGAAGGTGGCGCTGCACTGTCTTCTTGAATGACTGCAATCCACTTGTAGATTGATCCATAACCCTAGAATCATAAAATCTCTACAGTGTGGAAGCATGCCATTCTGACTATTAAGTTCACACTAACCCTCTGAAGAATGTCCCATCCAGATCTGTACCCTATCCCCATAACACTGCATTTACCATAGCTAATCAACCTAGCTGCACATCTTTGGCCTGTGGGAGGAAACGATGCAGACATTGTGAGAACGTTCAAATTCAACAAAAACAGATGCCTGAGAGTTGAATCGAACCTGGCACTGTGCGGCTGCAGCGCTGACTGCTGTACCACTCCAATTTGTCCCACTTTCCCTGGTGTCAGTCTATTGAGCCTCTACTGCATCCTCTCTGTGGCAAGTATATCCTTTCTTTGGTTGGGAGACCAAAACTGCATGCGGTATTCTAGGTGTGCTCTCCTCAAGGCTCTGTATTACATTTCTGCTATTGAACTCCCAATTCTCCTGCAATGAAAGCCAATAAACTGCATGCATTCTCCTCCTCATTCGTAGTCCCACCCACTTCTGTGTTCTCAGCTGACTTGGAAATGTTGCATTTGGAAACCTTGTCCAGGTCACTTTATATATCATGAGTAAATGGGGCCCAAGCACTGATTCTTGCAGTAAATGCCAGTATTCTCTCTGTACTGGCGACGTAGGAAAGAAGTCAAGATGGATTTTCAACTTGTTCTGGCGAGAGATGCTTGCAAATGCTTCAGCCTTTGTCTTATGCAATGATTATACCGGGCTCCCCCATCATTGAGGCTGGGGCAAGTTATGGAGCCTCTTCATCCAGTGAATTGTTTAGTTGTCCACCATCATTCACAACTAGATGTGGAGAGACTGCAGAGCTCCCCTCTGATTCATTGGTTGTGGAATTGCTTAGCTTTGCAATGCATACTGTTTATGCTGGTTGGCAGGCAAGTAGTCCTGTGTTATAACTTCACTAGGTATCATTTTGAGTATGCCTAGTGCTCCTGAAATACCCTCCTATAGTCTCCATTGAACAAGGGATGATCCCTTGACTTGATGGTAATAGTAGGGAGGTTATGACAGGCCATGAGGTTCCAGATTGTGGTTGAATGCAATCCTGCTGCAGGCCTACAGTGTCCAGTGCATTTTGTTTTTCCCTTGGTTCCTTTACTGCCAGTCTAGCAGTGATGTATTGTCAGATTCATCTAATTCAGTCAATAATTGTGTTGCAGCAGAGCCAATCTTGGTGATTGATTTTGAAGTCTCCCAGCAGTAAACATTCTGTGCCTGTGTCATCTCAATGCTTCCTCCAAATGTTGTATAACACTGAACTGATTCAGGTGGTGGGTGATAATCAGCAGGAGGACTTAATGTAGTTTGGTGTCTATGTTGAGGACTTCCTGGGCAACTCCTTTGCAACACTCTCCCACCATAGTGCCAGCTCTTGTCAGTCTGAACTGGATAGGACAGAACCTATCAAATGCGGATGATAGTGGTGTTTGGGACAATGTCCAGACATATGGTTCTGAGCATCTCTTCTGTAACTTTTACCCATATGTAAGACATCCATCAATCCATTAATTTTAATTGGTTTTGCAAGTAATTGCTTGAATGGTTGCAGGTTTGACAAATTGATATTGACATTTCAGATTGTCTACGACATGAGTTGAGCTGGTGGTCAGGTCAGAGTACTTTAAAAATTCTGAATCACATGTTGTTTTGTTGTTGTAATTAAAAATCAGTGATTCCCATATGCACTTATGTTTTCTGTTCCCATAGTTTGCATTCCATTATTTCCTTTTATATGTGTTTTTTTTTCCATCACTTTCATGGCTGCAGAATTCTATGTTCGAATCAAACCAAATGTTAACTTTTTCCTGTTTATGCATTAGTCCTCATCTAAATGCTAATCACTTTTTTGATTTGGAGATGCCAGTGCTGGACTGGGGTGTACAAAGTTAAAAATCACACAAAACCAGGTTATAGTCCAACACGTTTAATTGGAAGCACTAGCTTTCGGAGTGCTGCTCCTTCATGCTATCACTTTTGCTATCATGGAAGAAGAATTCTCATGTTGAGACTTTAGTTTTTTCTTTTCTTTGGTTTCAAGCTGAATGAAGATGACCTTTCAACTGAGCAGTAGCCTTTGCTTTCAAAATAAATGAGAGCAAACAAACTGATGTTTGCTTATAAGGCCAGGCCTGAACGTTGTTTGCAGGTTGATTCTTGTTCAAAGAACCTCTGTGGATGTTTCAGTTCTGGAGATTATGCTCAGATAGCAGATGTTTGAATGTTAACAGAGCCTCAGGAGCATGGCCAGTCTAACAAAAGAAACCTAAGTTTTAACTGGTTTTGAGCTGTGTTTGTACCAGAAGGATTGTGACTGACAAAACTACAGGACGGAAATTTGATTAGTCTCTGGTCATCCCCCATTATCAATTTATCAAAAGTTCAGAGAATAGATCTCATTTGTAAGAATTAAATATTCCTCAGCACCTATTGGAAGTTATTTGCATTGAGCAGTCAGAAACCAAGTAAGATACAATTTCATCTGCTGTGATGTTACAGGTCATGGAAATAGCTGAAGTGATTTGACCAATTACAACGCAATTTTTGTTTCTTTTGATTTATCCCTAAACTCTCTTTGTCTGAGTTTGTAAGTAAAGATGCTATAATCAAGGAATGGTTTTAAATCAGACATTGATTAGATCACCTTGTGGCTCTTAATGAGCTAAGCCTACTGTGTTAATGAATTAATTCTTTTGTTGAAGCTATAAACTTGGGGCCTGGTATTGGTTATTTTTAAAATCTGGTTATGAACCACTGGGGCGATCTTAAGAGTTAAGTATTTTAATTTTATTCTGTTACGAATACAGGGTTAGAAGGCTGCCTGTCTGTTGAGTCATAGAGCCATACAGTATAGTTACAGACCCTTAAGTCCAACTCATCCTGCTGACCAGATTTCCTAAAATGAACTAGTTCCATTTGCCTGCATTTGGCCCATATCCCTTTTTTAAACATTTCCTATCCATGTATCAATACAAATATCTTTTAAATGTTGTAATCGTACTCTCCTTGACCACTTCCTTTGGCAGCTCGTCCTATGTACAGACCACCTTCTCTGTGAAAAAGTTGTCCCTCAAGTTCCTTTTTAAATCTTTCCCCTCTCATCTTTAAACATATGCCCTTTAGTTTTGGACTCCACTACCCTGGAGAAAAGACCTTGGCTATATCCACCTTTATCTATACCTACCATGATCCTGTATATCTCTATTATAATATCTTGAAGAAATTTATACCTTTGTGCAACCCTGGGTCGTGTTGTTGCTTCATTACACTGTATATAAAAGCTTATTCTGTGCAGCACCTTTATTCTTTTGTTAATGTGGATTGGAAAGAAGTTCTGAGTAGAATACTCTCAACCAAAATATTGAAGCTACTATATATTTGCATCACTGACTTGGATTCAGAACCTAGATGCAAATAAGTTACATTTGTAGATGATACAAAACCAAGAAGCTCAGTGAAACTGAAAGTGCACATCAGATATTACAATGAGTTTGACAAAATAGATTTATAGGCAGAACAACAGCAAAATGAGTAAGGCAAGTGTAAAATAGGAAGAACTTACAACCCACAAGATAATGAAATAGTTGAGGAAGTTCTTGATGATTAAGATAGTTAGGAATGTCATCAGCTCCAAGTTACCTTGCAGGTCATGCATGTCCAAACCTGGATGTTTATTGCTATCTTTCATGCGTCAAAAGTCTGGAACTGTCTGTCTAACTGTACTGTGAGAGATTCTTCACGCAGATTGTTGTAATTCAAGAAGCTGGTCTCTATCTTAAATGCAGTTGGAAATAATGGCCATACTAGTTATCTGAGAAATGCTATTGTGTACAAACATGCAAACGAGGAGTGGAAGTAAGTCATATGCTCCCTCAAAGTGATCCTCAATAGGATCATGGCTGATTTGGTTATGTTTTGAATTCTGCATTGTCATCTACTCCTGCTAACCTTATAATCTTGTTAGACAAGGTAATCACTTTACTAACACCTTTTAGAAATATTCACTGAGCCTGCTTCTGATGCAGAGTTCCAAAGCCCCACACAGTCAGAGGACCAATTTCACTTCATTACTGTTCTAAAAGGTTACCTTTAATTTTTAATGGTAATCCCTAGCTCTGGATTCACATGGAAGAGGAAACAGATTATCCGCTTCCACCTAGTCAAGTGGATGAAGTGTCAATGGGCAAATGGTTTTGGGGATAGTAACCATAAGTTTGAAATGCCATATGTGAAGGGATAAGAGTGCAAATGTCTAAACCTAGGGTGGGCCAATTTCATTACCATTAGACAGGATCTGGCAAGTATAGACTGGGAGCAGCTACTTGCAGGTAATTCTACATTTGAAAAGTGAGAGTTTTTAAAGTAGTTTAGTGAGAGTTCAGGCGCGCATGTTCTTCCAAAGAGTGAAGGGCAAGATAAGCAAATGCAAGAACCCTGGATGTCAAGGAATTTTAACAGTTCGATAAGAAAACAAAGGAAAATACATTAGGTACAGAGTAGTAAAACAGGTGAAGCCCTTGAGTACAGTGTGTGTGTATATGTGGGGGGAGGGGCAGGGGGTTCATAAAAGCGAAATTAGGAGGCCAAAGTGGGGCCATGAAATATCATTGGCAGAGAGGACATGATTACTCGGCAATAGGAAAGGAAGGGATTGTCAGCATGGATTTAGTTTAGGGCAATCTTGCCTAATTGAGTTTTTTTAAATTACTATGGCAGACATGTCTAAAATCAGTAATTTAAGGTGAGGAGTAGATGGTTTAGAGGGAATCTGAGAAAACTCTGTTTTTCTCTACTCAGAGGGTGGTAGAAATATGGAATGCACTATCTGAGCGTGTGGTGGAGGCAGGTACTCAAAGTGTAAGGAGGACATGGGAGAACATTTAAAATGCCAGGGTATGTTAGGGGGCTATGGACCTAGTGGAAATACAAGGGATTAGTGTACTTTTTTTTTGGCTGACATAGGCATGTGGGCTAAAGGACCTGTTTCCATGCTGGTTGACTCTAAGACCGTTAAAGATCTTAAATATTACTTTTAAGTTCCTCCTCTTCTAAATTGCAGTAGAAACAAGACAAATCTGACTAACCTTTCCTCATGAGTCAATTTATACCGTTTCAGATTCAGTCTAATAAACCTTCTCTGAAACACCTCCAACACATTTACGTCCTTCCTTCCTTCCTTAAATAAGGAGACCAAAACTGCACTTGGTATTCAAGATGTGGTCTCTCCAATGCCCTTCATAACTGAAGCAAAACTTTCTTATTTTTATGTTCATTTCCCCTTGTGGTAAAGGATAGTATTCCATTAGACTTAATTATTTATTATACCTAAATACTGTACTAACTTTCTGCAATTAATTTGCTTTTTTTGATTGAAGCAATAGAACTGATTTTATAGAGACAGAATAGTAGAACTTACCATAGAGAAAGTTATGACCGAACTGTATAAAGCTCAATACAGACAGTAATATTCAGACCATAAATGCCCAGCCAGTGATGGTCACATCTCAGAAGTGAATTTTTAAAAAATGCTCTTCAAATAGGGTTGCCAAACTGTAAACCCAACTTTTGGGTGCTAGAACTAGGCATAGAAGAGCTGCAAAATGATTCCTGGTGTCAGAGGAAGGAGATAAAGAAAGACTAAAGAAACGATGGATAGGAAGCCTCATCATCACAGAATTATGTAAGATAAGTCTGAAGTATTACTCTTGAATGGACAAACCATAATTTAATTTAAGACTGGTTTGGGAATGTTTTGAGTGAGTGTTTTTTTTAAAAAGATTTCAATATGGTTGCTGATGAACATTTTGAATGGGAAGCATGTGCTCTCAAATTCAGTAAGTGGAACAGAACGTTAACTGTCTCTGCTGTGACACTTTGTTTTCAACATGATAGTATTAGCCCATGGATATTAGCAACTTGTAGTATTAGGCATCTTTTTAATATGCCCAGGCACTAAGTGTTCATTTTAGAATAGCTATTCAACTGATAGTCTAAAATGACTGCCAATAGCATTGTTCTTAATTTTAAAAATAGGCACTTTTTTTCTTCAGTATTTCTTCAGTATCAAATGTCAGCAGGATTTGTATAGAATTTAAATATTGTAGGCTGCCTTTAGATTTTAATCTTTTAGAGTACAGAATTCTTGTTGCTATAAACCTGCAATTTACAGTTGCTGAATTCATAATGGTCCAAGGTTGCTGTTGTTGCTTAGTCTGACTACTGTTCTTCAGACTTTTTAATTTTGCACTCATTGCTCCAGCTTCTATTAATGTGTTTATACTAGAATAATTGCAATTGGGAGGGAGTTTATTCCATCTATTTATAAAACTTCATTTATGATTAAACATTTTTAAAATGAAGAACAACCATTATCTCAATTTACTCTGTTCTTCCAAAATACCAACTCAAATATCTCTCCATTACAGGAACTAATTCCCATATGATTTAAATAGTTCAGATCTTCTGGTCAGTGACTATGCTGAGGATGTGGTCACTGACTATGAAGATAGTTACAAACCTACTTTGTGTCCTTGTAGCGGGAATTTCCCTGTCCCAGCTGCAGCAATAAGCATTTAGCGCAGCCAACCATGGAGGGCAGTGGTGAAGAAAAGCAGTAATTCCCCCATTTTCTTTTGACATCAGTTGCCGTGTTCAGGTAAATTTGTAACTGTCTTAAGGGTGTCAGCTAATTGGGTGGGTTCATAGACTTGGAAGAGTAGGGGGAGAAATGTTAGTTGTTAATCACTAAGCTGCACCAGAAATTAAAGATCATGACAAAACTATTAAACTAGGGTAAGTATTCAGGTAAGTATAATGTAATTAACTCTGGTCTCTGATCCTGGTGTCAGTTGTGGAAATATTCTTACAATATCACATGCGATGCAAATCAGCCCACTGAAAGTTGAATCTTCCTTGACAGTTGCTGCATGTAATCAGGTCAGGACTTCAGGTCATAAAGCACAAAATTGATTCTCATTTTAAGATTCCCTGTGTTGGTGTTAATAGACCCGGCCAATGTCTTAGCCTTAACTTTACATGAATGTAGTTCAGCAATTCAGGAGTGAGAGGAGAACAGTAATTAGGGGAAGTCTAAGATTTGAGCAATGTGTGCATTTGATCTGTACCACCAAGAAAAATAAAGACAGCAGGGTCATGGGAGAGCAAACTACCTGAAAATTCGCTTTCAAGCTAACGTCCAAATTTGAAACTTTATCACTGTTGTTTAGTGTCACTCAGTCAAAATCCTGGAATTCAATTCCTAATAATATTATGGGTGTAACCACATCTCAAGGACTGCAGTGTGTTAAGAAGCCATCTCACCACTCCATTCTCAAGGGTGATAAGAAGGGATGACCAATAAATGTTTGTCTTGCATTCCATAACACATTTTAAAGAGTTTTTGATGACTTCAAGTTTATTGAGGGGAGAATGTGGGAGATCTGTCTGGGATTGTGTTGAGTAGTTCAGTCAAAGTATTAAAAACACTACATAAATGATGCATCCAACAAAGTTTAAAAATCAAATAACACCAGGTTATAGTCCAACAGGTTTATTTTGAAGTGCACTCCTTGCACTCCCCCGTGTGCACATACACTCTCACACAGGCATATGCCCGTTGCACGCACTCACTCCCTCTCTCCTCCCCAGCACCTGCACACACTGCCCCCCCACCCCCAAATGCACACGCTCACTCATGCAAACCCTGTCATTGCCATATACTCGCTCTCGCTCTCAACACGCACCCACACATGCATGCACTCACTCTCAACACGCACGCGCATGCACGCAAGCAGACACTCATCGGTCCATGAGGTGAATTTGCGTTTGCAGATACATTCTGTTTTGTTTGGAAAGCACACAGTCTGGAGGCAGTCGGTCCATGTGAAACTTTGTAAGTTCCTACTTTGGAAATTGCACAGGTCTGATACAGACCTTGGAATGTAGACAGACTCTAGCCTCACACTTTTAATGCATTGTCTGAGCTGAGATGTCACCTTTTTTTTAAAAAAAACCTTTGTTATCTTGGGAATGTGACTTGAAAGAAGTTCTGGGGTTTACATATTAATGAATCAACCTGCAACCCACTCCAAATAATTAAAAACTTAACAGCAGTCTGGATTTGTTCAGTACATCGCATCATTTATATGACATTTCGATCTCTTAATACAAATCTGTGTCCTATGATCCTGCCCCACTGGCTACTTGATGAAGGAGTAACGCTCTGAAAGCTTGTACTTGTAAATAAACCTGTTGGACTATAACTTGGTGTTGTTAATTTTGTTCACCCCAGTCCAAAACCGCATCTCCACATTGTGACATTCAACAAAGTTACTGAGTATTCCTTACAAATCTTAATGTAAATAACCATAACTTCCTCCAAGCAAGAGGAAAAATCCTTCTTGCATCTACCCTGTTGAGCCCTACAGGAATTTTAACTGAGACAATCTCTCATTCCTCTAGACATCAGAGAGCAAAAGACCCATCTATTTTAATGTTTCCTTGGAGGACAATCCCTCCATTCAAAAAATTACTTTGGTGATCTTTTGCACTTTCTCTCTGGCATGTATATATTTCCAAATGCATGGACATCAAAACTGCAGTACTATAGGTGTGGCCTCAATAAGGTGCTATATAATTGCAATGTAATATGTTACTATATACTACTTGTAAAAAAGACCAAAATACCATTTGTGGCCTCAACTACCTGCTGTACCCGTATATTGACTTGTGACTCAAAGTTCTTTTTTAAATTTAGACCCTTCCTGTCACTCACTATTTAAGAAATATTCTTTGATTTCCTATTAAAGTAAATGACCTTCCTTTTCTCAACATTATATTTCATCTGCCAGTTTTTTTGTCTACCCACTTAGCCTCTCCATACTTCCTTGAAGTGTTTTTGCACAGACATTTGGTATTTAACAATTCTTTCTTTTGCCTAATGTGTGCCATCTATGTGGAATGGTGCAAGTTAGTGAAATGTTGATTTATTTTCTCTCCAACAGTGTCTTGCAAGTCAACTTTGCTCATGTGCCTGAACCTCGATATGTCTGGTCTCGTCATACTTTGCCAGTGACAGACATACACCGTGGAGTTGGAGGTCCCCTATCTCGTGTTGCAACAGCATCTCTCGATCAAACTGTTAAAGTGAGTTGGCTTTCTTTAAAGCTCATGTCTGGCTATGGTAGCTTTGTCAAAGCTTTGCTTGGATAAAATGTTTGACTGAATTAGATTGCCAACACAAGTTTAATTTCATAGTGGGAGTCATTGCATTAAAATATATTTTAGAACCTATTTGTAAGACATCCTAAAATTATGCATGACTCACTTTTGGTCTTTCATTATTATGTAAGCAAATGTATCAGTTGTGTTGTGCACAGCAAAGTGATGCAGAATGCTTTCCTGGTGTTGGTCAATGTAGCTGCTTTGACCAATGTGCTGAAGATGTTTTCTTCCAAGTGAGTGAGATTTTGAAGGTTAAGTGTCCTTCATTTAAAGCCTCGTGACACGACACGTCCTGTACATAAACCCTCAGTCCGTATGAACCATGATGACTTTATGCACCCAATAACTGGTAGTATAGCTAACACACATTTGAAAGGAAACCGTTGCCATTGTTTTCAAATAACTGGATATGTTGCAAGTCTTTTAATTTGCAAACAAAATAAAATGCATATTGTTTTGTGCTGCAGCTTGGGCTTTGAAGCAGAGTAACAATTTCTTTTGAAAATAACACTAGCAGTACCAAAAATAATGTTGAAGTATCTTGACAATAGTTTACAATACATTTTTAAATCTACCTCAAACACCAAAAATGATTAAGAGTGACCTTCCACGAATAGGTTCTATGTTTTATGGGCTAAGATAGTGGATTTGTGCTGAAACTGGTTTGCAGTTGAATACATAACCCCTATGGAACTTGTGGCTTTACCTTTAACTACAACAAACTATTTACCAAACTCAAATCAAGTTGCTGCTTAAGATGTAGACACTGCCAGCATGGGCAACAAAGAATTACCGTCACCTGGACTCACTGGTCTTTACCTAGGGAGAGTTCACTATTGGAAACAACAAATGATCCAGAGCAGATTAGAGAAGAAAGATGACCATCAATGCAGTAATGATCATAATAGGTTTTAGGATAGTAAGTGAGTAGGGCAAAGTATGACAAATATCAAAGTGATAAATTGGTCGAAAGCCTCCAGAAAATAGTGATGTCGAAAGAATAATGTAGAATAGTAGTAATAAATAGTAAAACGGTAGTTTAGTTGAATAAAGTTTAGTAAAGTATGTACTGCTTAAAAAATGAAAGCAAACAATAAAACTGAGACATCCTAAGATCAATAAAGACATAGGGGGGAGAAATGAGTATAACATAACCATGGGTAACCATACACAAGCATATGATGCAGGCAAGAATGTGGCAAGAGAGAATAGAAAGAGACTGGACAACAATTAAAAGAACGGTTTGAAAGATGAAGAGGAACTAGGAAAATGGATCATCAAAACATGTAACATAAAATTGTGAACTCTTACTTTTTTAAAGTTGGGGTGAGCATAAAACTAATAATTTCAGGATAAACATAGGCAGCAAAATAGCAGGGTATTCAATAATGGCCTTTCTTCAGTATTTACGAGGGAGATGGGCCAGATGGCCATGTCACAAAATGAAGAGAAATTACACACCATGCTTAAAATAAAAATGGAAGAAATGTTCATCAAAATCTGGATTAAAACCACTTGTCCTAAAGGAATAAAAAGTGCATATCTTACATTATACTAGGAGAGATACAGCATATCATTACACATTAATAATTCACTAGAAAAAAGGTTTACTGCCAAAGAACTGACAATTAATTTTTATACCTTTTTTTTAAATTAAAAAGAGGTAGAATATGTCTAGTGAACAATAGACCATTCAGCTTTATATCAGTTTTTAAAAATAAAGCCATACTAAAGGAGAAAATAAACTCTCTAAAAACCATAAATATAATGAATATTTAGCTGTGTTTCAAAGGAGCAAGTCTTGCCTGACTAACCTCACCTTTATCCTTTAAAAAAGGTAAGAGAGTAGATAATGATGACGCAGTTGAAGTTCCATATCCAGAAAGGTCTTTAAGTTACCAAAAGGTAGGCTGAGTAAGGTCAGAGCATATAGTTTGAAGGTCAGTAGGAAGATGTTTAACTAACTAGCTGGAAAACTAACCTGGGATTAGCTATTCAGAATGGCAGAAAATGAGGCTCCACAAGGAAAGAAGCATGGTCAATCGCAATTTATAAGAATAATTTAGATTTTGGAATAAAAAGCACATGATCAAAACTTATTCAATTGAGAGAAATAGTTGATGCTGAGGAGGACAGCAATACAATGCAGGAAGGCATTCCATAAACTTGCAAGATTAGCACATAGTTATCAAATAAATTTCATGTATTATTGTGTCACATTATGTTCTGAAGTCACATGTATCTTGGAAAGTGTTGATGTAAATAGAGTGGAGCAACAAAGGGAACTGGGATGCAAATCTCTAAATGTTATAATGCAGTTCTAAAGCTGTATCAGAAACAACCAAAGTGCTAGAGTTTATTTCTGGAGGGTTAAGATTCACAAGTATGCTAAACATACATCAAACATTGGTTTGACCATACTTTGAGCATTGAGTGCAGTTCTGTTCACCATATTATGAAAATAATACAGAGGCACTGAAATCATTTTCTAACTTTGAGGGAATCAACATATTTGAGTTTCCTCCTTTTTTCTATCCTGAAAAAACGAATCAGAGGGATGTAACAGATTTGTGTAAAATTTATGACTTCTTTTTTTAACTTGTAGACAGAGTTTTGTTTTACTTCTAGCAAAGATGATAACTGAGACCATCAAAATAAAAATAGTGTCAAAAAATGAAATAGAAATTTCAGAAGAAATGCTCAGAATGTGGTGATAATTAAATGAAGGTGGATAAAGATGTATGGGAAACTACCATAAAGGTTGTCAACCATTTTGAAACATAAGGAGAAAGCGAGGACTGCAGATGCTGGAGATCAGGGATGAAGAGTATAATGCTGGAAAAGCACAGCCAGTCAGGCAGCATCCCAGGAGCAAGAGAAACAATGTTTTGGGCATAAGCCCTTCATTAGGAATCTGGCTGTGCTTTTTCCAGCACCATACCCTTCAATTCTGAAATATAAGGCAAGTATCTTAAAGTTTAATAAGCGGCATTCTTTCAGGCGAGGGAGAGGATGAAAATGACTGCCGATCCTAACATTTAAAGTAACCCTGCCTACAAGGTTCAAGGAAGATCAAGTGCAGAGCATTCCCATCTCCAGTCTGTTCCTGCAAGGAGGGAGTTTTCTCTGACAAAGGTGGGTTGCAAGAATTCCACCTGCAACAATTCCATCTGCTGCTTCGAGACAACGTCCATCATCACTTTCCACATGATGAGCAGCGAGTGTGTTGTTTATGACAGCAAAGTCAAATGGCTCCAAAACTGCTTTGCTCTTGTGATAAACAAGTATGCACCAAGAGGCCTTTTTGAGGATGTAACCGGATTTTTAAAAATTATATATTACCAGATTGCTTCTGTTTAAAGATGAAATATATAATAGTGGAAAATGGATCAATCAATCTTGATTGTTATGATCTCTGCCATCGTGATGGCACTGAAAATTTATCACTGTTTTGATAAATTAATTCAAGAAGCTATGTTGTCTCATGAACTTGAATACATCATCTATTGTTGAGGGCCCAACTTCTTTGACAGCGTGACTCCACTTTCCTACAGGACTAGACCAGAAACCTGTGCATTACAAGGCCATCAAAATTATATGGGTCATTTCTAGCATTTTTGAGGTGTGGATTAAGAAAATGGATAAATCTATCAATTAAATAAAAGGAACACTATACTATTACAGCTCCTGCAGTTGGATGTCACTGGCCTCAACACACAAATATCCTCACATCCTAACAGCTTAGCCAATTGATAAACTGATGGTTAGGAACCTGAAAACCCACTGCCAGCAGCATCTAATCTCTGAAGCTATTGAAGTAATTGATAGGAAGCAAATGTACAACTCAACTGTTTGAGAGACCACCTACAGGATATGGAAGGTGGTGACGGAAGCCACAATAGTCCACAGCTATCACTCTGGGTTCAAACCGATGAAGACTATATGTAACATCGAGAATAACAGGAGCAGGATGAGGTTAACTAGTCTGGGGATTATGCTGTTTTTGGTCACCTGCAGGAGGCCAGCATGGAAATCACAGCAGAGACAAGCATGGGATGTTGCACCAAAATGTACAAGTTATGCTGCACAATGTAATCAATAAATCAGCATTGTAGAATCAGTGCATAATTCACCTGAGGAACCAGAGGAAGGTGATGACTACAAAAACTGAATGCTCAGCTGTCTGTTTCTCTGTACAACAGAGACAGTAAGAATTCTCTGGGATTTTACACTGCAGTATGCAGATGCTAAAACATGTTTAATTGAGTAGACCATGTGGTGGATTGTCTTGCACTTGTCCAAAGACTCTGCACAAAGTTGATAAATATTATTGAACTTCTCAGGAGTTACGTTTTGACATTTTCCAGTGCTTTTCACAAGTTTAGGCCATTGTAATGTGTGAACGAATTGAATAAATCATTTTTTTTCAACTAATTATTTCTGTATTGTTTTCATTTAGCATTTTTTGACACCGCACATTGTAAACGAATCAAATTATAAAGAGTCATCCTTGCTATCTTCTCTGAATGCAAATTTATGGAAGGATCCTCTGGGACTTATCAGGTTTTTGTAGTAATACTTAAAGCTGTCAGTAAGTGGGCCTGGACTGTGAAAATCATGGAGTGTTGACATTGAACTTTTACAGATATTCAGAAGCCAACTTGTCACATTTTAATTTTAAGGATGGCTGACTTCACTGAGGTGAATCTGCAATTTGATTGTCAATGCATTAGTGCTATTTCCATGAAGCTGCTCTACAGCTGTAATTTTGTATACAGGGATATTAGGGGCCTATTGAGAGACTTAAGCAATACTTGCTAAAGCATTCCATTTCAAATTATTTGATAAAGGTGGTGTACGTATTTAAAAACAAAGTTTGTATTTTATTTTTTCACCTGAGTTGAAATTCCGACTCTATCTTCATTATTCTTAGACATGACTTTTCTAACACCGTCCTGCCCAGCCTCCTCCTTGGGAGGTAATCTGTGACTGAGGTCATTCAGAACACTTGGCTTGAGTCTGAATTTGCACCAAATCTGGTGAATTGATCATCTCTGTGCTTGTTGTCTTGCAATGATTCTTGGCTTTAACACTGATAGGGGAGGGAAATATATCCCTTGGTGGTGGGGTCAGTTTGGAGGTGGCGGAAATGACGGATGATATGATGTATATGGAGGTTGGTGGGGTGGTAGGTGAGGACCAGTGGGGTTGTCCAGCAACACATTTTTCAATCCAGGACAGAACCCCACTGGTCCTCACCTACCACCCCACTAACCTCCATGTACATCATATCATCCGTCGTCATTTCCGCCACCTCCAAACGGACCCCACCACCAGGGATATATTTCCCTTCCCTCCCCTATCAGCGTTCCGAAAAGACCACTCCCTCCGTGACTCCCTCGTCAGGTCCACACCCCCCACCAACCCAACCTCCACTCCCAGCACCTTCCCCTGCAACCGCAAGAAATGTAAAACTTGCGCCCACACCTCCCCCCTTACTTCCCTCCAAGGGATCCTTCCATATCCACCACAAATTCACCTGCATCTCCACACACACCATTTACTGCATCTGCTGCACCCGATGTGGCGTCCACGACATTGGGGAAGATAGGCCGCCTACTTGTGGAACGTTTCAGAGGACACCCAGACCAACCAACCCAACCAGCCCGTGGCTCAACAGTTCAACTCCCCCTCCCACTCCTCCAAGGGCATGCAGGTCCTTGGACTCTTCCATCGCCAGACCGTAGCAACACGACGGCTGGAGGAAGAGCACCTCATCTTCTGCCTAGGAACCCTCCAACCACAAGGGATGAACTCGGATTTCTCCAGTTTCCTCATTCCTCCCTCCCCACCTTGTCTCAGTCCCAACCCTCGAACTCAGCACCGCCTTCCTAACCTGCAATCTTCTTCCTGACCTCTCCGTCCCCACCCCCACTCCGGCCTATCACCCTCACCTTAACCTCCTTCCACCTATTGCATTTCCAACGCCCCTCCCCCAAGTCCCTCCTCCCTACCTTTTATCTTAGCCTGCTTGGCACACCCACCTCATTCCTGAAGAAGGGCTTATGCCCGAAACGTCGATTCTCCTGCTCTTTGGATGCTGCCTGACCTGCGTTTTTCCAGCAACACATTTTCAGCTCTGATCTCCAGCATCTGCAGTCCTCACTTTCTCCAAATAGAGAACCAGGTCTAATTGCTTTTGTATCAACACCAAGTCTTGTTTCTATCATGTGAACTGATCAACTCTAGTAGACATGCACAACGTCTGTGAAGTTATAATTTGTAAAATGTTTGCATCTTAGTCATAGATGTACAGCATGGAAACAGACCCTTCGGTTCAACCTATCCATGCCGACCAGACATCCCAACCCAATCTAGTCCCACCTAGTACCAAGCCCATATCCCTCCAAACCCTTCCTATTCATTTACCCATCCAAATGCCTTTTGAATGTTGCTGACCAGACAAAGATGTTTGATTTTTATTTGAATACAATATTCATTTTCATTAAATCATCAAGGAGTGGAGTAGAGTCATTAGAATCATAGAGATGTACAACTGTAACATGACCTCCCAACTACTATGCTCTAACTCTGCAAACTTACTAACTATATCTCCTATGTTCACATCCAAATCATTTCTATAAATAATGAAAAGCAGTGGACCCAGCACCGATCCTTGTGGGACACCACTGATCACAGGCCTCCAGTCTGAAAAGCAGCCTTTGTCTTCTACCTTCAAGCCAGTTCTGTATCCAAATAGCAAGTTCTCCCTGTATTCCATGTGATCTAACCTTGCTAACCAGTCTACCATGAGGAACCTTGAACATTTAACTGAAGTCCATATAGATCACATCCACTGTTCTGCCCTCATCAATTTTCTTTGTTACTCAATCAAGTTAGTGAGACACAGTTTCCCATGCACAAAGCCATGGTGACTATCCCTAATCGGTCCTTGCCTTTCTATATACATGTAAATCCTTCTTTCAAGATTCCCTCCAGCAACTTGCCCACCACCGATATCCGGCTCACCGGTCTGTAGTTCCCTGGCTTTTCCTTACCACTTTTCTGAAATATTGGCACCACATTCGCCAACCTCCAGTTTACTGGCTCCTCACTTGTGACTATTAATGATCCAAATATCTCAGCAAGGAGCCCAGCAATCACTTCCCTATCTTCTCACAGGGTTCTAGAGTACACCTGGTAAGGTCCTGGGGATTTATTCACATTTATGCTTTTTAAGATGTCCAGCACCACCACCTCTCTAATATAGACATTTCCCAAGATGTCACTATTTATTTCCCCATGTCCTGTGTCCTCCACATCTTACTCCTCAGTAAACACTGATGCAAAATATTTATTTAGTACCTCCCCCATCTTACTGATACTGATACAGGATACTGATTAAGGATGATTAGCCATGATCACATTGAATGGTGGTGTAGGCTCGAAGGGCAGAATGGCCTACTCCTGCACCTATTGTCTATTATCTGTTATGCAGTTCCACACTTAAGCAGCCTTGCTGATGTTTAGAGGCCCTGTTCTCTCCCTAGTTACCCTGTTGTCCTTAATATATTTGTAGAATCCCTTTGGATTCTCCTTAACCCTATTTACCAAAACCATCTCATGTCTCCTTTTTGCCCTCCTGATTTCTTCAATATACTCCTACTGCCTTTATACTCTTCTAATATTCACTCGATCTCTCTCTGTGGTCTATACCTGACATATGCTTCCTATTTCTTGACCAAAGCCTCAATTTCTCTAGTGATTCAGTATTCCCCACACCTACCAGCCTTGCCCATCACCCTAACAGGAACATATTGTCTCTGGACTCTCATTATCTCATTTTTGAAGGCTTCCAGCTATCCCTCTACTTGCAAATATCTCCCCTCAGTCAACCTTTGAAAGTATTCCTCCAATTTAGAACTTTAATTTTAAATCTGTTCTATTCTTTTCCATCACTATTTTAAAACTAAAGTGCTGCAAAGGGTTCCGAGGAGGAAGATAAGTCATACTTCCTCTCGGCGTTGGGTGGTGAGGGAGTGGCAATGGAGGAGGCCCAGGACCTGCATGCCCTCGCAGCGTGGGAGGGGGAGTTGAAACGTTTGGCCACGGGGTGGTGGGGTTGATTGGTGCGAGTGTCCTGGAGATGTTCTCTGAAGCTTTCTGCAAGAAGACGTCCAATCTGCCCAATATAGAGGAGACTGCCTCAGGAGCAACGGATACAATAAATGATATGTGGAAGTGCAGATGGATGTGGAAGGCTTCTTTGGGACCTTAGACAGAGATAGGGGGTAGTGGGGCGCGGCGGAGTAAGGGTGCAGGTCTTGCAGTTCCTACGGTGGCAGGGGAAGGTGCCAGGAGGAGAGGGTGGTTGTTTAAGAAGCGTGGATCTGAGCAGGTAGTCGCAGAGGAAACTGTCTTTGCAGAAACCGGATAAGGGTGGGGAGGGAAATATCCCTGGTGGTGGGGTCCGTTTGTAGGTGGCAAAAATGTCAGCAAATGATGCAATTTATGCAGAGGTTGGTGGGGTGGAAGGTGAGGACTAGGGTGTTTGTCCTTGTTGCGGTTGGAGGGGTGGGCTTTGGGGGTGGGGTTTGAGGGTGGAGGTGCGGAAAGTGGATGAGATGCACTGGAGGGCATCTTCAACCACGTGGGAGGGGAAATTATGGTCTTTAAAGAAGGACGCCATCTGGTGTGTTCTGTGGAACTGGTCCTCCTGGGAGCAGATGCAGCGGAGGTGGAGGAATTGGGGATACGGGATAGCATTTTTGCAAGAGATGAGGTGTGAAGTGGTGTAATCTAGGTAGCTGTGGGAGTCGATGGGTTTGTTTTAAAAAAAATGTCAATGTTGAGTCGGTCCTTGTGGATGGAGATGGAGAGGTCTGGGAAAGAAAGGGAGATGTCAGAGATGGTCCAGGTAGCGGTGGAACCTGTTGGTGAAGTTGATGAACTGTTCGACCTCCTCGTGGAAGCATGAAGTGGTGCCAATGCAGTCATCAGTGTAGCAGAGGAAGAGGTGGGAAGTGTTGCTAATGTAACTCCGGAAGATGGACTGTCCTACATAGCCGACAAAGAGACAGGCATAGCTGGGGCCCATCCAGTTTTGTACCTTGTCTCATAAGTGTGTCCACGTACTGAATTCTAATACACGTAAGCAGTTTGTAAATGTACAATTCCCACCTATTGACTAGAGTGCCTTCCACAAGGGTATTGGATATCTGTCATATGTGGTTGTGCTTAATTGTAGGACATAATGTGGAAGTAGGCCATTCAGCCCAATAAGTCCACGCCAGTGTTAATGTTGCACTTGAATTTCCTCCCATCTTTCCTTGTCTAGCATAAATCCTAGCATAAATCTTGAGTCCCATCTTCTCCAGGTGCATTTATACCATTTGTTTGTGGTAGTGAATTACACATTCTCATCAGTCTTTGGGTAAAAATGTTTCTTTTGAATTCTCGATTAGATTTCTTCACAACTGTATCATATAGATAATATTTAATTCTAACTTCTCTTCAGCAGTCCCTCCAAGATGCGGGATGACTTTCTTCCACTCGAGTTTTTGGGGCCTCGAGCTAAGTGAACAGATATTTGTATCCTGTCAATGGTGGAGCAAGTAGTATTTGATGATATGGGTGGGTGGGATGCCTGGAATTAAGAGGAGCTTATAGATGTGTTCTATTTTATAAAAAATAATAAATATATATATTACCGTTCCTTCACTTTCACTGGGTCGAAATCCTGGAATATCCTCCTAAGGGCATTGTGGGTCAACCTACTGCATGTGAACTGTAGTGGTCCAAGAAGGCAGCTCACCACCACCACCCTCTCAGACAACTAGGGATGCACAACCAATGCTGACCAGTCAACAATGCCCATATTCTACAAATGAATCTTTGAAAAAAGAAATTGCCCGTCTAAGTTGTAAGGTTGTTTTGAAATTTATGATCTCAAAAGCAATTTGCTTTTAAGCCACTTGAATCATTTTGAAGCTTAGGAATAAAATGATAATCCTCATTAGTGACAGACGTGTTATTTACACTGAACAAATATAAGCAAGCACTTTGTAATGTTGGGATAGTAGTGTGAAAGCACTGTAGCATTACCATACTATCCTGAATCAAAGTGTGATTTCTGCTTCAAGTACCATTGTTTTAGGCTGTACCACTACATTTTCTGACATAATTGAATCATTGACATATTCTTTACTCTGTAAAGACAGTGGACCATGACGTGCAAAGTAATTTTGAGTTCAGATAACCCCAGTCTGTGTGCGCTATGTGATGTGCTGCATAGTCCTGCATGCCTGAGAGAAATCACCACCTCCAGGTCTTATCCTACTTTATTTCCCATTCAAGTAAATTATAGTTCTTCATCCCCGAGCTTGACATCTGCAGGAATGGCTTGAAGCAACCCACAGTGTGTAGAAATATGTATCTTCAGCCCCATTTACGTGAGTAATGTAAAATATTTATTTTTATGTTTCAGTATACCTTCACAGTGGGTGAGCTAAGTGGATCAAAAAATGATGAATGCAATGGCTTGATTCCTCGAAATACATGAGAGGAAGCCAACACTGAAAAGCAGTCTCAGACTATTCTAGAGCTACCAGACAGAATCAGGGATGTCACAATCGGAAAGGAATTGTTTTGAATCATTTAAAAATTAAACACTAATGTACCGAGGCTTTGTTATTGAATATAACAGTCCATTTAGCCAGATAGTATTTCATGATGCTTACAGCAGAAAGTTAATTTGTTTTAAAATTTCAAATGGAATGCAAATGGGCCTTTATTACAGTGTATTTATAGAGTGAATTTTGTTTCTTAAATCTTCTCATTAAACGCTTTTCTGTTAATATGGTGAACATCTGATGTTTGATGTGGATATGAGTGAGTTTTAGAAGATTTGTAGCTCAGGTTGAGGTTCTGGATGTTGGTTTGCTTGCTGAGCTGGAAGGTTCATTTTCAGATGTTTCATCACCATACTAGGTAACCTCTTCAGTGAGCCTCTGGATGAAGCAATGCTGGTGTTTCCTGCTTTCTATTTCTATGTTTGGGGTTCCACAGGTTGATGATGTCATTTCCTGTGGTGACATTATTTCCAGTGGTGATGTCGTTTCCTGTTCTTTTTCTCATGGGGTAGTAAATGGGATCCAAATCAATGTGTTTGTTGATGGCATTCCAACCAGAACTTTATGCTTCTAGGAATTCTCATGCATGTCTCTGTTTGGCTTGTCCTAGAATGGATATGTTGTCCCAGTCGAAGTGGTGTCCGTCCTGATCTGTATGTAAGGAAACTAGTGAGAGTGGGTCATGTCTTTTTGTGGCTAGTTGGTGTTCATGTATCCTGGTGCCTGTTTGTCCAATGTGGTGTTTGTTACAGTCCTTGCGCGGTATTTTGTAAATGACATTAGTTTTGCTTGTTGTCTGTATCAGGTCTTTCAAGTTCATTAGCTGCTGTTTTAGTGTATTCGTGCGTAACCATGATGCCAAGGGGTCTCAGTAGTCTGGCAGTCATTTCTGAGATGTCTTTGATGTAGGGGAGAGTGGCTAAGTTTTCTGTACGCATTTTGCCTGCTTGTTTGGGTTTGTTGCTGAGAAATTGGCGGTCTGTGCTCATTGGGTGCCCATTCTTTTTGAATATACTGTATAGGTGAATTTCCTGTGCTCTGCGTAGTTCCTCTGTGCTGCAGTGTGTGGTGGTCCATTGAAATAATGCTCTGATGCAGCTTTGTTTGTGGATGTTGGGATGATATGGATATATATTTCTTCAGGACTAATGATCAAAATCATCACCATCAAATAATTTCCATCATCGCCCAAAATATTCAATAAATCTGAGTTCAATGTGTCTGCTGGCCCATTTATTCATAATGGATGTTATAACTCTGCACTTAAAGATCAACATGAGACAGCCCAAGTCATCATTAGGAGCAGCATGAACCATTTGCATTACATAATCAATGGGTACTTTCACTAGCTTATATTTATTACTGAGAGGCAGCAAATGAGCAGCTTTATGAAAGTTTAATTTTGTTTGGCTCAAGCATACTATCAACCAACTCAAGGCTACTGGAAGAATTGTAAAATCTGTATACAATAATTCAAATTAAATGTGTAGAAATCTGTTAGCTAGTTGCATTATTTGCCATTTTTTGTCTAAAATAAATACTATTATTGATAATTTAACTTTATAAAGTTTGTCTAAACTTCAAGGAAGTTCTCTAAAGTAAACTCAGTGGATAGCATGATGGTTGATTAATCGTTCGAGAATAGAAGCAATCTCTTCAGATTGAACCATTGATCAGAAAATGTAACTAACCTATCCAAACAAATACTGTAGCTACGAAAGCACATCAGTGACTGGCAACTCTGCAATGAATGACTCGCCACCTGACTCCAAAAAGCCTTTCTACCTTATTGTATTTTCTACAAGGCACAATTGGGAGTGTGATGGAATTCTCTCCACTTGGGTTGATAAGTGAAGCTTCTAATAACATCCATCCAGGCTAAGTAGCTCGCATTATTGCCATCTCATTCATTACCTTCACTGCTTGCGCTCATGGCTGCAGCATGTCCCGTATACATTGTGTGCTGTAGAAACGTCCTCGACACATTTTCCAAATTGCTGGTGTCTACACTTAGAAGATACATGTGCACTCCACCACTTGAAGGTTTCTGTCTAAGTCTCACACTATTCTGTCTTGGATACGCCATGTATTCATTCATTGGTGTTGAGTAAACTTTTTGGAGTTCCCTTCCTCATGGCATTGAGAATATATCCACATCACAAAGAGTGCATCAGTTCAGAAAGATGCTGTACTCGAGAGCAATTAAGAATTGGGTGAGAAGTTCCAAACTTGCTAATGGCATCTATATTCATGAATAAGTTGAACAAAGGGACCTTGCTGCACCATTCTCATGTGGCTGTTATTCATATGTGAATCTACAGGGATTGTATCATGATGCTTGACCTAACAGGGTGTTATTATTGAGCTTAATATTGTTCTTACCTGCTGTCCCCATGCTTACACTTTGATCAGGGTTCTTGGATAATTTTGAGGGCTAGAATCTCTTGTTAACTTTCACAAGGTCCCCTTCTCAGTTTCTCCCATCTCTGCAAAATCTCCAGGAACACTGAGGCAAATGAAAGCTCCACGCATTCATCCAAATTAAATTACTAATTCAACACTGTCAGAGGATCAAACCCTGGACTTTCATTTTTTTGGACAAATAGTTGCTTTCACTGAGTTATCAAGTAAGTGTGTTGCAAAAATATTTTTGTGGAAATCATTTTTACATATTAGAGAACATTCTTCAATGTATTTTATCTGCAACTAATTGTCATTTTAGAATCTGGTGTAAAAACCATGGAAGTAAAAACACTGCCTCATAGTTGCAGTTTTCAGTCCTGTTGGATTTATGTTACTTTGCTGTAGGTTTGGCTTGTGCTATAATTCGTCAGTGTGGATGTGGTCCCCTCTGGAACCTGAACTCCTACCTAGCTAAGACTGATTAGGTGAAAGTAATTTTTTTCTTCTGTCTGCGTTTTTGTTAACTGTGAGCTTGTTATGTAGAACCTGTTTCATAAGATTACAGAATATTGTAGTACTAAAGTCATCTGACCTATGTATCTACCCAATAAGATCAATCCTTTTGTACCATTCCTCTATCTGTTCCCTGTAGCTTAAAAAAATTACATCCTATATGGAAGACTTGGATTCTCCTTCTCATTCACTGCCTCGTGATTTCACCCCCTCCCCCCCCCCCCCCCCCCCCCACCCCATTTACCTTTAAAATTGTTTGTAGTTATGCTTTAGATTTATTCATACTTTCTCCCTTCTAAGAAAAAAGTTTGAATTCTTTACTGTCCCTTGGCAACTAATATGTTTGAAATTTTCTATCACATGGATCTCTTCTGCACTTTTTCATGGCCTGGGCGCATTTTCCTAAAGTAGTGAGCCCAAAGTGAACAAAACAGCCAATTATGGCATCCGTAATAATTTTGTAGGCTTAGCATTACCACATTTATCCTCTTTCTATTTATGCTTCTACAATTTACTTTTAATGTCATATACCTTAAATTTAAAGACCAGCTTCCTGTGCAGCAGTTTATCCAATATCCTTGGTAATCCAGATAAACATTACTGCACTTTGTGTATTGATGAATTGATTATTTCCTCAAAGAATGCTTACATTTGTAAGTCTGAGAATAAAATGGATCTAGCAGCTGCTCCTGAGATTGCAGTCTTACTTTTAGATTTACTTCTATATTTCTTACGGTTCTTATATTTCAGTAGTAAAATTTTTATTTTGGTCCACTTTTAGTTCTTTCTTAGTCAAAAATGCAAAACATAAACCCAAAAAAAGCACGATCTTTTTTCAAGCAGAGTTCTTTGGAGATGCCTATACATAGTTCAGTTTTTTTTCTCTAAAATTATACACACAGAAGGAGAGTTTTTTTTAACATTGCTAAAGTTTTTTTAAAATCATGGAAGAGGACTTAGTTTAAACTGAGTTGTGTTGATGGAGCTTTTGGAGAGGTGTACACGTGGACAGCTCTGGAGAGTTTTTTTTTAATCAGAAGATTGAAAGCTGATTTCTGGACCACTTGAGTTTTTGTTTTAATTTGATTGTTCAGCTAAGCGGTTGATTGTTTTTAAGATTTATATGTTTGATTTTTAATATTTCTTTTTGCATGCTAATTATTAATCCTTGGATAAGGAAAGGTTTATTTTCTGTATATGATGCTGTTATAAACTACATTTTAGGCTGAATGTTATTGAGGGCATACAAGAGATAGAGTTAGAAGGCGAGTAGATTTAGCGAAGTGATTGCACAGGATTATTCACAGATCAGATAGTTGGGTGATTGTCAAGAAAGATAAGGTAGTTCAGAAGTTTTCTGTGGTTATTCCTCTCAAACATAGTCAGTTTTGTATACTGTTTGAAAAGGGTAGTCTCTCAGAGGAAAATAGAAGAGACAGTTAGATCTTGGGCACTAAAAATGAATTTTATGTTAGGCAGGATTTGGCAAAATTTAGAATAATTGGTATAGGGACTCTCCTGTCAAGGGCACAGACATGAGATTCTGCAGCAGAGAACATGAATCTAGATAACCTGTTACTTTCCTGGTGCCAGGATTAAAGAGGTCTCAAAACATTTAAAACAAATTGTTAACTGGGAGAGTGGGAAGTTATTGTGTATGTTATTTATTTGTAGGCATGACAGAGTTGGGGAAAATATTAAGGCTTTACAGAGTGAATATAAGAGGTTCGGTAGAAGATTTAAAAAATAGAACCTCAAAAGTAGTAATCTCTGGTTTAGTCCCATTTCCAAGCTTGAATGAGAGAAAGAATAAAAGGATAATGGAAATAAATCAATAGCTGAAGAGGTGGTGTAATGTTCAGGGATTCAGATTCTTGGATCATGGGGATCTCTTCTGGGGCTAAAAAGAACTATTCAAAAAGGATGGGTTTCACCTGTGTTGGAAAGGGACCAATACCCCAGCGGGAAGATTCACTAATTCTATTAAGTGAGAATGTAAGCTAGTAAAGGGGAGGGTGGGGGTGGGGGTGGAAGTAGAGTAAATAGAAAGGTAGATTGAGGGTGGTTTTGAATCTGAAAAGAACAAGTTAATTAGAAAAGACGACAAGAGCAAGTCCGAGCGAAGCAACTCGAATTAAATTGATTTATTTCAGTGCAAGGAGCATTGCACGAAAGGCTGATGAACTCGGCATATTTGAGAACATGGGATAGGGCCATCATAGCAATTACAGAGACTTGGCTGAGGGATGGACAAGAATGCTATAGGAAGGATAAAACGAAAGGCAAGATAGGAGGGGTGTGGCATTTTTGCTTAAGGGTAATATTATTTAGGTTGTAAGTTTGCTTGCTGAGCTGGTAGATTTGTTCTCCGACGTTTCATCACCATGCTGGGTAACATCAGTGAGCCTTGGATGAAGCACTGGTGTTCTCTCCTGCATGTGATTTGTGTGTCTTGGTCTGTTGTGGTGGATTATATCACTTGCGGTTCTTTTGCTGAGAGGTTGGTAAATGAGGTCCAAGTTGATATGTTTGTTAATGGAGTTCCAGTTTGAATGCCAGGCCTCTAGGAATTCTTGTGCGTGTCTTTGTTTAGCCTGTCCCAGGATGGACGTCTTGTCCATCAGTTTACAGAAAAGCCACACACACTGACCAGATACTCAACTACAGGAACAATCATCCCAACACCCACAAACAGAGCTGCATCAGGATTTTATTTCAATGAGCCACAATACACTGCAGCACCCAGGAACTATGAGAAGCTGAGGAAAAACACTTGCACAACGTATTGAGGAATGACGAGTACCTGATAAGCGCAGTCTGTCTATTCCTGCCAAAAAAGAAGACGCAACGTGCCCAGAGGTTCTAGCCACCCTGTCATACATTAAAAACACCTCAGAGATGACGACCAAAGTACTCCGGCCCCTACGCATCATGGTAGCCCACAAACCTACTGCCACACTGAAACAGCTCCCAATGAATTTAAAAGACCCTGTACCAATAACCAGCACAACATATATCATATGTGAAGTACCTTGCAAGGACTGCACCAAACATTACATTGGACAGACTGGCAGGAAACTAATCACCAGAATACATGAGTACCAACTAGCCATTAAAAGACATGACCAACTTTTATTGGTATCCATGCATACAGACAAAGAAGGACACTAGTTCAACTGGGACAATACATCCATCCTGGGACAGGCTAAACAAAGACATACGCGGGAATTCCTATTGGCCTGGCTTTCAAACCGTGACTCCATTAACAAACATTGATTTGGATCCCATTTGCCAACCTCTCAGAAACAGAACTGGAAATGGTATCACCCACTACAACAGACTAAGGTATACAAATAGCAAGCAGGACAGAACACCAGCGCTTCATCGGAGGCTCACTGATGATGTTTCCTTGTATGGTGATGAAACAACTGAGAACAAATCTACCAGTTCAGAGAGCAAACTTGCAACCTGAACCACAACCTGTGAGCTACAAATCTTCTCCAAAATTGACAATATTACTACTATAACTAGATATCTCTGAAAGTCGTGAAAATATATGGGTTGAAATTAAAAATAAAAAAGGATGATCACCTTGATGGGATTGTACTACAGGGCCCCCAGTAGTCGGAGGGAAATCGAGGAACAAATATGTCGAGATCTCCGATATATGTAAGAACAAAAGATTGAAATAGGTGATTTTAATTTTCCAAACATTGACTGGGGCTACTATAGTGTTAAAGATTTGGTGAAAAATTTGTCAAATGTGTTCAAGAAAATTTTCTTTATCAATTTATATATGTTTCTCCTAGAGAAGGAACACCACTTGACCTTCTCTTGGGAAATAAGACTGCACAAGTGACTGAAGTGATAGTAAGGGAACACCTGGGGCTGGGGTTCAGTGACCATAATACTATTTGGTTTTAAAATAGCTACGGAGAAGGGTAAGCCTTCCATAAAAATTAAATCTTTTAATTGGATTAAGGCAAATTTTAATCCCACGAGACTCACCACCTGACTCCCCAAAACCTGTCCACCATCGACAAGGCAGAAGTCGGAACAAAGCAGCCTGCTTGATTAGCACCGCATCCACTCACTCCACCTCCAATACTCGATAGCAGCAGTATGTACTATCCACAAGGTACAGTAAAGGCATTCATCAAAGATCTTCAGAAAGCAGCTTCCAAACCTACTATCACTTCCATCAAGAAGGACAAGATCGGTAGATAACTGGGAACACCACCTGCAAGTTGCCCTTCAGGCTACTCACTGTCCTGACTTAAGAATATATCATTGTCACTGGGCTGTACTCCTGGAAGTCTCTCCCTAGCAGCATTGTGGGTCAACCCACATCAAGAGGACTGCAACGGTTTGAAAAGAGAGCTCACCACCATCTTCTTAAGGGTGACTAGGTATGGGCTGTAAATGCTGCCGTGATGCCCACATCCCACCGATGAATTTTTTAAAAAATCGATGTAGCTATACCCATAATACCATTAAGGAATGAGTTCTCTACATATTCTTACCGTATAAACTATTATTGCAGCTTCTAAAATGTGAAAACAATAAGCCTCAATATTTTTGTTGTTGTAAAGCTGAAGATCAGCATTTTCTAAAATCTATGAAAGATGGTTAAACTCAATGTGAATAAGCTGACACCAGAAAGGGCGTGTTGATGTGAGTCTCAGGCAGGACATCCACAACATAGACTGCAATTGAAAGAAAAAAATCAGTGTTATTTTCTTTTATTCTAAAGTTCTTAGGTAAAAACTGAATGTAATTAAGTACGTCTTGAAGACATCACTCTGAAGGAGGTTCTGACCAAAACAAAGCAATCATCAGATTTGATTAGCTTTTAAATTCAAGAGATTATAGAGCTGTGCTAAATGTGTAATGTGTTGAAATGTAAAATTCCACTTCACAAATCTTCTAGGTGTTATTTTCAGATTAGAAGAAATAGCAGATAAGCCATCCCTGAGAGTGATGTGAGAAATGCCCAATAGTCACAATGTTTTAGTGTTCATTTTAAAGTGGAATGAAATATAGTCTGCCAAATATGTCAGTCATTCATATGCTAACAAATTATTTTAGAAGATTGTAATAAAGTGTTGGGTTCAGTTATGAGGATGAGTGATTGCAGAAATGGCCTGGAGTACAAATATTACGAATTGGTCCGTTCTCTAATACAAGCAATTTGCAGAAATGCTGATCCATGCACATCGTTTGTTGCCAAGCCAGTTTGCATTTATTAAGGTCATTCAGTACAGCGAAGGCATTATCTAGTTCAAGACTGACTCTTATTTTTCTCTCAAGCTCCACTAGCAATGTTGAGTGATGTGAAATGCAGTGGTAGAAATACATGGAAGCATATACCGATTTGGAATTCAGATCATACAGTGCCCAATGATGATATGTTGTTAAATTCTTTTATACTTGTTTATTTCTGTTTTTGGATGCATTGCTCACCGAGGTGAGGGCAAATAATACTGGGGAATGGAACACATTCCCCTTCTGAGAAAGCATGTAGGACTGTTATAATGCTGATTCACGTGAGATAACACATGTTAGATCAGTGCAATATTTCCTGTATATTGTTTCAAAAAAATGCCTTTGCCTTTTCTCATTTGAGTGCCCACTGTTACATCAGTGTGACAATCTTCCATACTGCATGTTAGCTTAATTTTCTGAACCAGTTTGTTAGTAGTCAACATGATCCCTGACAAAGAGCTTCTGTCCAAAACGTTGATTCTCCTGCTCCTTGAATGCTGCATGATCTGCTGTGCTTTTCCAGCACCAGACACTCTACTCTGATCTCACTTTCTCCCTGTTAGTAGTGTGTGCCATGTTAGACTTGCCCTTGTACATTTAGGTTTCTGGATGGTTTTGGTGATGACATTACAGTGAGGGAAACCACCATTTGGAACCTGAAACAATTGGGCAAACAGTTTTATATAATTCCTATTAACCAATCAGGTTGCAGGATTGTGAAATTACCATTGCAAGGAATGAGAAGAAATCATATGTTAGAGTGGGGGAATTTGAGGACGTCCGATACAAAAAAAAGATAGCATTGAGCAATAAAAGGTAGAGATAGAAAATAAAAGTCTATATTTCAACTTTATTTCTTTCTTATAATTTCATAAATTATTGAAAACATGAAGGAATGAGACTTTGCACTATTAAATTTTAGTACCAGTGAGGTTGCCTGGCAATAGTTAATACATAATCAACTTTGTTAAGAGGGTACTTAAATCTGTAAAACTTAACTTTTGTGATGAGTTTAGTTGATATCTTCATTATGCTGTTTAGTCAAGTGGGCGGCACAATGGCCAGCGCCAGAGACCCGGGTTCAGTTCCCGCCTCAGGCGACTGTGTGGAGTTTGCACGTTCTCCCCGTGTCTGCTTGGGTTTCCTCCGGGTGCTCCGGTTTCCTCCCACAGTCCAAAGATGTGCAGGTCAGGTGAATTGGCCATGCTAAATTGCCCGTAGTGTTAGGTAAGGGGTAAATGTAGGGGGAAAAGGTGGGTTGCGATTCGGCGGGGCGGTGTGGACTTGTTGGGCCCAAGGGTCTGTTTCCACAATGTAAGTAATCTAATCTAATCTAATCTAGTCCATTTCAATCATGATTAGATTTTGTTTTCGTGGATCTGAGAAGTATAAGATTAGTGTATAGGTTATGAGATGCATTTTGAAGCCTTTCACTTTTAGGCGGCACAGTGGTTAGTACTGCTGCCTCACAGCGTCAGTTCCCACCTTAGGCGACTGTCTCTGTGGAGTTTGCCTCCGTGTGCTCCGGTTTCCTCCCACAGTCCAAAAATGTGCAGGTTAGGTGAATTGGCCATGCTAAATTGTCCGTAGTGTTAGGTGCAGGGGTAAATGTAGGGGAATGGGTCTGGGTGGATTGCGCTTCGGCGGGTCGGTGTGGACTTGTTGGGCCGAAGGGCCTGTTTCCACGCTGTAAGTAATCTAATCTAATCATCTAATACCAATGGAGGGACTTTGTGAAAGATAATATTCAAAGGAGGCCATTGCCCTCTTTAGCTAATTCTACTGGCAATGTCTACATCTGTGACTATTGGATCTAACTGCCCTCTCTTGAGTGATAAAATTATTCTTTGCTTCCCATTCTCCCCCTTAAAAAGATAATTGAACGTATCAACCACTCCTTGTGGTTCCTGCCATTAGTCCTAATTTGTCTTTTCCTATTTTAAGGTTAAGCTCATTTGTACTGTGGTTATTACATTTTGTATCGTGGTGGTTATGGTACCTAAACTAAATGGTACAGGATCAACTAGTGGGCCACTTTTTTTTAGATTAGATTCCCTACAGTATGGAAACAGGCCCTTTGGCCCAACAAGTCCACACCGGCCCTCCGAAGAGTAACCCCCCCAGCCCATTCCCCTAACCTATATTTACCCCTGACTAATGCACCTGACACCATGGGTAATTTAGCATGGCCAATTCACCTGACCTGCACATCTATGGACTGTGGGAGGAAACTGGAGCACCCGGAGGAAACCCACCCAGACACTGGGAGAATGTCAAACTCCACACAGACAGTCACCCGAGGCGGGAATTGAACCCGGATTCCTGGTGCTGTGAGGCAGCAGTACTAACCACTGAGCCACCATGCCGTCCATTTTGTTCCTATGCTCATAACATAATGCTATAGACATTTGGGTCGCAAAAATTGACTGGGCTATGTGGAGTGATTTTGCATGGGCTGCTTGTATTGCTGCTATTTAGTTGTTAATTTAAACTGAAAATGGGGTGAAGATTATAATGAACCTAGATGATATCATCCAATTTACATTGTCATTATGGACAGTTTCTACCCTTTTATATCTCATAAGGTTGTCTTCTTGGGATGTTTCAAAGGCAGCCAAGAAGCTTGACAGTTGCAGTTATCAAACAAAATATGCCACCAAGCCATGATATGTAATGGCAGGTAATAATCCTTTTGTGGAAGATGTACATTTTAAGAAATGTCTTAAAGGAGGGAAGAGAAACAGATGTAGCAGAGAGCTTTAGGGATGAAATTCAAGAACTTGGGACCTAGGCACTGGAACGCATTGGCACCAATGATGGAGTACAGGAAATATGGAATACACAAAGGATAGAATTAGAGCTGAACAATGATTTCAGAGGATTGTAGAGCTCGAGAACATGACAGATTGGAAAAGTGGGAGGTAATGAAACAAAAAATGGGGACTAGAATTTTAAATTTGCTGGTCTAAGTCATTAAGTACATTGAATGATGTGTGCATATCATATTTGGAATAACAGCAACAAAGACTTAGGTAAGCTCAAAATTATGGCTGATGTAAAGTGGATTCTGGCTTGGAATGCACTAGATAATTGTGGTGTTAATGAAGATCTGGATGGAGTTGAGCAGAAGTTTTTCCAACCTTCCATCATGATTTAGTTTTCTGATATTGAAGATATATCTCCTGGCCTGGATGAGCAAAATTTTTAAGGTCTTGATATTTTGCTTGGACATCAGTAACCTCAATGGAGCCTGGCTGTAATACCATAAATATTCAAGAAGCCTCGCATTTAAACTCTACATCATTAGAAAAAAAATCATTAACCTGAAGCATTATCCATTTCTCTGTTCCCAGCTGCTGCCAGATGAAGTAGATTTTCAGTATCCATGGTATTTCATTTTTGTATTGGTGTGATATTATCCTATTGAACTGTCTTAATTACAGAAGGAGCATCACTCAAAGCTCTACCTTACCTCTGGGACATCGTTTTTGGATCTGAGTGATCACTCAAGAAATGGTGTGAATAAATTGCAGCAAAAAGATTTTCTGTTTAATGTTAGTATGATCACATAGACTGAATCTCAATTAATTTTCTATTTCAAATCATAGCTAGAACATTGTAAGTCCTCTTGGCAATAGACTGTGACTAAATAAGTTACAAACTTTATTTCTTAATTCCAATAATGGCTTGCAACAATATAATTTATAAGATGAAAAGGAGCAACCTGACACAGCACTAATAATTTGTGCTACACTCACACTTTCAACTCTCTTTTCAATTCTTCCCAGTCCAATAAGATGTGGTTTAAAGAATTAGCTAGCACATCTTTTTTGAGCAGTTACTTTGCACCTATTCATTAGCTTAGTTATTCATTTTTTGGTTTCATAAAAACTTAATTGTAAGAACAGTTAAGTTTCAGGGAGATAGTAGACACGATTCAGTTGGCCTTTGTTCCTCTGGATTAGAAAGTAAAAATCAGCCAGAATTCCTGTTTGTAAACTCTTATCAAATGGTTCACTAAAGGTAAGTGTTATTCATGAGGGTATTCTCCACCTCTTAGTAACCTCCACCTTAAAGTCATTAAAAAGAACCAAAATAAAAAGCTATATTGAAACAGCTAAATGGCTTAATTAGAGTACAGTGGACAATTGGTACCTTGAAAGCTTTTTCATATCAAACAATAATTAAGACATAACTCTGCAGTGGAGCAAGACATGAAGAGCTTTCAAAATCGACAATGTTCTATATTTTTTTGGAGGATTAGTGTTACGGAAGAGGGATCACTTGAATAGTTGCCACATACAATTGTTTAAAATTTTGGCCCATCCATATTCATTGAGAATTATAAGATTTTATAAAGTACCTAACAGTGCCTATTTGTTGCAATTTGAAGAACTTTCTCAAACTAATGCAATAGTTTCAGTCTGAGGTCATGACAGTTTTTCTGGTTGGTAAAATTGAACGTTGATCCAGTGTAAAAATGGCTGAAAGCACAAATAAAGTAGTTTTGGGCATGACACAATCTTGTCTTTAACATTTTGATGCACATTTTTAACTAACTTTACTTCAGACCATAAGACGTAGGAGTGGAAGTAATGCCATTCGGCCCATTGAGTCCACTCTGCCATTCAGTCTGGCTGATGGGCATTTCAACTCCGCTTACCCGCATTCTCCTCGTAGCCCTTAATTCCTTGTGACATCAAGAATTTATCAATCTCTGCCTTGAAGACATTTAGCGTCCCGGCCTCCACTGCACTCCGCGGCAATGAATTCCACAGGCCCACCACTCTCTGGCTGAAGAAATGTCTCCGCATTTCTGTTCTGAATTTACCCCCTCTAATTCTAAGGCTGTGTCCACGGGTCCTAGTCTCCTCGCCTAACGGAAACAATTTCCTAGCGTCTATCCTTTCCAAGCCATGTATTATCTTGTAAGTTTCAACTGGATCTCCCCTTAATCTTCTTAACTCCAGTGAATACAATCCCAGGATCCTCAGCCATTCCTCTCATGTTAGACCTACCATTCCAGAGATCAACCGTGTGAATCTCCGCTGGACACGCTGCAGTGCCAATATGTCCTTCCTGAGGTGTGGGGACCAAAACTGGACACAGTACTCCAAATGGGGCCCAACCAGAGCTTTATACATTCTCAGTAGCACAACGGTGCTTTTATATTTCAACCCTCTTGAGATAAATGACAACATTGCATTCGCTTTCTGAATCACTGACTCAACCTGCATGTTTACCTTTAGAGAATCCTCGACTACCACTCCCAGATCCCTTTGTACTTTGGCTTTATGAATTTTCTCACCGTTTAGAAAGTAGTCCATGCTTGTATTCTTTTTTCCAAAGTGCAAGACCTCGCATTTGCTCACATTGAATTCCATCAGCCATTTCCTGGACCACTCTCCCAAACTGTCTAGATCCTTCTGCAAGGTAAAAACAATGACTGCAGATGCTGGAAACCAGATTCTGGATTAGTGGTGCTGGAAGAGCACAGCAGTTCAGGCAGCATCCAAACAGCTTTGAAATCGACGTTTCGGGCAAAAGCCCTTCATCAGGAATAAAGGCAGTGAGCCTGAAGTGTGGAGAGATAAGCTCCCCACTTCCTCAGTACTACCTGCCTGTCCACCTAACTTCGTATCATCGGCAAACTTCGCTAGAATGCCCCCAGTCCCTTCATCCAGATCATTAATGTATAAAGTGAACAGCTGCAGCCCCAACACTGAACCCTGTGGGACACCGCTTGTCACCGGCTGCCATTCCGATAAAGAACATTTTATCCCAACTCTCTACCTTCTCTCAGACAGTCAATCCTCAATCCATACCAGTAGCTCACCTCGAACACCATGGGCCCTCACCTTGCTCAGCAGCCTCCTGCGTGGCACCTTATTAAAGGCCTTTTGGAAGTCTAGATAGACCACATCCACTCGGTTTCCCTGGTCTAACCTACTTGTCACCTCTTCAAAGAATTCCAACAGGTTTGTCAGGCACGACCTCCCCTTACTAAATCCATGTTGACTTGTTTTTAATCCGACCCTGCTCTTCCAAGAATTTAGAAACATCATCTTTAATAATGGATTCTAGAATTTTACCAACAATCAAGGTTAGGCTAATTGGCCTATAATTTTCCATCTTTTGTCTTGATCCTTTCTTGAACAAGAGGGTTACAACAGCGATCTTCCAATCATCCGGGACTTTCCCTGACTCCAGTGACTTTTGAAAGATCTCAACCCACGCCTCCGCTATTTCCTCAGCCACCTCCCTCAGAACTCTAGGATGTAGCCCATCGGGGCCAGGAGATTTATCAATTTTAAGACCTTTTTAGCTTTTCTAGCACTTTCTCTTTTGTAATGGCAACCATACTCAACTCATCCCCCTGATTTCCTTTAATTGTTGGGATATTACTCATGTCTTCCACTGTGAAGACTGACGCAAAGTACTTGTTAAATTCTCCAGCTATTTCCTTATCTCCCATCATTAGGCTTCCAGCATCAATTTGAAGTGGCCCAATGTCTACTTTTGCCTGTCGTTTGTTTCTTATGTATTGAAAGAAACTTTTACTATCGTTTACAATATTATTGGCTAGTCTACCTTCATAGTTGATCCCCCCCTTCCTTATTTCTCTCTTTGTTATCCTCTGTTTGTTTTTGTAGCCTTCCCAATCTTCTGATTTCCCAGTACTCTTGGCCACTTTATAGGATCTCTCTTTAATACATTTCCTGACTTCCTTTGTCAGCCATGGCTGTCTAATCCCTCCCCGGATAATCTTTCTTTTCTTGGGGATGAACCTCTGCATAGTGTCCTCAATTATACCCACATACTCCTGCCATTTTTGCTCTACTGTCTTCCCCGCTAGCCTCTGCTTCCAGTATGTTTTCGTGAGTTCCCCCCTCATGCCCTCATAATTACCTTTATTTGACTGTAACACCATTGCATCCAATTTTGCCTTCTCTCTTTCAAACTGCAGACTGAACTCGACCATATTATGATTGCTGCTTCCTAAGTGTTCCCTTACTTTAAGATTTTTTATAAAGTCTGGTTCATTACATAGCACTAGGTCCAAAATAGCCTGCTCCCTTGTGGGCTCCATGACAAGCTGTTCCAAAAAGCCATCCTGGAAGCATTCCATGAATTCCCTTTCTTTGGATCTACTGGCAACATTATTTACCCAGTCCACCTGCATATTGAAGTCTCCCATGATCACCATGACCTTGCCTTTCTGACATGCCTTCTCTATTTCCCGGTACATGTGGCGCCCCTGTTGAGCTTATGCTGATATTACGGACATACGTGAGTGCAAACTAGATCATCTGAAGTTCAACAGTGCAGACATGGGTGTTCTAGTAGTATCTATTTTATTTTGTATTTCCAGGATTCCAAATTTTTTTTTTGGTTGTAAGTTTAATTAAACCAATATTTACATTAATTCGCGAATCTCATCAGGTGCTGATGTAATGCAGTATGTTAAATTAAAACCAAATTCTGACTTTTCACCAGTGTAGAATTTTGGTGAAGGCTCAATGTAGGATGTTCAAACTATAAATGGTCAGCTTTATATGATCACAGAGCTGTGATGATCTGGCCTGTGATTTGTTCCATTTAAATTTCACAGGATTGGAGTTTTAGAAAGGGCTGTTCTTATTACTATGGCTTCAGTGATGGATAAATTATACTTTTTGCTTTATTAATTCACAATGTCGGCAACCCTGGCTCGGCCAGTATTTATTACCCATGTCTAGTTGTCCTTGAGAAGATGCTGGTGAAATGCCAGTTGATTCCAGGTTTTTGACCCAGTGATAGTTGAGGAGCATTGATAGTTTCAAGTCAGATGGTGTGTGGCATTGTGGGAAACCTGCAGCTGGCGGTGTTCTTGTGTAAACTTGATTAGTGGTGCTGGAAGAGCACAGCAGTTCAGGCAGCATCCAAGTAGCTTCGAAATCGACGTTTCGGGCAAAAGCCTATCCTTGTCTTTCTAAGTAGCAGAGGTTGAGTGTTTGGAAGATGCTATCTAAGGAGCTTTGGCGAGTTGGTGCAGTCGATGGTATTCATTGTTGCCATTGCAGGTAGAAACATGATGTGCTCATTTTGCGCCTTTTTCAGGTCATCCATATAAGTGGCACCTTATTCGCTAGTTCAATTTCAGGACAATGCTCTGACCAATCAGAGTCAATGTGCCTGATTTAAGCATTTAAACAAAGCTTGGTAGCTAGCTGTCTGGCATTAATTAGTGCTTTCTTGATGGCAGCATCGCTACCAGAATACAATTGCCAACCAATCGGATTTCTCCTCTCCTCCAACTGAAATGTTGGTTTTCCTATGAATAGATATGCTTGACAGTTATCCTGATGAGTGCTAAATGAAAAGATTTGACAAACTTTTTTCCAGCAATAAACAGGGTATACATACCATATAATATCTTAGATGGTCAAACTCCATCAAGTGCCAGTGATTGCTGTAGGTGTCAGCTGGAACCCCAGACTGCCTGTATTGACCCAAGTCGAGCCACCAAGACTTCTGTGCAGAGTCAGCATAAGCTGAAGACAATAATCAGGAATAAGAAAGGGATGCTCACCTTATTAGGATTGTATTATAGACCTCCTAATAGTCAGAGGGAAATTGAGAAACAAATTTGTAAGGAGATCTCAGCTATTTATAAGAATAATAGGGTGATTATGGTAGGGGATTTTAACTTTCCTAACATCAACTGGTACTGTCATAGTGTTAAGGGTTTAGATGGAGAGGAATTTAAGTGTGTACAAGAAAATTTTCTGATTCAGAATGTGGATGTACCTACTAGAGAAGGTGCAAATCTTGACCAACTCTTGAGAAATAAGGCAGGGCAGGTGACTTAAGGCAGTGAGGTGTCAGTGGGAGAGCACTTTTGGGGCCAGCTTCCATAATTCTATTAGATTTAAAATAGTGATGGGAAAGGATAGACCAGATCTAAAAGTTGAAGTTCTAAATTGGAGAAAGGCCAATTTTGACGGTATTAGGCAAGAACTTTCGAAAGCTGATTGGAGGCAGATGTTTGCAGGTAAAGGGACAGCTGGAACATGGAAAAGCCTTCAGAAATGAGATAACAAGAATCCAGAGGAAGTATGTTCCTGTTAGGGTGAAGGGAAAGGCTGGTAGATATAGGGAATGCTGGATGACTAAAGAATTGAGGGTTTGGTTAAGAAAAAGAAGGAAGCACATCTAAGGTATAGACAGGATAGATTGAGTAAGTCCTTAGAGTATAAAAACAGTAGGAGTATACTTAAGAGGGAAATCAGGAGGGCAAAAAAGGGACATGAGATAGCTTTGGCAAATAGAATTAAGGAGAATGCAAAGAGTTTTTACAAATACATTAAGGACAAAAGGGTAACTAGGGAGAAGATAGGGCCCCTCAAAGATCAGCAAGGTGACCTTTGTGTGGAGCCGTAGAAAATGGTGGGGATACCAAACGAGTATTTTGCATCAGTATTTACCGTGGAAAAAGACATTAAAAAATATAGAATGTAGGGAAATAGATGGTGACATCTTGAAAAATGACCATATTTCGGAGGAGGAAGTGTTGGCTGTCTTGAAAAAGGTAAAGGTGGATAAATCCCCAGGACCTGATCAGGTGTACCCGAGGACTCTGTGGGAAGCTAGAGAAGTGATTGCTGGGCCTCTTGCTGAGATATTTGTATCATCAATAGTCACAAGTGAGGCGCCGGAAGACTGGAGGTTGGCTAACATGGTGCCACTGTTTAAGAAGGGTGGTAAGGACAAACCAGGGAACTACAGACCAGTGAGCCTGACGTCGATGGTGGGCAAATTGTTGGAGGGAATCCTGAGGGACAGGATGTACATGTATTTGGAAAGTCAAGGACTGATTAGGGATAGTCAATATGGCTTTGTGCATGGGAAATCATATCTCGCAAACTTGATTGAGTTTTTTGAAGAAGTAACAAAGAAGATTGATGAGGGCAGAGCGGTAGACGTGATCTTCAGTAAGGCGTTCAACAAGGTTCCCCATGGGAGACTGGTTAGCAAGGTTAGATCTCATGGAATACAGGGAGAACTAGCCATTTGGATACAGAACTGGCTCAAAGGGAGAAGACAGAGGGTGGTGGTGGTGGAGGGTTATTTTTCAGACTGGAGGCTTGTGACCAGTGGAGTGCCACAAGGATCGGTGCTGAGTCCTTTACTTTTTGTCATTTACATAAATGATTTGGATGTGAGCAAAAGAGGTACAGTTAGTAATTTTGCAGATGATACCAAAATTGGAGGTGTAGTGGACAGCAAAGATGGTTGCCTCCGATTACAAGAGGATCTTGACCAGATGGGCCATTGGGCTGAGAAATGGCAGATGGAGTTTAATTCGGATAAATGCGAGGTTCTGCATTTTGAGAAAGCAAATCTTAGCAAGACGTATACTCTTAATGGTGAGGTCCTAGGCAGTGTTGCTGAACAAAGAGACCTTGGAGTGCAGGTTCATAGCTCCTTGAAAGTGGAGTCGCAGGTAGATAGGATGGTGAAGAAGGCATTTGGTATGCTTTTCTTTATTGGTCAGAGTATTGAGTACAGGAGTTGAGGTCATGTTGCGGCTGTACAGGACATTGGTTAGGCCACAGTTGGAATATTGCGTGCAAGTCTGGTCTTCTTCCTATTGGAAAGATGTTGTGAAACTTGAAAGGGTTCAGAAAAGATTTACAAGGATGTTGTCAAGGTTGGAGGATTTGAGCTATGGGGAGAGGCTGAACAGGCTGGGGCTTTTTTTTTTGTGGAGCATCAGAGGCTGAGGGGTGACCTTATAGAGGTTTACAAAGTCATGAGGGGCATGGATAGGGTAAATAGGCAATGTCTTTTCCCTGGGGTTGGGTTTCCATAGGTTTAGGGTGAGAGGGGGAAGATATAAAAGAGACCTAAGGGGCAATGTTTTCACACAGAGGGTGGTATATGTATGAAATAAGCTGCCAGAGGCTGGTACAATTGCAACATTTAAGAGGCATTTGGATGAGTATATGAATAGGAAGGTTTGGAGGGATATGGGCTGGATGCCGACAGGTGGGACTAGATTGGGTTGGGATATCTGGTCGGCATGGACCGAAGGGTCTGTTTCCATGCTGTACATCTCTATGACTCTATTTTTCTTAAGAGGAACCCTAAAACCCAAGGTAAACAGTGTGTGTAGGAGGTGATGCCAGGAAGCAACAGCAGTGTTTGGGTGAAGCGTGGTCCAAGAGGACAGGCAAGGCCCAAGGAGCAAGCTGTTGGAGAGGAACGAGAATGAGGTCAAGACCCAAGGAGACGCAAAACACAAAAAGCAAAGAGGAAGAACAAGGCTAGAGAGCAAGGTCTGAAGCCAGGGGAATGGGCGGGGGGAAATGGGAGAGAGACTGAGTGTAAAAGCAGGAGTCCGAGATGAAAGATTGCATGCGAATGCAGGCCACAGAACAGAATGCATGGCAAATAATGTTAAAGTGAAATGTTTATACTACCTAGACTTGATTAACAACATTAATTTAAAGAATCAAGGTTGCATCGGGTTAAGAGAATCAGCTACACCTTTTAGTCCAACTCGTCCATGCTGACCAAGTTTCCTAAACTAAAACTAGGCCCATATCTGTCTAAATGTTTCCTCTTAATGTACCTGTCCAGATATCTTTTAAATGTTGCAACTGTGCCTGCCTCAACCATTACCACTTCTTCTAGTTGTTCATTCAATATATGAACCACCCTGTGTGCAAAAAGGTTGCCCCTCATGTCCCTTTTAAATTTTTCTCCTCTCACCTTGAAAATATGCTCCCTCGTTTTGAAGCCCCTCACCCTAGGGAAAAAACCTTTGATTCACCTTATCTATGCCCCGCAATAAGGTCACCCCTCAACCACCTGTGCAGCAGTGAAAAACGTCCCAGCAAATCCAGCTTCTCCTTATAATTCAAACCCTCCAGTCCCTGAAGCATCCTTGTAAATCTTTTCAGAATCATGTCCAATTTAATAATATCTTTCCTATAGTAGGGTGATCAGAACTATACACTACTCCAAAAGTGGCCTTGCCAATGTCCTGTACAACTTCAAAATGATGTCCCAACTCCTGTACTCAATGGTCTGAGCATCTAACAACAGTATATCAATAAGTAGGGCAAGCGGACAATCACATTTAAGTATTCTGCAAGACTGCAAATCAGCAACTAAAATGCACTGATTGCCCTTCACTTTTATCAGTAAAATAAATGATTAGATCTATTCATGGGATTACGTTAGGGAGTGAAATATCAATAGCTTGAAAAAAAAATATTCATTTACAATTTAATCATGGTAGAAAAATGTAATATAAAAGTAGTTTTTCTCGCCAGTTCAACTGTTTAGTAGTAAGTGTAAACTTAGTATGCATTAAAACCCAGTCACACCTTATTCAAAAAAATATAATCTCATCACAGATTTTTACATTGAGATTAATAGCAAACTCTTGTTAGTCCAGTGACTTCCACTTGTTTACAATTCCAGGGGAGTCTTCAACATTGCACTCTGTGGAAAAACATAGTTTCACTGACAATACCTTCTGCTTCCTGGTGTTAAAATAAACATGTTTAGGTTGCTATCAACTTTCAGAACAGTAATCATGATGATTGCTGAATTTTTTTTTTCAGATTACTATCCAAAATCAAAGTATGCATTTTGGCTTTATAGGTGGTAGGTTGACTGTCAAAAGTTTACACTCCTTGAACAACCTTTGGAACCAATTTGGCAATCGTAATTCCTCATGAAGGGCTTACCGAAACATCGACTGTCCTGCTCCTCTGATGATGCCTGACCTGCTGTGCTTTTCCAGTGCACCCTTTTCGATTCTGACTCTCCAGTATCTGCAATTCACACTTACTCCTAATAATAATTTACTGCTTGGAATATTTAATGTGGACCTGCTTCCCAAATTTGACCATATATTTTGATAGCGAATGACCTGGAAGGGAATTGGGATAGTGGATAAGTAAACCTGGATTTAAAATTCAAACAGCAAGAGGCTAGAGTACATTGTCTTGTGAAAGTATCAATCTATCTTTGTAATTGAGTATTTTCCAGCTGAAAATATGTTATGGTTTGAAACTTGATAAAACCAGTTATCATGTTTTTTTGGAAGTCTGTATATGCACCACTTGGAGGCAGTGATTCAGTTAAAATGAATTGAGCTGTTGAACTGGAAAATACTCAAAGCTGATTGCAGTTTTATTATTGCTAGATTTCAAGTTATTGTTCTATGTTTAGTGATTTCAGAATGATTTGTGGTTTCAAATGGAAACTTTACTCTCCCACCAAACTTTAGTCAAGATGTTAATTGCAGACCTTTGAAGTTATGCAAACTGATATTCAATATGGATGTTACTCTGGAAAGGACTTTGGCATTAAATATATATTCGATGTTTTGCAGTGGTTCTTTGGTTTGCTCTTGACTCAGGAATGTGTGTATTAGGTCTGAGGGGGAATTAACTGAGATTTTCTGTTCTGTCAACTTTATTCTAAATAGGTAGAAATAAGGAAGACCTTTTTCACTTTTTTTTAATTAGCTTGTGGAACCTGGGTTGTGGCTGGCTAGCCAGCATTTATTGCCTGTCCCTAGTTGCCCTTGAGAAGGTGGTGGTGAGCTGCCTCCTTGAACTGATGCAGGTAGAAATTCTATTGTCCAGTCCTCCCTTCATTTGATGATTTGTAAAGCATGAGTGATTTTCTCCAATACGCTAACCAGGCGTGTACTTCTTGCTTTGGTTATTTGTGTGAAGATTTTTTTCTTCCTAAACTGGTCCTTGAAATTGCCATTTACTAGTTTAAAGTTGTGTTGTGTATCTATTGATAGTTTACCTGCATACATTGGCAAAGAAATGCAGAGACAGGCCATTTGGTCCAAAATATATATGCCAGTTTTTATGTTCCAAATAAGTCTTCTCCCATCTGAGTTTAATTAAACCTTTTGACATTTGTTGTCCGCTAGTCAACAGGAATAGTGTCAGAAGGCTGGAGGACTGCAAATGTTGTCCCCTTGTTCAAGAAGGGGAATGTAGGCAACCTGGTAATTATAGACCAGTGAGCCTTCCTTCGATTGTGGGTAAAGTGTTGCAAAATGTTATGAGAGAGGGGATTTATTATCATCTAGAGAGGAATAAGTTGATTAGGGATACTCAACACAGTTTTGTGAAGGGAAGTCGTGCCTCACAAACCTTTTAGTTCTTTGACCAAACAGGTGGATGAGGGTAAAGCAGTTGATGTGATGTATGGATTTCAGTAAGACCAGAAGACATAGGCGTGCAAGCAAGGCCATTGGCATTTGATAAGGTTCCCCATGGTAAGCTGTTGCACAAAATATGAAGGCATAGGATTGAGGGTGATTTAGCAGGTTGGATCAGAAATTGGCAGGCTGAAAGACAGAGTGGTTAGTTGATGGGAAATGGTCATCCTGGAATTCAGGTACTAGTGGGATACCGCAAGGATCTTTTTTGGGGCCAGTGCTGTTTGTGATTTTTATGAATGACCTAGATGTGGGCGTAGAAGGGTGGGTTAGTAGATTGGTGGAATTGTAGATGGTGCTGAAGGATGTTGTAGATTAAAGTGGGATATAGATAAGCTGCAGAGCTAGGCTGAGAGATGGCAAATGGAGTTTAATGCGGAAAAGTTTGAAGTGATTCACTTTGGAAGGAGCAACAGGAATAAAGAGTACTGCCTAATGGTAAGATTCTTTTTGGTAGTGTAGATGAGAGAGGGATCTCTGTGTCCATGTACATTGATCCCTGAAAGTTGCCACCCAGGTTGATAGGGTTGTTAAGATGGCATACGGTGTGTTAGCTTTTATTGATAGGGATTGAGTTTCAGAGCTACGAGGTCATGCCACAGCTGTACAAAACTCTGATGCGGCTGCACTTGGAGTATTGTGTAAAGTTCTGGTCACTGCATTATAGGAAGGATGTGGAAGCTTTGGAAAGAGGTCAGAGGAGATTTACTAGGATGTTGCCTGGTATGGAGGGAAGGTCTTATGAGGAAAGGCTGAAGGACTTGTGGCTATTTTCGTTAGAGAAAGAAAGTTGAGATGTGATTAATTCAGACATATAAGATGATCAGAGGATTACATAGGGTGGACAGAGAGAGCCTTTTTCCTCGGATGGTGATGGCTTGCACAGGGGGCATAGCTTTAGATTGAGGGGTTATAAATATAGGTCTGATGTCAGAGGTCGTTTCTTTACTTGGAGATTAGTAGGGGAGTGGAATGCACTGCCTGCAACAGTTGTAGACTTGCCAACTTTAAGGTCATTTAAATGGTCATTGCATAAACATATGAACGAAAATGCAATAGCGTAAGATAGGCTTCAGATTAGTTTCACAGGTCAGCCCAACATCGAGGACTGAAGGGCTTGTACTGTGCTGTAACGTTCTATGTTCTAACCTATCTTTCTGTCTCTTTCTCTACTTTTGTATCCTTCCCTTAAATACGTATGTGCTAATTTGCTCAACCACACGACGGCGTAGCAGGTTTTACAGTGTCATTGTAGAAGTCATGTTCTGGATTTAACTTTACAATACAAGGTTGTTTTGCATTGTTTTGTTTTGAGATTTCCTTCTTGAGTTATTGGGATGTAAAAATGGTATTTTCACCCTGCCTCATTGAGATTCTGAATGGATCTGAAGTCAATATTTTTAATTTTTGCCTCAGAATATTTATTCAGGTATGACACCATGGACAGTAGCAACCCCTTTTGTCCTTTCCAAAAGATTTATCTTGAATTATGTGCATTTCAATTAAAGCAAAGCTCAATCTTGCCCTCAAAATCCATAGGTCCAATTCTGGAGGATGTAATTGGATATCAGCATAATAATAGTCTTTTTAACCACCACACCCTCAATTTTACCTCTGATCACTTACAAAAATAAGTTACATTTATATGGTGCTTTTACATTTAAAACACCAAAAGGTGCTTTGCAAGAGTACAAACTGATAAATGTTGACAGTAACAGCAGCATTGTGGCTCAATGGCTAGCACTACAGCTTCACAGCGCGAGGCACCTGGATTCGATTCCAGCCCTAAGCATGTTGTGCGCATTTTGCGCAGACATTCTCCCAGTTTCTGCATGGGTTCTAGTTTTCTCCCACAGTCCAAAGATGTGCAGGTTAGATAGATTGACCATGCTAAATTTCCCATAGTGTTCAGGTTAGGTGGATCAATCATGGGATCTGCAAGGTTTCAGGGATGGGGTGGGATGCTGTTTAGAAGGTCATTGTGGACTTCCTGGGCCGAATGGCCTGCTTCCATGCTACAGGGGTTCTGTGATTCTCTTATAAAGCAAAGGGAAAGACATTGGGACAGCTAATGAGGTTTGTTTAAAGGAGTGTTTTTGAGAGGAAGGAAAGAGAAAAAGCTAATAGGTTCCAGAAGGGAATCTTGGGTTAGAACCTAGACAGCTGAAGGAATGATTCAATTGAGCATTCAATTCAGCATTGAGACAGAAGGGAATGTGGTATAATGAGGCCAGAGTTGGAAAAAGACTGAGTTATTTGAATGTTGTACTCTAGAGAAGCATATGAGGATAAGAAATTTCATCCTGAGGCATTTGACTGAGAGCTGACATTGGTCATCGATCACAGGTATATGGATGGCCAGGGCTTAAAATTAGAATACAGGCAGCAGAGCTTTATATGAGCTTACATGTTCATGAAGAGTGTCCTGCAGTTAGCATTATGAAGAAGCAGTCTGGCCGGAGTGTCTTGCTGTCAGCATAATGCGGAAGCAGTCTGGGCAGAGTGTCTAGGTTTGCAGTGAAGCAGTCTGGAAAATATGTCCTGTGATCAGCATCACATGGAAGCAGTCTGGGCAGTTGAGCAGTTGTCGTTTCCCTATTTTTCAGGCAGCAGACCTATGTTCAAGCCCATCTACTCCAGAGGTATGTAACAACAGCTCTGAATGAGCTAATTAGAAAATCTCTCTACAGAAAACTGGGCAGAGTGTCTTATGGTCAGCTCCGAGGTGAAGCTGTCTGGGGCACAGTGTCTAGTGGTCTGTTTTTGTTGGAACAATAACAAGAGTGATATCTCAAATCTATAAATCCATTGGCTGGTAAGGAGCTGTGGTTATGCTATAATTAAATTGCCATAAATCTGAAAAGTAAATTGTTACGCACTAAAAATAAGTAAAAGTAAGGACCAATGTAATTGGTTACTAAATATGAGTAAGCCAAAGCAAGGTAAAGGAAGGAGAGTAAAGATAATGTAAGGAAAGTAAGTTTAATATTGACTAGGTATGACATGGGAGCTCAGTCCTGAGTGTTACACGACCTTCAAGATAATCAGATAATCAGAGGGTTAGATAGGGTGGACAGGGAGAGCCTTTTTCCAAGTATGGGGACGGCAAACACGAGAGGACACAACTTTACAGTGAGGGGAGATAGGTATAAGGCAGATGTCAGAGGTAGTTTCTTTACACAGAGTAGTAAGGGTATGGAATGCTTTGCCTGCAACGGTAGTAGATTCGCCAAGTTTAAGTGCATTTAAGTCATCATTGGACAGGCAAATGGACGTACATGGACTAGTGTAGGTGGGATGGGCTTCAGATTAGTATGACAGGGCGGTGCAACATCGAGGGCCGAAGGGCTTGTACTGCGCTGTTATGTTCTATGTTCTACAGTATGCGGTAGATCTTAGACACTCTTGGCTGTCTGAGTGACCACATCCACAGCAAGTGCAGCCAATTTGATCTGCTTGCACGCTGGATTTTGGAGTTTGAGCGTTGGCTGAAGGCACAGCAGTGCACCTGGATGGCTGAGAATTACATGGATAGCACATTTTTAGATGTGGTCATTGCACAGCTTGAGGTTAATGGAGTGGGTGACTGGCAGTCAAAAGAATGGTTACGGGGGATAGTCAGGAAAGCACCAAAATGCATCTTACTCAAGAATAGTTTTTCTGTGTTGGCAGATGATGAATGTGACTAGTCCTCTGGGGAATACAACCAGACCCCAGCTGCACATGGGGAAGCAGAAAGATAGGGTGAACAATAATGTTTGGAGAGGGGTAGGTGTAGGTGTTTCTGCAGCTGCAGATTTAACTCCAGGGTGGCATGATGCCTCTGAATGGCTGCAGAGCATTATTAAGGAGGAAGAGAAGACAGTTAGAGGTTGTGGCTCTTGTTGGAACCACCAACAAAAGTAGAAAGAGGTTTGAGGTCCTGCAACAAGAATTTGGGGAGTTAGGTAGCAGACTAAAAAGCAGGAACACAAACATTATAGTCTCTGGTTTACAACTCATGCCACGTGCTAGAGAATGTAGGAATAGGTAAATAGAACAGGTGAATGTGTGGTTGGAGAGTTGCAGCAGGAGGGCAGGCCTTTTGATTCTTGGATCACTGGGCTTGTTTCTGGAGCAGGTGGGATTTGTGCAACTCCTACGGGTTACATCTGAACTGGAAGGGGGCTGCCATCTTTGCAGGGAAGTTTGTTGGTGCGGTTGGTGGGACTTTAAGGTAAGTTGGCAGGGGAATGGGATACAGAGTGGGAGTAAATTATGGGGTGATGCACACAAATATAGAAAAAAAAACCAAGTCAGTCTAGGCGGCTGTGTGAATATAATCAATTTGACTCTTAAGGGAACATTGCAAGGCAGGGTGGCATTTTGATGCAAGGAGTCTTGCACTGGAAACAGATGGAGTCAAGGGTGTTATAGGGATATGGTATCATTGCTATCACAGTGATGTGGGTGAGGAAGGAGCAGGACTGGCAGTTCAATATTATAGGATGTAGAAACTTTAAGGGAGATTGGGGATTTAAAAGAGGAGTTTGTGTTGCAATATTGTTTAAGAAGTGAATTACTACAGTAAGGAGTCATATCTGAGATGATTCCTCAAGTGTGGCTGTTTGGGTAGAACCTAAAGGAGCAATCACTTTGCTGGAGGTATGCTTTAGACCTCTAAACAATCAGGGAGAAGTAAAGAGGCAGGTATGTCAGTAAATTTCAGAAGTGTAAAAATAAGAAAGTAATAATGGGGGAATTTCAACTTCCCCAATATTAACTGGATAGACAAAGTGTGAAAGGTTTACAGGGGGCAGAATTTTTAAATGTGTCCAGGAAAGCTTTAAATATCAGCATGTAAGAAGTTTTACAGGAGAGGATCAGTGCTGGACCTAGGAATAAAGCCAGGCGAACAGCAGATGTGGCAGTGAGGTTGCATTTCAATGATATTGACCATAATACAGTAAAATTTAAGGTAATAATGATGTGACGAAGATGGATTAGAAATAAAGATTCTGAACTAGGGGAGGCTGATTTTAATAAGATAAGTCTGGTTCTGGCCAAACTGAACTGGAAGCAGCTACTTGTACAAAAATCCACATCAGAGCAGTGGGAGACATTCAAAAGGATATTGGTGAGAGTGTCCATTAAGACAAAGGGTGGGACCAACTCGTCCAGAGAACTTTGCATACAGAATTGAATATGGGAAGAAATGAAAACTTGTAGTATATACCAAAAGCTCAAAACAGTGGATACCCTAGAGAAGCATAGGATGTGCAAGGGTTTGTTTAAAATGAAATTGAGAGCAAAGAGGTGACTTGAAAAAACGTTAGTGAGTAGCATTAAAAAAAATCCAAAGGTATTTTATAAGTACATTAAGGTCAAGAGGATAACTCAGGAAAGGGTCAGATCCCTTAAGGACCAAAAGTAGTAATCTGTTTGGATCCAGTAGACATAGCTAAGATTTTAAACGAGTACTTGACATTTGTATTCACTTTGGCGAAGGATGGTGTTGGTGTACAAATCAGAGAAGGGGCTCTGATACACTTGAATGAATTAGAATTGAGAGAGGAGGTGTTAGCAGGCTTAAAACTTGCAGGATTTTGACTCCCCAACATTGAAGGAAGGATGATTATATTTCCAAGTCAAGATTATGAGTGACTTAGAAGGGAACCTGCAGGTAATGATGTCTGTGAATATGCTCCGGCTGTGATATTATTTTAAGTCAGAATGGTCACAGATTATTGAAATGATACAGCACAAAAGAAAGCAATTTAGTTTATTGTGCTAAGTATTCTGTTGGTAAAGGTATTCAATTAGCCCTGTAATTTGTTTCTTTGAAATATTTATACAACACTAACTTTAAAAATTTACACGACTTCAACCATCCTTTCAAGCAATGCATTTCAGATTATGACAACTTGCTGTGTTTATAAATTTGAAAAAAAATTGGTAAATTGCTCAAAAATGTGGCTTGTAACACTTACTAATCTTTTTTTTTGCTGCTTTGGTGCAGTCTTCCATCATATTCTCAACCAGTCATTCCTCTGTGTGCTCACTTTATTTAGTGTGGTAGCAGATGATACACAGGAGGCTTCCTGGCTGATTAGTCTTTTTTACACCATTATGTAATAAAAAAAATCCTTTGAATAAGCTTTCAACACAGACTTTTAATTAAATTGAATCATTGACTTAATTTCAGTTTTTAACTGCCATACCAGTTTAAGATGAATGTGTAATTATAGTCACCCAGTCTAATTATGTAGTATATCCATTTATCAAATGTTATATTATGCCTAAATTAATACTCGCTGATCTCATGATGGTCAAGTATCTATTTTTTTCAACAAAAGCAGCAATTGCTGGAGAAGCTCAGCAGGATTGGCTGCAGCTGTGGAGAGAATCAGTTAACATTTTGGGTTGTGTGACCCATTTTCAGAATTGATGTTAGCCAGGAAAATGTTAGTTTATGGACAGAAGATAGGATGGGGATGTAAAGGGGGTGAGAAATAAATGATAGGTGGGGTTGGAGCCCAAAGGGAAAGAAGAATCCGGTTGTAGGTTTGCTCGCTGAGGTGGTGGATTTGTCCTCAGACGTTTCATCACCATGCTAGATAATCTCATCAGTGAGTGAACTATCACTGTTATCTGTACACACAAATGAAGAGGGCACCAGTTCGACTGGGACAATATATCCATCCTGGGACGTCTAAACAAAGATGTATGGGAATTCCTAGAGGCCTGGCATTCAAACCAGAACTCCATTAACAAATAAAGATTTGGAACCCATTTACCAACCTCTCAGAAACAGAACCAGAAGTGATATCACCTACCACAATAAACTGAGACCGGTAAATCACAAATAGGACAGAAGGACCAACGCTTCACCGGAGGCTCACTGATGAGATTGCCTAGCATGGTGATGAAATGTCTGAGAACAAATCCATAAGCTTGCGAGAAAACTTACAACCAGATCCACAAGCTGAGTTACAAACCTTCTCCAAAACCTCAGAAAAATAGTTGGACAGACCAGGGACTGGATAATGATTCAGCTAGGAAACCGAATAACTATTAATGGGGACTGTTAGTGGCTAACAATGGGTTGTGTGTAATAGCAGACTATGTGATAACAAGGCCTGGTATGTGGAGGCTGGAGTAAGGACATGGGAGAGCTAAAGCCCTAAAATTATTTAACTCGATATTGAGTCCAGAAGGCTGCAGAGTCTTCAAGCTGAAAATGAGATACTGTACTTCTAGCTTGCACTGAGCTTCACTGGAGCACGGTAGCAAGCCTGAGACAGCAACGTTGGCCAGGGAACATAGATGTTGATGTGACAGGCAACTGGAGCTCAAGGTCTTTTTTTTTTGCAGACAGAATGTAGGTGTTCCATGAAGTGGTTACCCAGTCCACACTCCATTTCCTTTTTGTAGAGGAGATCACATTGTGAGCAACAAATGCAGCAGACTCAATTGTGTGAAGTGCATGTAAAGCGCTGCTTCCCTGGAAAGTGTGTTTTGGCCCTTGGATACTGAGGAGGGAGGAAGTAAATGGACAGGTATTACGCCTTCTACGGTTGCAGGGAAAGGTGCTGTGGGGCTTGCAGATGGTGTTGGAGTGAAGAAAGAATGGACTTGGGTGTCCCTGAGGGAATGGTTCCTGCGCAATGCTGACAAGTGAGTGGAAGGGAATATGTGTCCTCTATTCTTCCCACTAAAGTGCCTAACTTCACGCTTTCCCACATTGTTATTCCATCTGCCACTTCTTTACCCACTCTCCCAGCCTGTCCCAAATCCTTAAGCAGCTTCCCTGCTTCTACAATCTGTCCCTCCCGCTATCTTTGTGTCATTTGTGAACTTAGCAACAATGCTCTCATTTTCTTTGTCCAGATCGTTAATGTATGATATGCATAATTATGGTCTCTCCACAGACTTCTGTGGAAGTCCACTCATCACTAGCTGCCAGCCTGAAAAATATCTCTGTTACCCCTACTCTGCCTTCTGCCAGTCAGCTACCTACCTATCCATGTCAGTGCCTTACCCCTAACACCATGGGCTCTTATCCTATTTAGCAGCCTCCTGTGTGGCACTTCGTCAGAGGCCTTCTGGAAAACTAAATCCAACCACATCCACTGATTTTCCTTTGTCTTACTTGCTCATTATCTCCTCAATGAATTCTAACAGTTTTCTCAGGCATGATCTCCCCTCGTCAAAGCCACGCTGACTCAGCCCACTTTACCATATATTTCCAAATACTCCGCAATCTCATGTTTAATAAGAGACTGTAAAATCTTACCAATGACCAAAATGAGGCTGCCTTTCTCCCTTCTTAAACAGAGCTGTTATATCACCATTTTCCAGTCCTCTGAGACCCTCCCTGACTCTATGACTCCTAAAAGAGCACCACCAATGCCTCTACAATCCCCTCAGTTTTCTCCTTCAGAATTCTGGGGTGTAATTCAGGTGATTTATCTACCTCAGACCTTTCAGCTTTCCTAACAGCATTTGCTAGTGATGGCCACTACACTCATCTCTGCTGCCTGACTCTTGAAGTTCTGGTATGCTGCTGGTGTCTTCCACTGTGGAAATTGATGCAAAGTACCCATTCAGTTTTTCCGCTTTTGTTTTTGTTCCCATTATGACTTCTTCAGTCTCACTTTCCAGTGGTCCAATGCCCACTCTTGCCTCTCTCTTCTTTTTCAGATATCTTTTTTAAAAAAACCCTTGCAATCCTCTCATATTATTAGCAAGCTTACCGTCACATTTCATTTTCTCCCTCATTGCTTTTCTCATCTTCTAATTTTTAAAGGCTTCCCAATCCTATGGTTTCGCATTAATCTTCACTACATTGTATGTTCTTTCTTTAGCTTTTATGCTGTTCACCAGTTTCCTTGTCAGCTGTGTTTGCTTCATCTTCCATTTAATATGTTGCAATTTCCTTGGGGTGATTTTTTTTGTTACGCCTCCTGAAGTACCCCCAGAGACTCCTGCCATTGCTGCTCCACTGTCTTCCTTGCTCAGCTCCTCTTCCAATCAACTCTGGCCAGCTCCTCCGTCATCTCTTTGTATTACAACTGGGTAAATACAGTAACTACAGTCACATCGGATTTCAGCTTTTCCCTCTCATTGCAGGGTGAATTCTGTCATTTTATGGTCTCTGTCCCCTAATGGATCCTTACCTCCAACTCCCTAATCAAGTCTACCTCATTACACATCGCCAAATCCAGAATTGACTGTTCCCTAATGACTGTGCCACAAACTGCTCTTAAAAAAACATTTTATAGACATTCCTTAAATTGCTTTTCTTGAGATCTTTACCAACCTGATTTTCCTAGTCCACCCGAATATTGAACTTACCCATGATTATTGTAATGATGCCTTTCTGGCATGCGTTTTCTATCTCCTGATTTATTTGCTTCCTCACATCGTGACTACTTCTAGAAGGCCTATACACAACTCCCATTGGGGTTTTTTTTCTACCTTGGATTGCCTCAACTGTACCCACGCAGGCGCTATGCCTTGCAACTCTGCCAGTTCTTGTTATTTTATTAATTTGATTTCTTACTAACAAGGTAATCCTGCCGCCTCTCTAAACTGCCTGTCCTTTCAACAGGACATGTATCCTTATTTAATTATATTGGAGATTTAGTTCCCAGCCCTGATTCATTTGTAACCAAAACTCTGTGATACCCACAGGTTAGATTCTCTTCTTGAAAGTAGACATTGCTGGTTACCTTTGTGGTAGAAATGTTAACCCATAATTTATCAGCTCAAGTCTGAATGTTCTGGATATGGATGCAGACTCTTTCAGGATCTAAGGGCTATAACTAGACAGAGCATTGTGGAATAATCAGGAAATATTCACATATTTGACCTCCAGATAGAGGGATGGTCAATTGTGAAGTAGCTGAAGATGGTTGGGCCTAGGTCACTTCTCTGAACAATTCCTGCCATGATGTGCTATGACTGAGATTATTAATACTCAGCAACCACAACTGTTACAATGCATTGGGTATGACCCAATCAGTGGAGAGTTGACTGTCCTGATTCCCATTTACTTCAATTTTAACAGGGCTGCTTGATGTCCTACTAAGTCAAATACTGCCTTGATGTCTACGGACGTCACTTGCCTCCCCTATGAAGTTTAGTTCTCCATGTCCCAAACTGAACAGCACGTTAATTGATAGCATTATCAACAGCATTTCCAACATTTTGATCAAGAATAGAGTAGTGAAGAGGTAATTTTTCTGAGTTGGATTTGTTTTGAATTTTGTGGAATCTCTCCACATTTAAATAACATCTGCCTTTCTCTCCTTTCAGCAAATGTGGGCAGCCTGATGTTTTTCCACATTTTACTCCATCTGCCATTTTTTATTTTGCCTAGTCTCTTAACCTACCCATATCACTTTACAGGCCTTCTTGTATTCTCATCATAACTTGCTGTCCTAACTATTTTTGAATTGTCAGAAAATTTGGTTATGAAACAGTTGGCCCCTTCATCCAAGTAGTCAATATGGAACAAAAATATTTGAGACCCCTGCATGGATTCCTGTGGTACTGCACTTGTTACAGTTTGTTGAAAATTACCAATTTATCCTGAATCTGTTTCCTATTAATTAGCAGATCCACTATCATTACAAATAACTTTTATGGTGAGCTTTTTATGTGGTATTCTATTGAATGCCCTTTGGAAATCCATTGGTTTCCCTTTATTCACCCTGCTTGTGACATCACCAAAGAACCATGAAAAATTTGTCAACAATGATCTTCCTTTCAGAGAAACATGTTGACTCTGCTGACTAAGCAATTCCAGGCTAGTTCTTTTCCTAGCAAGCACAGAGTGCCAAAAAGGGCACAACTCGATGATGTAAAGGCAGAATGTGCTGGAATGTTTCAGTAGGTCTTTGCGGTGTCTGTGGAGAGAGAAAAGCAGTGATAATGTTTAAGGGCTATGATCCAATATTACAACTCCTCTCAGCTATAAAGTAACTCTTTGGAATTGCAACTATAAACAGTAGGAGAGGGCAAGATCAGATGTAACTCTGGTTCGCCACTTCCTCTGGGTGTCCTAGGTTCACACATTGAAAGATGATTACTTGGGCAGAAGAGGTAGGCATGGACTGTGCTGATAATACTGTGTGTTCACATTCTTACTGTTGAATATATGTTATTTGAGCAAGTATCACTGATTCTGGATTTGAGTACTTATGTTTTTTGATTCTAAACAATGGTTAAGCATGTGCAGTTTTTTTGGTTTTGTAGAAAATTGAAAATATGTTGAATTTGTAATTCAATAAAAGTGAGCAAATACACACACCTTTTGAATGGCTCCTTACTTCTGTGAACCCTTCCTGTTTTTGAACATACAATGAGATTTTGTTTTAATTTAGCAAATGAAAATATAAATGCATGCTGCAAGTAGCTGCGTGATTGATAATTTCGCACAAGAAATATCCAATTCTGCCTGCTCCTTTGTAATGTGATTCTCAACTTTTGTGTTTAAAAACATGTGAATCAAAGCTGATGTGCCCTGGAATGCCTTTTGTCTGAACCATCCTGATGTTCTTTCCCCCAACTATACTTGAAGAAATACTGAGAATTGACTCTAAATGGCTGTCCTTTAGATGCAGTTCCCTTTGGTGAGGGTAGAATTAGTAATTTCACTATCAGTGGTATAAATTAGAAAGTTATTTCCTAAACAGATCATGCTTCGTACTTAAGAAATCTAAAGTTACAACAATAGTTACATGTGTTCCAGTAGTTTATTTGATCAATCTTTTGGAATGGAAGTGATGTTGAGATTGTACAGAACATCAGTGAGACCACTTTTGGAGTATTGTTTACGGTTCTGGTCACCCTGCTAAAGAAGGATATTGTTAAATTGGAGAGAATTCAGGAAAGGTTTATCAGGATGTTGTCAGGACTGGAGCGTTTGAGTTATAAGGAGAGACTGGATAGAGGGTGGGACGTTTATTCACCAGAGTGTAGTAGATTGAGGGGTGACCTTATGGAGGTTTATAAAATCATGAGGGGCATAGGTAAAACTTCCCTAAGATGGGGGAGTTCAAAGTTCAAGGGAATATCTTTAAGGTGAGAGGAGAAAGATTTAAAAGGGACCTGAGGGGCAACCTTTTCCACACGGGTGGTTCATACATGGATTGAACTGCCAGAAGAAATGGTAAATGGAGGTGCAGTTACAACAATTCGAATATATTTGAACATGTACATGTCTAGCAAAAGTTTAGAGGCATATAGGCCAAACGCAGGCAAGTGGAACTAGTTTAGTTTGGGGAAGCTTGGTCGGCATGAACTGAAGGGTCTGTTTCTGTGCTGTATGATTCTGATTCAGTTAACCTGGTTTTAATGTAACCTGAAAGGGGGAAGAAAAGGGGATGTTTGACTAACCAGAATTCTAAAGGGGCTTAAAATTCCAAAGATACCTCAAAAATTCTAACCTATTCACAGTCACCTGGGTTAAATGTTTGTTCAGTATCTTGCAGTTTATGAATTTGGCTATGAGACCAGCAGAAACATTTTGAAGTCAAATACCAACTTGCTGCACTATACTTTTACTTCTGTGGCACTCTGGCGCTAGCTTGTAAAAGTATTGACCACTGGCTTATTCAATGCACTATAAATATATAACTCACTAAGAATGGGATGAAATATTTATACTCGTACATCACATTTTTTTGTATTGATGGAGTATCTCATAGCGTTCATCTGATGAGAGCATATACGAAACAGATTTTGCACCTCAATTGTTCCACCTACAGTGATAAATGATCTTTATCTTGCTTCAGGGAGGAGTAGCCAGAAAACTTGGAGAACACTCTGATCTTTGAATTGTATCATTAGATCATTAATTTCACAAATTTAGTGTTTGCTCAGGTGTTGCTGTACATACTTAAAAATGCACTAGAGTATCACCTGATGTTAAATATTCAAATCCAGAAGTGGGATTCCTCAGCTTTTAAACTTGGAGATGACTGCTGAAACCTTTATCAAATTGATTAATTAGGGGTTGTTTCAATCAAGTGCAGCAAGTATGCAATTCAAATCTCTCCAATCACAGCCTTTTGCACAATTTTGCAATTGCATTGTCCTTTGCAAACTTAGATATCAGTAAAATTTTAGTCTTTCTCTGTTTTAATTCTAAAATTATGCGCCAGGCTATTAACGGACCTGGTATTGCAAGTTTTTAATTTTAACAATGGGCATAATTGATTATTTTGTGCAAGCATTTCTTTTTTGATTTGAGTTATTGTCACATCTACCTAGGTACAGTGAACAGTTTTGTTTTGCATGCAGTACAGGTAGATCATACCATACAGAGTGCTTAAGGGTAATGGAACAGTGTGAGAAATACATTGTTACGACTGCAGAGAAGAAGCATGAAGAGTGAGATCAACATTAAATTTAAAAATTAAGAGGCCCATTTAGATGTCTATTAACAGCAGGTAAGAAGCTGTTCTTGAATCTGTTGATACCGGTGTTTAAGTTTTTCAATCTTCTGTCCAACAGATGAGGTTAGAAGAGGTTATAACTGGGGTGGGAGGAGTCTTTGATTATGTTGGCTGCCTTCCTGAGGCGTTGAGAAGTATGGATGGAAAGTTGGCTTGCATGATGTTTGGGACTATGTTCACAAATCTCCGTAGTTTTTTGAAGGTCCTGAGCAGAGTAGTGCCATCTGGATAGAATGTGTTCTAAGATGCATCTATAAAAATTGGTAAGAGTCTTTACTAGCATGCCGAAGTGCCTTAGCCTTCTGAGAAAAGAGAGGCGATGTTATGCTTTCTTGAGTATAACATCAACATGGTTGGACCGGGACAGACTTTTGGTGATCATCACTCCTATGCACTTGACGTTTTCTGTAGCTTATCAAATAACTTCCTGTTCTACCATTCCAACTATCTGTTAAGGTTTAGTTCTGTCAGTACTATCATGTTCTTTGCTTTTGGGACTCTGATGATAAGACTTCTCATCCTCTCATCTCTCCCATTTCTTTACAGTATATTTGACAGTAATTGTTGGTGTCCTGTGCTTTCTCTTTAATGTTACTTGCTCCCAGCCTACCTAGAAACTTTTCTTTGGTTGCTGTACAATTCCATTCTGATGAATTATTTATGCCATCTCTATATTAGTATGCAATCATAATTCTTCTATGGCATTGAAAAAGTGTTTCTCAAAATCAAAAATCATCCATGTCATGTGGATTTAAAAACCTAAGATGTGAGAAGTTATTCAGTTCCCATTTTAGAAGTGATTAGATTAGATTAGATTACTTACAGTGTGGAAACAGGCCCTTCGGCCCAACAAGTCCACACCGCCCCGCTGAAGCGCAACCCACCCATACCCCTACATCTACCCCTTACCTAGCACTACAGGCAATTTAGCATGGCCAATTCACCTGACCTGCACATCTTTGGACTGTGGGAGGAAACCGGAGAACCCGGAGGAAACCCACGCAGACACGGGGAGAATGTGCAAACTCCACACAGTCAGTTGCCTGAGGCGGGAATTGAACCCAGGTCTCTGGCGCTGTGAGGCAGCAGTGCTAACCACTGTGCCACTGTGCCTGTTTTCGTATGTAATTTGTAATGATTTACTGTACTGCTTATGTAAATATATCATGTCCTCATGTGAGAAACAACATCTTCTCAGAACATAAAATATTTTAGCTAGAATGTTGTGACCTTGTGATTGACATTTGTGTGAACTCAACTGAGGTTTATGTAACAGCAATTAGATTTTGTCACTTTAAAGAAAAGAGTAATACCTTACGTTTTATATGGTATAGCACTCTTATTATACATTTTTCCCCTGTTCATATTAAACTGTATGTTGAGCAACGAAGAATTTGTCTGTCTATTGAAAAGTGGAAGGGATCTTTATGTTTACAAGTAACATTCCACATCTGGTATTCGGTTCATGATCCAATAGAGAACAAGCCTCCAAAGAACTTGAATATGTGGTCTATTTTGACAATCCAATTTGTTTATATGCCACATTGCCATGAATTCTGTCTTTCAGTAGGATCTTGCTGTGCACAGTTTCTCTACAATCCAACAGTGACTATATTTCAAAAGTACTTGGCAGTAAAATCTGTGATCATGAAAATCACAATATAAATGAAATGTTTTCCTTTGGCTTCTACTCTTTCTTTCTCCAATTTTCTCTCTTGCTCTCTCTAATTTTTATTTCTTGCACCTTCTCCCTCTCTCTCATGCTCCAGAACTGCAGCAAAGCTCTTTGAGAATTTCTATAGCCCATGTTTTTGAAGATGCTGGGCTGAAAACACCTGATCAAAATCATCAAATAGCGTCAGATTAGGTGAGAGGTCAAGAAAAGCTACAAACAAGCAATGATTGCTACTCCACAGAAGATTCAGGCCAATATACATAAAATGGACAAAATTAAAATAAAATCCTTGGCATTCCATTTATAGAATAGGTGTTCCTGATGTGTACAATAATAGTGAATTTCATTTTAGAGCACGTAACACTGCAGCTTGTCGCCCTTTTGTCAATTTGCTTTCTGCATCATGATGCTCCCACAATATTATTGTTCTGTTTTTTTTAAGGCTGTTGTGACCACCTTCCTTTTACTGCAGCAAAACCTGGACTGTCTACCAACATCACATTATGATCTTTAAGAATTTCCACCAGCAGTGCTTACATCAAATCCTGGAGATCAAATGGATGTAATGTTGGACCATTGTGAGCGTCCCTCCGTGAAGCTACATTTGTTAGCCTTGAGGCACTGCCCTGAAGAAGCAACTCCAATGGATAGGATACTTGAGAACAGCTTCTCATGGCAGGTTCTCTTTGTTGGCCAACACTTAATGGGTAGCCAAAAGAAAGGGTAGAAGGATGCAATCTAGATCACCCTAATTAACAGCAGTGTTGACATAATTGACTGGGAAGAGAAGGCTGCTGACAAGTCAACGTGGGGCACCTCCAAATCTATAAAGGCACAATCCACTTCAAGACTCAGCGAATAACATTTAATCATAGAATCCCTAGAGTGTGGAAGCAGGCCATTTGACCCATTGAGTCCACACCGACCCTCCAAGAGCATTCCACCCAAACCACCCCCCTACCCTATAAATCTGCATTTCCCATGGCAGTCTACCTAACCTGCACATCCCTACATATGGGCAATATAGCAAAGCTAATTCACCTAACCTGCGCATCTTTGGACTGTGGGAGGAAACTAGAGCACACAGGGAGAACGTGCAAACTCTACACAAACAATCGCCTGATGGAAGAATCGAACACAGGTTCCTGGCATTGTGAGGCAGCAGTGCTAACCACTGAGCCACCCCAAAAGAAGCTCAGACTCATTCGAGCTGGGGGATGGAATGGCAATGGCAGAGGAAGGAGAAGGAAACCAACCCAGAATTACAAATTCAGTTTTCCCACACAACATGCCCCCACTGCAGAAGACTTTATAGATCAAAACTTGGACTTTCTTACCTGAAGCCTCGTCTAGCCTGGTATACTTTATCCTTGATTCTGACAGACCACTGATTTCATCAATGCTCCCACAAGCAAAATCATCACATTTTGGTTAATGTGCAGTTAGGTGCAAAGCTGCAAGTTTAAATTATTGTTACTGAAACATAAATTAGTCTAAACAGATTTAAAATTTACATTGAAGATTGTGGCTGCATGTTCACTTTATTGCAGGAAAACTTTTTTTCTGTATTGAGCTGGTGTGTTGTTATGTGGACCATTGTCTGTTTTTGTCAAATGTTGCCGAAGGAATCCAAATGAAATACTACCTATGATATTGCTGAGCAACTTCCACTGGTGTCAAATTGCCCCATTTGTTTTGCAAGTTGAATTCAGAATACAGTATTATTGCAGCAGATTCAAATAAGTGTAGTTGCTGCAAAGTCACAGATGTAGATTTAATGTAACTGCGCTTCATTGAAGTGCAATGTTGGCTATACAGGGAGACTGGATGAGTACATGCAATCTCTGCTGCTGATTTTCTCTTTTTAACTTTGTGGTTAGTGCCGTTTAGCTGAAAGCAAGGGACAAAAGAAGAATTCAATAATTCTAGTACAGGATCATTTCATCATTGCATCTTGTATTATTACCGTAAGTGGAAACCCCTGTATTCTCAAATAGAAACAGTTTTTTTTAGATTTTGAGACTGCTGATTTTATGGGAGAGGAGAATGTTCAAATCCTATGACTAGCAGCTGAGATAGTGCTTCAGCTTTCTAGACCCGGACTGAGACGGAACTATCCAGATTTTATAATTTCAAACTTAATTCATTGCATATACTGTAAAGCACTTTTAGAAAGCTATTATTTGGGCATTAAAAGTTGCCATTAATTGAAGTCCTCTCAAGCACTAGAGAGCTTAGGCAGTTGACATGTTCTGTCAATCACTAAATGAAAATTTCAGTTCGGTATTTATTTATCAGAGACATTAATGAAATTGTCATTCGCAATATAAACCAGGATCTCAGTGTCAGTTTATAATTATTTTTAGACTGAATTTGATTACTGTGTTGTCAGGACTGAAATTCTAAACTAGATAAATGAAAGATTATTTGTGTGTGTATGTGTTGGGGGGAGGAGCGGAGGAGCAGTCTTTACAGAAGTATTCAGTTTGAGAGCAATTAAAGAGAAACTCATTACAAATATCAAATGTTACTTTGTAGATGGAAGCCATTCAGATTGCCACACTTAGCATGGCTTTTAGAAAGATCTTCACTTTGTCTCCATTTTGTGCTTATTTCCAAGCATTTTAAACACTTTCAAATATTTTAAGCACTGTCCTTTCAAAAACAAACCTGTCAATCCATTTTGGACTGTAAAAGGAGAGATCATGATTTTTTTCTGAATGGTGTGAAGTTAAATACAGTGGATGTCCAAATAAACCTGGGGGGTTCAGATGCATAGATCTTTAAAATGTCACAAACTGGTGCAGAACATAATCAAGAAAGCTAGTAGAATGCTGGCTATTACATCTAGAGGACTGGAGTACATGCAAAGGTTATGCTGTAGTTATACAAAACCCTGGTTAGACTCCACTTGGAGCACCGTGAGCAGATCTGGGTGGCACATTAATTGAAGGATATATTGACCTTGGAGTACAATATTAGTTTATAAGAATGGTACCTGGACTTAAAAAGGTTGAATTATGAGAAGAGATTGTACAAATTGTCTGTTTTCTCCAGGATTTAGAGGGTTAAGGGGTAACCTGATCAAATACTTCAAAGTATTAACAGGGAAAGACAGGGTAGATAAAGATAAACTGTTTCCACTGGTTGGGGATTCTAGAATGAGGGGGCATAGCCTGAGAATTAGTGCCAGACTGTTCAGGAAAGATATTAGAAGGCATTTTGATACATTACAGGGCGGTAGATGGTTGGAACTCTCTGTGACAAACGTGAATCAGTTGCTAAATCAGATACTGAATCAGTTAATTTTAAATCTGCGATATATGCATTTTTGTTAAGCAAAAGTATTAAGGGATATGGACCAAAGACAGTTATGCGTAATTAGGCCCAGATCAGCCACCATTGAATGATGGAACAGACTCTGAGCTCCTGTTCCTATATTCCTAATCTCCAATGGCAATGAGCAAGCTGGTTAAGACCACGTGCAGTGTTTGGATCAAGTAAGGTTAGAGGGTAGGGCACATTGGGTACAGGAAGAAAGGGGATGATGGTAAGGAACGAAGAAGGAGATGGGGAAGTGGCATAGTGATAATGTCACTGGATGAGTAATCCAGACTACTAGGCTAATGTTCTGAGGGTATAGGTGCAAATTCCACCTTGGCAGATCGTAAAATTTGAATTCAGTGAGAAAAGAACTATAATTAAAAAGATGGCCTAATGGTGGCCATGTAACAACTGTCCATTGTCATAAAAATCCATGTGATTCACTAATGTAATTTAGGGAAGGAAACCTGCCATCCTTACCTGCATGTGACTCCAAATTGACAGCAGTGTGGTTGACTCCTAACCGATGTCAAGGAAACCAGGGATGGGCAATAAATGTTCATGTAGACAACGCATCCAAGTATCATGAATGCGTAAAAAGCAGTTGGGGAACTTTCAGGGAAGGAGAATAGAGGTGAGGATGGATAGGTGCAAACAGAATTAGAGGAGTACAAGTGGATTAGAGGTAGGCGGAGGGTTTGAGGCTGGAATGAAATGTATAAGAAATTCCACACCTGCCATATTAACATCAGTTTATCCAGCATCTGTAGTCCTCACTTTCTCCCATCAGTTTAATATCATCAGACAAAGTGTGGTTGAGCACTTGTAAGCATCAATCATTGACTGTTTGAGAGAGATGATAAGGATAAAGATACTCTGAATAGTGTAGTGTGACTCTTTACTATGGCCTTTGCTCTAGCTCCATTGATATCAATGGTTTGGATCAAGGAATAGAGGGTTTCTATATTCAAGTTTGCAGGTGACATGAATCAGCACAATAAGTTGTGTGTATGGCAGCAGGAAATTATACAAGGACATCAACAGACTAAGTGAATGGGCAAAACTGTGGCAAATAAAGTTCAGTGTTGGGAAGGATCAATAAGGATCCAAGAATGAAACATCAGAAGATATTTGGTGAAATAACAGTAGTGGTGGAAGTAACAAAGAGATTGGACTACCTATGTACACAAATTACAAAAAAACCCCTACAGATTCAAAACATTGCAAAACTGAATAATTGGCCTTCATCCTGAGGTGTTTGAATACAAACAGGATGAAATGGTGCTTTGATTGGACCCCCATCTTCAGTAGCCGATTTATTTTTGGCTACTGCAGAAAGGATACATTGACCATGGAAGGGGTATAATGTAGATTGACAAAACTAACTTTAATTTTGAGGACAGCTCACGTATACTTGGCGTGTATCCCCTTGTGCTTGTTAAGGTGATCGAGTTGAAAGATAGCATTAAAAAGTAAAATCAGGAAGCACATTTTACACATTATGATGAAATGAAACAATTTTTTTCTCTCAAGTCTATGAATGTTGGTTCAATTAAAATGTTGTTGTTAGGTAAGAGTACTAAGGAAAATAGAGCAAAGACAAGTAAATGCATTTGAAGTATAAACAGAAATAGGTTCTTGAATGGCAGAACAGGGTGGAAGACCAAATGGGCAAAAGTGAGGACTGCAGATGCTGGAAATCAGAGTCTAGATTAGAGTGATGATGGAAAAGCCCTTCACTAGGATTTTCCTGCGCCTCGGATACTGCCTGACCTGCTGTGCTTTTCTAGCACCACTCTAATTTAGACTCTGGAAGAGCAAATGGCCTAATCCTTTTATGATAGGTTTCCAGCTGGTGTTCTGGGAAGATATCATAAGCAGGGTGTAGTGATCGTAATGAGGTTAGCTCAGTGGTCCTCGTAGAAGCATAGAAGATGGGAGAAGGCCATTCAACCCTTTGACCGTGCTCCACCATTCATAGAATCATAGGATCCCTACAGTGTGGAAACAGGCCCTTCAAGCCCCACGAGTCCACACCGAACCTCCAAAGAGTGTCCACACCGAACCTCCAAAGAGTATCCCATCCAAACCCATTCCCCTACCCTATTACTTTACATTTACCCCTGACTAATGCACCCAACCTACACATCCCTGAATGCAATGGGCAATTTAGCATGGCCAATTCACCCAACCTGCACATCTTTGGATTGTGGGAGGAAACCGGAGCACCCGGAGGAAACCCACACAGACTGGGAGAATGTCTGAGTGGAATTTGCATAGTCTCCCATGGCTGGAAATGAACCCGCATCCCTGGAGCTGTGAGGCAGTAGTGCTAGCTACTGAGCCACCATCACGATCGTGGCTGATTGTCCAAATCATCCTGCTTAATCTTGCTTTCTTCCCATAACCTTTGATCCCATTAGCCCCAAATACTATATCTAGCCAACTCTTGAATACATTCAATGTTTTGGCATTAACTGTGGTAATGAATTCCAAATGCTTACCACTTAGGGTGAAAACATTGTCTTCTCATCTCCATCCTAAATGGTTCCCCTCAAAACCTCAGACCGTCACTCCTATTTCTGGATGCACCCACCATTGGGAACATCCTCCCTGCTTGTACCCTGTCTAATCGTGTTAGAATGTTATAAGTCTCTTTTGAGGTTCCCCCCCATCTGAACTCCGCAACAAAAACAATCCAACCTAGTCAACCTCTCCATATGAACTTCAGTAGGGTGTTCAACAAGGGTCCCCATGGGAGACTGATTAGCGAGGTTAGATCTCATGGAATACAGGGAGAACTAGCCATTTGGGGACAGAACTGGCTCAAAGGTAGAAGAGAGACGGTGATGGTGGTGCAGGGTTGTTTTTCAGATGAGAGGCCTGTGACCAGTGGAGTGCCACAAGGATTGGTGCTGGGTCCACTACTTTTCATCACTTATATAAGTGATTTGGATGTGAGCATAAGAGGTATAGTTAGGAAGTTTGTACATGACACCAAACTCAGGGGTGTAGTGGACAGCAAAGAAGGTTACCAAAGATTACAACGGGATCTTGATCAGAGGGCCAATAGTTGGGAGAACTTATACATTTAATGGTAAGGTCCTAGGGAGTGTTGCTGAACAAAGAGACCTTGGAGTGCAGGTTCATAGGTCCTTGAAAGTGGAGTCGCAGGTAGATAGGATAGTGAAGGCGGCGTTTGGTATGCTTTCCTTTATTGGTCAGAGTATTGAGTACAGGGGTTGGGAGGTCATGTTGTGACTGTACAAGACATTGGTTAGGCCACTGTTGGAATATTGCATGCATTCTGGTCTCCTTCCTAATGGAAAGATATTGTGAAACTTGAAAGGGTTCAGAAAAGATTTACAAGGATGTTGCCAGGATTGGAGGATCTGAGCTATAGGGAGAGGCTGAACCGGCTGTGGCTATTTGGTCTGGAGAGTCAGAGGCTGAGGGGTGACCTTATAGAGGTTTACAAACTCATGAGGGGCATGGATAGGATAATTGACAAAGTCTTTTCCCTGAGGTGGGAGAGTCCAGAACTAGAGGGCATAGGTTTAAGGTAAGAGGGGAAAGATATAAAAGGGACCTAAGGGGCAACGTTTTTACGCAGAAGGTGGTGCGTGTATGGAATGAGCTGCCAGAGGAAGTGGTGGAGGCCGGTACAATTGCAACATTTAAAAGGCATCTGGATGGCTATCTGAATAGGAAGGGTTTGGAGGGATATGGGGCTGGATGCTGGCAGTTGGGACTAGATTGGGTTGGGATATCTGGTCGGCATGAACAAGTTGGACCGAAGGGTCCGTTTCTGTGCTGTACATCTCTATGGGTCTATGACTGTCTATGCCATCTCTGGAATCAGCCGAGAATAGAAGTTCCCTGATTGGGGCTATTAAACTGTCCAATCAGGGAACCCTGGCTGTCAGATGTAAACAGGAGTGTTGGAGGTTCTGTTCACTCTGAGAAAGCTGGATCAGTATTCTCCCCGTGTCTGCGTGGGTTTCCTCCGGGTGCTCCAGTTTCCTCCCACAATCCAAAAATGTGCAGGTTAGCTGAATTGGCCATGCTAAATTATCCATAGTGTTAGGTGAAGGGGTAAATGTAGGATTATGGGTCTGGGTGGTATACACTTCGGCGGGTCGGTATGGACTTGTTGGGCCGAAGGGCCTGTTTCCACACTGTAAGTAATCTAATCTAATCTAATCTAAAAAAAAGTACTATCCCCATGTAAATAAAATAGTAACTTGGTGACAAGATTCCAGACTTTGTGGAGTTATTTCACATGCCACCCAGAGATATGGTTTTGTTAAAAATGCATTTCTAATCACAGCCATACAACAGTGAATAAGTTGTACTTGCCTCCAGAAGGCACTAGGTCCAATAGAAAGAGTAGTATTACTAGACATTTTGAGGTTGGAAGCAGCTGTGTTTTATTTTTTCTGCACTGGCAGCTACTTCCACCTGTGCAGACAGCAAAGGATTGTACTCACTGATCTGCATAGGTACTGAAGAAGATATATTGGCAAGAAGCAGTCACAAAGTGAGCGTTTACAAGCATGCATCAACTGCTGTTGAATTTGCTGAATTATTTAAATATCAACCAGAATCTGAGGTAATGCTGCAGAGCTAATTGTTCAGATTTTTCCAGAATATGAATGCAGCAGAACATATTGACTTTGCTTGTTTTAACAAATTCTAGCTAATTTCCCACCATCTCATATTACAATACAACAATTCAAATCTTTGGTTGAAGATTATATTCTCCCCATCCTTTCTTCCCCTACCCCTCTCCTTATCATTCTACTTTCCTTCCGCTCAAGACATTAGAGAATTTCTGAAGTTAAATCATTTCCATATTAATACAGTTTTTTTTATCTATTCCCCCCTCAATCACCAAGCTTTGGGAATTATGCTGTGGAGAACTCCTGCTGTCTGTGTTGTTTGACATCGGAATCATATCTGTGACCCTCGATCCTTGTGAATATTCTCTGTTCTGTGGAGGCAACGACGGATCGATATTTCAGGTTAATTTGTTCACTGAGGTGAGTAGAATCTTTATGTATTTTCCAACATCTTGGAATCTTTGGAACATGCTTCAAGTAAAATCCACAATTGTGTTAAAAGTTCAAAGGAACTACATAGAATTCTTAGAGTCCTTTTACAAACCTAATAATGGGACTGACAGTTATTTTCAAAAATTACGTAAGTTTCCCAGTGAGTAAACGTTTGCACGCATGACAAGTTTAAAGCTTTTTCAATAAAAGCTAAAATCACCATCAACTAAATGTTGTACGCTATATTGTACAGAAAACTATTTCCCATTAGCAGCTTAACACAACTCAAAGCTCATTCAACAAATCTCATCATTCAATTGGAAACAGTAGAGTCTGATGACACTGCCAGTTCGCAAGGCGGCCATGTTTGTCAATCAAAAGTTGCCGCAGAAGCAGAGCGGAAGAGTCGGACATCGCACAGAGCCGTGGTAATAGGGGACTCCATCGTGAGAGGAACTGACCGGGGTTTTTGTGGCAGCAGATGGGATGTAAGGATGGTGTGTTGCCTTCCTGGTGCTAGAGTGAAAGACATCGCGGACAGAGTGCAGGACATCCTCAAGGACGAGGGTGAAGAGCCCGAGGTGGTGGTACACGTCAGCACAAATGATGTCGGGAAGAAGAGGAGGAACATACTACAGCGAGACTTCGGAGAACTCGGAAGAAGGCTAAAAAGCAGGACGTCCAAGGTGGTTATCTCCAGTTTGCTTCCAGTTCCTCGGGCTAGTGTGGCCAGAAACCGGGAAATAATGGACTTGAACGTGTGGTTGGGGAACTGGTGCAGGAAGCAAGGTTTCAAGTTCTTGGATCACTGGGGTATATTTTATGGTAACCATAAATTCTACAGGAGAGACGGCTTGCACCTTAATAGATCAGGGATCAGCATTCTGGCAGGCAGGTTTTCTGCTGCAACACCGCTACATTTAAACTAAGTAGCGGGGGGGAGGGGATAAGCTGGATGTTTAAAAAGGAAATTGAAGGGGTAGTTAGAACAAGAGAAGTCAAGAAAGACAACTGTATCAAGGAGGCAGAACACTGGAAAAGGCATCATGCTGTAAAGTTGAGTGAAATAAGGGTTGAGGGGAAGGGTGAGAGCAGTAACAAATTAAAAATTCTATATATGAATGCACGAAGTATTAGACACAAGGTGGATGAGCTTGAGGCTCTTTTGGAAATTGGCAGATACGATATTGTGGGGATAATTGAGACGTGGCTTCATGGGGACAGGGCCTGGGAAATGAATATTCAAGGCTACACGTGCTATCGTAAGGACAGACTGACGGGCAGAGGGGGTGGGGTGGCCTTGTTGGTAAGGGAGGATATTCAGTCCCTTGCGCGGGGGGACCTAGAGTCAGGGGGTGTAGAGTCAGTGTGGATAGAGCTTCGAAACACTAAGGGTAAAAAGACCCTCATGGGAGTCATCTACAGGCCCCCAAACAGTAGTCTGGATGTCGGATGTAAGTTGAATCAGGAGCTGAAATTGGCTTGTCGCAAAGATGTTACTACAGTTGTTATGGGGGATTTTAACATGCAGGTAGACTGGGAGAATCAGGATGGTATCGGGCCTCAAGAAAGAGACTTTGTGGAGTGTCTCAGAGATGGATTTTTAGAGCAGCTGGTGCTGGAGCCGACCAGGGATAAGGCGATTCTGGATGTGGTATTGTGTAACGAACCAGAATTGGTCAGTGACCTCGAAGTGAAGGAGCCATTGGGAAGTAGTGACCATAATACAATAAGCTTCAATCTGCAATTTGAGAGGGAGTGGGTACAATCGGAAGTGACAATATTTCAGTTGAATAAAGGGAAATATGGAGCTATGAGGGAGCAACTAGCCAAAGTTCAATGGTGCAATACCTTAACAGGGAAGACCGTGGAGGAACAATGGTGGATATTTCTGTGTATAATGCAGAAGTTGCAGGATCAGTTCATTCCTAAAAGGAAGAAAGATCCCAGGAGGAGACATGGGCGGCCGTGGCTGACGAGGGAAGTAAAGAAACATATAAAGTTAAAAGAGAAAAAGTATAACTTAGCGAAGATAAGTGGGAAAACTGAGGACTGGGAAGCTTTTAAAGAACAACAGAGGATTAGTAAGAAGGAAATACGCAGAGAAAAAATGAGGTACGAAGGTAAACTGGCCAAGAATATAAAGGACGATAGTAAAAGCTTCTTTAGGTATGTCCAAGGCAAAAAAATGGTTAGGACAAAAATTGGGCCCTTGAAGACAGAAACAGGGGAATATATTACTGGGAACAAAGAAATGGCAGAGGAATTAAATGGGTACTTCAGATCTGTGTTCACTGGGGAAGACACAAGCAATCTCCCTGAGGTAACAGTGGCTGAAGGACCTGAACTGAAGGGAATTTATATTTGCCAGGATTTGGTGTTGGAGAGACTGTTAGGTCTGAAGGTTGATAAGTCTCCAGGACCTGATGGCCTGCATCCCAGGGTACTGAAGGAGGTGACTCGGGAAATCGTGGATGCGTTGGTGATTATTTTCCAGAGTTCAATAGAATCGGGGTCGGTTCCTGAGGATTGGAGGGCGGCTAATGTTGTGCCACTTTTTAAGAAGGGTGGGCGGGAGAAAGCAGGAAGTTATAGTCTGACCTCAGTGGTGGGAAAGATGCTGGAGTCTATTATAAAGGATGAAATTACGGCACATCTGGATAATAGTAACAGGATAGGACAGAGTCAGCATGGATTTATGAAGGGGAAATCATGCTTGACTAATCTTCTTGAATTTTTTGAGGATGTAACTCGGAAGATGGACGAGGGAGATCCAGTGGATGTAGTGTACCTGGACTTTCAGAAAGCTTTTGATAAAGTCCCACACAAGAGGTTAGTGAGTAAAATTAGGGCGCACTGTATTGGGGGCAAAGTACTAGATTGGATAGAGAATTGGTTGGCTAATAGGAAACAAAGGGTAGTGATTAACGGCTCCATTTCGGAATGGCAGGCAGTGACCAGTGGGTTACCGCAGCTTTTTACAATATATGTTTATGATATAGAAGATGGTATCAGCAATAACATTAGCAAATTTGCTGATGACACAAAGCTGGGTGGTAGGGTGAAATGTGATGAGGATGTTAGGAGATTACAGGGTGACCTGGACAAGTTAGGTGAGTGGGCAGATGTATGGCAGATGCAGTTTAATGTGGATAAATGTCTGGTTATCCACTTTGGTGGCAAGAACAGGAAGGCAGATTACTACCTCAATGGTATCAAATTAGGTAAAGGGGCTGTTCAGAGAGATCTGGGTGTTCTTGTCCACCAGTCAATGAAGGCAAGCATGCAGGTACAGCAGGTCGTGAAGAAGGCTAATAGCATGCTGGCCTTCATAACAAGAGGAATTGAGTATAGAAGCAAAGAGGTGCTTCTGCAGCTGTACAGGGCCCTGGTGAGACCACACCTGGAGTACTGTGTACAGTTCTGGTCTCCAAATTTGAGGAAAGACATTCTGGCTATTGAGGGAGTGCAGCGTAGGTTCACGAGGTCAATTCCTGGAATGGCAGGATTGCCTTACATGGAAAGACTGAAGCGACTGGGCTTGTATACCCTTGAGTTTAGAAGACTGAGAGGGGATCTGATTGAAATGTATAGGATTATGAAAGGATTGGACACTCTGGCAGGAGGAAACATATTTCCGCTGATGGGGGAGTGCCGAACCAGAGGGCACAACTTAAAAATACGGGGTAGACCATTTAGGACAGAGATGAGGAGAAACTACTTCACCCAGAGAGTGGTGGCTGTGTGGAATGCTCTGCCCCAGAGGGCAGTGGAGGCCCAGTCTCTGGATTCATTTAAGAAAGAATCGGATAGAACTCTTAAAGATAGTGGAGTCAAGGGTTATGGAGATAAGGCTGGAACAGGATACTGATTGGGAATGATCAGCCATGATCATATTGAATGGCGGTGCAGGCTCGAAGGGCTGAATGGCCTACTCCTGCATCTATTGTCTATTGTCTAATCTTCTGATCATAAACATATGGGCTTCCAGTAGCAAGGAATCTTGTGGCATCTCTTTGGTTTCTAAAGCTCCACAAAGCTGCTTAAAGGTAAGGTGGCATCACCATCACTGTGTTTGATGGTGCATACAAAAATAATCCCTTTTCTTTGCTAAACATAATGGCACCTTTTTTTTGTCATTATCAAATCTCGCTGATGGATCCTGAGAGTCTTGTACAACAAGATCAGCTCACTTCCCCTTACAATGTGGAGCTTAATTTCAGTAATGTTTGAATTCAATTTATGTCCTCATGGCAGCCAGATCATATGGCCTTATCCATGTGCTGATTTCAGCATGTACCATTCCCGTTTACAAATCCTTCTGTTTTACTTGAGATTTAGAGAGTTCAAAACATAACCCACTTATAAAAGACTTGCATTCGTAACAGTTGAAACACTAGGGATGACTATTGGAAGTTTAGCATGCATTATATGTCATATTCTGCCATCTGTACAGGATTTTGAAGGTATTGGGACAGCAGTTCAAGGAAGACTTCTGGTGATTTTGCCCTTTTTTTGCCTCTATGCTGATTCATGTTGTGGCATAGTTCCAAAACCTTTCAGGAGATAGGAATATCTCACCATTCTTCATGCCTGTGGAATATTCAGTTGTGGGAGGGATGGATGCGACAATGACTGCAATTAAATCTCTCCGAGCACCCACATCCACTTTGCAGTGTGCAGCCAAGATGCTTCCATTTGTAGGGAAGTTGAAACCATGGTCATTTTTTTAAAAAAAGGTTGTCATTAATAATTCTTCAGATTGTTCCAGAATATGAATGCAGCAGAATGTATTGACTTTGTTTTAACAAATTATAGCTAATTTCCCACTATCTAATATTACAATACAACAATTCAAATCTTTGGTTGAAGATTATATTCTCCCCATCCTTTCTCCTTCCCTCCTTGTGTTACTAACAAGAGGATGAGATGAATTAAATCATTTAATTTATCTTCTTTTCTAAAAGGGTTTTTAGACTTTTATCAGAACATAAGAAATAGGAGAACAGTATTTAGACCTCCCCAAGTCAGATCTGCCATTCTGTAAGATCATGGCTGATCTTTTCAAGCTTTAACTCCCCTGTATTTCAAAAATCTATCAACCTCCTCTTTAAATATTTTCAGTGATTTAACTCTGTGGGATAGAGAATTCCAGACATTTACTACCCTCAAGGAAAAGAAATTCTTTTGCATCTCAGTTTTAAACGAGTAACTCTCTATCCTGTAACTATGTCCCGTAGATCAGTATTCTCCCACCAGTGGTAATGTTGGGTCAGACTTTCCAAGGAGTGGTCATACAGATTACCACTCCGGCTCTTCACTATTATGGAAGAAGAGGGCTCTGCATTTTTGAGAGCAGATTCTGTTCAAGGCTCCCTTTGAAATGCGGAGCCATGCTTCCTTTCTGACAGTGTATTTGATAGTGTAACTTTTTCCCAAGTAACTATTTTGTTTAATTTCATTGCAAGAATAAGCACACAAATGCCTATATCCCTCTGCACCATTCTTTGTTTTAGTCACTCTGCCTTTTAATTCTTTCTCTCAAAGTGCATACCTCTTCACTGTCCTACACTAAACTCAAAATGTTTTTGCCCATTCTGTGGTGAACTGACCTGCATCCCCTTGTAGATTCATTACAGTGTGCCTTCTAATGGATTTTTGTATCATCAGCAAATTCGAATACATTGCACTCTGACCTTTCGTCGAAGTCATTACACATAGATGGTAAGTAATTGAGGGGTTTGGGACTAATTCTTGTTGCACTCCACTCGATGCATCTTTCCAACCTGAAAAAGATCTATTATTCCTAACTATCTTCTGTGTGTAAACCAGCCCTCAATCCATGATAACACATTACCTCCAGTACTGTAAGTAATCTTTTTATATGGCACCTTATCAAAGCTTTGTGGAAAGCCAAATACATTACATATACTGATTTCCCCTTTATCAGTTCTCCTTGTTAAATTTTCAAAGAAATCTAGCAAATTTTTCAAACACAATTTCCCTTCCACAAGCTCATGTTGACTCTAGCTACCTTGTTTTTCACTATTGCTTCCTTAATAATGCCTTTTTCTAATGATGAACGTTAGGTGAACTGGCCTGCAGTTTGCTGCATCCTGCCTCCTTGCTTGAGTGGAGCATTTCATTAGTGGTTTTCCAAACAACTGGAAACCACCTAGTTCTGGAATCTTTTGACCAATACCTGAGCTATCATTAGAGTTACTTACTTTAAAATTATTGGATTGAGATAATCAGTTCTGGGTGACATGTCTACTTTTAGTCCTAACAGTTTGTCAAATACTTCATCTTTTATGATAGAGATTGTTACAAGACCTTTCCTTCAATTAGCAACTTGCTTATCTGCTACCTTTGGGATGTTTCCAGTGTCCTCCATCGCAAAGACTCATGCAAAGTGTGGCACTTGTGTGGCATTTCTGTGTTGCTCATAATTAATTCCCCAATTGTACTCTCAAAGGGTCCTACACTCACTTTAAGCTGCTCATTCTTTTTATATACTTACAGAAGCTCTTGTTTGTTTGTCTGTTTCTTGCCAATGTGCTTTCATAACCAGTTTTCTCCATCTTTGTTAGCTTTTTAGTCATCCACTGCTGATTCTCAAATTAAATTCCCAATCCTCTGACTACTGGCTTTCACTGTTTTACATGTAGTAGGCTTTGGTTAGATATTCTCCTTGATGGCCTTTTTTTTAAAACCACGAAGTGGTGGAGGCTGGTACAATTGCAATATTTAAAAGACATTTGGATGGGTATATGAACAGGAAGGGTTTGGAGGGATATGGGCCGGATGCTAGCAGCTGGGAGTAGATTGGGTTGGGATATCTGGTCGGCATGGACGGGTTGGACAAAAGGGTCTGTTTCCATGCTGTACATGTCTATGACTGTATATGTGGTTCAAGTTGATGTGGTGTAGGTGACTGAAGTTGTAGAGTTCCGTTTAAAGTTCGCAAGTCGTGAAATGAAGTTGGTTTCCACTTTTTCCAGAGATGCAAGTTTACTTCCAAAGCTATCAAAATTAACAAAGGATACTTAGACTGGAGGCAGGCTGAGCCAAGTTTGAAATCTGGCTGTGGGATCATCGGTTGGACTCTTAGCCAACTTACTCAGTGTTAACAGCAAACTGCTTCTCATCAGACGGAAGAAAGGCATTTTCAAGTACAACATTTTTCAAAGATTGAGTGTTGGTCATGTGATGGAGTTCTTTGATATATCAGTTTGTATTTAACCAAGCAGTTTTTAAAGTAACAATTAGATTCTATTTCTGTGGCCATTGCTGTTGTTTGTTTGTATGAGATAAATTATGAGCTGGGGAGACATTTGCTGATCTCATTGTGCTGCTTGGACTGCAAAGACCACACAATGCAAGGGTGTAACATTCCAGAAGGATGATGCCTTGTGCTGTCCTGGTCATTGCTGTTGGGAATCCTCCAGTAATTTATATGGTATGAATTAGTTCAGTGGTGATTTAGTTCAGCAAGAAATGAATTTACAAGAAACTCGTTACTCAGATTGGTTAGAATGAATACTTACTAGACTAGATGTGGATGACATAATGTCAATGGATGCATTTTAAGGGAAAGCTAAATAAGCATTAAGGCAGAAAGGAATAGGAGATATGCTGGTTGGGTTAAACAATGTAGGATAAGAGGTGGCATGAATGATGCACAGACAGCAGCATAAACTAGTTAGGCTGAATGATGTGTTTCTTTTATTATGCATTCCAAAAATTGCTAGATACTGATTAGGAGCATTTGTTTTTTGCTCTACACCCTTTCATAAACTCAGGTGGACATAGATAATTGGATTGGATATGCTGCTTCCCCAGATGAGAATACCTAACTTCACAAATTGGAAATTGTTCTGTGTCCTTTTATCCTATTTGAATAAGTTCGACCATGGGTAGTGCAATTAATCACCAAGGAATTGAGTAATTGAATCCATTGATTATCAATACACAACCCTTCTAGTTAAGCTAAATCATTCTAAAGATGTGGATTCTTGGTTTAATATACATTCACATTTCTGGACAGTTGTGCCCCATGCCTTTCCCATTAGAATTTTGGACTTTTTTGAACAAGTTTGTGTTTTATGCACAATGAAGTAAATGTTTCCTGTATTTGTAAGGGTGGGAATAGTTTGCACATAATTACACATACATATCTAGGTAAGATAAACAACAAAGAACCCTAAAAAATATTGGGAAATTGGGATTAAAGATCCCTGAAAAAAGAAAAGAAGATCTTTGTGCTTACTGCAAGTTAGCATATTAGGTGTAGGTCCTTGATTTCTAAGATGTGGACAGTTAAATGGCAATCTCTAGTTATTCATCTTAGATCCCAGTTATGCAGCACTTGGAACTTTAAAATTTCTTGTGAATTAGTATTTTTTTTAAAAGAAGTAATTAATTTAAATGTACCTCTTAGATTCGATCTATTTTCTGTTGTAAAAGGAGAAATTGTGCAAAAATGGAGCATTATTATATCATTCTGGCTTGAGATTTAAGACTTGATAAATTCTTCCACTTTTCATCTGGATTACTGCCAGGCACTCAGCGTTATTGTAGCTTTCATTGTTTTTATGGATAATCTATTTCTCCACCAGTATGGTAATCTATTGACCTGTACATATGTCAGTAGAGGGACACAGTGCAGAGAAGCATTTTTGTTGTAACTTTAGTCTTTTGCTGCGGATATATCTTTTATACATTTAATGCATAAGAAACTAAAACCATGAATATATGGTAAATTCAAGTGCTTATTAAGCATTATCCAACCTGATGGATAATTTTGGCTGACAAATTTCAACAGGATGGCTTCCATTCTTCGATGCTTCTGAATGCAGCTGAGGAAAAAGGGAGCTTCTGACCTGACATTTCCAACACTTTAATATGCCACCTTAAGGCTGACATTGGAGTTGCTTTTGTTTGCTGGAAAATTGCCTCTGGAGGAGGAAAAATACATTGATGTGATTAAGAGACTGAAAAGAACAGTTTGTGTGAAGTTCGTGTGGATATTTTGCACCTTTCAAAATTGACAGAAATGAGAAAAATGGTTGAAAAATCAAGGATTGCTGCATGGTTTGAAAATAAGTAATTGCAGCTGAAAACTGCTTGTATAGCTGTATTTGCAGATGAGCTGGAGCTGAGGGGTTCTGTTTTCAGATGGATTTCTGGTTGACAAGACAAAATTGATTGATACATGGATTAGTGATCAGTTATCTATGACAAAGGCATTTTACCTGCCAGCAACAAAATTATTGGCTCTCAGGTGACTGAACACAGATAAGTGATCAGATCGCCACCAGCTCAGGAGCTTTGTCTCTGCTGACTGCAGTCAAAATCCACTTTAAACCTGAAGGAAACCAATTTTATCTTTCCTTCAGCAGTTGCTGTAAGTTGTGACTTTTTAATTGGTAAATATTAAACTTTTATAAATGAACTAGCTACCTTGTTCCTCTTGCAAACCAATAGAAACATTCAGAAAAAGGAGGCCTAGATGAAACCTGATCAGCAAGAACCAGTTTAACAGATCTTTGTGAAGTTGAAAATCACAACACCGGGTTATCGACCAACATGTTTATTTGGAAGTACAAGCTTACGGAGCAGTGCTCCTCCATCAGGTAGCTACCTGATGAAGGAGCAGTGCTCCAAAAGCTTATACTTCCAAATAAACCTGTTGGACTATAACCTGGTGTTGTGAGATTTTTAACTTTGTCCACCCCAGTCTAATACCAGCACCTCCACATCTGATCTTGTGAACAAAGACTACTGAATCACCATTCCAGTTCTCTCCCCATACATGTTGTTTTTCCTTGTCTACCTGTCTGTGTTTGTAAGAGGATTAGAATATTAAATAGTGAGATGCAGTGGTTTATAAAAAATTTTCTGTAGCTAGAGTCTAATTACTTGTAATAGTATTTCTTGTTTAATACAAAATCTACTTTCTGCTTTTCATCAACCTGGGTCTGAAAATTTGGTAAAATGGGATATTTTATGTAATTTTAAAAATTCTAACTGTTGTGATGACTCTGGGAATAGCAGGGTTTGATTTTCAGTGTACCACCCCAGTGAGTTATGACATTTGAAACATTTTTTCTGTTTGAGATTTTACAAAAAGTTATATTGAATTCATTAGAAGAAACTTGCATTTCTATATCTCTGATTTATGCTGTGGTAATATTTCAAAACATTTCACAATGAATCGCTTTAGTAGAGTGACTGTTAGCATGTAAGCAAACACAACAGCAATTCTGTGCTAGCAATACACCACATGAAAGAACTATTAGAATTATTAGTTAATTTGTTTTTAGTAGTACTAATTGAGGAAGAAAATTTGAAGAGGACTCTGAACTTCCTGCTCCTCAAATATTGACATAGTGACTTGTATATTCACTTGAATAGTTTTAATGTTCCAGTTGTTAATATATGATATTGAAACATTCCTGGGTTCTCCACAATACAGATTAGATGCTCAACCTGTGAAGTGGGCCCAAACTGCTAATGTGAGTGTTTATAGAAGCTCTTAGTTATTATGAAAATAAAAGCACGTTTATCTGCAAGTATCTTATTAATCGTGATGCTTGAACATGTAAACCTGTAGAACCTATGCAACCAGCCTGCATTTTCTATGTTTATAAATTCGTTTCCATGTGACCTCTGAGCTCCTTTTTAGATCCAGCTTTCTGCTATGTCTTGGATCTTCACTGGCTTTTTCTTTTGCGACCACTCTGCTATGTTGCACGTTATCAAAAGCTATATACTCAACTTTTAATAAAAGATATAGGTGTATATATAATATACCTTGATTGACACTGCTTGTTACCCCCTTAAGAAATTCAGTCATTCATTACATACGATCCTGCCTTAATGTGCCGAATTTATTTGATGCATTTGTTTATTTCCAAATAAAGATTTATTCTGTCCCACAGATTTTTTTTTTTGATCATGTCTTTTTACCACTAAAATTAAGATGTCTGGCCTGTAGTTACTCAATAAATAAATAAATCTTTTGTTTTACACATTTAACATAGCAAAAAACTGCAAGGCAGTGGATAAGCAGGAGGCTGGAAGAACACCACCTGATGTTGCCTGGCTTGCTGTGTTCTTCTAGCCTCCAGCTTGTCCGCTGCTTTGCAGTGCCAGAGGCCCGAGTTCGATTCCAGCCTCAAATGACTGTCTGAAGAGTTTCCAATTCTGTCCATGTCTGTGTGGCCACTGAGTGCTCCAGTTTCCTCCTACAGTCCAAAAATGTGCAGGTTAGGTGGATTGGTTCTGCTAAATTCCCAATAGTGTCCAGGTGTGTAGGCTAGGTGGATTAGACATGGTAAATGTGGGGTTGTGGGGCTAGGGTAAGGGTCTGGGTCTAGCTGAGATGCCTTTTGGAGGGTTGGTGCAGACTTGTTGGGATTCTACGAATATATCTTTCTCCATTTTAATAAAATGAACTTTGTTAGCTTTATTCTAGTTCCTCCTCCTCTATTCCAGTTGTGACATAAATAAACAGAGACCAGGTCTCACATGCATACGTGGAGGAATGTGCTGATCATCAAGTCCCACTACTACTACAGTTACACCGTTAGTTTAAATGTCTAAGTATGATTAGAAGTATAAATTCAAACACTAAAATAGCAATTTGCTCCTCTTTTGTGCTACTATCTAGAATGAAAAATTTGTTCCTTGCTAAACCCGACTGGCAAGTCCTTTTTACAATCCAGAAAATGTCTGGACCATTCTATAATATCCAATTTTCTACACAATTCTTAAATATTTTCAACACATCATACATTGTTACATAATAGACAAAGCCTCTATTTTCTCAACAGCTTGGGATACATTTTGTCTCTGGCATTATGCTAATTCCAAATAATATTTCACACTTACTTCTGATTGCAATGTCTTTTTGTTTTTTCTTTTGTGAAAACAGATACAAAGTATTCATTAAAACTGTGCGATTGGTTTCCACTTCCACATTTATCATAATGTCTTCAGTAAATTCTAGTCTTTAATTATCATTTTTTAATAGATTTATAAAGTATTTTTGGGATAGTCTTAATGTTTGTACCCTCTCATAGCTTTCCTAATTTTCTTTCCCATCTCTATTTCCCCACCCCTAAATGCCCACCCCCAGCAATGGTTATCACCTAGCTCCTCTTCAATATTGAGGTCTCGGTATCTATCCTTCCATTTAATCTTAAAGCCCCTTGGCATTCTGAATTTTTTTAATCTGACCATTTTTCTTGTGAATGTTCTTGATACAAATCCTCACTATCTCTTATTTGAATGCCTCCCACTGGTCTGACACTGTTTTTTCTTTAAGTCATTGTTTCAGTCCACCTGCTAAATCATATCTAAGCTTCATAATATGACACCGCAAATGTGAACTAATCTATTTGTTTCCATAACCACCTTAAATCTAATATGACTTGTGTTCCTTACACCTGTTCAACCTTGTTTTCTAAAACTAAGTTTAAAGCCTCACCTCTCTTGTTGCACTTGCTCCATTTTGGTTTTGGAAAAAGGTTCTCTTGAATTCTGCTCTCCTGCTTTCTGTGTGCCTTTAACGTGAATCTGTGTTAATGTTTAGGTAGATAAAATTCCTCACAATTACAGCCCTGCTGATATTGCATTTCTTAGAGATTTGTCTACATGTTTGCTTCTCTCTGACTGGCAGTCAATAGTACACTTCCCAAGAACATGACTGCCACTTTATTTCATTCTTCACTTCAAACCATCTGGCTGAATTTGATCTTTCTGATAATATTGAAACCCACTCCCTCCACATTTTATTCTCCTTTCCATCGCGCCTGGAAATCTTGTAACCTGGAATGTGAGCTAGCGTTCCTATCCTTTTTTCAGCTTTGTCTCAGTAATAGCTATAGTACCATATCGCCACGTCTTTCTCTGTTTTCATCTTTTTTTTACCCTAGACTACTTGCATTGAGTTTTAGCACCATTTAGCACTGCTAGGCTTCCTTCCTGTCTATTTTCTAACCTTTGCTACCTCTGCCTTCAAAACACTGTAAACATGTTCCTGATTTTCAAGGCACAGACTTTGTGCAATATGAACATTTTTAAATTGAGTTGAGAAAGGGAACAACATGCTGCAAATTTGACCATTGAATGTCAGGTGATGTTTTGTAATTTCTCTGCAAAACGTTAACTCGGGTCTGTGGAAAGCTCTTAAACTGTTCGTGGAATCCCTTCCCTTGAAATGGCAGTCAAAATGCAGAACTGTTTGTGAATTTACATCTTTAATTATCGAAACCCAAAATCAATGGCTTGCAGATTGTGCAGATGTGAACTCAATACTTAAGCCAGTTTCTCAACACCTCTCTCTATCACAAGCAGCTGTGACCCATCACCATTCATTCCCAGTTGTGTAACAGTGGCTTCTGACTTTCAACATCTTTGTGTGAGCAATTGAAGAGTTGACTTTGAATAATAAATCTTATTACTCCAAGAACCATCCAGACTCAGCACAGTCTGGAAACATCAGGACAAGAGAGATTATTATTCCAGCTACAATAATAAAGCTCTGGCTGAACAATCAATCAGCCCAGGGAATGAGAGAGAAGGTTTGATTTTCTTCACCTGCCAAGATTTGGCTCTAGAGAAAGTTGGGCATGACTATAAACCAGCAGTTTCTGAAGTCCGTTCATCCAAAAAGCCATGAGAGAATCTGTCCAGGCCTGCAACGTGTGCATGTTAAAGTTTAAATAATTGTTTCACTTCAATGGTTTGCATCTTATTAATAACTTGATTGCATGCTTTCTATTTAGAATCCAGCTTTATTTGTGTGTGCGTGCGTGCGTGTGTGTGAGAGAGAGAGGGGGGGGGAATGAGAGTGTATGATCAATGAATGAGGGAGTGAGGTGTGTTCCATTTCATTTACATTTTGGGTATTAAAAATAAAATTAACTCTTCTCATTTAAACTAACCCAAAACCCTGCAACCCCACCCCCCACCCCCCCATTACCCAAGTCACAACATTAAAGTATTTAAAATGTTCCTTGTAAAAATACACAATGTTGCAGACAATTGAGAGGGCAAAGAGAAAAAAAACACTTCTGTCCTTGCATATAGCAGTACTTCAATCATGTTTAGTACTAGTGACTTTTGAAATTTAATTTGCATCTCATGTCTTCATTAGTCTTGCTTGAATTCTGATCCACTTTTTCATTTTGTCCATTTCTCTGAAGCAGGTTCTTTGCTGTATTTCCTTCGGTTTGCTTTTTAAAAAAATCTATGAATATCTCTGTTGGTTTCAGGAAATAATCTGCAATGCAGTGTAAGGTTTTCCTCGATTTATTTTCATATTAAATCATTGAGGCACTAAGTGCATTGGATAGTCATGTACTCGGGATATAATCAATGTAAAACTAACATATCTTCACTGTGCATTAGCACTTTTTGCAAGGCCAGCTTTGTATTATTTCAAATTCTGTCAATGGTAACAAGCCTCTTAGTTGAAGTAGGTGGACGTATGCACTGAGAAGCTATAACTCATTGAAATAACTGCACGGAGGTCAGTATCCCGTCACCAAAGTCAGCCTTTATTTCCGTGTGCACAGTACACCGGCTGTGATCAGCCAGCTCTGAATCAGTCCCAGAAGATCTTCTGAGACTCCTGTTTTTTTTTTCTTGTTTTTTTTAGGCAAACACCCGAGTGGCCAGTGACAAGCAGTGACCCTTCACATCAAACACACTCCTGTTCTTTTATTTTCTTTCAGTTTTTTTTTCCATGGTAGTGCTTTTTTTTAAAATTTTTTTTTCCCCAGCACCCATGGTGTGTGTGTGTGTGTGTGTGTGTGTGTGTGTGCGCGCGTGTGTGCGTGCGCGCAGGTGAGACTCCTGTTTATATCTGTTTACCAGGGCTGCCTGATTGGGGTTGCTAAACTAGACCAGTCAAGGATCTGTCAGTAAGATCCATCTGCTTCCAGTCACTACATTTCTACCCACACCTAGTACAGGGATAAAGACCCGTTCTTTCTCTGGTAGCTTCTCCTGGGACATTTTTGCCCCAGGCCCAGATCCTCTGATTCGGCGTAGAGATACCAAATGAGTATTTTGCATCAGTATTTACTGTGGAAAAGGAGATGGAAGATATAGACTATAGGGAAATAGATGGTGACATCTTGCAAAATGTCCAGATTACAGAGGAGAAAGGGAGGAAATCTTGAAACGCATAAAGGTGGATAAATCTCCAGGACCTGATCAGGTGTACCCTAGAACCCTGTGGGAAGCTAGAGAAATGATTGCTGGGCCTCTTGCTGAGATATTTGTATCATCGATAGTCACAGGTGAGGTGCCGGAAGACTGGAGGTTGGCAAACATGGTGCCACTGTTTAAGAAGGGTGGTAAGGACAAACCAGGGAACTATAGACTACTGAGCCTGATGTTAGTGGTGGGCACGTTGTTAGAGGCAATCCTGAGGGACAGGATGTACATGTATTTGGAAAGGCAAGGACTGATTAAGGATAGTCAACATGGCTTTGTGCATGGGAAATCATGTCTTACAAACTTGATTGAGTTTTTTGAAGAAGTAACAAAGAGGATTGATATGGGCAGAGCGGTAGATATGATCTATATGGACTTCAGTAAGGTGTTCAACAAGGTTCCCATGGGAGACTGGTCAGTAAGGTTAGATCTCATGGAACAAAGGGAGAACTTGCTATTTGAATACAGAACTGGCTAAAAGTAGATGACAGAGGGTGGTGGTGGAGTGGTGTTTTTCAGACTGGAGTCCTGTGACCAGTGGAGTGCCACAAGGATCGGTGTCGGGTCCTCTACTTTTTGTTACTTACATAAATGATTTGGATGTGAGCATAAGTACAGTTAGTAAGTTTGCAGATGACACCAAAATTGGAGGTGTAGTGGACAGCGAAGAGGGTTACCTCAGATTACAACAGGATCTTGGATCAGATGGGCCAATGGACCGAGAAGTGGCAGATGGAGTTTAATTCAAATAAATGCGAGGTTCTGCATTTTGAGAAAGCAAGTCTTAGCAGGTTATACACTTGATGGTAATGTCCGAGAGAGTGTTGCTGAACAAAGAGACCTTGGAGTGCAGATTCAGAGCTCCTTGAAAATGGAGTTGCAGGTAGATAGGATAGTGAGGAAGGCATTTGGTATGCTTTCTTTTATTGGTCAGAGTATTGAGAACAGGAGTTGGGAGGTCATATTGTGACTGTATAGGACATTGGTCAGTCCACTGATGGAATATTGGATGCAATTCTGGTTCTTTCCTATTGGAAAGATGTTATGAAACTTGAAAGGGTTCAGAAAAGATTTACAAGGATGTTGCCAGGGTTGGAGGATTTGAGCTATGGGAGAGGCTGAACAGGCTGGGGCTGTTTTCCCTGGAGTGTTGGAGGATGAGGGCTGACCTTTATAGAGATTTACAAAATCATGAGCGACATGGATAAGATAAATAGACAAAGTCTTTTCCCTAAGGTTGGGAAGTCAAGAATTAGAGGGTATAGATTTAGGATGAGAGGGTAAAGATATAAAAGGGACTTGGGCAACATTTTCACGCAGAGGGTGGTACGTGTATGGCATGAGCTGCCAGAGGAAGTGGTGGAGGCTGGTACAATTGCAACACTTGAACGGCATCTTGATGGATATATGAATAGGAAGGTTTGGAGGGATATGGCCCGGGTGCTGGCAGGTGGGACAAAATTGGGTTGTGATATCTGGTCGGCATGGACCGAAGGGTCTGTTTCCATGCTGTCCATCTCTTTGACTCTATAACTTCCCTGCTGGTAATGATGTCCCATTGCCCAAGGCCAATACTTCTGGGAGTCCATGTATCACGAAAGACGCTTGCAGCTTTTCTATCATTATTCCTGACTTTGATGAATGAGCTGTATGCACATCCAATCACTTTAAATGGACATCCACAATGACCAGCATGAAAGGATCAGCATAGTTTACATGTAACCAAGTCCAGATCTTTTCCACTAACGTGGGTGGTGCTAGCAGCAATTTCTGCCCTTGTTGACACCCTGGGTACTGCCTCACCACGACTACTATGTTGGCATCCAATCCTGGCTATTAGAAATAACTGCTCACCGCCATCTTCATTTTGGGTACTCCTGAATGACCCTGGCAGTGACTTTTGCTCAGGGCAGTCATACTCTCCTTACAGTAATATGCGGTCTTGGATGGTGATCTGGTCACGCCTGTCCAGAAAGGTTTCATGCCTGGTTGTTATGGCCTTTTTGTTGCCCTCATCACCAACAGCTGTTCTAGTTTTGTCAGGATGGGATCTTTTTGTGTTCATAGTCAGATATTGCCAGCAGTGACTGGTAGGGTGTCCAGAAAGTTTTTAACCAGAATAGACTCTTGCAGGAGAGGACTGTTGGTGGAGTATATGCCAGTGGGAGGTGGCTCAAGGCATCTGCATTAGCCACTTGGCCTCCTGGATGATGTTCCCACTTGCCACATTTTCTGATGACAAAGCCAGTTGTGCCTGTTTTGAAGTCCAGTTGAGCTTCAGCTAGTAGGTACCTCTGCATGGGTACGTCATTAATCCCACGTACCAAACCGTGTGTCAGCATCTCATTCATGTTAACTCAAAATCACATGCTTCTGCCAGTCATCTTAACCTCGTCAAAAATCCTGATAGGGATTCCTTTGGTTTTTGAGCAGCCAGATAAAACTGATGGCTTCTTAGAATTAGAAGAGGTTTGGTTCATAATATTCCTTAATCAAATCCGTCAACTCTTGGAAGGTTTTAGTGTCTGGTGCCTCTGGGAAAGTTCAGCCCCAAATAATTGAAAATGCTGTAGGTCTGCAAGCAGTCCAAAGGATTACTCATTGTTTTTCATCTGCCCCAATGTTATTTGCTGGGGAAAAGATATCACGTTCTTTCAATGTACTGGGCCCAGGCTCCAATGGTGGGATTAAACAAATCAAGTTTCTCAAATAACAGCATGATGCCAGAAATGCTTACCCCAAAACTCAAAAACAACTGTTGCGAGTGAATATTCTTCAGGCAAGTACTGCTTTTTCTGTTGCCACTGAAATGACTGCACAGAGACCAGTATCCCATTACCTTTATTTACATGTGCACGGTATACTGGCTGTGACGAGCCTGTTCCGAATCAGTCCCTGAAGTCAAAAGACCTTCGGAATCTCCTGTTCATCAAATCAATAAGATCCACCTGTTTCCATTAATTACACTTATCAACTCTCCTCTTCCTAGCACGTTTTCTCAACTTTTCTGGCCAGAAGTTAGGGGCTTCCAAGATGAGAAGGTTTGTCCAAGTTAATATTGGAGTAGCTTATTTATGATGGCGTGATGGCTTTCAGCATGGTCCTTTCATTTCTGGGGCGATGACTGGAATATAATCTAGACTGTGGTAGGATCTGTTTTCTGTGGTCAAAATGAAATGGATATTAGACAGATGTGTCTAGTTCTTAGCAGTACAAGTTTGCTGCCCAAATGTAACATCTGTTTTTAAAAAGGATTTTTTGATTAAGTTTGGAAATTAAAGATTTTAGGTTTAACCTGCCTGTCACAAATTAGCATACAATTTCTATTGAAAACCAAAGAAAACTTCTGTCGTCTTTTCATAAACAAATACAAATTTAAATCATAAGCCATCTGCTCTATACATTGATATACTGGTGAGATTAAGATCAAGCAGATGGTTTGATTTGGATTAGCTGCATTTAAAATATGATTTAAATTTGTATTCGTTTATGAAAAGACGACAGACATTTTCTTTTGTTTTTAATAGAACTTGTATGCTGATTTGTTGGTTTCTGTGTCCTGTATGTTTATTTGACCATCAGTGCAAGCAGAAAATTTATCCCAATACTCTTCGTGGAACTTTGTTTGAAAATTGGCGGCTGTGTTGTCCTGCATTACTGAAGTGACCGTCATACATAAGTACTTCATTGGTTAAGAAGAGTTTTGGGATGTCCTGAGACTATGGAATGTGAATCTAAAACTAGGGCATATAGTCTTGGGATAAGGGTTAAGATTATTCTAGAGCAGGATGTGATTTTCTCACTCAGAGGGTGGTGAAATTTTCTAACTTGGGCTGTGGATGCTCAATCATTGAGCAATTTAATATTAGAAATTGGTAGATTTCTGGTGACTAATAATATCAAGGAATATGGAAGTGGTTTGCGAAAGTGGCATTGAGAGAGATCAGCCATCATTTAAAGAAATGTTGGAGTAGACTCAGCAGGCTGATAACCTACAACCATTCCTGTGTTCCTCATTCCTCTGAGATGTTGTTTTGCTAAGGCACTTGTGATGGCAGTTAAGACTCAGTGACAATCGTTTGGGACTAGAGTCTCATTGAGATCAGACTAGATAAAGGTCACGTATTTCCTTCTCCTTAATGATGAAACAGTAGGACTTTTACAACTAAAGAGACAGATTTAGTCTGTTTTTCTGATTCATACTAATTATTTCTATATTTTTAAAGACTAAAGTCCAATTCTAAAACTGTCATAGTAGGTTTTGAATTCATGTTCTCTGACTTACAGACGTTTCGCCTATACTGCACATTTCTTCAATGTGAGTTAGCTATAACTCAATTGAAGAATTTAGACCATTATTTGTAGAATGCGAACTTGCCTTACTTGAATTGGCTATGACATGATTCTGGTCCCAATGGTTTAAATGCGATTTTCATATAATGCAGGATCACACAGGAGTGGAACTATAGTGTTATATCAGACCATTGTGCAACTGTACCCAATGTAAGAGATATATTTCTTTGCTATATTTTGAAGAACTGACATGCTGAAGTATTGCTCCATAGGCAATGGCAGTTTCTTACTACCTTGCTAAAAAAGCATTCTTGTTATCTGAATGATTACTCTAGTGAGTCATAGAGTCATAGAGATGTACAGCATGGAAACAGATCCTTTGGTCCAACCTGTCCATGCCAACCAGATATCCCAACCCAATCTAGTCCCACCTGCCAGCACCCGGCCCTTATCCCTCCAAGCCCTTCCTATTCATATACCCATCCAAATGCCTCTTGATTGTTGCAATTGTACCAGCCTCCACCATATCCTCTGGCAGCTCATTCCATACACGTACCATCCTCTGTGTGAAAAAGTCCCTAAGGTCTCTTTTATATCTTTCCCCTCTCACCTTCTAGTTCTATGCCCTCACCCCTATGCCCTCTAGTTCTGGACTCCCCTACCCCAGGGAAAAGACTTTGTCTATTTATCCTATCCATGCCCGTCGTCATTTTGTAAACTTCTATAAGGTCACCCCTCATCCTCTGATGCAGGAAAAACAGCCCCAGCCTATTCAGCCTCTCCCTATAGCTCAAATCCTCCAATCCTGGCAACATCCTTGTAAATCTTTTCTGAACCCTTTCAAGTTTCACAACATCTTTCCGATAGGAAGGAGACCAGAATTGCACGCAATATTCCAACAGTGGCCTAACCAATGTCCTGTACAGCCACAACATGACCTCCCAACCCCTGTACTCAATACTCTGACCAATAAAGGAAAGCATACCAAATGCCGCCTTCACTATCCTATCTACCTGCGACTCCACTTTCAAGGACCTATGAACCTGCACTCCAAGGTCTCTTTGTTCAGCAACACTCCCTCGGACCTTACCATTAAGTATATAAGATTTGCTTTCCCAAAATGCAGCACCTCGCATTTATCTGAATTAAACTCCATCTGCCACTCTCAGCTCATTGGCCCATCTGGTCCAGATTCTGTTGTAATCTAAGGTAACCCTCTTCGCTGTCCACTACACCTCCAATTTTGGAGTCATCTGCAAACTTACTAACTGTACTACTTATGCTCACATCCAAATCATTTATGTAAATGACAAAAAGTAGAGGACCTAGCACCGAACCTTGTGGCACGCCACTGGTCACAGGCCTTCAGTCTGAAAAACAACCCTCCACCACTACCCTTTGTCTTCTACCTTTGAGCCAGTTCTATATCCAAATGGCTAGTTCTCCCTTTATTCCATGAGATCTAACCTTGCTAATCAGTCTTCCATGGGGAACCTTGTTGAACGCCTTACTGAAGTCCATATAGATCACATCTACTGCTCTGCCCTCCTCAATCATCTTTGTTACTTCTTCAAAAAACTCAATCACGTTTGTGAGACATGATTTCCCATGCACAAAGCCTTGTTGACTATCCCTAAACAGTCCTTGCCTTTCCAAATACATGTACATCCTGTCCCTCAGGATTCCCTCCGACAACTTACCACCACTGAGATCAGGCTCACCGGTCTATAGTTCCCTGGCTTGTCTTTCTGCCCTTCTTAAACAGTGGCACCATGTTTGCCAACCTCCAGTCATCCGGCACCTCACCTGTGACTATCGATGATACAAATATCTCAGCAAGAGGCCCAGCAATCACTTCTCTAGCTTCCCACCGAGTTCTCGGGTACACCTGATCAGGTCCTGGGGATTTATCCACCTTTAACCGTTCCAAGACATCCAGCACTTCCTCCTCTGTAATCTGGCCATTTTGCAAGATGTCACCATCTATTTCCCTATAGTCTATATCTTCGATCTCCTTTTCCACAGTAAATACTGATGCAAAATATTCATTTAGTTTCTCCCCCATTTTGTGTGGCTCCACACAAAGTCCGCCTTGCTGATCTTTGAGGGGCCTAATTCTCTCCCTAGTTACCCTTTTGTCCTTAATATATTTGTAAGAACCCTTTGGATTCTCCCTAATTCTATTTGCCAATGCTATCTTATGTCCCCTTTTTGCTCTCATGATTTCCCTCTTAAATATACTCCTACTTCCTTTATACTCTTTTAAGGATTCACTCGATCTATCCTGTCTATACCTGACAAATGCTTCCTTCTTTTTCTTAACCAAACCCTCAATTTCTTTAGTCATCCAGCATTCCCTATACCTACCAGCCTTCCCTTTCACCCTGACAGGAATATACTTTCTCTGGATTCTTGTTATCTCATTTCTGAAGCTTCCCATTTTCCAGCTGTCCCTTTTATCTGCAAACATGTGCCTCCAATCTGCTTTCGAACGTTCTTGCCTAATACTGTCAAAATTGGCCTTCCGCCAATTTAGAACTTCAACTTTTAGATCTGGTCTATCCTTTTCCATCACGATTTTAAAACAAATAGAATTATGGTCGCTGGCCCCAAAGTGCTCCCCCACTGACACCTCAGTCACCTGCCCTGCCTTATTTCCCAAGAGTAGGTCAAGTTTTGCACCTTCTCTAGTAGGTACATCCACATACTGAATCAGAAAATTGTCTTGTACGCACTTAAGAACTTCCTCTCCATCTAAACCTTTGACACTATGGCAGTCCCAGTCTATGTTTGGAAAGTTAAAATGCCCTACCATTACAGATAGCTGAGATCTCCTTGCAAGTTTGTTTCTCAATTTCCCTCTGACTATTAGGGGGTCTATAAATACAATCCCAATAAGATGATCATCCCTTTCTTATTTCTCAATTCCACCCAAATAACTTCCCCGGATGTATTTCCGGGAATATCCTCCCTCAGCACAGCTGTAATGCTATCTCTTATCAAAAATGCCAACCCCACCTCCTCTCTTGCCTCCCTTTCTATCCTTCCTGTAGCATTTGTATCCTCGAACATTAAGCTGCCAGTTTTGCCCATCCCTGAGCCATGTTTCTGTAATTGCTATGATATCCCAGTCCCATGTTCCTAACCATGCCCTGAGTTCATCTCCCTTCCCTGTTAGGCCCCTTTCTTTGAAATAAATGCAGTTTAATTTATTAGTCTTAACTTGTCCCTGCCTGCCCTGACTTTGATTCACTTCTGTTCTCAACTGTACCAGTCTCCGATTGATCTCTTTCCTCACTGTGAAACATTACAACTGAATTTGAAAGATCTTCATCTAACATCCACATATCGGTTGCAGTGTCTTCTTTTAGCTCTTCCAACTGGGGTGATTAGGTTTTTGATGAGAGGTAGATATGCTGGATTTTTATTCCTTGCTCAAGACGCCTGACACATTGCAGAGCATCTACTAGAAATAACTAGACCAAATAATCTTACTTGAGTACCATCCCAGCACAGATTTAGCCACTGAACTAAGTGGGAACCTGAATAATAAATTCTGGAAAGGGTCATGTGCTCATTACTAAAATATGGATTTGTTGAGTACAGCTCTTTCTGTCCACTTCAATTTTTTGGAGTATGTTCTTGGGAGTGCAAAATTCGAGAAAAAACATTTTGCGATACTACTTGAGAAATATAGCAGAAGCAACTAAGTAAGATTGCTGATTAAACCTTTTAAATTTAACTCTTTTCAAAATATTTAACTTTTTTTGTGTTTCTTAATTTGATAACACATTGGAATTGGTGCATTTGTGATATAGAAAGGAAAAATCAGGAAGAAATATCAGGGGAAAGCAAATGTAAGATTCCAAAACCAGGCGAGGATTGTCTTAAACTAACTTTTTAAATATCTGTTTGTTTTGAAACTTGAGAAAGCTGCTTAGTCTGGGTTAGACCTGAATGAAGTGACAGCGTTCCTTGTTTGTACTACTTACGTCACAAGTTGAGAATGACCATTTAATAATCTTGTTCATTTTGAAAGACTCTCCAAACACTCAAGTGCAGCTGAATGTTTCTTAAATTATTTTAAAATGTTTTCACCTCTGGAATTTCATTCCATGTATTGATTACTCTTAATGTGAATAATCCATCTGTTCTAAATTTGGTATTTGTTTGAACCTGTGCCAAGGCCATTGTAAAGCAATTAGAATTAGAATCCCTGCAGTGTGGAAGCCGGCCCTTCGGCCCAAGTCCACACCGACCTCCGAAGAGTAACCCACCCAAACCCATTCCCTTACCCCATATTTACCCCCGACTAATAACCTACAATATGGGCAATTTAGCATGGCCAATTCACCTAACCTGCACATTTTTGGTTGTGAGAGGAAACCGGGAGCACCCAGATGAAACCCGTGCAGACTCAGGGAGAATGTGCAAACTCCACGCAGCCATTCGCCCAAGGCTGGAATCAAACCTGGGTCCCTGGCACTGTGATGCAGCAGTGCTAGCTACTGAGCCACCATGCCACCCTCTCTATATTATGCAGCTTTTTTTATTGTTTAATTAATGTAAACTCCTGGATATACCTTTTTTTTCAGAATTTATGACCTTACTTAACCTGAATTTATTTCAACTGAATCATCACTTTTCAAAGATGACATCTCTAGTTCCTTCAAATAGGGATCCAGACTTTCTGCTGATGCTATAGTTAGAAGTAGCGATTCTAAATTCAGCCACCTCAGCAGAGGTCAAGAATCAAAAGTCTAATCCTCCAGTCAATATGTCTCAGTCACAACTTTACAACTGAAATATTGAAGAACTGTTACCCCCTCTGTTTTTCTCCCCTTTTTTTTCCAGAAGCAGACGCCAGAATTGTACTGTTGAGTGAACAAGAACTAAAGGGTTTATGTAAACTTGAAGTTTAGGGAAATGACTTGCAGCTGAGGTTATTGGTAAGAATGGAAGTCAGCAAGTCGTCAGATGTTTTTACAAAAAACATAATTGAGTTGCATAATTAGTAACCAAGGAAGAACATTGTTTGCTTCAATGTGCAGGAGGCTAAAAGGTAACTCTGTTTTTGGGAAGAATTTTAGGCTTGAGGAACATATCTGATGGGAAGTCATTGATGAACAGTTAATTATTTCTTTCAAATTTTACATACTGTTGAATTTACTTTTGGAAACTTTCATATTTTTTGCTGTTCATGGCGAAGACACATTTCTCTGATCTTTGCTAAACTTTTGTAGTCAAACACCTCCATCCATTCATGAGCCAACTTTCCCACTGTTTCAGATATGAGTCTATTACTTGCATCCTTTTTTAGCTTCCCGTGGCCTCTCTTGAAATCATGTCATTTCCCCCTTTATGGACAGTAATATTTTATGTCTTATTGAAACTATGACATTGAGCTGCACATCCTACCATGTCCTGTTTATTTATTTTTTGCATTGTTTACATTGGTCCGCATTGCACCTTGGTCTGATCCTCTTTCAAGTACCTCACCTGGTCCCACTAGTTGCAGTTATTGTAGTATTCTCTTTTCTAACTATCCCTTTGCAGACCCACTTGCATTTCGTAACCAATTAATTGCTTACTATCTTTCCTCAGTCGCTGTATTAGTTCGTCATTTCAAATATTTTGATTTCTCTGTCAACACAGCTTACTATCTGCAATCTTGGAACAAGCTCTTGATTTTTTTTCTCCCCCTAAATCTCTGTGTCTTCAATTCTCTCTCTCCTCCTTTGTGATTCTCCTTAATATTGCCTTACCACTAAGCTTTCAGAGCTTCTTCCAGATATCTTTGAATTTGCTTCAGTTTCCATTTTTGTCTGATCACACTTGTGTAAGATGCCTCAAGACTGTTTCTATTTTAAATGCATTATTTGAAGGCAGGTTGTTTCTTGCTGTATTGAGTGGCAACTTGTTATTTTTAAGGACATTTTTTGGTTCAGAAATAATGAAGTGCATTAAGTAGCGCTCAGTCTAGGTTCAGAAAGGGGTAAAGGAACAGATTTTTGTTCTAATTGCAGAATTACTTTGACTGTCAGTTGAGCAATATCTTTTCCATTTCTGTAAACTCCTTCAATCCTTCAAATCTCGAAGATGTCTACAGTCTTCCAGTTTTAGTCTGTTGGTCATTCGTGATTTTAGTAATTTCACCTTCTGTCAATTTGGGTGTAAGCTCTCAATGTACCTCTTTAAAGCCTTCAGCCTCTCTATTTCTCTTCTCCTATAACACACTGCTTTCAACTTCGACCAAGCTTTTGCTTGTTTGTCCTTTTCTTGTGTTTGAATGATAGTGCAACTTTGGTTTTACTTCATGAAATATAAATGTTGTTAATGGTGAGAATTACCACCCATTGAATTTACTTTAATTGTTTGAAAATTGCTTCCCCAACCTGTTCCAAACACCCCACCATCACCCTGCTAAGAATGGGAAATTAAAACATTACCTGAAATCTGCTGCTGGTGTTAAGTTTACTGATTGTTCAGCACCACATGGGTAATATTGAAAAACTGTTAATTGGGAGAAAATTAAAATCATGCAATGATAATTATTTATGGTGGTAATTAGTGTATATCGGCTAGCAGCTGAACTAATAATGAATATGAAGTCCCATGTGTTTGATTTAGCACTTTCTATAGCCACTTCATTTAAACCATTATCTGAATCTGAGCCAGAGAAGAGGGCTAAACCATACTGATGAACCTGTTCAGCATCCATCATAACCTCATTGGCTTGACATCCTACCAGTTTAACCTTCTGTACTGTTGTCTGAAGAATAAATAAATAAATCATGTGCAAATAAGACCCTTTATCTGAAGCTGCCTGACACATTATTAACAAAGGATTTTTATTTACGTAGCCAGCAAAGTAAACTGGATATCTTTCAAAATATACCCTTACAATTTCAGTGTGCACAAATGGGGTCAGATGATACGTGTATTATTCCATCTCGTTCTCTTTCGGGTACTTTTCACCTTCCCTCCCTGAATGGTAATGTTACTGGATGAGCAATCCGGAAGTTTGGGCTGAAATTTCAGAAACTCCAGCAATTGGTGGAATCTAAATTCAATTATTTTATAAATCTGAAATGCAAGTTAGAATCGATACATTTACAATACAACTACTGGATGGTCATTAAACCTCATCTGGCTAATGTCCTTTGGGAAGGAAATCTGTCATCCTTACCCAGTCTGGCTTACATGTGACTTCAACCAACAGCAATGTGTTTGACTCTGATCAGCTATCCAACCAAGCAAATCACTAAATTGAATTAAATTTCTACTGTAAAGATAAAATAAAACCAGATGGGTCACTGGACAGCAATCTAGGCACTGGAAACAGTAAAGACCCACCTTGTACCATTAATCTTGAAAAGTTCTCCTTCATGTCTGGAGCTTGTCAAAATTAGAAGATCTGTCTCATAGATGAGACAACCAACAGCCTGACAAAGTCATATGGCTGACTCCTACATTATAGACAGTGTTACATAGTCATCACACCTGAATTTATCCTTTCCTGATGGGAGGACAGCCCAGCAAAGTAGCAACACAGATGTATTCAGTTATTTCAGAGTACCCCCAAGATGCCTTAAAGTTGACTCTGGACCTCATGATATCTCATGGTTTAAGATCAAACATTGGCTAGGAAACCGCCCACTAATTACTACCTGCTGAGGTTTCCTCACCTGTTGAATTATATTGAACAAGACTTGGAAGAAACATTGAAGCTAGCAAAGGCACAAGATGTACTCTGTGTGGGGGACTTCAATGTCCATTGCCGACAATGACTTGGGAGCACTACCATTGTACAAACTGGCCAAATCCTGAAAGACTTTATGCCAGACTTAGTCTGCAGCAGGTATAGGGGAGAACCAGAGAGAGGAATACCTACTTGACCTTAATCTCACCAATATATAATGTATAGAGCAGATGCTTTATCCATGACCATCTCGGTAGAAATGGACATTATGTAATCCTCATGGACATAATGTTCTGTCTTCATACTGAGGATACTCAGTCATGTTGTATAACTCTGCCACTTTACTGAAGAAGATAGATTTCGAACAAGTCTAGCAACTCCTGAAGATTGGGCATCCATGAGGCACTCTGGGCAGTAACAGCAGAATTAAATTCAGTCATAGTTTGTACCAAACGCCCTGGTATGTCTGTCACTCTACCAGCCCTATCAAACCAAGTTATTAATCTTGGTTCAACAAGGAGTGCAGGAGAGCTTGCCAGGAGCATAAAATATCAACCTGGTGAAGCTACAAAGCAGGATAACTTGCCTGCCATCAGCAGAAGGTGCATGCAACAGACATACGTTTTGGAATCTGGTTTCTGTGGCTTTACGCGACTCTTCAGGACTTTAAAATTTATTATTCCCATAATACTCGGGAATGCAGCAATGACTATCTGCTTCAGTTTTGTTAACTTGAACAAAATAGGGGAATCTCTCTCTTTAAGAGTTCCAGCCCTTTATATTTTCATCTTACGGCACCAAAATTTCCTGCCACTGCTGCATTTTTTCTTAAATGTAAAGGTCCTCCTTAATAGTATATACTACTTTGCTTTTCCACTTTAAACAAATTATTTCTGAGGTTGCCGATTTTTTTTCTAAGACTACATTCCCAACTCAGAATATTGTCCTCCATATAGGTTACTCATTACTCAGTGTTCCTTCAGGGTGGAGCACGTGTTGAGCTTCTTATGCAGTGTTCACCTCTTGATTAGGATGAATTTTTTTAAATTATTGATTGCATCTGCTTCATTGCAACAATGGTGTCTTATGATTTGTTTTCTTTTTATCAAAATGTCTTTGAGATCTGAAGTTAGGACCACAATTCTTTTTAAAGAATCATTGGATCAACCCAGTGGATCTCTTAAGCAGATTCCTTCTTTCCAATTTTCTTCTTGTGGCAAATGGAATTTTGGCATTTATTGTTAAAGGAATAGAATATAAGGGTGGGGATGTGGTGCTGCAATCGCACAACGCATTACTGAGACCGCACCTGGAGTATTGTGTACAATCTTGGTGTCCTGCATTGAGGAGGGAAATCAAATTGGCCATTTTGGACAGAAACAACTCCATCTAGCTTCTTGCCTTGTATAGTGAATACCTACTTAATAAAAACCAACTTCTTAAAAGCTAACAAGAAGCAGGATAGGCAATTCAGCCCACCAAGCCTGTTCCGCTATTTGATATGACCATGGCTGGATTCATCTCAGCGTACCCTCCACAACCCTTCAAACCATTACTAATTAAAAATATGACAGCATAGTGAATTCCAGATTCATGACCTCTCATTCTAAATTGACCCAAATGAGGAAACATCCTTTCCATGTTGTCACTTTCCTTTAACATCTTATATACTGCAATTAAATTTCCTCTTATTCTTCTGAACGCCAAAGAATACAGATCTCAACTAATCTATCTCTCTTCATAAGACAAAACCGTCATTTCTGGAATCAATCTAATAAATTGGAAGCAGTTAAGAGGAAGTTCATTAGATTGATTCCAGAAATGAGAACTTTGTGGCCTACCCTGCTTCTTGTTAGCTTTTAAGAAATGGGTTTTTATTAAGTAAGTGTTCACTATATAAGGCAAGAAGCTAGATGGAGTTGTTTCTGTCCAAAATGGCCAATGTTGATATAATTAGGTCACATGATCAGACTCTTAAAGGACAATCTATCATCCATACGTACACAGCAGTTTTACTAGTTGAGAATTTTGCATTTGGAGCATGGGTTTAATCCAATTTAAACTGATGGTAATTATGGATGCTCATGGGAATTGTGTTCAGTGACATGAAAAATCAACATGACCAGAACAGAAACTTAAAAGTTGCATTTTTAGCTTCTAATTCACCGGAGAGAGACAATGTCAAACTGTGGTTTTCACGATTTTCAAAGCTCCAGGCAAAATGTGGGTGCATTGTGAACTGTTTATAGATTGTATCTTGTAATCCACAATGAAAGGAATTATACCTATTTTGAATTGACAAAAACTGTTGATTGGTGGGCAGAACATGAAACTTGATACCCCAGATCTGAGAGATTTTCTGATGTGGAGGTTATAACAAAATTCTGCTGTACAATTAGCAGTGACTGTAGGAAATAGTAAATCTTAAGAATGAAATGATATAAATGCACACATCTATGTAAGAAACAGTTTACATTGATTAAAAACTGTAAAGATTTTTTTATTGGATGAACTAAGATGTCCTGAGTAATAATTTTCATGGATTTAAGTTTGCTCGCTGAGCTGGAAGGTTCGTTTTCAGACGTTTTGTCACCATACTACGTCACCTCCTCAGTGAGTCTCCGGATGAAGCACTGGTGGTATGGCCCACTTTTTATCATGTGTTTAGGTTTCCTTGGGTTAATGACATAATTTCCTGTGTAATGTAATTTCCTGCTCTTTTTCTCAGAGGGTGATAAATGGAGTCCAAGTAAATGTGTGTGTTCATGGAGTTCCAGTTGGAGTGCCATGCTTCTAGGAATTCTTGTGTGTGTCTCTGTTTGGCTTGTCCTAGGATGGAAGTGTTGTCCCAATTGAAGTGATGTCCTTCCTCATCAGTATGTAAGGATACTAGTGAGAGTGGGTCATGTCTTTTTGTGGCTAGTTTATGTTCATGTACCCTGGTGGCTATTTTTTCTGCCTGTTGTCCAATGTAGTGTCTGTTACAGTTCTTGCAAGTTATTTTGTGAATGACTTTAGTTTATAATTTTCATATCTTGTATTATAAAGTTTGAGTTTTCAGAGCTGGGGCAGGGTTTTGTGTGCACTATTTTATGATCATCTTCAGGCCGTTTCTAGGGACTTTATTTGCTCAGTAGGGCAACAGTATATTATGGTAGAGAATGAAGGGAGCCCTAATGAATACGGTGGTTGAAGGCAGTTGTAACGACCCACCCCACTAACTTTAACCGCAACACAGAAATGATTTAACCCATGCTGTAATCTGTGAAAAATTGAGTGGCAAAGAGCTATCCCAAAAGTCATTAAAGCCTAACAGTGAATAATTAACTACCAACTATTTATAACTCATTTATCTAAATCTAACTTTTACCTTCCCTCGACAGTACTGGTCCGATAAAACACCCCGATTAAAGATTTACAGGAAAATTCAAATTTCAAAACCAGCCAGCTGTCGAATCTTCTCTTGATATCTTCCTCTGTAGATTTGCTGTCCAGACCAGTGTCGATCTTATTTCCTGTGCATACCCCTTCTCCAGACAGGTACCCCTTAGAGAGTTCTTATTACAGCATACATCTGTTGGTCTTTTGGCAGTTCTCTCCCAACTGTTCAATTTTTCCTAGTCTTATACCCCAAAGCATCGAGTTGTTTTATTGGTTTTAATATTGTTAAAATACCAATTTCAAAATTGACTGGAGTTTAGTACATGGGGCATAATTTAAACTGATAGACCAAATTTGAATTTGTTTTTTGTCTCTTAGCAACCAGGAACTGCTGAATCAAATGTTACATTATAAATTCTCCAGCACTCTGTGTGCTTACTAAGTCCTTCAAACTCTCTTAAACGCACAGCATCCTTTACACCTTCATAACACAAGCCTCATGTAGTATAATCATAGACACACAAATAGGCCATTGAACTTATTATTCCTGAAGTATGAATCAATTCAAATGTAACTATCTTTTTGGTTTTTACTAAAATTATTTAAAAGCGTAAATCTTGCCTTGTAGAGGTGAAGTAAAAGCATAGAGCAAGCAAAGTATTCAGGTTTAAGCCTTTAGTACACGAGGTATAAGTGATGTTGGGAGGACAGCATTTACTGCTCATTCCTACTTTTCCTGAGGCTACCAAATGATAGCTGTGACTTACTATCTTCCCTTGATGTATTATCCTTCCTGAAGGACATTGTTTGGGTTTTTACACTGATCAGAACTCGCCATTTATTTCTGGTACTTCCATGAATTATTAAATGAGCTTTCAGAATTTGCAATGATAGGATTTGCATTTACAACCTTGAGTTGCAGATCAAGCAATTTTATGGGTTGATCTGATCTTGGAGCAGAAAGATTGCAGCAGAAAACAAATCAGATTCTCAGTTTGTTTTGCTGATATCCTTTGTTCAGTTACCCTCTGCCAGGTATATGAAGATAGTCTTGCAAGGAATCCATCAGCTGCTAATCTTTCAATTATGCATTCTCTACCATAATCTTTCAATTATGTAAAACTAATTAAGTCAAAGCATGTTGATCCCTAAAAAGCCCATAATACTCACTCACACGAGACCCATTATGAAAGGACACTTTTGAAAGAGCTGAAAGATTGAAATGGAGCAGTCATCATTTTCCTGCCTATTGTTTGATTTTCAGGAGATTTCCTTACAATGCAGTTACAGTGAAGGGTGAACTTGATGAACCAAATCAGCAACTTTTGTTGTAGCTCAGACGTTTCTTGGACTTCAAGTTAGTGTAATTCTTTAATGTCAGGAGTTCTACTCCCAACACTGCACCGCCCCCCCCAAACCGATGCCCTCTTCTTTTAAACAAGTCAGCAGTTCTGCTGGGTCACAAGTCCCACTTGGGCTCACAAGCTCCCCCTCCTCTGACTAGCACTGACACCTGTGGTGAGGAGACCATCCAGTGCAGGGACATTGGTGAGGCAGCCCCTGGAAACATTGGATTAATTCTGTAGATAATAAACCCAAAGTATTCTTTAAATTTCAAAAAAAGCATTTTTAGCAGTGCATTCAAGTGGATCTGGTATGTTTGTAAACTGAGTGGCTCAACTAGAAGAAGGCAGAGACTTAGCAAAGGGAATCGGGGAAAAGATTTGGAAGTCATGTGACTAAGCCAAGAGGAGGGGCGATGGCTTCAAATTTATATTACTGTTGTCTGTACAGGGGTTGCTTATTTAAGACACAGATCAGGACGAATTTTGTTTAGAACGTCATAAGTTTGAGACGGGAGTCACATCGAGTGGGATGTCAAAGAATTGAAATATTGGCAAGCAATAATGATAGGGCATTCTGTTGTCAGGGGCCAGGATAGGTGTTTCTGTGGCCATGGGCGGGACTCCAGGATGGTTTGTTGCTTCCATGGTGCCAGAGTCAAGAATGTCTCTGAACGGGCAAAGGATATTCTGAATGGGGAGCATGAACAGCCAGAGATCATGGTCCATATTCGTTCTAACGATATGGGCGGGAAAAGCGATGAGGTCATGCATAGGGAATTTAGGGAGTTAGGTAGAAAGTTGGAATGCAGGACCTCTAGAGTTGAATTCTCAGCATTACTCCATGTGCCACATGTTAGTGAAGCCAGACTTGGGAGGATAATATAGTTGAGTGCATGGTTAAAGAGTTACAGTAGGAGGGATGACTTCAAATATCTGAAACATTGGGATACCTTTGAGGGCCGGAGGGACCAATACAAGAGGACAGGTTGCACCTAACATGGAGGGTTACCAATATCTGTGCAGGGGGATTTGCTGGAGCCACTCAGAGTTTAAATAAGTGTGGCAGGGAGGTATAGAATGGAGCAGTTTGTCTTGAGATGTAGTGATAGTGAAGAAGGTGGACGTTAAGTCAAATACGTCTAGTAGGAGAAGCAGGCAAGGTCACGCTAATGAACATGTTGGAACTGGTGGTTTGAAGTGTACTTATTTCAGTGCAAGGAGCATAACAGGTAAGGCAGAAGAGCTTAAAGCCTAAATTAGTATATTGAACAACAATGCTGTAACCATTATAGAAACTTGGTTGAGAGAAAGACAAGACTGGCAACTCAGTGTTCTGGGGTTTAGATGTTTCAGGTGAGAAAGAGATGGATGTAAAAGTGGTGGAGATGTTGCATGACTGATTAAGGAGAATGTGACAGCTGCACTTTGAGAGATAGTCTTGGAAGGCTCATCCAGAGAGGCTGTATGAGTCAAATCAGGAATAAGAAAGGTGCAATCACTGTGTGGGTTATACTATAGGCTTCCCCAGTAGCCAGCAGGAGATAGCAGAACAGATATGTAACAAATCATGGGAAGATGTAAAACTAACTGGGTTGTTGTGGTGGGTCATTTTATCATCTTCAGTATTGACTAGAACTTGCTAGTGCAAAGGGCTTAGATAGGACAGAATTTGTTAGGTGCATCCAGGAAGAGTTCTTGAAGGATTATCTACGTGGTGGTCTAGTGGTTAGGATTTGGTGCTTTCGTCACCGCAGCCTGGGTTCGATTCCCGGCCAGGGGAGAAGCTTATTAAAAGGCATCTGGATGGCTATATGAATAGGAAGGGTTTGGAGGGATATGGACCGGGTGCTGGCAGGTTGGACTAGATTGGATTGGGATATCTGGTTGGCATGGACGGGTTGGACCGAAGGGTCTGTTTCCATGCTGTACATCTCTATGACCCTGTGACCCTATGAATATGTAGATAGTCCAATTGGAGGAGGGGGTCCATACGAGATTTTATTTTGGGAAATGAGCTGGCTAGGTGATTGAATTTGAAGTGGGGGAGCATTTTGGGAAGTGATCTTAATTCATAGTTATGGATATGGATAAGACTGGTCCTCGGGTGAAAGTTCTAAATTGGTGGAAAGCTAATGCAACACTGTTAAGCAGGAACTGGCGAGATTAGATTGGGGTGGCAATTTGAGGACAAATCTGCATCTGATATGGATTTAAAAGTCAGTTGATCAGAATTCAGGGCCAGCATGTTACTGTGAGGATGAAAAGTAAGGATGGCAAGATTCAGTAACCTGGATGAAGAGATATTGAAAGATCAGGCAAAAAAAAAGGAAACATGTGATGTTTAGGAAGCTGAAATCAGATAAGGCCGTCGAATATAAAGGAAATCGGCAAGAACTTAAACAAGGTATTAACGATAAAGGGGTCATGAAATGTCCTTGGAAAGTAGGATTAAGGCGAATGCCAAGGCATTTTCTAAGTATATTGGGAGCAACAGGAAAGTAGGAAAATTACAGGTTCACTTGAGAACAAAGGAGGGAATTTTTACATGGAGCTGGAGGAATTGGGGTAAGGTCCTTAACGAGTACTTTGCATCAGTATTCACCAAGAAAAGGACATGGATGCTGGTAAAGTTATGGGGAAGAGTTATGTTGATATTCTAAGTCATTGTAGCTATTAAGAAGCGGGTGGTGTTGAAAAACATTGCGGTGGATAAATTCCCAGTCCTGATGGGGTCCATCCCAGGACTCTGAGGAAGGCCAGAAGGAGATTGCCAGGGCCTTGATAGAGATCTTTGTATCCTCTTTAGCCATGGGAAGGTCCCAGAAGGATAGAGAATAGCCAGTATTAGTTCCTTTGTTTAAGATGACCAACAGAGATAATCTAAGAAATTATAGTCAGTGAGCCTTGCATTAGTAGTTGGAATTTATTGAGAAGATTTTTAAGGATAAGATTCACTTGCATTTGGAAAATAATGGATTTACTCGGGATAATCAGTGTACCTTTATGAGGGAGAGGTCTTTGAGTGTTTTGAGGAAGTGACAAAGATGATCAATGAGGGTAGCTGCATTTATCTGAATGGAGATCTGTGACCAGTGGTGTTCTACAGGATCAGTGCTGGGACCTCTGTTGTTTGTAATGTGTTTAAGTGATTTTAATGAAAGTGTAGGTGAATCTGATTAATACTTTTGCAAACACGAAAATTGCTAGAGTTGTGGATACTGAGGAAGATTGCCAAAGGATACAGCAGGATATTGATCAGTTGGAAAGTTGGATGGAGAAATGGCAGATGGAGTTTGTTCTGGACAAGTGTGAGGCGATGCTTTTTGGGAAGTCAATGCAAGAGGAAAGTATGCAAGCCCCTCAGGAGCATTGATATACAGAGAGATTTTCAGATGCAAATCCATAGCTCCCTCAACATGGCAACACAAGTGGATAAGGTGGTAAAGAAGACGCACAATGCTTGCCTTCATTGGTCGGAGCATTGAGTATAAAACTTGCAGCTGTATGAAACTTTAGTTAGGCCACGTTTGGAGTATTGTGCAAAGTTCTGTTCATCACAAGAGGAAGGATGTTGAGGCTATAAAAATTCCATAAACCTCATGCAACACCCATTATGAATGGACAGTTTTGAAAGAGCTGAAAGATTGAAATGGATCAGTCATCATGTACATTGAAATTCTTGGGGGCAAATCTAAGGAACAAACTAGGATAGCAGAGACATACTCATTTTTCACAATTTCTGTAATAAAGAAGGAAGCCATTGGCGTCTGTACTGGCTGTCTAACATTTTAACTTGGTGCCAATCTCCTGGCTTAGTCCCTTTTTCCTGCACAGCTTTTCCACCTAAATTTCACCCAATGCCTCCTTGAATGCCTTATTTGAACCTGTCTCCACCGTACGTCCAAGCTGTGCATACCACGCCTTAACTCATTTCAAAACAATACCTTCTGATTCTCGATCCATTTATAAATGGGAACAGTTTTTTCTTATCCATTCTTGTGTATCCCATAATTTTGAAAATATTTACCATATTCTCTTAGCCCTCTTCTAACCAAGGAAAACAGACCCTACTTGTTCATTCATTCCTCATAACTGAAGCGTTTCATCCCTGGAACCATTCTTGTAAACTCTGCACTTTTTCTAGTAAATTCTAAGCTTTCTCTAGTGAATTCATGTCATTCTTATGGATTTACTATGGGTACTAAATTATGTCATTGTTATAATTTAGTACTCAGAAATATACACAGTGTCCCAGTTGAGGTCTAATCAGCATCTTACATAATTTCATAATAATCTCCTGCTCTTGTACTTTCAGCCTCTATTTATGAAGCCTAGTGCACGATATACTCTCTTAACAGTTCTATCTGTCCTGAGCTTTGTTGATGATTCATGTGCATATACACAGTTTGCTTTGCTCCTACAACAATTAAAAGAGTACCCTTTGTTTAATACTGTCTGTCCATGCTCTTTGCACCAAAGTGCATTACCTCATACTTCTCTACATTGAGCTTCATCTGCCACCTATTCACCCACTCCTCCAAAATGTCAATGTCCTTTTGTAGTGCTACATTGATCTTCATTTACAGTTCTCCCAAATTTTGTGTCGTTCGTAAAATTTGAAAATATCCCCTGCACACTAATTTCCACTACGAGTTTTCTTCCAGCCTGAAAAATATCCATAAATCACTACTGTCTGTTATGTATCCTTCATCCAATTTACTGACCACTTCCTCACACGTCAGTTTAGTGCCACTGTACTGAATACTTTTTTGATGTCCTTGTACATTACAACAACAGCTTTCCCTCACAAACCCTCTCTATTACCTTTTTTAAACTCCAGCAAGTTAGTTAGACACGATTGTTGCTGAACAATCCATACTGACTGTTCCGAATCAATCTATATTTTTCCATGTGACTATTGATCATATCATGAGTAATTGTTTCTAGAAGTTTCCCCATTAATGAAGTTAAACAGACTGGTCTATAGTTGGTGGGTCAATCTTTACAAATGTTTTTGAACAAAAATTCTCCAATCCTCTGGCCCCATCTCGCATTGTAGGGAAGATTGAAAGATGATTGCCAGTGCCTCTGTAATTTCCGTTGTCTCTTACTTCAGTATCCTTAAAGGTATCTCATCTGTTCCAGTGCCTTATCAACTTTGTATTCCAACCAGCCTTCTCTTTATCAATGTTAAGCCCTAGTTTCCTCCTCTCATGGCCTGAGCAGCATTTGCCTCCTCACTAAGAGACACAAAGTATATACGCCGAAGTGTACTCCCTTACTTGGTCCCTAAGCCTCCTTATTGATGTGCTTGTCGAAACCTTTGGGATTTTGTTTTATGCTGGCTGCCAGACTTCTGTTTAAATAATCTCTCTTTGCGTCTTGTATTTGCTTTTTCACCTCCCTAATGAACCATCTGTGTTCAGCTTGGTTATCAACTGTTTGTATGACCTGATGTTTGTCATAAGTGCACATTTTCTTCTTTAACTTAATTTCTATCGCCTTTGTCATACAGGAAGCTCTGGATTTGTCTACTTTTCCATTTTTGAGGGAATACAGTATATTTTGACTGTGCCCAAACTGTCGTCTTTTTGAAGGTAGCCCATGGTTCGGCTACTTTTTTTTCCCCCAAACTGAGAGAAAGTGAGGACTACAGGTGCTGAAGAGTCAGAGTTGAAAAGTGTGGTTCTGGAAAAGCACAGTGGGTCAGGCAGCATCCGAGGAGCAGGGCAGTCCACGTTTCAGGCATAAGCCCTTCATCAGGAATGTGATAAAGGAAAGGGCTTATGCCTGAAACGTCGATTCAGCCTGCTCCTTGGATGCTGCCTGACCTGCTGTGCTATTCCAGTGCCACACTTCTCGACTCTACTTTTTGTTCCCACCACCCTTTGGTTTAATCTATCCAGTCCAAGTCTGATCTTGTCCCATTGAAGTCTGCACTCTGCATATTTGATTGTACTTAATCTGGATTGACCAAAATTGTTTTCCATTATTATCCTGATGCTAAAAATGCAAAGATATCTTTCCTTGAACTGTTCCTTCAACTTCACTTGATCTACTTGGCCCACCTAATTCCCAAGTATCAGATCTAGCAGTGCCTCTTTTTTTTTTATTGGACTGAAATTCCCCTGAATGCAATCTTGGAACCCGTGTCCCTTGCACTGCCCTATCCCTAGTCAATATATGGGTAATTGAATTCTCCCATTAGAACAATCCCATGGTGTTATGCCTCTCTGAGATTTCCTTGCAGAATTGGTCCTCTATATCTTTCCCAATAGCTGATGGCATATACATCTTATTGCTTAGCTTTAGTCAAACCGAATCTGTCTTTGAATCATTGAAACCATCCTTGTTGTCCTGACAGCAATATGGTCCTTAATCAAAAATGCCTTCGCTCCATCTTTTCTTAATTTCCTCTCTCTTCTGAGCACATATCCAGGGATGTTTAACACCAATTTCTGTCTTCCTTTAAACCAAGTCTCATGATTGTAACAATATAATAATCCCATAAACAATCTATGCCTGTAACTCTCCAATTTTATTAACTACTCTCGTGCATTTGCATACATGCGGTTTAACTGTGGTTTAAACTTCACTACTTTCTCAGTTACTCCAAACCTATTTATCAACTTGCTATATCCTGTATTAATGCTATCTGCCTCTCCCAATATTTTCCATATCCAGGTATTAATTCCTAATATTTTCTCCTGTTTGCACAGCTGCTGACATGGTGTAAGCCAATCTCATATGGCTGTGGTCAGAATTCCCAATTCAATCAGTTCCTGATATCAACTGCTGCATGTGTTTAGGAGAAGATAAGAGGGAAAAGTAAGGAGCGGTAGCATGGATGATAGAGATTGTAACTTGCTGCGTAACCATGAATAACCATTTTGCTATTGATTTTTGAAGAAAACAAAGTAACAATTCTCTTATTTATCATTGTTACAAAGTAACTCAATTTCTACTGGTTTTATTAACCCATGTCTCACTCCTTCTCGTCTCTACCATCCTAGCCTTGTAATCCTCAAGATCCTTGCCTTTGGTTGCTTAGGTTTGAAATTCTAGAACCAATTCCCTAAGCTTTCCTTCTCTCATTCTCAAAACCTCTCCTTTTGACCAGTACATTTTCCTGTAGATTGATGTTGAATTTTATATGATACCTCTTGTGCAATGTCTTAAACGAATGAAGTTTGTTGTGCTGGATCAGCCAGTACAGAAGCTTCCAACCCCTTTGCTTTACTTCATTTGTCTTAATTTCAAAATTGTATTCCACACAGCTAGAAAGAAGAAAAAAGGGTAAACTCATTCACAAATACATCAAAGTGGTCAGAAAGGGCTATAACAGAATATTAGAGCTGTTTTGAGTCAATTTTTCATCTTGATAGGAAATTTTAGTGTCCAGGTGAGGTTTCTAGGGGAACAAGATTGTAGTGGGGGTATCAAATAATTTTTCCAAATGAGAATGGGTCAATTAGATTGAGATCTACAAAGCATTGTAAAATAATGTTGACTTGTCAGAGAAGATATTGCAGTTTTCTGTCAATATGGAGGATTCCCATCTAGATTTTTGTGTTTCCCTTTAATGCAAAGTCTGGTGTTTGAATCTTGCAGTGGAGGACTGTTATAATTGCACATATATATTCAAGTAGTCATCTTGTGTGTAAGGGAAAATGAAATTATTAGCAAATGAATCAGCAATGAGAGCTAGAGGTTATTCTTTCAAAAGTGTCATTACACTCATCTTATGATTAGATTAGATTCCCTACAGTGTGGAAACAGGCCCTTCAGCCCAACCAGTCCACACCGACCCTCCGAAGAGTAACCCACTCTGACCCACTTCCCTCTGATTAATGCGCCTATCAGTGCGGGCAATTTAGCATAGCCAATTCACCTGACCTGCACATATTTTTTTGGACTGTGGGAGGAAGCCGGTGCTCCTGGAGGAAACCCACGCAGATACGGGAAGAATGTGCAAACTCCACACAGACAGTCACTCGAGGCTGGCTCGACCCTGGGATCCTGGTGCTGTGAGACAGCAGTGCTAACCACTGAGCTACCGTGCCGCCCCAGATTTGGTGTTAGTTCCTTTTCTTCCTCCTCTCTATCTCTGATTCTATCATGTTTAATGTGCATTTCAATCCTCTTAATACTTGAGTGATGTATTTCTTCAGTAGTTCCTTGATGTACTGGTATAATGTGTTCTACAGTTTACACCAGAGATGTTATTACAGACCAGTGGAGCAGGTGAGACTTGAACCCAGACTTTCTGGCTCTGATGTAGATATACTGCTGTGTGCCACAAGACCCCTTAGGTCTTTTTTTTTTAAATCAACCTGTACAGAGATGTTATTACATACCCATGGAGCAGGTGGATCTTGAACCCAGGGCCCTTGAATCTCGGATGAGTGACACTGCCACTGCACTGCAACCGCCATTGGTTGGATCTGCTTCATAATGGACTCAGTTACTTTAGAGGCTCTTCTACATATTCATTAAACTATATCTCTATACTTGCCAATTATGACCTGACTTCTATCTGATATTACACATGTATTAAACATGAGGGCAATGAATAGTTTATGGGATGAAGTTAGAATTACACAATTGCAGTGCTTACCTATGTACCCATTTGAAATGATCCCACACACTAAAGTGTGGGATGAACTCCACAATGGCACCCTAATGTTTGAATTGTCAACAAATTATAAACCTATAACTCCAATAATCTAACTAAGAATGCTGAGGAGAGCAGCCTGAAGTGAGTGCACTATATAGCAGGGGTCTGTAAATGGGGAAATACAAAATTCAAAATCAAGATCCAGCTGCAGCATCTCTACTGCCAGCACAAAATGGGAACTAGACTGCAAATCCTAATATATGCATTTCTCTGTCATTCAGACATTTTTATGGTTTTTAAGAGACTGCTTAATTTTGCTTCTAATTTAAAATAAATGGAAAGCTATTATTTGCAACTTAATACATTGAGGCTGAATCATATACTTGATGACTGAACTTAATTTTATTTTTAAGGAGTGAATATGAATTGTTTAATATAGACACCTGTTGCACAATATACATGAGGCAGGATAAAAAGTGGTATTACTATTTTACTTAAACAATTTATTATAAATGTAGATGTAGGAATTTATTATGGAAATACAACAATAAGTAAAAAACAGACTATTTCATCTGAGGGCCTGGTCCACGTAGTACTTCATTTTAATCCTAACTGCAGTTGAAAATTAAATTTAGTCCTCACTCCCATATGTAATGCCATAATAATTGCACAATGTATGTTTCATTTGAGGCATTACTCTTCACCATATTAGAAGAATTTTAAGACTCCTTTTTCATTTCATTTTGAACAGATTTACAGTATTCTGCCAAAATGTAGGTGAGAATTATTTCAGGCTAGTTGCTTCTAATCTGCAACAAGAGATTTACAAGCCACATCTAATTTGCAAATTTTTCCTCTCAACAGAATTTAATGATAGTTTTCTGTAATCTTTTGGTTATTGACAGTAATAAGATATTGTGACTTTTGCAGAACACGCAAGCTTAAACACAATTCTATTTTAGCAAAATATTGTATTGTTTAAAAAAAAGAGTAGTCTCCATGTACAAAGTTAAATGAGATATTACTGTAGCTGTTTTTTTTATTGCTGCATTGAAATCGATAGACTTCAATTACTTCTAAACCTTCTACATGTAATTTAAAAGCTTCTAGCATGTTGTCATTCCTCTATTTAACATTAGAATTACATTCTAAAAATGTAATAGTATGTTATGTAATGTAAGATGTATATTACATATCAATTTAATTAAAAGTTTGGGATTTTCAACCAGTGGCATATAGCTTTTGGTCTGTGTACGAGGGGTTTTATAATTAACTTGTCAGTCTTTCTGGAACTATCATTTCAAACCAATGTGTGTAAGACAGCTGGTGACTGGGACCCTTCTGAATAATGTGAGTTCGTATTATGAGAATATTTTGATTGGTGAGAGTAAACATGGAAAGGCATTCACTTTCTTTTGGTTTAGAATAATCAAGATTTTGTTTTCTTGACTTAGGAAAGCCTATAGATTGGCAAGCTTCGGTTTCAATTTGCAGTAGATCTGGGTGGGGTCAGATGTAAGAATAATTTGTCCTGGAAAAAAAAACATTTCAGACAATTAGGAATTAGGTTACCTTAGTGTAAGGGTTTTAATTGAAAGTTCTAATCCAGAAGTGCATGGTAAGAACTTTGAAGGAGTTACTTGCAGCAAACAAAAGTTAAGTTTAGTTGTGTGAATACAAAGGAAGAAATGATCAGACTCTTGAGACTGGGAATTGGAAAAACAGTTAATTCAGCTCTATAGATATGATAGAAAAGGGAGATCGCTCTCTGGTATTTGAGTACTATAAAGTAGTAATGTTGAGATAGATGTGATTATATTTTTCCATGTTTTGAAATCTTTCAAATTGTTTTATGTTTGAAGGGCTGTTTTCCTGAAGAAGGGCTTATGCCCGAAACGTCGATTCTCCTGTTCCTTGGATGCTGCCTGACCTGCTGCGCTTTTCCAGCAACACATTTTCAGCTCTGATCTCCAGCATCTGCAGTCCTCACTTACTCCTCGAAGATTTTTCACACATTACTCAACAACTTTGGTTTAAAGAATGAAAGAAAGAACACTCATAGGAAATATATTTGTGCTGCTTTCTTTAAGCTATCAATTGCATGAGTCTACATTCTTCCTGTTTTCAGGCTTTCTGACCACAGATGTTTAGCATCTAGTGATCAGCTACACCAACATACAACCAAATACTGTGATGTTAATCACCACATTACAAAAACACTGGTTGCAACTGATTCTGAGACACTTTGTGATTGGACAGAGTTTCATTCAAAGTGCATTTATGTAAATATAGTTATTGACAGGTACATTAAAACCTGCACTATAGTTCCTTATCAAACCAGTGTGTTCCTGTCTGAAAAAGACAGACTGTTTTATTTTACTGTTACAACAATCAACTATGGATGCTGGAATTCTGAAACAAAAATAGAAATTGCTGGAGAAACTCAGTAGGTCTGGTAGTAAATGGGGAGAGAGAGCAGATTTAACAGTTCAGGTCCAGAAGAAGGATCACTGGACCTGAAATGTTAACTTTGCTTTCTCTCCACAGTTGCTTAAAATATTAATAAGGAATGTAAATATAGATGCAGGATTCCTGAGGGCAAACTTTGCTCTGTGGTAAATAAGCTGCTGATTCAAAAAATAAAAAAGACAAATGGTGTTAAGAAAATACATGGCTGAGTGCAGCTTGCTTCTAGTAGACTTAATTACCATTAAAGCAGAAACGAAAGCAGAAATTGCTGGAGAAACTCAGCAGGTGTGGCAGCATCTCTAGAGAGAAAGCAGAATTAATGTTTGGGTCCAGTGACCCTTCTGCCCAAAAATACTACTGTAAAGGTTAATTGATGAGCATTTGGAGACTGTTTCTTGAAGTAGAATTCTCAGCCAACAGGAGATAATACTCAACTGCTCCTGACATGTTTGATTTAATTCACAAAGTATTAATCAAACTATGGCCTGCTGATCTAGGGTTAGAAAATTTATGTTAACTTTATTCCACAATTCTCCACTCTTTTGAAGGCATTGATTTTTGCCTGGGTATAGTTTTGCAGGTGCTGTTGCCTACCTATTCTTCATTCCAAGTGGTAATTGTTTTATATGTAAGTTTAAAATTGAATACCTGTACCAAACACTACCTGTAAGGGTGGTAGAGGCAAAGACCCTCATAACATTGAAGAAGTATTTACACATAGTCTTGTATGCCACGGCATTACAAGGCAATAGGTCAAATGCTGAAAAATGGAATTAGTATAGTTAGATGGTTGTTTTGACTGGCATGGAGGCAATAGGCCACAAAGTTCATTGTCTGTACTGTAGATCTCTAAGACTTATGAATATTAATAAGTACCTAGAAGTATCACATTGATTTCATTTTATCTTTGCCCAACCCCACATATAGTTTGCAGTCAGATTCATTAGATGGTGGTAAACACTGGCTACTCCTGCTGGCCACTTTTGTCCCCTCCTATCTTTGAAACACATCTCCGAATTGAAATTTATCACCTATCCTCCCTCAGCTGACACTAGCTGATTTGATTTTAGAATTTTTCTATTTGATTGAAAAGAAAAGCGATAACTTTGAAGGACTGAGAAATGGTGGTATATAATTGTGATTGGACAACATAAACACAAATAATACTGACTATTTAAGGAGCAAACTGCATTTCCTCATCCTACACAATGAACAAATATATTTTAAATGTTGAAATTTCACAATCCCTGGAGTGGGGGAGGCCAGAAGTAGAGGGCATAGGTTTAGGGTGAGAGGGGAAAAATTTAAAAGGGACCCAAGGGGCAACTTTTTCACGCGAAGTTGGTGCATGTATGGAATGAGCTCCAGAGGAAATGGTGGAGGCTGGGACAATTACAACATTTAAAAAGCATCTGGATGGGTAAATGAATAGGAAGGTTTAGAGGCATATGGACCAACTGCTAGTCAACTGATTTAGATTAGTTTTGGATATCTGGTTGACATAGATGAATTGGACTGAAGGGCCTGTTTCTGTGCTGTACATCTCTGTGACTCTAATGTTAGAATGATTCATTTATTTACCCTAAAATTCCACTTACACTTACGAATACTGGATCTGACAGTAATTTGGAGTAGCAGTGTGTGGAATTAATCAGAATTGTATGGGATAATTGAAATCTATTTGAATGTAAGTTCAAATGGAACAGGAGGGTAACCTGGGGCTTTGACCTTAAGAGAATAGCCACATTTAGGATTCGAATCCACATATGTCAAGCTCGCTGACAGTGCACCCTCCTGAAGCATGTCGCAATGACTTACAGAGAAATATTGATGTCATGCTCCATAAACTTGCACTATTCAACCTCAGCCATCAATGGAACAGCAAACGTAAAATGGCAATTCGATGACATAGGTTTAATGCTTAAAATATTGAGCTGAAATAGGTAGGACATAATTATAAATGTCAGCACATGAACCCATTTTAAAAACTGGAGTCCAGTGCAAAACTAAATGATACAAGACACCATCCTGGTTAAATCAAGCAGTTGTATACAGTTGTCCATTAAAGTTCTGTTTTGAAAGGCTTTCGTTTGCAGTAGAAGAATGAAGGGGTTGATGAGCTTTATTAATTTTGAGCCCTATTTAAGAATAATTAGAGCATAATGTGATATAATAATGTTGACTGAAATGGAATGAGAATACACTCCGCACTGCTGCATGCCTCCAGTCCGCTCTGCTCCAGCTCTCAGCCACTCTGCACCACTCCATTCCGCCAGCCCACTCTGTTCTGGCTCTCAGCCACTCACAATGCTCCATGCTCTGCTGTATGCCTCCAGCCCCCTCCCGCTCTTGGCCGTGCCATTACATGCCTCCAGCCTGTTTTGCTTCAGCTCTCAGCCACTCCAAGCTATGTTTTGTTTTCAAATAAAAACCTGTGTTCTTAAAAATAGACCTGTGTTCCCAATGTAAGAACTGGTGAATCCAGCAAGTATTGTGTGTTAGCCAGCCTTTGGATAAGAACATCTCCACGACACATGCATGAAACAACGCCACCGCCCCATGGCCGAACACTTCAGCTCCCCCTCCCACTTCCCCAAGGACATGCAGATCCTGGGCCACCTCCATTGCCAAACCCTTACCATCTGATGCCTAGAGGAAGAACGCCTTATCTTCTGTCTTGGGACCCTCCAACCACATGGGATCAATGTGGATTTTACCAGTTTCCTCTTGCCCCACCTTATACCACATCCAACCCTCCAACTCGACACGGCCCTCCTGACTTGTCCCACCTGTCCATCTTATTTCCCACTTATTCGCTCCACACTCCCCTCCAACCTATCACCTTCACCTACCTATCGCATTCTCAGCTACCCACCCCATTTATCTCCCTCAGCCCCCTCGGCCTACAAGCCTCATGCCTAATGAAGAGCTTATGCTCGAAACCTTGATTCTTCTGCTCCCTGGATGCTGCCTGACCTGCTGTGCTTTTCCAACACCTTACTCTCGACTTTGGATTAGTGAGATGAGGGAAATGGGGATAAGGCAAAGCAATCTGAGGAGTCATCAATGTCAACTTTAATTCACATTTTTTTAAAAATCAGAATCACTGCCTTCTCGATTCTTTAACCTATTACGAACTTGCAATGTGCAATAATTTTTCTAATATCCTTTGAAACTTCATGATTTTTGAATGAGGATAACCCAAAACACACAATGTTGAATTAAACTGCAGCTGCACAAATATTACTCCGTGGGAATTCCCATTTGTTCCTTTTCTTGGTATGTAATTAATAGTAGCAAAATGCCATATGTTTTTCTTCATTCTCATTATGGAACTGTTTTACTTTTTAGCCTTGCCTTTAATCTAATTAAATGCAGTTGTGTTATTTATAAATTGATCAATTTGTCCCACTTGACTGAGAAGTTGGAAAGTATGTTTTTAAATCACGGAGGGGTAATGGGGCGGTACATGTTAAAAATGATTGAATACTGCATTCAGCACAAGTGAGTCTTTGCTTCAATTGTCCCTAATCTTTGAGTTTGGACGTGAAGGCAGCCTGACCTTCCAGCTTTTCCTTTTTCCATACCCCAAAAAGCAAGATACGTGCTTGTGTCCTCATTAGTGTTCTATTGTAAGTGATCGTGGGGAAACTGTGTAAGAATGTCAGGGATTCTCCTTAATGAGATTGATGTTTAGCACAGCAATTGTGGAGTTCAAAACTCCTGTTTTGTTTTTAAAGCAGTATTCATTTAATTTATGTTTATATGCAGTTCATATCTAAGGAATTATTTATCTCATGCCTGGATTGATAAACTAATAATGAATTGTTTTTGTTTTCAGCCTGATTTGAGAGAGAAGAACTTTCAGATTGACAAAGATGGCAGTCAAATTTTCAAGGGACATCGGTAAAGCACTGTTTAACTGTTAATCATTCAAACCTCAGTGTGCATATTAAATAAGTGTTGAACTTAAGCCTCGCTAAAAAGAAACATGAAGCTAGAGTTTCAACTTCATGTCTGTATTGCAAGCAATTGAGTAATTTCCAAAGTCTAGAATTTTTGTTTTGAAATAATAAAAACTGCAGGTAGTTTCACTAGGGACAATGGGAAATATTTGTCTGATTCAATTCTCCAGCAGTCTTCCAACTGTCCCTTTACACTCATAAGTTAATAAGTTTAGGTTTTATCATTTTTTTTCTGTTATGACCTGCTGGACACCTCATCAGTGAATTTCTTATAGATTTTGTTTGAAGTTAAAACGAGTCATTATTGTTCTGTCAAGCTAAAGGATCCTGTGATATATTTTATATGGAATCAATGAGTTCCTCATTAACTGTAATAAATCAGAATCTGCTGGTTAAACATCCCAACTCAGTTCCTTTCTCTTTCCTTTCTCTTCAGCTTTCGGAGGGTGGGGGGGAAATGCTGTTAGAATTTTGAGTAGATCAAAAAACTTCAGAATACTGATACCACTCTTTTACTTTCCTGTGGGATATATAGATAGTTGGAATGTGCTGTAGTGGTATGAAGGACTGAGAAGAATGGAGCATAAACGAAACTCTGTATTTCACATGCAATTCAAGGATATTTCTCTTCTCAAAAAATAATTTCACTGACCTCTCCAGCACTAAAACTTGAATGATACAGGGTATTCTTCCAAGAGGACAGCAAATGGAAATGTGCAAAGAGAAAAAAGTTAGTTTCAATATTGAATAGCAAGTATTACTTTCATTTTAATATGTCCTGATAACACATTTCTATGTGTGATTTTTAAAGAACAAAGAAATAGTACCCATTATATTCACATTGTTGTGCTTTCAAGCAAAAATCAGAACCTGCAGGCATTATCTGTTTTATACATCTACACTAATTTTTCTATTGCTTGTGCACTAGCCTGTATTAAATATGTATTTTGACTAGTTAACTTTTTTTTCAATTTTCAACTCTCAAGCTCTGCCAGAGGAATTAGAGAATGCTTTTGCTACCTTGCAATATACAGAATGTTCTGGAACATACTTGTAAAGGAGTACATGTAAAACACTTTGGAAGCTGCAATTAAACTGCACTTCAGATCAATTGTTGCCAAACCCTGTACTCATAGGGTCCCTACAGTGTGGAAACAGGCCATTTGGCCCAACAAATGGGCCAGAAGAGTAACTCACCAAGACCCATTCCCCTACCCTATTACTCTAAATTTCCTCTGATTAATGCACCAAACCTACACATCCTTGAACACTGTGTGCAATTTAGTATGGCCAATTCACCTAACCAGTTTGGACTATGGGAGGAAACCAGAGCACTCGGAGGAAACCCATGCAGACACACAAAGAATGTGCAAACTCCACACACACACTTGCCCAAGGCTGAAATCAAACCCAAGTCCCTAGCGCTGAGAGGCAGCAGTGCTAACCACTGAGCCACCCTTTGTCCAGTTGAGGAGACCGGCAAGAGTTGTGAAACTCTGGAAGTGTTTTCCCTTAATCATTGTTAGGACACATGACAAAGCATTTCGTTTTCCATCTCAATCTCTCTAGGAACCCTGTAATTTCTCTCTCTCTTCAGGTACCATGCCATGATATGGTATTGATGGCATTGGACTTCCATTGGATTGTCCATGTTTATGCTTAACAAAATAATGTCCTCCTCTAAAGACATTGATTCTTGCATGAAGTGCAGTTCTTTGGATGATATCCCACTGTGTACTTTACCTAAGTATCTATTCTTCATCTGTGATGTTGCACTCTCAATGTTACTTCTAATTTGTAGGAAAGTTTAAAAATCACACAACATCAGGGTATAATCCACAGGTTTATTTCCAAGCATTAGCTTTCAGAGCGCTACAACTTCACCAGGTGATTGTCCACCTGATGAAGGAGCAGCACTCCGAAAGCTAGTGCTTCCAGATAAACCTGTTGGACTATAACCTGGTGTTTTGATTTTTAACTCTCTACACCCAGTCCAAACCTAGCACCTCCAAATCATGACAAACCAGTGCGAAAAGAGTTGCAGGCATAGGCTGCTTTGATGTTCCAAACTGCATGCACAGAACATTGGGTACAGCACTAATCACATTAAGCATGAAAGTGCAGCAGCATTTTAGCTAGTCCAGAAAAACTAGTGGCAATTAGGGAGTTGAAGAGAAAAATAAATTTTCTTGCTGATTTTGAAAAAAATCTAGCAGACTTACTGGAGCGGGATGCCCATATTACGGGAGTTGACAGCTGCAGAATGCTATAAAAATGCCATTTAAATATCTACAAGCTTCCATTGAATTCAAAGTTTTTTTTTCATTTATTTAGCATTTTATCACAATATTGAGAATTTAAAATGCAACAAATTTCACTATGTAGGGAAGCACAATGCATTTTGTACACTGTAAAATGAGTGACCTTAATCTGTTTTTGGCTTTGATCGAGAAAGGTTGTTCACTTGATATTGAGTGAACTTGTTAATACTTTTCAACTGGTCATATTACATCTGCAGAAACATCAAAGAAGTCAGACTGGCCTTGTTCAATATTCCATGTAAATGTTAAATTCTCTGGTATTGCAATTCTCATTAGTATATCACTGTAGGTCATTTTCAGATTCTGAAATGGGTCTCTAACCCAAAACTTTCTGATTCATGGTGAGAATACAAACAACTGAACCACACTGATTCCAGTCCTCTTGATGTAAGCATGGACCCAGAAGAGATAGCAGCAGGATTAGATCATTTGGCTCCTCAAGCCTGCCCTGCCATTCAGTAAGATCATGGCCCGTCTAATTGTGACATTGAGTCTATCTTCTTCATGTCTCCCTTGCCTCAATACTCCATGATCCAGCCTCCAATACTTGTTAGGGAAGAACATTTCACAAACTAATAATTCTCAAAGAAGAAATGCCTTTTAATCCCCATCTTAAGTGGGAGACCACTTATCTTTAAAATTGGGCTCCTAGATTTAGATTCCTCCCTATGATTTAAAAAAAAGTAACCTGTCATTCTTCTAAATGTCAATGATTACAGTATTTGTTCAACCTTCCTTCATAAGACAACCCCTTCACCCTAGGATTCATAACAAATATTACAAAACAACTGTTGAACTAATGTTCATCATTGTCTAAATGAAATCACCATTAACCTTTTCTTCATAAAGTGCAATGCTGTAGTTTCACTGGATTTAGGAGGTCAGCATTAATAATCACCTGTCTGATAACATGAGAGCCTGTATTTGGGTCAGTTATGTCTGAGATATTTAAGTAGAACTTCTGGTACAATATTATGTTAGTTACTCCTTATCTCCATTGCTGTGCAGTTGTCTTACATAACACATTAATTCTATTATACTTGCCATTAACTGACGCAGATAAAATCTTGCAGACTTGCCAAATCCATGGGCCAGTGAGATACAAGTATCTATTTTAGCCTGTCTCAATATAAAATCATTTTTTAAAGAAAAATGACATTAAACACAGGTGCAAGATACTAATTGTGAATCAGACAAAATTGACTATCTAAAGTTAGAGTGATTAAAACAAGATTCCAATTTTTACATCACCAGTCGTCTGGCTCTTCAGCTCACTTCAAAAAATCTTTCAATTTTTTTTCTGTCCCCTTCTCTTTTCACTTGTGTTCTGCATTCTCTTGTTTCTATGTTCCTCTTCTTTTTTCCATCCTCTGCTCCATCTACCATTCCCCATACCTTTGCACAACTCATCCAGTCACAGATTTTCAGCTTGCAATTTGGATTGAATACTAGCTTTGCTTATTTTTATCACCATTCAAATCAGTAAAATTAAAATTCATATGCTTTCTAAACTTGTAATCTGCAGTGCAATTTCTATGTTAGGGTAGAGTGTTGAAAAGTTAGTCCCATGTTTATTACTCGCGCTGTCTTCTTACCCACAAATCAAAGCATGTTGTCAGTACTGAATTTGTTGCTTGTTCTTGCTTGAAGCAGAGGCAGGGGGCTCACTGGATCTGAGAAACCAGGGAAGGGGGAGATTATCCAGGAGATCCATTTCTGTTATCCACATGTTGATATGTCGAGAGAGTATTGGGCTCTACTGTGTTTCCCATCATGGCACAATAATTTCTCACTTGCAGTTTTTCTCTCACATATGTAAAATGGTCATTTGAGTGAGGGTGGTTAGTGCTGATGGAACCAACTCACATAAGAGTGAGGCAGAAGAAGCAGTGTCATGATTGTAGGGGACAGTATAGTGAGGGGATTTGGCACCAATCTCAGCAGCAAACAGCACGAGTCCAGATTGCTGTGTCACTTGCTTGATGTCAAGATTCAGGGCTGGAGAGGAATCAAGTCATCGTGGTACATTCAAACAACTCATGGACAGGAACATGGACATTAGTAAAACTAAAAGGGTATATAGGTTAGATGGATCTTAGAGTAAGATAAAAGATTGGCACAACAACTGAGGGCTGAAAGGCCTGTACTGTGCTGTACTGTTCTATGTTCCATGTAGGTAGAAATGATAGGCAGACCATAAGGTGTAGGTGCAGAAATAGGCCATTCAGCCCATTGAATCTCTTGTACCATTCCAGGAGATCATGATCCGATCATTCCAAATCATGACTGATAATCCTCAACTTCTTGCTTTTTCCCTCTTTAACCTTTGATTCCTTTACTGGTTAAAAATCTTTCAGTCTCAGCCTTGAATATATTTAATGATCCAATCTCAAAAGCCTTCTGCAATAAAGAACTTCATAGATTCACTACTGTCTGAGAAAAGAAATTTCTCTTCATCTTTGCCTTAAATGGGCGACCCCATATTCTAAGATTATGCTGTCTGGTCTCAAATGGGGTGGCATGGTGACTCAATTGTTAGCATTGTTGCCTCATAGTGACAGGGACCTGAGTTTGATTCCAGCCTCGGCGACTGTCTGTGTGGAGTTTGTGCATTCTTGCCATGTCTGCATGGGTTTCTTCCCAAAGTTAAAGATGTGCAGGGATTGGGTTTGTTAAATTATCTATAGTGTCCAGAGATTTGCATAGCCAAGGCATTAATATAAAATTTAAATAATGGTTGGCCCTGTGGCACACTAGCTATAGATTATCATCCTGAAAATGCCTCCTTATTTCAACTTTGTCTTCTGTTTGTTAGCCAATCCTTTATCCATGTTAGTATACTATCTGAAACACCGTGGGCCCTTATTAAACGTGGTATCTTATCAAACACCTTCTGAAAATCCGATTAGCTGTGACCCTATTGAATTCCAGAGCAGGCTCAAAGATTTAATATTATCTTACTCATAATTTGTTTGTAAGTATCAAGGAAAAAATGGGAAATAATTAGTGGGTGGGAGAATGGAAAATTATTGTAACTTACAGCTCCTCTGAATTGAACTTAATTGGAAATGTGTTTTAGAAATCAGGTGACTTGTCTGTCGGTCTCCATGGATGGAACTTTACTAATTTCAGGATCACATGATGAGACAGTGAGACTGTGGGACATTCAAAGCAAGCAGTGTCTGAGAACAATCAATCATAAAGGTGAGGTTATAATTTGTTAAATTGACATTCTTGAGCATAATTGAGAGTTTCCTATTGTTACAGCCAAGTCTAGAGGGGTGAATAAATCCATCTCTTTTCACTCCTGATGTTGGTATTTTAAAGTTTGAACTTTTAAAATTGTGCTTTCTCACTTAAGTATGTTTTTGACCATGTGTAAAGCATTGAAGAAACAAGCCAGCTAGATCTCATGAGTTAGCAACTAAGGAGTTTGTTTTGTTATTTTTAAAAATAACAAATACATGTTTTTAGATAATAAAGCCCATCCTGAATCCCATGGCAGTAACACACACTAGCAACCAAGCCAAACGTTTACAGGGTGGGCTGAGATGGTAGTTAACAGTTGAAGCGCATAAGAGAAAGTTAACTTTGAATTCTAATTTAATTTAGTTGTCTGGAAGTGCAGTTGTGTTGTGCCAATATGAGCTAGTTGCTCTCTTTATGGCAGTATCTTTAAAAGTGCAATTTATCCTGTTCTAGAGTGAGTACTCTGACAACCGGAAATTCCTATTGTTTTTAAATTCCCTATCTTTATGATTATTAGTTGTATTACAATTTGTGACAGAAATAAGGTATTCCTGAATAAAGGTATGTTTTGTTGAATCTCCTCTTGTTGCACTCATCAGGGCATTCTAAAAACTATCAATGTGAAGGAGGACCAAAGTTCTACACTATACTTTGGTATTCTTGCAAATAACCCTGATCAGTGCAAGAGAAAAAGCTTTGACAAAATGCCCAGGATGTAGGTTTGCTCGCTGAGCTGGAGGGGTCATTTCAAGACGTTTCGTCATCCTACTAGGTAACATCTTCATTGGGTCTCTGGGCGAAGCACTGCTGATAATTCCTGCTTTCTGTTTATATGTTTGGGTTTCTTTGTGTTGGCGATGTCATTTCCTGTTCTTTTTCTCAGGGTGGTTGTTGGGGTCTAACTTGATGTGTTTGTTGATAGAGTTCTAGTTGGAAGGCCGTGCTTCCAGGAATTCTCATGCATATTTCTGTTTGGCTTAGCAGAGTGAATTAGCAGGGAATTCAGGGTTGTCCGACCTGACTGATGAGTGTCAGGTTCAGTCAGGATGTGTGTCTGCGTGTGGGGTTTGGTGGAGGGGTTTGTTGTCAGGAAGGAGTCAAGTTCAGGATGAGGAGTTGTCTGGAAAGGGAAGAGAGGGCGGTAGTAGTAATTGAAGAAACAGAAGTTCAGTTTACCTGGGAGTTGAAAGAGAATTTTAATTCCCTATCTTTTCCACGAAACTGTTAAGCTTAAGTGAATCAGAATCCTTAGGATACTCAACATTAAGGAGCTTTGTCAGGGAATTCCAGACACAGGAGAATAGCCCTTTGGAACTTGTAGTTTGCTAGACATTCCCCAGAGAATTAGGTACGTTTGGAGTTCTGCATGGTCCCAGATCTCAATTCCAGTCTACAGTATGTCTGGCTGTTGTATCTTTGCTCAGCAATACTCAAGTTCTGGGCTACCAAACAAATCTGAAAACGTTTTTCAGGGAAAAGTGCTATTGTTCCAATCTGCAGGCCACCATAGTCTGTCTACCTTCTGTAACCAACGAACAAGCTAATACTTTTAGCTTGACATTGAGGGGGAGTGATTAGTTTTCTTCTGCAATTGTGGAACATTGGTACACAATGGAGGTAATCCAAAAGACGGTAGGAACTTTGATTTCCCATGATCAAAGTTAACAAGATGTTATAAAATTAGAAGGGGTAAATATCAGTTTTTTGCAGAGATCTCAATAAGGTTCTTTTTATCTCTGACTATCTGTACAGAGAAATTATCTGATACTTATTTGTAGTTTCAACTACCTTAATACAAATCAGTTTAGCAATGTTGTTTAGGCATCCATTTTGTAATTCCTGTAAGTTCAAAAATAGAATGCTGGCAATCATTCCTGCTTTCAATGTTCATTCAATGTCATTAATCTCATGCTAATTTCAGCTAATGGTAGAAAAATATGATAACACTAATCATTCACATATTAACCAGTTGCTGTATCATTCCAGATGATGTCATGTTTTTAACTGGCACTCATCTGCAGAGTAAATACCAAATTGTGACTGGGGTTTGGATCGCGCTGCATTGCTGCATATTGTGTTGACTCTGTAGAGTTATTAATGAAGTAAGTTGAAAACCTAATTAACACCAGAGATGCGCAAGCTTCAGTGACCCAACACTTGGTGGGGAGTAGTCTCAGTAATAGTTCTCAATCCTGCAGCCCTGTAACCAATTAGAAAACTGTCATTAGGCAGCATTTCCTTAAATTAGAAGAAATTCAACACCATGCAGTTTCAAATTCACCTTCTCACATTGTTGATTTCTTGAAAGAGTACTGCCCATGTCACTCTGCTTTTTAAGAAAGGCAAAAGAGGAAAGCCAGGGAATTGCAGACCTTTAGCCTGACATCTGTGCTGGGGAAGCTGTTGGAGTCTATAATCAAGAATGAGGTACCTGAATATCTTGAAAATTTTCAGATAATAAGGGAGAACAAACATGGATACATGAAAGGTAGGTCACATCTGACAAATCTCACTGAATTTGTTTGAAGGGGTGACTAAGGTAGTGGACAGGGGAATGTCTATGTTTAGATGGATCTTCAGAAGGCATTTGATAAGGGACTTTGAACTAAAGTAGGAGTCCATGTAATTGATGGCAAATTACTGACATGCCTAGGAAATTGGTTGAGTGGCAGATGACCGAAAGTAAGGATAATGGGTAGTTAGTTAAATTAGCAGGATGTGAAGAGTGGTCTGCCACAAGGATTTGAGTTAAGGCCTCTATTATTTACATTATTTCTTAACAACTTGGGTAATGGTATAGGAAGTCATATATCTAAATTTGCTGTGACACAAAGGTGTAGACAGTGTGTGCATAAAATTGCAAAGGAATACTGATAGACTAAGTGACCAGGCAAAAGTGGCAGATGGAGCTCAATGTAAGCAAGTGTGAGGTTATCCATTTTGGACTTTCTAGCTGGCATAAAGTTAAGTACATTAGATGTCCAAAGAGATTTGCAAGTTCAGGTGCATAGATCTTTGAAAGGTCATGAAGTGGTAGCTAGAGGATTGGAGTATCCAGGATGCAGAAATTTTGCTGCAGTTGTACAAAGTACAATTTAGACCCCACTTGGAATAGTGAGAGCAGATCTGGGCTTAGGAATGATATAAACAATACCTGAGGAAAGATACATTGGAGGGACTGCAGTGTAGGTTGACAAAAATGAAGGCCAGATCATTCAGCGAGAGATTAGGAAGTATTCCTACACACACAGGATAGTAGATATTTCTAACTCTCGCCCACAAATGACTGGATGCTGGATCAGTTGTTAATTTTAAATCTGACATCGATGATTTTTTGTTAAACAATAATATTAAGGAATACGGGTCAAATGTAGATATATGGAGTTAGGCCACAGTTAAGCTATTCTCATTGAACAGGCTCGAAGGGCTGAATGGCCTATTCTTGTTCCTGTGTTCTTAGCTCAAAAATATGCAATATTTAATTCCAAGTTGCAAAACTCTACTGATGTTTCAGTTATACAAGTCGTCCAACTTTCATTTCCATTTGTCCCAAATAAGAAAATATATAGTTTCTTATAGAGTTTTATAGAGCTTTTTCCAACCCACTATTTGTGAAAACTGGAAAGACAAATTGACCCATGGGTGAAAGACAATTTTGACATTGAATTGAGCAATGGAAAATTTGAATTGACATTCTCCTCTGGACTAGTGAGAGAATAAACAGTTTGGACTCCTGATTAGAATCCAATGATTCTTTCTAAAATGTGCTTCTATATAAATATAATGTCAGAACTGGGAATGGACCTGCCTAATTATTTACAGTTAATAGCAAACTAGTACCAGTTTGGCTCACCGATAAAGAAAGGGAATTAAAGAAGGGATTGGATGATAGGCTATGAACTCTGTGGTCTTTAGCTATGACATTGAGCACCTTCAGGAAAGAGTGGAAATCAATGAAAAAGAATTACAGAATCCTTCCTTCCTACTTTTACTAACTCCTCTGTGGCTCCCAAGGGTATAGTTTTATACAGATTGGTCTACTGCATTTTGCCTACAATATTTTTGTCTTAAGAGATAAGACATAAAATTTAACTTTGACAAAATGATTAGCTTCCAGGTGGCAGTTCTTTTCTTATCACAAATAGTTTCATTGAATTCAGAACTGTGAAAATGAAATATAATTTCAGCGATAACAGTAGAAAGAGTTCTGTAATTTGTGGATTGCATTAAATTAATAGTAATCTGATGGCTGAATGATTAACTACGTACCTTCACAGGCTTTGTTTTCTCGGGATGATTTTCTTCAACTATCTGATATTTAACAAGTTTATAAGGGTTGAATATTATACTTTATAGTAGCTTGCTGATCAGAGGTTTTTAGTTTTGTCCGTTCAACCTTATGAGACAATAATGATTTATCACTAATTACTAAATTGGTAATTTTTTTTCACTTAATTTTTGTGCCCTCTGTTAAGCAGGTTCACTTATACATTGGGAATAAGATGTTTTTCTGAATTTTCTTTGGACCCTGAAAGCTATGCACTTCATTTCTTCAATTTGTGATTGGTCTGTGTTTGATCCTTTGTTAATTCGATGCATCTGTGTCTACGGCGATATGACAGGTTGAATGGAAAAGGCCATCGAACAAAACCTGACAAATGTATAATAATTAGTCCGATACAGCACCGAAATATAGATGCCATCTTGTTCCTAATTGGATATTGTTGAAGAGAAATTCCAGTCACAGATTGGATTATGCTACTGAATAGCATGTGGTTAAATGAGTTAAACAAGAGGAAGAGGAAGGAAGATTGGTAAAGAGGGGTTTGAGACTGGTTGGACAGATAGGGAAGTAATGTATGTTGTATTATTTCATATTGGGCTGAAAAAGAAGCTCAGCAGCTATAATTTTAACTATTTTCTAAGTTTCCTCTAATCAGACAGATCCTGTATTTCCTGACCCTCATGTTCGTCTGTTATTATTTGAGATTTTATTTTCATCTTGTTTTTCTAATGTTGATCAAATACTCTGTGTAAACAAATTCCTTTGTGGTTGCCTGTGATTAAATGAGCTCAGTATGGAATTGTGCCAGTGAGATCAGGAAATTCTGATTCTTTCAAGGTCACTGCCAATTTAACTGATTGAGAAAGATTGAGGGTGCTACAGTTCCTTAGCCATCCCTAGTTTAGTGAAATGTGGCAAAGGAAGGAGAAATTCTGTAATCACTTCTTCTGCTTCAGGTCACTAAAACATGACCTTAGCTGAAAGTGACCTCATGTCAACAGTGTGTGCAAGCTGGTGCCAAACCTAACAACAATGTTTACACAATTAAATAGCCTAAATACACTCTGTATAGGCTCACAATGGATCAGCCATTTGTTAAGCGCCCATGAAACAAATCAGAATATAACAGCATAGGCCCACCATGTCTATGCCGATCATGATGTCATTCCAAACTAATCCCATCTGCCTGCGCATGGTCCATATCCCTCTATTCCCTGCCTGTTCATGTGCGTGTCTTAAACACTGATATATTACATCTGCTTTTACAATCTTCCCTGGTAGCGTGTTCCATGCACCTGCCACCCTCTGTGTAATGTAAAACTTTGCCTCACACATATTCGTTAAACTTTCCCCCTCTCACTTTACTCCTATGCCTCTTAGTATTTGACATTTCCACTCTGGGAAAAAGGTTCCAACTATCTACCCTACTCGCCCCTTCATTTTATATACCTGTATCAGGTCACACCTCAGCCTCCAATGCTCGAGCAAAAACAATCCAAGTTTGTCCAACTTTTGTTATAGCTAATACACTCCAATCCAGGAAACATCCTGGTAAGTCTCTTTTGCACTCTCTCCAAATGCTCCACATCATTCCTGTAGGGTGTAGACCAGAACTGCACTCAATTCTTCAAATGCCTTAAATAAAGTTTTATACAGCTGCATTCTTTTCCAGATGTAATTAAATCCTGTCCCTAAGAATTTTCTCCAACAATTTATTGATCACTGATGTAAAACTCAATAGCCTATAATTTTTTGGATTGTCTCTCTTGCCCTGCTTAAACAAAGAAACAACATTGGCTATTCTCCATTCTGCTGGCACCTCACCTGTAACTGAAGAGGATACCAAAATCTCTGTCAAGGCTCCACCAATTTCCTCCCTTGCAACTATCAATATCCTAAGATAGATCCCATCAGTCCCTGGGGATTTATGTATCTTAATGTTGTTCAAAACACCCAACACCATCTCCTCCTCAATAGTGACATGCCCGAGAATATCAACAAATTATTCCCTAATCTTACCATCGTTCATGTCTTTCTCATTGGTGAATACTGATGAAGTACTCATTAAGGACCTCACCTACTTTCTCTGGCTCAACATATAAATTTCCTCTTTTTGCCCTTAAGTGGCCCTACCCTTTCTCTAGCTACCCTCTTGTTCCCAAAATACTTATAAAATACCTTGAGATTCTCCTTAATCCTACTTGCCAAGGGCATTTCATGATTTTTATGCTCCTCAGATGCTGCCTGACCTAATGTGCTTTTCCAACTCCACATTTTCAATTCTGATCTCCAGCAACTGCAGACCTCACTGTCTCCAAGGACATTTCATGGCCTACTCTACCTTCTTAACTCCTTGATCAAGTATTTTCCTGCTTCCTTTATTTTCCTCAAGGGTGTTGTCTGATTTCAAGTTTCCTAAATATTACAAATGCTTCCTTATTTTCCTTTTGACTAAGCTTTCAATATCTTCTTATCATCCTGGATTCTTGAAACCTTTCATCCTCACAGGAACACGCTGGTCCTCAACTTTGGTCAACCAGCCTTTAAGAGATACTCGCATGTCAAATGTGGATTAATACTCAAACAATCGCCCCAATCTAAATTTTCCACTGCCTGCCTTATATTGTTCTAATTAGCTTTCCACCAATTTAGCACTTTTACCTGAGAACCAGTCTTATCCATATTATTTCAAGAAGCTGTTTCTCCTGTAAGTACCTAACAAATTCTTCCACATCAAAGCCCTGGCACTAAGGGAATCCCAGACAGTACTGAGGAAGATAAAAGCAAATACTGCAACAACCCAGTTGTTTTTGCATCTATCCATTATCTGCTTAAAAATATCTATCTCTATCTCCCATTGCCTCTTGGGAGGCTGCAGGAGTAGTGATTGTACCTTTCCTATTCCAGAGTTCTACTCACATGGCTTTGCTCGACGAGCCCTCCAAGATGTCCTCCCTTAATGCAGCAGTGACATTCTTCTTAATAATACTCTTTATTATATACTGTCTCTCCATGTTCTAGTACAATAGTGCATCATGTCAACTCCCCACCTGTCCCACCCCACCTTGCTCTCTACCAGAAATGCAATTTTACCTAAACAAATCCATACTGGTTCTTCTAAATTAACCACCATTTTGCCATATACTATTAATTCTATCCTAAATAATTATTTCTAGAAGTTTCCCCAGTCCTCTGACACCACCTCCAAACTTAGAGAAGATTGAAAGTTAATTTCCAGTGCTCCTGCTATTTCTCTGTCACTTCCTTTAATCTCCTTGGATGTATCTCATCCAGCCCCAGTTGCTTGTCAACTTTAACTACAAACAACTTACCCAATACCAGCTCCTCATCAAGTTTAAATCCATATCGTGATTAAGTTTCCTTCTCTCTCACCATGGGCTAGGCAGTATCTATATAGAATCTCTATAATGTGGAAACAAGCTCACACGGACCCACCCAGACCCATTCCCCTATCCTGCTACTCTACGTTTACCCCTTACTAATGGGCCTAATGTACACACTCCTGAACACTATGGCCAATTCACCTAACCTGCACATCTTTGGATTGTGGGAGGAAACCAGAGCACCCGGAGGAAACCCACACAGACACAAGGAGAATGTGCAAACTCCGCACAGTCGCCCGAGGCTGGAATTGAACCAGGCTGGAATTGAACTGTGAGGCAGCAGTGCTAACCACTGAGCCACTGTACCGCCCAAACAGATGAAGTGAGAACAGTAATAGATCCGTCCCTGGGTGGAATTGAAAACCAACCTTTCGGATAACAGCGAAATGCACTGACCAATTGCACCACAGAGACTGGTGTGTCTGCCTTATAAACAACGACAGATGCAAAATATTCCTCTCTCATCAGCCATGAGTCTTGTCTCTAAGCATAAGTCTCTTTCTAGTCCTTAATCAGATCTAATCCATCTTTTATCACTCCTTTTACTGTTGATGTGTGTATAGATTTTGTGATTTCATGACATATTGGCAGCTGGTTTGTTTTGCACTATCCCTGTCTGCTTTTTCACCTCTCTTCTAAACTTTCTGTATTTGACTTGATTCTCAACTACATTTACCACCTGACACCTATCATAAGCATACTTTTTCCTCTATAACTTAATTGCTATCTCTTTTGTCATTCAGAGAGCATTGAAGTTATGTGTCCCGCCTTTTCATTTGAGGGAACATACCTTGATTGCATCCAAATCCACTCCTCTGTGAAGGTAGCCCATTCAGCGACTGCTTCTACCTCCAAACTTTAGTTATACTCTATCTAGTCCAATTCAACTTTTGTCCCATTTACATCTCTTGTCCACCAATTGATTATTCTTACTCTGGATTAACCAATATCATTTTCTGCCATCTTAAACTGACTAATACAATGGCTACAGTCTCCTAACTGTTCCACCAATGCCACTGATGGGCTTGTCCACCTCATTCTCAAGGACCAAATCCAGCAGTGTTTGCTTTTTTGTTGAACTGGATATAAACTGCTTTTAGGAAACTCCTGAGCGCACATTCAGAACCCTGATTACCTTCTGCATCTTATACTGCCACTACCCCAGTTGACATCGAGTAAGTAAAGTACCCCATTATAGCAATGATGTTTACACCTCTCTGTAATTTCTTTGCAGATTTGCTCCCTTATACCCTTCCCACTAGCTGATGAGATATAAATTATATCGAGCAATCTAATTACACCCTCCTTGTTCCTCAGCTCTCGTTAAATCAATTCTCTCTTTCAACTCTCTGAAGCATTCTCTTTCTCCAGTACTCCAATGCTCTCCTTCACCAAATATTAAACAAAATACAATTAATACAAAAATTTTCTTTTGTATCCAGTAATATTTCGCATCCAGATCTGCCCTTCCTTAAGCAACATGTCTGTTATCACTACAGCATCATAATCTTACAGTTCATTCTGCACTTATAGTTCTCCAATCTTATTAACTATACTCTGTGCATTCACATTCATACAGTGAAACCATGTTTAGACATTGGAGTCATAGAGCTGTACAGCATGGAAACAGACCCTATCTATGTCGACTAGATATCCAAAAATAATCCAGTCCCATTTGCCAGCATTTGGCCATATCCCTATAAACCCTTCCTATTCGTATACCATCCAGATGCCCTTTAAATATTGGAATTGTACCAGCGTCCACCACTTCCTCTGATAGCTCATTCCATACACCCACCACCCTCTGAGTGAAAATGTTGCCCCTAAGATCCCTTTTAAATCTTTCCCCTCTCAGCTTTTGAGAAGGTGGTGGTGCACTGATTTATTTTCTTTCTTAATTCATTCATGTGATGTGGGTATCACTGGCAAGGCAGCATTTATTGCCCATCCCTAATTGCCCAGAGAACAGTTAAGAATTAACCACATTGCTGTGGGTCTGGAGTCGCATTTAGGCCAGACCAGGTAAGGATGGCAGTTTCCTTCCCTAAAGGACATTAGTGAACCAGATGGATTTTTCTGACAATCGACAATAGATTCATGATCATCATTTGATTCTTAATTCCAGATATTTATTGGATTCAAATTCCACTATCCACCATGGCAGGATTCGACGGGTCTCGGAATGTTATCTAGATCTCTGGATTAAGGGTCCAGTGATAATATTATCACTGGATTGCCTCCCCTTAATTGAACCGCTGCCGGCCATGTGCTCTAGGTAGAACCACTATATCATTAGGGAGGGAGTTCAGCGTTTTTACCCAGTGACACTGAATGATTGGCAATATGTTTCCAAGTCTGGATAGTAAATGATTTGGTGGGGAACTTGCAGGTAGTGGTCCCATATATCTGCTGCCCTTGTGCTTTTAGATAGTCATACACCATTCAAAAGACCCTTTCAGTCTAACTCGTCCATGCCAACCAAGTTTCCCAAACTAAACTAGTCCTATTTGCCTGTGTTTGGTTTATATCCCTCACCAACATCCTGTACAACCACAGCATGATACCCCAACTCCTATACTCAGTGGTCTGAGCAATAAAGGCAAGCATGCCAAACACTACCTTTACCATTCTGTCTACCTGTGACACAACTTTCAATGAACTGTGTACCTCGGCCTGTCTGTCCTACGACATTCCCTAGTGTTCTGACATTAACTGTGTAAGTCCTGCCCTTGTTTGTCATTACGAAAATGCAACACCTCGCATTTATCCAGTTGAACATCATCTGCCACTCCTCAGTCCATTGGCCCAATTGATCAAGATCCCTCTGTAATCTCAAGATAACTTTCCTCACTGTCTACTGTATCGCCAATTTTAGTGTCATCTACAGTTCTTTGGCTTCTTGAAATTATCCGGATCTTGCTGCATTTTGATATTAGCTTCTTTAGCCCCTGAGCTATCACAAATGGCACTGACCAGTGGCAGCGCCGATACAGTCATCGATGTAGCGGAGCCGCATCTGCTCCCAGGAGGACCACTTCCAAAACCGTACAACCCAGATGGCCTCCTTCTTCAAGGACCGCAATTTCCCCCCAGACGTGGTCAACGATGCCCTCCACCGCATCTCTTCCTTTTCCTCCGCTACATCGATGACTGTATCGGCGCTGCCTCGTGCTCCCACGAGGAGGTTGAACAGTTCATCCACTTTACCAACACTTCCACCCCGATCTCAAATTCACCTGGACCGTCTCAGACTCCTCCCTCCCCTTCCTAGACCTTTCCATTTCTATCTCGGGCGACCAAATCAACACTGACATTAACTATAAACCGACCGACTCCCACAGCTACCTTGACTACACCTCCTCCCACCCTGCCCCCTGTAAAAATGCCATCCCATATTCCCAATTCCTTCGTCTCCGCCACGCCGCATCTGCTCCCAGGAGGACCAGTTCCAAAACCGTGCAACCCAGATGGCCTCCTCCTTCAAGGACTGCAATTTCCCCCCAGACGTGGTCGACGATGCCCTCCACCGCATCTCTTCCACTTCCCGCTCCTCCGCCCTTGAGCCCTGCCCTTCCAACCGCCGTCATTTCCGCCACCTCGAAACGGACCCCACCACCAGGGATATATTTCCCTTCCCTCCCCTATCAGCGTTCCGAAAAGACCACTCCCTCCGTGACTCCCTCGTCAGGTCCACACCCCCCACCAACCCAACTTCCACTCCCGGCACTTTCCCCTGCAACCGCAAGAAATGCAAAACTTGTGCCCACACCTCTCCCCTTACTTCCCTCCAAGGCCCCAAGGGATACTTCCATATCTGCCACAAATTCACCTGCACCTCCACACACATCATCTATTGCATCCGCTGCATCCGATGTGGCCTCCTCTATGTTGGGAAGACAGGCCGCCTACTTGCGGAACGTTTCAGAGAACACCTCTGGGACACCCGGACCAACCAACCCAACCACCCCATAGCTCAACATTTCAACTCCCCCTCCCACTCCACCAAGGACATGCAGGTCCTTGGATTCCTCCATCGCCAGACCATAGCAACACGACGATTGGAGGAAGAACGCCTCATCTTCCGCCTAGGGACCCTCCAACCACAAGAGATGAATACAGATTTCTCCAGTTTCCTCATTTCCCCTCCCCCCACCTTGTCTCAGTCTAATCCCTCGAACTCAGCACCGCCTTCCTAACCTGCAATCTTCTTCCTGACCTCTCCGCCCCCATCCCACTCCGGCCTATCACCCTCACCTTGACCTCCTTCCACCTATTGCATTTCCAATGCCCCTCCCCCAAGTCCCTCCTCCCTACCTTTTATCTTAGCCTGCTGGACACACTTTCCTCATTCCTGAAGAAGGGCTTATGCCCGAAATGTTGATTCTCCTGTTTCTTGGGTGCTGCCTGACCTACTGCGCTTTTCCTGCAACACATTTTCAGCTCTGATCTCCAGCGTCTGTAGTCCTCACTTTCTCCTGTGAGACAACTCTACCAGTTTTGGAATTAGCCCCCAGATGTTCGTAAGGAGGACTTTGCAGGGTTGACAGGGTTGTATTTGCCCTTGTTGCTCCGGTGTCTGGGTCAAATCCAGGTCGTCTGTTGGTTTTATTTCTTTTTTGAGACTTTTTAGCAATTGATGCAACTGAGGGACTTACTAGGCTATTTCAGGTGACAGTTAAGAGTCAGCTGTATTGTTGTAGGTTTGGAGTCACATGTAGGCCAGACCAGTAAAACTGCAGTTTCCTTCCCTAAACAACATTAGTGAACCAGATAGGTGTTTCTAACAATTGCTTGTGGTTTCATGGTCATCATTAAACTTTTAATTCTGGATTTTTCTTTTATTGAATTCAAATTCCATTATCTGCCACAATGGGATTTGAACCCAAGTTCCCAGAATGTCATCAGGATTTCTGGATTACTGTCCTATCATCAACAAGGCAAATTTCTATTAACCTTCTCTTTGAATCACAACAGTTTTGATGATGTAGCTTTCCAATTTGTTTTAAATCTTGCAAACATAACACCTTTGTTCATTGTTGAGCTACATATGGTAAAACAACAAGCTCTTTACCATATCTGAGCTGTTCAAACAACTTGTAGAGATGTTTTAGACCCTTATAGCCAACTTGTGCAATGCCTCCAGAGTTTCTTTTATTTTCTGCTAAATAGAAAAGCTGATCTCTTTCTGAGAGAGAATTGCTCCTTCTCATAAAAATCCATATGTCCTTTCTGTGTTTCTTCTTTATATATCTGTCTCCATCCGTCTACCAATCACCTTTAGCCCCAGCTTTCCTGCTTTTAGGTTTTGTTTTTGCTTGCAGGCCACACGTCTGCCATATTCTAACTTCTTCCTTAGTATCACTACCTGGTCAAAGTCATTGGTCACATGGACCAGTTTTCCTGTTGTTGAAGAAAATTATAGTTGATCCTTTTTACATTGCTGCAAACTCTTTTCAAAATTTATTAAAAAGCAACTATAGATGTCCCAGACGTTTTGAGGAAATTACACATATTTCCTTAATGTACTGCTTCCTGAAGGTTGTCATTTCCATGACACTAAATTGGGTAGAACAGGCATATGTTCTCTAAAGTGTGGAAAATAAGCACTGATCTGATTTGAAAATTATAGGAAGTTTTGGGAGGAACTGAGCAGATAGGCAGAGTTGGAGCCTTTACCCACCCCCAGGCCCTGTCATGAGATAGGCTGCTTTAGCGCAGCCAAGATATTTTTACCTACTTATGATCCCAGTCATCAGCTTGTCTTCATCCCTGACATACTGTCATCCATCCCTTTGTGTGTCTATCTGTCAGGCAGATGAACCCCAGAGAGAGACTATCTGCTCACTCCTTCCACGTTCCTACCCTGGACATGTGCGGTTGCTGGAAATTGTTGGATTTACAACAATGGCCCATTGCATTGTTAGCCTTGCTGTTATTTTTTTTCAACAAGATTCAGATCAGTCTTCTCAAGGGCCTGTGCTGAGCAGCAAAGTCATTTTGTTTTCCCATGTAGGCTATCCACCTATACTTGGATGAACAACTCAACTATGTAAAGCTGTGAAGTATAACATCATGTATATTCCAGACTAGAGATGTGGTCATCCATAGATGTTCTATTCACTCTATTGTAAATATCATACCATTAGCAAATTCTACTTAAAATCATTAATTTACAAAATTGATGTCAGTTTAAAAAAAGCTTTATCAGCAGCAATGCTGCATTTTAAAGTCTGGGGTTAACAGTTCTTCTCAAGTTTTTCAACAAGGTACAATGAATTGGACAGGAATAATTTCCCTTGTTTAATTGAAACTTCGACCTTCTGCTTCAATTCATTTTAGAAAAAACTTCATAAGCTGTTCAAAGCAAAATAGTCCTTAAGTCACTAAACCTTAAAGAAATCTCTCAGAAGACCATTTTATTTATTCTCATTATGACAAAATAAATTAATGTTCCTGTTTGAAAATATTAACATACGATGCTAGTAGATGCAGAAAGTTCTGAAGTTCTTCCACGGAGCAGCTCTGATCCATGCAGAGATCTCACCATTAATTTCCATTATACTTCACTCTGCATTAACAGTTAAAAGCGCTGCTCATAAACAAATTCACTTCAGCAACTGCAGTGCACCCCAGCCACATAAGGTCACCTTGTACTGTATTCCATTACCTCTCCATTAATGACTTATCTACAAGACAATGGCTTTAAGAAGCATTAGAGTCATTGAGATGTACAGCACAGAAACATTTATTATTGTAGTGCAAATAAAATGAGACCACCTGCTGTATCACTTCCAAAACATGTATTGCAAATTATAAAATTTTAACACTTTTTAATCTGATTGTTTATTATCTTTGCATACCTATAAAACTATACCTCAATGATCAAGTGCCTGAAGAGTAATTATTTTCATTGTAAAATTCTCAAGTAACTGACCCTGCAGAACATGAACTCCATTGTGATACCTTTTGGTCAAGATAGGACTTTTTTAATTTTTCTATTCAATTGACTCTTATAGAGCTTTATTAAAATATCATTCATTGGCATGTGGACATCACTGGCTAGGCTGGCCTCTATTGCTGATCCCTAATTGCCCTTGAGAAGATGGTGGTAAGCAGTTTTATCTGTAGCTTGACTTGTGCAATTTCTTTTCACTGTTGTATTCTTTTTAACTGGAATTGTATAAGATATATTTTTCCTACCCCTTTTTTTAGTTTTAAAACTTAATAACAGAAATGAATCTGGCACCAGCTTCAAAACACATATATAGCAAGTAAATAAAATAAAACAAAGAACTAAGGATGCTGGAAGTCAGAAACAACACGGAAGTTGCTGGGAAAACTCAGAAGATCAAGCAGCATCTGTAGAGAAAGCAGAGTTAATATTTTCGGGACCCTTCATCAGAACAAGCAGTTTTTGGTTGGGGCGTGGGTGCCCAGGTGCACTCATCTTTTTCCAGTGACCCCAGTCCAAAGGTACTGAAGTTGATTCAGAAAATGCTGAGAGACCAAGCTTGTCATGGCTTGGAAAGGGTGGATGCTAAGAAATTGTTTCCGTTAGGTGAGGAGACTCGGACCTGTGGGCACAGCCTTAGAATTAGAGGGGGTCAATTCAGAACAGAAATGCGGAGACATTTCTTCAGCCAGAGAGTGGTGGGCCTGTGGAATTCATTGCCGTGGAGGCCGTGACGCTAAATGTCTTCAAGGCAGAGATTGATAAATTCTTGATGTCACAAGGAGTTAAGGGCTACGGGGAGAATGCGGGTAAGTGGAATTGAAATGCCCATCAGCCATGATTGAATGGCAGAGTGGAGTCAATGGGCCGAATGGCCTTACTTCCACTCCTATGTCTTCTGGTCTCAGTGATTATGGGGAGGCGATGTATTAATGGTATTATGGCTAGATTGTTAATCCAGAGGCCCAGATAATATTCTGGGGACCCAGGTTCGAATCCCACCATGGCAAATGATGGAATTTGAGTTCAATAAAAATCTGGAATTAAGAGTCTAATGATGACCACATATCCATAGTTGATTGTTGGAAAAATCCATCTGGTTCACCAATGTCTTTTGGAGAGGGAAACTGTCATCCTTACCTGGTCTGACTTCAGACCCACAGCAACGTGGGTCACACGTAACTGTCCCCGGGAAATTAGGGATAAGCAATAAATGTTAACCTAATCAGCAATGCCCACATCTCATGAATGCATACATTTTTAAAAACCAATTCAACACACGGTGGTAACTTGCTCCTAAGTTTATAACAGTTTCAGTTTTCACAAAGGACACATTTTAATAAATTGCCATGCAAATCCAATTTGTTTTTTTCACGCTAAATGTAGGATGATGAATTTGTTTGAAAAATAATTGATTTGAACATATTCCTGGAAATGGATCAGATAATCAAAACTGACACTTCAATGCAGGATCATCGGACCGTTGCATTATCAGAATTGCAGTCATTTGGAATGGATGTTAAATGTAGGCCATGACATGCTTTCATTTAAAAGATCAAGTGGTCTTATTAAAATCAGAGTAATTTGGCATCTCTGTTGAGGGACAGTGTGGTGAAGATGATTGGGAAGCCTTTAAAGACTAGCGGAGGAAACCTAAAAAAGCAATTAGGGGGAACAAGAGGAACAATGAGAGTAAGCTAGTTGTTATGGAGCAGGCCAGACCCTTTCAAAACATTTCAAGAAAGTGACCCAGACCCTAACTTTGCTAGTTGTATTAAGCAGGTGTAACACGGATATTCCAGGAGTGATGCAACGGCTCAAACCACTTTTTCTCAGCGAAACAATTTATTTATAAGATTACCAAATCTTGGCAGAGTTAATGTTTTGAGAACAAAACACAGAATAGCATAACTTATCCATAAACACCCAACAGATTATCCCATTTAATATTGCTGTTCCAAATACTTGCAACGATCCCCATAAACACCCCTTAGTACAAAAGGTACAATCAAACAGGGTCTTACAGGAGAGAGAGTGGTGGCAGCATGGAACACCCTCTTCCATGGAGCTATTTCTTGGACCAGCAGTCTCAAACTGCCTGACTGCTTTCAGTGACTAGCCAACTACCAGAATCAAATCAAACCAGAGAGAACTGGCCACTCCCCTTTCATTGTACAAGTGTTTTTATTTTTATTTGAAGGCCTTTTGCCTGAGGAAGTATCTGTTAGCTGTAATCAAATTGGCCCTAAAACATTTCAAACTTAGATTTTTCAGAATCAGTGTGTTTTACAACCTCTCTGAGGGGGGTGGGGAAGAAGCCAAGGACAACATAACCTTGTTAAAGGAGCAGCATCATCACAGTTCATAATACAAAAGAAAATTGCAAGAGTCTTTTTTTTGAAAGATATATAAAAAGGAAGACTGAGGCAAAAATGAACATTGGACCGCTGTAGAAGGAGTAATGGGGAACAAAGAAACTGAGTAGGTGCTTTGCATCAGATTTCGCAGCAAAGGGCTGCGGCACTTCAGAACTTTAAAAGCGTCAGGAGGCAGAAGTGAGTGTTGTGGCTATGACTAAAGAGAAGGTGCTGTGGAAGCTAAATGGTCTGAAGGTGGATAAATCATCAGACTGGATGGACTATACCCAGGGTTCTGAAGGAGACAGCTGAGGAGATTGTCATCTACTACATCTGTTGCGCCTGGTGTGGTCTCCTCTACATCAAGGAGATAGGATGCCTTCTTGTGGATCGTTTCAGAGAACATCTCTGGGACACCTGCACCCACCAACCCTACTGCCCCATGGCTGAACACTTCAACTCCCCCTCCCACTCCGTCAAGCACATGCAGGTCCTGGACCACTTCCACTGCCAAACCGTTATCACCCAGTGCCTGGAGGAGGAACGCCTCATATTCCGCCTTGGAACCCTGCAACCACACGGGATAAATGTGAAGTTCAACAGCTTCGTCATTTCCCCTCCCTCACATTATCCCAGTTCCAAGCCTTCAACTCGGCACTGCCCTCCAGACCCATCCATCACTGCCCCCTCTGACCTGTCACCTTCTCCCTCACCTTCATCCACCTATTGCTTTCCCAGTTACCTCCCCCAATCCCCTCCCATTTATCTCTCAGCCCTGACCAACAAGCCTCATTCCTGATGAAGGGCTTATGCCCGAAATGTCGATTCTCCTGCTCCTTGGATGCTACCTGATCTGCTGTGCTTTTCCAGCACCATACTCTCGACCCTGGATATATTTTAGGTAAAGGTTGTTACACAGCCCTTTGCAAAGTAAGTGTTTTACAGTAATCCCGTCACTTTATCGGGCCATTCATGAAAACAATGGCTGAGAATGTAAATGCATGCGCGAGGTGGTGATTCTGTCTTACTATCACTAGACTGAGTTCCCGGAAACTGACAAATGCTCTTGCAATCGTAGAAGCAGTTCGGGACCTTGTTTAATGCTGTCTTCACCACTCTTTGCCAAATGCTAACTACTGCCGTGTTTTTAAGACATTTTCGCGTATTATCACTGCTTTATTTTGTTTATCATGTGAAATCTCTGTCCTCTTTTGCTCAATACATAAAAATGATGGACTTGAACAAATTCTCTGGTAGAGCACAGCATTACATCAGCATGGCTTCTTTTGTTTAAGGTAAATCGATTATCCGAGTAATCAGTTATCTGAACAAAATAGTGCTCATCCATATCGCTCGGATAATAGAGGTTCCTCTGTACTTGCAAATGCTTGGTTAAATATGGGTGAGTCAGCATGGCTTTATCAAGGGGAGATTATGCCTGTTCAAGTCTTTGAGGAGTTAACAAGCAAGTTGGACAAAGGAAAACCAGTTGACTTGATCTATTTGGATTTCCAAAAAAAACCTTTAACAAGGAGCCTCACAGGAAGCTGCTCAATAAGACAAGAGCCCATGTGGCAAGGTGCTGGTGTGGATAGAGGATTGGGTGACTGGCAGAAAGCAGAAAGTGGGGATAAAAGGGTCTTTTTCAGGATGGTACCTGGAGTTCCTGAGGAGCCAGTGTTGGGACCACAACTACTGACATTATACATTAATGACAAAAGAACTGAAGGCATTGTTGCTAAATTTGCAGTTGGAGGGTAGGGGTGTTGAGGAAGCAGGGAGGCTACAGAAGGACTTAGGCTAGGAGAGTGGGCAATGAAGTGGCAGATGTAATACAATGTGGGAAAGTGAGAGGTTATGCATGGAGTAGTAGCATATTTTCTAAATGGAAAAAGCTTCAGAAATCTGAACCAAAAAGAGACTTAGGAGTCCTAGTTCAGGGTTCTCTTAAGGTAAACATGCAGGTTCAGTTGGCAGTTGGGAAGGCAAATACAGTGTTAGCATTTGTTTTGAGAGAGCTGGAATACAAGAGCAGAAATATTCCTGAGGCTATAAAAGGCTGTGATCAGGCTGCATTTGGAATATTGTAAGCTGATTGGGCCCTGTATCTCAGGAAGAATGTTCTGGTCTTGGAAGGAGATCAGAGGGATCCCAAGGATGAAGGGCTTGTCATATGAGGAGCGGTTGAGGACTCTGGGTCTCTACCTGATGGAGTTTAGAAGGATGAGGGAGGGATCTCATTGAAATTTATGGAATACTGCACGGCCTGGATAAGGTGGATATGGGGAGAAGATATTTCCAAGGGTAAGTGAGACTAGGACCAGAGGATGGTGACTCTGTGGAACGCATTGACACAGAAGGCTGTAGAAACCAAGTCATTGAGTGTCTTTAAGACAGTCATACAGCAAAAAGGTCTTGATTGGTAAGCAGATCAAAGGTTACAGGGAGAAGGCATGAGAATGGGTTGAGAAACATATCAACCATGACCAAGAGGCAGAGCAGACTCACTAGGCCAAAAGGCCTCAATCTGCTTCTGTGTCTCATGGACCTTGCAAATTGATTACAATACTTGCCTTCAAAGCCAGTGTGACTGCACCTCAAAAATAATTAATTGGCTTCAAAATAAACAAGTCTGTCCTCCTTTGCCTGTTGCTTTTGTGTATAATCTATGGAACATATCCTCCAGCCTATCGTCATCATAGTATAGTTTTCTTTTTCCTTTTGCTCAGATGGTTGGAAAGTGGGTAGCCTATCCTTTGCAAAAACTCTCAAAGGTTATTTGTCTATACGATTAGATTTAATCACTGATAAAAGCAGAAGATGTAGGGGTAGAAGTGGAGCATTCAGCCCATCTACTCTGATCCACATTTCAGTAAGATCATGGCTGATGTGATAATCCTCAACATCACTCTTCTGCCTTTCCCAATAATACTGGAGTCTTTCACTGATTGAAAATCTACCTCACCCCTGAATTTTCTTGACAGCTGTGTCTCAATGGCACTCAGCAGCAACTGACATGGATTTTCTGAGAGAATACATTCCTTGCCACTGGGCAAGCCATTACTCTGAGATTATGCCCACTGGTCCCAGTCTCTTCCAAAGGGAAAACGACCTTCCTGCATCTGCTGTCTACTGCTGAAAGTCTCATGTGTTTCAATAAAGTCTCCTTGCATTCTTCTAAACTCCAATAAGTACAATACAACCTGTTCAACCTCTCCTCGTAAGAAAATCTCTCCATGTCTGGGATCACTAGTGAACCTTCTCTGGACTGACACCAATACTAGTATATCATTCTGTGGGTAAGGGTTCTGAAACTGCTCTCCGTATTCTCAGTATGTGCCTTGTGTAGACTTAGCAGAGCTTCATTATTTTTATGCTGCATTTCTTATGAAATAATGGCCATCAGTCTATTTGCCTTCCCTGTCACTTGCTAAACGTGGATGCTAGTGTCGATATGATTTATAAAGAGGACCCCAAATCCCTCAGTCCCTCTCCATTTATATAATAATCGCTCCTGTATTCTTCCTGCCAAAGTACATAACCACATATTTTGCTGCATCATATTCCATCTGCTAAGCTTTTCTTGATTCACATAAACTTATCTGAATTTCTTTATGCTTATGTCATTCACAAAGTGGGCTATATTGTAGTACATTCATTTTCATCATCCAAGTCACTAATGTATATTGTAAGTAATTATGGCACCAGTACTGATCCCTTTGGCACATCTTTTTCTCAACTCATATTAATTAGCCGCTCCTCTTTCCATGTTCTACCCCCAACACTACAGGCCCTGAATTTATTAAGTAACATAATGTGCAGTATCTAATTTAAATTCCTTTTATAATTTCTAATCTATTGCATTTACTGGTTCATGTTTATGATTCTGCTTGTTACCTCCACAAAAAAAAGTTCTAATAAATTTTTCAGACATGATTTCCCCTTCATGAAGCCCATCTGACTCTGTTTGATTATATTTTGTATTTCTGAATGCTGAGCTATCACATCTTTTATAATACTCTAATAGATTCCTCATGACAGAATCTAACTGACCTATAGTTAGCTATTTTGTTTATTTTTAATTAATCCCAGGTATGGAAAAATCTATTAAATTCCTCCAGACTTCCGAACTCTACCAGAACATCAATCATTAATTAGAAAATACTTTGCAACTGTTTAAATGAAAATGATACCAAAACAAGTCTGTCTTGGAGTGGTAGCTGCAGATCTGGAAGGTCTTTCATACCATCCTTCAGGTTTTTCATCAAATGTCGCTAAAACCTAGAGAGAGCCAAATTGAAAATGTTGACTGTTTCAGTGGTGGTCTAATGTTTTAATTAAAATCCGTTCAACAGTTTTATGTTGCTTCTGTTCTGAAGCATCAGTTCATTCATCAATGTCTGAATCTTTTGTTCTTTTAACATTGTATATCAATCTTTACTGACCTTGGAAGCTTTATTCCTGGGTGGGTGGCTTCTCTGGCCTATTTCTGAATTAACTTTGAAGTATGGCTTTCATTTTAATGTGTTCCTTTTTGTTCATAAAAGGCAAATCTGTCTCGACGTGTGATTGATTAGTCCCATCATGAAAATTGAAAAAACACAACACTGAAGTGGACTTTGGTAGTTAACTGGCTGCATCAAAGATCCATTTATTTCAATAGATTCAATTCGAGGAAGACAGTAACTATAGGAACATCAAGCCAGAGGTTTCAGGATTTTCTGTTTTTATGCAAAATTGGCCTTTTTGGATGTCCATTTTATCTCTTCTCCTATTCCACTCCTACAATGTTTCTCCACCTGTATCTTTTGCCTCTGCTGTAGCAGTTGCAATATCAACCTGTAGATGCGGTTGCATGTGAGGTGTGTACTTGGAGCAGTTATCCATCCAAATTGATGTAAATACTCATTTGTGTCAGTAACTTTGAAAGGATTAATTGGATTTGTATGCTTCTTGGAAAAGTTGAGCTGCCAAAGATTTATACTGTTAAGTCAAGCTGTACTTGAATTGCACTCATACCACTGGTCTTAATTAACTTGCTAAACCTATCTGACAGTGTTAGCAGCAGTTTTCCATTATTTTCTTTAACTCATCATTAAATGTGCACTTTGCTGTCTAAGCCAACAATATATTGCCCATCCCAGATTGCACTTGAAAAGGTGATGATGAACTGTCTTCTCGAATGACAGCAATGCATTCCGTGCGGGCACACCTCAATCTGTTAGGGAAGGAGTTTAAGGATTGTGACCCAGTGATAGTAAAGGAATGGTAATATTTCCAAGTGAAGATGGTGAGTGCTTTGAAGGGGAGCTTACAGATGGCAGTGTTTTCATGTATCTGCTGCACTTGTTCTTTTAGATGGTAGTCGTCATGTGTTTGGAAAGTGGTGTCTACAGAACCTTAGAAAATTTTGGCAGTGCGTCTTGTAGATAATACTCATTGCTGCTGCTACTGTGCATTGATAAGAAGAGAGTGAATGTTAGTGGATGTGGTGCAATCAAGCAGGCTGCTTTGACCTGGTGGTGTCAGTCTTCTCAAGTGTTGTTGGGGCATCACTAATCCAGTCAAGTGATTTGTACCTTATAGATGGTGACCAGTGGGAAGTATTACTCACTGCAGGATTCCTCGCCTCTGACCTGCCCTTGTTGGTACAATAGTCATATGGCTAGTCCAATTTAATTTCTGATCAATGTTAACCCCTGTTATGTTTTTTTCCCCCCCTGAGATTCTAACATGCTTGATGCACCTGCAATACGCCAACTTCTTTGTACAATAACCAAACTTTAATAAACAAATATAGTACAAACTTTAGAGAAGCTCTTAACACTCTTCGCCGTGCTTGCGGAGCATATCGAAAGGTCTCTCTGAACAGAGGAACATTTCTTTATACAAAGTCTTTATATCACAGTCAATAATGCCTACAAGACAACCCCCGGTCACTCCCTCACAGTCACATGCCCCTCAAGACACAATGCAGAAACAATATAATGTAAATCATCCCATAATAGCCAAATCTGTTGTGAATTTTTTTTTAAACTACAGGGAGTAGTCAAAATTCCAACTGCAATGTTCTTATTGATTTTGAATAAGATGATGCAAATGTAGATTATCTCTGAATAATAGGAGATGGCCATGTAAATGGCTGTGAATAGCCAGGAATGGGAATGTAAATTCCTTACATTCTACCTGTAGAACAGAGACATACCCTACTCCCGGGGCATTCAGTTTCCTGCAGGTCAGCAGAGCAAATTAACCCTTTAATATCACACCCCAGCCTGTTGATATGGAGCATTTAGTGGTAGTAATAGCATTTGAATGTCAGGAAGCAATAGTTAGATTTTCTCTTGTTGGAGATGGTCTTTGCCTCATGCTTGATGGCACAGAATTTACTTGCCACTTATCGTTGCAAGCATGAATATTGTCCAGGTCCTGCAGTATTTGAACATTGATAGCTTCAGTATCTGAGTCTTGTTGCATTTGCCCATGGACAGTTTCAGCCATTTTCAGGTAATGACTCCAAACTCTAAAGAGTTTTCTCCAGATTGAATTGATTCTAGTTTTGCTAGCACTTTTCTAAATAGCACGCAATCAGCTGCAACCATGATGTCAAGGACAGTCATTCTCACCTCCCCTCTACCATTGAGATCTTTGGTCCTCGTTTAGACTAAGGCTTTAATGAGGAAAGGAGCTGGGTGGCTGTTCAGAACCCAAACTAAACATCTGTGAGCAGGTTATTGAGAACCGACAAAGGGTCACCAGACTCAAAACATTAACTTCTGTTTTTCTTTCCACATATGCTGCCAAATCTGCTGGGTTTCTCCAGAACTTTTTATTTCATTTTTTTTTCATCTACCTTGTGCTGCTCCAGACATGCCCTCCAACATTATTTATTGAACCAGGATGGATCCCCTGGCTTGATGGTCATGGAATAGGTGATATCGTGGGCCATGAGGCTGCGGATTGATTTGGAATGCTGCTGCTGCTGCTGCTCGTGGCCCACAGCACTACCTGAGGGCCAGATCTGTCGAAATGTATACCATTTACCGTGGAAACTCCCTACCCTTGTGAAGAGATACAAAAAAAACTTCTCAAAACTCGCTAGATACAAAAAGTGCTGCCCATTGCAGAGAAATGTCTCCTCTTACAGAGTAAGTGGCAAATTAACCAACCTAAAATCATCCTCATTCATCTTTGGGAATTTACCTCCTAAATATAAATAAATCTGTTTAGGTGGGCATTATTTGTGTATTTGATGCAGCCTATATAGACTTTGATAAGGTCACATATAGGTCACTGGTTGCAAAAGAGAATGTTGCAGTGTTCCAAGGAAAAGTGGCTCGAAGAATTAGCTCAGAGGCAGGGAGAAAAGCTGTAATGGTCAATGGGTGTTTTTGTGACTGAAAAACCCTGTTCAGTGGTTTTTATTATAGGGCTCAGTACTAAATCTTTTGCTTTTTCTAGTATATATCAATAATTTAGACTTAAATGTCAGGGCTGTGATCAAGAATTTAGCAGCCAATTCAAACATTGTCCTAATGCTTCAGTGACAGTGACTAAAACAGTGACAAATGAAGTTCAACCTGGAGAAGAAGTATGGTCAATGAATTTACAAATGATAACAAGGTAAATGTTACTAAGAAGTGTAGAGGAACAGGTGGCTCTAAAGGAGAAACTCTGCTGGATAAGAAGGTGTAAGAGATGCTTGCCTTGTTAAAGAAGATATGGGTTATAAGAGCTGTAAAGTTTTGCTGGAACAGCGTAAAACAGTGCTTAGATCACAGCTGGAGTACTGCATGCTATTCTAGTCACCAACTATAGGAAAGATGTAATTGCACTAGAAAGGATATACAGGGGATTTATATGGATGTTCTCTGGACTGGATAATTTTAGTTACAAAGTAAGATTGAATAGGCTAGGTGTCTTTTCTTTGGTTAGAGGAGGGTAAGGGGTATACCTAATTGAAGTATATAAAATTGAGTAGTTTGGATAATGTGAATATGATTGTCCTATTCCTCTTGTTTGAAAGGTTTATAACAGAAGTCACAGATGTCAGATAAGTGGTTTAGAGGAAATTGAAGAGTGTTTTTCACCTTGAGAGTGATGGGTATCCGGAGCCAACATAGATTAGCGATCGCCGGATAGCAATTCAACGGACTAAGTCTTGCTAATTTGTGCTCCAGTTTTTCTTTTCCTCTCTATCATTGAGCACTCAAGTTAAATTCAGGAGTTTGCCATGTGGAGAATTATAAGAGTGATTTTGGTTCTTGTCATGATGCATGAGTTCAAATATATTTGCATTTCTACAAGGAACTTAAACTTAACTCTAATAAACATTTAGAATATACTAGCTTCAATTCTGAGGATTTGTCCCATAAGAAATATTGGTGAAACATCAAGGGCTGAAAGGCCTGTGCTACACTGTAATGCTCTACGTTCTAAGAAATGCCTGATTTAATCTCAAGTGCCTCATCATTTCACCACTGGGAACCAAGGAACAGAAAATATTTTATCTGTTGTACTACATTATGTAGAGGGATTATTTATTCTGACACAAGAGATTGCATTTTCTGGTAATGCATTTGCTGTCAGATATGTTTTAATGAGATCATCTTTTCTCCTTTAAAACTTTGGAGAATACAAATCCCGTATCCTTAACCTTCCTTGATGATTCCATATTAAATTCTTAGAGGGAATGACAGGGTACATAGAGCATGTTTTCCCTGAATGGGATCTCTAGAGGTCTGGTACATAATGCAAAAAAAAGGGACAAACCTTTTAAGACTAAGATGAGGAGGAATTTCTTCTCTTTGACTGTGGCAAGTCTTCAAATGTTCTACCCCAGAAACCATGCAAGTTCAATCATTAAGCAAGTTCAAGGCAGAAATTGATAGGTTTCTGGACACTAAAAACATTAAGGATATGGAGATTAATCTGGTGAACCTCCATTGCATTCTCTGTATAGCAAGTATATCCTTCCTTAGATAGAGGCCTTTTGTGACATAGTGGTAATATCCCAACATCTGAGCCAGGAGGCCCTGGTTCAGGACCTACCTGCTTTAGAGGTGTGTTAAAATCTTTCTGACAGGTTGATTAGAAACTACCTATTTTTCCTTAGATAGGATGATTGGGCCTGTACACAGTGCTTCAAGTGAGGTCTGATCAAGGCTCTGTAGGACTTCAGCAGGACATCTTTACCTGTGTACTCCAATCCCCTTGAAATGAATGCCAGCACACTGTTTGACTTGCTAGTTGCTTGATGCCCCTGCATGCTAGCTTTTAGTGGCTCATGGATGTGTACATCCAGACCCCTTTAGACACTCACATTTTCTTTTCACAAAACTATGTTGACTCTGTCTGATTACCAAATATATTTTCTAAGTGCCCTCCTATATAACATTGAGTCATAGAGGCGTACAGCACAGAAACAGACCCTGCTGTCCAATTTGTCCATCCCAGGAATTAATTTGGTGAACCTCCATTGCATTCTCTCTATGGCAGGTATATCCTCCTTTAGGTAGAGGGTTTTTGTGACATAGTGGTAATATCCCAACATCTGAGCCAGGAGGTACTGGTTCAAATCCTACCGGCTTCAGCGATGTATCATAATCTCTCTGGACAGGTTCATATTCTTCAGTAATCTAGCCCCATTTGCCAGCACTTGGCCCATTTCCCTCTAAATCCTTTCTATTCATATAACTATCCCAGGTGCCTTTCAAATGTTATAATTGTACCAGCCTCCACCACTTCCTCTGACAGCTCATTCCATACATGCACCACCCTCTGCATGTGAAAGTTGCCCCTTAGATCCCTTTTGCATCTTTCTCCTCTCACCTTAAACTGATGCCCTTTAGTTTTGACTTCCCTACCCTGAGGAAAAGACCATGACTATTCATTATATCCATGCCCCTCATGATTTTATAAACTTCTATAAGGTCACACCAGCAGTTGATGCTCCAGGGTAAACAGTCCCAGCCTATTCAGCCTCTCTCAATAGCCCAAACCCTCCAACCCTGACAATATCCTTGTAAATCTTTTCTGAACCTTTTCAAGTTTTACAACATCTTTCCTATAACAGGGAGACTGGGATCCTATTAATTTTGATGGGAGAGTAAATGGAGATTCCTGGGTCCAATCCCTTCATGTAGAAGAGATAAAGTCTCACAATTGAACAATAGCATAAACTGATAGCTTAAGAGATAAAAGGAGCAGTAGCAGATGGATCCAACATTGGCACAGAGGCAGAACACACACTAGCTGTACAGCAGTAGATGTGAGTGAAGAAACCTAAACAGCTGACTGATGAAAGGGATGGAGCAATTTGAAAGGAGATGGAGGGGTGAGAACCAAGGAGGGATTTGCACCCACAAGGATGCAGAATTATCAAATGCATCTGTTGTTGAACCAGGAGCCAATGTATGTCATTGAGCTTAAGTACTGATGGGGAAGCAGGACTTGGTGTAAGGAATGATAAAGGACAGAAAACAGATAGAGGTAACAAACAGGTCATTTTCAGGTTGTTAGGCTGGTGTTAGTGTGTGTCACAAGGGCCATTGCTCAAGATGCACTCTCTATAATCTCTGTCAATGACTGAGATGATGGAATCATACTTTTTAGTTTGCTGATCTCACAAAGTGTGCAAGACAGTAAAATGTAAGGAGGACAGAGGCTGGGAAAGGGACTGGACAAGTTCAGTGAGTGAACAAGAAATAGACTATGTAGCATCATGTAGAGAAATGTGAGGCTTTGTTCCTTTTTAGTCTTGAACGTGTTTCAGTCTATTCTTAGATTTTTCAACAATGACCCTAGTCCTAGTTCATGAAGCAGCAGACGTCTTTCTCTCTATCTTAGGCAACAGTTTCCATTATTCACTTGAAAACTTCAATCATCTCCAAAACTTCCAAATTTCAGGAATACAACCCTGGGTTTGTGTCATTGCACTCACTTGTCAATGAACCTGTGCTGTCCAGCTGTCAAATCTGGTTAATCTATGCTGCACTTGAATGGAGATAGACTCCCAAGCCTCTACTGTTTCTTGCCTTGCTCTGTTTATAAAATCAATGTCAGTGTTGTGTTAATATGAAAATGGCTTCTGTGAGCAATCCTAAAGTGGCTGATTTACTCCTGTGAATCTATCATCCCAGTTTTGCAGATTAAAACAAATCTCATACTTGGTACATTGTCATCACTCAGCCTTCTACAGATGAGATACAGTGAGATACTGTGAACCAATGCTTTTTTGATGTTAGACTGAGGATGGACAAACATGAAACTGGGTGCAAGAAGAGAGAAGGCTTCAGCCATGGGTTTGGAATTCTGTCAGTACAGGAGAGGGGCAAACGTATCAGAAGCTGTTTTCATTCATACATTCCTGCATTGTACCTTTTTGTAGAGTTGGGAAATGGAGACAGCTCTTTGAAGGTGATTAAAATACAAATTCCAGAATCTGTTTAAAGTTAAATATTGATAAGATTTGAATATGCAGAAAGTGACATGTCAGCTCAATCACTGAATGGTAGGAGTGCAGCCTTGTTCAGAATCTGTCAGATTTTGAATCCTGTGTGACTAGGCTGATCCCAAAATCAAGTGTTGATCAAATACTACATTGACCTGCTATGAGTTCAAATAGTGTTATCTAAAAGTAAAATAATGTATCTGCCAAAAAAAAACAGTTCTTGGATGGAACTTCGAGTGTCTATTGGGTTTCATCACTTTTACACAGGACTGAAGATGAATAAGATGGTGCAAGATAAGCAGCATTCTAACCAGTATGGTACTGAAATTATAAGCTGATCCTAATATCTTCAGTGAATGGGGAAAACAGAGGGGAATGGTGTTCAAAGTAGGCAATGGGAAGTTGCTAAAATAGTGTAGTTTATGACTTCAACAAGTGTAAAGGGTTGAACGATTTGGCAATGTTTTCAGCAAAAGGCAATTTCTCCAGGTCAGTTGTCATTTTTCAGTGCAGGCTTAGAATAATCTGATGCCTTTTCCTCACCATTCTATTCCAATCCCTGGTAATATTTGGGAGCACATCATTTGTCCTTCTCACTGTTGGCTGAATGAGAAGGTTAATTTCCTGTGATTTGTCCAATAATTTGCAGACACCTTATGTCATCTTCCCAATTTACTTTCTGGTCTCTCTCTACTGAGGCAATTTTTAAACTGATGACTGTCTTGATCTGAAAACATTTGGAAACCCAAATATTCTTCTGCACCTCCCTGACTTAAAGTCATAGAGACATGTGTGTGTCTGCCTGTTTCTCTCCCATCTTTTCAGAATACATATAATCCTCCACCTACAGCAGTTGATTATTTTTGAGTTGGTGCACAGTGGGTACTTTGTCCCTTCTCCTATCTGGTTGCCTTGTATATAAATCGCCCACACCCCTCAATTAGATTCTAATCTGTTATTCTTGACATAAACCTCCCCCCCCCCCCCCCCCCCCCCCACCACCACCCCAACACACCTTCCAATCTGTACCTTACTTCCATACATTAGTTATTCTAAAGATAAATCATCTAGAACCCCTTGCTACATTTCCAAATTGTAACTCATTTAGATTCCAGTCTGTAGCTTACTCCCCAGTATCAGGTATTCAGTATGTATACCATACTGACAATCTTGACTATACTCTGATCCATAACTCACTCCCCATACCTCTAACTTAATATCTAACTTACCCCAAACCCTTTGACTAGACTTCATTCTCTCCCAGGTATCTGTTGTTCTATACATAACCCGTTTAATAGCTTCTAATATCTTCCCTATGACAGATGTTAAGCTAATTGGCTGTTAGTGCAAATTAAAACACTTTTCATTGTATTTTTACTGTTAAAATACATATGACAATAAATTCTAATTGTAATTCTTGGTGCCTGCTTTCTGTGTCTCTACTTTTTTTGAATAACGGAGTTGAATTTGCTATTTTCCAATCTGATGGAACCTTCCAGAATCTTGGGAATTTCGGATCATTAAAACTAATATATCAACAATCCCACTGGTGTCAAGACTCACTGGAGCTAGTGAGCAGTAGGTCAAACCCCACTATTCCCAAACTATCACAATATCAACATTTAATTAAACCATTAAAATTCTCAATTCTACCTAACTCTACTTTAGATTAAAAATATTTCACACCTTTTGTTTCCCCATTAATGAGAAAATAACAATTTATAGAGTAATTGAGATGAACAGCACGGAATCAGATCCTTCAGTCCAACTCGTCCATGTCGACTGGATATCCCAAGTTATTCTACTCCCATTTGCTAACAATTGGCCTGTATCCCTCTCAATTCTTCCTATTCATATACCCATCCAGATGCCTTTTAAATGTTGTAATTTTACAAACACCATCCTCTGCATGAGAAAGTTGCCCCTTAGGTCCCTTTTAAATCTTTCCTCTCTCACCCTAAACCTATACCCTCTGGTTCTTGACTCCTAGGGAAAAGACCTTGTCTATTTACCCTATGCACACCCCTCATGATTTTATACCCCTCTTTAAGGTCACCCCTCAGCCTCCAATGCTCCAGGGAAAAATTCCCAGCCTATTTGACCTCTCCCTATAGCTCAAACTCTCCAACCCTGGCCATGTCCTTTCTGAACCCTTTCAAGTTTTACAACGTCCTTCCGATAGGAGGGAGACCAGAATTGCATACAATATTCCAAAAGTGGCCTAAACAATGTCCTGTACAGCTGCAACATTACCTCCCAACTCCTATACTCAATGCTCTGACCAATAAAGGAAAGCCTTCATTATCCTATCTACCTGCGACTCTACTTTCAATGAACTATGAACCTGCATGCCAAGGTCTCTTTGTTCAGTAACACTCCCTAGGGGCTTGCCATTAAGTGTGTAAGTCCTGCTTGATTTGCCTTTCCAAAATGCAGCACCTTACATTTATCTAATTTAAAGTCCATCTGCCAATTCTTGGCCCTTTGTACTCTGAAGTAACCTTCGCTGTCCACTATGGTGTCCTCCAGTTATGGTGTCTTCTACAAACTTATTAACTATACCTCCTGTGTTCACATACAAATCATTTGCATAAATGATGAAAAGCAGCGGACCCAGCACCACCCTCTATCTTCTACCTTCAAGCCAGTTCTTTACCCAAATGGCTAGTTCTCCCTATATTCCATGTGATCTAACCTTGCTGACCAGTCTACCTTGAGGAACCTTGTTGAATGCCTTACTAAAGTCTATAGTTCACGCCCATTGCTCTACCTTCGTTAATCCTCTTCATTAGTTCTTTAAAAAGAACTCAATCAAGTTAGTGAAACATGATTTTCCATGCACAAAGCCATGTTGACTATCCCTAATCAGTCCTGATGAAGGGCTTTTGCCCGAAATGTCGATTTCGCTGCTCGTTGGATGCTGCCTGAACTGCTGTGCTCTTCCAGCACCACTAATCCACTAATCAGTCCTTGCCTACCCAAATACTTGTAAATCCTGTCCCTCAAGATTCCCTCCAACAACTTGCCCACTGCTGATGTCAGGCTCACTGGTCCATAATTCCCTGGCTTTTCCTTACCTCCTTTCTGAAATAGTAGCATTACATTCACCAACTTCCAGTCTTTGAGCACCTCACCTGTGACTATTGATGATCCAAATACCTCAGCAAGTGGCCCAGCAATCACTTCCCTAGCTCTTCACAGATTTCTAGGGTGTACCTGATCAGGTCCTGTGGTTTTATCCACCTTTATGCATTTTAAGACATGCAGCACCATTACCTCTGTAATATGGACATTGTTCAGATATCACCATCTATTTTCCCACATTCTTTACCCTCCACGTCCTCCTTCACAGTAAACACTGATGCAAAATACTCGTTTAGTATCTCCCCCCACCTCCTCTTCCTAGTTAACCTTTTGTCCTTAATGTATTTATAAAATCCCATTGGATCCTCCTTAACCCTATATGCCACAGCTATCCCATGTCCCCTTTTAGCCCTCCCAAATTCCATCTTAAGTATACACCTACTGCCTTTATGCTCTTCTAAGGATTCACTCGATCTCTGCTGTCTATACCTGACCTATGCTTCCTTCTTTTTCTTAAACAAAACCTTAATTTCTCTAGTCATCCAGCATTCTCTACATCTACTAGCCTTGCCTTTCATCCTACAGGAACATTCTGTCTCTGGACTCTTGTTATCTCATGTTTGAAGGTTTCCCATTTTCCAGCCATGCCTTTACCTGTAAACTTCTGCCCCCAAGCAACTTCTGTAAGTTCTTGCCTAATACTGTCAAAATTGGCCTTCCTCAAATTTAGAACTTTAACTTTTAGATCCAGTCTCTCTTTTTCCATCACTATTTTAAATCTAATAGAATTATAGTCGCTGGCCTCAAAGTGCTCCCCCACTGACCCCTCAGTCACTTGCCTTGCCTTATTTCCCAAGAGTAGGTCAAGTTTTGCACCTTCTCTATTAGGTACATCCACATACTGAATCAGAAAATGTTCTTGTATACACTTAACAAATTCCTCTCCATCTAAGCCCTTAACACTACTGTAGTCCCAGTCTATGTTTGGAAAGTTAAAATCCCATACCATAACCACCTTATTATTCTTACCGATAACTGAGATCTCCTTACAAATTTGTTTCTCAATTCCCACTGGCGACTGGGGGGCAGCGGCGGTGGGGGGTCTATAGTACAGTCCCAATAAAGTAATCATCTCTTGCGTATTTCTCAGTTCAACCCAAATAACTTCCCCGGATGCAATCCCAGGAATATCCTCCTTAAGTACAGCCATAGTGTCATCCTTTATCAACAATGCCACTCCCCCTTCTCTCTTGCCCCATTTTCTATCCATCCTATAGCATTTGTATCCTGGAACATTAAGCTGCCAGTTCTGTCCATCCCTGAGCCACATCTCTGTAATTGCTATGATATCCCAGTCCCATGTTCCTAACCATGCCCTGAGTTCCTTAGCTTTCCCTGTTAGGCCTCTTGCATTGAAATAAATGCAGTTTAATTTATCGGTCTTACCTCGTTCTTTGCTTTGTTCCTTCCTGCCCTGACTGTTTGACTTGTTCCTTTTCTAAACTTATTCCTTTCACCAGTCTGGGACTGAACTTTTTCCCCACTATCTCTCTGGGTCCCACTTCATTCCTCCCCCCCTCACCCCCCCCACCTTATTAGTTTAAATCCTCCCAAGCAGCTCAAGCAAGTCTCCCTGCCAGTATATTAGTCTCCTTCCAATTCAAGTTTCAAGCACAATTATACAAATCATTCCTATAGCAGAAGAGATTCCAATGATCCAAAAATGTGAATCCTTCTCCCCGACCCAGCGCCTCAGCCATGCATCCATCTGCTTTGTCCTCCTATTCTTGCCCTCATAGCTTGTGGCACCGGGAGTAATCCAGATATTACTACCCTCAAGCACCTCCTTTTTAAATTCCTACCTAAATTCCTATATTCTTCCTTCAGAATCTCATGGTTTTTCTTTCCTATGTCGCTAGTTCCAATGGTACAATGACCTCCTGCTGGTCCCACTCCCCTTTTCAGAATATTATGCACTCCCTCTGAATATTGGTGAGCCTGGCACCAGGGAGGCAACACACCATTCTGATTTCTCGCTGTCGGCCGCAGAAATGTCTGTCTGTGCCTCTGACTAGAGAGTCCTGTATCACAGTCAATCGCTTGGAACCTGACGTACTCCTTGTAACGGAAATGCGGCTGTTCATGCTACATTCCCCTGAGAGTCCATCACCCCCCTACATTTTCTAAAACAGCATACTTGTTTGATATGGCAATAGCCACAGGAGATTCCTGCACTACCTGCCTCCTCCTCCTACCTTTCTGGGAGGTAACCAATCTAATTGACTGTACCTGCGGTTTTTCTCCCTTCCTATAACTGCAACCCATCACACCCCATAACTCCTGTAAATTCCTCATTGCCTCTAAACTGTTGCTCCACACCATCCATATGACATGATAGGATTTGCAAAACACACTTACTGCAGACATAATCATCAGTTACATGGAAATTCTCTCTAATCTCCTACATCCGATAGGTAGAGCACATCACTATACTAAAGGACAACCTTGCATCTTAACATTCTACAGACCCAGAAAACAGCACAGTCTTACTGCTGTAAAAAAAAAACCCACAAATCCAGGTTAACTTAGACCTCAATAAAACATATAACCAAAAATGTAGATTTATAGAAAAATAGACAGCAGGGTTAGACTTTAAAACCATGCAATTACCTGTTCCCGTGCTGTGAGCGCTCTCGCACAGGTTCCTCCGAGGTCAATTGTGATTTTCGCTGTTTGTTGATTTTTCTAAGACACACTCCAATGTCCAGAAATACTTGAACTCAAACAGCAAAGGCAGTAGCATTGCAGATTCACTGCTGTGTCAGACACCAGTGTAGGCTTTCTTTTCTCTCTCTCTCTTCTCTCTTCTCCTCCCCCCCCCCCCCCTTTAAAAGTGCCATTGTTTCTATCTTTGTTTTCTCTCCAAAGTTTCAAAACAATGCAGCAACATCTACAGCAGTAATTACTGCTCCAGGAATTCAAGGAAATCACCTCCAGTGCCTAAAATTCCTCAGGAAAGGAGCAGCTCTCTCAGCCACAGTTTTTTTTTCCCCATCCTCCATCTTGGATTACCCAGAATCCAAACTATTGTAATTTAGCTATTTCCTACAAATGACACAAAGTCGACCAGATGAATTTCTAATCTCTAACAGTATACCTGTAATGTAGAGACCATTACTATTTTTCTTTGTTTCTTAATTTTTTTTGGTTGAAACTGAGAGTTGAAGTTAAGAACTGAACTTTGAACAGTAGCTTGCTTTAAAAGAGAAGAGAACAAAGATGTTTTCTACTGAGAACTGGCCTGGAAAACTAATGCAACTTAATCACTGATCTAACAACACTGTAGTCTAGTCGACACTGAGTTGTTGATATGCTCAAGGCTGGCAGATGGTGTGATGTTGAATTGGTCAGTCAAGAGCATCGGTTCTGACTGGGTTTTAAAAGGAGACAGAGTGATTTATGGAGACTGCTGCTTAGTTTTGCACACTCTCTAGTTTCTGTCCAGTTATCAAATTGTTGAAGATTCTGAGAAAAGAATCCCAGAATTAAGTAGATATTTTTAAAAGTCTACTGAAACTGCTTGCATTAATCAGTGACTTTGGAATTCAAGTAAGGTATATAGATCTACTTGCCTGTGAACAATCTCTTGTCCAAAGATTCCATGTAGACTTCATAACAATTGTTAGAAACTGTTTATTGACTGACAAATTACAATTATTTTCTTTTTTTAATTTATCCCTTAACTATGTCTGTGAGAATCCCAGGGTATGACAAAGACGATTGGACTTTAGTTTGCGGATATTATTAGGGTTACCTCATTTATCTGTGTTCTGCTAAAGTTACATTAATAATTGTTCATTTTTGTTTATTATAAACTTGGTGTCCATGATCTGTTTGTAAAGTCCGATTAGAAATAATCGGGCGGTTTGGAGGATCATTGAATGTTTTGATTTCAGTGTTGCGAATTTGATGATAGTGAGGCTGATTTGGTTTGGATTGCTGTTACTGTGTCATAACCTTAACTTAAACAGTAAACCGACAGGAATTCTAATTCATGTAACATAAACTTTGCCCCTTTCAGAACTCTCTGACAAACACCACACATGCACAAACAAATATTAAAAGTGTACTGTGAAGGCAATGACATCATGGTAGTATCACCGAACTAGCTATCCAGACCCAAGACCATATTCCGGGGACATGGTTCCAATCCCACCATGACAGGTGGTGAAATTTGAATTCAATAAAATCTGGAATAAAGAGCTGACTAAATGGTGACTATGTTGATTATTGTAACAACTCATCTGGTTCACTTTTGCCATTAACGTCCGTGTAAGCGCATACATCACTGGTCATAATTGCCATGTATGGTCCCACCCATCTAGGTGCAAACCTTATTTCCAAACACTGAATACCTCTGCCTGGTTTACTTTTGCCTCTATATCACACAAAAATTACTGATCTCTAATCTCCTGTCACAATTCATGCAGCTGGTTGTACTACTTTCTCAAAAAAACGTGCAGATCCTATTTCCTACTACCAGTCATGACACTCCCTCGCAATCTCATAGCTTTTCCTGTCAACAACTCATACAGAATCAATTCAGTCATTCTGCTGGGTGTTGCCTCAATTCCATTAAAATATTAGATAGCAAATCAACCCATCCCTGCTAGTCTCTTGTATGGCTTTAGCTAATGTTTTCTTTAATGCCTTATTCATATATTCTTCCTTGACTGTGCTCTAGATGATGAGGGTGTCAAATTTTGTTTCATTCTCAACAACTTACAAACTTCAAAGAAATAAGAGGAGGTAATTCAGACCCCCTCAAATGTGCCCCAGTCCTCAACTCTTGATTTTTCAAAAGTCTGTCTACCTCTTTAAATGCTTTTAATAATCTAGCCTCCACAGCTCTCCTGAGTAAAGAATTCCAGCCATTCAGTACCCTCTGAGAGAAGAAACTTCCTCACATCTCCATGTTCATTCAGTGTTTCCTTATTTTGGAGCTGTGCCCCTTAATTCAAGATCGCTCCACAAAAGTCTGACAAATTTCTTCAAAATCTTGTATTTCTCAATCTATTACCCCTCATTCTTCTAAACGCTAATGAATAAAAGCATAACATATTTAGCTGTTCTCAATTATTTAACCACTACATCGCAGGAATTAGCCTATTGAATCTCTTTGGAATTGCTTCAAATGCTAGTATATATTTTTTTAAAAACTACTGTACACAGATACATGATCTCATCATATTTGACGAGATTTCCTTATTTTTGATTGGATTCCCTACAGTACGGAAATAGGCCCTTCGGCCCAACAAGTCCATAGCTACCCTCCGAAGAGTAACCCACCCATTGCCCATATTCACCCCTGACTATGGGCAATTTAGTTTGACCAACTCACCTAACTTGCACATCTTTGGATTGTGGGAGGAAACCGGAGCACCCGGAAGAAACCCAGGCAGACACTGGGAGAGTGTGCAAACTCCACACAGACAGTCACCCAAGGCAGGAATCGAACCTGGATCCCTGGTGCTGTGAGGCAGCAGTGCTAACTACTGAGCCACCATGCCGCCCAATTTTCATAAATAGATTTGATTACTTACAGTGTGGAAACAGGCCCTTCGGCCCAACAAGTCCACACCAATCCTCCAAAGAGCAACCCACCCAGACGCATTCCCCTACGTTTACCCCTTCACCTAACACTGCAGGCAATTTAGCATGGCCAATTCACCTAACCTGCACATCTTTGGACTGTGGGAGGAAACCCACGCTGATACGGGGAGAATGTGCAAATTCCACACAGACAGTTGCCCGAGGCGGGAATTGAACCTGGGTCTCTGGCGCTGTGAGGCAGCAGTGCTAACCACTGTGTCTGTCTCTCTCTCTCTCGCTCTCTCTCTCACTCTCTATCTCTCTCTTGCTCGCTCGCTCTCGCTCTCTCTCTAACAATAGAGATCACAATTCCATGTGCTCCCTTAATTACTTGATGCAACTTTCATGGGATTACCGCTTCTGTTATTATTTGAGGAATGTTTGTCACTCGGCAGTCTCATATGGGGTAGGCTACAACCCACCCTGTAAATTGGTCTATAATGACCAAAAGATAATTTTTTTTTTTACCTGACACAATGGGGGAGGTACTCCTATGAAATTAGTTTATAATTGCTCCCATGGTCTCTTTGGTCCTGGGTGGTTGACATTTGAACTTTGACTGGTCTGCCCAAACTATGTTGGACATGTACCAAGCATTGCTGACAGTGTTTTACTACATCTCTTTCCATTCTATACCACTACCAGCACCTCAGATACTGCCTGACATGCTGTGCTTTTCCAGTGCCACCCTTTTTGACCCTCAGCACCTGCTCATCCTCCACCTTCCCTACCATGGGTGCATTTCCATGGTATATTTTGCAGTCACAATGCGTACAGTGTGGCAGTACCATCCTATCTTCTCATTAGCATATTTTACCACCCCTTGTTCTTCCCATTCCTTTTTCTTCCTCTTCCATATCCCTGTGTAAATGTGCCATGTTTATTTTTTCCAAACCAATTGTCGCAGCTGCCACCTGATGTTCAGGACCTGTTGCAACTGCCTCCTTGGCTGCTTCAACTACCCATCAGGCACCAAGTTGAAAGGGATCTGTCCTTCTAACGTACTTTAACTCTTATCACAGCTCCCAAGAATTCTTTAATTGCTGTCTTATGCTGTATGTGCCCTTCCCCGCAGTGATGTACACCTTTCGACTCCATGTTACCATATAATCATGTAAAACCACAAATGTTTACCTACTGTCTATATAACTGCTAGCCTGTTTTGTGCAATATCACGATGAATACAAATTAGCATACACCATTTCAAATTGATCACAAAGCTTCTATTTCTTCTCCCTACTACACCTGAAGATGTGGATGGTCACTATCTATCTGTTTAGTATTGTCTCCTACAGATTACTTTGCTCCGTTTTCCAAAAAAAATGCTTATTAATAAATTGCTCACACACAAGCAAAATTGCTTAACTGCCAAATCAAATTAACTTAAAGATCCTACAGCTCTCCTTCCTTAAACATCATCCTGAATCCAACTTGTGGATACTTATTCTTTCTTGTATTATTTGTCCCGTGTTCTGAAAGCAATTTACTGTTCCTGTCTTCTCATGAGTCTTAAAAACATCCTCATACTATTCTTAACAACAAAAATCAAACAATTCTATTTAGTCCCAGGCATTAATAATTTTGAACATTTTCACCCTTTGCATTTGGGCCTTTAAACATTCCACAATTCCAGATTCAAATAAACTAACAGGTTCCCTTTAAAATCTATACTTTGTGTATGTTAATTTCATCCTTTGTCAGTGCTGTAGTATTTCTCTGTCTGATTGTGGCTACTCTCCAGGATCCTTGGCCTTGGCTGCCCTCTAGGAATGAAGAAAAATGGAAGGTGTCTCACTTCACTCCATGATTTATTAATTTTGCCTGTCTGTATGACCTTTCCTGACCACATGGCTTTAGCCTACCTGTTCTGCTGGCAGCTTTGTAGAGGTCTCACCTCTCTGCGTGGCCTTTTGGCTTTCTCACTTAACCCACACTTGCCCCACTGGCACAGTTCTGTCTTTTCACCCAGCGTTTCATGTCCTGAGTCCTCCTCCAGATTCTTTGGATCTCATCCACACCTGTCTGGTACAGTTCTCTGCTCTAATTACAAGTGGTAAATTGAAATATATTCATCCAACTGCAGTGTCGATGCTGGGAATGTGACACAGTCTCCTGTGACTACACCAAACTGTTATAGGCGTTCTTGATAAATTGATGGAGGACTTGAGGAGGACAGATGATGATTGTTAATTTAATGCGCACGCATGTAGAGAACTTTAACTCTGCTCAGTTATAAATACCTTCAAGCTTTATACAGATTACAGCAAGCATTTTACAGTTTCCACACTTCAATAAGGTGAATAGCAGGTGTCTTTTCCCTAGGCTGGTGGATTTCAAAACTGGGGGAGAAAGATTTTAAAAAGACATGAGGGACAACTTTTTTTTAACACCGTAGTTTGTTGTGGAATGAATTGCCAGAGGAAGTGCTGGGTGCAGCTATAGTACGACAGTTAAAAGACATTTCTACAAGTACATGAATAAGAAATGTTTGGAGGGATATGAGCTAAGTACAGGCAGGTGGGACTAGTTTAGTTTGAGATTATGGTCAGCATGGACTGGTTGAACTGAAGGGTCTGTTTCCGTGCTGTATGACTCTAAGACTATGATTCTGTGTCCCATATTATCTTTGCTTCCCACAGACTTTGTATGCATTGTATGTTCCTCACCTGCGGCCTTTGTTAGCATGTCTTTTAGCTGCTAAATTTGACAGTCTGGGAGCCATTTTTGTTAGTTCACACATGCTTTGTTAGTTTTGATTATTACTGACTATATAGCTAAAGCGTTAAGTCTTATCTAACAACCACTTCAAGGATGTAGCAATTTAATATGACTTATTATATGGAAAAGGGCTTAGTACTTATGTCGCACTGATTTTTTCTGGCTCATCTAAGTACCTGTTGATGATATCTATTTTACTGTTTTCTATATCTAATACACCAGTGCAGTTTGAGAGTAGAAAACTTGTACATATCAGCATCCAGTTTTAATTGCTTAGGTCTGTGTTTAGTTGGACAATCAAACCGAGATTAGGATGATACTTTTTTATTGGTTTTGTTAGATCAGTTGGATCTATGTCACGTTAGTATGTCCTGACACAACACCTTACATTCAGGCTGTTTATATACCTTTTTGGGTGACTTTTAATTGAGAATCGTACTGTGTAATTTTGAATTGTTTCATTGCTGACAGGCCATTACTTTAATTCTAAAGTGTGATGAGTTCAGCTGCACTACAAATGTTTTCAGTCATGGGGCATGTGATTTAACGATGCACACTCCCCAGTCTGATTCACGGTTTTCTGTTCGCCAATAGCTTAGTTGCATTGGTTATATCTTGCATCAGTTTCTTTGTTGCTACTAGTTAAGAGATGTTTCAGAAGTAGTTAGGGGTTTGGCTCCCAATCAGTACCTAGAGATATCTTGTGGACAGCACATATATCAACGGGGGACGGGATCAGGCATTGGCATCATGTCCTACATGATTGATTACTTATGGAATGCTTGCTGCCTGGTCACATGGGTAATGTCTCAAAGGACAGCCCATGCATATTAGGTGAAAATGAGGACTGCAGATGCTGGAGATGAGAGTCAAGAGTGTGGTGCTGGAAAAGCACAGCAGGTTAGGCAGCATCCGAGGAGCAGGAAAATTGAAGCTTTGGTCAAAAGCCCTTCATCAGGAATGAGAATTTTCTTGATGAAGGGTTTTTGCCTGAAACGTCAATTTTCCTGCTCCTTGGATGCTGCCTGACCTGCTGTGCTTTTTCCAGCACCACACTTGCAAGCCCACACACATTCTCCAACCAAAGTCAGCACCTTCGGAAGAAGAAAGAAAGTGAACAATGTAACTGAAACTTCAGATGACAGTGCATTTTCCAGACCTTTAAATATTCAGGTGTTAACACTGCAAACTCATTTACTTACCACAGAGCTTTAGAAACTGCGCTTAAAATGTGCTTAAAACTGGAGTTTCACAGGCTTAAAACTCCTGACTTTCATCCATAATTTAATTTTATCAAGGATTTTCAGAATTAATAATTAACACACAAAACTGAAGCAACCGAAATAGGCTAACTGTCGGAGACAGCTCCCACCTGGAACATAAAGCTAATGTCTCTTTCTGACTGATGGTCAAACTGAAAATACATCTTTTAAGCTCAAGTTATTTCTCTGTTCACTGCAGGATTATTTTTAAGACTAAGTAATAAACCACACAGAAATAATTTTTAAACATTTAAAGTTAAATCCTGTAGAGGGTTGAAATTAATTTGAACTGGTGGGTGATACTTTAGCAGAAATTTCAGAGTTCTGATGAAAATGTCTGTACAGTAATCCACTACAAATTATTTAAAAGTTATTTTTTCCATAGCCTGATGGGTTGGAATATCCCAGTTTTGATCCTTACTTTATCTTGAGCTGGGGGAGCAGAAGTTCCCCCAGAAGTAGTTACTCCCTTAAGCCCAACTGAACAGTTTTTTAAAAAAATACAGGTTCTTGATCTTTTTCTCTCTTTATGCTTTCCAAATGCTCTGATTCAGAGCTAGAAGTTAAATATATGTGGATGTTGGGTTGGGGATAACACTGGGCCAATAATATCCAATGTCACATAACCTGCTGACATACATTGAGAGCCTTCATAGTTAATGAATGACCATCGCTAAGATGTCAACTCAAGTTAATTTGAAGTGAAGAAAATTTACTGTTTGTTTCAGTGAACTATTGTCAATTCAGTAACACATCATCAATATCAGAGACTACAGAGAGCTATTACAGGAAGCTGCTACAATCAGGGACTTTTCCATCTTCGTTAATTATAGCAAAATGACTTGTAAGACTGTTGTGTTCTATCTATTCCCCTATTAAATTGATCTGGAAATTCTCCATATTGACTCTGAGCACCTGAAATGGAAAAGTGTATTGCTTTCCAGTATTAACATACTTTCTGTCACACTCTGTTACGTCTTTGTACAGCAGTCAATAAATGTGCACAGGCAGGTAGAGCAAGCAGTTAGGTAAGAAAATGGCATGCACAGGAACCTCAATTATCCGAAGTACATGGGCGGGGAGTATTTTGTTCGGTTAATTGAATTCCAGATAATCGAATGCTGGATAACATTGTTTAGCCAAGCATAGGGACTTTGTAATTTTGCCAGATAATCCAATATTCGGATAATCAAATGCCAGATAATCAAAGTTCCTCTGTGTGGGCCTTCATTACAAGAGGATTTGAGCTTAGACATAATGTTTTATTGCAGTTATACAGGGTTTTGGTGAAATCTCGCCTGGAATATTGTGTGTGGTTTTGGTCTCCCTACCCAAGAAAGGATATACTTGCTATAGAAAGTGTGCAGCAGAGTTTCACTGACTTGACACCAGGGATGGCAAGACTGTCAGACGAGGAATGTTGGTTTGGTTGGGCCTGTATCCACTAGAATTTAGAAGGATGAAAGGATTAAAACATATAAAATTCTAACAGGGCTATTCAGACTAGATGTGGAAGGAAGCGGAGTCCCTGGTCGGGTACTCTCAACCAAGGGTCAAAAGTCTCAGAGCAGAATAGACCATTTAGGACTGAGATGAGGAGACATTTCTTCTTTGAGGATGGCCAATGCATGGAATTCGCTACCACAAAAGGCTGTGGAGACCAGGTCACTGAGTATATTCAAGAAAAAGATTGATAATTTTTTTAGATGTTAAAGGCATCAAGGGGTATGGAGAGAGGGTGGGCATGTGGTGTTGAGATAGAGGATCAACTATGGTCATATTGAATGATGGAGCAGATCTGAAAGGCTGACTGACCTACATCTGCTCCTAGTTTCTATATTTCTAAAGTATTGGTAAATATTGAGTAAATTATCGATGCAGTATGTTACGTATTGTCCACATTAATGACACTCTTGCATTTATCCCTAGGGCCAGTGACAAACGCCTTCCTGATGGTTGCCTCAGCCAACATGTTTAACCCTGACAGCAGACCCAGTCTAAATCTCCCAAAATTTAGCAGATATTTACACAGTTCAGAAATTACAGAAAATGAAGAGGGAGGTGCTATAACACTATCTCTTCAGCACAACAAGAAGGTGAGATTTTAATCCATAATGTATTTTGAAATTTCATTAGTTGCTGCAACAGGTCTTGTTAACCTCTTCAGGCTGTGACATGGTTGACCACCACACCGGCAAAATGGAACTGGTTCCTCTCTTATCAATCCAGTCACAACCGGAGAATTGGCTGCAATGACTTCTCTTCCCATTCCCACACCATGATCTCTGTTTATTTCCCCCAACAAGGATCTAACCTCAAAGCTAACCCTTGTCTTCCCTACATTCTGTCTGTCAAAAATACATCTATGCATTTCTATTAAAGAAATTGGGCTCACATATCAGCTTCATTCTCTTTTGAGTTAAATGCTTTGAAAATTGTATCCAATAATTGAATTTCAAAATAGTCTCCCTGTTTCAGAGACTCCTTTTTCTTCCTGTCTAAGTCTGTGTGTCTAAGATCTAGTCACAGTGCTGTCAGGAAGCAAATTAGTCAGACATGATTTCCTTTTCATGAAGCCATGCTGACTACTCTTGAGTAGACTATGATTTTCCAAATGTATATTACCTCCTTAATAATTGATTCCAATAATGCATGTTAGGCTCATTGGCCTAGGTTACCTGCTTTTTTGTCTCCTCCCTTTTTAAATAGGGTTGTCACATTGGCAGTTTTCCAATTCACTGGACTTCTCCAGAATCCAAGGATGTTTGGAAAATTACAACCAATGCATCCAATATCGCTGTTGCTACTATGGTTCTAGGATGGAAACCATCAAAGCCAGAGGCTCACCTGTCTTTAGCGCCATTAGTTTGTTTAATATTACTTGTCATGTACTTAAATCCTTCCCCAAATTCTTTAGTATTAATGGGAAGTTCAAAGTATCTTCCGCCACTGAGATGGATGCAAAATATCTGCTTAACTCCTTTGCCATTTTCTTGTTCCCCATAACTATCTCCCCAGAACCTACCAGGTCATTTCTCAAAATAAAAATTAGTTCCTTCTAAAGAAATTTGTTTCACTCCTATAGCGACTTCACCACTTACCAAGTCACTCTTTAATCCAACTCACTGTAATGAGACTAATTTGTAACCTCTATGTATACCTCCAATAAATATTTTCTCCTTCAGTAACCTAATATTGTCAGCCAGCATCAGTGACTGACTTACTCCAATCTTTCTTAGGATCTCTATTGGTTTACCTTCTTCTTGGAAAGAAAGGGAAAAATTCTCCCTTTGAGATAAAATACTCAAAACTTCCAGTGGTCTCATTCTGCTTGTGATTCTCAAAGAATCTTCATGACTGTCTTGAGCAATCTCTCCCTTCTTAGTACATTCTAAGGAAAATCATTCCCTTTGAATCATTGCTTTGAATAGCTTCATGTTAATACCTTAATTTCCTTTTCAGCTGCCTCCTTTTCTGAAGATGTATTAGATATTCCTACTTCTGCAATCAGTCTCCCATTTAATTTCCTGAAATTGATATTGGTATGTCGAGTCATATTACAATGGAAGCATGTTAACTTCTTTATCACCCCTTGGTTCCAACTGTTCTTTATTATGGGATCCTTCTGCCTATTCTCCAGAATTAATCCCTGTTCCATCTTCAGAAGTCCTATTCCTTCCGTTTCCTTGTGGATTCCAATCTGCCTGCAATTGCATAAGATATCATAGGCATCTGCCACAACCACTGCTTGTCTGACCATTGCTACTTGATGGCTATCAAAACAAGTTTTTAAATTTGCCAGGACGCTATTTCTGATTTCGTCCATGATCATAATTCCGCTTACATTCTCAAATTTTTTCTAGCTTTAGTGATTTAAATTCAAGAGTGTTTCTCTCTCCTGGATTGGCAGTAGGGCATTCAGATGAGACAGAGAAGGGATGGAAGAGTGGGAGCGGTCACAGCATTGATCAAGGAATCAATCATAACAGTAAGGAGGGATGATATCTTAGGTGGGATTTATCAATTGAGACTATGTGGGTAAAAGTAAATAAACAAAAAGAGCAAATACTATAAGCCCCCCAAACAGTCGGAGAAGTAGAGGATGAAATATGTTATCAAATTTCAGGGATGTCTAAAGATAACAAGGCAGCAGTACTAGGGGATTTAAACTACTCCCATATTAACTGAAATTAAAGACAGAAAGTTCTGGAAGAACTCCGCAGGCCTGGCAGGATCTGTGGACAGAAAAACACTTTGCGTCTTGCAAAGGGTCACCGGACTCAAAACATTAAATTTGCTTTTCTCTGCACAGGTGCTGCATACTGATCTCTTTATTTTATTTTCACAAAGTAACTGGGATAATTTTAATGTGTAAGGTTCTAAAGGAGCAAAATCATTAAATTGTATCTAAGAAAACTTTCTTAGCTAGTGCATAGAAAGCAAACAAAGAGGTGCCTTATTTTCAGAAAGAACTATGGCAGCAGAAGGAATATCAGTAGGGGAACAGTGTGGAGATAGTGACTGTAACTCAGTTAGATTTAGAATAGGTATGGAAAAGGTTAAGGATGGGGACAGAACTAAAAATTCTAATCTGGGGAAGTCCAACTTTATTAAGAATAAGATGCAGTTTATCCGAAGAGGACAATATTTTTGCTCTGTATAGGAATATATTTGCCCTGTATTGTTGTTATTCCCTTCCTGAATGCCAATGACTGCTCTGACATAGTTTATTCACAAGTAACTAAAGTCTGTCAGAGCAGTCATAGGCATTCGAGAAGGGAATAACAACAATACAGGGCAAATATATTCCTATAAAGACTAAGGGTGGATCCATGACTGGAAAACCTTGGATGTCAAGTCCCTGAGGAGTATAAAAAGTGCAAGGCACAAATTAAAATGGGTACTAGGAAATCCAAGAGAGTGCATGATAAAGCATTGGCTGATAGAATAAATCAAAACCCATTGCGTTTTTATAAACGTATGTAGACTAAAATAAGTAAGGGAATCATAGAAGTAATCAGAGTGTAGACCCAAAAGACATGGACACAGACCTTGATGAATATCTTGCATTGATTTGGTCTTCACAATGGAAAAGGACTACACCGATAGTGACATCAGGATATCTAAGCAAAGATATACTGAGAGTAGAGGCAGAGAGATAGTTCACAAGGTTGATCCTTGGAATTAAGGGATTTTCTTATGAGATGAAGTTGAGAAGGTTGAGCTTGTACTCATTGGAAGGAAAGGAGACCTTATTGATGGGAAGCTTGACGGTGTAAATGTAGAGTGGTTGTTTTCCTTTGTGGTGGAGTCTAGGACCAGAGGACATAATCGCAGGGTAAGGGGTCACCTACCAGTATTTAAGACTGGGATGAAGAGGAACTCATCTCAGATGGTAGTGAACCTTTGGATCTCTTTACTGAAGAGGGCTGTTGAAGCTGGGTTGTTAAGTGGATTCAAGGCTGAGATAAACTTTTAGTCAGTAAGGGATTCAAGGGTTAGGGGGATGAGTAAATTTGAGGATAAGATCAGCCATGACCTCATTGAATGGCAGAGCAGACTTGAGCTGGATGACCTACTTTTTGAAATATCAAGGAGTTAATGATTGTGCTGAACTGGCATGAAAGAGGAGTTGATGTCTAGAGTAGATTAATTATGACCTTGTTGAATGGTGGAGCAGGCTTAAAGGGCTTGGTGCCCACTTTGACTCCTATTTCCTAAGTTCTTATGTTCTAAAGTTGATAACTTACCTGGACCAGGTGAAGTGCATCCAAGGATACTGATGGAAAGAGAGCAGAAATTGTGAAAGCACTAGCCATAAGTTTTCATTTTCCTTAGATCCAGGAGTAATGCCAGAGATTTGGAAAATTGCAAACATTACGCCCTGGTTTGAAAAAGGGTGTAATGTTAAACTCAAGAAATCATAAACCAACCAGTTTCATTTCAGTGGTAGGGAAACTTATAGAAGCAATCATTTGTGATAGAATTAATAGTCGCTTGGATAAGCACAAGTTAGTTATGGTGAAGCAACATGGATTTCTAAAGAGAAAATCATAGTTAACTAACTCAGTGCGATTTTTGAAGAAGTAACAGAGAGGTTTTGTGCGTATAAGTTGGATCTCATAAAATGCAAAGAACAGTAGTAATGTGAATACAAAGTTGGCCAATAGGAAGCAGTGAGAATGGTCAGTGAACAATCTTTGGGCTGGGGAAAGGTAGTGAGGGTAGTATTGGAACCCATGCTTTTCCTGATTTATATTAATGATCTAGACCTTGGTGTAAAGAGGACAATTGCAAAGTCTTCAGATGTTAGAAAACTTGAAACATTGTAAGCTGTGAAGAGGATAGTGCAGAAATTCAAAAGGACATTGAGCAGTTGGTAGAGGAAGCAGATGGGTGGCAGATGAATTTTAATGCAGATGAGTGTAAGGTGATACAGTTTGGTAGAAACAACTTGTGGAGAAACAGTTTAAAATAAAAGGTACTACTTTAAACGTTGTGCAGATGCTTAAGTCATCAAAGGTGGCAAGGCAGATGGATAGACCAGTTAATAAAGAATGCAGGATCCTAGCCTTTATTAATAGGAAGTAAAGTACTAGAGCAATAAGGTTTTGCTGAATTTGTATAAGACACAAGTTAGATCTCAGCTGGCATAAAGTTCTGTGTGACACATTCCAGGAAGCATGTAACACATTAAACAAAGTGCAGAATATATTTACAGGAATGATTTTGGCTTGTGAAACTTCAATTATAAGATAGATTGAAGAGGTTGAGACTCTTTTCCTCAGACGAGAAGCCAAAATAGAAATTTGAGATAAGTTTTCCAAATCCTGAAGGCTTGGGACAGAATAGAAGGAAAAAACTATCCACATTGGTAAAAAGATTGAGAACAAGAGGACATAGATTTAAAGTGTCATTTTTAAGACCATCATCCACAAAGTATTCAACAGGCGTGCTCTGCAGCAGAGTAGAGAATTGCAGCAATCAGTAAATTGCCACCTTTCACTGTGTGTGGACATGAGAAGTGGCTGTCATTTTCACAGAGAAAGGAGTGTAAAATCTGTAACAGTCACAAGGTGAGTAGTAAAAGGAAAGCGTTCCTGGATCAGGCAGTAAATCTGAGCAGAGTTTAAAAGATTAAAATTCTTCACTGGCATATCTTGCAACATTGATCCAGAGGGCATTTCATTGTGTTTCTCCTGCAGAATTGATTTGGAGAGTATTTCATTGTGTTTATCCTGCAATGTCTTTCAATGTAATTGTGGTTCTATGAAAATCCAATATCAGCACAGCTTTACACCACAGGTCATAAACTATCATCCAATAGTAAAGTAAAATAGAATTATTGTATGCAGTGAACAGTGGGGTAAGTAAATAATTTATCTTTCTGTTTCTCCATTATCTGTACATATGTGGTAGAAGCACAGCATGAGGTAGTTACAGTAGTCATTCCAGCAACCTAACAGAAGTCGAAACAAAGTCCGATAAGCAAACACGATGTGCATTTGCCCAGTGCCCTTAACTTACACAATTTTGAATTTGATTAATTTTTTTTTGAGTGCAGGAAGACTTGGGTTGTAGTAAGCTTTAAGCACATTTTTCATTACATGCTAAGATTATGATGAATATTGCAACTCCACCCCAACTCCTAACATTTTCCTGAACCAATACCATTCCTCACACCATGGATGGAATTTCAATGAAAAGCCTCCCTTTAATTTTCACTGCTGCCCTAAACCATTGTTCAATAGGCACTTGACCCCATATCCAAATGGGGCTTAGAGACGCCAGGAAATGCGCATTACCATGCTATTTCTGGATGACATCACTATGACACCTAGTCTATTCTTAGCCAACTGTGGAGCATAGGCATTTTGCAGCGTGGCTCATGGTCAGAATAAATGTTTTGTTGACTTCTGGTATCGCAACTTAATCCTTGACCAAAATAATCCTTTTTTATTTCACCAAACCTGTTTAAATCCATGCATCAGTTGAGGGTTCGGGCACAAAAATAATGACATTTTCAAAAAAAAAGTCTTAATGTTTTGGACATTTTACGAATGTATTTCTGTCAAATGTGATGCTGGATGAATATTGTCAACTTAGGCTATAAGATACAACTAGTAGTAAAATTAGAATCTTTCCCACTCATTGGCTGTCTCGAGAGGAAATATTTTAAGCCACAATGGTCGAGTTTACACATTTCGTTGGCAATTGCAACAAGTGAGCGACGTTTGAAGAGGGGGGGTGGGGGGCGCGGCGGGCGGGTTTGATGGGTGTCAAATAAGAAACATACGCATTGGTGTTGATGTGTTGGGTTAAATGTGAAATCCCTCACGCTTACTATTGGCCAATCACAGTACTATAAATGCTGAGCTAATTCCTGCTTTTAGAGTCATAGAGATGTACAGCATGGAAACAGACCCTTCGGTCCAACCCGTCCATGCCGACCAGATATCCCAACCCAATCTAACCCCACCTGCCAGCACCCGGCCCAAATCCCTCCAAACCCTTCCTATTCATATACCTATCCAAGTGCCTTTTAAATATTGCAATTGTACCAGCCTCCACCACTTCCTTTGGCAGCTCAATCCATACATGTACCACCCTCTGTGTGAAAAAGTTGCCCCTTAGGTCTCTTTTATGTCTTTCCCCTCTCACCCTAAACCTATGCTCTCTAGTTCTGGACTCCACGACCCCAGGGAAAAGACTTTGTCTATTTATCCTATCCATGCCCCTCATGATTTTGTAAACCTCTATAAGGTCACCCCTCAGCTTCTGATGCTTCAGGGAAAACAGCCCCAGCCTATTCAGCCTCTCCCTATAGCTCAAATCCTCCAACCCTGACAACATCCTTGTCCATCTTTTCAGAACCCTTTCAAGTTTCGCAACATATTTCTGAAAGGAAGGAGACCAGAATTGCACACAATATTCCAAAAGTGGCCTAACAATGTCCTTTACAGCCGCAACGTGACCTCCCAACTCCTGTATTCAATACTCTGACCAATAAAAGCATACCAAACTCCTCCTCTACTATCCTATCTACCTGCGACTCCACTTTCAAGGAGCTATGAACCTGCACTCCAAGGTCTCTTTGTTCAGTAATACTCACTAGGACCTTGTCATTAAGTGTATAAGTCCTGCTAAGATTTGCTTTCTCAAAATGCAGCACCTCGCATTTATCTGAATTAAACTCCATCTGCCACTTTTCAGCCCATTGGCCCATCTGGTCAAGATCCTATTGTAATCTGAGGTAACCTTCTTTGCTGTCCACTGCACCTCCAATTTTGGTGTCATCTGCAAACTTACTCACTGTACCTCTTCTGCTCGCATCCAAATCATTTATGTAAATGACAAAAAATAGAGGACCCGGCACTGATCCTTGTGGCACTCCACTGGTCACAGGCCTCCCGTCTGAAAAACAACCCTCCACCACCTTTGAGCCAGTTCTGTATCCAAATGGCTAGTTCTCCCTGTATTCCATGAGATCTCCCATGGGCAACCTTGTAGAACGCCTTACTGAAGTCCATATAGATCACATCTACCGCTCTGCCCTCATCAATCCTCTTTATTACTTCTTCAAAAAACTCAAATCAAGTTTGTGAGACATGATTTCCCACGCACAAAGCCATGCTGACTATCCCTAATCAGTCCTTGACTTTCCAAATATATGTACGTCTTGTCCCACCGGATTCCCTCCAACAACCTGCCCACCACTGACATCAGGCTCACTGGTCTATAGTTCCCTGGCTTGTCTTTATCGCCCTTCTTAAACAGTGGCACCATGTTAGCCAACCTCCAGTCTTCCACCACCTCACCTGTGACCATCGATGATACAAATATCTCAGCAAGAGGCCCAGCAATCACTTCTCTAGCTTCCCACAGAGTTCTACGGTACACCTGATCAGGTCCTGGGGATTTATCCACCTTTATGCGTTTCAAGACATCCAGCACTTCCTCCTCTGTAATCTGGACATTTTGCAAGGTGTCACCATCTATTTCCCTACATTCTGTATCTTCCATATCCTTTTCCACAGTAAATACTGATGCAAAGTACTCGTTTAGCATCTCTCCCATTTTCTGCAGCTCCACATAAAGGCCGCCTTGCTGATCTTTGAGGGGCCTTATTCTCTTCCTAGTTACCCTTTTGTCCTTGCATTTGTAAAAACTCTTTGGATTCTCCTTAATTCTATTTGCCAAAGCTATCTCATGTCCCCTTTTTGCCCTCCTGATTTCCCTCTTAAGTATACTCCTACTGCATTTATACTCTCCTAAGGATTCACTCGATCTATCCTGTCTATACCTGACATATGCTTCCTTCTTTTTCTTAACCAAACCCACAATTTCTTTAGTCTTCCAGCATTCCCTATACCTACCAGCCTTTCCTTTCACCCTAACAGGAATATAGTTTCTCTGGATTCTTGTTAACTCATTCCTGAAGGCTTCCCATTTTCCAGCCATCCCTTTACCTGCGAACATCTGCCTCCAATCAGCTTTTGAAGGTTTTTTCAGTAAGCAGCTCCACTTACAACATAAGATTGTAGACAGCATTTGACCTATCTCTCATAGTCTCTTTGGCTAAATCACACTATCATCCAGGTTCATTCAAGTGATTCTTTCTGCAGAAATAGGGCCCCCACTCATAATTTGCCACCCACAAGCTTACCTGTTCAATTGCGGATGGCATATTGGACTTCCAGCTTTGGGACTCCAATCAGAGGACCAGCAGCTCTTGGCAGCCTCAGCAAGTGAGGGGAGTGCTGCTGAGGCAAGTTAGTGATCGGGGGCTCTTTGATATGGAGGCTCTTTGATATGGAGGCTCTTTGGATCAGAGGTGGAGTCAAACCCCTCCAGTTGGCTTATTGGGACCACAGTGACTGCTTTCCCAGCCTGTGACCCCCCTCTTTAAGGTATCAAAACTCTGGATAACCACTCTGTTAGTCCCTTTGGCCAGAGAAATTCAGGGAATTAGTTTTATATTGCCTTCAAAGTGAAGATTGGTACCACATGTCAATCACTGTATAGATCCTTGAACAGCTGCACAGACACACAGCATAAAGGAAACACTGTCGAAGGAAAGCCAGCTCACCAGCACCTTTGGCATGTTTGAAGGTGTGCAGTAGGGGTCTGTTCCAGCTAGAGATGCTCACATAGCATGAAAAATGAATTAAAATTACAGCAGTGTGATACCTTTCCATTATGCCCACAAGTCAAAAGCAAATTGTTCAGGTCTGAATTGGACATCCTGTTGCCCGGAGGTAGTTAACTGTTGAGTAAATCAGGAAAAATACTTATTACATTCGTGGATTTTCCTCAGCAGGATGGATGACAATTTTAGTGGGACTGTGAATCAATCTAATATTAGTCAGAGTCCAAGTTGGACTGCACCATGGCCTACTGTGTCTGAGAAGCCAGAAAAGGCAGTAAGCATCTTGATTAACATAGTTACCCTGAAAAAATATCAGAATTATAATTCTTGGCATCATTGGCAGCTAATAAAGATGATCAAATTCAACATAATCTAAGATACTACCAGGCATGGATTTTATATCAGGAACCAGGTAAAAGGATAATTTCAAAGAAAATATGAGCAGCATGGGCAAGTTAGTTGGAAATTTGTTCAGCATTTTAAGTCAAGATAGACTACATATGATTAAAGATACACTTAAGCTCAGCATGTAGACTCAGCGTTTGTTATTGTACATGAATTCACAAATTACTCAGAACTGGGCGGCACGGTGGCACAGTGGTTAGCACTGCTGCCTCACAGCGCCGAAGACCCGGGTTTAATTCCTGCCTCAGGCGACTGACTGTGTGGAGTTTGCACGTTCTCCCCGTGTCTGCGTGGGTTTCCTCTGGGTGCTCCGGTTTCCTCCCACAATCCGGAAATGTGCAGGTCGGGTGAATTGGCCGTGCTAAATTGCCCATAGTGTTAGGTGCATTAGTCAGGGATAAATATAGGGTAGGGGAATGTTACCCTTCGGAGGGTCGGTGTGGACTTGTTGGGCCGAAGGGTCTGTTTCATACTTCAGGGAATCTAATCTAAAAAAATTTATAGTAGGGCAACAAAGTGGGATGCAGGGGAAAAAAAAATCACAAAACAAAATGATGAAGCTGAAATTAAGGATGAGCGCAACTTAGAATAAGTGATTAATTCATCCAAATATTCACCACAGAAGATATCTGTAACTTAAGTAGAATAAACAACTACATTATAAATAAAATTGAATACTAAAAATAAGTACATTTAAAGAAGTTTACAGCACAGAAGGAGACTGGTTAGCCCATTATATTTGCATTAGTTATGTGCCTGAGGAATTTAGAACTAATTCCGATTGCCTTCCATCTTCCTAAAAGCCTATATTAGCATTTCCTTCAAATACTTATCCATTTATTTAAATGATGCAATGTCCTCTGCCTCAATCATTCTCTGTTACAAAACCTTCCATGCTTGAATAATCTTGAGTAAAGCTGAAAATGTGTTACTGGAAAAGCACAGCACATCAGGCAGCATCCAAGGAGCAGGAGAATCGATGTTTCAGGCATGAGCCCGTCTTCAGGAATATGAAGAAGGGCTCATACCCGAAACGTCGATTTTCCTGCTCTTTGGATGCTGCCTGACCTGCGCTTTTCCAGCAACACATTTTCAGCTCTGATCTCCAGCATCTGCAGTCCTCACTTTAATCTTGAGTAAAGACATTTCTTCTAATATAATTCTTGAAAATTTCAAATTGATTCCCTTTTCAAATGTCTTTCAAATAGTAGGAAGTGGTCTATTCCATGTTATTCTCAAAACTTTTCATAATATTGAGGCTTTATTAAATCTCCTGCTGGCCTTCTCTACTCAACCAGAAATAGGCCTAGTCTGTCCCTATAACTAGTTTTCTATCCTTGGCATCATCTAGCTACATTTATATTAAAACGTTTCAATATCTTTTCTGTAATTGAACACCAAAAACTGGATATAGTGCTCTCATTGTTCTTATGCAATCACTACAATATTCCTTTATTGGACTGTAAGCCTACACTTATAAATTTTTAAATATTGTTAGCCTTTATTTAAAATGACTTTAAGTCCTTGTATTTGCCCCTGCCGATAGTTGTAATGTTATGCTATGAAGGAAGGTCATTAACTTCTAAAAATAAATTTAAACTCCCAGTTTTCGGATGAAAATTATGCCATCTAATTATGCAAATTAGATTCTGCACAGAAATTTTTTATGTATAATTAACAAAGTAAGTACATTATATTTCTAAAGCTCAATTACTTAAACCTGAATTCTCAGCAAGACACTCCCTGTCCTATTTTATTTCCATTTGAGAATTCTCTTATTCATTACAGGATCCTGAGAGTTCCTTCATGAAATCAAAATTAAGATGTGCCACTACTGTCAGGAGCTCACTTTGATTCTCAGTGTTCCTGATTTTCTCTGAATTGTGAAATTTGTCAGGGATCTTATTGAATCCACTTCAGCAACCCTCCCTTCATGATTGTAGACACTTCAACTGAAGCATGGGCCTCACTGTACTCGCGCTCAAAGACTCCAACTCAAAGGTAGCCCTGATTTCTGATCACCCTTTGCTTCTGATGTACAGTTTTGAGTTTATTTTCTCTCTGCTTCTCCAGGCTCTAGTATCTGTTTCAACATTTTCCATGAGATAATGCACAAATAAACCCAACACTAAAGGACGGCCTCTCAACAATCTATCCCTATGGCAATGAATCATATCTGGGATTTCAATGAAATACTGCCAACTATAAACCTGTTTGTTGATCTTGGAATCAATTATATCTTTAATGGAGACAACCTCAGTCTTGCCAGGCTCATTGGCTCCATTGCAGTGCTCAAATGAGGCATAGATTAATGTTTTCACACTTCCAACACCGACCTTATTAAAGAAAAACTAGCCACCTTTAAAATGCAATCATTTTAGATCTGTTTTCAAACCTCCCAACCCAGTTACTTCCACAATCTTATATACCCAAACTAAAAGTAATATTTCAACAACATATGAATTATAAAATGAATCCGACCTACAGCATGAATTAATTAAGTTTGTACTCCAATTCCGTTCCTTCTAAAAATATAATGTTTCCCACTTCTGCTACCTGACTGTCCAATCTGCTAACATGTTTGTGTCCTCCTGAAAATCTTCTTCTGTTACAAGTCTCTTATTCTGGTATCATCAGGAAATTTGTTGATGTCGTTTCTCCACCAAAATCCAAAATGAAGAAAGTTCTGATCGGGCTTAATAGATGTTGGGAGGCTATTTTTCTTGGCTGAAATCTTTACAGATTCCTTGTGCTTGCCTGTTAAGCTTTTTGGTTTATTTTACCTTGTAGCCTTCTAATCATCTTTTCACCTAACCATTGCTTCTTTCCTATCATCATAAGGGTCATAGAGGTCTACAGCATGAAAACAGCCCTTTGACCCAGCTTGCCCATGCTGTCCAGTTTTCACAATGAAACAAGTCCCATTTGCCTACATTTGGTCCATAAGGCTCCATACCTATCCCCTCCACAAATCTGTCTAAATGTTGCTTAAATGTCAAGATTGTACTGGCTTCCACCACTACCTCTGGTAATCCGTTCCAGACACTCACCACCCTCTGTGTGAAAGAACTATCGCTCTGGACCATTTTGTGACTCTCCCCTCTCACCTTAAACCTATGCCCTCTAGTTTTAGACTCCCCTATCATGGGAAAACCTGTTGGCTATTCACCTTATCTATGCCTCTCATGATTTTATACACCTCTGTAAGGTCGCCCCTCAGTCTCCTATGCTCCAGGGGAAAAGGTCCCAGCCTATCCAACCTTACCTTGTAATTCAAACCTTCCAGTCCAGGTAACATCCCAGTAAATCTTTTCTGCACACTTCCTAGTTAAATAATATCCTTTCTACAGTAGAGCCACCAGAACTGCATGCAGTACTCCAAATGTGGCCTCACCAACAGGTGTGCAAGTGCAACAAGATGTCCTAACTCCTGTACTCGATGCTCTGACCAATCAAAACAAGCATGCAAAGCCACCTTCACCACCCTGTCCACCTATGACTCCACTTTCAAGGAGCTATGAACCTGTGCCCCTAGATTTTTTTGTTCTATACCACTCCGCAGAACCTTGCCATTGACTGTGGAAGTCCTGCCCTGGATTGACCCACCAAGATGCAACATTTTGCATTTATCTAAACACCGTCTGCCATTCTTCAGCCTGTTGGCCCAATTGATCAGCTTTCGCTGCATTTCCAGATAACCACCTTCACTGTCCACTATACGCAGTCCTTGACCTTTGAGGAAAAATCATACTTCATGTGAAATATTTATTTCATATGAAGGTCTGCAAAAAGGAGTTTTAATTAGGTTCAAAGTGCAGTACTTGGATTTATTGTATACTTTGGAAATAGATAATGAATTGGTTGAATGGAGGAACATAGCTGGTATTAGAAGATTTTGTCGAAGATGCTAAAGGAGGCAGCTAAGCACTAGGGATAACTTTGCTTCCAATTTATATGTTTGACTTGGATTCAGAAATTCATTGTAGCTTAGGATTTACAAGATAAATTGGACCTTAATTTCAATAAGGATACTCCATGTAAGTAGAAAAACATTGAGTGACGTGCATAGTGAATTCAAATGGACATAGCCCCTTAAATTCAATGTAACCAATTACTGCAGAGTAACAATTATTAAAGCCAGAATGTTGAGATATACATATATAGGCACAACAATAGAATGAAAGTTAAGAAAAGTCATTGTTAAACTGTACAGTCCTGTAATCAGACTACATTCTGAGCACTGTGTTCAGTTCTGATCAAAATGTGAAGAGATTTGAGTGCAGGAGACAGTTTAGAGAAAGTCTTTGCTAGAATTGATAGAAGGTTGCCTAAAGTATCAAAAAGACCCAGATTTAGTACCTGTTCTATGCTAACGTATCTCAGCCAGTGCAAGAGTGATTGTTATCCAGTGACCCCTGCTAGAAACTGTACAGCAGTCATGTTAACTTTCAGCATGGACCAGTGCTCAATTGAGTAGGCTGCCTTCAAAATCTATTTTAGTTTACCTGTTCTTAAAGCATGGCTGGAGGTGCCTGTGGAACTCATTTCCCAGCTGCAATCTCTACCCTAAAAATGAGAGGGGAGAAAATTGGAAAAAAAGTAAAGAATTGCTAACTGAAAGTGTTCACATTGACTGTGAATATTGAGTACATCTGAAGCCCTCAGGAGATTGCTTCAGCATTAAAGGCAATAAATGCTGGAGTCTACCAACATCCAATGCAGTTTCATAAAATTGCATCCCTATGAGATTTAGTCTAATTAATGTTTATACATTCCCATTGTTTTTGGATTGTTTCCCAGTTCCCATGTGACTTTCTTGCATTATAAGTATAATAAGTTGTTTGAAAGTCTGGTCAGAAACATTTGTTATAGTTATGAAATACTCTAATGTTATAATATTTTGGAACTTTAAATTTAGTTTTAAATTTAAACGAAGAGGGGTTAGAGGTCAAGAAAAGCTAATTTATTTCTCTACCTAGATAAATGGTTAATGTGCTTCACATGACTGTGCCAAAGAGGACAGAGGAAGTCATCTTTAACGATCTGGTTACAGGTTTCCCTACACAGACAGCGTAGCGTAGGCAAGAAGCAGTGTGTGGCCAGCAGAGAGACAAGGTTACTTGAGTTTGAGCTGTCACAGCCTTATGTGGGGGGTGGGGTATCCTATAGATGAAGAAACACATCTTGCAGCCTTATACATATTCTGAGAGATTTGTTCTGGATGGGCAGAGGGAAAAAGAATGATTGCAACAGGCTTTACTACTGGTGGTGGATTTAAGAAGCTTTCCAAAAACACCTTGAGTCAGTCACTTGTACTTGTTACTCAGCTAAGCTGAGATACAAAAGTGCAATGGGTAATAAGTATAAAAGGAGAATATTAGTTTCTGTAGTTTAAAATTGTAAGTTAATTACAAAAATAAAACGGTATTTAGTCAATAGTGTTATTTCAATATTAATTGCAGTAAAGGTATTTAAACATGAAATATTGTCAGGTCATTCTTTCAGCAAATAGAATTTCAAAGACTCATGGTCTTGATGAAGGTTGCCAACCTGTCAGAAACCTCCCTTTTTTTCCTGTTACATCAATATTTGGGGCAGCATGGTGGCTCAGTGGTTATCACTACTGTCTCTCAGCACCAGGCACTCAGGTTTGATTCCAGCCTCGGGCTTCTATCTGTGTGGAGTTTGAATGTTCTCCCTGTGTTTGCATAGTTTCCTCCCACAGTCCAGAGATGTAGCGTTTAGGTGGATTGGCCATGCTAAATTGTCTATAGTGTCCAGGGGTGTTTAGGTTAGGTGGGTTAACCATAGGTGATGCAAGCTTACGGGGATAGGTTGGGGCATGGGATGGGATGGGATGCTCTTTGCAGAGTCAGTGTGGCCTCGATGGGCCAAGTGGCCTGCTTTCACACTGTAGGGATTCTGTGATTACTAGAATATTGCTGAAAAAAGAGACCTTTTGTCAAAACTTTTTCTCTTGCACTCATCAAAACATTTTCAAAAATACTATGGTTCAGGGCAAAATATGCTTCTGAATTTGTTCCTCTGAATGCGAAATGACAGCTTCGCTAAAATATGTCCTTTCTCAGCAATGTTCAAGTTCTGTACTATGTTACAAGAGTAATTGCTTTCTGAGCATTCTTGTCTTGTTCTTCTTAAACTTAAAATACCGCAGTCTCTTTCTGCCTCCAGTGTTGAAATCAATATTCATTACATCATCTCTGATTGTAATTTATTCATCCTCTCCCATAAAGTTCTCAACTCTGTATAGTTTCCTCGGCACTGACTCTTACAGAGATATAGTTTCTCTGAGTTGCTAGTGTATAGTCCCTTGGGCACTGATACTTGCAAAGATTTTGATCTAGAACCAGATAATGCAGTATAACTCTAGTGATTACTGTAAGATTCAGTTCAAACAAAGATTTGGAGAAACACTCATAGGAGTTTATCTGTCACCCCATTGGTTTCTAGACGCAACTTTACCTTAAATGTTAAAGATTGTTTCCTGTTTGGAAATAACTACATCACCAGCACCCAAACAGTGTTCAGCAGGACTTCTCCAGAATGTGATTGACTCTTAACTGCTGACGTTTGCCAATGATGCCCACATCCCATGAAAAAATAAGTGTTTCTGATTGTAATTGGTAGCCTATTCAGAGATTTGGGCATTTTCTGCTGTGTATGCAATGTTCTGCAACGTGCACTTGCTACCTGGAATGATTATTTTTACTTTTAGAATATAAGTTGTGTACAATTCCAAGCTAAATCATTTGCTCTGTTTTTCAACAGGAGTCTCAGGAAAGTTACCTCAAAAAAGCTGAGGAGTTGTATTCTGTTATGTGCACTGCCGCAGATAAGGTTTGTTGGGCTTTAATAGATTTTTGTCATGTGCGGTTTAAACTCTACCAATTCTTCCACTGCTGATTGTTAAACTTGTCTGTGAAATGAGTTTCCACAGTTTCTGGTGGACAAAGGCCTACAAAATAAAACAAACTTTAATTCAGCATTGACGTTTTCATTGTCATGGAAATCATCTTTTTCTTTCAATTGCAAAATTATTGCACGTTGAGTGGCCCTTCTGAGTGTGGGCCTAAGCTGTATTGCTGCAGTAGAAAGGAAGCTTCCCTCCTCATCTGGTCTGGAATGCGGTAGGTGGGTAATGCAGAGGTTGCTACACTTGAACTGGAATTGCTGTTCATGGGCTCTTTGAAATGGTAAGCTATTCTATTTCCAAGCAGTAACACCCTTCACCTTGATGAATCCAGAAATACTACTCGAACATAAATATCTGTTTTATGAATTACTGGAAGAGCAAAACAGTTTGTCATCAGTTGAACAATGTATGGACAACTTATCCAGGGAACCTTTCAATGTCTAGGCATGTCACATTTGTAAAACATAGCACTCCCATTTTGATGGCTGTTCAGTATCGCTCTGATACTCCGTGGTAGGGAAAGAAAGAATGGTGCTTTGGTCTCCTTTAGTCTCCTTTCCAGTTTTAACCACCAAAAAATTACTTGCCCCATCTCTGTGTTTCTTATCCCTTTCTACATCATCAAAAGCATTGAACTCTATTTCCCTGTTTCCCCTAAGCTCAAAAATAATATGTCCCACACATAATAGGAAGCATTTAGAAAGCAGTGACAGATTCAGACTCAGCGTGGATTTATGAAGGGGAAATCATGCTTGACAAATCTGTTGAAATTCAATGAAGATGTAACTAGTAGCGTTGACAAGGGGGAACTAGTCAATGTGGTTTACTTGGACTTTCAGAAAGCATTTGACACAGTCCCGCATAAGAGATTATTGTGTGAGATTAAAGTGCATGGGACTGGGGGAAGTGTATCGAGATGGATAGAAAGCTGGTTGGCAGAGAGGAAACAAAGAGTAGGAATTAATGGGTCCTTTTCAAATTGTCAGGCAGTAATTAGTGGGGTGCCACAGGATCCCAGCTATTCACAATATATATTAATGATTTGAATGAGGGAACAACATGTAACAAAGTTTGCAGATGATACCAAGTTGAGTGGGAACATAAACCGTGATAAGGATGCAGAGGTTCTTCAGCATGATCTGAACAAGTTGGGCGAGTAGGCAAATCAATGGCAGGTGCAGTATACTTTAGATAAATGCGAGGTTATTCACATTGGAAGCAAAAACAAGAAGGCAGATTACTACCTTAATGGTTGTAAATTTGAGAGGGGAGTGTGCAGTGCAACCTGGATGTCTGTGTGCTCCAGTTGCTGATGGTAAGCATGTAGGTGCAGCAGGCAGTAAAGAAGACAAATGGTGTATTGGTCTTCAGTGGAAGAGCTTTCAAGTACAGGAGCAGAGATGTGTTGTTGCAGTTACACAGGGCACTGGTGAGGCCACATCTAGTATTTTGTGTGCAGTTTTGGCCTCCTTTTCTGAGGAAAGATGTTCTTGCTCTTAAGGGTGTGCAATGAAGGTTTATCAGGCTGATTCCGAGTCGGTGGGACTGATGTATGAGGAGAGATTGATTAGATTAGGATTGCTTTTGCTGGAGTTCAAACGAGTGAAGGGGATCTCGTAGAGACTTATAAAATTCTAACAGGACGAGACAGGGTAGATGCAGGGAGGGTGTTCCCGGTGGTGGGTTCATCCAGAACCAGGGGTCACAATCTGAGGATACAGGGTGGACTATTTAGGATGGAGATGAGACATTTCTTCACCTAAAGAGTGATGAGCCTGTTGAATTCATTACTATAGGAAGTAGTCGATGCCAAAACATTGAATGTATTCAAGAGACGGCTAGATATAGAACTTGAGACAAATGAGATCAAAGGTTGTGGGGAGAAAGCAGGATTAGGCTATTGAGTTGGACAATCAGCCATGATCGTGATGAATGGCGGAGCAGGCTTGAAGGACCAAATAGTTTCCTCCTGCTTCTGTCTTCTATGTTTCTATGTTAATAGTTTTGCATCTCATTTCTGTGCTGAAGTCAAGATTTGTCTCCCTTGTCTTTAAGCATGTTAACTGTGGAACTCCTCACTTTCCTTCATCTTTCTGCCCTAGAAATGCTGATTTTCTTCAGCTGCATATCTAAATATAAACAATCTCAGCAGTAATTGTAACCCAGTCAGACCAGCAGTTTTCTGCTTAAATTAGTTTCTCTAGGGACTGAGGAATCGACTTTTTTTTGTGCAAAAAAGGAAACTGGAAATAAATAGTGGTCTGTTAGCTTCTTTAATGAGAAATATTAGGTTGATTTGGATGTGAAGTATTCACAGTATATACGACAGTTCAGCCTGATTTGACACGTCCCAGTTACTGTTGAGCCTGGCAAGCATTTATAGTTTTAAAAAATATTTGATTTCCAGCTTGATAATTTTATTGAATGTATTTATCCTTTCAGACAAGTTCATTAAAAATGTTTAAAGTTAATAAGACAAATTGCAATTTGTAATCCGTTGTTCAGATATATTTTTTTTCTTATGCAGCATTTGCTGGGAGATGGCGAGAACACAAAAATGAGAGTGGCTGAGCTGGAAGACGAAGTGAAGACATTGAAGAAAATCAATAGAGACTTGTATGATTTTTCAGTGCAAGTTCTGACCAAACAGACATAAGTGAAGAAATACTGCAAACTAGGAAACACCCAGTGTCAGGTCTCTGTTGGTATTACAATAATACATTCATTAGCATTTATAAAATGAACTGCCATATTTAAACATTTCCACTTGTAGTCCCACTTATGAGTTTGTTTATCTGAATTGTTTTTGCTGAGGGCAGAGGTATTTATGCTCTATGCTGCTTCTCATTTACACGTATTCACATCTACTTAAGTCAGATGTTTCTTTAGCTGCTTTTAAGCTGTACTTGTTGGCCTGTTAACAATCTTGATTCCAAACATATGAGTCCAATCCTAGTTAGGACCCGAATATAAATTTGCCAGATTCTTTAAGACCTTTGGACTGGGGGACCCAGTTGATACTAGATCTTCCTGGTGATTTTTTATGGAGAGGATATTGCTTTCTCCTTTGTTTGAATTGTATTTTGAGAATCAGTTTGTAAATATAATCCAGCCGTACATATGAATTCCACATATGACCTCTTGAACCCTGTTTGTACTTCTAACTTTTCTCCATAAGTTTGTTCTGTTTGAAAGTTATGGATTTGGAAACTTAAAAAGGATTGTTTGTCCGTTACCTAACTGGGTTTAAGATCTGTTACCTGTAAAGGAAACATGGATTTAAATCTTATCTGTGGCCTGAGGCTCCATGGTACACACATTGTCCAATCTTTCTGACAATAAGAGACATTCAAGTGTTAAAATAATAATTGCAAATTCTCTGTAGGCTGTGAAGTATTAGGTGTCTCCTATTCCATTTCTCCTGTTCTCCTGGTCAATTCCCTGGCTTCTGATTAGATAATGATGTATGTGGGTCATTCTGGAATTCATATCGGATTTATCCTGACTCTGTGGTTTCCCCTCTTCCTGTGGGAGATTGCCTTTTACTTGACCACTTTTCCACAGTGTTGTAATTGTAATCAGGAACTCAGTGTGGGAAAATTGCTGGCATAGATCCACATCCCATTTTGGGCATTCCAGTGTATGATCAATCACTAAGACAACAATTGGAATTGCAATGTCTGCACAGTTACTGGAGTGACTGATTTGATCATGTAATACAAGTCACACACGTTAACTTTTGTTATTATGATTTTTGTTTCTATTTATGTCAATCTAACCGGCATCTCCAAATCATAACTGTAGTTTGATTGACAGGAGAATTTAGAATCCCAGTCCCCCTTATGGTATATTTGCATTCTACACTGTGCCTCATATTTGAATTGTCTATTCTCTCTTTTATTTGTGGGAAATTTGTACGTATCTGAAGCATCTGACATTTTTAAAATAAATGTTTTGAAATAAATCTGATCTTTTTAATATGCAATTATTTTAAATTAAATTCAGCATAAAATTGGCCAGAGTACAATGTCTGTATTAGGTTTTACTACGAGAATTTGTACAATTTTTCCTATTACTGTAGAAATATTAACTGAATCTTACAGCAAAGTTTAAAGTTCAGTATTATAAGAGGAAGGGGATTTATTTAAAAGGTTTCCACCATCTACATACATAACTAAGTTAAGAACAAGTCTAATTAGGCAAATATATTTTCAAACAGCATTCAACAGAATCCTTCACATTAGTAGGGAAGGTCACAGCTTACAAAATAGTTGACAGATAAACTCTGCAAATCCACAAATTGCTAGAATACTGTCAACAGTGCAGCATTAAGTGAAAATACTGTGCTTGAAGAAATAAATCAACAGTATTTCACAGCAATCTGTTATGAGTCCTGGATAGTTAGGATAATTACAGTATTTATGAATGAGAAAACAAAACCTGATGCTTATGGATATCTATAAAGTAAAAAGAGAGACCAACTACCCTTACAGAGATTAGAGACTTAAGCCTTCTGGATAGATTTAATCTAATGGATAAAAATGGATGGTAACAGAGGAAAACGTAAATACTATGAAGAAATGACAGATTCTGAACAGAAAATGATTCTAAGTGTCAAGTTAAACATTTATTATATAATTAAGGCTCTGGTATGTTTCTGTGGATATTAATTCTTCACAGTTGAGTAGCCAACTAATAACTGTTTGCGGTCACAAGTGGTGAATTACCTCTTTATTTATAGTACCAATAAGACAGAACCTTACCCAACAGGACAGCATCTTCAGCAGAAATCATAGTTTAGAGGAAACATTTGATGCTCTAAATAAATATTATAGGATTGCATTTAAAGTACAAACTAATCAGTTTGCTGGGGGAGCCAGGATGTTCAGTTGATTACTGTGATTTAGAATAATGCCAACTGTAAAGGTTCGATTCTTTTTCTGGTTAAAATAGACATGGTTCCTGCATCTCTCTCTGCCTGACAGAGGAAGGCAGTAGCAAACTGCCAAGAACAGCAACTCAGGATGATGCATTAGTGGACAGTGAGCCAGGGGACCTGCATGAGGCAAAGGAGTTGTGGAATGGGGTTGAATTGCTCTACGGTGCATATCCGATAGTAGGATGGACACTGCTGCACAATAAACCAACATTGATGTCAACAGTAGAGGACAATATCGCAGCAACAAAGTAAATGGAAATGTTAAAAATGAGTGGAAATATTCAGGTTTGGTTGCATCTATAGAGAGAATTGTTATTGTTTCAGACTACTTACCTTTTTTAAAAACAGAATGAGCTCCTATTTTATGAACTTCCTGGTCATAATTCCAGTTATTAACCAACACAAGCACACCTTATGGAAATGCCTGTAATATAGAACCAACCTAGAGTCGCATAAAAGAAATGGATGAATATTGCTCTCTTGGCACTTTAAGCAACTTCTTATTTAAGGCAGACTAGTGGGAACACCATTCTATTCTTAATTTGCATTAATTGGTGGACCCATTCTAGTTGCTATTCTTCATGAGTACAGAAAACCATGCAATGTTTGTAACTCATCTTCTAGAATTCTGCTGTTGAAGAGATGATTTATAATTGGCTTTTTATAATACAGATTATGTAATTGGCTATAAGCCTATCATGGTAGAACTGGACTTTTATGTACCTGCTGGTTGGATTTTTATTTTTAATATTTTTGAAAAATGGATTCTTTTAGATAAACCACTGCTGAGAGACTTTACTTGACATATTTTGTTTTTAACTGAATTGGATCAAGGTTAACCCTAACTCTAAACTTGTTGGAACGTTAACAGTACATTGCAGTTGATATAAGGATGTTGCAAGAACTCTTTTCAAAAGGACCATTGTTGGGTGTCTCATTTTTATGAAATAACTTGTGATTTATGCCTTCTTCCTAAAGTGTAAAGTATTGTTGCTGAAATTCTCATGACCAATGATCCGGTCAGATTCAATTTCGCACCATAGCAATTCTGCTTTTCCAATTCTATGAAATAGTTCACTCTGTTACCTGTAGTAACTGTCTTTATAAGTAGGCAGGGTCATCCAGTGAGAGAAAGGGATAAATGACATTGTATTTTGTGTAAAGCAGCCACTCAGATCAATTTAAATTAGAATTGTGAGGTAGAGAAAAGGTAAAGAATTTTAAAGCATAATGATGGTGTGCAGTTGAGTATGCAAAGGTGAGTTCAAATGTGGGATTAGCTATGACCTTTCAGAATGTGGTGACTGATGAATGGAAATTTCTCAATACATTTCTTTTTCTGGCTCTTTGTATTCAAATCACATTTCTGCATCTATGTAAAAACAAATGGCATTAAGTGCTTTAAAATGTAGCTGCTCCACTTAGTTTTTGATCAGAACAATGGATTGTGCAGACGCTGCGAAGTTTTTCCACTAGGAGGCTTACATGTAAAGTCAGATTTCCAGTCCAAAATGGCAGCAGAGTAGTGCTCCTGTGCTGGAGCTCATCCACTCTGGCCGCTTTTTCTTTTTGCTTTCCTCTATATAATCTAATCTATCTATCGTTCTTATCTTGTCCTGAGCTTGGATGGCATCAGTGGCAGCAAGAGCCCAACACACACATCTCGACCAAACCCAGGGTGAGGACCTTGAGCAGTCTCAAGCCGGGCCCAGACGTGGACCTCAGGTTTGCCTATCGCGGACCCTGAGTGGGCTCAGCAAGCAGGATGGTGAGCCCCCTACTTACTTTTCCGGAGCAAGGACCTAGAATCAGCGGCTTCTACATTAGCGAGGCAGGCCCAGTGGTAAAAGATGGCGTCGGTGGATCGATGACTTCATTATTGGTTCAGTCTAGTGGTGAAGTGGTAATGTAAGGACATCACAGCGAAATCAACAAGGTGGGCCCAGTGGCAAGAGATGCAACTCTGACGTTGGTTGGTCTGATGCAGGTGGTGGTAGAAGAAAATCAACCCAGCGACAAAGATGGCGCCTGAGGATCAGCAATTTCAATGTTGGTTGGATCTGGGTGTAGCAGTGGGAGAGGGATGATGGCACATGCATTGTTGACATGATGAGCTGGCTCACGACTAATGGACTTTCAGCTCTTTCTTTTTTTTAAAATTATTCAAAACGGCACCATTTCACAGCAAAAAATAAAAGTTTTTCACTATTTTGTTGTATTCCTACTATGAAATACATATGACAATAAAATCAAAACCAAAAATTTTGGAATTCGCTAATGAGCCTGTAGAGTATTTCTAGCTTTTCTATCTTATTACTAAACTGCCTTTCACACAAAAGCATTTCTTGTAATGGATGGAATTCAGTTCAAACTGGAACTCTCTTCTGAGTCTGACTGTCAAATACAATCCAGGGTTACCTGCTTGTGCTGGCTATCCACTTTTGATTTAATAGGCAGGTATCTTGATGGTGCATTGCTGCAATATTGAGAGATGGCATCAGTATAGGCAGTGATTCTAGATCCTTTCCAAGGTAGGGTGAAGCTAACAGTTAATCAAAGAACACCATCTCCTTTGTTAAATTGAATCTGGAAGCAGGCAGTCAAAATGATTGAAGGAGAAGCAAATACATGTTCAATTTATCAAGAAACGCATCAAAATCTCATTCTCTATCCAGTCCAAGAAAGGTTTTGTTCTGTTCCACAATCCTTAACTGGACTGTGTAATGGATAAATGTATTAAAGTTGAATTGCACATGCAGGGGAGGAGATGTTAAGCTCATCTACCATGGCAGCTGAGAGAGAACATTCCTTAAGTAATTGTAGTGACTCTGTGAATGGGCCATGACAATTCTGTGCTGAGTCTTATTATCTGGCAGGCAATAGCTGGGACAACACAGCAGCTTGTATTTACATAGACCTTATTAGTGATTAGGAAAACTGACCTACATTAGTGCCAAAAGAAAGACTGCATGAATCCCGCTGTTATGAACTTGAAGGCATGTAGTGTACCTTTAAGAAAGAGTGGATGTTGTTCTGAACTGAGAGATTATGAACACCGGTGTATATGACTAGATGGCAGTCCCAGTGTACTGGAAAATTGAAAATATGTAACATTTGACTGTGAAATTGATACTTGAGTCTTGTTTGCTATTTTGACAACAATTCAAATTTAATCATTCATTTTAAATTATGCCTTAGGATACTAAAACCCAATCGCATTGGAATTTATTGCTTTGCCAACATTGAACCAATGAGATGATCCGATGTTGGGAGGGCAGGAGGTGGGTATAAAATGCAGACATTTTGAAAATTGGTCAGAGAGAAACTCATGTTGAGACAGAAATGCATGGAGAGCTAACATCTTGCTCTCCGTGAAATTAGGAAACACTCTCTATCAAAGATAATTTTTCATGTGAAACATACTCACAGTAAAAAGAAAGAAGACGATCCAGTGAGATCAGCAGCCAGAAGAGTGAAGACACAAAAGATGACAGCGGCTGTGTGGTTTTGAAATTAAGTTGATGTAATTTTGATAAGTGTCTTATTGAAACAGCATATTGTTATAGAGTTGGGGGCAGATAGTAAGCAGTAAAGAGAAAAGGGGGCTTAGCGTTGTGATTAGTTGTTTGATGTTCCCTTTTGGAGTTAAAAAATAAATTGATATTTTCTTTAAATAGTGGAATTTGGGAGTTCTCTGTCACTCATATTTCAACAGATTATGAGGCAAGGTGAGCCTTTCTGGGTGTTTGGTTTAATTAACAGAGGAGTTTGCCTCCGTGTGGTAACACCACAATAAAGCAAGTGACCCAGTAATGAATGCTCGGCTACAGCGCATAATGAATAAGAAGTGCAGATTTTTAAAAAAGCAAGTTGTCTTTCAGCAGTTCTAAAACAAGTTGTGAGGCAGCTATAATCCATTTGTGGGTTAGGATTAAATTTATTTAATAGCTGGGGACTGTCTGAAGTAGGCAGGACAATAACCCAAATGTAACTTTTGAAAGACTTAGCACCTATCTCCAGCCATAGTCAGGTCATCGGATTCGCCAGTATGGATTTCAAGGCCTCAGACAGCGTGTAAACAAAGCGATAGATAATTTTGTAACAAGACAAAAAGGCAACTAATTTGTGGTTTGGCACAGTCTCAAATGCAGAGAACACTATTTGATGACAAGTTTGCAACATCGTAGGTTGCACACCACTGCCAGGGTGCGCGCATGCACAAGGAAACAGGAGAAGACGGTAACTACCCAGACAGCCAGCCTTCCGCTGAGCCAAGGGAAATGTAGCAAATTCCACACTGTGAAACAGAAACAAACCTATGTACAGCTAGCAGTAAGAAAGATGTATATCTGCTACAGACCACCACATGATTTCAAGACCGAGGACAATACCTTGCATATGGACTGACCTGCAGATCTTGAGGGAAGGGAAGTCATTGTGAAATGATGTGCAGGACAAAACATGAAGCTGGTAGACAAGCCGCCAGAGTAGCAAGGCAAATGGTTAGAGAGTGCAAACAAAGCATTGCTACCAGTGTCACAGAATTGTTACAGTTCAGGAGGAGGCTATCTGGTCCATTATATCTGCATTGGGCCTCTGAAATTTTTAATTTCATGCCAACCTGCTGCCTTTTTCCTGTAACCCTGAACATTGTTTCTGTTGAAATATCAGCTAACACCTCTTGAATGCCTCAATTGAACTTAGCTCCACTACACTTCCAAGCAGACCCTACTACTCACTCTGAGAGTTTTTATTCTCACATTTTTCCACAGTGTCACAGAGATGTACAACACGGAAACAGACTCTTCGGTCCAATTCGTCCATGCCGACCTGATATCCTAAATAAATCTAATCCTATTTGTCAATATTTGGCCCATATCCCTCTAAACCCTTCTTACTCACGTACCCATCCAGATGCCTTTTAAATGTTCTAACTACACCAGCCTCCATCACTTCCTCTGACAGCTCATTCCATACATGCACCACCCTCTGCGTGAAAAAGTTGCCTCTTAGGTCACTTTTAAATCTTTTCTCACTCACCCTAAGCCTATGCCCTCTAGTTTTGGACTTGCCCCACTCGAGAGAAAAGACAATATCTATTTAGGTGGAGGTGGGTACTGCAGATTAGAGTCAAGATTAAAGTGGTGCTGGAAAAGCACTGCAGGTCAGGTAGCATCCGAGGAGCAGGAAAATTGATGTTTCAGGCAAAAGCCCTTAATCAGGAATGAGGCTGGGAGACTCAGGGGTGATGAGATAAATGGGAGGTGTGGGGGCTGGGGAGAGGATAGCTGAGAGTGCCATAGGTGAATGGAGGTGGGGGTAAAGGACTTCACCAGTTCTAACCTGCCAGCTCAGCACCATCCCCATGACCTGTCCCACCTGTCAATCTTCCTTCCCACCTATTTGCTCCACCCTCCTCTCTGACCTATCACCTTTATCCCCACTTCCATCTACCTGTTGCACTCTCAGCTATCTTCGCCCAGCCCCAACCCCCTTCCATTCAGCTCTCCACTCTGAGGCTCCCAGCCTCATTCCTGATGAAGGGCTTTTGCCCGAAACATTATTTTTACTGCTCCTCGGATGTTGCCTGACCTGCTGTGCTTTTCCAGCACCACTCTAATCTTGACTTTGTCTATTTACCCTATCCATGCCCTCTCATGAGTTTATAAACTTCTATAAGGTCACCCCTCAGCCTCTGACATTCCAGGGAAAACAACCCCAGCCTATTCAGCTTCTCCCTGTAGCTCAAACCCTCCAACACTGGCAACATCCTTGTAGATCTTTTCTGAACCCCTTCAAGTTTCGCAACATCCTTCCCATAGCAGGGAAATCAGATTTGCATGCAGTATTCCAAAAGCTTAATGAGCCCTAGCAAAACGACAATAAATTTTGCAAAATGCTTTAAAACTATGCCCTTTGACTCTCAATCCATTTTCAAACAGAAAATGTTTTTTTCCCTATCCAGATTCCTCCTGATTTTGAATATGTTTATCAAGTCTCTCTTGGCCCTCTCCTCCCCAAGGAAAACAGTCCCAATTTTTTCAATCTTTCCGTATAATAGAGGAAATATGGACCTTCACAATATAAACATTCTTACAGCCCAAAAAATATCCAACAAGTAGTCTCTGTTTCCTGTGCCTCAGCTAATTTTGTATCCAGGTTTCTATGACCCATCACTTTCCTTACTATTTGGCTATGTGGTTTTGTATCAAATGTCTTTTTAGAAATCTATGTCCACCACAAAAACATCCTTTCCTTCATCAACCCTCTCCTTACCTCTTGCAGGTTAATTAGACACCATTTTCTCTTAACAAATCCATGCTGACACTTCCAAATTAACTGTCATTTTTCCACATGACTATTAATTCTATTCTGAATTATTGCGTTGAGTTTCCCCACCGTCAAAATTAAACTGACTGGTCTATAATTGCTGGACCAATCCTTGCAGTCTTTTCAAACAAGTATGCAATACAAGTAGAAGATCCTTTATCTGAACATCAAAAAACCAAAAAGTTCCAAAATCCGAAGAGTTTCTTGGAAAGTATTTTTCTCATTAACGAGGTTTGGCGAGCAAACAGTTAATCCAAGTGGACAGCCACTCAATGTGTGTCACTCAGATACAACGTGGGGGGGGGGGGGGATGGCAAGGCCAAGCACTTATAGGCCTTGGGGGTTTCTCTGTGAATGCCCCCAAGTTGACACCCACTCAATGCCAAGCACGTTCTTAGTTAGAAGTCTGCTTCTCCGATAAGATCTTTAAAAAATTTGCCATTAAACTGTCACGTTCTGAAAACTGAAACAATTCCAAATTCCAAACATCAGCTGGTCCCGAGCATTAAAGATAAAGGACCTTCTACCTGTATTTACAATTCTCCAGTGCTCAGACACTACTTCCAAATCCAGGGAAACTTTTTAAGTCCACTGTCCACTCTCCACAAGTTCATTATTATTACTCTGCATTGTCACTTCTACTATCATTGTAAACCTATTGATACAGTGATCATTGTTCCCTAAATATTACTCCCAATGTCTCTTGATCTATTTGGCCCACCTGATTCCTAAGAAATAAGTCTGGCAGTGCTTCTTGTTGGGCTGAACGCATACTGTTGTAGGAAATTCTCCTGAACACAATCTAGGAATGTGTATCCCTCACTGCCCCTTTACTACTATCCCAATCAATATGTAGGTATTTAAAGTCCCCCATTATAAATATTCTACAATGTCTATAACTCTCTGTAATTTCTTTATCGATTTGGGCCTCTGTATCTTTCCTGTTAGCTGCTGATCTGTATATTACATCAAGCGTTACAAATGGACACTTGTTATTCCTCAGCACAAGTCAAATCAATTCTATCCTTGAAACTGCTGAAACATCTGCTTTCTCCTCTACTGCTATGCTGTCCTTAACCAAAATCATCATCCCTCCTTATGCCAGTTGGTTATTTTATGCATCTTGATATTACTTCCTAATATCCTCTTCTGATTCCCACTGCTAAGTTGGTTTAAATCCCTGGAACCCCACAGGATCTCACCCCCAGCTTTGATCACGTGCATCCCATCTGGCTTATCTAGCTGTCATCTTCCCTATAGCCAGTCGCAGTGTCCCAGAAACCTAAAGCCTTCCCTATTGCGCCATTTTTCCAATCATGCATTCAACTATCTTACTCTCTTGTATCTTGTACTTGGGACTGGGAGTCATCCAGAGATTGCTACTTTAACAGTCCTGTTTGTTAATTTTCAACCAAGGTTTCTAAGTTCCAATCACAGGACCATATCTCTCTCCCGCTGCTGATGAATCAATAGCTAGAATGGTAAATCATTTAGTAAGTGGTACCTCTAGGGGCACCTACCTGTTTCTCTTGGATTGTCTGGTAGTTACACATTCCCTATCTGCCTGCTCACCCCTAACTTGGGGTGTAACTACCTCTCTGAATGTGCTATCTATGCAGTTCTCTACCTTATATGTGCAGCATAGCCATTGGTTGAGCTCTGAGACCCAGAGTTCAAGCCTGTGGAGGCAATGACATTACCTTCACATGGACTTGTCTCAGTCACAAGAAGTGTCTGGGACTTCCTACATTCCATAGAATGGATATTCCACATGGCACTTCCCTCTCCTATGCCTTTTCTTTTCCCTGTGCCAGTTTAGAAATAGATGTTTTTCAAAATTGCTGTGGTTGAAAGTCAGTCCTCAAGCGCTATTGCTCAACAACCAATTCACTCACGGCTCCCTTTCTGATGTTACTCTTCTCATGTTGTTTTATCTGATGTCCACTCCCTCACTCTTTTAGGAATCATTCCCATATCTGGGTCCTCCTCTCTCCTGCTTTTTAAGGGGCCAGTGACTGTCTCAGAAATATAACCATAATTGCTTGGGATCTAATAGGCAATGATTCTTTTTCTATGCAATCTGCTACACTACAGGATTCAAGAGGAGTCAGAAACGTGGAAAATTATAGATAAACAGAAGGAAATATGAGATTTTGCAGCAGAGGAGAAAGTTGTCTATAACATTGTCAAAGCAATAGATTACTGTATGGTAGGTCAATGAGAATGAGGAAGAGGAAGACATGCTGCAGAGTCAAAAAGTGTAGTGCTGGAAAAGCACAGCTGGTCAGGCAGCAACTGAAGAGTAGGAGAGTTGATGTTTCCAGCATAAGCTCTTCATCAGGAATGCCCCACATTCTTAGTCAACTGCCTTAGCCCCAACTTTGAATCCCTTTCTTTAATATTTCTTGGGATGTGGACATTATGAGCGAGTCCATTTCTTAACTGCCCTTGAGAAGATGTTGGTAAATTGCTTTCTAGAACTATTGCATTCTATGAGGCTTAAGTGCACCCACAATGTTATTAAGGTGGGATGCCCAGTACTTTGATATGGTGACAAACACTGATATAATTCCACGTCAGGATGATGAGTAACTCTGAAGGGATCTTACAGATGGTGGTGATCCCATACCTCAGTGTATTTTAATGTCATCGGTTTTCATTTTACAAATCAGTATTTTTTATGGTACTTTAATAAATATTTTTTCAAAGTCAATGTAGGTAACATTACCCACACTGCTGTCATGCAACTGCTCCACTACTTCATCAAATGACAAGTCTGTCAAACATTATTGGCCTTTAATAAATCCATGCTGACTTTCATATATTAGCCTTTTTTTTTAAATGCCAATTAGCTTTCTCTTGGATTTTGTCTCTAAACATTTCCATACTATTAGGTTTGAATGGCTTGTAGCTTTTCCTTTCACCTTTCTTAAACAAAGATATTAAATTTGCAATTCACTAGTCCCTTGGCTCTAACCTCATCTTCATTATTGTGTGTGCTAATGTTCACTCTCACCATGTCTGCTGTTACTAGTCCATTGACTGGTTCTTATAACCCTTCCCATACAGCCACAAATGCTTTGCCATCTGTAAATCTAATTGGTGTTATCCTTTTCACCATCTCCCCCCTCCATTTTAAACACCATTTTCAGTGCCTGTAAAAGCATCTTTGATCATAGCTGTTCCATAGCGATTGAACAGAACTCTGATAAACAACATCCTTTATTTCTGACTTGCTAGTAGTTACTCTCACTGTTAATGTTTATCCCTGTGTGCGACCACACAGCTTTCTTACGAGTTGTTAATTGCTCCTGTCTATTCCAATGTTTTTCTGCAGCATCAGGAGCTTAATCTAGTCAACCCAATCAAACACTATTTAAAAATCTACAAAACAAACATATAATTGCTATCTAAATTCAAAACTGTTCACACTCATTAATTGGATCATACCAATTTCTTAATCCCTGAAATCCAAACTGGCCATCCCTGACTTTGTGCCTTGCCATCCACTCTCTTTGCTCATGATCACAGGCTGTGTTGAAAGTTATAACAAACAGCCTAATAGTACTATAGACAAAACATCAGCATGTCTTTGGCTTCTTCTTCATCACTAGCATTATTGTCTGCATAAAGGCCTCTGGCCATCTTCCTGATAGGTAAATATTGTTGCACAATTCAACAAGCACTGATGTTAGGTTTGTTTAATCAGCTCTGTAGATACAGTCGGTTCTGCTATAATGCATAGTTCCATTCGCACGCAATCCCCTGTTATAAGAAGATCACATAATAGCAGCACTATCTAAACTAATGGGACCGGAAATGAGTAATAAGCAATATACACTTTAAAGGTTTGTGCTTTAGAAACACTATCCCAATTCGTCCATCACGTTACAACGAATTCACGTTCACGAAAAGCGCGTTATAGCAGAATGACTTGTAGTTAATCTATTCCACCTGCTGTTACAGTTTTTTTAATCTCATTTATTACTGCTCTTACCTCAGTGACTAATATTTCTGGACATTTGTCTGTTCTAGCTCAATTGTTGCAGGTTTTTCATTTTTTTTAAATTGCTCATTCCATCTTGAACTTATTTATTTGGGTTAACAGAGCATTGTGTTTTCTACTCTCTATTGCTGCTGTTTTCAGTGCATTATGCTGAGTACTACTCATCTGTTTTGTTTTTGCCTACATGAAATATAAGCTTCCTGACCAAGTCAGTTCTTCAACCTTATCACACAACTCTTTTATCCATTGTTCTCTTGCCTTTTATATTACTTGTAACTTATTATTCAAGTACCTATATTTCAGTTCACCTCCTTCAGTATTGATTTTCTCCTTACTTCCAACTTTTGCAACGCTGCAGTTGTAACCAACTTCATATCCAAAGACAATTGCACAATTATGGCCAGTTTACACCAGAAGGACCAATACAACCAGGTGAAGGCAAAAGCGGGCAGCCTTCATTGCCTGGTGGAACAAGCCAAGGTGGCAAGTCAAGAAGACAGCATTCCAACAGTTCAAAGATGACATCCATCAGTGCTGGAAAGAACATTTTCAACAACTCCTCAACTTTTAATCCACAGTGGCATCAATTACTCTCTGTTTTATGTTCAAATATGCTGGTAAAATCTATGGTGAACTACCATCCTTGGGAGAACTGCAGCATTCAAGCAAACATAGAAAACAGCAATGTCTGCTTCTCTGAAGGTCTTCCAGTTGATGTCTTCAAAGCTGAGGGTTTTCTGCTCACATTTAGACTCCACATACTCATCTCACACATTTGGGAGGAAGAGGAACTCCTACTATGCTCCCTGGCTTACCCCTACCCTCCACCAACTTCAGGAATGTGACAATTGTATTATCTTCAAGAAAGTCGATAAGTCAGGTTGCAGAAACTATCATAACTCTCTTGTCCATAGCACAAAAATCCTGATTTGCATTCTCCTGGACTGAACACTTCCTGAAGCTTCCAGACCAACCTTTGAAATGCTCTCTGAAGAAAAATGGCAGGAACAAAGCCAGTCGCATCAGCCTGAACTAAGCAATTGACTCAGTAAATCCTGAGTCTCTGAGGATTGTTTTCCAAAGACTTGGATTCCCAAAAATATCATCACAATTCTACAAGTAGTTCACACTGATATGATTGAAATACTGTGTTGAATGGGAGATCTGAAATAGTTGTCTTCAAAATCCAGATATATGTGATAGCTCCATGCTATATAAAAGCTGCCTGATAGTGCTATTCACCTCAGCCAAGATTAACTGTCCTCTGGCATGAGTACTACGTACCATTTCCATGGAATATTTAACTTCAGTTGCCTCCATGCCAAAACTGAACTGATCATAACAGACACTACTCTACACCAGACTTGTGAGCCATTCATTATCTCTTCAACTTCATGTAGAAGAAACCCAGCCTGTCCTTGAATCTTGCTAAAATAAATTCTTACACCAGCTGGCCAAATATTCCCCCACTCACCAATAAATGTTGAAGGAGAGACTTTGGAACATACTGAGAACTTGCCATAACTTGGAAACTATGTCAAAAAGCCACCAGCTCAGACTCCTACAAACTATCGTAGTGAGGATTTGACAAAAGACTTCCACTAATTAACAAAAGTCTTAGCGGCTGGGTAGTTGTCATCACCACATTCCTGCATTCCATGAAATCTGGATAGTGTCTCAGCAACACAGAAGAGCCCAAGGGGAATTTCATCTGCAGTCCTTATTTCAAATCCTTTGACTCAATGAGGAGCTGGCAAACAAATGCTAGTACCCTTATAAAAGCCAGCACCACAAGCATTCGAGCAAAATCTCAGCTAAATCAACTTCAATGGACTGGACAATGAGTCTGGATGACTACAAAGTGTCTTCCCTCTATAGATCCTGTCTTCTCAACTCTCAAATGACCAGCATTCATGGAAGGATGAGAAAATAAACTTAACGGACACTGTAAAGCCCTTCTCTGTAATTTTTAAAATTCATTTGTGGGATGCGGGATTTGCTGGCTGGTCAGCATTTATTGCTCGTCCCTAGAGAAGGTGGAGGGGAGCTGCCTTCTTGAACCTCAGCAGGTCATCTGCTGAGTTGGCCCACAATGCCATTAGAGAGGCAATTCTAGAATTGTGACCCAGCAAATTATGTAGATGAGAATGATGGTCTGTTATGCATCTCGAATATCTAGTATCCTAAATCTTGTTAGCATTTCTTGATGTTTCTCAGAACATTGCACATATCAGCAGTGGCTACATTGAAAATATTACTGTTAATAGTCACGGTCAGCAGCACAATATAGCTTTGCAGTTCACAAACACCAAACAAGGGCAAGTCACAATCTCTTGGTATAATGGTTTTTCAATGAGCCAAATAAGGATCACGCTTTGCAATCAAGCTTGAATGATATCCTGGGGCAACAGAGGTTCTCACAATCTTTTCTTGTCTTTTTTTTCTCACAATCTTTATTGATACAAGTTTCAGTGCTGATCAGTGTTGAATAAACTCCTGACATTAATTATTTTACTCAATGCAGCTGGTAACATCAGTTGCTGCTCTTTGAATATTAAACCAATTTCGATAGTTCATGAAGGTCAAAGTAAGGATATGGGTTTTCTGGTGTCTCTGACTTGACTCCAGTTCAATCTTGCTGAATAATCACAGAAGAGCTTCTGAACTGGAATATCCACTGCAGTATGATTTAGCTGTTGCCAATGCAAATCTCCCAACTGGTTGACTGATTTCTTCTAGCTCAGCGGTTAAACCTCAAATGTAAACATGGCCAGGTATGCTCAACTCCATATCTGTCAGCATCATCTCCCTTTTATTTATATATACTTTCAAATAGAACATTTGGAACCTTAACAACATTCTTTGAAGTCCCTTAGGTACACTGTTTAGCAGTTTGAAGACTGTTGATTCCAAGGGCAGTGATCAATTTAATATCTGTCACATTCCAGCGAAAGATGTGATCTCTGGGTTTGGAGTGTTTTCTACAAAGGGTGAGCTGCTGTGAGTTGAGGTAAGTTTTGGAGTTTCAGGAAGTCGGGGAGGGGGATATTTCTGTGTCTTGTTGCTCTTACCGTAACTCCACAGGTCCAATGGGGATGGGAGCAGACCAGACGTTACATTCAGAAAATGAATGGGACCAATGGGGGCAGCTGATTAGGTTCTAGTGGGTATTTCCAAACTGTTATTTTGTAAGTCTTAGATTAAGCAAGGGTATGGACTTATTTGGTTTATTTGTATACTTTTAAAAAGTCTTCCAAAGTTTTTAATCTTTAAAGGGTTCAGTCAAAACAAAGCTAGCTGTTAAAGGGATGGGGATGGCAGGCAGTGGAATGATATGCTCCTCTTATCAAGTGTGGGAGATCAGGGAGCAGTCGAATGTCCCTGGTGGTTATGTTTACAGTAAGTGTGTCCGTCTGCAACTTCTCTGAGACCACATGGATCAATTGGAATCGCAGCTGGGTGCACAGAGAAGCATACCGGAGGCAGGGAGTGTCATAGATAGTAACTTCAGGGAGATGGTGGTCACACTGCAGGTTCACTCAGGTAGATGGGTGACTGCCTGGAGAGGTAGGCAGGTAGTACAGGAGCTTCCTGTGGTTATCCCTCTCTCAAACAAGTGTACTGTTTTGATACTGTTGTGGGGGAAGGCATCTCAGAGGGAAAATACCAGTAAGAGCCAGATCTACGGCACCATGACTGGCTCTGCTGTAAAGCCAGGTTTGGCAAAGTCCAAGCAAATATGATAGGGGACTGTCTAGTCAGGGCACATACAGGTGTTTCACTGAGACTCCAGGATGGTGTATTGCCTCCTTGGTGCCAGGGTCAAGGATGTCTCAGAGCAGTTGCAACAAATTCTCAGAGAGGAGCATGAGCAACCACATTGTACATTTTGGTGCCAATGACACAGGTAGAAAAAGGGATGAGGTGCTATAGAGTAAATATAGGGAGTTAGGCAGGAGGTTAAAAAACAGGGCTCAAGCACAGTAATCTCGAGATTACTCTCAGCGCCACGTGCTAGTGAGAATACGAATAGGAGGACAAAGCAGATGAATATGGCTGAGGATCTGATGCAGGGGGCACAGTTTCAGATTTTAGGATCATTGGCGTCTCTTCTGGGGCAGACACGAGCTGTACGAGAGGGACAGGTTGCACCTGAACTGGAGGAGAACCGATATCCTGATAAGGAGATTTGCTAGGCTACTCAGGAGGGTTTAAACTAATCTGGCAGGAGGGATGAGAATCTAAGCAGTAATGAGAGAAGGTTGAGGCTGGTACAGATTTTAAAGAGAGCAAGTTAATTAGACAATGCAGGGAACAGCACGACAGGGAATACTGAAGAATTAAACCACATTTATTTCAATGCAAGGGGCCTGACTGGTAAGGCAGATGAACTCGAGGCATGGACGGGGACTTGGGACTGGGATATTATAGCTGTTACAGAAACATGGCTGAGGGAGGAACAGGACTGACAGCTCAACATTCTGCGGTTTAGATGCTATAGGAAGGATAGAAGGGAAGGCAAAGAGGAGGGGGAGCGACACTTTTGATTAAGAAAATCATCATGGCAATACACAGGATATTCCTGAAGGATGGTCCAGTGAAACTGTGGATGGAACTGAGAAATAAGAAGGAGGTGATCATTTTGATGGGATTGTATTATAGCTCCCCCCTCAATAGTCAGTGGGACATTAAGGAGCAAGTGTGTAGGGATATCACAGATAGCTGTAAGAATAATAGGTTTGTAATAATAAGGGGTTTTAATTTTCCAACATAGACTGGGATTGCCTAATGTTAAGGGATGGAATGATGAGAATTTGTTAAGCGTGTTCAGAAAAACTTCCTCAATCAATATGTAGATGGCTCTACTAGAGAAGGAGCAAAATTCAATCTCCTCTTGGGACAAAGGCAGGGCAAGTGACTGAAATGTTAGTGGGGAAGGGAATTGGGACTAATGACCATAACACTATTAATTTTAAAATAGTTATGGAAAAGGGTAGGTTAAAGTTCTAAATTGGGCCAAGGCCAGCTGAAAGTTATCAGACAGGAACTTTCAAAAGTTGATTTGGGGAACCTGTTCGCAGGTAAAGGGTCATCTGGAAAATGGAAGGATTTCAAAAGCTAGATAGCAGGAGTAGAGAACACTGAAGACTAGAGATATTGAGGTTCTTGTCAAGAAAAAGAAGCCATATGTCAGGTATAGACAGCCAGATTCAAGTGAGTGCCTTGAGGAGTATAGGGGGAGTAGGACTACACTTAAGAATGAAATCAAGAGGACAAAATGGGGACATGAGATCAGGTAAAGGAGAATCCAAGGAGATTCTACAAGTAGATGAAGGCAAAAGAGTAACTGGAGAAAGAATAGGGCCTTCTTAAAGATCAATAGGTTGGCTATGAGTGGAGTCATTGGAGATGGCTGAGATCCGAAACAAAAACTTCTCGTCAGTAATTATCTTGGAGGCAAACATAGAAGTTAGAGAACTTGGGGAAGTAAATAGTGATGTCTTGAAAAGAGTCCACATTACAGAAGAGGATATGTGAGAGGCCTTACAATGCATAAGGTAGATAAGTCCTCAGGACCTGATCAAGTATATCCCAGGACATGTAGGAAGCTAGAGAGGAAACTGCAGGACCCCTGGCTGAGATAATTGTAAACCACCAGCCATGAGTGTGGTGCTGCAAGTCTGGAGGGTGGCTGTTGCTATGCCATTATTCAAAAAAGGCTGCAAGGAAAAGCCAGGGAACTACAGTCCAGTGAGCCTGAAGTCAGTGGTATATAATTTGTTGGAGAGAATTCTGACAAACCGGTCTTATAAACATTTAGAAGGGCAAGGACTAATTAGGGATGGTCAGTATGGCTTTGTGTGTGGAAAATCATATCTCATAAATTTGATACTATTTTTTGATGAGGTGACCAAGAAGGTGGATGAAGGCAAAGTGGTAGATATTATCTACATAGACTTTAACAAGGCTTTTGACAAGGTTCTGCATGGTAGATTAATTAGTAAGGTTAGATTACACGGGTTACAGAGAGCTAGCCAATTGGATACAAAATGGGCTTGATGGTAAAAGATAGGGGTGGTGGTAGAAGGTTGTTATTCAGACTGAAGGCCTGTGACCAGTGTGATTTGCAAGGATCAGTGCTGGGTCCACTGTTGTTCATCATTTACATAAAATATTTTGATGTGAATAGAGGAGATATGGTAATAAGTTTGCAGATGACACCAAAATTAGTGGTGTAATGGACAGTGAAGGTGGTTTCATAAGAATACAATGGGAACTTGATCAACTGGGCCAGTGGGCCGAGAAATGGCAGATGGAGATTAATGCAAATAAAGCAATGCGTTACATTTTGATAAGACAATCCAGGGCAGGACGTACACAGTTAATGGTAGGGTCCTGGGGTGTTTTGTTGAACAGGGGGACTTAGAGGGTGCAGGTAAATAATTCCTTGAAAGTGGCATCACAGGTAGACAGGGTGGTGAAGAAGGGGTTTGGCACACTTGCCTTCATCAGTCAGAGCATTGAGTACAGTGTTTGGGGCATCATGTTACAACTGTACAGGACATTGGTAAGGCTACATACGGAGTACTGTATAAAATTTTGGTCATCCTGCTTTAGCAAGGATGTTATTAACTGGAAAAGTGCGAAAAGGATTTACAAAGCTGTTGCCCAGACTAGAGGGTTTGAGTGATAAGGTGAGACCAGACCGGCTGGGATTTCTTTCCCCTGGAGTGTCAGTCTGGGAGGTGAACTTATAGAAATTTATAAAATAATGAGGGTCATAGTTAAGGTGAATAGCTAAGGTCTTTTCTCCGGAAAGGGAATACAAAGCTGGAAGACATTGGCTTAAGGTGAGAGGGGAAAGATTTAAAACGGACCTGAAAGGAAACGGTTTCACACAGAAGATGGTGCATGTATGGAACAAGCTGCCAGAGGATGTGGTAGAGGCGGGTACGATTGTAACATTTAAAAAACATTTGGAGAGGTGCATGGATAGGAACGGATTAGAAAGTTATGGGCGAAAAGCAGGCAAATGGGAATAATTCAGTTTAAGAAACCCTGTTGGCAGAAACAAGTTGGACCAAAGGGCTTGTTTCCATGCTGTGATTCTGAGTCCAAAAAAGTTGCTCGAAGCTCTTTCTCAGTCTCTGCATATCTCAGCTCTGCAGCTGCCAATGCCCATGATGAATATAAGACTAGTTGTGCATTCGGCATCAATGCTGCTGGTTGCATTGCTTTTTGATTCTATATCCTCTGTTGTCAGAACCACAGAATCAGAACTTAGTCATTACTGAGCTCATCTTACACAGTTCAACACGAGGACTCAGTCAATTAAAACATACCATATAATTCCATATAATTATATGAATTTTTATTACTAAGTTCACTAAATTGGTGGGCGGCACGGTGGCACAGTGGTTAGCACTGCTACCTCATAGCACCAGAGACCTGGGTTCAATTCCTGCCTCAGGCTGTGTGGAGTTTGCACATTCTCCCCGTGTCTGCGTGGGTTTCCTCTGGGTGCTCCAGTTTCCTCCCACAGTCCAAAAATGTGCAGGTCAGGTGAATTGGCCATGGTAAATTACTCATAGTGTTAGGTGAAGGGGTAAATGTAGAGGAATGGGTCTGGGTGGGTTGCGCTTCGGCGGGTCGGTGTGGACTTGTTGGGCCGAAGGGCTTGTTTCCACACTGTAAGTAATCTAATCTAATCTAATAAAAAAGAGCACTGTTTCTGTGTTCTTATACTGCTTTGTGAACTCAGTGATAAAAATTCACATAATTATATGGTATGATTTCATTGCTTTACATTCCAATTCGGCCATGACAAAACAGAGCTCTAATTATGCCGATTCAGCTGTTGATATCTGCACTTCATGAATCCTAATATTTTAAAAGGTAGCAGCGCAGACTTCAGATAACATGGAACCAAGACTGTTAGTTTCCCTTTTTCCGAATGGCTTTAGTTAACATGATTACATAATCAACTAAAGCATTTTAATCACTTTAGTACGATAAAGCCACCAAGTAACATGTTCCAGCCCTTATAACATGGATGAGAAATCTTCGTTTTCCAACAGCTAGATTATTAAGCATTACTCAGCAGAACTAAAAGCCGTTTCAAGTCATGCATCAAACAAAGAAGTACATTAGGATCCATAGGTAAGATGAAATCACATTCCCACACTCTTCCAAACCCTAATTGAAGTGTATTGCATTGTAGAGTACTGCTTTCTTGAATTATGATATTTAAGGACCAGCACACTGGTGATTATTTCTTTGAGGCATTGCAGCATCGATTCTACCAGAATCTTTCTGAAACAAATCTCTGTGTGATTTTGTTAAAGATACTTACTCAGATTTTGAATAAAAGTAAAATAACAAACAGATTCTGGACATTTGAAACCAAAACATAAACATGTTCACAACGATGAAATGTCATTGACGTGGACTCTATTTTTCCACACAGAACTGCTGAGAATTTCCAGAGTTTGCTGTGTTTTTGTTTTGTTTCTGATGTTGAGAAAGCAGCAATTTAATTTCTCCAAAGCTGCTTTAACTTGGGCTGGATCCACACCAGGTGATGGTGATCACTAGGTCTGCTGCTTCTGGGTAATCAAGGCTGGATGGTCTTACATGTGAGGGAGAGTGCTGTTGAAGAGTGTGTGTGGCATGTTGCAGGTTGGGACTCGTATGCCCATTCTGGATGTTGAGAATGGTGACAACATTTGGTGACATATTCGTGTTAACATGGAGCTTCATCTTTAGTCAGTGGTAATGGTTTTTTTCTATGGCTTGATAACCTTGTTTAAATCTTTAAAACCAAGAAAGACGCAATACTCTATTCCTCTCAGGTGAGCAATGATCAAGCTATGCACAGTTTAGGCCTATATACTCTAGGATTGAGAAGAATGAGAGGAGATCAAGTTGAGCTTTTCAACATGACAAAAGGTGTGGATAAAATAGACGTGGGAGTGGATACTTCCTATTGTGGGGCATTCTAGGACTAGAGGTAATAGTCTCAGGATAAGGGGTAGCAAATTTAAAAGAAAGTTGAGGAGAAACTACTTAGAGTCATAGAGATGTACAGCACAGAAACAAACCCTTTGGTCCAACTTGTCCATGCCGACCAGATATCCCAAACCCAATCTAGTCCCAACTGCCAACACCCATCCCATATCCCTCCAAACCCTTCCTATTCATATACCCATACAGATGCCTTTTAAATGTTGCAATTGTACTAGCCTCCACCAGTTCCTCTGGCAGTTCATTCCATACACGTACCATCCTCTGCCTGAAAACGTTGCCCCTTAGGTCTCTTTTATATCTTTCCCCTCTCACCCTAAACCCATGCCCTCTAGTTCTGGACTCCCCGACCCAAGGGGAAAGACTTTGTCTATTTATCCTATCCATGTCCCGATGATTTTATAAACCTCTATAAGGTTACCCCTCATCCACCAACGGTCCAGGGAAGACAGCCCCAGCCTATTCAATCTCTCCCTGATTAGCTATTCTCCTTCAACTTGCCTTACCTTATCCTTAAACATCAATATTAAACTGATATTAAATGCTTCTTGGTTAATGGCATGTAGACATAAATCACATTCACCTTATAAGGAAGCTTTACATTCAATTAAGCTTTTCTATCCAGCAAAAGGACATATTTGTGCTGTCAATGAACTTATACTTCTGTTTACAATTGTAGTCACCATAGTAGACCAGAATTCATGCCTGTCCTCCAATGGGGAGATTAATTCACCATATACTATAACAATAGATTAAATGGTTCCATCTTTGCAAGATTAAACACTCTTGTCGACTTTTGGTATAGGTAAAGCTAAATCATCTCACAATGTGTATCCATGACAATTTGAAATCTTATATATCCTTGATAGAGAAGAGAGTCAAAGGAAATGGGAGCAGACAGGAAAATGAACTTAAAACCACAACCAAATCAGCCATGGCCATAATAGAGTCATAGGTATGTACAGCACAGAAACAGACCCTTCAGTCCAACTCGTCCATGCCGACCAGATATCCCAACATAATCTAGTCCCATTTGCCAGCATTTGGCCCAAATCCTTCTAACCCCTTCCTATTCATATACTCATCCAAATGCCTTTTAAACATTGCAATTATAATAACCTCCACCACTTCCTCTGGCAGTTCATTCCATACACGTACCACCCTCTGCGTGAAAAGGTTGCCTCTTACGTCCCTTTTATATCTTTCCCCTCTCACCCTAAACCTATGCCCTCTACTTCTGGACTCCCCCACCTCAGGGAAAAAACTTTGTCTATTTACCCTATTTATGCCCCTCATGATTTTATAACCTCTATAAGGTTATCCCTCAGCCTCCGACAGTCCACGGAAAACAACCCCAGCCTATTCAACCTCTCCCAATAACTCTAATCCTCAAACCCGAGCAACATCGTTGTAAATCTTTTCTGAACCCTTTCTACTTTCACAACATCCTTCCAATAAGCAAGAGACCAGAATTGCATACAATATTCCAAAAGTGGCTTAACCAAAGTCTTGTATGGCTGCAACATGACTTCCCAACTCCTGTACTCAATGCTCTGACCAATAAAGGAAAGCACAAAAAACGTTTTCTTCACTATCCTACCTACCTTTCAAGGAACAATGAACCTGCACTTCAAGATCTGTTTGTTTATAGTGATTAAAAGTGAACTCAGTGCTGCCAAGAACAGTCCTAGACTAATGGGACTGATAACATCTCTAAATGACTGACCTCCCACCTTCTCTCTCTCTCTTCCCACTCTTTCCCTGGAGTTCTACACAGGCGTGTACCCTAACTACACCCCTTCCTCAGATAATATCTACAACATTGTCCTGTACAGGGCAAAGGTTGAACCTGTCAAAAGTTGTGCGTGTGTGAGAGAGATTATTTGGAGACACACCCCACAAAAGGCAGTAGTAGCAGCAGTCTTGTTGGTGTCCAGTCCAGCTGCCCTGGAGAGGGGGCGGGGGGGGGGATGGGGGGAGCACGTGGGGTGTTGGGGGGGCAGGGGTGGTGTTTGATGAGGTTGGGGGCAGGCGAGGGTGGTGTTGGGGGCCTGTGTTGGACGGGTTGGGGGCAGACAGGGGACAGTGTTGGGGGCCTGTATTGGAGGGCAGTGGGGTGGGGGGCGATGTTGAATGGGGTTGGGGGGTCGGGGTGGAGACGGGCTGGAGGTGGCGTTGAACGGGATGGAGGGCGGGATAGAATGCGCAGGGGCGCAGTGTTGGATGAGGTTGGGGGAGGGGTGGTGTTGGATGGGGCTGGGGGCAGGGTGGAGATGGGCAGGGCGGTGTTGGGCTGGGTTAGGGGGCGGGGTGGGATGGGCTGGGGCAGTATTAGGCTGCTAGGGGGCAGGGTGGGATGGGCTGGGGCGGTGCTGGGCTGTTGGGGGCGGGGTGGGACGTGCGGGGGCGGTGTTGGGCTGGGTTAGGGGATGGGGTTGGATAGGGGGCGTTGTGGGCTGGGCAGGGGCAGTGTTGGATGGGGTTGGGGTTGGTGTGGGACGGGCAGGGGTGGTGTTGGACTGGGTTGGGGTTGGGGGGGATGGGAAGGGGGCAGTGTTGGATGGGGTTGGGGCGGTGTGGGATGGGTGGGGGCAGTGTTGGGCTGGGTTGGGGTTGGGGTGGGATGGATGGAGGCGGTGTTGGACTGGGTTGCGGGGGTGGGTTGGGGACGGGGGCGTGGTGTTGGACGGGGTTGGGGGGGTAGGCTGAGTTGGGCCGAGGCAGTGTCGAACGGGTGGGGACGGTGTTGGATGGGGTTAGAGGGCGGGGTGGGACAGGCAGGGGGTGGTTTTGGATGGGGTTGGGGCAGGGTGGGACGGGCAGGGGTGGTGTTGGATGGGGTTAGAGGGCGGGATGGGATGGGCAGGCGGTGGTGTTGGATGGGGTTGGGGCGGGGTGGGACGGGCAGGGGTGGTATTGGATGGGGTTGGGGGGGCGGGTTGGGGAACAGGGTGCAGTGTTGGATGGGATTGGGGGCGTGGGTTGGGGAGCAGGGCACGGTATTGGATGGGTTTGGGGGTGGGGTGGGATGGGCGGGGGCAGTGTTGGACATAGTTGGGGGCAGGGTGGGATGGGCAGGGGGCAGTGTTGGACGGGGTTGGGGGTGGGGTGGGATGGGCAGGGGTGGTGTTGGATGGGGTTGGGTTGGGGAACAGGGCGCGGTGTTGGATGGGGTTGGGGGTGCGGGTTGGAGAAGGGGGCGCGGTGTTGGATGGGGTTGGGTTGGGGAACAGGGCGCGGTGTTGGATGGGGTTGGGGAAGTGGGCACGGTGTTGGATGGGGTTGGGGGTGGACGGGAGGGCAGGCAGGGGGCAGTGTTGGACATGGTTGGGGGCAGGGTGGGATGGGCAGGGGGGCGGTGTTGGATGGGTTTGGGGGGGTGGGGTGGGATGGGTAGGGGGCGGTGTTGGATGGGTTTGGGGGTGGTATTGGATGGGGTTTGGCAGGTTGGGGAACAGGGCGTGGTGTTGGTTGGGGGTGCGGGTTAGGGGACAGGGCGCGGTGTTGGATGGGGTTGGGGGTGGACGAGAGGGCGGGCAGGGGACAGTGTTGGACATGGTTGGTGGGGATGCTGCCTCATCTCCTGAACAGGGAGCTAACATTATAGAAAACTCCCCCGAGCCCCAGAGCAAGGCATTGAATCAATTCACCAAATAATCAATTATGCAAATGAAATAGTGCCCACCCATCTTGTTCGGATAATCGAGGTTCTTCTATATATAAATTACGAAAAGTAATGGACACAGCTCTGATCCTTGTGGCACTCCACTGGTCATAGGCCTCCAGTCTAAAAAAACAACCCTCCATCATGATCCTCTATTTTCTATCTTTGAGCAGGTTCTGTATCGAAAAGGCTAGTTCTCCCTGTATTCCATGAGATTGAACCTTGCTAATCAGTCTCCCATGGGGAACCTTGTCGAACGCCTTACTGAAGTCCATATAGATCTGCCCTCATCAATCCTCTTTGTTACATCTTCAAAAAACTCAATCAAGTTTGTGAGACATAATTTCCCATGCACAAAGCCATGTTGACTATCCCTAAGCAGTCCTTGCCTTTCCAAATACATGTATGTCCTGTCCCTCAGGATTCCCTCCAACAACTTGCTCACCACTGACGTCAGGCTCACTTGTCTATAGTTCCCTGGCTTGTCCTTACCACCCTTCTTAAACAGTGCCGCCACGTTTGCCAACCTCCAGTCTTCCGGCACCTCACTTGTGACTATCGATGATACAAATATCTCAGCAAGGGGCCCAGCAATCACTTCTCTAGCTTCCCACAGAGTTCTCGGGTACACCTGATCAGATCTTGGGGATTTATCCACTTTTATGAGTTTCAAGACATCCAGCACTTACTCCTCTGTAATATGAACATTTTTCAAGATGTCACCATCTATTTCCCTCCATTCCCTATTAGTTTTTTTTATTGTTTTAAGTCTTATTGTTTTAGTCTTGTTGGGAATCTAGAATAGTGGGAATGGAGGTTAGGGCAGTTGAATATTCCACCTGCAGAATGTGTGAGGTAAGGGTCACCAGTGGTGTCCCTGCTGACTGCATCTGTGGGAAGTGCACCCAACTCCAGCTCCTCAAAAGCCACGTTAGGGAACTGAAGGAACTTCAGATCATTTGGGAGGCAGGAGGGGTTATCAAGAAGAGTTACAGGTAGGTAATCACACCTGAGGTAAAAGAAGGTAGTTGGGTTACCGTCAGGAAAGGGAACCAGCAGGCAGTGCAGGGATCCCATGTGGCTGTTCCCCTCAACAATAAGTATACTGTTTTGGAAACTGTTAGGGGGGACAACCTACCAGGGGTAAGCAATGGGGCACAGGTCTCTGGCACAGAGTCTGTCGCTGTTGCTCAGAAGGGAGGGGGGAAAGAGAAGCAGAGCATTAGTTATTGAGGACTCCATAGATGGGGGGGACAGATAGGAGGTTCTGTAGGAATGAGAGAGGCTCATGTTTGGTGTGTTGCCTCCCAGGAGTCAGGCTTTGTGATGTTTCTGATCGTCTTTTCGGGATCCTTGAGGGGGAGGGGGAGCAGCCCCATGTCGTGGTCCACATAGGCACCAACAACATAGGTCAGAAGAGAGATGGGGATTTAAGGCAGAAATTCAGGGAGCTAGGATGCAAGCTTAGAGCTAGGATGAACAGTGTTGTTATCTCTGGCTTGTTGCCCATGCCACGTGCTAGTGAGGTGAGGAATAGGAACACATGGCTAGAGGGATGGTGCAGGAGGGAGGATTTTGGATTTCTGGATAATTGGGGCTCTTTCTGAGGTAGGTTGGACCTCTACAAGCAGGATGGTCTTCACCTGAACCAGAGGGGTACCAATATGCTGGGGGGAAGATTTGCTAATGCTCTTTGGGTGGGTTTAAACTAATTTAGCAGGGGGATTGGAAACAAAATTGTAGTTCGAGTATACAGGAGGATGCGAGTAGTGAAGTCAGAACTAAGATTTCAAAATCGCAAGAAAACACCAGCAGGCAAGAAGTTGGTTTGAAGTGTGTCTATTTCAATGTCAGGAGCATCTGGAATAAGGTGGGTGAACTTGCAGCATGGGTTGGTACCTGAGATTTTGATGTTGTGGCCATTTTCAGAGGCATGGATAGAGCAGGGGCAGGAATGGTTATTGCAAGTTCCGGGATTTAGATGTTTCTCAGTAAGAACACAGAAAATGGTAAAAGTGGGGTGGGGGTTGGGGGGTGGGGGGGCGGCACTGTTAGTCAAGGGCATATATTACAATTGCAGAAAAGATGTTTGAGGACTTGTCTACTGAAGTAGTATGGGCTGTGATTAGAAACAGGAAAGGAGAAGTTACTCCATTGGGAGTTTTCCAAATAGTTCCAGAGATGTAGAGGATAGGATAGCTAAGATGATCTTCGATAGGAGCGAGAGTAACAGGATAGTTGTTATGGGGGAACTTTAACTTTCCAAATATTGACTGGGAATGCAATAGTTCAAGTACTTTAGATGGGTCAGTTTTTGTCCAATGTGTGTAGGATGGTTTCCTGACACAGTATGTAGACAGGCCAACAAGGGACAATACCACATTAGATTTGGTACTAGCTAATGAACTCAGCCAGGTGTTAGATTTGGAGGTAGGTGAGTACTTTGGTGATAGTGACCACAATTAGGTCATGTTTACTTTAGTGATGGAAAGGGATAAGTTTATGCTGCAGGGCAAAAGTTATAGCCGGGGGAAAGGCAAATACGATGCCATTAGGCAAGATTTAGGATGCAGAGGATGGGGAAGGAAACTGCAGGGGATGGGCACAGTTAAAATGTGGAGCTGACTCAAGGACCAGTTACTGTGGGTCCTTGATAAGTATGTACCGGTCAGGCAGGGAGGAAGTTGTCAAGCACTGAATCTGTGATTTACTAAGGAAATTGAATCTCTTGTGAAGAGGAAGAAGAAGGCTTATGATAGGATGAGATGTGATGACTCAGTTATAGTATTTGAGAATTACAAGTTAGCCAGGAAAGACCTAAAGAAAGAGCTAAGAAGAACCAGGAAGGAACATGAGAAGTCATTGGCAGATAGGATTAAGGAAAATCCTAAGGCTTTCTATTGGTATATCAGGAATAAAAGAATGACCAGAGTAAGATTAGGCCAATCAAGCATAGTAGTGGGAAGTTGTGCATGGAGTCAGAGGAGATAGGGGAAGTGCTAAATGAATACTTTTCGTCAGCGTTCACACTAGAAAATGACAATGTGGTCAAGGAGAATACTGAGATACATGCTACTAGACTAGATGGGATTGAGGTGCATAAAGAGGAAGTGTTAGCAATTCTGCAAAGTGTAAAAATAGATAAGTCCCTGGGCCCCTTGGGATTTATCCTAGAATTCTCTGGGAAGCCAGGGAGGAGATTGCCGAGCCTTTGGCTTTGATTGTTATGTCATCATTGTCTACAGGAATAGTGCCAGAAGACTGGAGGATAGCAAATGTTGTCCCCTTGTTCAAGAAAGGAAGTAGAGACAACCTGGAAGCTATAGACCAGTGAACCTTATTTTAGTGTGGGTAAAATGTTGGAAAGGATTATAAGAGATAGGATTTATAATAATCTAGAAAGGAATAAGTTGACTAGGGATAGTCAACATGGTTTTGTGAAGGGTAGGTCATGCCTCACAAACCTTATTGAGTTCTTTGAGAAGGTGACCAAACAGGTAGATGAGGGTAAAGCAGTTGATGTGGTGTATATGGATTTCAGTAAGGCGTTTGATAAGGTTCCCCACAGTAGACTATTGTACAAAATACGGAGGCATGGGATTTAGCGGTTTGGATCAGAAATTGGCTAGCTGAAAGAAGACAGAGTGGTGGTTGATGGGAGATATTCATCCTAGCGTTCAGTTACTAGTGGGGTACCGCAAGGATCTGTTTTGGGTCCACTGTTGCATTTTTATAAATGACCTGGATGAGGGTATAGAAGGATGGGTTAGTAGATTTGCAGATGACACTAAGGTCGGTAGAGTTGTGGATAGTGACGAAGGATGTTGTAGGTTACAGAGAGACATAGATAAGCTGCAGAGCTGGGCTGAGAGGTGGCAAATGGAGTTTACTGCAGAAAAGCGTGAGCTGATTCACTTTGGAAAGAGTAACTGGAATGCAGAGTACTGGGCTAATGGTAAGATTCTTGGTAGTGTCGATGAGCAGACAGATCTCAGTGTCCATGTGCATAGATCCTTGAGAGTTGCCACCCAGGTCGATTGGGTTGTTAAGAAGGCATATGGTGTGTTAATTTTATTGGTAGAGGGATTGAGTTTCGGAACCATGAGATCATGCTGCAGCAGTACAAAACTCTGGTGTGGCCACATTTGGAGTATTGCATAAGTTCTGGTCACCGCATTATCAGAAGGGTTTGGTTTTAAATGGTCATTGGATAGGCGAATGGGCAAGAATGGAATAGTGCAGGTTAGATGGGCTTCAGATTGGTTCCACAGGTCGACGCAATATCGAAGGCCAAAGGGCCTGTACTGCGCTGTAATGTTCTATGTTCTATTCTATATCTTCCATGTGCAGAACTGGTTTGAAGGGCTGAATGGCTTACTTCTGCGCCTAATTCATACATCATATACTTGGCCTCAGTTTAAATATAACATACTCCAGTCATGTTAATTAAACTATTGAGTCTATCATTTTAAGGAAGCAGCTCACCAACACCACCTTAAGAGTGATTAGGGATGGGCAAGAAATGCTGGCCAGCGACGCCCACATTCCATGAGTTAATTTTAAAAAAAGATGAAACACAATAGAACCTAGAATCTACCGTCAGTGACAAGATAAAAGATCTAAGAGAAGAATAGAAATTGAAGTAAACGATATTGTAAAGTAACTAAAACAGATCATATCACAATCTATGCTGAAACCACAAGACCATATTATCTTTACATTTGCTGTCAGGGGACAATTTAGAGACAGGAATTTTCACTAATACCAGAAATCTGACAAAAACGCATTTCTCGAAAACCAGGCCAATTAGTATCTGACTGAAAAATGGTTTCATGTTTCAGGCAGGATTTTTTTGTACAGGAGTCCTAAAGAAAAGGTCAACTTTGATGACCAGCATGGCATCAGAATTTTACAGTGCAAGGAGACAGCCATTCAAGGAGTTACACAAAAGGAATGAAAGTCTCTGGATTGCATTTTGTGCATCATGGACTGGACAATTTACAGAAATGAAGATTAGGAAAAACAATGTGTGGCCGTAGAACATATGTAGAAGGATTGATACTGCTTGCACTATTGAACCAAGCTCTGGACCAAGTGAAGGTTATATGGAAGGAACAATCATCACTCAAACTGAAGCTGCTCCAAACTCCCCAAGAGACAACCAACAGGAGAAGCTGATACACTAGGGTCTAGGGTGACCAGGTTTAGAAGTAAAGATGATGTCTGATTAGAATAGAATAGAATCCTGCCAGTCTGGAAACAAGCCCTTCGGCCCAACAAGTCCACACCAACCCTTTGAAGAGTGACTCACCCAGACCCATTCCCCTACATTTTTACCCCAGACTAATGCACCAAACCTACACATTCCTGAACACTGTGGGCAATTTACAATGGTCAGTTCACCCTAACCTGCACATCTTTGGACTGTGGGAGGAATCCGGAGCACCCAGAGGAAACCCAGATAGACACGGGGAGAATGTGCAAACTCCACACAGACGGTCATCCAAGGTGGGAATCAAACCTAGGTCCTTGGCGTAATGAGATATCTGTGCTAACCACTGAGCCACTGAGCTGATTAATAATGCTTTTTGAGTAAAAGACATAAGTTAAGTGTAAATGGGATAAGAGTAAACAGATAAGAAATTAGTTGTACAGGATATATATTCACATAATATTTGCACATTCTTCCCTTGTCTACCCAGTTCTGTCCCACAGTCCAAAGATGTGCAGGCTAAGTAGATTGGTCATGGGTGGCAAGTGGCTCAGTGGTTAGCACTGCTGTCTCACGGTGTCAGGGACTCAGGTTCAATTCCCGTCTCGGGCAACTGTCTGTGTGGAGTTTGCACATTCTCCCTGTGTCTGCGTGGGTTTCTCCTGGGTGCTCCGATTTCTTCCCACAGTCCAAAGATGTGCAGGTTAGGTGAACTGGCCATGCAAAATTGCCTGTAGTACTAGGTGTATTTGTTAGGGGTAAATGTAGGGGAATGGGATTGGGTGGGTTGCTCTTTGGAGAGTCATTGTGGACTTGTTGGGCTGAAGGGCCTGTTTTCCACACTGTCAGTAATCTAATCTAAGTTGCTTACAGTGTCCTGGGGAGCGCAGGCTCGGTGGATTAGTTGTTGGAAATGCAGACTTACAGGGATAGAGTACAGCAGATGGGTCTAGATGGTATGATGTTTGGATGGTCAGCAAGGACTTGATGGGCCAAATAGCCTGCTTCTACACTGTAGGGATTCTATGATTCTAATAGAATTAGCATTATTCATGTCAGAGATACTTGCTGTTATTGCTTCTGCATTTATTGCCCTAGTGGTCTCTATATGCGCAGGCATTTTTTTCAAAGGCAGTTTCACTGTAAAATTGTCATTCTTTCCTCTCATGCTGCAGACTTTCCAAAATCTGGACAAAGCTGTCTCATGTGCAATGTGTGTTTTTGTTTCACACTCATGAGCTTTTTAAGAGTTCTTTGTTATTAACCCAAAGCTTGCGTCCATTGTGCCTTCTGGTTTCCTTTGCTTTAAATATCAGTCTCATTCTGTCATTTCAACTCACTGATAACTGTGAGTTGCTCACTTAATCTTTCAGCCACATGACAAATTTTGTCACTGTTTGACCAGTCCCTCAACAGAGCCATGCTGGAATCTGTAATTCCAAACATGAACAAGACTTTGAGCATCTCTTCTGGTGTTCCAATATGGAACTTATACATTTCAGCTTGTTTTCACAGTGCTGGATCAGACTGGTCTTCTGTTTCACTTGGTTCACTTGAACTCATCTCTCCTATGGCTCAGTCTGACTACACGGAGTGGACCTCACACACTTTTCCCCCTATCACTAAAGAAATTGGTCGCTCTGTAGTCAGCACGCTCCGTTTTCAGGCCCATTTGAATCTCATTTACAGCTACACAACATTCATGTCACAGATTTCGAGCACCTGAGGTGGTGATAGAGCACTTCCCTTCAGCTACACATTTCAGCTTTTATGCGACTTTAGAAGCTTTTACTGTAGCGTTGGGTTGCTCCAGGTCTCTTTCTGCCTAATCAGATCACACTCACCTGGGGAGACAGCCAAAGAATAAAAACAAGACCCAGAAGGGCAGGTGACAGATCCCGCAATGTTGATTCAGATAGTACTTTGCTGAAAAAACAAAAATTGCTGTAAAAGCTCAGTAGGTCTGGCAGCATCTATGGAGAGAAATCAGAGTTAATGTTTCGGTTGACCTAAAACATTAACACTGATTTTTCTTCACAGATGTTGCCAAACCTGCTGAGCTTTTCCAGCAATTTCTAGTTTTTGTTTCTGATCTACAGCATCCATAATTCTTTCGGTTTTTATTTCCTGCTTTGTTATGTTTAGTATGCACATTGCATTACACTGTTAGTCATATGACAGGTGACTGACACATTGAACAACACTATTCTAGTGGACCATTAGAGAGTGAGTCGAGTTTATCAGAGGGCAGATAGTTCTGGATAAAGATAGAGGCCGGATGCAAAGGTTTCTTCAATGTAAAGGAATTAAACGTTGAGATTGGATTCTCGCATTCAGCCACTCTCAACAGCTTTCTAATTCAAATTTTTAATAACATGTATCAATAGTTTATGAGATGTTTCCTACAAGTGATTGCCACAATATTATCACAGAAATGCAATAGGTAAATGATTGGCTTGCACAAATGGCTGAACAGAAACCCTTGACAAACCTATTTCACTTTATCTCAAGGAGAATTGCCATTGCTATCCCTTGTCAGTGTGCATTACCAAGGTTACATGAGACAAACTCCTTGACATCCCTGTGCAGAATACAGATCTCAGTGTCAAATAATCTGCTTTCCTTTTACTCTCTAGCCCAAGGGATATTAGTGATTCGCTATTTATATGAAATTGCTTTATATTCATGACTAATTCCAAAACTACTGCAACCCTCATAATTTATTGAATGCCTTGTTTACTCCAATCTTTGTGGAGCAGATGAATAATGCATTTTATTATTTGTTTCCCTCCCATATTCTCCCTAAAGTTGCTGATGCAGCCACATCTCTCTAGTTCCTCACTCAAGCGACCATTCTTCATACATCAGTCTCAACAGTGAGATCACCCAATCATTTCCTCACCCATCTACAACACTTTGTTTTCCAGCATGGATCGCTGTACTGTGGGTAAGAGTTGGAACCACAGCCTCCATCTCTTCACTCTAATCTAGGAGGGAAGGCCGATTGCAGTGGCCCCCTCAGCAAGAGCCCTGGGGTAGAATCTGAAGCTTACTAGTCTGTTTAGGTCTCTCTTAAACTTGACAGTGACGTTAACAAATGAGCACCCAGAATCCAACGGAAATCACTTGCAATTGCACGATCCATTATTACCCTCTTCGTGCAAAACCTTTCATGGAATTAAAGCAAAGAGAATTGATTGCTCAAAAATGACTGCTCTGGAGGGGTTCACCTGACATCTGTCAGTGTTGCTGTTGTGATTTCTGTTGTTTCTCCTTGTACAGGGTTTGGGTGATGCAGAGCTCTGCATTCATGCTAAAAGCCCTGCTTTACAAAGTTGAAGTATTTGAGTGAATACGTTTTTTAAATGTCTGCTTGGTTCAATAGATAACATTCACCTCTTGAGTTGGGAAGGTTCTACGCCTCACTGTTTAATTTTTCCTTCAGTTATGTTCATTAATTTTGCTTTATTGCATATTGCTTGCCTCTGAAACAGTTTAAGAACCCTTATTGAAACTCAGCTGCTGTATAAATAGATCTCACTTAACCCACAGAAGTATCAAAAGATGATATACAAGACGAAGCAATGAGAAACTACAGAGAGACAAAAATGATTATTATTGTCAGCAGTTTGGAGGCTGGAGATGAGGGAAAGATGATATCGATTTTCATTGTGTCCAATCCTGGAATATAGATGTGATACTGGAGGAAATCTCTACACATTGAAGAGCAATACTCAAGTCTTGGGCAGATTTTGACTCAATAGAGCATTGACAGTTTATAGAATTAGAATAGAATCCCTACAATGTGGAAATAGGCCATTCAGCCCAATAAGTCCATACAGACTCTTTGAAGACCATCTCACCCCTATACCCCATATTTCCCTTGGCTAATCTACATAACCTACATATCCCTGGGCACTATGGGCAATCTAGCATGGTCAATCCACACAACCCATACATCTTTGGGAAGGAACTGGAGCACGTAGACTGAGGCTGGAATTGAACCTTGGTCTCTGGCAATGAGCCACTAACTTTGTTAAGCTTTATATTTTCAGGCAGTGTGTTGAACATTTGTGTAATTTAAAACCCTGTATTAGTTATAGCTAAATAGCAGACAGTTCCAAGTTTTGCTGAACACCAGGGCTGACTAATGATTTTGCAGAGTTATTGTAAAGGATACCAAAGTCTGACTGAATGCTGATCCACTTTAGAAGACCTGTAAATCAAAGTGATCTTTATAGCAAAATTGCCACAATTTAATGTTTCACATATTGGGAGTTTGAACTTCATTGTATGCATAATATCCACCTGGATATTTATACAATGTGAGGTCTTCCAATATAAGCCCATTAAATAATTCAATAGTCTTATGAAGGTCAATTTTGGTATCATTTTCATCCATTTCTTTTCAGGAACAGGGTGGTAGGGAGACAAAACAAAACATGATGAGAAAGGATTTAACATTATATAAAACCATGTACTAATTTCCCCAGAGCTGCTCCATTTCTACTACTATAATTTTACCAGATACTGTTTTGGAAACTTTGTTTGTGTGCTTAGATTGAGTTTACGCTTCATCTAGGATTGGTTATGGTAGTGGCAACAAATCCGAGGAGGTTCCTGGATATCTCTAAAGGCTAATAAGACAAATCTGCAATCTTTAGCTTTTATAAATTAGAAATTACTTTACTTTGATTAAATATTAAGGACCCAGTAGCTTTAATACACCTTCTCAGGGAAACATAGCAGCACCAAGCAGTACTGGAATTGTTAAGAAAAAAATGAAATCCATTTTTCCTTTTTAATAGATAATGCATCATGCATTTGAAGAGTTTTATTGAAATTCTTTTGGGACTATCTGTGTCTGAAGAATAAGATTCAAGAGCCTGAAAGTTGCTGCTTGTCATGCAAAGGATAGTCAGTAATTATTGTTTATAAAGTCATTGAGTTTACAATTATCTAATGACTCCTAGTAAGCCCATGAACTATCAATGCCAGCTGTTCCAATCTTGATGTACTGTGAATATATAAAGCAGCCAATCTTAAACTAAATTTTCAAGTGCCAGGGTAATTTTGAATCATTTAGCGACTGTAAATTAACTTTAAAGGAGTGTCCTTGAGTATGTTGTAAAACTGTGGGTTTTTAAACCATTTTCTCTCCTTCTCTCTTGAGAGCACTAACTCTTGGGCTATGTTTATACACAGGCAACAGCTGCCTCTAGAAACCTGCCCAAGTGGCCATTCTTTGTGGGTTATACTAGATGGACAAGTTATTCAATTGTGAAGGACATCACACCCAAAGGTTATTCAGTTATCACATATAAATGACAGGAGGTATGGTGGTAAATAAAAAGGTAAGCAATAGGTTAGCATGTGTGCAGGAGGGTTTAACTACAAGGCAGACTGTGAAAGAAGTGAAAAGGAAGGATAACTCAGGAGACATAGAGATGTTGGAAATCATGAGGGTAAGAAAGCTAGCATTAGGGCACTTTGCCTGAATGTTTGCAGCATTCGTGACAAGGTTGATTAACGGCACAAATCATTGCGAATGAATATGATTTACTAGCCATTACGGAGCCATGGTTACAGGATGGTCATGACTGGAAGTTAAATATCCAGGAGTGTCTGACTATCTGGAAGGTCAGACAAAAAGGTATGGGAGGTGGTGTAGCTCTGATATTCAAGGACGATATCACAGTGGTGCTGAGAGATGATATAAGTTCTGTAGGAGAATTAGGTTTAATCCATTTGGGTAGAAATTTGAAATTCTAAGAAGAAAAAGTCACTGATAGGCGTAGTCTATAGGCCACCAAATAATAACCTCACATTGGGGTGGGCAATAAATAAAGCAATAACTAATGCCTGTAAAACTGGTACGGCAATTATCATGGGGGATTTTAAACTACATGTCAATCGGTCAAACCAACTTGGTCGGAGTAGCCTTGAGGAGGAGTTCATTGAGTGTATCTATGATAGTTTTCTTGGACAGCATGTAATGGAACCGATGAGGGAGCAAGCTATCTTAGATCTGGTCCTGTGGAATGAGACAGGGATAATGAATGACCTCATAGTTAGGGACCCTCTAGGAAGGAGCGATCACGGTGTGTTTGAATTTCACATACAGATGGAGAGTGTGAAGATAAAATCCAATACCAGAGTCCTATGCTTAAACAAGGGAGACTACAATAGAATGAGGGAGGACTTGGCTAAAGTAGACTGGAAACAAAGACTTTATGTTGAGATAGTTGACGAGCAGTGGATGATTTTCAAAACAATTTTTCAAAGTGCTCAGCAAAACTTTATTCCAGAGAAAAGGAAGGACTGTAAGAAAGGGGGTAATCTGCCGTGGGGTGTCCAAGGAAATAAGGGTGCCTATCAAACTGGAAGAGAAGGCATACAAAGTGGTCAAAAACAGCATGAAATGAGAAGATTGGGAAAACTCTAAAGGTCAACAGAAAGCTTCAAAAAGAGCTATAAAGAAAAGTAAGATAGAAAATGAGAAAAACTAGCATAGAATCTAAAGACAGATAGCGAAAGTTTCAATAAATATATAAAACAATAAAGAATGACTAAAGTGAACATTGGTCCTTTAGAGGATGAGAAGGGGCAGTTAGTTACAGGATATGATGAAATGGCTGAGGTATTGAATAGGTACTTTGTATCAGTCTTCACAGTGGAGGACACTAATAACATGGCAATAATTGACAAAGAGACAAAGGTAGGTGAAAACCTGGAAACAATCGTTATTACAGAAGAGGTAGTGTTAGGCAAGCTCATGGAGCTAAGGATAGTCAAGTCCCTGCCCTGGTGGATTGCATTCCAGGTTACAAAAAGAGATGGCAAGAGAAATAGCAAGTGCGTGGATTGTAATTTTCCAAAATTCACTGGACTCTGGGGCAGTCCCAGCAGATTGGAAAACAGCAACTGTGACACCACTCTTTAAAAAGGAGGGTAGACAAAAGATGGGGAATTATAGACCGGTTACCTTAACATCTGTAATGGGGGAGATGCTCGAGTCTATTATCAAGAAAGAAATAGCAAGATAGATAGAAAATGTCCCTTTGTGCAGATGCAGCATGGGTTCATGAAAGATAGATCATGCTTAACAAATCTTTTGGAATTCTGTCAAGACATTACGAGCAAGGTGGACAATGGGGACCCAGTGGATGTGGTGTACCTAGATTTCCAAAAGTCCTTCGACAAGGTGCCGCACATGAGGCTGCTGCATAAGATAAGGATGCATGGTGTTATGGGTAAAGTATTAACGTGGATAGAGGATTGGTTGACTAACAGGAAACAAAGAATGGGATAAATGAGTGTTATTCTGTCTGGCAATCAGAGACTAGTGGTGTCCCTCAAGGATCAGTGTTGGGACCACAATTATTTACAATTTATATAGATGATTTGGAGTTGGAGACCACATGTAGTGTGTCAAAATTTGCAGATAACACTAAGATGAGTGGCAGAGCAAAGAGTGCAGAGGACTGTGAAACTTTGCAGAGGAGTATTGATATTTTGAATGAGTGTGCGAAGGTGTGGCAGATGGAATACAATTTTAATAAATGTGAGGTCATCCATTTTGGTACAAATAACAGGATTATTACTTGAATGGTAAAAAGTTGCAGCATGCTGCTATGCAGAGGAACCTGGTATTCTTGTGCAGGAATTGCAACAGATTGGTCTTCAGGTACAACAAGTAGTCAGGAAGGCAAATAGAATTTTGTCCTTCATTGCTAAAGGGATTGAGTTTAAAAGCAGGGTTTAAAAGCACATGGCGCTGGTGAGGCCACACCTGGAGTACTGTGTGCAGCCTGTGTCTCCTTACTTGAGAAAGGATGTACTGGCACTGGAGGGGGTGCAGAGGAGGTTAACTAGGTTGAATCCAGAGTTGAGCAGGTTGGCTTATGAGGAGAGACTGAGTAGACTGGGATTACATTTATTGGAATTTAGAAGAATGGGGGGGGGATCTTAAAGAAACATATATAATTATGAAGGGAATAGATAGAAATAGAGAGGATGTTTCCACTGGCAGATGAAACAAGGACATAGGGGCATAGTCTCAAGATTAAAGGGAGCAGATTTAGGACTGAATTGAGAAGGAACATCTTCACCCAGAGGGTTGTGAATCTATGAAATTCCTTGCCCAGGGAAGTAGTTGACGTTACTTCAGTAAACGTTTTTAAAGCTAAGATAGATTTTTTTGAACAATAAAGGAATTAAGGGATGCAGTGAGACATAGGTAAGTGGATCTGAGACCACAAAAAGATCAGCCATGATCTTACTGAATAGCAGAGCAGGCTCAAAGACCACATGGCCTACTCCTACTCCTGCTTCTAGTTCCTATACATGTACATGTGGCTATGTATAGACACTATACACACATACACAGCACATATACAGGCACAGACACACAAAGCCAAATATTTCCAAAGCCATCTGATTTCACCTTTGAACTGCTATTTTTGATTTTCCATCTCATCATTTATTGATGGTCTGTCAACTCAGCTCCAGGACATCTCTGTAGGAGATCCTTAGGGTTGAGTCCTAGGCTCAACCACTTTCAGCTGCTTCATCAATTGCCTTCCTCTCAACAGAAGGTCAGAGATGGGGATGTTCAGCACCATTTGCAACTCCTCAGATATTGAATCAGTCCATGTTCAAATGCAACAAGATCTGTGCAGTATTCAGTATTAGGCTGATATGTGGCAAATAACATATACCAGGTGATGACATTCATATAAGAGGCAATCTCACTACCATCCCTTGACATTCAGTGGTAGTACTATTACTGAATCCCCGCTTTTTGGGGGTTACCATTGAACAGAAAGTTGAATTGGACTTGCTACAAAAGCAGGTCAGAGGCTAGGTATACTGCAGCAAGGAGTGCACCTCCTGACACCCCATAGTCTGTCTCCCGTCTACAAGGCACAAGTCAGGAGTGTGATGGAATGCTCCCCACTTGCCCGGATGAGTGGAGCTCCAACAATACTCCAGAAGCTTGGCACCATCCAGGACAAAGCAGCCCATTGGATTGATACCACATCCACAAAAATTAATTCCCTCCACCATTGACATTCAGTAGCAGCAGGTGTGTACCATTAACAAGATGCACGACTGAAACTCACCAAAGATTCTTATACAAAGCCCAAGACCACTTCTGTCTAAAAGGACAAGGACAGCCGATACAGGGCAAAATCATCACTGACAAATTCCTCTCTAGTTACTGACCATCTTGATTTGGAAATATATCACCATTCCTTCAGTGTTACTGGGTCAAAATCTTAGAATTCCCTCTTTAAGAGCATTGTGGGTCTATCTACCATTTGTGGACTATAGCAGTTCACGAAGGCAGGTCACCACTAACTTCCTGAGGGCAACTAGTGTTGGGGAATAAATGCTGGCCCAGCCAGTGGCACCCACATCCTATGAGTGATTTTAAAAAATCACTGTAGCCAGAAATGTGACAGTGAGTCAACTTTCAACTGAACATATGTAAGACACATCTAAGAGTTTTTTGAGTTTCATTGCTAATGGTTAGAACTTGAATATCAAGAACATTTTCAATTGTTTAATCCTGTCATTATCTTAAAAATATGATCAGATTTGGACATCCTGCTCAAAATTGAAGTTTTCACCTATTCTTATTTTCTACTCTTACGCCATGTCTGATTTTCACCACATTGAAATATCTTAAACTTGCCTTTTTGTTTTTAAGTCTCCCCTTGACCCCTCTCCCAGCTCTGTAATCTCCTCCTCCAGCCCCAAAACCCTTTGAGATCTCAGCGCTAGTCTGATTCTGGTCACTTGTGAATTCCTCATCACAAATGGTCAATTAGTGGCTGTGATTTCAGTCACTTCAGCTACACATTTTGGAATATCCTCCCTACAGCACTATGTCTCTCTATTCACTTTCCTCCTTTACAACTGTCCTTAAATTCTGCCTCTTTGACCAAGCATTTGATCATCTGACTCAATATCTCCTTACTTGTTTCAGTATCAAATTTTATTTTATTATTATCACATGTAGAGCCTTGGGACGTTTTATTTTGTTAAAGGCACTATACAAGTATACATTGTTGTTGATCTGTGCCAATAATTACTTTGAATGTTTTGCTATATTGAAAAGCATTCCATAAATGGTTGATAAGACAATGGATCATAGTGCATTTAATCTCATCAGGGAATATAGGGAGATAGTGTGGAGCATTCACTTTATAAACATCAAATACAGTTAACTTGAAATTTGTTCCATAATTGATGTTAATCAAGTTAGACATTTAATACAAATTATAGAAACAAGATATATTTAGCATTTCAGTGATTGCATCAATAAAGTATATCACTGGAACTTTGACCTGCTCTTTGATTTATATAATATGGAGTGCATTCAGAAATTGCTTATGATAAATTTATTGTACCGATGTAGATTTGTTTCTGGCTGGTTGATTTTCCCAGAATTTTCTATTTTTGAAATATTAGGAATCAGTGAAAGCTGCAAATAATTCTTAGAAATCGCTCTGCCATCAAGATTGAGGGCTTTCTGTTGGACAGTCCTGGGGCATTTTAAAACAATTGAAGTTATGCCATAAGGAACTGTCCAGAATGCAGCACCCATAGTCATGGTAAAAAATCTCAGATAAAACATGGATTCATTTCTTGTCATTCATGACCTGATGAATGTGCAGTACACTTCCAGAGATTCATTAAATACATGTTATCGAACACCAGGTATTATTTACTGAATCACATAATATATTTTGAAGATTTCAGTCACTTAAACCACTACTTTAAATATTCACTTCATTCACCAGTGATGCAACATGTCTACAGTTTGGTTTTACAGTTGCCCATAGCAACTCACCAAAGCTGCCTTGATGGTACTTGCCAAACCCGTAACACCTGGAGCAACAAGGGAGCATTGCCACCTTTCAACATCCTTACTAGGAAGTAGTGGAAATTAAAATTCATTGATTAAAGAGTAATTTCAGAAAAAAAAAGATTTCAATTCAAGGGGCACTGGCACCAACGTGGTTAAAAAGCTGAAGAGCTGTGACATGTAATGAGTTTCATTTAAACAATCTGATCTGATTCTTCTGGCACTCCCATCCATCCTGTCTGTTGTTGCAAGTTCTATTAAGTTTCATCTATGGATACAAGGTGACAAAGCTTGTGAAACTAAAATTCCAGCATTGAAAACATCAAACAAAAAAGAAACAATATCAAACGCGGAGCAGCCTTCAAATCCAAAGAATGATGTAAAGACAATACCAGGTAATGATCCTCAGATAACCATGAAGTAAAATCAATATGAGTATAGATTATAAATAATAAATGTCAGAAAATGCTGGTGCTATAAGTCTCCTAACAATAGTTATAATGTTGGACAGAGCACTAAGTAAGAACTAACTGGAGATGATAACAAAAAAAAGATTAATTGGAAAAAAAATAGTCAAATTGGCAAAGACAGCCCAGACGATGTGTTCTGAAGAACTCAAAGAATGAATTTTGTTTCTCTCTCCATCGATGCTGTTAGACCTGCTGAGTTTCTCGAATATTCTTTCTGTTCTCAGATTTCTAGCATCTGCAGTATTTTGCCATTATTATGATGAGTTTGTAGAATGGTTTTGTAATAGTACCCTGGAATAATATACTATGGAACAAATGAGGGATCAAGCGATGTTGGATATAGCATTATATAATGAGGGTGGTTTAATTAATTATCTCATTGTAAGAGACTCTCTTGAGGGTAGAGTGTTGAGATGGATAGACAGCTGGCTGGTAGATGGGAAACAAAGAGAAGGAATAAACAAGTCTTTTTCTGAATGGCAGGCAGTGAATAATGGGGTACCGCAGGGATCAGTGCTTAATCCCCACTTTTCACAATATGAATGAATGATTTTGATCAGTGAACTAAATCTAATATCTCCAACATTCCACCTGTACATCCTCCAATCTGCTGTAATGCATTGGCTGCACCCAGTGGAGCCTAGTCTACGTTGGAGAAGCCAAATACAGATGGGGTGACCGCTTTGCACAACACCTCCTGTCCCTGTGCAACCATGACTCTGACCTTCCTGTAGTCGCTCATTTTAACACAGCCTCCTGCTCGCATGCCCACATGTCTGTCCTCAGCATACTGCAGTGAGTCATAGCGCAACTTGAAGCAACACCGTATCTTCAAACTAGGCACTTTACAACCTTTTGGATTTAATGTTGAGTTCAACACCTTCAGGTTGTGAATTTATTCCCATTTCCTCCCTTTCTTTTAGCTTTAATTTTTGCATTCTCTGGCTATGTTCTCTCTCCCCTCCCCCCACCCCAGTTTGGCAGTTGGACACACCATTGTTCTGTCATTCTTATATTCCGATCACTTAATCTGCGCTATCAACACTGTTCCTTCCTTAGCACTGTACCCCCACACTATTGCGTAAACACTCACTCCTCCACACTACACATCAGCTCTGATGAAGAGCTTTCTAGACTCAAAAAGTTAGCTCACTGCCTTCTCTCCATAGATGCTGCTTGACCTGCTGTGATTTTCAGCACTTTTTATTCAATATATATCTCCAAATTTGCAGATGACACAAAGCTGGTTGTGAAGGTGAACTGGGAGGAGGATACAGAGATACTTGGTTTGATTTGGACAAGTTGATTGAATGAGCAAATGCATAGCAGTTGCAGTTTTAGATGGATAAATGTGAGGTTATCTGCTTTAGTAGCAAAAACAGGAAGGCAGATAAAGAACATACAACATAGAACAGCCCTTCGGCCCTCGATGTTGTGCTGACCTTTTATCCTATCTAAGATCAGAGTAACCTGCACACCCGACATTGTACCATCTTCCATGTGCCTATCCAAGAGTCACTTAAATGTCCCTAATGTATCTAACTCTACTCACTGCTGGCAGTTCATTTGACACACCCACCACTTTCTGTGTAAAGAACCTACCTCTGACATTTCCCCTAAAACTTCCTCCAATCACCTTAAAATTATGCCCCCTCGTGATAGACATTTCCACCATGGGAAAATGTCTCTGGCTATCTATTCTATCTGAGCCTCTCATCATCTTGTACACCTCTATCAAATCACTTCTCATCCTTCTTCACTACAATGAGAAAAGCCCTATCTCCCTCAACCTTTCTTCACAGGATATGCCCTCCAGTCCAAGCAGCATCCTGGTAAATCTCCTTTGCACCCTCTCTAAAGCTTCTGCATCTTTCGTATAATGAGATGACCAGAACTGAGCACAATATTCCAAGTGTAGACTAACCAGGGATCTAAAGGGCTGCAGTGTAATCTCACAGCTCTTAAACTCAATCCCCCTGCTAATGAAAGCCAACACACCCTACGCCTTCTTAACAACCCTATCAGCTGGGTGGTAACTTTGAGGGATCTATGGACATGGATCCCAAGATTCCTCTGTTCCTCCACACTGCCAAGAATCCTACAGTTAACCCTGTATTCTGCATTCAAATTCGACCTTCACATTTTTCCAGGTTGAACTCTGCCACATACCAGCCCAGTTCTGCATCCTGTCAATGTCCCATTATAACCTACAACAGCCTTCCACACTATCCACAACTCCACCAACCTTCGTGTCATCGGCAAACATACTAACCCACCCTTCCAATTCCTCATCTAAGTCATTTATAAAAATCACAAAGAGCAGACGTCCCAGAATGGTTATAAATTGAGAGAGGAGAATGTGTAGCAGGTTGTGCCTCAGGGTGAGATGATTTGAGTACAGGAGCAGGGATGCCCTCCTGGAATTATACAGGGTCTTAGTGAGGCCACACCTGCAATATTGCAAAAAAGCACAAAGAACTGCAGATGCTGGAAATCAGAACCAAAATCAGAAATTGCTAGAAAATCTCAGCAGGCCTGAAAGTATGTATGGAGAGAAAGCAGAGTTAATATTTTGTGTTCAGTGACCCTTCTTCAGAACTCTTACTGAACTATTTTCTGAGTTCATCTGCCTTACCTGTTAAGTAAGCTATTTTGTTCCTGCCTGCCCTTTTGGTTTGACTTATTCCTTTTACCAACTAAGGACTTAATGATAAGATCCTGGGGAGTTTTGCTGAACAGATAGACCTTGGAATGCATGTTCATAATTCCTTGAAAGTAGAGTCACAGGGAGATAGGATAGTGAAGAAGGCTTTTGGTATGCTTGCCTTTATTGGTCAGTGCATTGATTATAGTCATTGGGAGGTCATGTTATGGTTGTACAGAACATTGGTTAATCCACTATTGGAATACTGCATGCAATTCTGATCTCTTGACTGTAGAAAGGATGTTGTGAAACTTGAAAGGGTTCAGAAAAGATTTACATAGATGACACCAGGATTGGAGGGTTTGTGCTACAGGGAGAGGCTGAATAGGCTGGGGCTGTTTTCCCTGGAGTGTCGGAGGCTGAGGGGTGGCTTTATAGAAGTCTATAAAATCACAAGGGGCATGGATGGAGTACATAGAAAAGATCTTTTCCCCAGGGCGGCGCAGTCCAAAACTAAAGAGCATAGGTTTAGGGTGAGAGGGAAAGATTTGAAAGGCACCTAAGGGGCATCTTTGTCATGCAGAGGGTGGTGCATGTATGGACTGAGCTGCCAGAGGAAGGGGTGGAGCCTGATGCAATTACAACATTTAAAAGGCAACTGGATGGGTACATAAATAAGAAGGGTTTAGAGGGATATGAGCCAAATGCTGGCAAATGGGTCTAGATTAGGTTAGGATATCTGGTTGACATGAATGAGTTGACCAAAGGGTCTGTTTTGATGCTGTACATCTCTAAGACTCTATGATATAAGAGAAAATTGGGAACTATTAAGTTGACTAATCAGTCATGATCATATTGAATGGTGGAGAATGCTTGAAGGGCTGAATGGCCTGTGTTGCTCCAATTTTCTATGCCTCTGTGTTTCTAAGAAGTGAGCACGTTACAATTGAATTTGATATTAATTTTGACAGCAATGGATACCACTCCCTGACAACAGTTCACCAAACCAGTCCAAACTCTTGGATATTTCCCCTGAGTCCAATCCTGTTGGGTTGCCTCAGGCAAATATTGTTTGTGAGATTTTTAACTCTCACACTACCAGTTGTATTGCAATCTTAATGCTTACAGGCATATTCTGAGCCTCTCACACTTTCCTAGCTCTGAATTTTCCTAGCTCCCCCAGATTAATCTAAACTTGAATCTTGACTCCAACTCTTTATTCCTGATGAAGGGCTTTTGCCCGAAACGTTGATTTCGCTGCTCGTTGGATGCTGCCTGAACTGCTGTGCTCTTCCAGCACTACTAATCCAACTCTTAGCTGCTTACCAATTCCTACAAAACTCTTCCTAAGTTCTGATAACACAGAGCTACCAAACTACTCTTGAACCCTCTTGTAGCCCCCTACACAGAATCTGTATTGTTCAGTTGCCTTCCCCCAGTACAGCTAACTGCAGCACTCCTGTGCATGCAACATGATGTCTACGTCTCTCACACCCTCACTCACCACCTGTAACCTTTGAACTCCTCGTCGGCAACTCCCAAGCTATCCTGAGTGACTGATTGTAAACCTTGTAACAAGTCCCTCCCAACTGCTGGGGAGACAATTCTATTTTAAGAATGTTTTGCTTTTCTATTATCAGAGTCCCATATTTCTCTGGACCTATTTCGATGTGGTTGTTCAAAGTCTAGCATTATTCAACAAATGGGAAGCAATGACTCAGTCTTCATACCTTGTCCCCCGCTGTCATTCCATCAGTGTAAAACTTCTTCGATATCTCAACACCGAAAATTCCATAAAAATTAATCACCTACACTTAATCTTCCATATTGGAATTGAAGATGCAGGTCGCTATTCCGTCCATTTTATTTTTGCAAATGCTTCATACGTTCAGATAAAGAGACTTTATCTTCATTTTGACTATTATTCCTTACATGAGTCTTACTGTTGATGCACATTTATTATCAAACTCCGTGTCACTTTATATCCTGTTTTGACTGTGCTTCCTAATCTAGTTCTGAATGTCCCATGAATTGAAATCCCTTCTTCCACATAACTCTTTGAACTACACATTTAATTTTCTAATCTGCTTCATCGATGTCAATTGGCATATAGAGCAGGTAACAATCCAGAGATGAAAATAGAAATTGCTGGAAAAGCTCAGTCGGTCTGGCAAGCATCTGTGGTGAGAAATCAGAGTTAAGACATTAGTTCTGAGGAAGGGTCAGTCAACATGTAACGTTAACTCTGATTTCTCTCCACAGATGCTGCCAGACCTGCTGAGCCTTTACCACAATTTCTGCTTTTGTTTCTGGCTTATATCATCTGCTGTTCTTTTGGTTGTTACAATCCAGAGATGACCATCTTTGATGTCCTTGTGTTCTCATTTAGAACCTAACTCTTCAAATACTCACAGCAGAGCACCATTCCTAGTTCTACATATATTGGTGGTTCCTGTGAAGCCATGAAACACGTAACACTCCACATTGGTCTCCAGCCAGAGGAGATATCCTTAATCCTAGTACTGGGTAGGCAACACAACCTATGGAATTCTTAGTCACAGCTATACAGTACAATCTCTAGTCTCCTGGCTATACTGTTACCTATCACTACCTTGTTCCTTGTAACTCCTCCATCAATAAGCCCCCTCCCATCCACAGATGAAAGGCATGTTGCACCACAATGTCATAGTCAATTTGATGATCAGTTAGTCCTCCTTCTCAATTAACAGATTGTACCATCACAACACAAACACTGAGACGCTATCTCCCCGCCCAACACTCATCCCCGGAACATCTGGATAACAAGGACACCTTGTTTGCTACCGATGCGATGAGACAGTGAGGCGAGGAAGAGTCAATGTGTGCAGCTTAACACGTGACTGCGAGGCTGGTGCAGGAGGGAAGGCTTCAGATACTTAGACCATTGGGATGCCTTCTGGGGAAGGTGGGACATGTACATGAAGGATGGGTTGCACCTGAACTGGAGGGGCACAAATGTCCTAGATGGGAGATTTGCTCATGTGGTTCTGGAGGGTTTAAACTAGTATGGCAGGGGGGTGGGAACCAGAGCTACACATCTGAGTGGGGAATAGTTGTAGATGGGGCAGTGACAGGATATAGGAATCCATTGGGAAGGTTTATCATGTGATGAAACAAAGGGATTGGTTAAAGTGTGTATGTTTTAACAAAGGAGTGTCAGAAATCAGAGCGATTAACTCAGAGCATGGATCAGTACTTGGGACTATGATGTTGTGGCTATAACAGAGAAGTGGGTTTCAGAGGGGCAGGAATGGTTCTAGATGTTCCAATTAAAAAGAACAGGGAGGGTGGAAGAAGAGGGGGTGGTGTAGCATTGCTAATTAGAGAGCGCATGACAGCTACAGAAACAAAGGTTGTCGAGGAAGGTTTGTCTACTGAGTCACTATAGGTAGACGTTAGGAGCAGCAACCTCACTGGGGATTTTCTACAGACCCCCTAATAGCAGCGGGGAGATCAAAGAACTCAGATGTAGCAGATGTAGCAGCGTTGTTGTTCAGGGTGACTTCAACTTTCCCAATATTGACTGGAACCTCCTTAGTGCAGATGGTTTGAATGGAGCCATTTTTGTCAGGTATATTCAGGAGGGTTTCCTTACTCAGTAGATAGGCTGATGAGGGGAGAGGCCATTTTGGATTTGGTGCTTGGCAATGAGCCAGGACAAGTGTCAGATCTCGTGGTAGGAGAACACTTTGGTGACAGTAACCATGACTGCCTCACATTTACCATAGCTATGGGGATGGAAAGGAACAGTTACCATGGGAAGATATTTAATTGGGGAAAAGGAAATTATGGTGCTATCAGCCAGGAGTTGGGAAGTACAGATTAGGAGCAATTGTTCCACAGAAAGGGCACAACAGACATATGTAAAGACTGTTTAAGGAGCAGTTGTCATGAGTGATGCATACATTTATTTGTTTGAGACAGGCAAGAAGGGGTAAGATTAAAGAGCCTTGGATGACAAGAACAGAAGAGCTTCCTGTCAAAAGGAAGAAGGCAGTTTATGTGAAGTGGAGGAAGTCAAAGGTCTAGCACAGCTTTAAAGGATTACACGCTTGTGAGAAAGGAGCTCACAAATGGACTGAGGAGAACCAGGAAGGGGCACGAGAAAGGCTTGGCAAGAAGGATTAGGTAGAACCCAAAGCATTTTACCCACATATGAGGAATAAGAGAATGTTCAGGGAGAAGGTAGGGCCAGTCTGGGATAGCGGAGGGAACTTGTGCGTGGAGTCTGAGCAGATAGGGGAGGCCCCAAATGAGTTTTTTTTGCTTCAGTTTTCACTAAGGAAAGGGACCTTGTTCTGAATGAGAACTTTGAGGAGCTGGGAAATAGGCTTGAACAGATCAAGATTGATGAAGTTGATGTGCTGGAAATTTTGGCAAACATTAAGATTGATAAGTCCCCAGGGCTAGACCAGATTTATCCCAGGCTGCTTCGGGAAGCGAGAAAGGAGGTTGCTCAGCCACTAGCGAAGATCTTTGCTTCCTCACTCTCCACGGGAGTCGTACTAGAGGATTGGAGGGAGGCGAATGTTGTTCCTCTTTTCAAGAAGGATAATAGGGAAATCTCTGGTAATTATAGACCAGTCACTTTTACATCGGTAGTCAACAAGGTTTTGGACAGAATTCTGAGGGATAGGATTTATGACTATTTGGAAAAGCATAGCATGAGTAAAGGCAGTCAGCATGGTTTTGTGAGGGGCTGGTCATGCCTCACAAATCTTACTGAGTTCTTTGAGGAGGTGACAAGACAGGTCGACGAAGGTCGAGCATTGGATGTAGTATATCTGAACTTCAGCAAGACATTTGACAAGGTTCCCCATGGTAGACTCATAAAGTCAGGAGATACGGGACACAGGGAGATTTGGCTGTCTGTATTCAGAATTGGTTGGCTGACAGAAGGCAGAGAGTAGGTGGAAAATATTCTGCCTGGAGGTCAGAGGTGAGTGGTGTCCCGCAGGGCTCTCTTCTTGGGCCTCTGCTCTTTGTGGTTTTTATAAATGATTTGGAGGAGGAGATTGAGGGGTGGGTTAGTAAATTTGCCAATAACACAAAGGTTGGAGGTGCCGTTGATAGTATCGAGGGCTATTGCAGGCTGCAGCGTGACATTGACAGGATGCAGAGCTGGGCTGAGAAATGGCAGATGGAGTTCAACCTGGACAACTGCAAAGTGATGCATTTTGGAAAGTTGAATTTGAATGCTGAACATAGCATTAAAGACAGGATTCTTGGCAGTGTGGAGGAACAGCAGGATCTTGGTGTTCAAGTGCATAGATCCCTCAAAGTTGCCACCCAAGTGGATAGGGTTGTTAAGAAAGCATATGGTGTTTTGGCTTTCATTAACGGGGGGATCACGTTTAAGAGCCATGAGGTTTTGCTGCGGCATTCCAAAACCCTAGTGAGACCATACTTGGAATATTGTGTCCCCTATTATAGGAAAGATACGGAGGCTTTGGAGAGGGTGCAAAGAAGGTTTACCAGGATGCTGCCTGGAATGGAGGGCTTGTCTTACAAGACAGGTTGACTAAGCTTGGACTTTTCTCTCTGGAGAGAAGGAGAGGTGACCTGATTGAGGTCAAGGTAATGAGATGCCTGGATAGAGTTGATAGCCAGAGACTTTTCCCCAAGTGGGATTGACTGGCATGGGGAGTGGGGCGGGGGGGGGGGGGGCGATCATAGTTTTAAGATGTTAGGAAGAAGGCATTGAGGAGATGTCGGAGGTAGGTTCTTTACACAGAGAGTTGTAAATGCATGGAATACGTTGCCAACGGTGGTGGTAGAAGCAGAGTCAATAGGAACATTTAAGCAACTGCTGGACATGCACATGGACAGCAGTGAATTGAGGGGTGCGTAGGTTAGGTTATTTTATTTTAGATTAGGAATACTCCTCGGCACAACATCATGGGCCGAAGAGTCTGTTCTGTGCTGTACTTTTCTATGTTCTACACCTACGTCAGACACCTATTTATTGACTTTGGCTCTGTCTTCAACACCATAATTCCAACAAAACTCATTTCCAAACTCTGAGACCTAGGACTCTGCTTCTGTGTCTGGATCCTCATCTTCTTGCAGACTGCAGTCAGTAAGGATAAGTGCAAAACTTCCTTCACAATAATCCTTAACATCAGTGCCCCACAAGGCTGCGTATTCAGCCCCCTTTACTATATTCCTTATACACTCACAGCTGTGTAGCCAAATTCAGCTCAAACTCCATTTACAAATTTGCTGATGATACCACTTTATTGGGTCAATTCTCAAACAATGACGGGACAGAGGATGGAGATAGACAGCTTACTGGCATGGTGTAAAGACAACAGTGTCTCCCTCAATCTCAGCAAAACAAAGGAGCTGCTCATTGACTTCAGGAAGCAGATTGGAGGGCACGCCCCTGTCTGTGTCAATGGTGCTGAAGTCGAGAGCTTCAGTTTCCTAGGGTTAAATATCAACAATGGTCCATCCTGGTCGCTCCATATCAACACTACAGTCATGAAAACATTCCAATGCCTCTACTTCCTCAGGAGGCTAAGGAAATTTGGCATGTCCACAATGACTCCTACCAATTTTTATTGATGCACCATTGAATGCATCCTATCTGGAAATTACAGAGAGTTGTGAATGCAACCCAGTCCATCACAAAAAACAGCCTTCCATTCATTGACTCAGTCTACATTTTCCACTGCCTCAGGAAAGCAGCAAACATAATCAAAGAGCTCTCCCACCCTGGTTATACTCTCTCCCATTCTCTTCCATTGGGCAGAAGATACAGAAGTTTGAAAACACATACTAACAGATTTCAGAACAGCTTCTTCCCTGCTGTAATCCGGCTAATGAATTGACCTCTCAAATATTAGAGTTGATCTTTCTCTGCACCTTCTCTGTAGCTGTAACACTATGTTCTGCATTCTCTTCTATTACTCTGATGTACTTGTGTAAAGTATGATTTGCCTGGTTAGCATGCAATACAATACCTTTCCCTGTATCTCAGTACATGTGACAATAATAAATCAAATCAAATCACTGTGTATCTGTTGTTCAAATTCAAGAGCTAAGGTTCCTCCATTTCTACCTGCTGGATCCTGATATTAACCTGGCTTTCAGTCACACCTCCTGTCCCTGAGCATTGACCAACTCAAAAAGTCCTACCTGACCTCAGGGATGTGACCATTTCCTAGAACATAGTATCCAAGTAACGTTCCCTCTCCTTAATGCTCCATAATTTCTGCGACTCTGACTCTGGCCCAGTAACTCTAAGATGACATTGCTAGAGCTGCAAGCATTTACTGTAGATATGATTGTCTGTGACTGCAATACATTCTACAAATCCTATATGTTGTAGTCATGATACATCACCACCCCTGACACATCTGTTTATGTACCTTTATTAATTCCAACCAAACAGATTCTAATCCTTCCAGGACGTCCTGTATCTAGCGCAGTAATATCATTAAAGCCACCCTTTTCCTTCCTTTTCTTCCTTATCTTTCTACAACACCTTGTGTCCGGGAATATTTAGTACGCCACCCTGATGTTTTTTTTGGGCCAGGTTTCTGTTATAGCTGTGACTTATTCTCATGTGGCTACTTCAGCTTGCAGTGTTCTTTCTTTTACCATTCTTTGTGCGTCTGCTTACATGCATTAACTCTAAAACAAATTCTAATTAAATGCTCTAATTGCGCATCAGATGCCATAACAAAATCACTGGATGTAATCTCAAGTAGGATGCAAACTGTAAGGTGTCAAAAATGGTTGATATGTGACAGAATCGATGTAGTTGCCTCCATAGAATTGATGGTTTTTATTTACTTAGTGCCAAATTTCTTGTTCTGCCTGATAAGCCAGTGATGTTAAGTGGCATTTTGTTATGACTTTTCCCACACTGATACAAGTCCACAAATCTTAGCATTCCACAATTGAGACTGTCTACATTCTTGCCATTTACGACTTTCTGGCATTTTATAAACGTTCTGCTTTATCTCTGTCACCAGGGAAGAAAAACAGTGCTAAATAATGCTCAAATAATCCTGGTACTCTATTGGAAATAAAAGGCAGAAGGATTTAACATTAATTTGCAAACATATTCCTTCGCCAACTTCTGCTAAGTCACAGGTTTCACATTGACCACACCATCCTCTACTAAACTGGTTGTCTTTCATGTGGGAGACGAGGGGGTGATGGTTCTCCCAAGGAAGGATCTTCGATTGCGCCAATCTCACTCTCATTCAATTGTCACATGTGCGCATTTCTTTTAGTATGAATCACTGGTCATGTAAAGGCCGCGGTTATTTTTGGAATGAGGACTGAAAATTGGAAAAGATACCACTTTAAATCAAGGAGACTGTGGAAGTTGATATTTAGAGTTTTTAAAACAGGTTATGAAAACACAATGTGAGTTGTAGCTACAGTATTGCCTTATTTGAGCAGTGGGGGAGAACACTAGACACTGGGGCACCATGTGTGTATTCAAAGCAGTTCTGTTCATTTGATTGGTTTTTAAATTGACATGTTTTGTGGGTTCAGGAGAGCTCAGTAGAGTAAAAGCATCTTGATTATTCATGGGCAAGTGGTTACAGCCTTGTATGCGCACAAAGCAGAAGGAAAGAGAAAGCACCAAAACTCTTTCTTTCCCTCCTGTAGGGAGAATTTTTCTTTTATTCACTGACAGGATGTGGGCATCTCCAGTCATTGAACAAGACCAGCATCTATTGATAACAATTGAAAGGACTGTGGATGCTGTAAATTGGAGACAAAAATAGAAATTGCTGGAAAAGCTCAGCAGATCTGACAGCATCTGTGGAGAGAAATCAGAGTTAATGGTTTGGGTCAACTGACCCTTTCTCAGAACTGCAGCATCTATTGATTATCCCTAATTACCCAGAGGGCAGTTAAGATGTCAACCACATTGCTGTGGGTCTGCAGTCACATGTCAGCCAGATAGGTTTCCTTCCCTAAAAGGCAATTGTTTGAACCAGGAGAAAGTGAGGACTGCAGATGCTGGAGATCAGAGCTAAAAATATGTTGCTGGAAAAGCGCAGCAGGTCAGGCAGCTTCCAAGGAGCAGGAGAATCGACGTTTCGGGCATGAGCCCTTCTTCAGGAAGGATTCTTTATTGAATCAAAATTGCACCATCCACCATCATGGAATTTGAACCCAGGTCCCCAGAACAATAGCTGAGTTTCTGGATTAATAGTCCAGCCACTAGGCTGTTACCTCCCCACAGAGACAGAAACTTTCCTGGTAGCCGTTCTCACTAGCCATTTCCCTGTAAACAATTTTCTCTACAAACTCCCTTAGTGAAAGGAAAGGTGGGGGGAAGGGGGAGAAAATACCTTTAAAGGAAGTGATAGGGCAAATCTCAGCCAGTGAATTCAAGACTGAGAAGTGATGTATCCGCAAGCTTGCATTGTTATAGAGTCAAAGAGTCATAGAGACATACAGCATTGAAACAGACCCTTCAGTCCAACCCGTCCATGCCGACCAAATGTCCCAACCCAATCTAGTCCCACCTGCCAGCACCCAGCCCATATCCCTCCAAACCCTTGCTATTCATATACCCATCCAAATGCCTCTTAAATGTTGCAATTGTACCAGCGTCCACCACTTCCTCTGGCAGCTCATTCCACACACGTTCCACCCTCTGCATGAAAAAGTTGCCCTTTAGGTCTCTTTTATATCTTTCCCTCTCACCCTAAACCTATGCCCTCTAGTTTTGGTCTCCCTGACCCCAGGGAAAAGACTTTGCCTATTTACCCTATCCATGCCCCTCATAATTTTGTAAACCTCTATAAGGTCACCCCTCATCCTCCAATGCTCCAGGGAAAACAGCCCCAGCCGTTCAGCTTCTCCCTATAGCTCAAATCCTCCAACCCTGGCAACATCCTTGGAAATCTTTTCTGAACCCTTTCAAGTTTCACAACATCTTTCCGATCGGAAGGAGACCAGAATTGCACACAATATTCCAATAGTGGCCTAACCAATGACCTGTACAGCTGCAATATGATCTCCCAACTCCTGTACTCAATACTCTGACCAATAAAGGAAAGCATATCAAATGCCTTCTTCACCATCCTATCTACCTGCGACTCCACTTTCAAGGAGCTATGAACCTGCACTCCAAGATCTCTTTGTTCAGCAACACTCTCTAGGACCTTACCATTAAGTGTATAAGTCCTTCTAAGATTTGCTTTCCCAAAATGTAGCACCTCATATTTATCTGAATTAAACTCCATCTGCCACTTCTAAGCCCATTGGCCTGTCTGATCCAGATCCTGTTGTAATTTGAGGTAACCCTAAAGAATTGGAAGAATTCAAGAGAAAACCAAATAAAACCGTTCATCTGTGATTCATCTGACATCTGTGATCAGAGATCTGTGTTCTTTAACTTTTTTCCCTTCCCCACCCCTAATATCTGTGCCATGTCTTGTCACCTTTTGTGTTTGTATGTTCAGGAATTTTTAAAAAGGGATGCAGTTTAAATTATAGAATGATTTTCATTGAATAAAAATAGTTTGATGATAATAAATAATTATTTTCTTGTTAATGAAAATCCTGTTTGTGCAATTTTTTTAACCTGTTTTAGAGAGTGAGGTAAAATCAATCATTTAATCAAATTTTCACACTTATGGCAACACCAGGAGTAATGAGTCCTGTCTTCTGGTCCATTGCTGCAGCCAGCCATGATAACTAATTATCTGCTTTGGGAACCAGGTTTGATAGTCTCACCACCCAAATCCCAGGCCATTGATAACAAGCCACATCTACCATTACATCATGGGCTGTGGTTACTTTTTTTTACAATTTTTTTGAACATGACTAGAAAACATTGAAAAACACAAAATGTTTGAAAATTTCACACTGCAATTTTATGGAGTTCCTGTTTTTAGGTCATAAGGGCCATTGAACATTTTGAAATTTTTATATTTCAACTGGTATTCAGAAATGACATGTTTTCTACTTAGCAAAGTTTGAGATTCTTTAAGGTGGAGGTAAACAATAAAAACACTTTACGCTGTAGACCTTAGTTTAAAACAGGTTTATGGTGTACCCTTATTCCTTATTACTTTGACTATGTGCACTGGCACAAAACTGTCTTCACCTTATGTGAATCACAGAATCTTCTCATCAAACAGTTCTCAGGAATTGCAATTGATCTATACATCTTATTCTTCGGACCTTTTGTGTAGAAAAATTAGGTTCAAGAATCCTGATGAAAATGCTTGCGAATAACCAATAATGCATTTACACATGGAATGGGATTTATTTCTTGAGGGTGAGATGCAGCAAAATGAGATGTATTTTTAAATCAAAATCCAAGATCTCCTGCAGCACTATCCACAGATAGCTATTGTTCTCATGTCTTCACACATTTTGCACGGACAAAAGCAAAATTTAAAAAATGTTCTTGGCCTCGCTGCCATGGAACGCTCCAAGTAGTTGGACCGTTCCATATCACCTGTCCTTCATGGAGAAATTTATGAAGAAAAACGCCTTTGACCACAACGTAAAAACAATGACTGCAGATGCTGGAAACCAGATTCTGGATTAGTGGTGCTGGAAGAGCACAGCAGTTCAGGCAGCATCCAAGTAGCTTCGAAATCATGGCTTTTGCCCGAAACGTCGATTTCAAAGCTACCTGGATGCTGCCTGAACTGCTGTGCTCTTCCAGCACCACTAATCCAGAACCTTTGACCACAAGTCCATCAGGAAGTGGCCAGCACGTAGTGTCCTCGAGACCCTTCGGGAAAAGGAGAGGGCGGATCCTATCGAGCGGCTCCCTGGGCAGACTGTCAAAGCCATTTGGCAGAATGCCTCATTGCCAGAACTTTCCAACAAGCACCAAGACATGGCTTGGTTGGTGGTGAGAAGGGCCCCGCCTGTGAGATCCTTTGTGCACGCCCGGACTCTCAGCCGCACTGCACGCTGCCCTCGAAGTGGCTGCGGAGGGGATGAGACTGTCACACACCTCCTTCTGGAATGTGCCTACGCAGAGGAAGTCTGGAGACGAACGCAGTGATGTTTGTCAAGGTTCATCCCAAGCAGCTCCGTGATGAGGGACTCCGTGCTCTATGGTCTCCCTGGGACACACACCAAGAAGAACATCAACTGTGCCTGGAGGATCATCAACTCGGTCAAAGACGCTCTTTGGTCTGTCCGAAACCTGTTGATCTTCCAGCTGAAGGAGCTGACCCCGACTGAGTGTTGCAGACTGGCACATTCCAAGGTCCAGGACTATGTGTTGAGGGACGCGCTGAAGCGTGGGGCAGCTGCCATCAAGGTGCGGTGGAGAAAGACCACTGTGCAACGTCTGCCTGCCAAAGAAGAACAGGGGCCCACTCAATAAGTGGTCTCTGCTGAAGCCTCAGCTAAATATACGGATGGTCAATGTACAGACCTGTATATATGAATGATTAATTCCGATCTCTGTATGTAAAGAAATGGAATGTATACATATGTATGGCATGACCAATTATATAGATATCAAAAATAATTTATGAATAAAGTATATTTTTGAAATTAAAAAAAAATGTGCTTGACTGTGAAATGACTGAGCAAATCACTCAGATTCAGGATGGGCATTTGTATGCAGGCCTTTCCAGTGATACCCACATTCCAGTAGTGGAAAAAGATGATTTTATATCCACTGATTACTATTCCATTGTATTGCAGTAAGTCATAGGAGACAAGCAGTATACAAAGCATGCATATTGCAACATTTTTATCTGTCAGTGTTGAAGATATTATATTTTATGAACTAGATAATGTGAGATTCAGAGTGTCTGTCCTGGGTTCAGAGACAAGATGACAGAGAACAGTTTTATCTTTGTTCCACTGCTGTTTGAGATAAAATTGGAGTCTGCCTTCTTGTGGTTCCTGCACTTGTATTGTTGTTTGGTGGCTACACCTTCAGCTGTGTAGGTCGTTTATTGTGGAAACTTATTTTAAACCAAACCAATTCTCTTTCCTTTTAGACCAAACTTTTAATTATTTGGGCGGCATGGTGGCACAGTGGTTAGCACTGCTGCCTCACAGCGCCAGAGACCCAGGTTCAATTCCCGCCTCAGGCGACTCTCTGTGTGGAGTTTGCACATTGTCTGCGTGGGTTTCCCCCGGGTGCTCCAGTTTCCTCCCACAATCCAAAAATATGCAGGTTATGTGAATTGGCCATGCTAAATTGCCTGTAGTGTTAGGTGAAGGGGTAAATGTAGGGGAAGGGGTCTGGGTGGGTTGCGCTTCGGCGGGTCGGTGTGGACTTGTTTCCACACTGTAAGTAATCTAATTCATATTACTATCTTTATGCAAGCCCCTTCTTTGACTCAGTATCTTTGTTTTCTGGCTATGAGCTGAAATTTCCCTGCTGTTGAAAGCAGGAAAGAACTTAACAAAGAGTTAGAAGGGCAAAAGGTAGCCATGAAATGTCCTTGGCAAACAAGATTAGATACCAAGGATTTTTATATGTATATAAGGAACAAGAGAGTAGATCAGGAAAGAGTAAGTCCACTCAAGGTCAAAGGACAGAATTTATGTGTAGAGCTGGAGGAAGTGGCTTAGATCCTTCACAAATACTTTGCATCGTTATTCACAAAGAAGAAGGACATGGTGGATGGTGAGCCTTGTGAGGGGTATGTTGATATTCCAGAGCTTGTCGACAGAAAAAAGGAGGAGGTATTGGGTGTTTTGAAAGGCATTAAGGTAGACAAGTTCCCAGGACTTGAAAAGATCTATCCCAGAATACATAAGAAGGCAAGTGAGAAAATTGCTGGGACTCTGTACAAAGTTTTTGTCAAGATTAGACTGGTGCTGGAAAAGCATAGCATCTGAGGAGCTGGAAAATCGACGATTCGGCAGAAGCCCTTCTTTACTGATGAAGGGCTGCTGCCCGAAATGTTGATTTTCCAGCTCCTTGGATACTGTCTGACCTGCTGTGCTTTTCCAGCACCATTCTAATCTTGTTTCAGATCTCCAGCCTCTGTAGTCCTCCCTTTCACCTACAAAATCTTTGTATCCACTTTAGTCACAGAAAGGTTCTGGAAAACTGGAGATTAGCCAATGTTGTTTTTTTGTTAAGAAGGGAAACAGGGATAATCTGGGAAATTACAGGCGGGTGAACCTTACATCATTTGTAGAGAAATTATTGAATAAGGGATAGGATTTACTCACATTTGAAAAATATGAACTTATTAGCAATAGACAAAATGGCTTTGTTCAGGGGAGGACATGTCTCACCAACTTGATTGAGCTTTTTCAGGAAGTGACAATGATGATTGATAAGGGCAGAGCAGTAGATGTTATCAATGTGGACTTTAACAAGGCTTGTGACAAGGTCCCTCATGGCAGACTAATATAAAAGGTGATGTCACATGGGATCCATGTTGAGCTGGTAAGATGGATACAAAACTGGCTTAGTCATGGAAGACAGAGAGTAGCAGAGGAAGGGTGCTTTTTTGACTGGAGATCTGTGACCAGTGGTGTTTCACAGGGATCAGTGCTGGAACCCTTGTTGTTTGTTCCTATGTTGAACTTTGCTTTTTGCTCTTTGACAAGAATGCGTCCGTTGTGAAAACATGACAAAGTTTGGAGGAGCTAAAGTAAGGAGGATTGCCAAAGGATGCAGCAGAATATAGCTATGCTGGAGACTTGCATGGAGCAATGGCTTATGAAATTTAATCCGGGCAAATGCAAAGTGATGCATTTTGGAAGGTCTAACGCAAGAGGGATGTAACAGTAAATGTCAGAACCCTTAGAACTATTAATATACCGAGGGATCTAGAAACACAGGTCCACGGGTCCCTGAAAGTGGCAACAGAAGTAGATAAGGTGGTTGAGAAGGCATATGGCATGCTTGTCTTCATTGTCCAGGGAATAGAGTATAAATATTAGCAACTGAAAATGTGTTGCTGGAAAAGCGCAGCAGGTCAGGCAGCATCCAAGGAGCAGGAGAATCGATGTTTCGGGCATGAGCCCTTCTTCAGGAAAGATTAAATATTAGCAAGTCATGTTGCAGTTGCAGCTGTATATAACTTCAGTGAGGCCACATTTGGAATATTGCATATGGCTATGGTGGCCACGCTACTAGAAAGATGTGGAGACTTTGGAGATGGTATAAAAAGGTTCATCAGAATGTTGCCTCATTTGAAGGTTATTAGCTAAGAGGAGAGGTTGGACTAGTGACTTGTTTTCACTTGAACATCGAATGAGGGGATGACCTGATAGTTTACAAAATTATGAGGGACATGGATAGAATGGTCAGAGTCTTGCCTAGAGTAGAAATTCAATTACTAGGGGACATAGGTTTAAGTAAAAGGGGGAAAACTTAAAGAAAATGTGAAAGGTGATAAATGTCTCAGGAGATAAGTGTCTGGAATGCACTGCCAAAGGAGGTGGTAGAAATGGGTACAATAGCAATGTTGAAGGACATCTTAACAGATACATGAATAGGTGGGGAATGGAGGAATACAGACATGTAGACTCAAGGGATTTTTAGTTTGGAAAGGCATCATCTGTCAGTGCGGGCTTAGTGGACCAAAGGGCCGGTTCCTGTGTTGAACTTTGCTTTTTGCTCTTTGACAAGAATGAGTCCGTTGTGAAAACATGACAAGTTCGGAAAGATAGGTTCATGACTTCAGAAAAAAAGGTCTGATTTTCCACCTAAGTTTTGAACAGTGAAATGATAACCCCATAACAATAACACAAGATGCCTACTTGGGTGCATTAACGTCTCACATCTACCTAATCTCACTTCATTCATCCGCAAATTTTTATTATCCAATGTGCCAGAGAGAAACAATATTGTGACAATTCCCGACCAAATCACTTTGCTCACTGGGGCAGGTACCAATCTCCTGCATTGGAGCAGAGAGTACCTTAGGGCTCTCAGCTTGCTTTTTTAGCACTCACTGGCTTTGTGCCAACTTGGATGCTCGCAGCATCTCTGCCTTACCTTTTTGTACGTTGATGCCTCGTTAAAAACTTAAAGATTTACAGGACCTCTGTTTGCTTTGCTGTTTAGCACAGACAGAAAGCCAGGCAGCTTGTCATGGTTGGCAACAGTGATCAGTCAAGGGGGTGGACATGGAACCATGTTATGTCAATCTCATATCTGCACCATGTGCCAGCAGCTTGTGTGGCAAACACACCGCATGTGCTTTGACTAAATGGCTGACCCTCAAAGTCGAGGGGCAGTTAATGCAACATAATTTATATCACTGCGGTCCAGTGAAACCAATCTGGAGATTGGTGGTAAGTCTATCAGTGAGTTGTTCAGAGATCAGTCAGGTGTCCTGTCACTCATTAGTCAGGGCTGTGTGTACAAGCCAGTCAGGGAGGTGAGTTACAGTCAGTGCTGAGGGGCTGCTTAACCAAAGTCAAGGTGGCTGTCAGCTATTGCTGTTGTAGGGAAGCTGGGGAGGTCAGTTGTGAGGATTGGAGACAGAGTGCTGCAGTGCAGACGGGCAATAATTCTGAAGTGAGGCAATCAGTCTTTGGAGGATGGAAGACATGGGTTCTTGTTGGAGAGCATCACAGTCACTCAGCTCTGACTGAGGGGGATCTTGCAGTTGTGGAGTTTGATTGTGACAGTGTTATTGAGCACAGAAAGGACTCTATGTAGGTTCTCTGTCTCTCACAACATCCATGCCATCACCTATAATTGGCTGCACACAGCTGGTAGACACCCACCTGCTCAGAGTCTCTCCTTTTTACAAGCTGAATTCAGGCTAACCAGCTGCTCACAAGGTACACTTATATCAGACCAATGTTGTTCATACAGGAAATCCATCTTCCTTTAGAAATGAACAATATTTGTTTTCAATTTATTTTTATCCTTCTTACTCCGATTCCTCCCATTACAGAAATTGAGAACACACACTGCTGTGTTATTAATATGTATAAACTTGTACAGTTCAATAATGGAGCAAAATCAGCTCATGACTTGCCCTGCTTTCTGTAATTAAATGCATACTACCTGCACCTATTTATGAAATGATGCCTACTTTAATGTTTAAACCATAATATGTCAGTCAGAATATAAGCAGCAAAGCTTTGTTTTCCCTGTGTATTGAATTTCTCCAAGACCACGTTAATGAGAGGTAGTCCCTCCTGATTTGTAACATGTAGAATTATTTGCTGAACCAGACTCTTGGAACATTCACCCAAGGACATTGGCTTCTTGTTTTGCAGCTTGGCATAAATGCTTCCAATACTGACCCACTGATTACTTTCATGAGCCAATACGATCTGCTGTCATGAATAAGCCTGTCACTGTACCTAACTATTGCCTTCTATTAATCTGTTGCTCTTTGTCCATGTATCTGTATTAAGCTGTTAGCCTTGTGTGTAACACATTCCATGAATGAAGAAAAAGTAGCAGAATCTCAAACAATGTTACTGTCAAATAAATCATAGATCATGAATTGCTCAAAGCAAGAGATCCTTTGGACACCTTTCAAAGTATGTCTGCTAGAACCATTCACTGTTTATCTCCATTTAAACACAAGGATACAGAGCAGTTGTCTGCCCTCTTGAATGGGTTCTGTACAGAAACAACACCAGTGTTAGAATGCTTGCATTAGCACTGTTTTTGATTCATTATGAATGTCAGCTGGCAAGGTGAGACATAGAGTCATGGAGTCATAGAGCTGTACAGCACAGGAACAGACCCTTTGGTCCAACTCGCCCATTCCAACCAGATATCCTAACTCAATCTAGTCCAACCTGCCAGCGCCTGGCCCATATCCCTCCAAACCCTTCCTATTCATATACGCATCCAGATGCCTTTTAAATGTTGCAATTGTACCAGCCTCCACCATTCCTCTAGCAGCTCATTCCATATACGTACCACCCTCTGCGTGAAAAAGTTGTTCCTTAGGCCTCATTTATATCTTTCCCCTCTCACCCTAAACCTATGCCCTTTAGTTCTAGACTTTCCCACCCCCGGGAAAAGAATTTGTCTATTTACCCTATCCATGCACCTCATGATTTTATAAACTTTATAAGATCACCCCTCAGCCTCCAGTTCTCCAAGGAAAACAGCCCTAGCCTACTCAACCTCTCCCTATAGCTCAAATCCTTCAACTCTGGCAACATTCTTGTAAATCTTTTCTGAACCCCTTCAAGTTTCACAACATCTTTCTGACAGGAAGGAAACCAGAATTGCACGTAATATTCCAACAGTGGCCTAACCAATGTCACACCTCAGACTAACTTCCTATTGTCATACGTACTTCTTGTAACACTTTTCCTATCATTTCTCCATCGGTTTGATAATTGATTATCTCCAATTCATTGTGGGCAACTTTCAGGAGGTCAACAAATTGATTTTCAAATATTTTGATAGAAAGAGACATATTTTTTAAGATTTTCATCTTGAATTCATCAAACCAGATGCAAGAATGCCAATTTTCAAAAGGAATAACAATTTATATGACATATGCAAAGACAGCTGATTGGTTGGCCAGTCACTTCTGATTGGTTCTCAAGTCAATGCCTTGATGAATCAGAAGTGATATGGCAACCAGCCAGCACCCTTTTCCCATGCAGTATAAGTTATTGCTACATTTGACATCTGGCATTTTTGCATCTGTTCTGATGAACACTAGATGAAAACTTGAACTGCATATTTCTTTTTTGCAGCAATATTGAATGCTGCCATGACCCTTTTGGTTAATTGCAGCATATATAACTGACACATTTCTACATTACACTCTTGGATGTTAAAGTTAAAAATCACACACCAGGTTATAGTCCAACAGGTTTAATTGGAAACACTAGCTCCTGGAGCGCTGCTCCGTCATCAGGTGGTTGTAATATTGTCATATGTCCTATGCAAAGCACATTTTTCACAGCAGTCAAAACACCTTGAATACAAAGAATCAGAATGCTTGTAAACATTATTATCCTTATCAAAACAACTTAAAGAGAAAGAAATAGATTATAACCTGCTTTTTGACCTTATCTTATGTTCACTCAATAGCAATTAGACCTGGTCATTTAAAACCATAAGCTCATTATATGGCTTGCTGCAGTTGTCTTCAAAGATAGCATCCAATTTGCCTTTGGCAATTCTGTAGTAGATCTATATGGAATAAAGAATTGCAGTTCTTAAGCATTCGTCACATATTGGGAGTTAAAATTTGACATGTCACATACAAGTGCCAAATAAGCTTAAGGAAAAAAGATTAGCATTCATTGATAGGAAGCCAGACATTTACAAGTAGTTGTAATTAGAATGTCAAGTCCTTGTCGAGGATGCACAGATTTGAGAGAATAATACCGATGGTGGTGGACTTCAATTAAGTAGATAGACTCTCAAAATAGACAAAATATAAAGAAATAAAAATTCTGGTGATGTGACTGAGGACGAGTTTTACACCATATTTATTTAACCTGATCTGGTTGTGCATGTTGTTGACCCTCAGTATCTGAAATGACAATGTGCTCCATTCCCAACAATAACGTTCCTTACCTTGATGAGCAGGCGTTACAGCACAGTTAACATACTTACTGATTGCTAATGTGTGACATTGCTACAATAAAGAACAGCTGTGAATCTCCCACTCAGACTCTTTTGTGACCGATTGGGGCCCATCAATATTCAACTCAACTGTGATTTGATTCTTGGATTAGAAATAATTTACATTTTAAAACTGAAGCAGAGTTTCAAGTTCGCAGAGGACAGCTGGGGGATGTGGGGGAGACAATGAGACTTGTTTGATCTTGAAGCCTTATTTGTCCAATAAAGAAAGCAAATCTGCCTTTTTGCTGTAAGACTTACTCATCTATTTGTAATATAAATGGTAGATGTAGCACACATTTCCTGACCAGAACAGTAATTTGTCACACTTCAGGTGTCACACTTAATACATTGCCCCATATTTCAAAGGATAGTATAAAGGAACAGTAACAATACTAGGAACACAAAAAAAATCAGACCCAAAATGCAAGTCTTGAAACTGATGAATGCACAAATTTCCTCTGCAGCCATTAATTTCCCAGACATAGTCCATTAAAAATGCAAATACAAAATAATGCAGTTTCTGGCCACCTGGAATAAAACCAGAAAATGCTGAAAGTACTCAGTTAGACAAGTGGGAGGCTGGGAGAATACAGCAAGCCAGGTAGCATTAGGAGGTGAAAAAGTCGACATTTTGGGCATATCCCTTCTTCAGTACTAGGGGTGGGTGTAAGGGTAGCTGCAGATAAAGGAGATGGGGGGGTACAGGGTGGTGAGTTGGAGATAGGTGAAGACAGGTAGAGGTTACCATCTAGTTGGTTGATGGGAGGGATGAATCCTGTAGGTGGCTGAGAGGAATGGAAGGGAGGGGGACGGGCTGGGAAGGGAGTTGGGGGATGGGAAGGGTTGAAATTAGGGAACTCAATGTTGAGTCCTCCGGGCTGTAGGCTGCCCAGGCAGAAGATGAGGTGTTGTTCCCCCAGTTTGCAGTTTGATTCATTGTGGAAATAGAGGAAGACAAGGGTGGCCATGCCAGAAAGGGATTGGGAAGAGGAATTAAATGGGTAGTGGCTGGGAAGTCCAGTTGACCCTTGCAGGCCTGGCTGAGATGCTTAGCAAAACGTTCCCTTAGCTTACGTTTGGTGTCTTCTGTGTAGAGAAGACCATATCGGAAGCATCGGATACAGTAAAGTAGGTTGGAGGAGAGGCAGGTTAAGCTCTGTCTCACCTGGAAGGACTGTTTGGGTCCCTGGATGGAGATGAGCGGGGTGGTGTGCTGGCAGGTTTTGTATCTTTTCCAGTTGCAGGGTAGGCACCTGAGGGTTTGGGGGTGTTGGTGGGGAGAGTGGTGCAAACCAAGTATTGTCAAAGAGACTGGTCTTTCTGAGGGCAGAAAGGGGTGGAGAGGGAAATATGTTCTTGTTTGGTGGAGTATAGTTGGAGTTGACGGAAGTGTTTAAGGATGATTCATTGGGTGTGGAGACTGTTGGGGTGCTAGGTTAGGACAAGGGGGACCCTATCTTAATTGCATTTGGGGGAGTTTTAGAGCAGTGGAACGAAGAATGGAGGTGGTGTGGTAGAGGACTGTCTGGACGATAGAGGGATGAAAGCACCGTGTTTGAAATAGGTGAACATCTGGGATGCTTGGGAAGTACTCAGTTGGCCAGGCAGTGTCATTGAGAGAGGAAAGTAATTATGTAATAGGTTTTTGCGGTCTTTTTAATTAGAACTGGGAAAAAAATTAGAGAAACAGGAAAGGAAGGTATAAGCAAAAGGGCAGGTCTGAAAAAGAGAAACTGAAGTGAAATAATGAAAGGGATGATAGTGTTAGGCCAAAAGGGATTTTAATGGAGCAAAAAAAAATGTGCCAAGAAGAGGTGTAAATTGGAAAAGCAGCATCTTCAGCAACAGCTGCTACCTGAAAAAATGGAGACGAGATTTTGATCTGAAATTGTCGAGTCATTTTGGAAACTATAATGTGCCAATATTGAAAGGTGATGTACTGTTCATTTAGTTTGCTTGGAACAGACCAACGACAGAGAGGCTACTATCAAATACTCCTCCTCTTCATTTTCAGCACTGTAAGGATCCCTTCCTTCCAGGACATATTGGTTCATTTTTAATCCTAACATCCCTTTCCGTACCAAGTTCCCTTGAAAACCCAAGCCTTTTTAATCGCCTCCTTTCTTACTGCTAAGGATCTTAAATACTCCTTTCATGTGAAACAGAGTTTTATTCATTTTCCTTCCTTTTAATTTGGAATGTTTTTTTTAATTCACTGATGGGATGTGGACATTATTGGCTGGGCCAGCATTTATCACCCAGCCCTTACTTATCAGAAATCTCTCCTACATCTAAGAATCTGGGTTTAAATTTACCTTTTGCCAAGGGGTGTGTTTGTGAGTTGTATGGGAATTGGAACAGCTCCTTAGTTAAGTTGCCGTATTGAGTCTGTTGAGTTTTCAAGTAAAGCTATTCTAAATTTTTTTCACTTTTCAAATGTAGTGTTGAAATAATTTCTGTTTTGCTTAAAGTTGAATGGTTTGACAAGTTGCATCACACCTGGAATATCCATTACGCACCTGCCTTTAATATACTAAAGATTAGGTTCTGGGCTGCTTTCTCAACATATCTTGAGGAATTTGTATCTTGGGGGGTTTGGCCTGGTCCATAACAATACCATATCTTAGAGGTTTGTGCCAGATACCACGCAAGGTGCCATAATGCCTACATCCTTTTGCACTCTCTTGTTCCCAATTCATTTCAAAAGCCAGAGGTTCTGCAATGACGGTTTTTGGGAGACAAGGGCTCTTTCCTATAACCATGACTGCTGACTTAGTTAAGCAACTGTCTGACTGAGGCCAGTCATTCAACCCATTCTTCCACCAAAGGCTTCATGGATCAGATTATAGTCCTCCTAAAATGTGATTCTAACGCTTTGGTCAGTCTATGGGAATCTTGATAGAGTGTACCGCAAAATCCGATGGTGCTGCATAACCAGAGGAGATAGCAAGGAATGGACACTAAAGAGTTGGGAGAGCAGCAGCAGTCTTCCAAGACTGAAGATGAGGATAGTTGAGAAGGATGAACATCACCTTCTGCATAATAATGGTAGACTCAACAAACCAGACAGGATTAATTGGCAGGTGGTGCCTGTAGATGAGAGTTGGGTGCAGTGATCATTCATTGACTTTAAATTTGTGATTGTGCAAAAGGCTGAAGCAAATGCAGCTGTTTTTATTTGTTTTTGCTGTTGTTTAATAAAAGTTTTCAACCATTTGAAGGCTCACCAGCAATAAATACTCCCATGTTGAACAATGACATGATGCTATACTATACTGGCCATTAGGGAAACAAGAGCACTCACTTAGACAGGCTTTTAAGATGGTATGGTGCTCAGGGTGGGCAGTCTGGGGAGCTTCATTCTTAGAGCTGCAATTACTAATGACAGTTAATTAGATAGGTGACAATATAACTTAGTGATACATTTATAAAAATTAGGTCATATTTGCAATGAGGTCTTGCTAGTTCCACTTATCTGCCATCAGTAGGTTTACTTTATCATTCCCCTCTCACTATATGAACTGTGACAAACAGTTCTTGGTTGGCAGCACTTTTTCTGGGGCATAGCTGAAAATTAACGATGGCACGGAAATCCTGGAAGGTTCTGGCATCAGTGAATACCTCCACCTCTGCTCATTGCACAAAAGCATGAGCAGGATGACAGGAGGACGTGGTGACTTTATAATGATGTGAGTAACATAGAATTCATTGAGAAAGCTCACTAGAACTAACAGAGCAAAACCCTCCATGTAACTGCCTGAAATTGACACTGACAATTTTTGGTTGAATTCAGCATTCTGATCCTATATTCTGGTGAAGCACTTTGGGACAAAAATTAGAAACTGTTAGAAATTCTCAGTGGGCCAGGCAACCTGTAAGGAAAACATAAAATTAGCACTGATGATCTTTCAGTTGAACTGGAAAAAGTTCGAAGAAAGTTTAATCGAGTACAGAGATGGAGAAATAGAGAAAAGGGCAAAGAACAAAAAGAATGATCTATGAAAAGTGGAAGGCAGTGATGGTGTAAGGCACAAAGTGAAAAGATCTGGATCTGGAGGTAAATAAGAGAAAGCAGACTCATTTTCAACACGTGCTGTCCAAAAACAAAAGCGGTTATGGTCTGTAATTGATTAACTCATTGTTGAGTCCAGAAGCTGTTAAATAGTTAATTGAAAGTTGCAGCATGGTTTATTAAGTGAAAATTTTTCTTAGGTGGAGTGGTGAAGCTGCGATCATGTTTGTGGACTGAAGAATATCCAATCTGCTTTTGTGTACTCCACAACTACCTGATGAAGGAGCGGCGCTCTGAAAGCTAGTGCTTCCAATTAAACCTGTTGGACTATAACCTGGTGTTGTGTGATTTTTAACTTTATACACCTCAGTCCAACACCAGCATCTCCATATCAATCTGCTTTTGGTTTCGTCCATTTAAATAAGACTGCATTGTAAATAATTACGGGGTCAAAATCATGAAACTCTCCTTCATGACATAGTGGGCCTACTGACAGAAAATGGACTACAGCTCATCAAGAAGGCAATTCACCCCCATCGATACTGTGGTGATACTGTCCCTTTAACAAGGATATTTTGTCCTTGGTATTTTTTAAGAGAGGTTGTAAAGGCATAGGTGCTGATATTTCTGCGAAAAAGCCTAGTTTAGCAATAGCAAGGGAGTGGCCAGTTCTCACAGTTCAGCTTTTTATAGTGTCTTTTAGCTGTTACCAGTGAGAAGCTGCAGCACTGGAGAAAGGTTCCAAATTCTGGCAGATGATTCCTGACTGGTTTTCTCTCTGAAATCTGGAGATTGGTGGTAAGTCTATCAGGGAGTTACTCAGAGATCAGTCAGGTGTCCAGTCACTCATTAGCCGGTGCTATTCTTTCATAGTCACTGCACCAAATCCCAGACCACCCTCCCTAATGGCTTTGTGGGTCATGAAGACAGCTCACCAAAACCTTCTCAAGGGCAACTAAGGCACTAAATGTTGGCCCAACCAGCTCAAATGCTCAAACTCTGGCAACATCCTTGTAAATCTTTTCTGAACCCTTTCAAGTTTCACAACATCTTTCCGATAGGAAGGAGACCAGAATTGCATGCAATATTCCAATAGTGGCCTAACCAATGTCCTGTACAGGTGCAGCATGACTTCCCAACTTCTGTACTCAATACTCTGACCAATAAAGGAAAGCATATATTGCATTAAATTCCCTTTCAATGATAATTGTGCCGGCCAGGATATGTGTTACTTCAATACTTCAGTGACTAGCTGGAAAGATAGCTCTCGCTAGCTGATATTGACCAGTGGGTGTGGAAGCAGCTTTCTGTTGAGAGAGACAATCATCCCAGAACAACCAGAATAACAGATATACATTTAAAACCTATAAGATGCAAACAGGTAGTGGAAGGAGTATGCTTTGACCAGAATCCTTCCAAACCTGGAATTCCTGTGCCTCAATTATTCAAGAACTTGCAAGTCAAGAATTGGTCTGTTCACCCACTGATAATCATTGCCAAATACCATGGACACTGGCTTTCTCTGATCTTCGCCTGCTCAATAACTGCTATTGTGGCAACCAATTTATGTACAACAGGGTCCAATAAAGAGCAACTAGGTAACTGATGAGATAAACTGCCTTTCTTAATGCCATTAGTTGAGTGATACATATGGTCGAAGAAATGGGGACAACTGGCTCCAGTCTTCATTATATCCTTGGTGCAAATATGGGCATTAGAGCTAAATTCTAAAGAGAAGGTAAATTTACCCTTGGCACCAAGAGAGTATTTGACTAAGTGTAACATCAAAAAGCCCAAGTGAATTTGAAGTCAATGGAAATCAGAGGTAAACTGTCCATTGACTGGAGTCATATCTAGCAGAAAGGAAGATTTTTGTGGTTAATGAATGCCAAACACCTCAGTTACAGGACGTTGTTGCAAGAATTCCTTAGGACAGCATTGGCAGTCCAACCATTTTCAAATGCTTTATAAAGGTATTCGCTCCATCATTCAATTAGAAGTGGGGATGCTTACTAAAGACTGCACAGTGTTTCATATTACTCACAACTCCTCAGATACTGTTTCATAATCCATATAATGCAAGTTCTGGATGACAAACAGGCTTGGGCTAATAAGTGACAAATAACAAATGTACAAGGCTGCAACCATCTCTATCAAGATCGAATCCAGTTTCCCTTGACATTCAATTATGTTACTGTTATTGAATTCCCTACCATAAACATCTTGGAAGTTTAATTGGTCAAAGTTTTAAATGAACAGCCATATACGCACTGTGGCTATAAGAGCAAACCAGAAGCTGGGAATTGGCAGTGAACACCTCACTTCCTGACTCCCTGAAGACTATCCACCATGTACTAGGCACAAGTCAGCAGGGAATTGGAATATTCCTCATCTGATTGGATAAGTGCTGCTCCCACAATAAGAAACTAGACATCACCTAAGGCAAAACAGCTTACTTAATCAGTATCCTACTCATCACCTTAAACATTTATTCTCATCAACACTGATGCATGGTGACAGCATCTAGAAGATACACTGCAGCAAGTCCAATAAACCCATTACAGCAGTGCCTTGCCACCCAAACCTTCACTCAAGCTTGAGTTCAATGAGTTCAGAGTATGAACTCTGTCCTTCATTTTGATAAGACCCTCCTCCACCTTCGCGGCAAAAGTGAGGACTGCAGATGCTGGAAACCAGAGTTTCGATCAGAGCAGTGCTGGAAAAGCACAGCAGGTCAGGCAGCATCCAAGGAGCAGGAAAATCAATGTTTCGGGCAAAAGCCTTTCATCACCTTCCCCATGCCTCTCCAACAAAGCGGACCTATTTCCTATTATTCACACCTGTCATTATTACTTATCTGACATCTAGATCAATCCTTTAACATTTCTTTGTCTTGCTGAGGGCATCCTCACCATTTACTCCACTCCCTCCTTCTCCCTGTCTGTCAATGGTAAAACAAACATAATTTTCTAATCCTTTTGACTTCCAAAGAAGAGTTATTCACTTTGAAATATTAAATCTGTTTTTCTCTCTCTGCAGATGCTGCCAGACCTGCTGAATTTCCCCAGCTCTTTCATCTTTTAATCCATCCAAATTTCTAATTTTACTCTTGAAAGAAAGAACAACAGGTGGGTGGGAACATTGCCATCTGGAAGTTCTTCTTCAAATAATAAATCATCCTGACATAAAAACAGATTACAACTCCTTTACTGTCACTGGGTCCAGATTCCAGAATTCCTTCTCTGATAGCACTGGCCTGTAGCTACACAATGTCAACTGTTCACTCCAAAGAATGTTACTTATTATCACCTCCTTAAGGGTAATTATGGCTGATTAGTAAATTTTGGCCTTGTCTGTGATACCCACATTGCATGAGCAATAAAACAAGCCTCTGATCTACTACAGATCTTCATTTCCCCTAAGAAAGCAAAAAGAGCCTTGGTTTACCATATCATCTGAAAAACAACAACTTGAACATGGAGCATTCCCTCAAAACTGGACTAATCAGTCATCTTAGATTTGTACTGAAAACTCTTATTTGAGAATGAAGGTATGTCCTTCTAATTTTGAGGCATGTGTATCACAATTGAACCAAGGATGACACTTAACATTCTTTCTATAAATGTTATATTACATTAATCAACGGATCTAGTTCCTATAGTCCAGAGCTTCAACTATTAATATTGACATCTACTTACTCTATAGTTAAGAACACAACACAATGTAGAATGAGAAAAGAAATCATTCATTTATCATTCCAGTTTCTTCCACTGTTAATGTACAATGTGGCTGACCATGGTATCTATCCACCCATTTTATCTCTTTCCACATCCCAGGTACAATGTACATTTATTTGCTTTGTGTCAACCATACCTTCCAATGAGGCCAGGATTCTGGACATAAAATAAAAATTGTATTCCAACTGAGTATTCCCTACCTGTCATTTCCATTGGAAATAAACTACTGCATGAAGAAAGCAGCCTGAATAATCAAATTTTCCTGAATACTGTAGATGCACTCCATTCCTCCAATATCTCTAATTCAGAGATGGATTCTCCTCTTTACCTCCACCAGTGTTTTTAGTGATATTTTCATGGACTGAAGCTCTATTTAGCACTGTGCTTCAGTCTCTATACTCCATTTGGGTGGCACAGTGGCTCAGTGCTTTGCTTTGCTGCCTCACAGTGCCAGGGACTTGGAATTGATTCCACCGTCGGGTTACTGGCTATGTGGGGTTTGCACATTCTCCCTGTGTCTGCATGGATTTCCTTTGGGTGCTCCAGTTTCCTCCCACAGTCCATTGATGCGCACGTTGGTTGGATTGTCCATGCTATTTTGCACTTAGTGTCCAGGAATGTGCAGGCAAGGTGGGTTAGCCATAGGAAATGCAGGGTTACAGGGATAGGGTGTGGGGGTGGTTCTGAGAGGATGCTGTTTGGGTGGGTTGATGTAGATTCAATGGACCAAATGATTTGTTTCCACCACACTGTAGGAATGATTCAATGATTTGGGAATTTCAAACATCAAGAAACTAGCTTTCAATTTGCAATGTACTACTTCAGGGATTAAGCACGAGGGTCTGATCACAGCTACAGTCTCTACTAGCTCCGAGAAAAACATTATTGAATGCTGACAATTTCCTGAGGAAAGTCCAAGAATGGTTACGCCATGAGCTGATTTGTCACGTTGGGGAGATTTGCAGCATCTACAGCTGGCTAAATTCCAAACAGAAATTAAATCCATCATTTTATTCCTAGATTAGATCATAAACCTTCCAACGGACTGACTTCTCCAAAAAAAAGTCATTTGTGCAATTTATGGCAATGTCTATAAGGTGTCAAATATGGAGGATTGAGGAGTCTTGTTCAACAACTTTCTGGATGTTTTCAGGTACACAATAAAGCATTTGTGATACTAATCCTGCAGGGCATGGGTTCTTGAAAACTGGATCGATTCTAACTGGATTCATTGTCTCCTTTGTCTTCAGTAGGAGACCCAGTAGGTTTCTGAAACAAAACTGGAAGTTGTTGAATATGCTGAGCAGGTCTGTCAGCATCTGCGAAGAGAAATCAGAGATAATGTTTTGGGTCCACTGACCCTTTCTCAGAAGGCTGAGATTTTCCAGCAATTACTGTTTTGTTTCTGATTACAGCATCCGCAGTTCTGTCGTTTTTTTATCCAGTGGATTTCTGCTTTTGGTGTCTGCTTAAGTCTGGCACTGGAGGGAACTTGGAGCATAGTTGTTGTGTCCTTACCTCTGACCCAGCAGCCCTGGTTTCAAGTCCCACTTGCTCCAGCAGTGTTTTATAGCATTTCTGAACAGGTTGATTCCAAAAGCACAAAAGTCTGGGGTTAGCCGTTTGATGGCTTGTGGTACCAGTTATCAAACACCGTGGGTAGACAGAGAGCCGGCCAGTTTGTCCCTTGGTGTCCCTGCTATCAGGTGAAAAGGTCAGGGGTCCGACTCTCTGACATGTTATGCATCATTCAGTGACAGCACACCTTCAAAGAGAAGACGGACAAATATTCCTCCCCATCCGCTTTTAGACTGGGGAAGTATTGCAAAAAGAGAGCAGCGCTGGTGCTGTGAGGGTGAAATTACTGAATATTCTGCCAATGCTCAGCAGGTCTGACAGCCTCAGTGGAGAGAGTAAATCTTTCCGACTGATGACTATCCGCGAAAATCCCAGTTCAAGGTCAGCAACTTGAAACCTCATCTCTCCACGGATGCTGCCTGACCTGTTCAGCTTTTTTTTTCTAGTTACATTTTAGACTATTTTCGAGAGGATTTCTGAAATGTTGGTTTTCCCAGGTGACTGGGCACCCTGTGGTGTATTACCATTTCATTTAATTTTTAATCAACACCGAGGAAACGATTAGATTCCAATCCGTGATTTCACCCGGGGCTCCTCTGCTATCTGAGTCTTCTTGCTGTTATTTGAATTGCCAATAAATCCGCTTCAAGAGGATTTATTTCCCTCGGCTGATGGGAACTAAATAATGTGCCAAATAATGAGACTAGCGAAACGGCTAATAGAGTTTGTGTGTATGACATTCATTGCAGTCCCCACCTCACACCGGCTCGCCACCCTCTGTGCTGGAAAATAAATCAATTGAAGGTACCACAGTCTATGTAGCAGCTGTACACTGTCCGGGCGATAAGACGATGTGATAAAGAAGCCTGTTTTGTGATTGCGGCACACAATCAGCTTTCCTAACCAGTAGAAGCACAGACTTTTCCAGAAAACACAGAGACCATTCACCCTTCCTGTCTGTTCCAGCTCTTAGCTAGAGCAATCCAAACGGAGACACACTTTCCCCCTGCTCCTCCCTCTCTTAACGTAGGTATATTCCCAACGCACCCGCTTCGGGTATTATCTCGCCCACCCTCTCTCTATATTATCCTGTGTTTGTCTTTCCTTCCCCTGCTTAAATACTGCACGCCCCTCTCTCTTTCTGGGCTCTTTTCTGTGAGTTGCGGAGTTTTCACAGTCCGGGATGAGTTGCAGTAGGAGACTGTCCAGTTGGAAACAGTGAAGGCTGGCGTGCAGGCACTGACTGGGCACCGCTATCTGGAGGTAGAGAGAGAGAGAGAGGCGTTTAGTTGCTGTTGCAGAGCTCAGGCTCCAGTCCGGGCCGGTGGCGGTGACTTGGAGGGGATCAGGCGGGGGACACCTCGGGCTTTGGGAATGTGACAGGGGGCTCCGTGTCCGGGGTGACGGCGTCAAGACTTCAGCCGCAGGCGGAGTAGCCCCCAGCCGCCACACCCCCCCCCCCCTCCTCTCCTCTCCTCCTCAGGGATGGGACAGTTGTACCGAAGCTTGGTGGATCATGCTCAGATTTGGGAATCCTGAAAGGGGGATGAGGTGCCGCTGACTCCGGAATCTCTCCGTTTGAATAATGAGGAAGCCCTGACTGCGTTGACATTAATACCAACACCCTCCGTGAACAACACCAGCTCCCCCCACACCCTGTTGGGGAAAGGGGGGGGGCAGGAAACAGTCACATTCCTGCTCCCTAACTGTGGGCTCAGGACTCAGTGTTAAAGATCCCTACACCCAAGTGTAATGCCACATTAAATCTCTCTCTCCCTTCTCCACATTCTGTCTCTCTTTTGCAATCTTGCCTCCTGAGTTCCTTCCTACAATTTGATCCATTTATTTCCACCTTTAGATCAACAGATCTTCGCGGAATTTGTTTCTTCGTTCTCTTTTATTCTTCTCTTGTTCTTTCATCCCTTCTCTCTAACTTCTTTCTCTCTCTCAACTTTTCTATCTTCTCTCTCTCAACCTCTCTACCTTTTCTATTTACTTTCTCCCTCTATCTACCTTTTTCTCCCTCTACTTTCTCTCTCTTCACCCCATCCTTTCCCTAATCAGCAGCAGGGAGCAGAGAACTTTGCAGATTTTGACCGGAGTGCCTTGTCTCGGTGCGGTTCTGAGCGGAGTGACCGGCTCCTAGCTCCCCTCCAGCCAATGAGAGCTGCGGCACTGAGCTGGCGCGGAGCCGGGACTCTCTGCACATTGCTGCCCACAGCAACAGCTCACACCCCGGCCATGGAGTGCAGGCAGCGCCTCTGGACCCTGCTCGGCTTCCTGCACGCTGTGCTCAGCCTCTGCCAGCCTCACCCGCAGCCGTGCCACATCCTGAACCGGATCGGACACACCGTGAGACTGGGCACCGTGCTGCCCAGCTCCCGGAGAGCCCTCCTGCAACAGGCGCTGCTCGAAGGAGTGGAGGCGGCCTTAAGGGACACCCTCCTGCCCTACAACCTGAGCCTGGAGACGGTCAGCAGCCAGGGCTGGCAGCCCGACCCGCAGTCCCTCCTGCAATCCGTCTGCCAGTCCGTTGTGGTCCGGGGAGTTGCGGCCATTCTGGCGTTCCCACAGTCTACAGACCAACTGGTCCAGATGGATTTTTTAGCATCTTTCCTGGAGATCCCTTTCATCAGTATTATGGAGCGAGGAGAAGGGCTGGTTACTGAGGTAGGTGACAGAGCAAGTTATCCAACTTCTGTCGGCGTTAAATTGGAAATTCCGCTCTGCCTTTCAACTTGGTGTAAGGAGGTGTGTATAGTGCCAGCGGTTTATTGTGGAGTGAAGTGATGTACGGAGGAGTAGTGTGGAGGGGCAGATTGTGGATTGTGGAGTGTGTGTTGTGGCGTTTTGTGGAGCAGGATGCTGTAGCGTGGGATATTGGGAATGGAATGGTTAATTGTGGAGTGGAGTGTTTTGTAGCGTGTTATAGAGTGAAGTGATGTACAGTGGAGTAATGTACTGTATAGTGGAGTGAGGTACAGTGTAGTGATGTACAGTGGAGTGATGTATAGTGGAGTGATGAAATGATGTATAGTGGAGTGATATACTGTACAGTGGCGTGATGTACAGTGGAGCAATGTATAGTGGAGTGATGTACTGTATAGTGGAGTGAAGTACAGTAGAGTAATGTATAGTGGAGTGATGTATAATGGAGTTATGTACAGTGGAGTGATGTACAGTGGAGTGGTGTACTGTATAGTGGAGTGAAGTACAGTAGAGTGATGTATAGTGGAGTGATGTACAGTGGAGTGATGTATAGTGGAGTGATGTACTGTATAGTGGAGTGATGTATAGTGGCATGATGTATAATGGAGTGATGTACAGTGAAATGATGTATAGTGGAGTGATATACTGTACAGTGGCGTGATGTACAGTGGAGCAATGTATAGTGGAGTGAAGTACTGTATAGTGGAGTGAAGTACAGTAGAGTGATGTGTAGTGGAGTGATGTATAATGGAGTGATGTACAGTGGAGTGATATACTGTACAGTGGAGTGATGTACAGTGGAATGATGTATAGTGGAGTGATGTACTGTATAGTGGGGTGAAGTACAGTAGAGTGATATACTGTACAGTGGAGTGATGTATAGTGGAGTGATGTACTGTACAATGGAGTGATGTACAATGGAGTGATGTATAGTGGAGTGATGTACTGTACAGTGGAGTGATGTATAGTGGAGTGATGTACAATGGAGTGATGTATAGTGGAGTGATGTACTGTATAGTGGAGTGATGTACAGTGGAGTGATGTACTGTATAGTGGAGTGATGTACAGTGGAGTGGTGTATTGTGGAATGATATACTGTATAGTGGAGTGATGTACAGTGGAGTGGTGTATTGTGGAATGATATACTGTACAGTGGAGTGATGTACAGTGGAGTGATGTATAGTGGTTTAGTGTGGAGTGAAGTGGTGTATATCGGTATCTTGTGGAATGGTGGTGTATAGTGGTTTATTGTGGAGTGGAGTGGTGTGGATTGGTGTGTTGTGGTGTCTTGTGGAATGATATGGTGTATATTGTGAATTGGAGTGGTGTATAATTGGTGTTGTAGAATGGAGGTGCATATTGTAGAATGGTGTGGTGTACAGTAGAGTGGTGTACTGCGGTTTAATGTGGAGTAGAGTGGTGTATAAAAGGTGTTATGGTGTACGCTGTACTCAGTGGTGTGCTGTGGAGTGGAGAGATGGATATTGTAGAGTGGAGTGGTGTATAAATGGTGTGTTGAGAAGTGGTGTACTCTGGTGTGGTGTGGAGTGGTGTACACAGTGGTGTGGTATGGAGTGGTGTATGCAGTGGTGTGGTGTGGTGAACACAATGATGTGGTGTACGCTGTGGTGTGGTGTGGAGTGTTGTACACAGTGGTGTGGTGTACATAGTGGCGTGGTGTGCGCTGTGGTGAAGTGTGGAGTGGTGTACACAGTGGTGTGGTGTGGTGTACACTGGGTGTTGTGAACACAGTGATGAGGTGTACACAGTGGTGTGTTATGGTGTGGTGTACACAGCGATGAGGTGAGCGTGGATCCCAGTCTCTCAGAGTAGCTTAGAATCGAAACTCACTCGGAGAGAAGGAGAGAGCTTCACTCGGGTTCCTCTCGTGAACTCTCCCCGGGGTTAAATGCGAACCTTTCTCCTGTACGCAGCAGAACTTCAGTGAAAAATTTAATAGTTCTTAATCCACAAATCATTTCATTCCTGGACAACCTGTCACTTTGAAAGCAAATGATTTAAACCTGAAAGCGGTGCAGTCTGGAGGCGCGTGTACTGTGAATCCTCCTGAGACCCAGATTAACCGGCCACTTCAGAAATCCGGGTCGACAGAGCGAGACCACAAGTAATGATTATTCATTTTAGTACAAATAAGACAGTCCATTCTGCATTGGGCACCGTCCTGTATTGGACCCGCTATACAATGTCAATAAGAGATTATTAAACTGAACTAACTCTCTGTTTCGGGAGATTTGAATTACACTTTTAAAGTATTCCTTTTTGGAACTAAAATGACCACCAGTGAATAGCTGGGGTTGATCAGAGTAATCCACTGAGACTTCACCCTGCAGCTGACTGGGAGCAACTCAGTGTTCTCTTGGTCTAGGTCCTGCGATCTCCAATGATCTCATTCTCAGGCTGGAACTCGGGTTCCTGCCGATCCGAGGGTTGAGGAGTGAAGTTTTCTCTCGAAATGCCTAGTCCCTGGGAGAGACAGAGATGGTTGGGAATTGTAAGGTCCTGAATGGAAAGAGAATGGTTCCCATCATAAACAAAAGTGTTCCCTTGTCGGTGACCAAGACTCGAATGGTTAGTTTTGTTTTAACATTGTACATGTAATTTACCACGTAAAACCTGCACAGTTTAACATTCCTGCTGTTCCATGAACCCAGTGGGTAAATAGACCAACCGATGTGATATTCAATTAAAGTGTGGCATATACATGAGAGTGAGTGCTTTGATCTCAGACCCTCCAGGGGTATGTGGTGGTGGTGGTGGTTCAGGACCAGGCAATGGGACAGGAATGCTGAGCCCTGTGGTGTTGAATGATGGATATGGGCTGACGTTTGAGTGAGAGCTGTGTCAGGTGATGTTCTTGTTGTAGAATAGTCTATTGGCAGTCTTTGCCTGTACTCCTATTTGAAGATTAACTATGTGGACAATTACTACAACAGCCAGCTCCTTTCTCCAACAAGAGAGCTCAACCACTTCTCCTGAACCCTTAATATCATCGCCACCTCCAAGATTAGTGTTCCAGCTCTCTGTGTATACATGATGGATACAGCACCATTTTGGTGGTCACCCAGTATCCTGAGCAGCATGTTCAGGCCCTGCTGAATTGCTACAAGGCTCTGACCTTACTGCCCTACAGAGAACGCTTCTATGGGGCTCACCATTGACTCCAAAACTCAATGAATAGCTATGCAATGGCTACAAGTAGTAGATCAGATACTCCCTATTCTTTGGCAAGCAATACCCATTGTTTGTCCATAATCTACAAGGCTCAGGGTCAGGAATGGGAGGAAATATACTCCCCTTACCTGGACAGTTCAGCTCCAACAGCTAGGTACTGTCCAAGGCAAAGCAGCCCATTTGATTGACATGCCATCAACTGGCTTAAACATCCACTTCCTACACCATCCACCTACGGTGGTTACAGTGAGTACGATCTACCACACGAATTACAGCATGAATATTTCAGTTACCCACTAGGCCATGGGTAATAGGTATACAGGAACATCAGTTCCTCTCAGTTCCCATCCAAGACAGGAGTCTGAAGCGCCCATCTTAATAGTTCTGTAGAACATTTTCACTGTCCAGACAGACAATAGTGGTCCACCACTGTCTCATGGATGCCCAGAATGCAGGAAAATGCAGGGTTTGCCAATGATGTCTCACATCCTGAGAACATAAAAGTGGCCACACCCTCATGAGAAGGGTATAGAGAAATTGAGTAGACTTTGAGTAGAGAAATACAGAGAAGATGTGCTGTATGTCTCTATGACTCTATGTGGCTGGAGATGTGGCATTATTTATCTCCAACTTCTCTTGCCCCTTTCCTGGAATGAGTGCTGGCTGCCGACTTGGCCTTGGGAAAGTTATAGCTGATCCTGATCTTCTGTCTTGAAATTCACAGTTTCCAGCAAGGGCCAATAAGGCTTACCTTTCCCTTTGGCTGAGCACTGAGCAGACCATCATTTTTGTTACACTCTTGTCTTAGCATCAATAGGTGTCACTAGTGTGCTGTAACTAGGTAGTAATTGGTACAAAGTGGAATGAACTGTATTATTGTTGGTGATAAAATATAGCAGCAATAATATGGTTTTGGGTGAGTGATGAATGACTGGTGCGTTTAGTTTAAATGCCGTATGCTTCAGCATTTCACTTGCTAATTAGTAAGATGCCCTTTGGCATAGTTCCTGGTGCAGTCCTGGGGCAATGCCAAATAATGTCATCATTGCAGTTGTACAGAATGGACCAGGGCTATATCAGTTAGTACTGTAATCATTCTGTGCGGTGGTCATATTTTATTTTTGACTGACTGCAGTTTGCTGAGATATAGTGTGGCATGGGTAGCTCATAACATTTTGGGTTAATGGGCAATGAATATCCCAACCAACACTTTGGGACATTAGAGTCCTTTCTCAGGAAGGAACTTAAACAAATATCTTACCTTATTTTTCTTTCATGCGCTATAATCCCCTGACCCTCAGACTCACAGGTTCTTCAATGTACCACCCAAATAACTATCATTCTTGTGTGAAATTAGATGGTGTGTACTGCTTGATATTCCATTTAAGGAGGGCACTACAACTGAAGTCGGTTCAGTTCTCACCCAATACGCACTCCATCAGGAGTCACTGAATAATAATTAACAAAAAGAATCAAGAGTGTTGAGTTTATTTATAAAGTCTGTGCTAATACTTACAGATCATTAAAAAAATCTGCTCAACATGCTTATGATAAATTCTTTATACTTGGAATTAACTTTAGATCTGAATGACAGCATAGCAAAGATTAAAATCACTATCAATGAATGTTCATACCTGATCAAAATCCAATTCTGTTCAGTGCAACTTAAGCACAAATGTTGGCAGGTACTCAATTACCATGCCATCTCTTATAAAGCTGCCTGATTATGACAAACAACATCTTACTATCCTTTGTACTGTGTGAAGGTTCACTGCCATATTCTTTTATCACCTGAGACCAGCTGGTGAAATGTACCATGCAAGGTGCTCCCAAGTACGACCCTCAATCTGTGTTGAGTTTAGTATATCTGAACTGAACTGACGCTAATGTACTAAAGCTGGCAGCACCTAAACTGTGGAGAGAAAATCAGCCAACATTTTTTCTCATAGGATTTCGCTGAGTGATTTGTGCCGCAGATTCATGTGTCACTGGGCAGGGACAAGATTAAACTTAGCCATGATATCCATCATGCTGGCGAAACTCAAAGACTGGCCAGAAGCAAGCTCTAATGAGTTGTCTTTTAAATGATACCCCCACAGTGTCAGAGGTCCCGAATTTATGAAGAATTGGGGAAATGGGCATTCCTGCCTGGAAATCCCGCATTTGGTCTTACTCAGATAGCCTTCAGAAATTAACAATCGGACATCTTTTAACCAGGTTTCCCTTTGGACTGATTGCTTGGCCATCTCCTCCCAGACTACATCAAAACATCTCATATCTCAGTTCAAACATTACATCCCCAGATTATTCCTGTTTTAATCCTTGGACTGTGGCCAGATCGCTAGGACTAACAGGATTTTAGATTTTCATTGCAGAAACAAACATTAACATAGCAGCAATAAAAAGTTAGTCAAACCTTAATCCTGCACATGTTTGAATCAAATAAAAATAAAAGTTTAATCAGTTTTTTCCAAAACTTGAAACATCTGCTCACTTTTTCTTTCTGATTTCTGTTCTGTTTAACCTCTTTCCTTTCTTTTCCTCTTTCTGTCCTATCTTTTAAAAATATTTTTAAGGTTGTAAATGTACAACTTTGCTAATTTCTGCTTCACTGTCTAAACAAAAAGTATCCTTGTTCAGAATATGCATAGTTTGGATCTGTTTGTTAATCATTTGTGATTGAATGGCCAATTGTTGTAGGCAGAATGGAGGTGTATCAGAGGATGCTCAATGCTATTGGAAACTGTACCTGAGCAGCAATCATTGTCTTTAGGACAGTGTGGGGTGGAGGAGAGGGGATGGGTTATGGGAATAATTAACTTTGTCATTATTTTTAATTTGTCAAAGGAATAATAAATTTCAATCTGTGGAATAGTTACGAATTAGGAGAGATTTACCTGTGAAGTCAGAATTATTATTCCCGTCCAGAATTATTGACATTATCGCCTGTCTCCAACTCTAAAGATCAGATACTTCATTAAAGAATTCCCACATCCAAGAATCTGTATGAATGTGCAGTGGCATACTTAGAACTAAAACTAACTAATATTATCTACTGTACCATTATAGAGCATTTAAGCAGCCAGGGACATAAACTGTGACATTGCCTCCCCATTTAGAACCAAGATAAGGAGAAATTTCTTCGCCCGGAGAGTAGTGAGCCTGTGTAATTCACTGCCCCTGAAAGTAATTGAGGCCAAAACATTGAATATTTTCAGGAAGGAGTCAGATATATTTCTTAAGGCTCAAGATATCAAGGGGTATGGGGAGAAAGTGGAAATGGGATATGAGCAAATGATCAGCCATAAACATATGGATGGTGTCACAGGTTCGAGGGGCTAAATGGCCTACACCTCTTCCTATTTTCTATGTTTCTACGCAAATAAATACATACATTTTGCATTCAATTCAACTGGTCAATGTTGATGTTTACACTCCAACAACCCTTTTCCAATTCATTTTAATCTAACCTTATTAAGACATTCTATTCCTTTCACACCTATAAATTGCCTAATATCCCCAAAATACATCAATGCTGTTTTGATCAGTTAGTCCATGTAGTAATAATGTACCCACAGTGATAAGTGGACCTGGCGTTTGCACTTGTAGGAGTGAATTGTGTGGTAATTCAAGAGTAGAACGGTAGGTTAGTTGGTAGGTAATTTCAGGCCAGTGCTGAATTAGCTTATCATAGTTACAGGAAAATCAAACCAAGCTCCAGCTTCTAAACACTATGCAGTGATTACTGCTAGAAGTGAGTGTTAATTGAGGGCAAACAAATGAGCTGAAGAATGATGCACTCCATCATAAAACATCTGACTACTTCTCAAAGATTTGGGCATCACTAAAAATGCTTTTCTTGGAACCAGAACCCTGCATGAATCAGCACTGTAGGAGGGGGAAGGGAGGAAATCAGAATGAAAAATTATAGAATTAATGGTGTTAATCAAGTAATGATCCATTTTACATTGACGCATTGGTTTTTCTCTCCTTGTTTCTGTTTGATGCCTGATATGTGCAAGTACACTGCACAATGCAAGCAGAAATCTTTGCTTTATTTGTCTTTTTAATTGATTTGCCTTAATCAAAGTTGACTTGTTTTCTTTCATTTTCCTGCTATTCACTATATTAAATCACTGCTTTAAAAAAAAATACAGAAATTCCCTGGAATAGCAGTTAGTGCTCCATCGCATACCTATCATTAACAGTCTGAATGAAATGATTTATATCCATTTTCAGGAAGTCTACAATGAGAGCGCAATGCTAAAGAATCATACACACTATGTAAGGGAAGGTGAATGGTGTGCACATATGTGTCTGCAGTGGGATTTCTTTGTTCCAATTCAACTGTTTACAGTATTCATGTTCATTAGTCATTTCAAATTCAGTTTTATTCTGGGATTGCATTCTGAGTCCCAGTCATTTTACAGTGAAATGTATTCATTGAGTCCTATCTGATTTTGTGATGATGTATCCATTGCTCTTGCCTTAGACTTGTCCATTTTTATTATTCCTGATGTGTCCTTTGTGACCTCATGTAGCATAATGAAGGCTGGTGTTCTCCAAGTTTAACTGTAAAGATTTAGTGCAGGACAATGTGTAAAGATGAAAGCACTGCGTTGGATTTTTCGGATTTCCTCCTCTCCTGCCCTGCAAATGTAGATTCATCCAGGGTTAGGGAGGGGGTTAAATCAGATAGAAGTCATGATTTGATGAGTAGTAATTTTGATGAAAATTACTGAAATCAGTAAGGCAGGATCAGGCTCAAACATGATGCAGTCTGCAGGACTTGACAGGCTCACAAATGAAGAATGGCCATTTGTAATAGGAATGAAGGATATCTGTGGAAAGTAAATCCCAACAAGATTCTTTACTTTCAATAGATGAGGGAACATCAAATGCACACAAGAAAGTAATTAAGCTATCTTATAGAAGTAACTTTTTAAAAGATTCCAAAAGGCATTTTCAATGTAGTTAAAATTTGCTGTGTTTGATGGATTGTTATCAATTGTATTAATATTATAGGTATTGGCAGTTTACTTAAAAGGAGGGTGGACAATTTGGCTGACTTTGCAAAAATAATACAAGTAGCTTGCCAACCAGCCTCATTCTGTAAGGGTCTATTTTCACTTTGGCTTCTCTTTTCCCTTTTTATATATTCAATGAAGATGTTGCTGTCCATTTTGAGATTTACAGATTCCTTCAAGATTCACAGCTGTTTCACTGCTCATGTCCATGTGACATCATTATATTTGGCTCCGGGACACCCGCACTAATCAACCACACCACCCTGTGGCCCAACATTTCAACTCCCCCTCCCACTCTGCCGAGGACATGGAGGTCCTGGGCCTCCTTCACTGCCGCTCCCTCACCATCAGACGCCTGGAGGAAGAACGCCTCATCTTCCGCCTCGGAACACTTCAACCCAGGGGCATCAACGTGGACTTCAACAGTTTCCTCATTTCCCCTTCCCCCACCTCACCCTAGTTCCAAACTTCCAGCTCAGCACTGTCCCATGACTTGTCCTACCTGCCTATCTTCTTTTCCATCTATCCACTCCACCCTCCTCCCTGACCTATCACCTTCATCCCCTCCCCCACTCACCTATTGTACTCCATGCTACTTTCCCCCCACCCCCACCCTCCTCTAGCTTATCTCTCCACCCTTCAGGTTCTCTGCCTTTATTCCTGATGAAGGGCTTTTGCCCGAAACATCGATTTTGCTGCTCCTCGGATGCTGCCTGAACTGCTGTGCTCTTCCAGCACCACTAATCCAAAATCTGGTTTCCAGCATCTGCAGTCATTGTTTTTACCTTATATTTGGCAATGCTTAATGCCCCCCTCAGCATTAACTCTTTGACAATCTTACACACTTATAAAACATCTCCCTACAAGCTTTTTCTCATTACTGATATTATACATCAGTGTATATAATTACGTTTATCATGACTTCATCAGCTTCCATGTCTCAGATTTCATAAATTTGGCAACTTGGAGATTTCACTGTTCAGCCAGAATGTATTCTGTTTGAACTTGGAACATTGATAGGTTTCTAGGTTGAAATTTTAAGCTGTTCACTTTTACATTGTTCTGAACAGTGTGAAATCTGTGACTTCCTTTGAAGTGGAGAACATTTTATCTCTTGTATTTCCTTCACTGAGGATGTCTGATAGAACAGGCAATTGTTCCATTATAATATTTAGATAACTTTTAAACTCAAAGATTTTGGTCATGGAGAATAGCTATCTTGGTAAAACCAGTGATTTCTTTTTTCTCTCTGTCTTGGGTCTCTTGGCCAGGCAAGTTCTTCCTTTTTTATGATATCCTGGATCTCCAAACCAGGCAGTTTTCATCCTTAATGTAACATTAATCTGTGTACATTGATCATGCCACTTCAGTGTTGGGTTCATGGACTTGCATTCACTATCTAATCTGCGTGAGCAAATTTTTATTCTCAATTTGCCAGTAAATTTGTGAAAAAGTGTGTAGACTATTTACCTCAACTGGTTCAATAGATTAAACACCCTGTTTTTGCCCACAGTGATTGCATTATTGATTAAACCAGCTTGTTTACTTCTTCAATTGTACGACTGGGGATTGCTTCTTGTTGGCATAATCTTTGACTTTATTACTGATGGTTCTTCCTATCAAAATACAGGAATAAAGCACTCCACATGAATTTGTGTTTTCTCAACATCTGATATCAAGCTTGAATCTGTCATTACCGTCTGTTCACCAAGCTGTATAGCAGTCTGAATTCCATTTGTTGAGGTTTCATCACTGAGTTCCAAGTGGGGCATGCTGCTCAATTACTGTCTTATCATCTGTATTTCCTCACAAACTCTGCTGATCAGTGTTGATAGCTATGGACATTTCTGCCATTCTTGTATAGTCATGGGTTTCAACCTTTCTGACAGTCCAAAACAAATTTCTTAAGCTAAAATGAAGTATCACAGTGGATTTTGTCGTCTGTTCCACTATTCATCGAGGAATCCCTATAAAACCTTTCACTGGTTGTCTTTGACTGGTTGTTCAGAGGCAAGAAAAGTTTTTGACCTATTGCTCCATTATTGGCTGTTCCTTGAACAATAGTGTCTTAATTTTAATTAATTTGCCACTTTTCCACTAGTTAAAAAAGATTCAAGTCAAAACATACATTCATGCTCAAGAATGAAAACTCTGTATAGCTTTATCTTTAATCCTAAAATCCTACACCACCTAGATCATGTAATTGCTGTAGATAGTGATCCTTCAGCCATGCTACACTATTTGATAATAATGTGGCACTTGTCTCTGTATCACATTTGAAATTGGTGAGAGGCGTAGTGACATAAATGCCTTCTTTCTAAAATGCTAGGTCAGGACCATCTATCTTCCATGGGAACACTGTAGGCTTTCCTCCTATTCTAGCTCAAACTAATGGAATTTGTATGAGTAGGTATTTACTTCTTATTGCCTTGAGATTGTGTCCTACATAACCATGTTTTTTAAAAGTGATGGTATGTAAAGCACACTTTTAAAATAACTGGGCACTGTTTGTATCTGTGTGGTGTCCTTGCTCTGTGGCACTGAAACTAACTGTTCGTATCTGTGTCTGTCCTACTCTCTGAACTATCTTCTTATGTGTCTTTAGATATTTTGCGCCTTAACAACTGAATGGTTTCTGCTGATCTCTTATGATGACTATGATCCTCTCCTTTAAGATTCGGTCTACATTGCTTCTAGACTTCTGCTTCACCCACAATCAAAATGGTTTTGTCCTGAGTCAAATTTTATTTGGACTGTGACTAATCTAACAACAACTCATCAGCAATTCCAATAACAGTTAAATTTTGACATTCAAGTTTCAAAGTCACATTTCTCTACTGCTTAGAGGTCATAAGTGAAAATATCAGTGATTCCCCAGATGCTGAACTCCTTTGTTAAACATTTCTCTTCAAGAATTTTATTTGTTCTAAGATTAAATTAATTCTCAAAGACTTGCAGAACTTGATCATAGTTATAGAAGCATGCAGCATGGAAACACACAGTTTGGCCCAACTCATCCACGCTAACTAGACATCCCAATGTGATCTAGTCCCATTTGCCAGCACTTGTCCCATACCCCTCTAAAACTTTGCTATTCATATACCCAACCAAATGCCTTTTGAAGATTGTAATTGTATCAGTCTCCACCATTTTCTCTGGCAACTCATTCCATACATGCATCACCCTCTGCATGAAAATTTTGCCCCTCAGGTCCTTTTTATATCCTTCCCCTCTCACTTTAAACCTATGCCATCTCACCCACTCTAGGAGAAAGACCATGGCTATTCACCCTATCCATGCCCTTCATGATTTTATAAACCACTACAAGGTCACCTCTCTGCCTCCAATGCTGCAGGGAAAAAAGCCTCAGCCTATTCAGCCTCTCCCTATAACTCAAACCCTCCAATGCTGGCAATATTCTTGTTATTCTTCTCTGCACCCTCTCAAGTTTAACAACATTCTTTAAAAAAATCTGTTAGCTCCTTGTATTACTTGGCACGTTATAACATCATCAGCTACAGTCCCAGTCAAATACAGAAGTGTATTAACTTGTTCAGCATCTGGTTTAGTATCTAGTTTTAAAGCCATTCTATATATTAGGAATTGTTTTCTCCAAGATGTCCAGTTCTGTGTAATATTTAGCCAATCTTTGAAACCAAATCTTCCTGTCAATATTATTTCTGCAGCTATGTCTTCCTAATGTGACTATTCGTTTTCTTTACTTCAAATGCTTTTATTTCTGAAGTATATCTATGCTGTTACTATGTATTGCTATACTGGACTGTTTTCATGCACCATTGTGGCTAAGTGAGCCCTATTCTTTGTTAATAATATTCCTTTTTTGCAGCTTCTCTAGATGAATCCCACTAATCATGTCTTTAATAAATGATTCCTGATTCCTCAATGGTTTTACATAGTGAATCTGTTCTTTGTGGCTTTATGAGTTAAATCAGAAGTTGTTTCTAAAGCCCTTGATTTCCCTTCCTCCTGCTTCATGATACCTGCATAGTATGGAATTGTTGCTTACTAATGCCTGTGAGTACTTTGCTGATGTCTAGCTTGTGCAGCATGTAAACTTTGCTACTTTTAAAGATTTGTATTGTCCACTAGGGACTTCAATTTTGTTCTCAAAACCTCTGATGTCTGTACACTTTCCAGCTGCACCTTTATTCAGGACTAACCCTGAAATCTGTAACCCTTTGGGTTTAACTAGCACAGCAACTCCATGCAGTTTCTAAGTCATGCTAACTGAAGCACAAGTTCAATCAAGTCTGAAATGCTTTTTACCATCATGTGAGTTGCAAACAAATATACCAGTGAATAGGGAATAATGGACTGTCCAGGCCTTTGAGCCTCCTCTGTCATTCATTAAGTTCATAGCTGATTGTAATCTCAAATTTACATTCCTGCCTACAGCTAATAGCTTCTCACCCCTTGGTCACCAAGAACTTATCCAACTCTGCTCTTTAGAAACTTGCCTTGAGGTTCTTTTCTACAATATTTGGCTCTTTCAGCTCTGTTTCCTCACATGGATTTCTTAAAACCGTCTCTGATGAATCTTCAGACCTCTGCAGTTACCAGAATTTCATATGTTACAGTAGGATGGAACCTGCAACAGCAGCCACCTTGTTCAGATGAATCCTCACCACAGATCATCATGATATAAGGGCTATTCTGATGATTTGCTGCCACCATCCACTTTCCTGTTAGTAATCTACGGTCTTGACTTCATTTAATATGGTAGAGAAAAATCAACTGATAGCTAAAGAGAGGACACTCTTGGCTTAAACAAGATGTAGTTTATTGCATGACCGTAACTAAATATAAGTGACATTTATATGATGGACACTGTTATTGAAAGAACTAGGGAGATCTCGACTTAAAGTTTTACTCCTTTGAGACCTATAGTTGTTTCCCCACCTATGTCCATATCATATTATCATATTGGGTGATACTGAATGAGCTCTTCACCCTTTCACCCTTATACAACACTTTCATGGTCTACCATCAAAAACTTTCATGATTTTTAAAACAGCTGCGTTTTATTTCAGAAAACTATTTATGTTTTCTGCATTTCCCTGTAGAACACTGTATTTGTGATTACAACATAAGCACATGTAGTCTGGAAGCAGTATTTGGGGAATTGACAGTGAGAGAGGAGTGATGGGTAATGGCAGCTCCTGTACTTGCATAAGGAAGTGTCGCTGGAAAGGGAGGGATAATTGGGTATTATTGTTCCAGGTACTATTGTATAGGAAATAGTTCTTTTGAAGTGCAAAAGATTGTCATGCTGGAGATAGTGAAAATGGTAAAGGTGATCTGTTGTCAGTGAAGACTGCTGGATTGAAGTCAAGACAAGCTTCTATAAAAAGAGGATAGGATCAGGCCAGAATTGAGGAAAGTGGGAGGAATATGGTAGCCCCTATAAACTACAGTTAAAAACACAAATAAATTATTGTGGGTGAAGCGAATTAGCACACAAGGGAGTATCATTCATTAATGTAGGCTGGGTACAAAGATGTTTGGTATCCGGAAATACAGGTAGGTTAACTAGGGACAAATCCTGCCTTGTATTTGTTAATGCTTAGTTATCCATCTCCCATTTGTAAGTTAGTTATGTCTTTTTGTTTCAGTTTGGATCATATTCCTGTTTTATACCATGATTGCCCAGTCCCTGAGGCACATATATTGGAACTGGCCCAGCCAAGGTAGTATGTCTGATTGACAGCTATGTCTAAGACCTTTGTGAAAGGAGTAGGGTTATTGATCGCCTGTACTAAATTTTGACATACTGTGGTGGCTAGGGATCTCCAATTACAGGATTAAATTGAACTTCAAAGGTTTATCAAGATTTAGTTCTGCAGCCTGCAAGTAAGAGTTTTATATTTAAGTGCTGTGCCATCCAGCAGAACAGTTGAGCTAGATTTGAAATAGAGCCTGTTCCATAGTGTGGTAAGTGATTTTCTTTTTGCCTTGGTGTGCATATTGGTGTGGTGTTTTCATTATTAACAGACAAGAAATTTGGTATGCTATAATAGCCCAGAACATGCATTTAAAAAGGGAGACATATGACTGGACCCCAACGAGCCACAAGTTACTGGTTGATTTGACAAATCCAGCATTACTTTCACAAAAATAACATTTCATCCTGAACTTTCTTTTGAGTTCAAACATGACGTGCTCATTAAATTTATTGCATAAAATTAGGCATAGCATTTAATCACATGAAAATAAATAATGATGGCCAATCAACCTCACAGTACCGAAAAGTGAGCAATTACATTTTTAAACAGGTTGTTTAGGAAAATACCTACACACAACAGTGTATAAATCTACCTTTTCTGGCCTTCATAGTTTAACTCCCAGCATGATGCGGGTCAATCCAGTGTACAACTCTTCCACAACTGATATTTTTTCCCTGAGGTGAGGTGCCTGGATATTTCAGGTGAGGATAAAATCCTGGATATGGAGATTGAGTCTGGATCAGGTAAGGGTGTAAACAGTATTCAGAAAAGGGAAGGAGAATCATATGATAGCAACTTAAATATTTCAGTATTTGGATCAAGAGTTTTCTGTTGAGTCCCACTCTGTTTACTTGAACGTAGGACAAAAAAAACGGCACATTTCAAATCATACAAAATATGCAAACTTTTGTCCATACTCAAAAATGACTCACTACAAAATACCAGAAAAATCTATCCCAGAACTCTTGCTAACCGTGTACAGAACACAGATACTTTGAGGCTTACTCCTTCAGAAGATTGTTTCATTTTTCTCCTACCCCACATCTCAACTGATCTTTGTGCAGTCCTGTCATACTCCTCACTCAGCCTCAAACAAGCTACTAGGCATTTAATCAGTTCTGACTGATGTCCCACTGGTATAGCTGTGCCAAGTGTCAGCCTTGAAATTGTTTACAACTTTTGTTACAGATCTTTGACAGAAATGCTGATCCCAGTTGTCTCTTAGATGCGCTCTTTTTTTTGTTTCAGTCAAATTCAGTTTTCAGCCAAGGTCATAGAGATTTCAGATTTTTAAAACTAATTAGAGTCATAGAGTCATAGAAATGTACAACACAGAAACTGACCCTTCTGTCCAACCCATCCATGCTGACCAGATATCCCAACCCAATCTATCCCAACTGCCAGCATCTGGCCCATATCCCTCCAAACCCTTCCTATTCATACACCCATCCAGATGCCTTTTAAATGTTGCAATTGTACCAGCCTCCATCACTTCCTCTAGCGGCTCATTGCATACACGTACCACCCTTTGAGTGAAAAAGTTGCCTCTTATGTCTGTTTTATATTTTTCCCCTCTCACCCTAAACCTATGCCCTCTAGTTCTGGACTTCCTAACCCCAGGGGAAAGACTTTGTCTATTTATCTTATCCATGCCCCTCATGATTTTATAAACCTCTCAGCCTCTAATGCTCCAGGGAAAACAGCCCTAGCCTACTCAACCTCTCCCTATAGCTCAAATCCTCCAACCCTGGCAATATCCTTGTAAATCTTTTCCGAACCCCTTCAAGTTTCACAAGACCTTTCCGATCGGAAGGAGACCAGAACTGAACACAATATTCCAACAGTGGCCGAACCAATGCCCTGTACAGCCACAACATGACCTCAACTGTTTGTTTAATTCAAAGTAAAATGGGTTAATGAAGAGACTCATATCTTAAATGTTAAAATTTTTAACATCATAGTTTTAAATTCGGTGACTTGATTGTCAAGTTGCCGATTCAAGTCAAGAGGGCCTGTGACAAAATATTCACACCTTGAAACAAATGCACGAGCAGCTGGGCTGACTGCAGGCATACCTTTAGTCTCTGAGATTTCAGGCAGCGTAAAAAAGCAAGAGGTCTCTGTCAGAGAGACAGTGGACTGCAGTTTATATGGCCAGCAGGCAGCGAAGTTAGCCCTTCCTGTGGACTGCTAGACAAAATGCTGAGGGAAGGTTATTTCTGGTTAAAAAGATGTATCCCATGGCAATCTCAGCAATTTGGAAAATTTGTCCTTGTATGTCCAGAAAAGCAAATTGATAGACCTTAACTGCTAGCATTTTGTTCAGGTGTTTTCTGAAACTGAATTATTTAAGTTTTTGATGACTTGATGTTACTTCTGCACTAAATTGTGCAAAACAAAACAGTTGGAAGCTGAGAATGGTGTTTGATTAGTTCCTGTGAAAACTGTAACTCTGCAGAGAGAGGCAGTGAAGTGTAACCCTGTGGGGTTATTATTTTGTTAAAATTTAAATATAATTTAGAATACCCATTGCCATTAAATAATATATAGTTGACGTTGCCTTTAGTTTGCATGTTATAGGAAAAAGTCTTGCGTGCAATTCCATGAAGTTAGTCAATGGTAATTCAGATATCTTTTAAAATTATTGATCTCTACGGGGATTATAGCAGGACTGTGGAAAAGGCCCATTCCTAAATGCATTTGAAAGGGTGGTGGGGGTGAGATGTTTTCTTCTTTTGCTGTAGTCAATGTGCAGCAGGTGAGGGAATACCTGGAATCAGGGAATACCTGATAAAAATGGCAGCGGAGTAGATCTCATCAGCTCCAACTGTTTTTCTTTTTTTTCTCTCTTTTTGTTTTTTTTCTTCTCCTTTACTTATCCCTTCTCCTGAGCTCAAGCAGCATTGGTGGCGGTGAGTGAGCACAAATGTGAATGCTTTCTCATGGCGGTGAATGAGCCCAGTGTGGACAGGAATGAGCCCCTACTTACTTTTCCGGGGCAAGTGCAGGACCTAGCATTGGAATCGGTAGTTGTTCTATTGGCAGAGACAACATTGGCGAGGTATGCCCAGTAGCAGAAAATGGCCCTGAGGATTGCCAAATTCATCGATTGACAGTGATGAAACAGTGGTGGGAGGGCATCATAGCAACATCGATGAGGTAGACGCCCTGGTGAGAGATGTGACTCTGATGCAGGTGGGTCTGGCACAGGTGGCAGAGAGAGGGTGGTGAAGGAAAATCGGCTCAGAGGCAAAGATGGTGCTTGAAGAGTGGAGACCTCAATTTTGGCTATATCCAGTGTAGACAGCGATACCAGGCATCATTGATGATGAGCTGGTTCAGGACTGATGGATTCTCTTTAGGCTAAATCTTTCTTTATTTTTCTTGTACTTAAAACTATTCAAAATGGCAGTGAATCACAGTGACAGTGGAAAAACATGTCACTGTATCTTAATGTTTACCTCACTGTAAAATACATACAACAATAAAAATCATTCAAAAATAAAAACCATTCATTTAAAAATTCAGATTGACGGAGATGGTGAAGGAATGTTAAGATAGACTATATACAGAGTGAAACCAGGAGACTGTTGGAATAAAGATAATCAAGGCATGAATGAAAGTTTGAGCAGATGAAAGTTTCAGCTGAGCTATGGACGTTGTTCTGGAGGCCATAGTGATGGCACAGATAAGTGATCAGAACCCATCTTAGAGACAAACAAAACTTAACCGCAAGGCTGTAGACCATCTGGTTCAAATCTCAGCAAGTTGCTAAGGAAAGGGATTTGGTAAAGGACACAAATACCATGACATACACAGAGAAAAAGTCAAAAGGCCAGATTTTCACAGAGTGACAAAGACTCTGTGGACTGTAGACCTTTACAAATAGTAGATAGGATCCAGACGAGGAAGCCTTGCTTTGTTGCAAACATTATTGTCAGTGAGGGGAAAGGATTTATTGATTTATTTATTTATTGTCATATGTAGTTATTACATGTATCTGTTATAAATACAATTGTTCCAAGGAAGTTAACCTGCAGTATGAGAGTCACAAATTGGTATACACTTAATGGTAATGTCCTGAGGAGTGCTGCTGAACAAAAAGACCTTGGAGTGCAGGTTCATAGCTCCTTGAAAGTGGAGCTTCAGGTAGACAAGATAGTGAAGAAAACGTTTGGTATGTTTGCCTTTATTGGTCAGTGCATTGAGTATAGGAGTTGGGAGGTCACCCTGCGACTGTACAGGATTTCTGTTAGGCTGCTTTTGGAATATTGTGTGCAATCCTGGTCTCCCTCCTGTCAGAAGGATGTTGTCAAACTTGTAAGGGTTCAGAAAAGATTCACAAGGATGTTGCCAGGGTTGAAGGATTTGAGCTGTAAGGAGAGGCTGATAGGCTGTGTGTATTTTCCCTGGAGCATCAGAGGCTGAGGGGTGACCTTATCGAAGTTTAGAAAATCATGAGGAGATGGATAGAGTAAATAGATAAGGTCTTTTCCCTGGGGTGGGGGAGTCCAAAACTAGATGACATAGGTTTAACATGAGAGGGGAAAGATTTAAAAGGAACCTGAGAGTCAATATTTTCATGCAGAGGGTGGTGCATGTATGGAATGAGTTGTCAGAGGAAGTGGTGGAGGCTGGTACAATTACAACATTTAAAAGGCATCTGGATGGGTATATGAATCGGAAGAGGTTTAGAGGGATGTGGGGCAAATGCTGACAGATGGCACCAGATTTATTTAGGATATCTGGATGGCATGGACGTTTTGGACTAAAGGATCTGTTTCCATGCTGTCCATCTTTATGCCTCTGACTCCAGTGCTCTTGAAGAGTGTTTAAGCAACATAATCTGAAGTGTTTTTAATTCCTGTGCTCTTTAAATACGAAATCTGTCACTGAGAGTAAAAAAGCTCTGTGGATTGCCGTGATTGACAGGCTAATTAGTGTAGTTTATTAGAAGAATTCCCATCTGTGACTGTAATAGATTTTCAAATGAGTTCTATGTTGGTATTTCCAAAATACTGTTGTGTCATTAGAAAGTTTGGCTTAATTTTAAAAGCTCATTTATACTAGTGGGTGTTCTGTGTGCACATTTTGATTGGCACTTGATAGAGACCATTACAAATTATTTGTGTCGCGGCAACTGAACAGAATTGTTTTTGTTATTGGAAATTGAACACGAGACTTCAGAACTTCAAATTTGTTTTATTCTTTGGGAGTTAAAATAATGATAAGACCATAAAAAGTAGGAGAACCATAAAAAGTAGGAGAAGATGTCAGCCATTTTTCCCATCAAGTCTGCTCCATCATTCAATATTGTTGTATTCTATTCCCTTTGAAATAAAGGCTAACATTCATTTGCCTTCCCAATTAGTGCTGAACTGGAATGCTAGCATTTTGTGATTCATGTATGAGGGCCTCCAAATCTCTGTGGTGCAGCTTTCTGCAGTCTTTTGCCATTTAAATAATATTCAGCTTTCTGTCTCACATTTGTCCACATTATATTCCATCGGCCAAGTTTTTTCCGACCTTCTTAACCTGCTTATACCTCTCTGTAGACACATTAATCTCACCACTTGTCTTCCCACCTATTTTTGTGTCATTTTATTTTCATTATTAAATATGTATGGATGAGAGTTCTATTATATTGTTAGGAATTTGTTTATTTTTCATCTCTACATCGTCCCTGAGGTCTGTAAATGGTAGATGCAAGATGAGTAGATATGAAAGTGGAATTAGGGAACAATGAGTGATGGGGGATATGTCTCTCATTATCCGCCATCATGCCTCATTCCCTAATCACATGACCATCTACAATTTGCCCAAGGGTGGACATGCCCAACTTCACTCTGCTCCACCTCCCCAAGGGAAAATTGGTTCAAAGAGGCCATTTAAACCAAGGCAGCTCTGCAGCATCCGGAAATTTCTAATTGGAGTTATCAGCTTCTGTCAGTAAAATCTGGCCTTTGTCTTTACTGTGGAAGCTGGAACAATGGAAGGAGGATGTTGGGAAACAACTTGGAATTGAAAGCTTCTTTCCTGCCTTCTGGTCTTTGTGCTATACCAACTTAAACTCAGACTCCATGCTGCATTCTTTAGCTGTCTTACAGATCCCTTGGCAGGAGTAGAGAAGAGTAGATCTCCTGGGAAACATTCCTCCCTCAACATTCCACCAAAAATAAGTTGATTGCTATTTCTCTCCTTTGCTGATTTTCTTAATTTTTACCTTACTACTTTATGTTCAATGCATGTTGGGCATGCAGCAGTTTAACAACATCTCTGTCTTTAGTCTCTTCAGTTTTCTTCAGTTCACCCAGGAGGAGACATTTGACTTTCTCCTTCTCTCTTTCTTTAGTATATTCAGTAAAGGAAGGAGGAAATTGGGCATCAGTCCATTGGCTCCATGGTACTGAGCTATAACGTTTCCAATGCCAATGCAATATGAAAGATAGCAGCACACACTTCTGTCAGGTTTACTGCTCTAACTTGTGTGAAATATTTCAATTTCTGTCATCAAGCTTCAAAACAATCTATAAACCACGTCCTCAGCATTGACCACAATGAATGCTTTGATAAGATTCTTATTTAAAAACTGTTTCAGAGCCAGCACTATATCTCATTGTAAAGCAATTGTACTACACAACAAGGAAGGAATATATTTATGTTGAGTACAGAAGACTAGACTAATATCTTTCTAATAGTGAATTCTGGTTTCTGGGTTATTTTTGAATCACAGAATGAATGAATGAATGAATGAATGAATGAATGAATGAATTTATTGCCACATATATCTTGAAGATATAGTGAAGAGTTTGTCATCACAGTCTGGTGCCATTTGGGCTACAAATAGAATAAAAAGAAATTACTTCAATAAGAATTTATCTTCTGTTCAAATTGGGTCTCAAGCCACAGCTCCAGGGCTTCTGTGAGTTCTCTGGAAGATGTTCTAGTTCTAAAGGAGTCTGCTCCGGGATCAGCAATGATGAACCCGGAGACAGACATCGTCAGAATCCAGGCTCCAGGCCTACTACTGCCAGTAGTCCCTGCTCCAGGTACTGCCACCAGCAGAGGTCTAGGCTTCGGATGTATCATTGCCAGGTGTCCCTGCTCCGGGTACTGCTACCACCAAAAAGTTCCAGGCTGCGGGCCTACCACTGCCAGAAACCCCCTGCACCAGGCATTGCCACCAATAGCCCAGATTCCGGGCCTACCACTGCCAGGTGTCCTCGCTCCAGATACTGCTGCCACCAAGAGTCCAGGCTCTGGGCACCAACACTAGGAGCCCTGATCCATACTGCTGATGCTGCAGCCACGATCCCCACCAACACCACTCTAGCCTCGAAGGTGAAGAAAGAAAACAAAAGGTTACTAAAAAGTACACAAAGAAAAAGGATATTGCCAATGAGACTACTTACCTTGCCGCCATCTTGAATATGACAGGGAGGGGAAAAATGAGTTGCAAATCATTAATTTCTCTCCCCCAAAATTTTAAACGCTTCAATATGCAGACAAAATCAAGATGTCAATTCATTCTTCGATTTCTGATGTTGATATTTTCATTCCTCCCAGTTCTGTCTCGACCTCCCCAGGGTAGCAACTCCTTTAGTTTCAGGGAAGCTAATCTTGAGGCTTCTAAATGCCCACATGAAGCATTGATTATTGGCAGGATAGTCATCAATGAAGTTAGTTTTGGTGGAGGCTGCTGCCAGACTCGATGGGAGCTAGTTGGTTCAGTGAATTTTTTTCTTGAGCTGGGTAACTTTGGACTAATCCAATAGGCCCAGGTAATGGCAGAAGGTAGAATATGATACATAAGGAATTAATATTAATGATGAATGTTATTGACTGATGTAAAAACCTATTTGATTTACTAATACCCTTTAATTAGGAAATCTGCCATCCTTACCTTGTCTGGCCTACATGTGACTCCAGACAATGTGCTTGATTTTTAATTGCCCTCTGAAATGGCATAACAAGCCATTCATTTGTATCAAATATTTAAAAAGTTTCAAAAAAAAAAGGAATGAAATCTGATAGACCATCTTATGTTGACTAAAGCATGAGAATCAACAATGGCACACATAGCTCCATCAACCTTATGAATTCCGCCTTATCTACATCTGGAGGCTAGTGCCAAAATTTGAAGAGTTAGTCAAGCAACAGCCTGACATAGTCAGACTCATGGAATCATATCTTATAGACAAAGACACCAACAACATCATCACTATCCCTGGATATGGATGTAAGTTTGCTTACTGAGCTGGAAGGTTTGTTTTCAGACGAATCATCACCATACTAGGTAACATCATCAGTGAGCCTCCGACAAGTTCTCCAAACTCACTAATCCCTGGATATGACCTGACTCTGGCAAGACAGAGCCAGCAGAGGTACGGCACAGTGAAATACAGTCAGGAAGGAGCAGCCCTGGTTGGATTCAAATCTGGCACATAGGAAGATGGTCATGATTGTTGGAGGTCAGTCATCTCAGCTCCAGGACGTCTCTGCAGGAGTTCCTCAGGGTAGTGCCTTAAGCCCAATCATCTTCAGCTGCCCTACCAATGACCTTCACTCCACCACAAGGTCAGAAGTGGGAATGTTCAATTGTGCAACCACCATGTCCTACACCACTTCCAACTCCTGAAATACTTAAGCAATCTATATTCAAATGTACAAAATCAAGATAATATCCAGGTTTGAGCTGACAAGTGGCAAATACCATTTACACCACACAGTACCAAGCAACAAGAGAGAATCTCATAATCACCCTTTGACATTCAATGGCATTACCATCACTGCATCCCTCACAATCCACATCCTAGGATTATCATTGACTAGAAACTGAATTGAACTAATCATATGAATATTGTGGCTACAAAAGTCAGTCAGGTGCTTGGAATCTTGCAATGAATAACTCATTTCCTGACTCCCCAAAGCCTGTCTATCACCTACAAGGCACAAGGCATGAAGTACTCTTCACTTACCTGGATGGGTGCAACTCCAACAAAACTCAAGAAACTACACACTATCTAGACCAAAGCAGTCCATTTGAGCACCAAATCAACAAACATTCACTCATTGCACCACTGATGCTTCGTAACAGCAGTGTGTACCATTGTCAAGATGCACCACAGACATTCACTGAGGCTGTTTAGGTAACATCTTCCAAGCCCATGACATTTAACATCAAGAATAACAAGGGCAGCAGATACCTGGGAACACCATATCTGCAAGATCCATTTACAGACACTCAGCATCCTGACTTGGAAACATATCACCTTCCTTCAGTGTTGCTGGTTTAAAATCCTGTTCTCCTTCCCTAACAGCATTGTTGAGTGACCTACATCAAATGAATGGCTGCAGTTCAAGGAGGCTGCTCATTACCACCTTCACAAGGACAATTAGGAATGGGTAATAAATGTTGGCCCAGCCAATGACATCTATATCCTATGAATTAATCAGATAAACTTGCATTTAAATCACCAGATCCGATGCTCACTGTGTTTAAATGAACTGAGGACATTTCAAAATCAGTTAGAGCAATAGAACCAGCGAAGAGTGAAAAAGTAAGTTTACAATATTGCTCAAAAAATAAATTGCACAGATTGATTAGATAGTTTTTTTTAAATGTCTAACACATGGAAGTCCTAATCTAAGCACTGGGAACTTTCATCTATAAAACTATTACAGCCCACTCATTCTGCATAGAGCAGTTCTCCAGCTACCTCTGTAGAACTCAGATGCAGGATAGCAAAATCTGAGATTTAGAAGATTGTAGGTGTGGAATGGTCGAAGCGGAGAACTTGGAGGGCACTGGGTGGATGGGATGATAGACTGGTGAATTTGCTGAGTGAGTTGGATACAGATGTGGGTGTGCTTGGAGCTGGAATTAAATGCCAATCTGGTTTTATTCCTAGCATTATGAGCTCAAATGCCTTATGTTAATCCTTAATGTTTTAGATATCTGTATGTTCAAATTCCAGTTCCTAACTTGAAAACTAATTTATTTTGCAGAATCCTTTACATCTGCAGATGAGCATGGAAAGCTCAGTCACCTCCTTGATGGATTTGCTCATCAGTGTCCTTAAAACCAACTCTTGGTATGATGTCAGTGTGATCTTGTGCCACAGCTGGGATATCTCCAGATTCCTCAGTTACCTGAGCAACAACTCAAACTTTGAACTGCGGGCTTTACTCAACTTAACAGACATGGATGATGCGGGCATCATTCGCTTTTTACATGAGAAATTGAATGACTTAAAGGACTCGTCCACTTCAGTTTTGATGTTTAGCAGTAATGCCAAATGCTCTGGATTCGTCTTTGAAACTGCAGCTGGCCTGGGTTTGACCTCCCCTGAGTTTCACTGGGTTATTGGTCATCCTCTGAACGTTGAGGACCTGCAAACCACAGGCCTACCTCTAGGTCTGCTTGCCTACGGTGAAGTGAACAAACCTGTTCTGGGAAATTATGTGAGGGATGCAGTGGAGCTGATAGCTAGAGCTATATCCACTGCTGTGTTCATTCGGCCTGACACAACACTCATCCAAAGCATGGTGAACTGTAATGACAAACAGAAAGAAGGTGTGCTATCTTCAGGTCAATATCTTTCAAGGTAAAACATTTAACGTAAATATTTTAATTAACTCACTTTTCTTTTTTCTGCTGTTTTCTCCAGCCTTTAGCTGTGGTTTGGGTTTTGTGTTCCATAGCTACTGACCATCCTGAAATAAACCATCCAAGTGTCCTTTCATGAGTGAGATGTCAGCACCTGTTTGCGCACAGTAGCATGTGGGGAGCATGCATCAAGTAAATTACAACTACAAGAATTCAGAATCTCTGGGTCTGATGACAATTAATCAACATTTATAAAATTAAAATGGTTCCTTCCCAAACTCTAAAGATGTTTAAATGTCCTTCCTATCTGCAGCTTTCTGCTATTGTTTTATGTTTTATTATTAATTCTGGAATGAAGAGGATTGGCTTATGAGGAGAGATTGAGTAGAACATAGAACAGTACAGCACAGAACAGGCCCTTCAGCCCACGATGTTGTGCCAACCATCGATCCTCATGTATGCACCCTCAAATTTCTGTGACCATTTGCATGTCCAGCAGTCTCTTAAATGTCCCCAATGACCTTCCTTCCACAACTGCTGCTGGCAACGCATTCCATGCTCTCTCAACTCTCTGTGTAAAGAATCCACCTCTGACATCCCCTCTATAGTTTCCTCCAACCAGCTTAAAACTATGACCCCTCGTGTTAGCCATTTATACCCTGGGAAATAGTCTCTGGCTATCGACTCTATCTATGCCTCTCATTATCTTGTATACCTCAATTAGGTCCCCTCTCCTCCTCCTTTTTCTCCAAGCTTAGTCAACCTCTCTTCATAAGATAAGCCCTCCAGTCCAGGCAACATCCTGGTAAACCTCCTCTGAACCTTCTCCAAAGCATCCACATCTTTCCTATAATAGGGCGACCAGAACTGGATGCAGTATTCCAAATGCGGTCTAACCAAAGTTTTATAGAGCTGCAACAAGATCTCATGACTCTTAAACTCAATCCCCCGTTAATGAAAGCCAAAACACCATATACTTTCTTAACAACCCTGTCCACTTGGGTGGCCATTTTAAGGGATCTATGTACCTGCACACCAAGATCCCTCTGTTCCTCCACACTGCCAAGAATCCTATCCTTAATTCTGTACTCAACTTTCAAATTCAACTTTCCAAAATGCATCACCTCACATTTATCCAGGTTGAACTCCATCTGCCACCTCTCAGCCCATCTCTGCATCCTGTCAATGTCCCACTGCAGCCTACAACAACCCTCTATACTGTCAACGACACCTCTAATCTTTGTGTCGTCTGCAAACTTGCTGACCCATCCTTCAATCCCCTCATCCAAGTCATTAATAAAAATTACAAACAGCTTCTATTCCAGCATGCACACCTGCTCTTCAAAGGTTTCATTCACTACAAAGTTCGTTTCTTTCGTAAAGACAGAAGCAAAAAACTCATTTAGGGCTTCCCCTACCTCCTCAGACACACAAGTTCCCTATGCTATCCCTGATTGGCCCTACTCTTTCTTTGACCATTCTCTTATTCCTCACATAAGAGTAAAATGCCTTTGTGTTCTCCCTAATCCGTTCTGCCAAGCCTTTCTCGTGCCCCCTCCTGGCTCTCCTCAGACCATTTTTGAGCTCCTTCCTCGCCTGCCTGCAATCCTCTCGAGCTGAGCTTGACCATAGCTTCCTCCACCTTATGTACGCTACCCTCTTCCTTTTGACGAGAAGCTCCACTGCTCTCGTCATCCAAGGTTCCTTTATCTTACCCCTTTTTGCCTGTCTCAGAGGGACATTTTTATTCATCACTAGGGAGTAGGTTTGCTCGCTGAGCTGTAGGTTTGATATCCAGATGTTTCATTACCTGACTAGGTAATATCAGTGGCGACCTCCAAGTGAAGTGAAGCTGTTGTCTCCTGTTTTCTATTTATATCTTTCTCCTGGATGGGGTTCCTAGGGTTTGTGGTGATGTCATTTCCTGTTCGTTTTCTGAGGAATTGATAGATGGCATCTAGATCTGTGTTTGTTTATGGTGTTGTGGTTGGAGTGCCAGGCCTCTGGCATGTCTTTGCTTAGCCTGTCCCAGGATAGGTGTGTTGTCCCAGTCGAAATGGTGGTTTATTTCATCCATTTCATCCATAGGGCTACGAGGGAGAGAGGGTCGTGTCTTTTTGTGGCTAGCTGGTGTTTGTGTATCCTGGTGGCTAACTTTCTTCCTGTTTGTCCTACATAGTGTTTGTGACAGTCCTTGCATGGAATTTTGTAGATGACATTGGTTTTGTCCATGGGTTGTACTGGGTCTTTTAAGTTTGTTAGTTTTTGTTTGAGAATGTTGGCGGGTTTGTGTGCTACTAGGATTCCAAGGGGTCTTGGTAGTCTGGCTGTCATTTCTGAAACTTCTTTGTATGGTAAGGTGGTTAGGGTTTCTGGTTGTGTTTGGTCTGCTTGTTGTGTTATTCATCACTCACAACAACTGTTCCTTAGACAGACTCCACATGTCTATAGTGCCTTTACCATGGAACAATTGCTCCCAGTCCATGCTTCCTAACTCCTGTCTAATCGTATCATAATTTCCTCTTCTCCCAATTAAATATCTTCCCATTTTGCCTAACCCTCTCCTTCTCCATAGCTATGTAGAATGTGAGGCAGTTGTGGTCACTATCACCAAAATGCTGTCCCACCACAAGATCTGATACCTGCCCCGTCTCGTTTCCAAGCACCAAGTCTAGAATGGCCTCTCCCCTCGTCGGCCTGTCAACGTACTGAGTTAGGAAACCCTCCTGAACACCTTACAAAAACAGCTCCATTCAAATCTTCTGCTTGAAAGAGGTTCTAATCAATATTGGGAAGGTTAAAGTCACCCATTACAACAACCCTACTACGTCCACACTTTTCCAAAATTTGCCGACCTACGCTTTCTTCCACCTCCCTGCTGATATTGGGGGGCCTGTAGTAAACCCCTAATGAGGTGACTGCTCCCTTGCTGTTCCTAATTTCCACCCATACTGACTCGGTAGGCAGATCTTCCTCGGCAATGGAAGCTTCTGCAGCTGTGATACCCTCTCTGATTAGTAGTGCTACACCCCCTTCTCTTTTTTTCCCCCTCCCTATTCTTTTTAAATGCTCTAAACCCTGGAACATCCAGCAACCATTCCTGTCCCTGAGAAAGCCATGTCTTTGTTATGGCCACAACATCATAGCACCAGGTACTGATCCACGCTGTAAGTTCATCACTTTTATTCCTGATACTCCTTACGTTAAAGCAAACACACTTTAACTGATCCCTTGGTTCCTTCCCAGGAAAATCCTTCCCACTAGCTGGTCTACCTCTTGCTATTGCCTCATCTGCATCAACTCTCACCTCTGGTATACAGCTCAGGTTCCCAACCCCCTGCCATACTGGTTTAAACCCTCTCAAACTACTCGAGCAAACCTTCCACCCAGGACATTGGTCCCCTTCCAGTTCAGATGCAACCTGTCCTTCTTGTACAGGTCCCACCTTCCCAGGAGGCATCCCAATTATCTACATATCTGAAGCCCTCCCTCCTACACCAGCTGCGCAGCTACGTGTTAAGCTGCACCCTCTCCCTGTTCCTCGCCTTGCTATCTTGTGGCACCGGTAGTAAACTAGAGATCACTACTCTGTTCGTCCTGCTTTGCAGCTTCCATCCTAACTCCCTGAAATCACTTTTTATATCCTCAATCCTTTTTTTGGCTATATCATTAGTGCCAATATGTAACAAGATTTCTGGCTGTTTGCCCTCCCCTTTTAGAACCTTACACACCCGATCGGAGACGTCCCGGACCCTGGCACCAGGGAGGCAACATACCTTCCGGGAATCCCGATCCTGACAAAATCTCCTGTCGATTTCCCCTAACTATCGAGTTTCCCCCCCCCCCCCCCCCCCCCCCAAACTAATTGGAAGTTAGAAGAATGAGAGAGAAAATTATCAAGAGAATAGAAAAGATAGAAGCAGAGAGGTTGTTTCCACTGGCAGGTGAACTAGGCGCATAGACTCAAAATAAGGGGGAACAGATTTGGGATTGAGTCAAGCAGGAATTTTTTCACCCCCAAAGGGTTGTGAATCTGTGCAATTCCTTGCTCAGTGAAGCAGTTGAGGCTACCTCATTGAATGTTTTTAAGGCAACAATAGATCTCCAAGACACCCTTGACTCATCCTAACTTGGGCATGCATCGCCAATCCTTCATTGTGGATTCCCTATCTAACAGCCAAATGGAAGCAGATTTGCCAGAACAACAATAAGGGTTCAATAGTGAAGAAGGCTCACTGTTACCTGTTCAAGCAACGAAAGGTAATTTTGCTCTTGCCACTGATGTCCGTGTCCTGAGAATTAATTTTAAACATGTCCCTAACCCAAAGTGTCCCATCTACAGTTGTCAATCAGTGGTAGGAGATGCACCTCCTGGCATCAAAGGGTTATCAATTGCTCAGTGAGAAGAGAAGGATTTTCATTCTTTACTGTTACTAACAAAATTGTTCTATATACGATCATTTACAATTCACCATTTCACCAAATTCGCCAAGATAAAGCATTGTGGAGGTTAAAATGATCAGAAATACAGACAGGAGTAGGCCCACATCTGAAGTAGGGCTCCTGCCCGAAATGTCGATTCTCCTGCTCCTTGGATGCTGCCTGACCTGCTGCGCTTTTCCAGCAACACATTTTCAGCTCTAGGCCCACATCTGCCCCACCATTTAATAAGTTGCTTTAACAACTCTTTTATTAAGATTTAATAACTGATGCCCACTTCCTACACTATCCCCATATCCCTTACATCCTTTTTTTGTCTAAAATCTGTCTTGATTGCATTTATCATCAGAATATTCACAGACCTCTGGCTTAGACACCTAAAATTTCATTTGATTTGCTTTTACATGTGATGTGGTTGTTACTGGCAAGACCATCCAAAATTGGTTTTGAACTGAGTGCTTTGCTCAGCAATTTCAGAGAGCAATTATGAGTCATCTACATTGATGTGGTTCTGGAGTCACATATAGGCCAGACTGATTAAGGATGGAAGATTTGCCTCACTAAAGTACACTTGGGAACCACATGTGTTTAGACTGATGGGTGTTTCATGGTCACCATAACTGGGACTAGCTTTATAGTCCAGATCCATTGATTGAATTTTAGTTAGTCAAGTTGCTGTCGTAGCACTTGAACCCCTGATCCCAGAGCATTATCCTGGGCCTCTGAATTACAAGCATCGTTTTATATGCTTCAATTAGATCACCTCTCAGTATTCTAAACTGTAGAGAGTGTAAATCTAGCCAATTCAATCACTCTTCATAAGTCACATTCGTTTTCTCTGTAATTTGTTTGACATTCACGAGGGTCTCGGTATTTTCAAACATTGCATGTGAAATATAGGCTGGCCACCGTATCCATGGGTCCGGTTTCCATGGTTTCAGTTACCCACGGTTACCGCGGCCCGAACATATTACAGGGAACCTTCTGGAACCAGGAACCCGGGGGCTACTGGGAAGGTAGATTTCCTATTTAAGTGAATGGGATCACAGCAATCTGCGGTTCGGGGCTTCCACAGTAGGTCTTGGAACTTATCCCCTGCGGGGGGGGGGACTTCTGTAAAAAAAATTTTCTACCTTGTCCAAGTATTTGTGTGTGTGTGTGGATCTGGTTCCAATTCTTTCAATTAATTTTCACAGGGGTTTAAGGGTATGTATTACATGCTTGCCTCCAGTAGCTCACCCAAATGACCACTCCTCACCTGTGTATCCTTGACAGTGAATACCAGAGTGATAGTCTGTCATGAGAGACATCACTCCACTCCTAAAATATGGCATTTGAAAAATAAATGATCTCCTACACAATAGAACAGAATAGATTGTGAGAAGTGGTTATTTAAATTAGGCAGCTCAGTGAGGAAGTGGACAGTATTAGAAAAAGTTAAGAGAGTGAGGGGTAGATTTTTGACTATTAAATAACTGAATGATTAACTTCTGCTCATTATTAGATTTGATTCTCTACAGTGTGAAAACAGACCCTTCGGCCCAACAAGTCCACACCGACCTTCCAAAGAGTAACCCATCCAGACCCATTTCCCTCTGACTAATGAACCTAATGCTATGGGCAATTTAAAATGGCCAATTCACCTGACCTGCACATCTTTGTGACTAAGGAGGAACCCGGAGCATCTGAAGGAAACCCACGCAGACACGGGGAGAATGTGCAAATGCCACACAGACAGTTGCCCGTGGCTGGAATCAAACCTGGGACCCTGGTGCTGTGAGGCAGCAGTGTTAACCACTTAGCCACCATGCTGCCCCAATTGATGAAAACAATTTACAAAGTCACATGTGAGCCTTAATGGTGTATTGTAGTATCTCTACTTCTGACCTTTTGAAGGCCTGAGTTCACATCCCACAGAAGTGTCATAATACCTGTGCACAGACTGATTAAAAATTTATAAAGTCATCTGCTGAAATGATAAGGTTTGATGGTCTTCTCATCTTGTGTGTTAACATCCGTTATGTTGAGATTACTTTAAACTTGTAGTAATTTTCATGTCAATGGTATACTCCTGCCTTAGCCCATCTGTGCAACACCATTATCCATGCTTTTATTAATCTCCAGATTCATATACAGAGGAACCTCGATTATCCAGCATTCAATTAACTGAATGTTGGATTATCCGAACAAGATGGCAAGGTCCCAATGCTTGGCTAAGTTTGTTATCTGGCATTTGATTATCTAAACAAAATAATCCCCAGTTGTGTCAGTCAGATAATCAAGGTTCCTCTGGGGGTATTCCAACGCTTACACTGCTGCTCACCATAAACTTTGGCTTATTCAAAAATCTGCTGCTTGTGTCCCAACTTGCAGCAGTTCTCATTCATTCATCACCCCTATGCTTACTGGTCTTAATTGACTTTTGGTCCTACAATATCTCCAATTTAAAATTTTTATCTTTGTGTTCAGATCCATCACAGTTTGACCCTCCCTTATCTGTGAAACCACTTGCACAATTGTTTAAAAAAAAACAGTGTGATTCCAATTCTAGCCATAGGTGAATCTACAATTTCCTTTGCCCCACTTTTGGATCCATTCCTTTCATTTCTCAAGCCATAGTTGCATTGAGTGTTGATGTAGACTCGTTGGGTTAAATGACCTACTTCAGTCTCTAAGTGTTATGGTCTTATGCTCCAAAGTTCCTCCCTTATCTATCTAGTTCTTTCCTTTCCCTTAAGCTGCTCTTTAAAACCTATTTCTTTGGCCAAAGTTTGTCGCACTATCTCCTTTCATGTTTCAGATTTTGTGTAATGATATGTCTTTGGAACATTTTGCTATGTTAAAGACACAATGTTTCTTTCCACATTTATTTTCCTCCAGATTTCTGGCAAACACATCGTTTGATGGGGTAACGGGTTATATTCATGTACAGGAGACATCACACATCCGCAGCGATCACCGGTACCATATCTGGAACCTGCGGCAGGATCCATTAGGAAAACCCACCTGGGTGAGGGTTGGCAAATGGAACCGCCAGAAGATTGAGATCGAACAAGGGATTTGGCCCAGTAGAAGTCATAATGAAGTGCATCAACAGAGCAGCTCATCTCACTCCAAGCTGCGGGTGGTCACCTTGGTAGAGTTGCCCTTTGTTTTTACCAGGGAGGTTGACCGTGATGGTAGTTGCCCTGCAGGCCTTTTGTGTTTGGATCCTCACACCAAAGACCCTGCTGTGCTGACGCAGCTGTTTGAGGAGTTGAACAACGAAAATGGATCAGTGCCGACAGAGTACAAGAAATGTTGCTATGGTTACTGCATGGACCTCCTGGAGAAGTTATCAGACGACCTTGGTTTTGATTTTGACCTGTACATTGTTGGAGATGGGAAGTATGGCGCCTGGAAAAATGGTGGATGGACAGGACTGGTGGGTGATCTCCTCAGTGGTGCTGCCCACATGGCTGTCACTTCCTTTAGCATCAATTCAGCGCGCAGCAGGGTGATAGATTTCACCAGCCCCTTCTATTCCACCAGTTTAGCCATCCTTGTGAGGTCTCGAGACACAGCTGCTCCCATTGGTGCTTTCATGTGGCCATTACACTGGTCAATGTGGGTTGGGATTTTTGTGGCTCTCCATCTCACAGCCTTGTTTCTGACACTTTATGAGTGGAAAAGTCCATTTGGAATGACGCCCAACGGAAGAAATAGAATAAAAGTATTCTCTTATTCCTCAGCTCTTAACCTATGTTACGCAATCCTCTTTGGACGAACTGTTTCTAGTAAGACACCCAAATGTTGGACTGGGCGTTTCTTAATGAACCTCTGGGCAATCTTTTGCCTCCTTGTCTTATCCAGTTATACAGCTAATCTGGCAGCTGTCATGGTTGGTGAGAAAACCTTCGAGGAACTTTCTGGAATTCATGATACTAAGGTAAGAAAATGTTTTAACAATAATTTACTTTGAAGGAAAGTGGAAACATATTCAATAAGGTAATTCCAAAGATGATTTAAAGAGGATATCAAATGTAATCATAAAATGATCATGTCAGTATCCAAGTTCTGATCTCCAGACTCATGAGAAAGATTTGCTTGTTTAAAGTTTTACTTCAAGTCAACTCTGAACATTTCCAAGGGCACTGCTGAATGCTAAGATTGTGTTACAGGGAGAGTGTTGACCTAAATATCATGGATTAGGAATGAAAAAGATCTGTGCCCCAACCCAAGATGCTAGTGAGCAGTAATCTGGTGGAATATGTGTGAATGTTAAATGAAATAAAACCTAGATTGGCTGCAATGACATCCTGTGTCAAAAACTCTGGTCAAGCAACTGGGCTGGGTAGACAACAGAAGTAGGGAACCTGAGATTGAATTTCCTTTCTGACCCAGGTCCTGTGAAGCCACCTAAAGCACCACTCTTAGCTCAGCTCAGTGCAAAGCAGTGATAGAAAATGGAATCCTCCTATTGGGTTTCTGTTCATACAACATCCATCTGAACCTTTATCTATTTATCTACGAGGCTATGATAGGAGCTCACGATTTACACTTTCCCTTGGACTCATACGTCAATTCCCACTAATTTTAAAAAGCTGTTTGCAGAAATGTCACAGTCAGAAATAACAAAAGCTTTTAATATTAGCAAATGCAGAATATGAACCAAGCCTTGATTTACAGCATGGATTTGAATTTTAGAGTGAATCTATTTATCATCCCAGAGGTTTAGAGCAGTGAGACCATTCATTAAGACTGTGTTGATTTACAGCAACTACTTACTTTTTCAAGTTTTGACAAAGGGATTGTCTCATACATTTTGTGAAACACCGCTGTCCAAGGATGGTTGCAAGTGCTAACCTAAATTCTAAGACTGCAGATAATGAGCTGAAAGCACATGCAAACTTCCAGCAGGATGTACAAGCTCCTTTATATTGGATAAGGTCCACACCATTCTAAACCTAGCTTTCACTGAAGCACTGCTGATCCCTAACTGAACCCTTGAAGCCCTAAACCAGAAGCATTTTGTATTTAACAGCCATTTATGCTACAATTTGTATTCCCCTCCCCTGGCTGTTAAAAGCACCGCTGTGCTACAAGGTAAATCTATATTAAGTAAATTTAAGAATGAAAAGCAAGTTAGGGCAACTTCCTCCCTGCAATGGATAATCATGTTATCAGGGAAAGGATTGAAGGAGATTACTATAAGGTGGTTCACAAGATCATTAGATGTGTTTATTGGAGAAAAAAAGAGCCTTAAAGACAATACAGATAAGCAAGGAATGATTTGAGTTGAGCTCAAGCTCATGGAGTGGTATGATGGCTCAGTGGTTAGTACTGCTGCCTCAGCGCCAGGAACCCAGGTTCAATTCCACCCTCTGGTGGCTGGCTGTGAGACATTTGCACATTCTCCCCATGTCTGCGTGGGTCTCCTTTGGGTGCTCTAGTTTCCTCCCACAGTCCAAAGTAGTGCAGGTTAGGTAGGTTGGCCATGCTAAATTGCCCATAGTGTCCAGGAATGTGCAAGCTAGGTGGATTAGCCATGGGGAATGTAGGGTTGCAAGCATAGGGTAGGGATATGTGTCTGGGTGGGATGCTCTTTGGAGGGTTGGTATGGACTCAATGGGTCAAATGGCCTGTTTCCACATTGCGGGGTCTCTGATTCAAGTGAAAAAGAATGGACTTTAGTGTCAAATTAGTTTCTTCCATTCCAGGTACCCTTCACCTTCCCTGCTTTTGATAAGCCTTGCCCTGCAGTACAGTTATTTTCCATGCTATTCCATTGAGAATCCTAGTTGAAGGGCCAGGGCTCCCAATACAGGACATCACAGTTTAAAACTTCGGAGAGAGGACAAACTGAATCGAACAGCACAATGGTTAAGTAACGCCAAACTAAGATTGTAAAATCCTGGAGATTGTAGCAGGAGGGAAAGACATAGGTAGATAAGCATGTAATGAGAAGGAACAAATTATAGGAAGAAATTATTCAGATCATTTCAGGAGAAAATACATGCAGGATGGGATTTTAGCACTTAGCGTGAACAGGAGAGGGTAGTTCAGATTAGTGTCAATGTAATAGGCAGGGTAGGAAGATGTAATTAGAATTGGAGGAGAGTATAAGCATTGACATGAATGAGGTGAACTGAATGATCTGTGCTGTGGAAGAAAAAATGATGGAGAAGGGGGATGGGGCATTGTCAATGAAAAGAATCCTTTTCAGCTTTTTCTGAAATCCCTTCCAGAGTGTAAGAAATGGTTTAGAAGACAATTCCCCAATGCAGGAATTGTAAATAGATTTGAGAATTTTGCGTCGAGAATTTTGCATCGGGGGATCGGGTGCAGGGGATTGGCCTGAGAGAGGGAACAAAGTGTACTTGTTAAATGCAAAACATATCTAGAACTCTTAACTAGAAATAGTCTGTGCTGCAATGCTGATCTTTCCCAGACCACGTAAATTTAAGAAAGGTAATGGACAATCACTAATGGTAGATGTGCTCTGCTGTAATTGGAGAATGTCTCACTGTGTTGAGCAGATTGTTAGCTTCAAAGTTCTGCACTGAGGATCAATGCTGGTTAAAGTTATCTCCATGTATCTGTCTGTCTTTTGAGGAATACTAACTCCTGGAGCTGAAGGTTTGACTGTACCAGGACTTGATAAGATTAATGATATCAAGAGTGTCAACATCCAGTCACATGGCCCTGGTAACGTTATTTGCTAAATGTCAGCTCCTATTTCTGGTCTGCCTCCCTCTCTTCATATGAATTCATTTATCAATGACAAAATGATTTTATCTCCATTTTGAGGTCACCAATTTCCTCAGTAAGGCACCTCTATCTTGTTCATATCAATCATTTCCTGTTCTGTCAAAACCCAAAATTTGAACGCAATTATGGATTTAGATGTTTATTAATTGCAAACTATTTTTAAAAGGTTGTTGCAATTCACTTAAAAAGGATGAATTAATTTCCATTGATATTGTTTCGGGATTAAACCCAGGGCAGCACTGTGGTCAATAAATGTTATGGGTTTCATGTTAGAAACAATGGAGAGGAAGGTTTTAGACTAATTTAAGTAACAATTGGACAGCATAGAGGAAGAATGTTAGGTTTTTTTCTGAATCAATGAACTTAATTGGGTAAAATGGCCTTCGTTATTAGAAAGAACCTATGCAATCTTACAGCCTACAAAGTATAATGTGTTACTCTGTAATCAGAATTAAACATTGTGCAATCTGACCTAGCTCTCTTAATCTGCCATAAGAACAAATTACTCTTGTCACATCTTGTTGGTCCCTTAAAGTCCAATAGTGTTCTTCTTTATGCAAGTTTCTCCCAATTTTCCACTATAACTTTGGAGAAGATCTGTGAAAAGGCTCAGGGGAACTGTGTGAAAGTTCCACCTTCAGTTGTTTATCTGTTGGTTGTCAGCAGCTGCTCGTCAAGCCAGAAAAAAAATTTACATTTTCATATAGAAATCACCATTTCTTCCTCGCTTTGTATTTTGAATATTTAAAGTGTTACCAATACCTTCTAACTGAAAATGAAAATTGAATGCTGGGCACATAACATATTTTCTGGGTCCTACTTCATGATCATTTTATTTAATTGTGTGTTTAGTCCCAATATGAGATTGGTTCACGTGCAAGCTGTTTCCAGAATTCTTTTGTTTAAAAGAGAAACAGATTGTAAACTTGCCATTTTGAAGACATTGTTAAGATCAAGTGAGGAGGGGCCAATCTTTTTAATGTTCCTTGGTTTACAAACAAATGTCTGTCATTAATTTTAGCAAACAGCAATATCACACTTCAAGTAATACTTTAATTAATTCAAGTCAAAACTAAGGAGCCAGTTACAAAGTTTTCTTGAGTGAAAGAAAAACTGATATTTATTTGTTACTACTTCCAAGTAAAATACATTTTATTAATTACTCACCCCAAGTTTGAAAGATTTCTTAAAATCCTTTTAACTTGAGATCACATTTGTTTAATTAATGTCTTACATCCTCAGCATCCTTGAGTTCTTCATGAATGGATGTTTCTCTGATTAGCTTCATCACTCAGTGCTGTTTTTGAAAGGCTGTAAGAAATATGAGGGAGGGAAAAGAGAGAGAGAGCGAGCGAGAGCATGAACATTCCAGGTCTGCTGAAACCAATTAATTTTGCTTCTCTGTACCACTGCTCAAGAGCTAGTGCCTTGAATACAGTATTCCAGCATCAGGCTTAATTGTTTTTTGTCAACTTGGAGAATCTGCCGACAACATCCGAAAAGGTGTAAATCAACCAGAAGGTACAGAGTTGCTTTTTGATAACTTTAAAAAAATGTTAATTTCAATTCCGATGGATTCTCTTTTTCAATTTTTTCATGAGCTGTGTCAGCCTGGTCAAAGGCGCACACTGCAGCCATTTTAAGTCAGTGTTTTTTTATTAAAATCAATTTTTTATTATTAAGATAAAGTGATGGGTTGAAAATTGATCCATTTCTATTACTATCATAACAATATAGAAAAGGTCTTCCCATTCAGAAAATACTTAGTTATCACAGGAACCAAGAAGTCTCTAACTAAAAAGAAACCTTTAAACAGATGAGAAAGAAGACCAGTCACTTTAATCTCATTTTTAGTTGATCTCATCCTCACTCTTACTGACTAGAGACTATAGTTTACTTAATGAGTAAGTGACCTAAAAGTAACTCAAATTTCCTTGAACATTAGAAGAATACATTCAACAGTACACAGTGCAATACTTTTGTCCTTATAAAAGTTTATCATACAAATAAGCTTCAGCAGTGCCTTATAAATTATACATTTTAGCCTAGTTAAGGCTCCTGAGCCCATCTGCTTCTTTCACCAGGCTTGTCTCATCTTTTTTTAAACATTTTTTTCATTTATTTATGTTTAACGTCAAAATTCATCTTAACTTCTTTTAATGGCTTCAGTGGAGAAAGGATGTTTCAGGAGGCTATTGCAGTGGTGCAGGCAGTGTGGTCCATTCCTCATGGCCATTGGGGCTGTGTCCTAGTGGGTCCTACAGAGTGGTGGTCTGCTTTGGCAGATTTTGTGATGTGTGTTCGATGCGTTGGTGGTCTGGCCCTGGATTCCAACAGGCCTGAGATTCAGCGGCTTTAATTTCACCTTTCCGCAGCGGTGGAGAATGTGCTCCCTGTCTTTTTCTCAACCTTGGGAACCCGTAAGCCATGAATTGAACAAAGATGGACTCTGTCTTAATTCTTTTTTATGTATGTGATTTCTGTTATTAATATAGGTGCGGAAATATGGTGACTTTAAACACTTTTCACTGTACTTTTTAGACAATAAATTACTATTCTATTCTGTTCGAAATATGCATAAAGTTGGAAAACATCTCTCGTTTAGCCAAAATGGAGCCTGAACCTCTCCAAAGAAGTGCTTCTCCTCTCCGGAGAACTCCAACATTTTTAGAAAAGTCTAAAGCTCGAGTGTCATATTATTGACATCATACTATTGAAAATTGGACCTCACTGAAGGCAGCTACACCCCAGCATATGTCTCCATAAACCACAGATATACAAAATGTAACCTGCCTGTCCTTCTATCTGAAGAAAATGTAGTTGCTGTGCTTGGATAGTATCTGTCCCCTGTATTTTTCCATTCATTGAGTTACTCATTATTATAGAGATTTTGAATAATGGATAAGGTTACCTGTATCATTAGTTCAATTCTTATAACATCCACATCTCCCTGCACACCTGCTTCTGGAAAAGGATAGTCAAATGCCCTCCCTAAACTGGCTGTCTTTTCTCCAGCCTTGGTTCTACATGCTGGATCATGGATTTTCATTGGATTGGTCTATTTTTATGGGAAAAGTACTTTAGTGCTTTACCATTGTTTTTGGTAGGATGGCTGCGTAGAGACGTCCTGTTCTTACAGCCTACCATTAGGCGTATTGAATGGATTTTCAGGCTGGTAACAAACCAATTTAGCCTCTTTAAAATGCACCTTCCATGGCCAATAATCTGGCATGGGACTCAAACCAGGAACTAGAAGTAGAATCATAGAATCTCTACAGTGAGGAAACAGGCCCTTTGCCCCAACATGTCCATACTGACCCTCCGAGGAGTACCCACCCAGACCCATTCCCCTACCCTATATTTACCCCGAACCAATGCACCTGACCTACACATCCCTTGAAGACATACAGGCAATTTAGCATGGCCAATTCACCTAACCTGCACATCTTTGGATTGTGGGAGGAAACCGAAGCACCCAGAGGAAACCCACACAGACTCAGAGAGAATGAGCAATCTCCACACAGACAGTCACCTAAGGCTGGAATCTCACCCGGGTCCCTGGCGCTGTGAGGCAGCAGTGCTAACCACTGAGCCACCGTGCCACCCCATGACATTACCATTGCTCCCCTAAACCTCCTTCCTCCAACTATCAATATCTTCCTGATTGATCCTTAATCCAATACTGCTGATGGCTGTCAGCAGATGTCTGGAGTGTGCTTTTTAATACCCTTATTTTCACACAGGTTCCTAGCTTTCCCATTAGCCCGATAAGATTCTGTGTCCAACTAAATTCTCTAATGTCTCTACCTGTCTCATTCTCGCCTCCAATGCAAAATGTGAAAGACGTATAAACTTTTTTTGCAATGCACGATTGAGGCTGTCTATGCAATCGCTTTAATGACCACTTCCTCACCATCCTCATCACTTTCCCATTACCTTCCTGTCCTTTGCCTAAACAAGCCGAGACATTATTTTCACCCTATGATTTCTGCATCACAACCTTCTAGGTATCACTAATTTGAGCATTAACAAACCTGGACACCATAGTTGAAAACCTGCTTGTCTTTGTCTGTTGTACTCTTAGCTCTTGCATATCAATCAATAAACAATGTTTTTGCAACCTCAGTGCATCATTTGAACCAGGGTTAAGCTTCTGTGGTTTAGAGCTCATAGTTCGTTTATTACTAAGACTTCTTCTTCAACATCATCCATCTCCTTCGTTGCCCCTCCTCCAGTACTGCTGAATTCTTTATCAAAAATATTGTTACATCAAGACTTGATTTCTTAAACATGACTCCTTATGATCTTCCCTACACAAATCACAAAATGTCCAAAGTTCCAGAACCTACAGTCTGCTCTTCACAAAATTCAATGAGATACTGTTAAACTTTTTACTAATTCCACATAATATTTTATATGTTTGGTTAAGAGTTTTATGGTCAGCATGAACTTGCCTATTGTAGGCACCTGGCACTGATATTAAGTGCTTCCAGTCATTAGTTGTGTATTACTGATCATCCTGCACTATTCCATTAAGTACTTCCAGTTCAGAGACAGTGAAAGTCAGATACAGAATTAAGCTCCATTTCCATTTGTTAAATTAATTTAATAATGATACTTATTGTTTGCTAATTTCTGTTGTATCACCCACTCCCTACATTTCCCCCAACCCTGACCCATCTCCAGATTTTGTAGCAATGGTTCCTTTCCCAACACCCTCTGTAACTTCAGCCAGTGACCATTTTTCATGCATTTTCCCAAAAGGGTTATGCATGTGTTCATGAGGAAGAGCTCTGATTAATTTATTCCCCCACCAACCAAAGGTATTGAGGCCGAGTGACCTGTCATTACAAGAGCAATGGAGCTCAATAAAAAGATATAAATTTCATCAACTTTTGCCTAAAGACAATAGTCAAGATAAAGGTTGTACTCTTGTCAAATGAAAGAGGTGTGTCTGTATTGCAGAGTGAAAAAAAACAAGACATACTTCATCTCAGTTTTCAGAGGGAAGTATATATTGAGATTGGGGAACTACCAGAAATTGGTGAAAACAATTAGTGGAGGTTGCTATTCAAATAACAATCTTACTAAAGATATTTCAAGATCAAAAAAGTCACTGGCTTGAATCTGAGGATCCTGAAAAATGATAGTTAAGAAATAACTGAGACGGTATTTTTCAAATTTGTATGCAAAGGAATAGTGTACAGAAATTCAAATGTCTTCCAAAGAAGATGATGAGACAAGCCAGAAAATGCACTTCGTTTCACTTCAGTCATTTGTAAAGATCTGGGAGTAGAACATGTATGGGATTCTCTTATTCCCTTAGCAAGTTTTGGTGGAAGACACTGTGGCTAATCTGATGAGTTACACTGAGAGATTAAGAGAATGCCAGGTAACTTGCAAGCATTAAAATGTTTGGTGATGAAATCACTAACAATGTGGAGAATGTAAAATAATTAAGATTTACCAGCAGAGATTTCTAAAGGGAATGGGTATCCCAGTCATTTCAATGGCAACATGGAGAGGGAGAATTAGCTGATTGACTGACTAAAAGTCAAGGTTTTAGCAAAAACAAAAGACAATCATGGACTAGAAAGATATGAACGTGATTGCACCACCAACACTTTATTTGCTGTTTCTAAAGTGTGTTTTTTTTATGACATGGGATTGCATAAGAAAGCAACCATCGCATTATAGAGGACATTAGTTAGGCCACTGTTGGAATATTGCATGCAATTCTGGTCTCCGTCCTGTCAGAAAGATGTTCCTCTGAGGTTTGTTTTGAAGCCTGACTTATATAGAATCAGAGTCATAGAGATGTACAGCACAGAAACAGACCCTTCTGTCCAACTTGTCCATCCCAATCTAGTCCCACCTGCCAGCACCTGGCCCATATCCCTCCAAACCCTTCCTATTCATGTACCCATCCAGATGCCTCTTAAATGTTGCAATTGTACCAGCCTCCACCACTTCCTCTGGCAGCTCATTCCATACATGTACCACCCTCTGCGTGAAAAAGTTGCCCCTTAGGTCTCTTTTATATCTTACCCCTCTCACCCTAAACCTATGCCCTCTAGTTCTGGACTCCCCCACCCCAGGGAAAATACTTTGTCTATTTATCTTATCCATGCCCCTCATGATTTTATAAACCTCTACAAGATCACCCCTCAGCCTCTGACGGTCCAGGGAAAACAATCCTAGTCTATTCAACCTCACCCTATAGTTCAAATCCTCCAACCCTGGCAACATCCTTGCAAGCCTTTTCTGAACCCTTTCACAACATCTTTCTGATAGGGCGGAGACCAGAATTGCACGCAATATTCCAACAGTGGCCTAACTAATGTCCTGTACAGCTGCAGCATGACCTCCCAACTCCTGTACTCAATACTATGACCAATAAAGGAAAGCATACCAACACCTTCTTCACTATCCTATCTACCTGTGACTCCGCTTTCAGGGAGCTATGAACCTGCATTCCAAGGTCTCTTTGTTCAGCAACACTTCCCAGAACATTACCATTAAGTGTATAAGTCCTGCTAAGATTAGCTTTCCCAAAATGCAGCACCTCACATTTCTCTAAATTAAACTCCATCTGCCAAGTCTCAGCCCATTGGCTCATCTGATCAAGATCCTGTTGTAGTCTGAGGTAACGTTCTTCGCTGGCCACTACACCTCCAATTTTGGTGTCATCTGCAAACCTACTAATTACACCTGTTATGCTCATATCTAAATCATTTATATAAATCATTTAATGTAATAAAGTGACTTATCGAATGACATAATGAGCTAATGGTATAAACAGCAAAACCTTAGTATGCGGACAGACCATTACAGGCCGTGGATCATCAGTGGATAAAGTCAAAACATGTCAAAAAACCTTTTTTTTAAATTTAGGAGCATAAATAATGAAAACAAGGAAGGAATATTGAATTTGTGCATGTCATAACAAGGATACAGTTGAAATAGTGGTAACAAGTTAAGGCACCATTTAGCAGGAGAACGGAAAAGCAATTTTGGGAGAAAGGAGTGTGTTGGTGGCTCAGAGACAGAGGATTACAATTATGAAGGAGGCTTGAAAAGTTTAGACATTTTTAATTGAAGCTTAAAGAGTTACAAAATGGTCATGAGGATAATGAATATTTATAATACGGTATGATTTGGGGATGCCGGTGTTGGACTGGGGTGTACAGTTACAAATCACACAACACCAGGTTATAGTCCAACAGGTTTAATTGGAAGCACTAGCTTTCGGAGCGACGCTCCTTCATCAGGTGGGAGGTCCACAGCCACCTTATGAAGGAGCAGCGCTCCGAAAGCTAGTGCTTCCAATTAAACCTGTTGGACTATCACCTGGTGTTGTGTGATTTGTAACTTAGAATAAAGTAAGTCGTGATTGTTTACACTGATCAATGAATGATCATGTATGCTGAAAAAAAAGTGAAGCAGAGATTTGAACAAATTTATTTATGACGATGGTGGTAAGCATCTGGAGTTCTCTGCTCTAAACCATTGTGGATATTGGGTTCATCCAAAGAGAATTAGGTTGGTGTTTGAACAAGAGGCATACTAAGGGTGTGGAGGTGAACATGATCAGCCGGGTCATGTGGTGATGAACTCCAGGGTAGTCTTATGAACACTATGCAATTCTTGCATACAACCTGACTCTCAAGTCTTGGCTATGTTTGAATCCTGGTCCCAGAGTTATGCAATATAGCACTGCAGGGATAATGAAGGATGACAGGAATATCAGTGTAATAGATTTAGGATGATAAACAGCTTTGTTATGATGCACACTAGCAACAGCTTTCATAAACTATGACAGAGGTTGACTGCTGCCTCGAGACACAGCTCAATTCTTAAATTGATTTTAAAATATTTAACAGGAGAAGAGATTGGAAAATTGAGAGTTAGTCAGACTATGAAGAGCTGCACAGAATGATACCTTGGTGGCTCATATGAGCTAATTGAGTATAGCAGGGCATCAGTAGAGTCATAGATGTACAGCACGGAAACAGACCCTTCAGTCCAACCTGTCCATACTGACCAGATATCCCAATCCAATCTAGTCCCACCTGCCAACACCTGGCCCATATCCCTCCAAACCCTTCCTATTCATATACCCATCCAAATGCCTTTTAGATGTTGCAATTGTATCAGCCTCCACCACTTCCTCTGGCAGCTCATTCCGTACACGTATCACCCTCTGCATGAAAAAGTTGCCCCTTAGGTCTCTTTTATATCTTTCCCCTCTCACCCTAAACATATGACCTCTAGTTCTGGACTCCCCCACCCCAGGGCAAAGATTTATTTATCCTATCCATGCCCCTCATGATTTTATAAACCTCTATAAGGTCACCCCACAGCCTTCGCCCTAGGCTGTTCAACCTCTCCCTGTAGCTCAAATTCTCCAACCCTGGCAACATCCTTGTAAATCTTTTCTGAACCTTTTCAAGTTTCACATCTTTCCAATAGGAAGGAAACCAGAATTGCATGCAATATTCCAACAGTGGCCTAACCAATGTTCTGTACAGCTGCAACATGACCTCCCAACTCCTGTACTCAATACTCTGACCAATAAAGGTACTTTGTTTAAATTGGCCTTTGTGTGTGAATCTGATCCATAGAAGGAAGAGAAAGGAAAGCAACCAGTGGCCTTATTGATGATCATTGACCAATGGTCACAGATGGAAAGCGTTTGTATGTATTTGAAGCAGCAGCAGGGCATTTAGTCCTCCAGCCAGGCCTGTCATTTAATAAGGCCATGGCTGACCTGATCGTAAACTCAAATCCAGACTCCACATCTGCCCAATAGCCTGTGGAAAGGCAACACCTGAATCATAGGCTGAAACTGTGAAGTGGGACTTCAGATCACAATCTTATAACTCAGCGGTTAAGAGTGCAACCAACTAAACTAAAGGCCATCACATATTGGTGCAGCAATGAATGTTGGGCAAGGGTACAATCAGACCACATTGTGACACCTACTCGAGTCAAATAACTGTTTGATCTTGGAGCAGTAACACAGCATCCAGCAAACAAATCTGTGAACCTGCAAACATAAAAATCAGAGACAAATAACCAGAATGCAGAATGTTGTTTTATTCTGCATGGCATACTGAAGATGACAGTCATTTATCAATCTGATTAATTTTGTACCATCTCTGCAGTTTGGTTAGAAAGAACTAAAGATTTGCTGGCTGCATTTATTGGAATTCTGATTTGTTTTCCTGCATTTTAGTTTGTGTATTATTTATTAAACAAAGTTTATCGATGCGCTTCAATGCTCAACATTATTATAAATCCACTAATACTTTCTGAATCAATGACAGATTCCAATTATGATTAATGCTTCCTGGCTGACAGATTTCATTGACCTTCAATAAGAGGCCAACTCTTATTTTAGAATGCCTTAGGTGGCAGCCTGCATCAAAACATGTCCCTCTTCCATTCTCTGATTATTCAATGCTTGCACCAAATTGTTATTCTTTTCGCCTCCCGCTATATTTGGTCATGTACTAACATACGGCTTGGTGACTGGCCATACAACAACAACTTGATTTAGATGGCACCTTTAACATCTTGAAATACTCCTAAGTGCTTCAGAGTGTGGTCAAATCAAATTGGATACTGAGCCACATAAGAAGACAGGATGACCAAAAAGCTAAAGGGGTAAGTCTTGAGGAGCTTTTTGAAGGACGATAGAGAGAAGTTGAGAGGTGAAGAGATTTTGGATTGGAATTTGACAGCATAGACCCATGTAGGTGAAGGCATGTTGGCTGATGGGGGAGGAATGAAAACTGATAGCGCAAAATGCAAGAATTGGAGGGGCACCGAGATCATTGATGATTGTAGGTTTGGGGAAGGAAAAGCTATGAGCAATTGTGGGAAAGATAACTAAATAGAAGTTATAAATTTGTGCACATTTTTAATGGCAGAGTGAGAAGTAGAATTGCTCAGTAATGGACCTCCAGGAGTAGAGTGGAGATAGCTAAGGGTGGACGCGAGATTGGAGGGGGATCCAAAGTGAGAGACTGATGGCCATTTGGTGGGATGTAGGACTGAGAAAGACTGCAGACATAACATTCAACAGAGCATGGAGAAACATTCCCACTGATTATAAGACTTGTAAATTCAATATGCTTGGAAACAAAGAGCTAATGAGGACAGGGCTTCACTCTGTGGCTATTAAATTGCTAATATTTCAGATTGCAAAGCAGGAAAGTTTATAAACTGTCTGAGGTGTCAAACTGATTAGGTGAGCTTTGGAGGTGCCTTTGTACCAGACGTGAGTTATGCTGTACTCGGTGGGAAGCCAGAAGGGTGTAAAATTATCCACAGCAAATGGCATTACCTCATACCAAATTCTGTCAGGGAGAGAATGGTCTGCTTGATGTCAATGTAACTTCCTTCGGGCTTCTGCCATTATTAATTCTGTTTTAGCTGAGGGTATGGTGGAGAAGTGGGAGAAGAGATTCCAAACCTGTCCCTGGATTTACTGTCTCCCACAAGCACAAAAGTAATTGTACACCAGTCTTAATACATTGCCATAGCTGCCCTTTTATGAGTCCAATATTTTGTGAAAATCTGAAATTTAATTAATGGGAATAATATATGGAAATAAGAAAAGCCGGTAAATTTTAAAAATTTATGTTTTGTACCAGTATTGTGATTTATAAATTTAACCTTTAGTTTAACCTTCACACATACATGGTGTAAGACCTGTCTACTTTACATGACACTACTTTCCATCAGTGTCTGTTCACACTGTGATAGTCACACATTCAGTTTGACAAATTAACCTCCTAATAGACCTTTTCTTGGCTGGTCTCTGCTCTCCTTACTCCTTTCAGTAAAGATGCTACATAAATCAAAGTTTTTAAAAGCAGGGATGTTCCTGCTGATCTCCTGCCCAAAGTTTATACCTTAGCCAACATCTCTAAATCAGATTTTCAAACTGTACTCACGTTACTGTTTGTGAGAGTGAGCTGTGCACAAATTGGTTGCAGTCTTGTTGAGTTGACAGAGAGAATGTATGAGGATAATACTTGCTGTAATGTATATGGGCTTCTAGAACATGTTTGCTGAGGTGCCAAATAACACATGGCAACAGTGGGGACATGGAGGTGTAGTGTTTGAGTTGGAGATTAGAATTGAGCAGTTGGATTTTTAGATTGGAATCACATGGATTTCCCTGTAGCTAGTGTAACAAATGTCTCAATCTACATTAATGACTTCAATTAGGAGTACCAGGTAAAACTTCAAAAACTCACAGGTGAAGCAAAATTTGGAAGTAAACAAACTATAAGGATGCTCATGGTAAGCATCAATAGCAACATACAAAGATTGGCAAATGGGTATACATGTGGCAGATGAAATTTAACACAAATAATTGTGAATTGATTTAGTTTGGTGACAGAACGAGGAGAGGCAATTTAAACTGAAGGATACAAATCTAAAGGGGATGGAGGAGGAAAAATCCTCAGGTGTGTGTGTGTGCCCAAAAATCATTGAAGGCAACATGGGAGGTTGTATAATCTTTTCATAAAAAATTTGGGATCCTGCACTTTGTAAATAGTGACATAGAAGTTATGGTGGCCCTTTAACATCATTGGTCTCAGATGGAGTATTGTACACTTCTGAACATCACACTTTAGGAAGGGTGTAAAGGCATTAGAGAAGATCTCATCAAAAGGTAATCTGCCATGGTTTTCTAAGGAAATAAGACGGGCTATCAAATTGAAAGAGAAGGCATACAAAGTGGCCAAAAACAGCAGGAATCTGGAAGATTGGGAAAACTTTAAAGGACAACAGAAAGCCACAAAAAGAGCTATAAAGAAAAGTAAGTTAGAGTATGAGAAAAAACTAGCATGGAATATAAAGACAGAAAGCAAAAGTTTCTATAAATATATAAAATAAAGAAGAGTGGCTAAAGTAAATGTTGGTCCTTTTAGAGGATGAGAGGGGGCAGTTAGTTCTGGGATATGATGAAATGGCTGAGGCATTGAACAGGTACTTTGCATCAGAGTTCACAGTGGAGGATACTAATAACATGCCAGTAAGTGACAAAGAGACAAAGGTAGTTGAGGACCTGGAAACAATTATTATTACAGAAGAGCCAATGGAGCTAAGGACAGATAAGTCTCCTGGCCCTGACGGAATGCATCCCAGGTTACTAAAAGAAATGGTGGAAGAAATAGCAGCTGGACTGGCAGTAATTTTCCAAACTTTGCTAGACTCTGGGGCAGTCCCAGCAGATTGGAAAATAGCAAATGTGAAACTACTGTTTTAAAAAGGGAAGTAGATAAAAGAAGGACCAGTAGTAAAAGTAGATTAAAAAAAGATAGACCAGTGAGTTTAACCTCTGTGGTGGGGCAGACGCTTAAGTCTATTATCAAGGAAGAAATAGCAGGGCACCTCAAAAGAAATTGTCTCATTGTACAGATGCAGAATGGATTCATGAAGGGCAGGTCATGCTTCACAGGTCTTTTGGAATTCTATGAAGACATTTCAAGCAAAGTGAACATTGGGACCCAGTAGATGTGGTATACCTAGATTTCCAAAAGGCCTTTGACAAGGTGCCACAAATGAGGCTACTGCATAATATAAGGATGCCTGGTGTTAGGGATAGAGTATTAGCATGGATAGAAGATTGGTTGACTGACAGGAAGCAAAGAATAGAATAAACTAGTGCTATTCTGGCTGACAATCAGTGACTAGTGATGTCCCTCAGGGACCAGTGTTGGGACCACAATTATTTACAGTTTATATAGATGATTTGGAGTTGGAGACCACGTGAATGGTGTCAAAATTTGCCAATGATATTAAGATGAGTGACAGAACAAAGTGTGCAGAGGACTGTGAAACTTTGCAGAGGAGCATAGATATATTGAGTGAGTGGGCAAAGGTCTGGCAGATGGAATACAATGTTAGTAAATGTGAAGTCATACATTTTGGTAGGAGTAACAGCAAAATGGATTATTACTCAAATGATAAAAAGTTGCAGCATGCTGCTGTGGAGAGGGACCTGAATGTCCTTGTGCATGAAGGTTGGTCTGCATGTACAAGTAGTCAGGAAAGTAAATGGAATTTTGTCCTTCATTGCTAAAAGGATTGAGTTTAAAAGCAGAGAGGTAACGTTATAGCTGTATAGGGTGCTGGTGAGGACACACCTGGAGTACTGCATGCAGTTTTGGTCTCCTTACTTGGGAAAGGATGTACTGGCACTGGAGGGGGTGCAGAGGAGGTTCACTCGGTTGATTCCAGAGTTGAGTGGGTTGGCTTATGAGAGAGACAGAGTACATTGGGATTATGTTAATTGGAATTCAGAAGAATGAGGGGGGATCTTATAGAAACATATAAAATTATGAAGGGAATTGATAAAATAGAAATAGAGAGGATGTTTCCACTGGTAGGTGAAAAAAGGGCACGAGGACATGGCCTCACGATTAGAGGAAGAAGGTTTAGAACTGAACTGAGAAGGAACTTCTTCACCCAGCGGGTTGTTCATCTATGGAATTCCTTGCCCAGGGAAGTAATTGACGCTACTTCAGTAATCACTTTTAAAGCTCAGGTAGATATTTTTTTGAAAAATAAAGGAATTATAAGGGATATGGTGAAAACACGGGTAAGTGGAGCTGAGTCCACTAAAAGATTACCCATGATCTTATTGAGTGGCAGAGCAGGCTCCAAGGGCCGGATGGCCTACTCCTACTCCTAGTTCTTATGTAAGATGCAGGAAAAATTATAAAGATGATTCCAGAGATTTTAAAAAATCAGTTAATGGATTAATTGGTAATCTGGAACTGTTCTCCTTCAAGAAGATTGAGAGGAGATTTAATAGGAGCACTCAAAACCAAAAAGATTTTGTAGAGAATACATGGGGAGAAACTGTTCCCATTTATTGAAGAACCAAGAATCACAGACACTGATTTCAGAGTGACTGACAAAAGGTATGAGGAAAATAATGTTTTATGTGACATGTGGTTCTGGAATGCACTTTCTGAGAATAATATGGAGGAAAATTCATTTACTGCATTTCAAAAGAAAAATGGAATAATTATCAGAAATGAGAAAAGATTACACTGACTATGGGGGTAAAGGCAAAGGAGTGGGGCTGGGCAAATTATTCTGGTAAGGACCCAGCACAGACACAATGAACTGAATAGCTTCCTACGCTTCTGTGAAAGTTGTTTAGAATATACAAGTAACAAATGCAGCCAAATAGAGGTTTGAGAGTTTCTCATTGGAAATAAGGATGAATAAAATTAGGAATTTCATCATTAAATCTGCCCCCAGCTGCCCAACCCCTTTTCAATGTCACTGGGAAATCATGGCAATTGAATGTCTGCCAATCAAAGCAGGTCAAACTGATAAGAATCAACAGCTTCAGGAGAAACAAGTGGAGAAAATACCCAGCTCGGAAGCATTCCTTCACCATGCTGTTTTAACACAACCTTATTACAAAAACACAGTTCTTCCTGGAGACTTTCTCCGTCTGGTTGATGCTCTGTAACTTCAAAATTACATCTCACTGAAGAGACTTTGGGCCAATTCACATCCAAGCTGCTCTGTCAGCTCACATTTTGAAAGCCTTGACAAATTTCACCATAGCTGCTGAGATCATTCATGATATGGAGGTGCTGGTGTTGGACTGGGGTGTACAAAGTTAAAAATCACACAACATCAGGTTATAGTCCAACAGGTTTATTTGGAAACACTAGCTTTCAGAGCGCTGCTCCTTCATCAGGTGGTTGTCTGATGACCTGTGGGACTATAACCTGGTGTTGTGAGATCATTCATCTCCTTCTAAAAAGTCAATTTGCTTATCTTCAAATGTTAACCGATACTTTAAAACTTCAAGGATTCAAACCGTAAAAAAATAAACTTTTCCTTGAGTAAAACACTAACTGTGTATCATTTTTTGTTGAAATCCATTTTTAGTTTTTGAAATACATTGTTTATAGACATAACATTAACCTCTGAGTGTGCAGTGGTATGAGAAGAAAATACACAAAGGAAACTGAAAGCAATACGTGAAAGTATTTGATGAACAGAAAATCCCTCAAAATAAACTTTGACAAGACTGAAGCTGTTGTTTTAGCTTTGCTTCAAACTCTCTTCCCAAGGTGTCAACTCTTCCACTCCTCACCTCACAACAGTCTGTGATTAATCAAGTCTGTTGGCAGCCTTGGTGTCATGTTCGATCGCAGGATGAAGTTTCAATTTCATATTCGTAGCATCATTAGTACTGTCTACTTTCATCTTTGTAGCATCATCTAATTTCATTCCTGTCTCAGTTTATATGCTGCTGAACCCTAATGCATACCATGTTTTACCTTGAGATTAAATTATCCAAACATCCTCCTGTCTAACCTTCCCCCCCCCCACCACTCCATAATCTACCTTCCATAAAGTTGAAGTCATCCAAAATGTTGCTGTGAGTCACAGCAAGTCCCATCCCTTTGTGACCCTTGTTCTTTTAGGTTAGTGGACAATAAGGAGATAGTAACTAAAGCCTGTAAGAAACTAGGCAATTAAGTAGTGTTACTAAGGGGAAGAGTAAGCAGGGATCAGGTGATGTACACAAAGGGACAGGTGATCTGAGGTGCATTGGTTTTAATGCAAGAAGTGTAGTAGGTAAGGCAGATGAAATTAGGGCTTGGATTAGTACCTGGGAGTATGATGCTATTGCTATTACTGAGACTTTGATTGTGGGAAGAGCGTGACTGGCAACTAAATATCCCAGGATATAGATGCTGCAGGCGGGATAGAGAGGGAGGTAAAAAGGGTGGAGGAGTTGCATTACTGGTCCGAGAGGATATCACAGCTGTGGTGAAGGAGGGCGCTATGGAGGACTCAAGCAGTGAGGCAATATGGGCAAAGCTCAGAAATGGGAAGGGTGCAGTAACAATGTTGGGACTATACTACAGGCCTCTCAACAGCAAGCCCGAGATAGAGATACAAGTATGTAAACAAATTATGGAAAGATGTAGGAACATCAGGGAGGTGGTACTAGGAGGTTTTAATTTTCCCAACATTGATTGGGATACACTTAGTGTCAGAGGTCTAGATGGTGCAGAATTTGTAAGGAGTGTCCAGGAAAGGTTTCTAGAGCAGTATGTCAATAGTCTGACGAGGGTAGGGGTCATATTGGACCTGGTGTTAGGGAATGAGCCAGGCCAGGTGGTAGACATTGCAGTGGGGGATTTATTTGGGAATAGTGACCACAATTCTGTATGTTTCAGAAACTCCTACACAAAGATGAGAGTGGTCCTAAGGGAAGAGTACTAAACTGAGCCAAGGCCAATCATATCAAAATTTGGCAGGGGCTGGGAAATGTGGATTGGAAGCAACGATTTGAAGGGAAGCCCACATTTGATATGTGGGAGGCTTTCAAAGATAGGTTGACAATAGTGCAGGATAGTCATGTCCCTTTGAAAACAAGGGATAGGAAAGGCAAGATTCGTGAATCGTGGATGACAGGACAAATCATGTGACTAGCCAAGAGGAAAAGGGAAGCGTACATAAGGTTCAGGTAGCTAAGAACAGAACAGGCCCTGGAGGAATATCGGGAGAGTAGAACCAATCTTAAACAAGGAATCAAGCGGGCTAAAAGGGGTCATGAAATAACTTTAGCAGGCAGAATTAAGGAGAACCCCAAGGCCTTTTATTCTTATATAAGAAGCAAGAGGGTAACTAGAGAAAGGGTTGGTCCACGAAAGGATAATGAAGGAATGTTGTTTGTCAAATCTGAGAAAATGGGTGAGATTCTCAATGATTACTTTGCATCAGTGTTCACTGAGGAGAGGGACATGAATGTTGAAATTAGAGATAGAAGTTCATTTACTCTGGATCTCATTGACATAAGGAGGGTAGATTTGTTGGGTAGGCTAAAGGATATTAAGGTGGACAAATTCCCAGGACCAGATGGGATCTATCCCAGGTTGTTGAGGGAGGCAAGAGAGGAAATAGCTAGGGCCCAGGCAGATATCTTTGTAGCATCCTTAAACACAGGTGAGATGCCAGAGGACTGGAGGGTTGCTCATGTTGTTCCCCCTGTACAAGAAGGGCAGTAGTGATATTCCAGGTAACTACAGGCCAGTGTGCCTGACATCAGTGGTGTTAAAGTTGCTGGAGAAGGTACTGAGGGATAAAATCTATTTATATTTGGAAAAAAATGGGCTTATCAGCGATAGGCAGCATGGTTTTGTATTGGGAAGATCATGGTTTACCAACTTAATAGAGTTCTTTGACGAGGTGACCAAGTTGACAGATGAAGGAAGGGCTGTAGATAGCATATACATGGACTTTAGTAAGGTGTTTGATAAGGTTCCTCATGGTTAACTAATGGAGAAAGTGAAGTCACATGGTGTGCAGGGTGTTCTAGCTAGGTGGATAAAGAACTGCTTGAGCAGCAGGAGACAGAGTGTAGGAGTGGAAGGGAGCTTCTCGAAATGGAGAAAGGTGTGTGGTGTTCCATAGGGATCACTACTGGGGCCACTGTTGTTTGTGATAAACATAAATGATCAGGAAGAGGGCATTGTTGGTCTGATCAGTAAGTATGCAGGTGACACAAAGATTGGTGGAGTAGCAGAAAACATAGGGGACTGTCAAAGAATACAGGAGAATATAGATAGACTGGGCGAAGAAGTGGCAGATGGAATTCAATCCAGGCAAATGTAAGATGATGTATTTTGGGAAGTCCTAATTCTGGAGCGAACTGTACTGTAAACGGAAGAGCCTTGGGAAAAGTTGATGAGCAGAGAGATCTGGGAGTACAGGTCCATTGTACCCTAAAGGTGGCTGCACAGGTGGATAGGGCGGTCAAGAAGGCATATGTATGCTTGCCTTCATCGGAGGCATGTGGATGCTTTGGAAAGGGTGCAGAGAAGGTTTACGAGGATGTTGCCTGTATGGAAGGTGCTAGCTATGAAGAGAGATTGAGTAGGTTAAGATTGTTTTCATTAGAAAAAAGTCGATTGAGGGAGAAACCTGATTGAGGTCTACAAAATTATGAAGGTTATAGACAGGGTAGTTAGCGATAAGCTTTTTCCCAGGGTGAGGGATTCAATAATGAGAGGTCACATGTTCAAGCTGAGAGGTCAAATGTTTAAGGGGGATACAGGTGGAAAGTACTTTACACAGAGGGTGGTAGGTGCATGGAAAGCTTTGCCAGCAGAGGAAGTAGAGGCAGGCACGGTAGATTCATTTAAGATGCGTCTGAACAGATGCATGAGTAGGTGGGGAGCAGAGGGATACAGATGCTTAGGAATTGGGTGACAGGTTTAGACAGTGGATTTGGATCGGCTCAGCCTTGGAGAGCTGAAGGGCATGTTCCTGGGCTGTAAATTTTCTTTGTTCTTTGTTTCTTGTAAATCCACATTTGATACATGGGAGGCTTTTAGAGTGATTAGAGTGCAGGGCAAATACGTCTCTGTGAAAATGAGGATAGAAATAGCAAATTTAGGGAGTAATGGATGACAGGTAAAATTGTGAGATGAGCTAAGAAGAAAAAGTAAGCATACATAATGTCTAGGTGACTGAAAACAGATGAAACTTTGGAAGAATATCAGGAAAGTAGGACCAATCTGAAATAAGAAATTAAGAGGGCTAAAAGGGGTCATGAAATATCTTTAGCTAACATGGTTAAGGAAAATCTCAAAGCCTCTTATTCATATATAAGGAGCAAAAGGATAACTAGAGAAAGGTTTTGCTCACTCAAGGACAAAGTAGGAAAGTTATGCGTGGAGTCGGAGAAAATAGGTGAGTCTAAATGGTAAATATTCAGCCTGGAGCCCAGTTACAAGTGGAGTTCCGAAGGGATCAGTTCTGGGTCCTCTGCTGTTTGTAATTTTTATTAATAACTTGGAAGAGGGAGTCGAAGGGTGGGTCAGTAAATTTGCAGATGATACGAAGATTGGTGGAGTTGTGGATAGTGAGGAGGGCTGTTGTCGGCTGCAAAGGGACTTAGATATGATGCAGAGCTGGGCTGAGGAGTGGCAGATGGAATTCAACCCTGTCAAGTGTGAGGTTGTCCATTTTGGAAGGACAAATAAGAATGCGGAATACAGGGTTAACGGTAGGGTTCTTAGTACGTGGAGGAGCAGAGGGATCTTGGGATCTAAGTTCATAGCTCTTTGAAAGTTGCCACTCAGGTGGATAGAGATTGTAAGAAAGCCTATGGTGTATTAGCGTTCATTAGCAGAGGGATTGAGTTCAAGAGTCGTGAGGTGATGTTGCAGCTGTACAGGACCTTGGTAAGGCCACATTTGGAGTACTGTGTGCAGTTCTGGTCACCTCACTTTAGGAAAGATGTTGAAGCTTTGGAGAGGGTGAAGAGGAGATTTACCAGGATGTTGCCTGGAATGGAGAATAGGTCGTACGAGGATAGGTTGAGAGTACTAGGCCTTTTCTTATTGGAACGGCGAAGGATGAGGGGTGACTTGATAGAGGTTTGTAAGATGATCAGGGGAATAGATAGAGTAGACAGTCAGAGACTTTTTCCCCAGGTACAACAGAGTGTTACAAGAGGACATAAATTTAAGGTGAAGGGTGGAAGGTATAGGGGTGATGTCAGGGGTAGGTTCTTTACCCAGAGAGTGGTGGGGGCATGGAATGCACTGCCTGTGGGAGTGGCAGAGTCAGAATCATTGGTGACCTTTAGGTGGAAATTGTATAGGTACATGGATAAGTGCTTAAGCTAGGACAAATGTTCGGCACAACATCGTAGGCCAAAGGGCCTGTTCTGTGCTGTATTGTCCTATGTTCTATGTTCTATGTTCTTAATGAGCACTTTGTATCGGTATTCACTGAGAAGAGGGACATAATAGATGTTGAGGTTAGGGATGGATGTCTGACTACTCTAGATCAAGTCAGCATAAGGAGGGAGGAAGTGTTGTGTATTCTAAAAGGCATTAAGGTGAACAAGGTCCCCAGGTCTGGATGGGATCTATCCCAGGTTGCTGAGGGAAGTGAAAGAGGAACTAGCTGGGACCTTAACAAATATCTTTGCAGCATTCTTGAACACGGGTGAGGTCCCAGAGATCTGGAGAATTGCTAATGTTGTCCCCTTGTTTAAGAAGGGATAATTCAGGTGATTATAGACCAGTGAGCCTTCAGGAGAGATAAAGAACTACTGGAGAAGATACTGAGGAAATGGATCTATTTACATTTGGAACAAAATGGGCTTATCACTGATTCGCAACATGGTTTTGTGCAGGGAAGGTCATGTCTTACCAAGTTAATAGAATTCTTTTGAGGAAGTGACAAATTGATTGTTAAGGGAAGGGCTGTAAATGTTGTATACATGGACATCAGTAAGGTATTTGATAAGGTTCCCCATGGTAGGCTGATTGAGAAAGTGAAGTCACATGGGGTCCAGGGTGTACTAGCTAGATGGATAGAGAACTGGCTGTGCAGCAGGAGACAGAGAATAGTAGTGGAAGGGAGTTTTTCAAAATGGAGAACTGTGACCAGTGGTGTTCCACAGGAGTCTGTTTTGGGACCATTGTTGTTTGTGATATACATAAATGATCTGGAAGAAGGTATAGGTGGTCTGATTAGCAAGTTTGCAGATGACACTAAGATTGGTGGAGTAGCAGATAGTGAAGGGGATTGTCAGATAATTCAGCAGAATATAGATAAATTGGAGAGTTGGGCAGAGAAATGGCAGATAGAGTTCAATTCGGCCAAGGCAAGGTGATGTATTTTGGAAGATCCAATTCAAGAATGAAATATATGGTAAATGGAAAAGCCCTGGGGAAAACTGATGTACATTTTTCCATTTTTCCCTGAAGGTGGCAATGCAGGTTGATAGAGTGGTCAAGAGGGCATATGGCATGCTTTCTTTCATTGGACGGGGTATTGAGTACAAGAGTTGGCAGGTCATGTTGCAGTTGTATAAGACTTTGGTTCAGCTACATTTGGAATACTGTCTATAGTTCTGGTCGCCACCTTACCAGAAGGAAGTAGATGCTTTGGAGAGGGTGCGGATGTTGCTTTGTATGGAGGGCACTAACTATGAAAAGAGGTTGAGTAGTTTACGATTGTTTTCATGAGAAAGATGGAGATTGAGAGGGGACCTGATTGAGGTCTACAAAATCATGAGAGGTATAGACAGGGTGGATAGCAAGAAGTTTTTCTCCCAGAGTAGGGGACTCAATTATTAGAGGTCACGAGTTCAAGGTGAGACAGGAAAAGTTCAAGGGAAATATGCATGGAATGTTCTTTATGCAGATGATAGTGGGTGCCTGGAACATGTTGCCAGCTGAGGTGGTAGAGGCGGGCACAATGGCATCATTTAAGATTTATTGAGATAGATGCACAAATGGGCAGGGAGCAGAGCAATACAGGTTTAGGAGGCAACAGGTTTAGTTATAGGATCTGGATCAGTGCATGCTTGGAGGGCTGAAGGGCCTGTTCCTGTGCTGTAATTTTCTTTGTTCTTTGTTCTTTGATGTTGCATTGATCTCCAGATGAGTAACATCGTGATTTTGAAATTCTCAAGTTTGTTTTCAAATCCCTCCTAGACTTTGTCATCCTTAATGTAGTGATCTCCTGGAGCACAATAACAACCTGAGAAATTTGAGTTCTGGACTTTGGAGCATTCACTATTGTAAATGCTGCACCATTGATGATCATATCTTCAGAAAACTCCAGGCTCTGAAATTTGCTCCGTACACCCCTCCACTCTGCTTCTCGACATCCTCATCTTCCTTTAAGACACTGTTTAAAACATCCTCTTTTACTAAGCATTTAATCATTTGACCTAATACCTCCTTTATTATAGTTTGGTCTCATAGTCTGTTTACTAATACCTCTGTGAATTGGACATGATGGATTAGCCATGGTAAATGAGGGGTTACTGGATAGGGTGGCTGGGTCTGGGTGGGATGTTCTTCAGGGGCTCATTGCAGACTCAATGGGTGGAATGGCCTCTTTCTCCACTATTGAGATTCTATGATTCTATAATCCTTTCTGAACATAAGATGAGTCAACTTGGAATGTTTTGTCACTTTAATTATACATTGTTGTTGGATGGTATGCATTACTTTTCCAAGTTGAATTTAGCTTTGTTATATTTGTTGTTCAGCTTCATCATCCGTCTCAGGGTTTCCGGTTTGGAACAGTGCGAGAGAGCAGTGCTGAGGACTATATGAAGATGAGTTTTCCTGAAATGCATGAGTACACAAGACGGTTCAATGTTCCAACTACATTGGATGGAGTGGCACATCTGAAGTAAGCAAAATGACAATGCAGTTACGACATAACATTGTATCGATCTGTGTCATTTGTATGCACAGGCACGTAAAGCAATTCTTTGACTGAACTCAATAATAAACGCACATTGCAGATTCACAATGTTCTGATATGAGATACTGATGATAATACAGCTGCTGTTATTACAGGACAAGTCAGATCTCAGATTTAAATCTGGTTTGATAGATTATATTTTTCTGGTTTACTGAAGTATTTGAAGGTGGTGAAACACAAACGTGCAATGTCACAGATTTAGATTTACTAATACAACTGAATTGTGCAAACAAAATAACAATAATATAGAATAAACTGTTTACATATAACATGTTGAAAGATTTTGAAACACATGGTAAAATATGATCCCACTAATCCCAAAACAGTTATTTACAGTATTCATATCAGAATGTATTGTTTTCTCCACTTCACATAGGATTTGACTTAGCTGAAGCCTCAATTGCTGGTCATGAGAATCTAATAGCCTCTTCCTTGATTCATCATATAACTGAGCATAGATCTTCTTAGCTTCACATAACCCTTTCAGGATTATGATCAACTACTCCTGGTCTGGAACTTTTAAACCAAACTCCTTACACTTTTCCTTCACAATCCTAAACTACTTCCCTTTCTGGAAGCAATTGTTTTACACGTTCAGCTTCAGCCAAGTCTTCTGCAGAACAACCAAACTAAATCCCAAAAACATTTTATCCAGCAATGTATGATTTCCCCTCAACCCAAAACAACAATTCCGGAATCTTTGATCTGAAAGCTGAACATGTTACAATGTTTACTCTGTACAGTTGTAAACCTTCCCATTGTAAACAAATCCCCATCATTCGCAAAGACGTTTCCCTCTCATCCTGTGTTTTAAAAGAAATGACCATGACTACAAGCATACTACAGGTTAATCGTTTGATCCTTTCAGACACAGAGAAAATCAATATGCCACTAGTTCAAAATTCAAATATCCAAAATAAATTACATTGAAAAATATATATAAACACACCTCCCATCACATCTCCCCCAAAAAAGAATGTCAATATAACTGTAGAAGTATTTCCATTTTTTATAAAGCAACTTAACAGCATTTTTATGTCACACTAATAGTAATAGCAAATTGACACTAAACATACAGTAAGTTATACAGCAATCTTATTTTACATTGGTTCATCTGCACCATATCACTTAATGTCCTTCACATGTGCTCTTAATAAAGTGTCTGCTATAAAATTGCCATTTACCAGCATAGAGTCATAGAGATGTACAGCATGGAAACAGACCCTTCGGTCCAACCCGTCCATGCCAACCAGATATCCCAACCCAATCTAGTCCCATCTGTCAACATGCGGCCCATATCCCTCCAAACCCTTCCTATTCATATACCCATCAAAATGCCTCTTAAATGTTGCAATTGTACTAGCCTCTACCATTTCCTCTGGCAGCTCACTCCATACACATACCAACCTCTGTACGAAAATGTTGCCCCTTAGGTCTCTTTTATATCTTTCCCCTCTCACCCTAAACATATGCCCTTTAGTTCTGGACTCACCCACATATCAAAAGACTTTGTCTATTTATCCTATCCATGCCCTTCATGGTTTTATAAACCTCTAAAAGGTCACCCCTCAGCCTCTGACACTCCAGGGAAAACAGCCCCAGCCTGTTCAGCCTCTCCCTGTAGCTCAAATCCTCCAACCCTGGCAACATCCTTGTAAATCTTTTCTGAACCCTTTCAAGTTTCACAACATCCTTCCGATAGGAAGGAGACCAGAATTGCACACAATATTCCAAAAATAGCCTAACCAATGTCCTGTACAGCCACAACATGACCTCCCAACCCCTGTACTCAATACTCTAACCAATATAGGAAAGCATACCAAACACCACCTTCACTATCCTATCTACCTGTGACTCCACTTTCAAGGAGCTATGAACCTACACTTCAAGGTCTGTTTGTTCAGCAACAATTTCTAGGACCTAACCATTAAGTGTATAAGTCCTACTAAGATTTGCTTTCCCAAAATGCAGCACCTGGCATTTATCTGAATTAAGCTCCATCTACCACTTCTCAGCCCATTGGCCCATCTGATCAAGATCCTGTTGTAATCTGAGGTAACCTTCTTCGCTGTCCACTACACCTCTGATTTTGGTGTCATCTGCAAACTTTCGAACTATGCCTCTTGTGCTCACATTCAACTCATTTATCTAAATGACAAAAAGTAGAGGACCCAGCACCGATCCTTGTGGCACTCCACAGGTCACAGGCATCTAGTCTGAAAAACAACCCTCCACCACCATCCTCTGTCTTCTACCTTCGAGCCAGTTCTGTATCCAAATGGTTGGTTCTCCCTGTATTCCATGTGATCTAACCTTGCTAACCAGTCTCCCATGGGGAACCTTGTCGAATGCCTTACTGAAGTCCGTATAGATCACGTCCACCTCTTTGCTCTCATCAATTCTCTTTGTTACTTCTTAAAAAACTCAATCAAATTATGAGACATGATTTCCCACACACAAAGCCATGCTGACTATCCCTAATCAGTCCTTGCTTTTCCAAATATATGTACATCCTCTTCCCCAGGATTCCTTCCAACATCTTGCCCACCACTGACGTCAGGCTCACTGGTCTATAGTTCCCTAGCTTATCCTTACCACCTTTCCAACCACTTTATCCAACCTCCACTCTTCCAGCACCTCACCTGTGACTATCAATGATACAAATATCTCTGCAAGGAGCCTAGAAATCACTTCCCTAGCTTAGAGCATAGAAAAACATAGAAAAATACAGCGCAGTACAGGCCCTTTGCCCTCGATGTTGCGCCGACCGAAGCCTACCTAACCTACACGAGCCCAATAACCTCCATATGCTTGTCCAATGCCCGCTTAAATGACCATAAAGAGGAGCGTCTACCACTGCTACTGGCAGGGCATTCCATGAACTCACAACCCGCTGAGTAAAAAATCTACCCCTAACATCTGTCCTATACCTACCACCCCTTAATTTAAAGCTGTGTCCCCTAGTAACAGCTGACTCCATACGCGGGAAAAGGTTCTCACTGTCAACCCTATCACTGTAACCCCTAATCATCTTGTACGCCTCTATCAAATCTCCCCTAAACCTTCTTTTCTCCAATGAGAAAAGTCCCAAGTGCCTCAGCCTTTCCTCATACGATCTTCCTACCATGCCAGGCAACATCCTGGTAAACCTCCTCTGCACTCGTTCCAATGCCTCCAAATCCTTCTGAAAGTATGGCGACCAAAACTGCACACAATACTCCAGATGAGGCCGCACCAGAGTCTTATACAACTGCAACATGACCTCAGGACTCTGGAACTCAATTCCTCTACCAATAAAGCCCAGTACACCATATGCCTTCTTCACAGCACTATTTACCTGGGTGGCAACTTTCAGAGATCTGTGTACATGGACACCAAGATCCCTCTGCTCATCCACACTACCAAGTAGTCTACCATTAGCCCAGTAATCCATCTTCTTGTTACTCCTACCAAAGTGAATGACTTCACATTTAGCTACATTGAATTCCATTTGCCACTTTACTGCCCAGCTCTGCAACTTATCTATATCGCACTGTAACCTGCCACATCCTTCTTCGCTGTCCACAACTCCACCGACTTTCGTGTCATCCGCAAAATTGCTCACCCAGCCTTCAAGCCCCTCCTCCAGGTCATTTATAAAAATGACAAACAGCAATGGTCCCAAAACAGATCCTTGTGGAACACCGCTAGTAACTGTGCTCCAAGATGAACCTATACCATAAACTACTACCCTCTGTCTCCTTCCAGCCAGCCAATTCCTAATCCAAACCTCTAATGCACCCTCAATGCCATACCTCCATAGTTTTTGCATTAGCCTGCCATGGGGTACCTTATCGAACGCCTTGCTAAAATCCATATACACCACATCTACTGCTTTACCCTCGTCCACTTCCTTGGTCACCTTCTCAAAGAATTCAATAAGGTTTGTGAGGCACGACCTGCCCTTCACAAAACCATGCTGACTATCCTTGATCACATTATTCCTATCCAGATGTTCATAAATCCTATCCCTTACAATTCTCTCTAAGACTTTGCCCACAACAGAAGTGAGACTCACTGGCCTATAGTTACTCGGGCTATCCCTGCTCCCCTTCTTGAACAAGGGGACCATATTCGCTATCCTCCAGTCTTCTGGCACTGTTCCCGAAGACGATGACCTAAAAATCAAGGCCAATAGCTCCGCTATCTCCTCCCTAGCTTCCCAGAGGATCCTAGGATAAATGCCATCAGGCCCAGGGGACTTATCTATTTTCATCCTTTTCCAGTGTTCCCGAGACCTCTTCCCTATGTACCTCAAGGCCATCCATTCTAATCACTTGTGACTCAATATTCACATCAGCAACAGTATCCTGTTCCTGAGTGAATACTGACGAAAAGTATTGATTTAGTGTCTCACCAATCTCCTCCGCCTCCACACACAACTTCCCACTACTATCCTTGACTGGACTGATACCTACCCTAGTCATCCTTTTATTTCTGACATACCTATAGAAGGCCTTTGGATTTTCCCTAATCCTACCAACCAAGGACTTTTCATGTCCCCTTCTCGCTGCTCTTAGCTCTCTCTTCAGATCCTTCCTGTCTACCTTATAACTCTCAATCGCCCCAACTGAACCTTCACGCCTCATCTTTACGTAGGCCGCCCTCTTCCCTTTCACAAGGGATTCCAATTCCTTATTAAACCACGGCTCCCTCACAAGACCCTTTACTCCCTGCCTGACTGGTACATACTTATCAAGGACACCCATTAGCTGTTCCTTGAACAATCTCCACATATCATTTGTGTTCTTCCCTTGAAGCCTATTTTTCCAATCCACGCATCCTAAGTCATGCCTCACCGCATCATAATTTCCCTGCCCCCAGCTATAACTGTTGCCCTGCAGTGCACACTTATCCCTCTCCATCACTAGAATAAAAGTCACCGAGTTGTGGTCACTGCCCCCGAAGTGCTCACCTACCTCCAAGTCTAACACCTGGCCTGGTTCATTACCTAGAACCAAATCCAGTATAGCCTCACCTCTTGTTGGCCTGTCTACATATTGTGTCAGGAAACCCTCCTGCACACATTGGATAAACACCGACCCATCTAACGAACATGAGCTATAGCTTTCCCAGTCAATATCTGGGAAGTTAAAGTCCCCCATAACAACCACCCTGCTACTTTCGCTCTTCTCCTGAATCATCCTTGCAATACTTTCCTCTACTTCTCTCGGACTATTAGGAGGCCTGTAGAAAACTTCGAACAGGGTGACCTCACCTTTCCTATTTCTAACCTCTGCCCATACTACCTCAGATGGCAAGTCTTCCTCCATCACCCTTTCTACTGCTGTAATACTATCCTTGACAAGCAATGCCACACCTCCCCCTCTTTTACCCCCATCTCTGACCCTACTAAAACATTTAAACCCTGGAACCTGCAACAGCCATTCCTGTCCCTGTTCTACCCACGTCTCTGTAATGGCCACAACATCGAAGTCCCAGGTACCAACCCATGCTGCAAGCTCACCTACCTTATTTCTTATACTTCTGGCATTGAAGTATACACACTTCAAGCCACCTTCCTGTTTACAGGCACCCTCCTTCGAGATCGATGCCATGTTCCTAACCTCCCTACACTCCAGGTCCTGCACCCTAAAGCTACAGTCCAGGTTCCCATGCCCCTGCAGAGTTAGTTTAAACCCTCCCAAAGAGCACTAGCAAACCTCCCCCCAAGGATACTGGTGCCCCTCAGGTTCAGGTGTAGACCACCCTGTTTATAGAGGTCCCACCTTCCCCAGAAAGAACCCCAGTTGTCCAGAAACCGGAATCCCTCCCTCCTGCACCATCCCTGTAGCCACGCATTTAACTCTTCTCTCTCCCTATTCCTCGACTCTCTATCACGTGGCACGGGTAACAAACCAGAGACAATGACTCTTTTCGTTCTAGCTCTGAGCTTCCAACCTAGCTCCCTGACAGCCTGTCTAACACCCTCACCCCTCTTCCTACCTATGTCGTTGGTGCCAACGTAGACCATGATCTGGGGCTGCTCCCCCTCCCCCTTGAGGACCCGGAAAACACGATCAGAGACATCACGTACCCTTGCACCTGGTAGGCAACATACCAATCGTGAGTCTCTGTCACCCCCGCAAAACCGCCTATCTGTGCCCCTCACTTTTGAGTCCCCAATAACTATCGCTCTACCTTTCTCCGCCCTTCCCTTCTGAGCAACAGGGACAGGCTCCGTGCCAGAGGCCTGAACCTCGTTGCTTACCCCTGATAAGTCATCCCCCCCACAAGTATCCAAAACGGTATACTTGTTCTTGAGGGGAATGACCGCAGGGGATTCCTCTCACTCCCCCTCACTGTCACCCATCTCTCTATAACTTTCGGAGTAACTACTTCACACATAGTTCTAGGGTACACCTCGTCAAGTCCTGGGGATTTATCCACTTTTATGTGTTTCAAGACATCCAGCACTTCCACCTCCATATAATGGAGATTAAATTTCTCCTTCAGAATTTTCTCTAATAGTTTTCCTCCCATTGATGTAAGAATCAGTGGTCTGTCTTTCATTGGAGAGTGACGAGTTGAGTGTTATGCGACATAAAATTCCTCACTTAAAGTGTCCTTCTTAATTCCACTGGAACTCTTACAGTAACCCCACTGTTGGTGTCAGTTTTGCACACCACTTTGCACCAGTAGCTGAGTCACCTCCTTTCTCTTTTGTCTCACAGGTACCAGCAGGATGTCCACTATCTCTGTGGAGAAAATGATAGTTCTTCCAGAGGTAACCGCCTTGACCTCTGAAGGGGATCAAAGGTTTCAGGAAGAAGGCAGGAGAATGGGGTTGAGAAACGTATCAGCCATGATTGAATGGTGGAGCAGACTCGATGGGCCAAATGGCCTAATTTCTGCTCCTATGTCTGATGGTCTTATGCAGAGGGAACACTAGTGGATAAGTTGATCAAGAAGGAATATGGCACACTTGCCTTCAACCATTGGGCATAGAGTACAAAAATTAGGAAATCATGTTGCAATTTGGCCACGTTTGGAATATTGTGTAGTGTTCTAGTTGCCATATTGCAAGATGGATTTGGAGAGGTTACAGAAATTATTTATCAAGATGTTGCCTGGCTTGGAGGGAGAGATAGCTATGAGGAGAGATTGGATAAACTTGGTTTGTTTTCACTTGAACATAAAGGATGAGGAGCGATCTGATAGAAGTTTACAAAATTATGAGAGGCATGGATAGAATGGATAATGGGAGTCGTTTTCCCAGGGGAGAAATGACAATGATTAGGTGACAGGTAAAAGAGTTTAAAAGCAATGTGAGAGGTACATGTTTTTAAACAGAGGTTGGTAAATGTCTGGAACATGCTACCAGACAAAGTGGTTGAGGTGGATGCAATAGCAATTTTAAGAGGCATCTTGATGGATATTCAAATAAGCAGGAAATGGAAGGATAAGGACCACATCGAGGCAAAAGCTTTTCAGTTTAGAAAAGCATTATGCGTCAGCACCAGCTTGGTCGGCTGAAGGACCTGTTCCTGTGCTGTACTGTTCTTCGCACTCTCTTTGTTCTCTCTTTCACATCCAAGCCCAGGCACCTCTGCTCTGCTCACTCCGGGTGTGGCAGCAGCAATTCACCTTCACACCCGAGGCTCCACAGCAGGATGTCTAGGCCATTGACTGAGGACTGCTGGCCAGTAAGGCAAGCTGCCTGGATGTGCGACTGCACTAATTGGCACAGCAAGGCATGGCAGGGGTGTTGTGAACAAGCACTAAGAGACCAACGGATTAACCCTGAGGTGCAACTTGGTCCATTCCATGAGGTGGCTGCCTTTACCTGGCACAAAATATCCACGAAGCAGCCATTCAATATTAGTTGCTGTGCAACTTCCAATGCAGGTTCTGAATGTCCTGAGCTGCCATGATGTTTGTGAGGCATGTCTGTGGTTGAGGGGTCTGGTGACCATTGATCATGCCATGAGATGTTGCTTGATCCTGAGCAACATGGAGGCTGTCCACAGCCAGTGAGGAGCTAAAGTTGCCAGGTACCTCCTCTTTTTCAAAGTCAAGAGTTCTCAATATTTAACTTGCTCAGCATATGAGCTCGGAAGGTGAAAATTACTGATGTGAGTTACGGTGTTAATAAAGTATTTGACGAGCAATAATCCTCCTTCTTTGGCCATCTGCTGCTCCTCAGCAAGGAGCTCACTTCACCATTCGACAAATAGACAAAGATGCAACAGCTTGCTCCCAACATTCAGATGGACCTCATTGGATAACTCACTGAATTCTGAAACAGATTCTGTGACAGCACACACTGTTCAGCCACTTGTCAGATCCTGCCCATTGTCTCTTCAGTTGTTGAAGACTTTTGCTAACATGCATTCAGTTGCTTTGAAAAATTACTAACAGGTCATCCAATCCCCATCTCATCATCTTAGAGTAAAAAGCCCCCACACTGATGTCACTGGCATCAACAGCCAGCATGGCTAAAACCAGGGGAGCTGTCAGCAGTGCTTTCAAGTTTTCTGACATGCTTTAACACTCTGGAATCCATTCAAATTTTCTTCCGTTCTTCAACAGAATCATAATGGTTCTGAAGCTCTCAATAAAACCTGCAATAGAATCTACTCACGACAACGTAAGGCAACATTTCACATTTTGTTCTTGGCAAGGGAAAACAGCCTGTACTTTCCCTTCTTTAGCTGCTACTTGGCTTTGTTCCACAATGTGGCCAAAATAAATCACATTTGCCTTGGCAAAGTTACTCTTAGCCAGATTTATCACCAAATTGTTTGTTTTTTTGTAGCTGATCAATGTAGTTCAGTTGAGTGGTGTAAATGTTCTTCCCGAGTTGGACCAAACACAATCAACCAATCTCAGTAAACCTCAAAATTACAGATTCCTTCTATCACTTTTGGTTAATAATTGGTGCATTATTGATTCCAAACAATAGTCATTTGCATTGATAAAGTATATCTGGTTCTTTGATGCTATCAATCAAAGAAACTTGTCAGTATCCCTTTAGCAAATTGACCTTTGTGATAAATCATGCATACCTAATTGATTCAAAGTAGTCCTCCAGTCTTGGAATAGGACATGATATGAATTTTGTTACCACTCGCCTTGTGATAAACAATACAGAGCCTTTGTGACGTATCTGGTTTTGGCACCATCACAATAAGTGAGCTCCAGCTATTATGACTTGGTTTAGAAATGTCATTGCCTATTATGAACTTAATCTCTTCCTTTGCTTGTGCTAATCTGTTCAGATTGGGTTTGGGTCTGTAAGGGAATTGTTTCATCGGTAGTATGTGTCTTACATTAAAGAATAACAAACCTGTTTATCTTTCCTTATTTCCACAAATTAATATAATTCTGTAATAGCCTTTGTAAGTCATTTCAGTTGTCCGCAGAATGAAAAAACATGATGTTATCTTAACCTTTTAAGCATCTTCATGTTTCCAATCTATTTGCTGGAGTATCACCAATTGAGTATTCAATTTCTGGTGGATCTCCAACTGTTCTAATGTTTCTATTTCACTTGCTATTTCTTTCACCACCATAAGTATGCTTATATCCTAGATTTCATCCTTGTCATAGTATCTTTTAATCATGTTAACATGACACAATCACTGATTCTTTCTTTTGTCTGGACTATTCACTACATTATTCCCCTCAGTGAGTTTCTCTCTGATGTGACAAAGTCCAATGAATCTTTCTTATAAAGGTTTTACAGAGACTGATAATAACAATTTGTTTCAGGGGAAAAGAAAACTTTGGTCTTTTTAATCAGCTTTAGTTTTCACTGTGTATTGAACATCCTTCAAATATTTTTTAGCTAGCTCACATGCTTTGGTGACCTTTTTGTCTAACTTAAAAACATATGTAGAAGCATTGTTTTTGAACCCTGATAAATCCAGTTGTTTTTAATTGGTCCTCTCACCTCATGTCCATAAATCAGTTCAAAAGGACTAAATTATACTCATTAGAAGCAATCCTAATGGTGAATAGCAATAAAGGAATTCCTTTATTCCAATCATTAAGACATTCTTGACAATAAATTGTAATCATAATCTTCATACTTAATGTCATCTTTCCAATGGTCCTTGAAGTTATAAGCAAAAGATATAAATTGTATCATTCCCAAAATAATCATAATTTATTTGAACATTTTTAACTTAAAATTTGAGTCTTGATCTGATTGTATTTCATTAGGTAATCCATATCTTGTTAATAATTGAACTAACATTTCCACTGTCTTTTGGTAGTAATTTCCCCTAAACACACTGCTTCAGGAAATTTTGTGGTTAATGATTAAAATATATTGATTCCCATTCCTGAGTTTAGGTTGGTGTACTACACTATCTATTAAAGTCCTGCTGAATGGTTCTTCAAAAGCCAGTTTCATAATTAAAGCCACAGGTTCCATCGAGGACTGGGGTTTCCCCATTATCTGCCATGTATGGAATGTTTGACAAGATGTGACTACATTTTAATGTAATGCAAGCAATTAAAAATATTTTAATATTTTAGACTTTTTCCGAATATCTATGTAACCTACTGTTGGAATTCCATGAGCCACTTATAACTTTTCACTCTGACACTCAGTTGGAATTAATATCTGATGGACCACTGTCCATTCCTCATCAGCTGATACTTGAGGTGGTCTCCTTTCATCATTAATACTTTGCCTTTCCAGTAATAACTCTCTAGTACTGTTTCTGCTTCAATTTCTGAGTAGGCTGTTTGTTGTAACTTTTCCAATTAGGAACTCATCTGTCTTCCTTTGCTTATTTTCTGCTGCTTTATGTCCAGAATTATCATATACTCTGTACTTTCTTAAAATAAACACAGATTCCTTTTAAATCCACTGAATTAAAAAATCCCACCAAATGCTCCCAGTTGTTATGATCTCAGTTAATGTTGTTACTGAACAACTTCTAACTTTCTAGGTTTTTCATTCCAATGAAATCCTCTATATAAACATTTCCTAAAGACAATCCAATTTCTACAGGCAGGGAAGAGATGACAGGACATTCCCCTTTTATCCAGCTCTCAACCGACCGCAAAGACACGTGTAAAAAGAAAATTGTTTCAATCCCTTTGAGTGCTATAACTCTCAAAAATAAATGATAGATTTTCTCATAAGTTTCAAAGAAAAGAAAGATAAATTTTTGTTACTGAACAGCAGAAATCTATTTGCAATAACATTCAGTTCCACTCTCAAGCAAACACACACTTAGGGAAAAGTGATTACAAAAGAGTAACGTACTCACACCTGAAAAATTAGCAGGAATCACTGTGACACTCACTTCTCCTGAGATGTAGTCTTGATACATTGCAGGCCTGTGAAGAAATAGGGTCTGAAGATTACAGATTTACAATGGTTTACTGTCTGACATGAACAAGTGTCCCTGTTTCACTCCAGTCGAGATCTATTGAACCCTTCTTTTGTAAACATTATTTGCTCCTTCACATCGGTAAGTAAAGGCTGGTCTAAATTCTCTGGCTGTTGGTGGATCCTAGTCAGCGCCTGTTTCTTGTCTTGTCTGGATTTTTTTTCTCATTTTTTGCTATTCCATAAATGTGCCTTATTAAATGTCCCTTAGCAGGAGCCTTGTTTCTGTCTTTTGACCATAGTATCTGTCTTTTATTTTCCTCTCAAGTGGTCTCTGATGACTCAGCCATTGTCAAACAATGGGACACATTCTTACCGTCATAGTAGAAAACATTTTTTGCCAAATCCATTCTTTGAAATTCCATTCTGAAGCTAAAAGAAGTTAGTAAGTCTATTGTGAACCATTTCTTCAATTATTGAGTAATGACAATTACTAATCCACAGAAGTCTATTGTATTTGCATACTGTCTCAACAGTCTGTTTGTATTTTATCATTTTGCCCTGACGTGAATGCTGGTTCCAATGCTTCGTGTAGTTCTATTTTTACTGACATGAATAAAAGGGTCACCTGACTCAATCTTATTTTTAAAATAATATGTCTTTTCTCTAAAATCCATTAGCCCATTTTGTGAGTGTGTGTGCATGTCTGCGGAATACTTGCTACTAACATAAAACCTTAAGGTTTCATGGTTTTGTACAGTGATAAATTTTACTATAAAATTTGGAACTGTAATACATGTACAATTTATTTCTAACACTCAGAATAAACATATGGTAATCATGGGTGCTATATCAAACCTTCTTTAGAGCACATCACATAGCAAATGTGATCAAGAAAAATCAGTACCCCCCCTTAGATATTAATGATACAGTGGGTCATCAAGTCTAATTAAACTTCACTTTTGCCAATCTGACCTTGAAACCCCCTCTCAGAAGCTCCTCCATCATGGACTGCTTCAATGACTGTGACTGTTTTGGTTGATAATGATGTCAACCAGCTGGACCTAATAGAATATGAGTTCCCCAATTGAGGCTGTTAATCTGGTCCAATCAGGGAGCCCTGGTGGACATAAAAGGGTGAGAGACACTCTGGTACCTGACTCTGAATGAGGCAGTACTAAAGTCAAGGACTGTTCATGTATAAATAAAGGGTGACTTGTTGATGGGACACTGTCCTCTGTGAAGTTATTTCACTCCTCAACTGTAAAAACTGAGCTCCAGTACTTATTCTTTGGCATAGCTCCAGCTTATCACTGATAGTAAGTAAAGGTAGGGTTTTCTGTACAAACAATGCAGAGAGAAAAAGAAGGATTTCATCACACTGTCATTGCAGAGTCAATGCTACAGTAGATTCGAGTATGAATTGATGGCTGCTCTTTTAGAGATGCTGCTGAGCCCCTATATATCAATCACCCAATGACAGAAAATCTCAAAAATCTTTAGTCAGCTGAAGTGAACAGTGAGTGTTGTTCCTTTATCATTGACCATTAAATCTGTAGTACTATTTCTAATCCAATGTCACATACAAAATGCTTTCAGGAAAAGTGAATTTTGTGTAATTCACTTTCATCACAATAACTAATATTTGTATACTCCAAAATGATGTTATAAGCAAAATTTTAATATTACAATGAAATGTATCTCCTGCAGAAATTCAATTTGCCCACTGATCTAAACGTTTCAATTGAAGACCTCAGTGTTCCATTAATGTTAGCCTTAGGTTTGTTACTTTAAGATTCTGATCACTAAATACAGATTGTGAACTTTGTGCATATGCACTGTACCCAATTTTCTGGGATGTATCAGTACCAGTGATTTAATTGAGCTGCTGAAGAATTCTCTGTAGCTTCTATACATTTCTGCTCGCTTGTTTTTCAAAATCCTTTGTAGAAATATGGTTAGAAAATTTATTGCAGTTTGTATCAAGTATTGTTCTTAAATAAAGAGATATGCATAAAAGAGAAACTTGATTTAATGACCTTTCCAAATGAATGCACTTGTAACAATGCAGTACTACTTCAATAGTGCATTGAAATCTTAACCTAGGGGATTGTGTTTGAATCTGTATTACTGTATATTTAAGTATAGTGGTGAGAGAGCTGTGAACTGTACCACTCTAAGAACTTTAGAGACAAACAGTTGCAGCAATTGAGATGAGACATCCTGGTAGAGATAAAACTTTCTGTTCTGTAAAAGGCAGAGATCTCACTTTTAATTACAATTACTTTGAATTGCAGGAGTGATCCATCAAAACTGGATGCATTTATCATGGACAAGGCTCTGTTGGATTATGAAGTGTCAATTGATGCTGACTGTAAGCTGATAACAGTGGGGAAGCCATTTGCCATCGAAGGTAAGAAACTACTGTTCTGAGCTGTACAAAGTTAAAAATTACACAACACCAGGTTATAGTCTAACAGGTTTATTTAGAAGCACTAGCTTTTGGAGCACTGCTCCTTCATCAGGTGGTTGTGGAGTATAAGATCATAAGACACAAGAATTTATAGCAAAGGTTTACAGTGTGATGTAACTGGAATTATATATTGAGAAAGACTTGGATTGTTGTTAAGTCTCTCATCTTTTAGAATGACCATGTTGGTTTTAATTCTTTCATAGATAAATTCCTGAACTTTTTTGAAGTTACATTCTCAGGTGAACTTTAACGGTAGGTGCCATGTCGGTCCACATAATGCATTGAAGGTGTGACATGCCCTGTGTGAGTTGTGTACAAGTCAGACAAAAACTCAGAAAAATTAAAAGCAGCATTTTGTCACATTCTGAATTCTTATAAAATTAGAATCAAATGCAGAGATCTTCCTTGACAGTGCTTTATTCGCATCCTTTCTCCAACCCGGTGCTCCAGTTTCCTCCCACAGTCCAAAAATGTGCAGGTTAGGTGGATTGGCCCTGGGAAATTGCTCAGTGTCCAGAGTGTACAGGCTACATGGACTAACCATGGAAAATGCAGGGTTACAAAGATGTGGGTGGGGGGTGCACATGGTGGGATGCTCTTCGGAGGGTCAGTGTGGACTTGATAGGCTGAATGGCCTACTTCCACACTATAGGGATTATATGATTCTAAAAGCCACAGCTTTCAGCTCGGGCCTAAAATGTACGTTTTACCTTGCATCAGATTAGGCATTCTCCCTCAGACTTTACAGCAACACAGTATTTCCTTTATATTTGCATTACGAATGCACAATGTGATACCTAATCTTAGATATCAAGCAACTGTCAAATAAATCATAAAACTAATAAATAACTTCATTTTTCTGATGTTCGTTTGACTTGATTGGTAACATGTGCTCCTCTAATGTCAAGAGCTTGTACATTCAAGCTTGTTGACAGAATTTCAGCACATAACTGATATAGACACTTCAACATGGTACTGAAGGAGAGCAGCATCATCAAAAATCCATTTTTTGCATGAGATTTATACCAAGGGCATATCTTTCTCTACAGGGAGATGTTAGGAATCCCATGGCACTACTTGAGGAAGCACAGTGAATGATGCCAGTGCCCTGGCCTTATCATCTATCTATTTGAATAATTAGCCAGAATTATGGCTCTTTGCACTACTGATTATACATCTCAGATTACCAGTCTGTGCTAAGATGATCATCGCTCTGCCAGCAACTGATTTCATAAGTCAGTGCTTTAAAATTTGGACAAGGGCTCAGGTTCCTGAGAAACGCCTGCCTGTTTTATTAACCTCTTTAGGATTCACTGCTGTTGGTGAAGATCTAAACTAAAATATTTTTCTTTTGTCTTTATAGGGTATGGAATAGGCTTGCCCCAGAACATAGGGTTAAATTCCAACATTTCTGAATTGATCAGTCGCTACAAATCTGATGGATTCATGGATATGCTGCATGACAAGTGGTACAAGATGGTCCCATGTGGAAAACGAACGTTTGAGGTGACAGAGGTGAGAAACATGAAGCCTATTTGTTCCCAGCCTTATCTAATATTATTAGCTAAAAAATATTCACAAAATCTGTCCTTACTGTCAATGCATTTGGGGGGGAGCTTTGCATCTGTAAGTGTCATCAGAGCCAATATTACACTATTACAGCCTCCAATTAGTTTCATAGGTGATGCCATTCTCTCTACCCCATCTGAAGTTCATTCCATGTTTTGTTCATTCCGGTAAGGAACAGCTTCCTGAACATCAGTTCTACATCTTGATGGTGTACTTGTGTTATCCTGTTCTATCAAACCTATTTAGTTTGAAGTAACTTTTAGTACCTGCCTTTTTCATTACTTTTTGTGTCTCATATGCCTCATTAAGGTCACCTCTCAGTCACCTTTGCAGTGAATATGTAGATAAAATGAGTCAGCTACTGATTGGCAATCAAATCAGGAGACTCGCATTCCCTGTATGCTGACAGCAGCTAATATGTCTCATGGAACACAGAACTGTGAATGTACTGATGAATGTCCTCTTGTCACTCTGGTGCAATACATCTGAGACCACGAGAAGCTGATGTCTGTTCCAACACACAGTCTCACACTGACTTCTCCCTAACTCTTTTCTGAGACTAAAATTTGAAATATGTTTTTTGCAGACATTACAAATGGGCATTAAACATTTCTCAGGGCTGTTTGTTTTGCTGTGCCTGGGCTTCGCTGGCTCTTTACTGACGACTGTTGGGGAACAGATTGTCTACAGACTGGTCCTGCCAAGGATTCGGAAACGGAAAAGGTTTAAGTATTGGCTCCACACAAGCCAGGTGAGACTTTTCATACCAACACTTTGCTCATTACAACTTGGAAAATCAAATCGAAAATCGTTGAACTCTGAACTTTATTCACTCTCAGCCTTTTAATACAAGGAAACATAACATGCACATCCAAAACTAAACCTTCATTTAGTCTACTCATATGATGGTAGGTGAATTCCCCATTAATACTCACCAGCTGAATACTGTTAAATTACTGAACTGAAATGCAATTTACACAGTCCAAAGTGAGGAAAGCATTGAATAATTTAGAATCAATGCAGTAGCAGATGGTACGTGGATCCTTGTGTCGTTGAATTGTGATTATAATCAGAAGACTCTGGGCAATGATCACCTTATGTTGTCCTATGTATGCTGAAATGAGGCAGCATAAAAGGAATCTTGGGAGCAGTTTGCTCACCAACCCATGTCTCATTATGTAACTGATCCTCCAGACCATGAATGCTCCAGGTGCTGGAGAATCAGCAGCGTCTGCTGAAATACCTGATCACAGCTAGACTTACAGTGGTATTCCCAATATCCCAGTATCACTGTATTCCAGGAAATGCATACATGGAGTCACTGACTGGAGTCTGCATCAGGCTTTGCTGTCCTGACTGTACAGTCCTCTCATTCACTGCCCAGCCACACTCAGAAACGACACAATACTTTTCAAGTTGTTTTCTGACTTTGTTTGTCACCTGATTGTTGGTCTTTTATTTATGACCAAGTGCAGTAAATTCTGTTGTCTCAAGTGATAACAGATTATCATTCCTTTTTGTAGAAAATCCATCGCGTTTTAAATATGAACTTTGAAGAGCAGAAAATTCAGAAAGTGAAGACAGATAAAAGGTGAGGCTTTTATATGAATATATAAATAATTAGAAATAACTGCTCTAAAGGCAGTATTGGTCAAGGAATAATATAAAATACAGAGTTAATATTGATAATAAATTGAAATCAAGCCCCAATCCCTGACCCCGACCACTTATTTGGCATTTTTTATACGTAGGATTCAAAATCAAGATCCTGTTATTCAGAGGTACATAGAAGATTGAAGTTACTTTTTAAAATGGGAAGGAAATATGATGCAGAGTTTGCAGAGGTGGAGGTGATATCAAAGTCAACAGCAGTTTGATTTGCTGAGGAGCACAGAACTAGGACCAAAGGAGCAGTAATTGGCCATTCAGCCCCTCACATTCCACTATCCTATGATGATTTATATTATAGCTCCAATAGGCAAAAGTGAGGACTGCAGATGCTGGAGATTAAAGTCCAGATTAGTGTTGGAAATAGTAGGTCAGGCAGCATCTGAAGAGTAGGAAAATCGACATTTTGGGCAAAAGCCCTTCATCAGGAATGAAGGCAGGGAGCCTCCAGGGTGGAGAGATAAATGGGGGTAGGGGTGGGGCTGGGGAGAAAGTAGCCAAGAGTACAATAGGTGGATGGGGGTGGGGATGAAGGTGATAGATTAGATTAGATTACATTACATTACAGCGTGGAAACAGGCCCTTCGGCCCAACAAGTCCACACCGACACGCCGAAGCGCAACCCACCCATACCCCTACATTTACCCCTTATCTAACACTACGGGTAATTTAGCATGGCCAATTCACCTGACCTGCACATCTTTGGACTGTGGGAGGAAACCGGAGCACCCGGAGGAAACCCACGCAGACATGGGGAGAACGTGCAAACTCCACACAGTCAGTCGCCTGAGGCAGGAATTGAACCCGGGTCTCTGGCGCTGTGAGGCAACAGTGCTAACCACTGTGCCACTGTGCCGCCCATAGGTCGGAGAGGAGGGTGGAGCAGATAGGTGGGAAGGAAGATTGGCAGGTAGGACAGGTCATGAGGATGGTACTGAGCTGGAAGTTTGGAACTGGGGTAAGGTTGGGGGAGGGGAAATGAGGAAGCTGTCCTTTCCCAGTACTACTCTAATCTAGACTCTTATAGCTCCAATAACCTACCTTGGCTCCATATTGTTTAATAACCTTGGCTATTGTAAATCTGCTTGCATTAGGTTTCAATTTAGTAACTGAGTTCGTATCTGCTGCTATTTTTTGGGGAGTGGTGCTGTTTCATAACCCAGTGGGTGGCATGGTGGCACAGTGGTTAGCACTGCAGCCTCACAGTGCCAGAGACTGGGTTCAATTCCCACCTCAGGTGACTCTTTGTGTGGAGTTTGCACATTCTCCCCGTGTCTGCGTGGGTTTCCTCCAGGTGCTCCAGTTTCCTCCCACAATCCAAAAATGTGCAGGTTAGGTGAATTGGCCATGCTAAATTTCCCGTAATGTTAGGTGAAGGGGTAAATGTAGGGGAATGAGTCTGGGTGGGTTGTGCTTCGGCGGGTCGGTGTGGACTTGTTGGGCCGAAGGGACTGTTTCTACACTGTAATCTAATCTAATTCTCTTTCCTGAATAGTCGAAAAGTGTGGAGCTGGTAAAGCAGAGCAGGAGAGTCGATGTTTTGAGTATAAGCCCTTCATCAGGAAGCTCTTCATCTTCTCCTGCTCCTCAGATGCTGCCTGACCAGCTGTGCTTTTCCAGCTTCACACTTTTCGACTCTGATCTCCAGCGTCTGCAGTCCTCACTCTCTCCTCTTTACTGAATAATCCAACCCCAATTTTAAAGATTATATACCCTTGTTCTTAATTGCCTGCCTATGGAAAATGTTTGTCTCTGTCAACCCTGTGAATTCCTTTCAAAATCCTGAAACTTCAATCAAATTATCATTTAGCCTTCTATGTATAGCCTCCTATCTATAGCCTTCTATAGATCTAGTTTACATAATCTCCCCCCATAACTCACCACTTGGGAATCCTGTTTACATTCTGCTGAATCTATTCTGCACTCCTTTCAAGATCATTGAATCCTTTCTAATCTGTGGTGTCCAGAAATGTAGACAGTATTCCAAATGTAGCCACATTGGGCTTTGTGCTAGAGGGGATAAGGTGAATTATTGGGTGAGGCCAGATGTTCAGCAAAAGCAGCCAAAGTTGTAACAGTTTACACCCATGGAAAAGCATTTGGATTTACACCTGATGACCAAGAAGAAACAGGAGGATATTGGGATAGATTAAACATTCCACGAGATACCATTGGAGATGGGACAAAATGCAATGTTATTGCTAGAGAGCAGATTAAGTGATATAACATAGAGGTTGTCTTGATAATGTTTTGACTGTTGGGCCTGATTTAGCAAATAGTGCTCAAAGTGCTGACACCTGAAAGAAATAATGTAGTTATCTCAGATGTTCTGCATGACTTAAGAGCTGAGCAATGAGTTACCCTTGAGCAAAGCTGAATAGATATGTGGAAAAGGCATGGTAATAGCTTTGTGTTTCACAGATGCACCTTGCAGAAGATCCAGAAGGTGCCACCCACTACGGTGCGAGTGAATTCCCAGGCAAGGTGGAACAATGTGAGAAGGGCAGTGGTCAAGGGCAACAGGAGGACCCAGTCTGAGCTTCAGGCCTGTCCACGGGATCCTTACATGGTCAAAGCAGAAAAGGAACCGCCTGGGGTGATCTGTGAGAACGGCGGGATTGAGCACTATCAGCAGGGTGAGAAGAACGTACGTGACATTGAACTAAAAGAATTGGAGCAAAGGATACAGGCGATCAAAGAGCAGCTGCGAATTGCCATGAACAAGAGGGATGAATTAGCTGCTTGCATTGATCTGCCTAAAGACAGTCACCAAACTCCCACAGACACTGGCAGTAAAGAAAATCATGACAAGAGGTGATGGTGGCCGTGAGTTTACACATAAGTGGACCTTTTGATTGAAAAAAAAAATTGGCTGCAACCTTTCAGAGATCTTCACCTGACCATTTGGAATTCCATAAAGCACATTTCAGAGCACTTTTGCTGCATGAGCATCACTTGCAAGCTGATTTAAATAGAAGTTGACACTAACTGATGCAGTTATTTTTTAACTATCACAGAAAAATTCAGGTGCTTTCACTGAACCTGAAACAGAGCCAATTCCAGGATGTTTAATAATAAAAATCTTAAGCCTATGTACCTAAAATCTGCATAATATTGTCACAGAATCTGAGGAAACCTACTTCACCAGCATCAGAATAGAAAGGGTTGGAGGGTGGTGGGCAGGGATAGAAAGACTATTTTGAAACTGCAATATATAAAATGTGTCGATTTGCTGCTAGTCTCAGACAATCGTCGTTGCTACTTAACATTTCAGGTAATTGATATGTTTTTCTTTGCTATTAATAGTTGATATGCTTGGTTGCAATAGACATTAAAAAGAAACCACCTTTGACTTGAATTGCTACAACATTAGCAGGACTATTGTTTAAAAATCAAGACACCGAGTGCTCGGACTTTCTCATCACAGGTCTTTGAAACTAGAACTCTTCACCTTCTTTGATATTGCCTTCCATACACATATACAGTAGCAAACTTAATATGGTCAATCATTAATTGCTGATATCCCTTTATTGTCTCCCATCTCTTTAAACAGGCTGTCACAAGCTAAAACAAAAGTAGGCTCTATTAATAAGGGACGATAAGTGAAGAGAAATGATCTTGGTTTAGAGAACCAAAATATAGAGTTAGTTTGGATGGCAATATGAAATAAAAAAAGATTATAATGCAATAGAATTTCACATCCAGTTTGAGGGTGGGAAATCTGAGTCTGAATTTATTGTCTTAAACATAAATAAAGGCACGTAAAGAACAGACTTGCCTAAAGTGAGATGAAAAATATGTTAAAAGATGCTAAGGAAACAGGGGCAAATAGTTAAGAAAATATTTCATAATTGTTAACAAAATATATTACAGTGTGAAGGAAAACTGCTATGAGAAGGATGCAGTATCTGTGCTAACTATAGGAAGTCAAGCATAAACTTGAAAAATATATATTCAGCACTAAAAACTTAGCTTTCTCGAAAATTTTAGAAACAAGCTGAAAATGACTTTAAAAAGACCCAGATTGATTAGATTAGATTAGATTACCTACAGTGTGGAAACAGGCCCTTCGGCCCAACAAGTCCACACCGCCCCGCCGAAGCGTAACCCACCCATACCCCTACATCTACATCGAGATCTACATCTACCCCTACCTAACACTACGGGCAATTTAGCATGGCCAATTCACCTGACCTGCACATCTTTGGACTGTGGGAGGAAACCGGAGCACCCGGAGGAAACCCACGCAGACACGGGGAGAACGTGCAAACTCCACACAGTCAGTCGCCTGAGGCGGGAATTGAACCTGGGTCTCCGGCGCTGTGAGGCAGCAGTGCTAACCACTGTGCCACCGTGCCGCCCATAAATTGGGGAATAGCTAGCAAAAAAATATAAAAACGTGTGTATAAAAGAAAGAGACAAGTGTAACATTTATTAGCTCCCCTCCTTTATCAGCATTCTGCAGGAATCATTCCCTCCAGGATACCCCAGTTCATTGAATCATAGAATAGAGTCATAGAATCCCTACAGTGGACAGACAGGTGATTTGGCCCCTTGAGTCCACACGGACCCTCCAAAGGGCATCCATCTAGACCCAACCACCAACGTTATACACGTAACCCTGATTTCTCATGGCTAATCCACCTATCCTGCACATCTGTAGACACTCTGGGTAAGAGGGCATGGCCAATCTGCACATCTTTGGATTGTGGGAGGAAACCCATTCAGACACAGGGAGAATGTGCAAGCTCCACACAAATAATCGCCCCTGGCTGGAATCAAAACCAGGTCCCTGGCACTGTGAGGTAGTATGCTAACCAATAAGCCACTGTGCTGCCCCATTCTTCCTCCACTCCCCATACCTTCATGGCACCTTCCCATGAAATCAGAAAGTGTAATACCTGCCTGTTTACTTCATCCCTCCTCACTATCCAAGGCCCTGGACATACTTTCCAGGTGAAGTAGTGATTTATTTGCTATATTTGTTTACAGTTAGTCTCCCCTACATTGGGGAGATAAAATGCAGACTGAGTGATGGCTTTGCAGAACATCTATGCTCTTTTGGTAAAATGAACTTCCAACTGTCTGCCACTTCAACACCCCACAGTGTTCCCTTGCCAACATCTTTGTCTCAGGTCTGCTGCAGTGTTCCACTGAGGCTCAGCCAAGCTCAAAAAACATCTCATTTTCCACTTAGGGTGAACAACATGGTAGAGAAAGTTGAGATTCTGCAGAGAGAATGTAGGAAACTAGGTAGGACATTAAAAAATAGGCTCTCGAGTGAAGGAGATTATCTCAGAGTGCAACAGGATCTTGATCAGATGGGCCAATGAGCTGGGGGGTGGCTGATGGAATTTAAATAAATGTGAGGTGTTGCATTTTGATAAAGCAAACCAGGGCAGCACTTATACAGTTAATGGTAGGGCCTTGGGGAGTACTGCCAAACAAAGAGATCTAGGGGTGCAGCCGCATCATTCCTTGAAAGTGAAGTCACAGGTAGACAAGGTGGTGAAGAAGGTGATTGGCACATTTTCCTTCATTGGTCAGGGTAGTGAGTACAGGAGTTAGGATGTCATGTTGTGGCTGTTCAGCACGTTGCTCACAGAGTCATAGAATCAAAGAGATATACAGCACAGAAACGGACCCTTCCATCCAACTTGTCCATGCCGACCAGAGATCCTTAATCTAGACCTATATGCTAACATTTGACCCACATTCCTCTAAACCCTTCATATTCAAATATCTATCCAGATGTCTTTTAAATGTTGTAATTGTACTAAACCCCACCACTTCTTCTGGCAGCTCATTTCATAAATACACCACCTTCTGCATGAAAAGGTTGCCCCTTAGGTCCCTTTTAAACCTTTCCCCTCTCACTCTAAAACTATGCTTTCTAGTCTGGAATCCACCACCCCAGGGAAAAGACCTTGTCTATTTACCCTATCCATTCCCCTCATGATTTTATAAACCTCTATAAGGTCACCCCTCAGCCTCCAACACACTAAGGAAAACAGCCCCAGCCTGTACAGCATCTCCCCATAGCTCAAACCACTTTTGGAATACTACATACAAATCCAGTTGCCTTTATATAGGAAGGATGTTTTTAAACTTGAGGGGGTGCAGAAAAGATTTAGAAAGATGTTGCCAGGATGGGAGCGCTTGAGCTATAGAGAGAGAGGCCGAATTGGTTGATGCTTCTCTCCCTCGAGAATTGGATATTTCCACATCTGAAAGAAGTTTACGTGTACTTCCACACATCAGCTACTGCATCCCTTGCACCTAATATGGTCTCCTCTACGTCGGGGAGACAGGACGCCAACTTGTGGATCGTTTCAGAGAACATCTCTGGGGCACCCGCACCAACCAAACTCACCATCCTGTGGCTGAACACTTCAACTGCCCCTCCCACTCTGCCAAGGACATGCAGGTCCTGGGCTTCCTCCATCGCCAAACACTAACCACTTGACACCTTTAGGAAGAATGCCTCATCTTCTGCCTTGGGGCCCTCCAACTACATAGGATCAATGTGTATTTCACCAGTTTCTCCATTTCCCCTTCCCCCACCTTATCCCAGTCCCAACCTTCCAAATCCGCACCATCCTCTTGAATGCTCCTACCCGTCTATTTAGTTTCCTAACTATTTGCTCCACCCTCCTCTCCAACCTATCACTTTCACCCCAACCTTCATCTACCTATCACATTCCCAGCTACCTTCCCCCCAGCCCCACCTCCCCTCCCATTTATTTCTCAGCCTTCTTGGCCCATAAGCCTCATTCTTGAAGAAGAGCTTATGCCTGAAACATCGATTCTCCTGCTCCCCAGATGCTGCCTGACCGGCTGTGCTTTTCCAGCACCATACTCTTCAACTCCACTCCCACACCTGGTCCAGTCATGACAATGGATTGTGTTAAACCAACCCATTTTGACCCACTCTCAGGCCTATTATTACATGAGTTGCTTTAAGCACAACTTACTCATTCTCTCTTACTCTCAGCTCTCATTATCGCTTATTCAGCTTTTCTTCTGTCCTGGTCTACTACCACTAATCCCCTTGTCTGCCTACCCCTTTCGTATTTCTTTCTCTCACTCTCTCTGGGCCCCTTCTCCACCTAACTCTCACCTCTTCCCCTTCCATTTGCAACTTGGTATTCAGTGTAATTACCATTTTTACCTACAAATAACAGTTCTGATGAGGAGTAATTGACTCAAAAAGATAATTCTGCTTTCTCCCTACTGATTCTGCCAGACCTGGAGTCATAGAATCATAGAGTCATACAGCATGGGAACAGAACCTTGGGTTCAATCTGTCCACTTCGTCCAGACATCCCAAACTGACTAAGTCCCTTTTGCCTGCATTTGGACCATATCCCTCAGAACCTTTCTTATTTATATACCCATCCAGATACCTTTTAAATGATGTAATTGTGCCAGCCTCTACCACTTAGTCTGGCAGCTTGTTCCAGTCATGCACCACCCTCCCTCTGCTTGAAAATGTTACTCCCAGATCCTTTTTAAATTCTTTCCTAAATCTGTGCTGTCTAGTTTTGGACTCCCATCACCTAGGACAAGGACCTTGGCTATTCATCCTATCCTTCATGATTTTATGAACTTCTGTAAGGTCACCCTTCAGTCCCGATGCTCCAGGGAAAGAGGCCCCAGTGTGTTCAGCTCCTCCCCATAGCTCGAACCCTCCACTCCCTTCAACAGCCTTGTAAATCTTTTCTGGACCCTTTCAAATTTAACAATATCCTTCCTATAGAATGGCAAGCAGAATTAGACACAGTATTCCAAAATTGGCCTCAACAATGTCCTGTAGAGCCGCAATATAACATCCCAACTCCTATACTCAATGCTCTGACCAATGAAGGCAAGCATGCCAAGAGCCTTCTTCACCATCCTTTCTACTTGCAACTCCACTTTCAAGGAACAATGCACCTGCAATTCTCTTTGTCTGGCAACATTCCCTAGGACCCTCCCATTAACTGTATAACTACTAACCCAGTTTGCCTTACCAAAATGCAGCACCTCACATTTATTGAAGTTAAATTCCATCCGCCACTCTTCAGCCCATTGGCTCATCTGATCAAGGTCCCACTGTATTCTAAGATAATCTTCTTCACTGTCCATTAAACCTCCAATTTTGGTGTCATCTGCAAATTTACTAACTATACCTCCTATATTCACATTCAAATTAGTTATATTTATATGATAAGGACCTAGCACTGTACCTTGGAGTACACCACTGGCTACAGGCTTCCAGTCCAAAAAGCATCCCTCCACCACCATTCTCTGTTTCCTATCTTCAAGACCATTTTGTATCCAATTGGTTAGCTCCCATGGATCCCCTGCGATCTAACCTTACGAACCTATTGAGTTTCACCAACAATTTCTATTTTTGTTTCTGATCTGTGGCATCTGCTGTTCATTGTTTTATCTAAGTCTAAGCAGGGTGAGACTGTGAACTAATATTGTGAAACAAGGATATGGTACAGGCTTGAAACAAGCCTCTTGTATCTGTTTTCAGAATTGCAGAATTGCATAAAAAAACAAGAGGCAAATAGGAGGGACGAACTTACAATGATTAAAAGGATTAGAACAACGAATAGGCCAGATGGCTGTTAAGTGCCCTGGGCCTGACTGCCAGCACCCTCTAGTCTTACAGAAAATAACTTCTGATGTAGTGAATGTATTGATTGCAATCTTCCAGAATACCCTAGATTCTAGAAAATCCCAAAGGATTGAAAACCTCAAATCTTAGCACGATTCAAGAAATGAGGGAGATAGAAGGCAAGAGCTAAAGACTAGTTAATACAGCTTCTGCCATTGAGAAAACAATAGAATCCATTACTACAGAGGTAGTAACAGCTCATTTGGAAAATCAAAAACAAAATCAGACAGAGTCAACATGGATCTTTGAAAGGGATATTGTGTTTGACATACTTGTGAGAGTTCTTTGAAGGTATCATGGAGTGAGTGAGAATAAATGAGGAACCAACAGTCATTTTATAATTCTCCAAATTGCTCAAGCCTCTGTTTGGGTTCATGGTAAGACAAAAATTGATAGACAGCAGTTTTGATGTGACAAGTTAAAATAATTTGTTAAGTAATAAAGCAATACTAAACAACTAGATGATACTTTAGAAGTCATTCTGATCTCTAATCTTTGGGGCTACTCAGACATATGTCGACACTGGCTCTGGTCTGGTCTGACTTCTTTATTCTCTTTCTGCCCTTATCTCTTCCAAATTATTTTTATTTGTGAATCTGCACATCTATAAATGGGACTATTTTAGAGAGAGCTTTTAATCCTTTCTTAGCTCTGGAATCCAACATTTTCTTACCATATTTGGCGGAAGCAATTGATTCACAAGTTTCATAATAAAACGAAGATTGTGGGAGAAGTCATTGCTGTTTGAAAAAAAAGCCTTAAGATTCTTCACGTCCTTTGAAAAATAGCACTGCTATTAATGCAGAACATTCGTATCAGCCCAGATTAGAGATTCCAGTTCTATATTGAAACTTAGAATCTTTGGTCTATTGACTCAATGACAAGAATGCTGTTAATTGAGACAAGCTGGCATTTATGGATATATTTAGTGTTCAGTTCTCCCAGGAGATCTGTTTTCAAGGGTGACACAAATAAGAGAATTAGTTATCTCCAACTCATTGTAAAGGCACTATTACATATGTATTTTTGTGAATTGTCATGAGAAATCAGTTCTAATGAGTTTGCCGCTATGCAGCACTTTCCTCCACATGTAATGTTATGAATAGATGCCATATGGATTTCATTCCCTTTTGCCTTCAGAGGTCAATGGGCTGACCATCTTTTTCTGTAGTAAATCCTACACATTGTCATTTTGAAAACATCAAATTATTTTACCCCCGTTCGTGACTTCTGTCCACCAGAAATAATTTTTTGCTGATAAATTGTTCTTATGCAAAAAGTGCCACTTTTCCATACCAATCTCTGTTTAATTATACTCAGAAACCAACAACAATTGAAACTGGTAATTTGCTAAACGACTGAATCAATATGCAACAACTATATCATTTATATCCTTTAGACACTTTATTAAATTTGCATGGCAATTTATTCTTAAAAGTGCATCATTTTGCATTACATGGGAAACCTTAAAGCTGACATTATGGACTCAGTGTGATCTGAATTGCTTTTGAATAATGTAGTCTGGTCTTACTGAGAGAGGACATGCTATAAGCGAAGTAAATAAGCTGTGCTATTTTATCAGCTATTCTTGATTAAGTAGCCCTGTATCAAAGCATATTTTTACTATTTGAATTTAGGTACACAGGAACAGGAGTGGACAATTCAGCCCACTGTGTCTGCTCCACTTGTCAATTGGATCATGGCTGATCATCTAACTCAATGGCACTTGCTTGCACTATTTCCATGTTCCTTGATGTTATTAGTCTTCAGAACCTCATCAATAATGTCATGAGCTTCCACAGCCTTGGGGAGATAGTTCCAAATGTCATCACCCGCTGGGTGAAGAAATTTCTCCTTATCTCAGTTTTAAATGTGCAATCCTTATCCTGAGATTATGTCCTCTGGTTTTAGACTCACTAGCCAGAGAAAATATCCTAAAGTTTCAATGAGACTACCTCTCATTCTTCAGTCTAGAGAAAATACAAACTCAGTTACCTCAGTGTCCACTCATAAGACAATTCCACTATCTCTGGTGAACCTGTGTTGCACTCCCTGTATTGAAAGTACATCATTCCTTAGACAAAGGACTAAAGCCAAATACAATAGGTGTAAAGGTGAGATCTCACCAAGGCTGTATACAACTGCAGCAAGGTAACTTCACTCATACCTTCCTGATGAAGACTAACATTACATTTGCCTCCTAAGTGATTGCTGCATCTGCATGTTCGCTTTTAGCAAGTGACTCATGAACAAAGACGCACAGGTCTCTGAAAATCAGCACCTCCTGATCATTCACATTTAAGAAATATCCTTTCTGTTTCTTCTTCCAAAGTGAATCACTTCACAATTAGTCACATCATATTCTGCCACGTTCTTTCTACCTCATTCATTTAGCCTGTCCAAGTCCTCTTCAAGCCTTCTTACATCTTCCTATGTTTCCACCCCATTTGGTGTCAGCAGCAAATGTTGGAATGTTATAATTGATGCCCACATCCTAATTATTTCATAGGAAGTGTGAATAGCCGTGGACCCTTGCAGTACCCCACTTGTAACAGTCTGTCATTCTGAGAAAAAATAATTTATTTCTACTCTAATTACAGTTTGGTAACCAGTTCTCAGTCAACCATAAAGTATTTCCCCCCAACCCAAAATGCTCTTATTTTATTTACTAATCTGTATGGGACCTTTTCAAAAACCCTCTGAAAATCCAACTGCAACACATCCATTGGATCTCCTTGATCAAAGCTACAAGTATATTCTCAAAAAGATATGTTTGTCAAACATGATCTCCCTTTCATAAATACATGTACTCCCCAACCTTTTTTTCCAAACGTCTACCTATCACATCCTTTTTTATAGATTATAACATTTTCCATCCTACTAGCATCAAACAAGGACATCCGTGGTTCTCTATTCTCCCTCTTCGCAAATACTGGGGTTACATTTGTCTTTTTTCAGTCTCCAAGAACCTTTTTAGAATCCACAGATATTGGAATGATAACCAAGCAATCCACTATCTCTTTAGTCACCTCCTTTAATGCTCTGAGATGAAGCTCAATTTGGTGGAGCAAAATTATTAATGTTCAATTCAGTTATCTTTTTAAGTAGTACATCTATATAAATACTAACTTCCTTTGTTCCTCAGTTTTTTTAGGTGTCTAGGTCCTTTAGTCACCTAGTATTTCTGTGAGATGTTAAATAAAGAAATAAACCATTCAGCTCAGCTGTTGTATGCTGACGTTTAGTCAATACATTAACCTCCTCCAATCAAATGAGATCTTCACACCCTGTTTCCACATCCCACTTTCTCTTCTCTCTCAGGGATCAAGCCTCCACTTAAAGGTATCAAAATTATCGTATGGTTCAGAGGGTCTTTGCACAAGGACAGAACTGTCCGTCACACATCTAGTTGATTCTTTTTTTGGAATAAACAGCAAATATATTGGACAAGTCATGTCTTCACAGATTGGAATGCCTTAAGCAGCTTTTACCTACTCCTGACATGACAACTCAGTAGTGTTGCAATACCTGATGGCTGATATCCTGGCATTCACTGCAGTATAAAGTCAAGAAATGTCTGAGTGCCAAAGTGGAAATTCAGACTGAGCTTGTGAAATACAACTTGTTGCTATACAAGCCCCACAGGCTTAGAGATGAGATTGGTGAGTTGAATATTTCATGGAGCATTGGATATGTATTTGGATAAAGCTGTAATGGAATGGCTGTTTTGTGATAGAGTTTATTTCAGGATTGTATTCAAGAGAATGCAGCTGTTGGTAAGATGGGGTTAAATGTTGAAGAGTGCTGGATCTTTGTTTTCATTCAGGGTAACTGGAATCTGATGAGCCACTCATAGACAGTCCACCTGGAGCATGGACAAGACAACTGCCTCCACATCAATTTTGTTCTTCTCCTCCTTTTCCTCCTGTGAACGTTGTCACCAAAACACTGGTGCCAAGGAAGGCTGTCCACTTATGCTGCAGGTTGCTGAGTGTACAACAGACCCAGCATCAATTATAACATCACTGTAAGGTAATATGGGAGGGTTTCTTCCAAATGGCCAAGACAGTCAAATCATTGCTTCAGTTCAGTAATTGACTGCTTAGCCGTGTGGTTTTTGTAAGAATGGCCCTCATTTAGGCACAAACTTCAAGTGATGGAGTTGTGGAGGGGATTCCTCAGCTATGTTTAGGGCAGAAAGCCCTTGTTACTGAGTGGCCACTTATTGGTTCAACTGAACAACTGGCGAAGAGGTTGCTGGTCCAGTGGATAGAGGGTGTAATGAAGATATCACAATTTCTGCCAGGATCACAGGTGTAAATCAGCTTAATTACTAGGTGCTCGCAAACACAACAGCACATCTCAATACAGTCACAAGCCACTTCTGTACAATCAATGTCACCGTACACAATGGAGAACCCTCTTGGCAAACCCATGTGTGAACAACTCCTGCTTCTCTCCATTTAAAGAAGGGTCAAAGCCTCAGTAACCTTCTGCATGCAGTAAATGATGAACTACAAGGTGTTTGCTATATTGTCTAAATGAGCCTGAATGGTTTGCTGGTTTATAAAATAAATTTGGGATTAGGTGATCTTGATTGCCTGACAGTAATGTCCATTCTCTGCTTTAACGTTTTAAGTCTTGTTCCAAGGAGGCGTACGGATAGGTTAACCTTGGAACCATCTTGGTGAAAGTGCAGCTGGAAACCACACCACTCCTTCTATAAGTACGACTAGGAGAAGTATCTCTTAGCACCCTAAGTGAGTAAGGCGATCTGTGAGAGTTCTTTTTCTTTTCTCATAATGAGCAGTTAATCTCCTTTTCTGCCACTGCGTTTTCTTCCACTAATGCTGCAGCCAAATGATGACTGGACACTAATCTCCATCACAGAGACTTAGTAGTTTTGTAACAGCAACTAAATCCTTCCCAACACTCTGTACAGGCTTTAGCAACTTCTTGGAACAACACCACTTAGTACTTCTACAAACACAGCAAGATCTAAGTACTATGCAACTACTCTGTAAGTTGGACAGTGTTGTCTTTAAGTAGTGCTGGGGGTCTGGGGTGATCTGTCCTGTTACTGTGTTTAAGATAGTGCCTTAACTAGAGCAGCCAGGTTGAAAGTAGTCAGAGATCAAATCATGTGTTAGTTGTAACCAGCCCTCTCTGTACACTATTGCACTCAGTGTCCTCACTAATACTTTTACCAATGTGATATTTGGAATGATTCATACAAACAGTGAATGGGAGGAATATTAATGCCAACTGTCCCCTAAATTAATGCCCATAGCGTCAGAATACCAAGACTCAGAAGTAAGATTTGCAGCTCACTTGATTCTAGACCCAAGAGTTCTTTTGGACTATCACTCCAACATCTTAACCTGTAAAAAAGCGCCCTCTGGTGCTGCTTTGCAAAATTTTTTCGCACATCAGGGCAATTTGTCTAAACATAAAAATTACCTCGCATTCTCCTCCATAATGTGTTCCTTTAAGGGTTTATCTTTCTCATTCTGCAGTTACAGCCCTAAGGCTTATTTCAAACCTCTATTCAGATATCTTAATTTAGCTGGAATTAGAAATTTCTTTCTATTCTGAAACATTTTGGGCAATAATGGCTTGAGTGAACTTTTTCTTTCAAATAAAGTATGCTAAACCTTCTTGTACAACCCCCGAGCTCTCCTCACAATAGTTATTTGACAATAATTTCTTGATCCTGTGAAATTCTCTCATATCAAAGGAAACAGTTAATACTGGCAATGCAGTACCGTGCTCAGGTGAGTGTGCTGTGCAGGTGACCTGTTGTAGTTCATGTGGTGAATGTGCTCCCACACTGTCTTTAAGAAGGGAGTACTATATTTTCACCCAATGATAATGAGGGAACAGTGATATATTCCCAAGTTACGTTGTTGTGTGAAAGATAGTGATGTTGTTACGTGTCTGCTGACCTTGCTCTTCAAGTGGGTTAAGGTAGCAATTTTGGGACAAACCTTGGTTAACTGTTCCACTGAAGAGTCATACTGGACTCAAACTGTTAACTCTTTTCTATCTCCACAGAAGCTTTAATTTCAGATTGCCAGCATTTGCAGTACATTGCTTTTATTTATATGGTTGACCCAGTTCAGTTTCTGGTCAATAGTATTGACAAATGCCTGAACCATATGTTGATAGTGGGGAAATGCAACAACAGTGATGTCATTGAATGTCAAGGGAGCTGGTTAGATTCTCTCTTGCTGGAAATAATCATTATTTATTAGGTGTGTGGTGCAGTGCAATGTTTACTTACTACTTACAATCCCAAGCCTAAGTCTTACCCACTTATTGTTGCATATAGACTCAGGATCTGAGGAGTTTGCAAGTGGTGCTGAATATTATGCAATCATCTGTGAACCTTACCTTATGATGTAGGGAAAGAGATCGGTGAAGCAATTTGAAGGAACTTGGCCTAGAATTTCAGTTTTATGATGTTGCTTGACTGTGACCAAAAATCCTGAATTGAAATTCTCATTAGCTATAGAAAGGACCAAGATTAAGTGAGGGGATAGAAACTGGTTTCATTCAGGGAGGCTACATGGGAAAATCCTAGAGCAAAGACTACAATGACTTATTTAATTATCTTCATTCATTTCGCAAAAATCCAGACTATAAGAATTGAGAATCCGGAAATGGGCAGAGTAGTTGTGGGTTTTTGGCACAAAGACAATGAATTTCATTAGTGTCAGTAAAAGCCTTCAGCCATTCCACAATTGCTTTGTGGATGAGGATGCTTTCCTAAAGAGAGAATACACTACATTCAAAGAATTTGAATGATGGCATAAAACCATAGAATTCCATGGTCTTTTGGTAGCCTGGTGTGGCAGTCTCTAAGGGGCCCCCTGTCTGACCTCAGCATGGATTTCTGGCCTCAATGATTCCAGAGCAGTCTCCCAGCCTTGAGGTGAGGCCCAGCGTGATCTGAAGTCAAGGCCCAGTGTGGACTAGAGGCTAGGTGCCTGCATTTACTAGGTTTGAAGAACTATTATTCTGAACTTTTTATTTCCTTATTTTTTGAATCTTTTCTCCCTAATAATTTGCTCTTTAGAGTCTGAACCTAGATGCCTTCGTACTTAAAATAGCACCATAAGTGGTGACTTGTAAACTTTTTGCTATACTCATTTGAGTATGTGTACAATAAAGCTAATTGGTGATTCTAATTTTAATTTTATTCCATTGTGTCTACACTGAATTTGCTAGATTAACCTGAGAATAAACCCAATTCCCTACTCTCCCTTTAGCTCTACATCTTTAAAATGAAAACTAGAAATAAATTTTAAATGAGGCCCTCTACCTCATCTGACAGTAATATTTCAGGCTCCAATAATGCACTGTGCAAATGAATTTCTAACCGTTCTCCCTATCCTTCTGCAGTTTTGAATTGTTGATATCATTATCGCTGACTCCCCACCTAGAGGAAATAATCTTTCACTAATTCCTTTATCAAAACGTTACAATTTAAAAATGTTCCATTATACTTTCTTTTATATTCTGCTCCACTGCAAATCGTCCCAGGGCCTCACACCTCTCATAACTAAATTCCCATCCTAAGTATCTTGCAGGCTTGCTAACATAATTTTAATTAGAATAATTCCTCTTAAAACAAAGTTTGGGAAACTAAGTTTCAAATTAATTTCTGCCATATTTGGACCTACACCACCAAACTCTCAGAAATGTGAAAGCAGCTTATGCAATTTTAAGATTGGGCCAAGTTATTTGTTAGGGTGATGCAAAGGAAGCTTTGGCCTATACTAGACTTGAGCTGTATATTACTAAGGAACCTTACTTTGCAACTATAAATATTTTTAAGAGTGCTCAATGCTAAATATGGAAATATTTGGGAAGAATACCTCATCTGCCATCTTGGGATCCTTCAACCCACATGGCATCAATATTGACTTCACTAGTTTCCTAATCTCCCCTCCCCCTACCTCATCCAACCCTCCAACTCAACACTGCCTTCTTGAACTCTCCCACCTTCCTTCCCACTTATCTGCTCTACCCTCTCCTCCAAACTATCAATATTGCCCCTTTCCCAACCTGGATCTATTGTCTTCTCAGCTATCTTCCCCACCACGCCCATACTCCTCGCCCCCCCTCCTCCCCACCTTGCCGCACATTCTTGATGAAGGGTTAATGCCCGAAATGTCGATTCTCCTGTTCCTCAGATACTGCCTGACCTGCTGTGCTTTTCTAGCACCACACTTTTTGACCCATATATATGGGAATGTTGTATTCCTGAATATTAACATCTTTCAAGCAGTTTGAATATAGAACTTCTCATTGGGAGAAGGAAGAAATAAAAATCTGTGTTTCTCACAGAAAATTATGTAATAATTCTGACTGCTTTCGCTATTGTGGCAGCTTGGTTTGGTTAGTAATACAGATCCAGGGGGTCAGAAGATTGCATATTAAACTTTTCTTCAGTACCTGAGCACAATCTAAATTGTCAATACTCCCTCAGAACTACACCATCAGCTGCACCTTCTTTTGGAAAGATTTGGTTTAGCATCTCATTCAAAGTCGAGGTCAGGACTCCAAATGAGACTGCAAGCTGAAATTTTGTGGTCACAAGTTTAGATGCAACAATGACCACCATGATTATTAAACACTGCCCATCTATCTACACTTGTTAACAGCGATTATTAAACAACAATGAGGAATGGGACCTATGAATGGTCTTCATTTTCCCTACATAGAGGTGCTGAGGCCAACTGTAGCTTCCTATTGCTGATCTGGTCAAAATCAAAAGGCAACAACTCATCTTCTGTGGAGATTGGAAATGGTTTTAATGACCAGCAACAATTACATTCTGTTCCTGACTTTCACAGCTATACTCAAGCAAAACTATATACCATTCTGCAAATCTATATACCATCATGCTGTTCAAGCCCTTTCCACCATTTACTATGATGACGACTGGTTTTCACCTCAACTCCACTCAGAATCCCTACATCACTTGATGTCTTTAGACCAGAAAGTTTTGAAGATCAGCCTCAAATACTCAACGGCTGAGTGTCGACAGCATCCAGATTTCAAAGATTCACATTGCTTAGTGTAGGCATTTCCCATCTGAAGAATGGCCTGGCAGACAAACTTTTGTCAAGCAGCCAGCATCAAGCATTATTGATTACAGAGACCAGTTAACAAATTGCTTGCTTACATTGCTTGGGTAAACAATTTTCAGTTGCTTGTTAATTATTTACTATCTTCTACTTTCAAAATTAAAATGAATAAATACATATTATTACAAAATCAAAATTTAAAAACAAAACTTGTTTCCAAGTCCATTTTGTGAAAATTGTGCATGAAGTCCCAAAACACAGCACTCCTTACAATACAAATTATATAGCACTCTCAGCACTTCTCAGCTCTTGGTAAACCATCCAAGCTGCTTATCTAACATTTTTGCTGGATGAGGCAGAAACATTGGGAGTACTGAAGCCTTTGTTGCTGAACCTGGATTCTTAGCTACCAACACTCCATACCACTTCCTAGCAATAATCTGAGTTTAAACCAGTCTGTTTGCAACCCTGGTGTCAATGTGTGATACATTTACATTTGCAGCTGCATATTCATAGCATCATTTAAGCTGCCTATTATCAAACCTGTCACAATGTTGACTTTGTCTTCTTCTGCTGCTATGCCCTCCATTCATGGATTCTTTTTCCTTCTAAAGTTCAAATTCTATTCAAATGCATGGGTGAGCATGGAAAAGTAAATTGATACCGTAACAATAATGTCACTGGACTAGTAATCCAATGATGCCCATATCCCATTGAAGAATAAAGTAAAACATCAGGTTAGTCTCTACACTATGTAAATGTGTGCACTCAGATTTCAGCTGTCAGTGTCTTACCTTACACCATAGCCCTTTCCTCTATCACCTGTGTTTGTTGATTTACTTTGGCTCCTTAGTCAAGCATTATTTTGACTTCAACATTCGCATTCTTGTTTCCAAAGTCTTCCACAAACTCATGCCTCCCTATAGCTGCAATCCCTTCCGGTCCACAATTCTTTGAAATATTTGCACTCTTCTGGATGTAGGGTTGCTTGCTGAGCTGGAAGGTTCATTTTCAAATGTTTCATCACCATACTAAGTAACCTCTTCAGTGAGCCTCCAGACAAAGCATTGCTGATGTTTCCTGCTTTCTATTTATATGCTTGGGTTTCTTTAAGTTGGTGATGTCATTTTCTATGATGATGTCATTTCCTGTTATTTTTCTCAGTGGGTGGTAAATGGGATCCAAGTCAATGTGTTTGTTGTTAGGAGTTCCGGTTGGAATGCCATGCTGCTAAGAATTCTCAGGCGTGTCTCAGTGTCCTAGGATGGATGCGTTGTCCCAGTCGAAGTGAGTAGTCTCAGACTGCTCAGAGCCCTTGGCATCATGGTAGCCCACAATCCCACCAATACACTAAAACAGCAGCCAATGAACTTGAAAGACCCTATACAAACAAGCAAAACTAAATGTCATTTACAAAATACTGTACATGAACATCAACTAGCCACAAAATGACATGACCCTCTCTCACTAGTATCCCTACATAAAGATAAAGGAGGACACCATTTCATTCAAAACTAGGGGTCATAATTTTAAAGTGAGAGGAGAAATATTTACAAAAGGTCATTGGGGCAACTTTTTTTAACACAATGTCTTGTGTACACCTCTCACAAGCTCCTCAATCATCTCAGGCACTAACTCTACAGCAGGCCCCACAATTAAGATGGAGTCCACACACTCAGCCTGCACTCAGGATACAGCAGTACAGTTAAGGGACACTGCCAAAACAGGCAAGATGGCACCATGTACATGCACACCAAGAACAAGAAACTTGGCATTACCACCAGCAGTAGCCAAGCCCACACTTGCACCACAGTGGAAAATGTTATCACCATTGGAAAGTCGATTGTCAACTTATTGGGCCACAGCCTTCAACTGGAAGAGATTGAAGTTCTTGGCAGGGGTCTCAATTTCTGCCCCACCACCAAAATGGACCCCATGGGTCTTGCAGCAGACACAGAGGAATTTATCAGACGAATGAGACTCCGGAAATCTTTCAAGATGCCACTAGTGATCCCAGCGAGACCACTGCGGGACCAGAGCAGTCATCACAGGGATATGTAGAGGAGCGACCAAAGAGGAGTCAACTTGGACTCTACTGGAGGCCCGCTGCCCTGGGCTTGACAGGTATGTTCAAACTCAACTCAGGAAATATATTAATGCCAGATTCATTAGCTGCACCAACTAGGTAGAGCAAAACATCACCTGATCACAATGCAATGCCATGCTCTCAAAACCAATCCCATTGTCATCAAACCAGCAGATAAGACAGAAGCCATCGTCATTCAGAATAGGACATATTACTGAAAGGAAGTGTACCGATAACTGAACAAGTAACACTACAGGCAACTACTGGCCGATCCGACCAAAGAGCACACTGAATTAAATACATTGATCAGGACTTTGGATCCAGTCCTTCTGAGTTCCCTACACGCCCTCAATCCACATATTTCTCATGTAGACGACTTCTACTACCTTCCAAAAGATACACAAAACCAACACACTAGGACCTCTCATTGTATCAGGCATTGGGACCCTGTGTGAGAACCTCTCTATGTCGAAGGCATCGTGGGGCAGCATGGTGGCTCAGTGGTTACCACTGCTGCCTCACAGCACCAGAGCCCCATGTTCGATTCTAGCCTCAGGTGACCGCATGGAGTTTGCACATTCTCCCAGTGTTTGCATGGGTTTCCTCCGACAATCCAAAAATGTGCAGGTTAGGTGAATTGACCATGCCAAATTGCCCACAGTGTTAGGTGCATTAGTCAGAGAGAAATGGGTCTGGATGGGTTACTCTTCAGAGGATCGGTGTGGACTGGTTGGGCTGAAGGGCCTGTTTCCGCACTGTAGGGAATCTAATCTGATCTCGAAACCCATTGTACAGGGGACCCCCAACTTCTGTCGTAACACAACAGATTTCTTACAGAAACTCAGCACCCATAGACCAGTTGAACCAGGAACATTCTTCATCACAATGGACATTTCATCACTCTACACCAGCATCCCCCACAATGATGGCATTGTGGCAACAGCCTCAGTACTCAACATCAACAACTGCCAGTCTCCAAACACCATCCTACGACTCATCCACTATATCCTCGACAATAACATTTTCATCTTTGACAACCAGTTCTTCATCCAAACACATGGAACAGCCATGGGGACCAAATCTACACCGCAATATGCCAACATTTTCACGTACAGGTTCGAACAAGACTTGTTCTCTATGGAAGACCCCCAGCAACACTGTACACCAGCTACATTGACATTTTCTTCCTCTGGACCCATGGCAAGGAGTCACTGAAAAAGCTAGTGATACCAACGAATTTCATCCCACCAAACTCATCATGGACTACTCTCTACTATCTGTCTCATTCTTGGACACATACACCTCACTCTACCGCAAACCCACGGATAACCTCACGATGCTACACTTCTCCAGCTTCCATCTGAATTAAAACAGCCATTCCTATGGACAAGCCCTACACATCTACAGGATCTGTTCAGATGAGGAGGAACGTGATAGGCACCCAGAAGTATTGAAGGATGCCCTCAGAAGAATGGGGTACGATGCTCAACTCATCGATCGCCAGTTCTGACCTGTCACAGCGAGAAACTGTAATGACCTCCTCAGGAGACAGACATGAGCTGCAACCAACAGGATACCCTTCATTGTCCAGTACTTCCCAGGAGTCAAAATGCTACACCATGTTCTTTGCAGCCTGCAACGCATCATCAATAAGAACGAGCACCTCGCCAAAACATTCTCCACGCCTCCACTTCTCGCCATTAACCACCAAGCCTCAATCAGATCCTAGTTTCCAGCAAACAGCGTGGCCTTCAGGACAACACCATACAATCCTGCCGTGGTAGGCGCAAGATGTATCTGTGTGAACATGGATTCCACCATTACGTGTGGGGATGCCTCCCACTATGCACGTGGCAGGTACTCATGCGACTCAGCCAACATTGTCTATCTCATACGCTGCAGGCAAGGATGCCCTGAGGCATGGTACATTGGCGAGACTGAGCAGAGGCTACGGCAACAGATGAATGGACACCACACAACAATCAATAGACAGGAGTGTTCCCTCCCAGTCAGAACACTTTAGCAGTCTGAGACTTTCTACCTTGGACGTTCAGGTGACCGTCCTCCAAGGCGGACTTTGGGACAGATAACAAAATGGCTGAGCAGAGGTTGATAGCCAAGTTTGGTACCCATGGGGATGGCCTTAACCAGGGTCTTAATTTCATGTCACACTACAGGTGACCACACTACAGTACACACACTCCTACAGACCCATACTCTCTCTCAGACTCTCTCCCATACGCTCACACATAAATTCCCACACTTGCGCAGACTTATACCCCTTTACACTCACATGCGCACACACTCTCACAGACACGCATAACCAAACCCTCCCCAACACACACCCACATGCACACACAAGTTTGTGAGGTGAATTTGTACTTGCAGAATTACATTTGATTTTGCTCAAAAACTGCATGAATCCATGTAAGATTCCATAAATCCACTTTTTAGTTTAGAATGATCTGAACATTGTGGCACAGACAGTCGCACACAGGGCATCTCACACCTTAAATGCATTATCTGGGCCGACGTAACACCAATTGTTAAAGTTCACTTGAAATGTAACTTAAAAAACATTCTGCAATTTACATATGAAAGAACTGAAACCAACATGTTCATTCTAAATGATGAGAGACTTAAACAATCCAGGTCTTTTTTGATATATAATTTCAGTTACATTAACTGTAAACTTTTGCTATAAATTCTATTTCATACAAGCTTATAGTCCACAACCACCTGATGAAACAGCAGCACTCCAAAAGTTAGTACTTCCAAAAAAATCTGTTGGACTATAACCTAGTGCGTGATTTTTAACTCTGCCAGAGAAAGTGGTGGGTGCAGGTACAATTACATTTAAAAGACATTTGGATATGTCCATGTATAGGAGAGGTTTGGAGGGAAATGGGCCAAGCACAGGCAGGTGAGACAAGTTTAATTTGGGAACATGGTTGGCATGTACTATTTGGACCAAAGGGTCAGTTTCCATGCAGTATCACTGAGTTGAGCAGAAGAGAGCATCAAGAAATATAGGGAATGACACATAACAGCAACTTAGCAGAACAGACTGTATTGGCTGAATGGCCTACTTCTTGCCATTGGTGGTTGAGGATTTTCCATGGAAAATGCACCAATTAATAATGACTGACAGTTAACTACTGAGATGTATTTAACTTTATACTATGCAGGTTGACCGATTGGTTAGCTTCCTGGTTTAAATTAAACAAGGTTAAAGAGTTAACGGTCAGCCATCATTTAACACTTTCCATGACCATACTTCGAGAGTCCACCTGCGAACCAATATAAAATGTTGCTATTTTTAAATTCTCATTAATACCGTACTCTGATGAAAACTTTGTCAAAGAGTCTTTTGTCAGCAATACTCATTCCACCAAATTCCTATTAATGTGGAGGTTTCTACAACGGTCCTGTATTGACACAGAAGCATTAACCTATTCAAAGTAGGCAGGGAAGGGTGGCACAGTGGCTAGCACTGCTGCCACACAGCACTAGGGTCCCACATTCAATTCCAGCCTCAGGAAACTGTCTGTGTGGAGTTTGCACGTTCTCCATGTCTGCATGGGTTTCCTCCCACAGTCCAAAGATGTGCAGTGAGGTGAACTGGCTATGCTAAATTGGCCACAGTGTTCAGGGATGTGTAGGTTAGATGCATTAGCCATGGGAAATGTAGAGTTATAGGTTAAGGGTCTGGGTCTGGGAGGGATACTCAGAGGGTCACTGTGGACTTGTTGAGCCAAATGGACTATTTCCACACTGTAGGTGTTCTATGTAACTTCTACTTTTAATATAGCAGGCAGATAATTGTCACATGTACAAATTAAGCCTTGCAGACATTGGTGTTGCAAACCTTAATGTCCAAGTTTAAATTGTGGTAAATAAACTGTATGTTGTATGCAGCAGCTACCATATATAGTTGTGCTGCTCTTGGAAATGCAGCCTGTGCCAATTAACTAAACAGCAGATGACTGATTCAGCTGCTATTGCAACCTGGTGAGACTAGCCAACCAAACTTCCAAAGATGGCTTTTACAATTTTTATTGTATCCTTGTGCATAGTATTCAATTTAATAGCAAATGACCGAAGAGCAATCTAATCAGATTTGCATTTAATTTAATAAAGCAAGCTTGGAAATGTAATCAGTGCACAGAATACAAAAACCCTCAATTGTTCATGTAATTTATTGGGTCAGGGTGGTTTTATTAACAAAGGTAAGAAGATGGCAAAGTTACTTTAATTATGAAATCAGTTAAGTATTTAAAAAGGAATATGGGAAAGGTAGAAAAACAGACGATTAGAACACATTGCCCCTTACATGAGTACCATGGGGTAAATTGCTTTTTTTGGCACTGTAATTTGGTTGACAATTTCAGAAATTAGAATATATCACTACAAATGAATTGGTCATACTGCATTAAAGGATCTATCATTTGGCTTTGGAGAAATAAGTTGTTATAGTATTATTAGAAATCCAAACAACTTGACAGTTCAGAGATGGCACATATTAACAAGAAAAAATAAAGTTTTACTTCAGTTGTCTGCTTGTTATTTGTTCATCATTCCTGATGAAGGGCTTTTGCCCGAAACGTCAATTTTATTGCTCCTCGGATGCTGCCTGAACTGCTGTGCTTTTCCAGCACCACTCTAATCTAAACACTGCCCGTTATTTCAGACAGCCACCTGCCAGACCACAGCACCGGAAGAGCTCCAATTCCTCAACAAAAGGCTCATTCTTTAGACTGTGATCCAGGTGAGGGATCAGTTTTATGCTAACCTGGGAATTTGCCCTCCTTGTCCAATTACTAGAGGCTACATGCAACATTATTATTTTTCCCCAGCTCAGATCAGCTGACTCAATGTAAACTGAAGACATAACATTTTCGGGTTTGCACAGCTAAGCAATTCAATGTCTCAATGGGTTGAGTTAGCAGAAGAGCTGCAGAATGACATTTCATGTCAGTGCAATTGGGGTACTCTCAAGTTTCGAGCAAGGTTGGAATACATACTGATCCCAAGCAGAGGCACAGTGCCCTTTAATCTTGCTGAATCCAAAAGTCCAATTTCAATACCTGGAAAAAAAATTACAGCTTTTTGCTATAGCCACAGAATTTTTTTTCTTTAGGGATGTGATTCACGACAGATGGCTCATACATTTTAAAGTAAGTCACAAGCATGTTTAGATCTCATTTATTTTAATATATACAAAGACAGAAGCTCTCACATTACATTTAAATACAATACCATCAACAGAAAAGTCTATCAGAATCAGATCCAAATTAGTTAAATTCAAAGTTTATTAGAAGTTACAGAGAATTTCTGACACTACTACCTTTCAAATCTCTTCTATATTTAGGCACCAGTTCAAGAAACAAGACTTCCAAGAGTCTTTCAGGTAACGAGACCTTGCAGAATACAGTCAATACACATCAACTTATTGCACCGTGGAATCAACTTACATGTATACTGCGAGTTCAAAGGAACAAGCCATCTTCTACTGCCATTCAGACACTTGCCTTTTTACTATCCAGCTGTTGAATCAGCTGCTCTCTTTTTCAAGGGGCAGTCTTCCTCATTTTATAGACTGTTAGTGTTCCTCAGTACTTTAGCTCAAATATCACAGTAACGCACAGCTGTGCTAAAGAATATGGATTCCGTGACTAAATGCAGGAGTTAATTGTTCCAATTGAGCTCTGACCATTAATGCTCACTGAACAGCATACTGTTTCTGCCCTCAACACTCCATTTCCCAGAACTAACTGAAAGCACTGGGATATTTTGGTTTTACAGATGAAAACACGATGTAATAGTAATTCCCCCATATACACTCTACCATACACTTGCTGTGAACTTTGCAAAAAGATCTTCCAATAACAAATTTCCATACAGAGCAGAAAATAAGAGTCACGAGGTTCTTGAAATGCTGTGACCATTTGTCTCTGTTATAGAACTGTTTGAAACACTAGACTGGCTTCCGTGGTCCATCTGTGATTGCTCAAAGCTAGTGTCATTACCATGCACTGGCAAAAGCCCATAGGTCTCACTATCTTGTGTGGGAGACATGTCCTCATAGTCAGTTTTAGTAAGAGCCACCTCTTCATTCTCAGTTGTACAATAATTTAACATGTTATGGTCTATTTCTGTTTGAAGATCAACACTTTGTGAAGATACTGCTTTTTTGTTTTCTTCAGAACTTGCACCAGGTTGTATATGGTCAAGGGCATTAGAATCATTTAATAGATCCTCAGTATTTGAGCTGTCATTGCTTAATGGCTGAATCATGTTGCTGGAGCTCTCGGTGGGTGTATTCCGTTCTGGAGCTGCAATACCTTCTGATATGATAGCAGCAGTTTCTGCCACCCAATTCAGATCACCACTTAACGGTGTAACCTCAGAGCCTGGATTCTGCATACGGATAGGCTGAATGCTGTCAGCCAAGCTGGGAGTACCAGTAAGTTGGGCTGCATCAGTACCTGCTGTAAGATGGTTGCCTGGGTCAGTGGGGCTTGGCTGTGTGCTATCTATTGCAGTGTTATTGTTGAGGTTGTCCTGGAGTGTTGTCTGGTTGGCCTGGCCAGCCTGTTGATTCTGCAGCAACATTTCCTGAATGCGAATTTGCTGAAGGATGGCAGGCAGCTCATAGTGATGGAAGAAGTAGATCATTGAATGCTGCGAGGAGAAAATATATCCAATTAATGCGATGTTGTAAACAACTCAAATTTTACACCAGGCCTCTCTTTGTATACACACAACAGAACCTGGGAACAAATACAACACAATGCAAGTGAACTACAGTAGTCAGCAATTAATATTCTGCCCTTAACAAGTGATTGTCCTTTGCTTAACATAAAATTGTAATTTATCCCAGCTATTTAGGCTCCTGCATGTAACTGCACCTGACATTTGGATGTTCTTTTCAAAGGCCATTAGCTACCTACTTGTTATAGGACTCAGCATAGTTGACTCTTGACTTCTCCCTGTTGATCTCCCTTGTCATGTGGCACGAGTAAGAGCTCACTTATCCAGTCCTGACAGTTCACATTCAGAGACAGTTTCTTAGAGCAGCGCATTCTGGAAGCGACCACAGACTAGGCAATATTAGACTTGGTATTGTGTAACGCAACAGGATTAATGAATGAACTCGGAGTAAAAACAACTCTAGGCAGCAGTGATTATAATATGATTGAATTCAAAGTTTGGGAGAAGATTTGTAGCTCGGGTGCTCGTTGTTGTGGTTCTGTTCGCAGAGTTTGTGGTGCAGACGTTTCGTCCCCTGTCTAGGTGACATCCTCAGTGCTTGGGAGCCTCTGGTGAAGCACTTCTGTGATGTTTCCTCCGGCATCCACAGATTCAATCAATAAGCACATTGACCTGGAACCAATATACCGGCCACTGCAGCGGACAGCTGGAACTGACAACCGGGAGCAGCAGATACAAATCAGTATTAAATGCCGGAGGAAACATCACAGAAGCGCTTCACAGGAGGCTCCCAAGCACTAAGGATGTCACCTAGACAGGGGACGAAACATCTGCAACATAAACTCCCAGCTTGGCGAACGGAACCACAACAATACGATTGAGTTTTACATCCACGTTGAAAGGGAGAAGAATGAATCTAAGACTAGCATTTAAACTTTAAAAAGGGCAATGATGTGGACATGAAAACTGATTCAGGTGAAATAAACTAGAATATTAAGATAAGATATAGATCAGTAGAGAAGCAGCAGCAGACATTTAAAAGGACTATTTCAGAATATTCAGAACAAGGACATTCCTACAGCAAAGAACAATTCCAAGGGGCACCCACATCCGTGTTTAACTAAAGAAGTTAAAGAGTGCATCAAACTTGAGGAAAAAATCATATAATTACGCAAAGGTGAATATATGGTCAAATGACTGGCCAGAGTACAAAGAGTGGTAGATAATGATTAAAAGGTTAATTAAAACAAGTAAACTACAGCACGTCAGAAAGTTAGCTGCAGCTTTAAGAACAGGTAGTATGAGTTCCTACAGACATCTAAAAAATCAAAGTAGTACAATGAATGTTCATCTTTTAAAGGATGAGAATAGGGAGCTAATAATGGATAATAAAGAAACTCTGGATGTAAAGAATAAGTATTTTGTTTCTATTGTCACTTCAGAGTACACAAAAAATATCCCAGTAACACCATAAGTCAAGAGGTTGAAAGAAGATAGGAACTTGGTGAAATTATAACCACTAGGGAAGTGGTATTGTGCAAGTTGTACAGCAAAGTTTAAAAATTCGCTGGGTCCCGATGGACCTCAACATAGGAACTTAAGAGGTTGCTAATCGGGTAGAAGGTATGTCAGCGTGAATTTTCTAAAATTCATTAAAATTACAGAAAGGTAACACTCGTCTAGACATAGCAATGTAAGTCCCTTTATTCAAAAAAGGAAACAGAAAACAGGAGACTACAGGCCAGTTAACATGGATATCTGTAACAGAGAAAGTGCCAGAATTGATCAGTAAGGAGGTTACAACTGGGCATGCTGAAAATTTCAAAGTAATGAAGAGGAATCAGACCTGTTTTATAAAATAGAAATTCTGTTCATTCAATTTATTGCAATTCTTTGAAGGAATAATGTGCTGTGAATAATAGGAGGTAGCTAATGCACATAATATTTGGATTCCTAGAAGTCTTTTGACAAGGTTCCACATAAAACGTTATTGTGCACAGTGTAGGCTCAAGATGTAAAGCATAAAATACTAATGTGGATATGAAATTGGCTCATTTGCCGAAAACAGCGTATGCAATAATGGGTCTTTTAAAAGATTGAAGGATGCAACAAGTGGGGTCTGGTAGAGGTCTATGCTGAGTTCTCAACTTCTAAAAATTTCATAAATTACATAGATGAAGGGATTGAGGACACAGCGGTTTAAATTTGATGATGATATAAAAGGTAGGCAGGAAAGTAAGCTGCGAAGAATATATAACAGGGATGCAAACTGATGTAGATAGGTTAAATTGGTTAGCAAAATTCTGGCAGATGGAATATAATGTGGTAAAATGTGAAGCTGTTCATTTTGGCAGGAAGAATAAAATGCAATGGATCACTTAAATGGAGACTGACTGGAATTCCAAAGTGCAGTGGGATCCAGATGGACAAGTACTCAAGTCACAAAAGGTTAGCCATCAAGCCCAAGATGTAATCGGGAATGCAAATAGGATGAATAGAATTCAATTTGCATTTAGATTGGTTAAATCAAATCACTAACAACACAATGGAGGAGGAGTTCTTGGAGTGTGTGAGCTGGTTATTTGGATCAATACAATGAGGTACCAGCTAGAGGACAGGCCAACCTGAACTGGGTACTGGGCAATAAGAAAATAATAACTGACAAGAGTGACTGTAATGTGATGGAATTCTCCATTAAGATGGAGTGTAACATAGTTGATTCTGAGACTTGAATCCTGAATCTAAATACAGGAAACTATCATGGTTTGAAGTAAAAGCTAGCTAAGCTAAATTGGGGAGGGTTACATAAAGGTAGGACAGAGGACAGAAAATGACAAACATTTAAACAGTGCATGGAACAACTGTTCATTCCTATGTGACACAAAAACAAAATAAAAAAGATAGCCCAACCACAGCTAACAAGGGAAATTAGGAATAGTATTAGATAAAAATAAAAGGGGCAGACAAATTGGCCAAAGACAGCAGCAGGCCCGATGACTGGCAGCAGTTTAGATTTCAGCAAAGGAGGACAAAGGGATTGAGTAAGAGGGGAAAGATAATGTAGAAGAGCATGTCTGTGGGGAAACATGCAAACTGGCAGAGAACCTTCTACAGTTATGTGAAGAGAAAAAGATATGCGAAGACAATTGTAGATCTGTTACAGTCAGAAACAGCAAAGTTTATTGGAAAACAGATGGCAGGTAAAATAAATTCATAGTTTAACTTGACACAAAGGAGGACACAAACAACATCCCAAAAATGTTGAGGAACACGTGGTCTAGAGAGATAGAGGGACTAAAGGAAATTAATGTTAATAGGGAAATGGCACTGGGAAAATTGTTGGGGATCAAAAGCCAACACCTTTCCAGGGTCGGATAATCTAAATCCCAGAGTTCTCAAGGAGTAGTCCTAGACATATTGGATGCATTGATGGCCATCTTTCAAACTATGGATAGGAGGGTGGCTAAAGTGACCCCACTATTTAAAAAAGTAGGGAGAGACAAAACTGAAAATTACACATCAATTAGCCTGACATCAGTAGTAGAGAAAACGCTGCAGTCCATGATTTAATATCAGGCCACTTGGAAAACAGTGACAGGATTCGACAGTCAGCTTAGAATCCCTACGTTGTGAAAACAGATGCTTTGGCTCATCAAGTCCACACTGACCTTCCAAAGAGTAAGCCACCCAAACCCATTTACTCTACATCCACCTCTGGCTAATGCATCTAAATTACACAACCCTGAACACTACGGGCAATTTAGCATGGCCAATTCACCTAACCTGTACATCTTTGGATTATGGGAGGAAACTGGAGCACCTGGAGGAAAGAGCTGAAAATGTGTTGCTGGAAAAGCGCAGGTCAGGCAGCATCCAAGGAACAGGAGAATTGACGTTTCAGGCATCAGCCCTTCTTCAGGAACCTGAAGATTCCTTCAGGTTCTTCAAGATTCCTGAAGAAGGGCTGATGCCCGAAATGTCGATTCTCCTGTTCCTTGGATGCTGCCTGACCTGCTGCGCTTTTCCAGCAACACATTTTCAGCTCTGATCTCCAGCATCTGCAGTCCTCACTTTCTCCACCTGGAGGAAAGCCACGCAAACATGGGGAGAATGTGCAAACTCCACACAGTTGCCAGAGGTTGGAATCAAACCCGGGTCCCTGGCGCAGAGAGACAACAGTGCTAACCACTGAGCCACCGTGCCACCCCATGAATTTATGAAAGGGAAACCATGCTTGATAAATTGATTGAATTTTGCGAGGATGTTAACTAGTAGAGTTGGTAAGAGGGCACCAGTGTATGTGGTTTACTTCGACTTTTAGTAGGCTTTCGACAAGGTTCTATACACATTATCTGTAAAATTAAAGCATGTGAGATTGAGGGTAGTGAATGGACATGGACAGAGAAATGGCTGACAGACAAGAAACAAAGAGCAGGAACAAACAGGTTGCTGAGTGGCAGCCAGTGACTAGTGAGGTACTGCACAGATCAGTGCTTGGGTCCCAGCTATGCACATTAATAATTTCAATGAGTGAACTAAATGTAATATGTAATAAAGTGTATTTTACATATGACACAAACATGGTTGAGGCGCCGAACTGGGAGAAGGTTGCAGAGATGCTTCAATGTGATATGGACAAGTCGAGTGAGTGGGCAAATGCACAGCTGATGGGAGTGGAAATGCAAAGTTCCACTTTGATAGCAAAAACAGAAAAGGTGGATTATTGATTGAATGGCAAAATTGTGAAAGGAGGTGGTGTATCAAAACCTGGGTGTCCTTGTGCATCAATTTCTGGAGGTAAGCATGCAGATACAGCAGGTAGTGAAGCAGGAAACATATGCTGGTTTTCACAGTGAGAGGATAACAGTACAAGAGCAGGCATAAATTGTTGTACTCGTACAGGCCTTGATGAGGTCATATCTAGAGTACTGTGTATAGTTTTGCTCTCCATAGCGAAGAATGGATGTTCTGGCTTTGGAGGTAGTGCTCTGGGATGACACGACTGACGCTATGTATCAATTTGGACAATTTTCACTGGAGTTTAGAACAATGAGGGGGAACCTCATTGAGGTCCTATTATACTATTTTAATGCGACCAGACAAGATAAATACAGAAAGGATGTTTCCGATGACTGGTGAGCCAGAACCAGGGGTCACAGCTTGGTCTAAGTATACAGGGTAGACTGCTTAGGCCTGAAGAAGTAAAATGTCTTCATCCAGAGAGTAGAATCTTTTGTCAAAAAAAGCATTTGAGGCCAAAATATTGAAAAATTTCAAGGTGGAGACAGATAGGGCTAAAGGGCCCAAAGGGCAGGGGGAACATGATACTGAATTGGATGATCAACTATGATCATATTGAATGGAGCAGCAGGCTGGAAGTGCTGCATATTCCTAATTTCTTTATTATGAAAGGAATAGAACATAAAAATAAGGACATTATGTTGCTTTAGTTACACACAGAATTGGTGAGACCACATCTTGAATATTTCCCGTTTGGTCGTCTCAGTTAAAGAAGGATGCAAATGCATTGGAGGCAGTTCAAAGGAAGTTTATTACATTGATCCTGAAATGAGTTGTCTTATAAGGAAAGAATGGACAGGCTGGGCTTGTTTCCACTAGAATTCAGGAGGGGTGATTTGGTTGAACATTATAAGATCCTGAATGGTCTTGACAAAGCAGATGTGGGATGATTGTTTACTTTTGTGGGTAAATCCAGAATTAGGGACCAACGTTTTGAAATTAGCTGCCCCCTTTTGGGGCAGAGATGAAAGAAACCTTTTTCTCTTGAGGGTTGTGAGATGTGGAACTCTGCTTCATAAAGTGATGGAGGCAGTGCAATTTAATATCATGAAGGTAGAAGCAGGTAGATTCACATTAGGTAAGGGAATAAAAGGTTACTCAGGATAAACATGAATGTGGAATTCTGAACAAATCAGCCATGAACTTATTGAATGGTGGAGCAAACTCGAAAGGCCAAATAGCCTGCCTACTTCTGCTCCAAATTCTCATGTCCTTTCTAAGCTTTCTCATACTTGCAGTTTTAATTTCTTTAAGCATTCAATATTTACTCAGTCGTCTTTTTTCAAAAGTGAGGATGGGTACAGAAAGTAGACAGTGTCACACAAATGCTGGTATCTGAGAAAAAAGTGACAAATGTTCTAAACTCAAGTCAGGAGAAAACTGATAGCTATTCAATCTTCAATCTATTCCAGCTAATCTCCAAAATCTTAGTAAAAAAAGAATCTCCTGAACTACACACTGGAAGACAAACATGCCTTGTGCCAAGCATGAAATCATTATCAAGTCTGCTCTGCTAGAATTGCTCATTAATAGATAATTCTCAAATACAGAGATAACTTCACTGAAATGCGTTCTTCAACTTCCTTTACCCTCATCTCCAATAATAAATGCAAAGAAATTATGGACTGAGATCAAGACCATCTGATCAGCTGTGTTCCAGTTTTTAACAAGCCCACCAGGCAAAACATCCTTTGAGGATATCTGCTAAGATAACCCTAAACCTACATCTTTCTCTAGTCCCATTCCTATGTCTCCTTCTGCACTTTGAGCTCACCATGCACACAAGATGTGCTTCTGCTCTCTTTATTCTATTCCAACTATGCTGCTACTCAACTTCTCCTAGTCCAATCTTAATATTTTTAAACAGTTCTTCCATTTCTTTTAACTCTATTAAGAAGCCTCTGCTCAAAAATACAACTATTGATGTGAATGTCCTTGCAAAATCTTAGCCCATCTCCAAATAACCCAAAAACATTCTCCTTGAAAGTCTGTGAACATGTACCAGTGCCCAAAGTCACAAGTGGCATCTTAAGTGACCATGATAAAGGGAAATTATTCCTCCTCATTCTTCTCCAACTGTCTGCAGCTTTTAACATAGATGACCCACACAGTCCTCTTCCAATGCATTGCCACCATCATACAGGTGAATGGAACGGCTCTAACAGCTGGTCCCAATTGTACCTAGAGAATCAAAACTCTAAGATCAAAGACAGTTTTCATCTGTTTTCGGTTCTTTAATCATCTTGTGCCCCTATTAGTATATTATCCCAACTCCATGAGCTCTAGTGCATCAACTTTACCTGGAGCATAAGAAATACTTTTAAAAGTCCAAATAAAACCACATCCATTGCTTCCTCTTTGCCTATACTGTTAATTAAAACATACGATTTTTCAAATATGATTTCGCTTTCATAAAAACCATGAAAAAAAACACTGCCTACTCCTAAATTTTTCAAGTGATCGATTAGTTAGTAACCTGATGATTGATGTCAGTTTAACTGGTTTCTGGTACCTGCCTTCTCTTAGCAAATATAAGAAGGCTACCTTTCAAAACACTAAGGCCATGCCAGAATCAGGGAACATTGGAATGTGAAAAGAAGCCTGGGATGTAGGCCATCAAGTCTAGGGATTTGCTCAATTTTAGAACCACTAAATTCATGAGTCCCATTTAATTTATGAATATTAATTTCCTCACACATTCGATCATTGTTCCCCATCCTTTTCTGGGATTTATGTGCTTACCTCTGAGAAAATAATCTCCAAAATATTTGTTTAATGGCTGTCATCTCCTTACACCCCATTGTAATTTCTCATGCATCAGCCTTTAAGGGATCAATATTTACTTGCTAGTATCTTTTTACATAATTGTAGAAGATCTTTCTCCCTCCCATTTTTAGGTTTCTTGCTAGTCTACTATAATTTTTATTTTCTCACATCAATTTCCTCTCCTTCACTGTTTTCTAAAATTCTCCCAGTCATCAAGCAACATTTTAAACTTCTTACTTAAATGTTATACTATCCTCAACTTCTTTAGTTAGCCACGGAGAAATCATTGTTTCTTCGGAGATTTTACGTCTCAGTACAATGTAAGTACCAATACATTCAAGAGTGATAGGGAGAAATTTGGAATAGAAATGAAGAACTCCAAGAACATACCTGAATAAAGAGCCATGAAGTCACCAAAGCCAAACTGCTGTACTGCCCATTGAAGCGATAATGGTAGGCATAAAAGGCAAAGTGATACAAGTAAAAGAATCTGCAAAAAAAAAAAGTTTATTCATAAAATTTTGGTTGAAGGACATACATTAACTCATCAAATAAATTTGTTGAGATACGTACTTCAACAATACACACACACAAAATCCAGAGACTGCAGATGAAGAAAACCTCAAACAGTTTTTCCAGCCCTAAAACATTATTTTGTACATTGGTCCATCTTATGATCAACTAAACAACAGATAACTAGGACCTGGGACCCCAAACAAAATGGATCACTTCAGAGCTGTCAGGGTTTGTGACAGGGTTTGTTCTGATCACGCCAATGGTGGGATTTGGCAGAACTGATAGTGTGGAGGGTCTAACAATTGGTCCTGGTGCCGTTTGGTTATGGAAGAAGTAGTCAGCCATAGTCCCTGTTTCACATCACTACACAGAGACTTTGTGCATGTCCAAGTACTCTAACTGGCAGTCAAACATATACACCAATAATAGGCATTCAGGCAAGGTTTGGAGACCAGCTTTCTTGCATTCATACTCCAATAAGGACAATCAGGAGAAAAAGTGAACCAGAACTGGGAGAGAATTTATAAGTTCCTAAAACTTCAAACAGGATGGCATAAACAGCAATTGTCAAGACAAATGGAATGACTGAATCGTACAGACTTAATCGATACATTTTGCGTGTTTGCTTTGAAGAACAATTCAAAATGGACCTGACTGCACATTGCCGATGCTTTTCTCTGCTTCAGTACAGTTTATTTAGGAATGCTGAAACAAATGGCAACCCAGTGGTTTTGGTGTATTGATTTTCTTGCTAATGTTCTGGACTCCAAAAGCCTGTCAAGCCATCCATCAGATTTTGCATTTCTCTTTTATTAGCTAACAACATTTATCTATACCATTACAATATAGTTTAGTGGAAGGTCCATATACAAGTTCAAGAACTACCATGTAAAATGTGCTGAACTTTTGCCTGTGGGTCTGTTGTAAAAACAAGCAACCTTAAATAGGAGGGCCATGCCCTCAAGCATGCTATCATTGATAGAAAACTTTGCACCTTTTCCACCCTTTCTCTCTCTCCTCCTTTAATACAGAGTCAGTCTAACCAAACAAATTATAACAGATAAAAACTAATAGTAAAAATTTTTGAAGTCATAGTAAGTTCAGGCATGGATAGTGATTAAACACCCACCTAAGCCAGTGCCGTTTGCTGGTGTTAGTATGGCAACAAATTGCATCGTACTGGTCTGCAAGCCAAACTATTAGAATAATATAAAATGCCGTCGTTGTGTCATTGAAGAATTCAGACATTATAGCTTCCATCCCTGGAGGAAGAAATTTTTAACAAATATCAGGGAAAATGCATCTCAGACAAGGCTGCTCATTTAAAATGACTGACATATATTAAAATTAAAAGGACTATCCTTTGCAAATATTACAATTCCAAAACAATACTTGCAAACATCGCAATCAGAGATTTAAAAGCAAACACAAGTCAGTCAGTAAGTTATGGACAAGAGTGCATTGAATGAAAAATAAACCTCTTTTATACTTTCCAGTGCAACTCAAAAGAAATCTAAGGTCCAAACTGTTATTAATGTATGTATGCCTTATTTTCCCCTTAACCAGCAGAACAGTTGTCTGGCTGCGGTGTGACAGAAAACTCACCTCTGCTGTGCATCCATTTCCCAAAAACAATTTGAATTTAATTTAGTTTGCTTTTCACAAGTTATTTATTTTGTCAAATTCTGTACATTTCCACAAATGGCGTGGTGTTGTGAAATCTCCCATTTTAGAACATTTCAAAAAGACACAACATTTTTAGGTGACAATAAAACAGCTTACCTTTTAATACAATTATTAAGCAAATGACTGGTAACTAAAAACACCGGGGTGTGGTTCAAGACATCAATAAGCAATTCTGCAAAACTTTCTTAGCATAAAGTCTTCAATAGAAGTAGCAAAATAAAACAAAACTGGCAACACTAAACTAACATAACGAAATGATCAGCAAACAAAATGAAGAAGGAACAAGGATGGAGATAATAAGTGATCAAAATAAACAAAATAAACAGAGGAAGAATAGAAAAGAAGAAGCAATCCCAAATTCCACTGCCAATGATGAATTGTAGAAATAATTTCCAAAGCAAACCTAGTTACTTTGCAACAAAAGGAGCATATTCTTTTATAGTTGCAATCTTTTGGAATTATTTAGGCATATTTTGTAGGTATCTGGAAATTTGGGAAGAATTAAACTAGTAAATCTAAAATGAATAATTCAGGATAAAGCCACACAATGACCTTATATTTTAAAAAAAATTGTCTTTTAAATATATGATGTTTTGGATTAAATCATACAAGCTTACACAATGATTACATTCAAGTTCATTCATTAGATATTAAACGATTGAATCATCCCAAGGATGCAATATATTTTTTGTTGGATGCAATTATTCTTTCTTTTCTAATTATTGTAAACACTGCAATACATTTCCTTGCTCCTATCAGGCCAGCATAATTGGGGGAAAAAAAAGCCATTCTTGTGAATGCTAACAGTGTGCTCTGTTATCAGGGGAAAATCCTGCTCACTTACATTACTGCTCAGCCAAATTGTCCCCCATAAATCCATTTTAAGGAAGGCTAAAAGGGTGCCATCTAAACTTGATGGGAAGCAATCCTGCACTGAAGTCAGCATTGATGGGATAAGAGTATTAGAATCTCAAGGTGGGTTTGCAGCTTCTATTAGATGCTCATCTTTTGAAGCACAAACTTGCCATTTGCATCAAGTTGGCCGGATGAAGGATAAAAACACATGTAGATGCAGAAATAAATGCAGTCTTCTATTTGCACTACAACTGAACTTTTAGGTCGATGCGTTGAGACCAGTTAAGAGTCATTCAACCTCTGAAGACGAAGCATCTATTAATCCGCAATACTTCTTTGCGGAATTATCAGGTAAGCAATGTTGAGATCCATGCCGGAAGATCTTCACTCCAATGCCAATTGATTACTTACATGCATGCACTACATGCAATAGCTACTATGTGAAGATAGGAAAATGACAGGGAGACTGTAGGCTCACAACAATTCCACCAGTTCATGAACATTAGCTTAATGGCAGACTGGACTGAATGCAGACAATTCTTGGTTGAATTGTTTTTGGATTTATTGCACACAAGTATGTTTACTACTTCATTACAGATGTCCAAAAGCTCTGATTTGATGCTTTCTGGAATGATACTTGACTGGATTTGAATGTGGCGCATGACTAATGGAATAAGTACTTTCTCTTTTTTGTTAAATAAATGCTAGCATAGGATGATGACAATTGTTGAGTAAGGCAGTCTCAATCTCTTTGAAAAAAATCCAATACCCTTAGATTGCAACTGCTGGTTGGACTCCCCAGTCATCGGAAACATATGTCCTGCGCTTGGACGGTCTAGTCCTGTTAGAATTTTATAGATTTCCCTCACTCTTCTAAACTCCAGTGAACAGACAACCCAACGTCCCTTCATACATCATTCTTGCCATCGCGGGAAGCAATATGGTACACCTTTTCACACTCCCTTCCATAGACACAATATTCTTCCTCTGATAAGGAGACCAAAACTACTCGCAATACTCCAGGTGTGGTCTCACCAAGGCCCTGCACACTTGCAGCAAGGCATCCCTGTTCCTGTACTCGAATCCTCTCATTATCAAAGCCAACATACCATTTGCCTTCTACATGATCTGCTGCTACTGCATGCTTACTTTGTATGACTGGAATGACTAGATTACAGAATATGGAAATGTTTGACAGGTTGGCTCGTAAGCGCTGAATTTTAAAGGAGCAGGAGATAACTTGATTGAAACATGCAAGATCCTAGGGCTACCTAATAGGATGAATATGAAGAGGATGTTTCCTCTCAAGGGAATATCTAGAACTAGCAGCTACCATTTAAAAATAAGTGGTTGGCCATTTAAGACAGCGATGAGGAGTATTTTTTTTCTTTTAGAGGGTCATGAGTTGACAGAGCTTTCTTCCTCAAAAGGTAGTGGAAGCAGAATCTTTTAACTTTTTAAAGGTGAGGTAGATAGGATCTGGGTTAAAAACAAAGTGGGTGAAAGGTTATAGGATAGACCCTAGGTATCAAATTGCCCACGCGTGCTCCTAATTTGTATGTTCATATATCGAACAACTAACAAGAAAATTAATTATCCAATGTAATAATTAATTATATCTTCAGTTCCATTGGTATTGCAAGTTATAAGGATTACTGACAGGCTGATATATAAATTCCAGTTATGCTATCCACTAGGACATTTATCCTCTAAGTAGGTATCACTCCCATTATGACTTGGGTCTCAAACAAAATGTTAACCTGTCTTTCTGTTTTAGACACCTGTTGTGTATTTCCATCAATCGCTGCTTTTATTTCAAACTTCTTGAACTTTCCTTTTTTTATAAATTGTAGCTATTAAGGTATATACCTGTTTCAGAACTGCAGATGTACAATTGTCCTGTACTGGCCACAGTGCAATGCACAGTACTAGTCAGCATCACAGCATGTTACTTTACTCAGGTCTGGTAGTAATTTCAAACTTAAAGAGATAATATTTCACGTGCTTAGGAGGGTTAGTCAACATCTGAAAGTAAGATGGTGAATATCTGAGGAATTCATCATAAGGGCTCACATTAAAATAATTAACTGGCCTTCATTTCAGGAGATGAATAAACTGTCACCAATGGAAATTTATACAGAATGCTCAAGTATTTCCTCCTATTAAATGTTTAATTTTCCATATTAATTTCAGAAAAAAACAAGATCAACAAAATGCTACTCAACACAAAACATTCTTACCAACAAGTGCTAGGATCACAGTAAGTAAAGGAGCTGCAGGAAATGCAATCGTCATATTCATCTCCAACATCTGCAACAAATCAACTGAAAGAAAAAAGTTCATTAATTGATAATGTATCATGCCCATGTTTTGGATCTTATATTAGACTATGCAGCCCCTTTTCAAATGCACAAGCCTTTTTTTTTTATAATTAGGATGGACACAACATTACACCCATTATATTATTGCTATAGTTTCAAAAATTAAGTGGGGAAGAACATTTTGCATTATTATTTGACCTATTCTTACTTGATTAGAACTACTGAACCCTAAAGGTAAATAAAGCATGGAATGTGTTGGAACATGTGGTACAGCCAGAATAATCACTAGTAATAAGATGGGTTATCAACTATTGCACAGATTTACATAAAAAAAGCACAGGAAAGACCATTTGGCTGTATAGCTCCATTAGAACTTCTCGTGCTGAATCCTATCAGCATAATAGTCTATTCTTTTCTCCCTGATATGCTTATTTAGAATTGGGCTGGCTCCTAATGTTATTACAGCATTACTTAACAGAAAACAGAAAGTAATGATGCAGATTAATAAAATCTTGACCTGACTGGCTTTATTTCTGGAAAAATAGAGAAGTAGAAAGCTAGAGTTAAATTTATATTTAATTTTGATTAGACCCCACTAAGAATTCTGTATGCAGTTGAAGTCACCAAACTATAAAATGTATTAGGAGGGGCTCTTGATGGTGCAAAACACTTACGATTTTACTAGAAGTGCAAGATAATAGCTACTATTAAAAGTTAAAAAGGATGGCCTAACAGAGGGCTTTAGAATATGAAAGGCTTTGCTAGAGTGGACATAAAGAGAATGTTTCCACTTGTGGAGAAGACCAAAACTTAAGTGTATTAATATAAAATAGTCACCAAGAAATTAAATGGGGATTTCTGAGGAAACATTTTTACCAAAAAAAGTCATAATTTACATAGATGCATTTGAACAAAGGCTAAATCCATAATCACTACTATCTGGTAGGACAAGGGCAACAGGTACATAGGAACACCACCAGTGCAAGGTCCCCCAAGCCAATCATTCTGACTTGGAAAGATATTGCTGGTTCAAAATCGTAGAATTCTCCCCTCAGCAGTATTGTGGGTCGACCCACCCCAAACAGACTACTGAAGTTCAAGAAGGCAGTTCACCACAACTTAGCCATGAGAAATAAATGTTATTCCAGCCAGCGATGCCCACATACCATGAAAGTAAAAGAACTCCAGGCCTTGTCTTGAACATCACCCTATTTCTAGATTTTGCTTTGGGTTTACTGTATCGAAGGCAATGATAATCATTCAAGTAAACTTCTGATGTGACTTAATGGTCCCAGAGTTGCCAGTCACGATCAGAAGCAAGCAGCCTACAAGGTCAACTGTATAACAATTTACTAGGTTGCAGAGAATTGGAATAAGACTAAAAGGAACTTCCCATACTAAAAGTGCTCCTCCCAACCTTGGAGGGACACAGTGACATCCGACCAGCAATGGACCTCAAGTGGTGCAAATATACACTGCATTAAAGATTAGCGCGCAATTTCCTTTTCCGTTTTCTTTCTAGAAATGTTTTGAAAAGAACAAAAGCTGAAATGACAAGCCAAAAATCATGGGGACACACTTTGAATCAATGTGTGATGCTAGAGGTGAAAGTGAATGGCATGTTCAACTATTTCCCAGAATATGGAAGGCAATGACCTTGAGGTTCCACAAACTAGAAACTGTATTGGACTAGCCGTTCAATTATCCTAGCTTTCATCTACAAGGCAGAAGGTAGGGTGCCATGGAATACTCTCCACTTCTCTAGATGAGTGCAGTTCCAATAACATCAAGTAGTTCAACACCATTCAGGTCAAAACAATCTGTTCCACCTATCACCTTCAACAACTATCTCCCTTCACCACTGACACACAAAGTTAGCAGGGTGTACCATGTGTAAGCAGCACTGCAACATTTCATCAAGATGCCTTCAACAATACATTCCATATCAACAGCAACCTCCACTATCTAAATTTACAGGCAAAAAGATGCATGAGAACACTAACACAACCATCAGCACGTTCCTGTACAAATCTGACTTGCGAGTTACATGATCATTCCTTTGCTGTTGGCTGGGTCAAAATTCTAGAACCCACTTCCTAACAGCACCTACCCTGAACGATATTGGTTCAAGAACGCAGCTCATCATCACCTTCGCAAGCGTAACGAGAGATGGGCAATAACTGCTGGCCTACTGTGTGCCCACACCTTATGAATAAAATATTTAAAATGTTCCAGCCTTAGCTCAGACTGCAGCATATCCATCAGGAGTAGAAAGTTGTGTGTGGAATCTAAGGATATAGGGGAAGCGCTTAATGAATACTTTTCGTCAGTATTCACATTGGAAAAGGGCAATGCTAGTGAGAATATGGATGGGAAAGTGTGAGGTAGTTCACTTTGGAAGAAATAACAGGAATGCAAAGTACTAGGGCCACTGGTAAAATTTTTGGCAATGTAGGTGAACAGAAAGATCTGTGTCCAGGTGCACAAATCCCTGAAAGTCTCCACCCAGACTGATAGGGTTATTTAGAAGGCATATGGTGTGTTGGCATTTATTGGCAGAGGGATTGCGTTTCGGAGCCACATGGTCATGCTTCAGCTGTGCAAGACACTGGTATGGTTGCACCTGGAGTATTGCGTGCAGTTCTGGTCACCACCTTATAGGAAGGAATTGGAAGCTATGGAAAGGGTTCAGAGGAGATTTACAAGGATGTTGCCTGGTATGGAAGGGAGACCTTACATGGAAAAGCTGGGAACTGAGGCTGTTTTAATTGGAGAAAAGGAGGTTGAGAGGTGACTTAATCGAGACGTATAAGATAATCAGAGGGTTAGATAGGGTGGGCAGTGACAGTCTTTTTCGTTGGAAGGCTAACATGAGGGGACATAGCTTTAAATTGAGGGGTGATAAGATTTAGGACAGATATTAGGGATAGTTTCTTCACTTAGAGTAGTAGGGGAGTGAAAGGGCCTACCTGCAACAGTAGTAGACTTGCCGATGTTAAGGGTATATAAATGGGCATCAGATATACATATGGATGATAATGGAACAGTGTAGGTTAGATAGGCATCAGATTATTTTCACAGGTCGGCACAACATTGAAGGCTGAAGGGTCTGTACTGTGCTGTAATGCTCTATGCTCTACATTCACTTCCAAAATCACAAGATTCGGATTCAAATTCCACTCAGGGTTTAAGAGCAAAACACTCAAGTACAGTTCTCAGGGAGTGTTGTATTTTCAGTGATGCCACATTTCAGACTGAGTCATTAAACCCAAGATCCCATCTGCTGGGATGGCTGTTAAAAAAAAATTCAAATGGAGCTATTTTCAATGAGAGAAGGAGAGCTATCCATTAGACAACAAGATGGAGGAACAGAAGTAGGATTTTCAGCCAATTAAGTCTGCTTCACCATTCAATGAGAGCATGGGCTAATCTGACAATCCTTAACTCAATTTTCCAGCTTTTTCCCCATAAACCTTGATTCCCTTATTGACTAAATCTCTGTTTCAACCTGGAATGTGAGAGTTTGCTACATACAAAAAGTACTTCGCTAGTTGTAAAGCCCTTTGAGGAGTCTGATGATTTTGGACACCAGGATGCAAGGATAACTCTCTCTCCTTTTTTGTTTTAATGACGCTTCTATAATTTCATTTTAAACGGTCACCTGCTTGAATTTAAGTGAACCATTTCACCAGGCATTAAACACTCATGCACTGGTATTTCATAGCATAACGTGAAATTGATGCATGTAAACAAGGAAAGGAAAACAGGGTTTATTTGGTGAATTTATGTCTTTTCTATGTAAGCATTTGGAGAAAAGCTTAGCAAACTATTATTATTGAAATAAAAAGGCTACAGTTCCTGTTCACATTATGTGAAATTCTCAATAATGAAGAAATCTTAAGGCGTGAACTTACCAATAAAGACAAAAATCTGATGATGAGAGTAACGTAATAGCATTGAAACTGATAGCGTCTGGGGAAAAGAAAGAAACCAGTCAAAGCTTCTCCTAAAACAGAGGATTCATTGCAACTTGTGACCTATAAATAATTTCTAAAATTCAACTGAAGATGAAAATTGCAAGCAACTAGTAAGTGTATACCACAACATGCATGTCAAATAATAAATCCAATATCCTGCATCCATTACACAGGATAGATGCCAAGGATACAATTTAATTCATAGTAATTGAGATCAGCTGTCAATTCAGGAAATTAGACAATTAAAAACTTAGCAAGAGATGAAATCACAAAATAGGTTTCAGATCAGGACATACTAAGAATCAATGTCTTACTTTTCAATGTTGTAATTCTCACTGGAACAACTACTCCACATGGAAAGACGGTTAAGCAAAGAGTATTATCATACAGTTACTGGACTGAATAAACTTCAGGGTGAGTGAGGTGAGTGAGGTGAGTGACCCACACTGCTAATTGATACAGCAGTGCCTTCACTGTTTGAATTCGTGTATTGCTGGGCATCAGAGTGCGTCTGCGAAAATTAACAAACAGTGAAATTCACAACTAATCTTGGAGGAACCTGTTTGGGAGAGGCCACAGCACAGAAACAGACAAATGAATATTTTAAGTGTGGTCTTACAGTAAGTCTGCAGTAGTGAGTAGAGTAGGTTCGTTCTTGATTATATGTTGTATTGTGATATTTCTTTTGATTAAACTTAAAAAAATATAAGCCGTAAGTATTAATTTAACCTGAAGCAGTGTTTTGTAGAGGAATAAGACAGAGCTATTTTCTGGGTCTGTAGATTGAAAGAAGCAAAAATGAGTGATATACTCTTCTAGTCGGATGTGGGAGTTTAGAGAGAGTTTATGTGTTACTGAGGATTATATCTGCAATAAATGCCATTGGTTGTGAACCCATTCAGGTTGAATGGATCGGCTGGAGAGACAGTTAGAGGCAATGAGGAATTTACAAGATCAAGGTGATGTAATGGATGGCAGTTATAGGAAGGGAGAAAAGTCGCAAATACAGTCACATAGATGGGTTAAATCTAGGAAAGATAAGAGAGGTAGGTAAGTAGTGCTGGAGTTTTCTGTGGCGATCCTCATTTCAAACAAGTATGCTGTTTTGGAAAATGCAGGGGGTGATGGATTCTCAGGGGAACATAGCACAAACAGCCAAATTTCTGGTATTAAGACAGGCTCTAATGAAATAAGGGGTATGTTGAATTCCAAGAGATCGATTGGGTTAGGGGACTCTCTAATCCAAGGCACAAACAGACATTTCTGTGGCCAGCAGTGAAAAATCAGAATGGTGTGTTGCTTTCCTGGTGCTAGGATCAAGGATGTCTCAGAGAGGGTGCAGAATGCTTTCAGGGGAAAGGGGCCAGCAGATCATTGTACACATTGGGACCAACGACATAGGTAGGGGAAAGAGTTGAGATTCTGAAGGGAGATTACAGAGAGTTAGGCAGGAATTTAAAAAGGAGGTCCTCGAGAGTAGTAATATCTGGATTACTCCAGGTTCTATGAGCTAGTGAGGGCAGGAATAGGAGGATAGAACAGATGAATGCGTGGCTGAACAGCTGGGGTGTACGGGAGAAGGATTCACATTTTTGGATTACTGGAAACTCTTTTGAAGTAGAAGTGACCTGTACAAGGAGGACGGATTGCACCTAAATTGGAAGGGGACTAATATACTGGCACGGAAATTTGCTAGAGCTGCTCAGGAGGATTTAACCTAGTAAGGTGGGGGGGTTGGGACCCAGGGAGATACTGAACAAAGAGATCAATTGGAGACTGGTACAGTGGAGAAAAGAAGTGAGTCAAATAATCAGGGCAGGCAGGGACAAAGCAGAGAACAACATAGGCCTGAAATTAAACTGCATTTATTTCAATGCAATGGGCCTAGAAGGAAGGCAGATAAACTAAGGACAGGGTTAGGAACATGGGACTGGGATATCATATCAATTACAGAAACATGACTCAGGGATGGACAGGACTGGCAGCTTAATGTTCCAGGATACAAATGCTACAGAAAGGACAGAAAAGGAGGCAAGAGAGGAGGGAGGTAGCGTTTTTGGTAAGGGATAGCATTACAGCTATACTGAGGGAGGATATTCCTGGAAATACATCCAGGCAAGTTATTTGGGTGGAAATGAGAAGTAAGAAAGGGATTGGAATCTTATTGGAAACCTTATTGGAATCGTATGATTAGATTAAATTACTTACAGCCCAACAAGTCCACACCGATCCTCCAAAGAGCAACCCACCCAGACCCATTCCCCTACATTTACCCCTTCACCTAACGTTATGGGCAATTTAGCATGGCCAATTCACCTAACCTGCACATTTTTGGACTGTGGGACGAAACCAAAGCACCCGGAAGAAACCCACGCAGACACGGAGAGAACATGCAAACTCCACACAGACAGTTGCCTGAGGCGGGAATTGAACCTGGGTCTCTGGCACTGTGAGGCAGCAGCGCTAACCACTGTGCCACCATGCCGCAATAGAGGAAAGCATACTAAAACCCTTCTTCACTCACCTATCTACCTGCAACTCCTAGTTCCTAGGGAGTGCTGCTGAACAAACAGACCTTGGAGTGCAGGTTCATTGCTCCTTGAAAGTGGATTCACTGGTAGATAGGATAGTGAAGGCGGCGTTTGGTATGCTTTCCTTTATTGGTCAGAGTATTGAGTTCAGAAGTTGGGAGGTCATATTGCGGCTGTACAGGACATTGGTTAGGCCACTGTTGGAATATTGCATGCAATTCTGGTCTCCTTCCTATCGGAAAGATTGGTGAAACTTGAAAGCGTTCAGAAAAGATTTGCAAGGATGTTGCCAGGGTTGGAGGATTTGAGCTATTGGGAGAGGTTGAATAGGCTGGTGCTATTTTCCCTGGAGCCTCGGAGGCTGTGGAGTGACCTTATAGAGCTTTATAAAATCATGAGGGACATGGATAGGATAAATAGACAAAGTCTTCCTTTTCCCTGGGGTAGGAGAGTCCAGAACTAGAGAGCATAAGTTTAGGGTGAGAGGGGAAAGATATAAAAAAGACCTCAGGGGCAATTTTTTCATGCAGAGGGTGGTATCTGTGTGGAATGAGCTGCCAGAGGAAGTGGTGGAGGCTAACACAATTGCAGCATTTAAAAGGCATCTGGATGGGTATATGAATAGGAAATATTTGGAGGGATATGGGCTGGGCGCTGGCAGGTGTGACTAGACTAGGTTGGGATATCTGGTAGGCATGGACAAGTTGGACGGAAGGGTCTGTTTCCTTACTGTACATCTCTATGATTGTATGCTTCTTAAAAACTTACCTTTTTAATCATCTGTCTCAATTGTCACCCCATGTGGCTTGACATTCAAATTGTGTTTAACAGTGCTGTTGTGAAGTGCTTTGGGATGTATGACCATTATAATGGAACTTCGTGAATGCAAACTGGTGTTGGTTGAAGGACTTTCTTTGGTGGGGGCAGAGGAGAAAGAGAAGGTAAGTCTCCTGATGCCATGTTCAGTTCACAGTGTACCCTTGGGAGCGAAAAGAAGTTAAGCTTTTTCACCCATACATCTGGAAGTTGACTGCAGGAATAACAGGCATTAATATGGCTCACTAACATACTTACAAATATAACCATGATGACAAAGGCTGCCAGGTAGGAGGTTCTAGCCATCCACATGCTAACAAAACGATAGTGTTCCCCAGACACTACATTGCGCAAAAATCCTGGTTGAAAAATAAAACATTGGTGACATTTAAGATGCAATCGCCACATGAAGCAAAATGGTCACATGGCTTCTAAAATCCTGCAATAAATTGTTTATATCACATCAACAATGTCAATTACTTTATTTCGAATGGAGTTCACATACGGAGTTTGAGGTGTAGAGTTGCACTTACTGTTGCTTAAGTGGTTCTGGCAACATATCAAACTAAATTTGTTTGCATGGCAATTTCCATTAACAAATATATATAAGTCCTTCAATGATTAATTATAAATTATACCAACGATTACAGAGTTAAACAGAATATATCAAGAGTAAAAATCAAGAACTGAATCGATTCTGATATATTTTGAATTTAGGAATATCTGTTTCGGGGCAAGAAAGTTAAATTCTGAAAACATATTACAGACTGAGTTTGTGCTCCCTGAAGCACAGGAAATTAAGGAATGAACTTATTGAGTAGCAATTATAAGACTATTACATTTTTAACTGATCTGATTGCTAGAGTGTAGACAACGATGAAAGAATTTGGAAAACAATTTTCAGTTACGTGAAGAGTCAAAATTGTCACAAAGCTATGTAGACCTCAGAAGGAGGTTCAAGGATAGGCTACAAAAGGAGTCGGTATATAGAAGAAATGTTCAATTTGCATCAGTCCTCACTCTTGAAGACTATGTTCAACTAATAGAATTTATTGATTTTAATAGTAAAACTCATTATCAGACTAACATAATATTTTAAAACAGAATTAAGAATTTGGAAATAGAGCAACTAAGTCAAATTATATTTGCCCAAGTCTCCTCAGAGATTAGACAGATGTTACATCAACCCCAGTTGCATTTTAATACCTACTACACTCTGGGTTGTAGGCTATAAGGCAGCTAACTTAGCTAACTTTTGTCCCTATCTTTTAAAAAGCCAATAAGCCATGGGTAATGTCAGGCCCATTAATTTGATTTCAGTAATAGAAAATACCTTTAAGAGAATCATTAGGGATGCAAAATATGCTTGAATATGGTGGGACATATTAGGGACACCCAAAAAGGTTTCATTAAAGATTTCATGCTTTAAACATTATTGTATAGTTGATGTTCTCATGAAGATTATGAATGAGGGAAACCAAATAGACAATCTAACTTCCAAAGCTTTTATTAAGTAATGTAACAAAAAATCTGTACAGGATTATACTTTCAGGAATCATAGTGAAATAATGGGTTGCTTTAGGAACTGACAGGCAGGATGCAGGCAAAGAGTTGTTATATATTGATTTGGATTTGTTTGGAGCCAGTCAGGCTGCAGGGAATACTGTTGGGACCACAGTTCTTTACAATTTTTCTTCATGGTCTGGATGCATAGACTGCAAATCTGTGCATAATATAGTTAAAATACCGACAGCCTGAACTCCAAGAATATTTATATACATACTGTGGTTCATTTTTGTATTAACCAAATAAACTATTATGCCTTATGAGTGTAAGAAATATCAAAAAATTGACAGTACAGTAGTAGCAGAAGGATGGCAGAAGCAGAGACAAGGGATAATATGGCTAAAAGTAAACCAAAGAAAAGCACAAATAAGATAAGAATAGCAAGTAAAGGCAACTATGTTCTCATCTGAACACACACTAGACAACTCATTTGAAGTGATAAGCTATAAAAGGGAGCAAGCCTCAGAAATTATTAGGCCATCATGGACATTACACATTTATTGTGTTAATAATGTACATCGGTATTGCCATAATAACACTGATAATAGTTTAGAAGCATTGAAAATAACCAAGGGTTAAACGAGACTACCTGGTCAAAGTAGGCAACAAGAAGTACATGTCAACTTTCTACTGGATAGGTTAATTCAGGTATAAAAAATTTATAATTAGGTTAAATTGGACTCCATGGGCTTTGATGTCTAAAAGGTACTAGTAAGCATTCCCTAAGGTTGCAGAAGAATTTGGCCAAGAGTGTGGGATCTTCTAACAGTCATAGCCAAGGAAAGAACCAGCTGTGTCCATTTCTCATACTGTATGGATGATGATACTGGGGCACTAGCTGGCATGGTTACACTTGCGCAGATTGCAACTTCTGTTATTCCAGGGAACAACAAGCAATATAACACATCATTGCACTTTGTGAATTACTATATAGATACTATAATGCAATGAGCCTTGCTTCTACTGAATAAAATATTTGATCACTATCACTAATAATGGTCAAATCAAATCACTTGGAAATCAAGTTAAAAGATAGATCATCCAGAGCACTAAACTATGAAATTATGAAGGCCATTATGAGTACTGGGATTGTAAATGATGCTTGTCTCTTCAACTGGATCTTAATTTATTGTGAGATCATGCTCGTAACTGGTATGCTGTTTAATTTGAAAGTGTACTGTTATCCATGTGGACAAGTTAAATGTCCAACAGTGATAACTGATCAAGCAAAGTATTTAAAAAGACATAGAAATAAAGGAATCTGGATGCGCTTAGATTTCTAAAGCAATGTAGTGAAGTGAAAGCTAGAACAGTGTGTGCTGGGTGCATTTATAGGATCATTGATAAGTGGAGACATACTAATTTGACACTTACAAGACCCTGGTAAAGCCTCACTTCAAATACTGTCTGAGTTTGATGCCTTCACATGGCATGTTACATTGCAGCTTTTGACAAAAGTGCAAAAAAGATCGAAGAGATTAATTCTCAGTATAAAACATTTCAGTTATCAAGATATGCTGAGAGTTGCAACTATGCTTTACAGATGTGTAGACTTATTAATGATCTGACTACACTTCATAAGACTTAGGCCTAACCATTGTCCATGGCATTACTATTTATATATTTCTACTGTCAATATGCTGGGAGTTACACTGACCAGAAATTGAACTGCTATCATCATTGGTCCTTCGCCAAAGAGATGACTCTTTCCACTCACAGGGTGGGTGTACAGGAGGACAACTTAGAAGCTTAACACTATGCAGGACAAAGTACCTGGCTTGATTGCCACCCCATTCACCACCACAACATTCTCCCTTTTCATCACCAATGCACAGAGGCAGCAGTGTGGACCATCTACAAGGACCACTGCAGAAACTGAAAAATTCCACCAAAAGCACATTCCAAACCTGCAACCTCTACAGTCTAGAAGGACAAGGACAGCAAATGCATGGTAACAGCACCAACTGCAAGTTCCCCTCCAATCCACACACTATCTCCATTCCTCCACTATCAATGGGACAAAATCCTGGAACTCCTTTCCTAATAGCACAGTGGATGTCCATACACCCCAAGAAATGCAGTAGTTCAAGGTGCCACCACTTTCTCCAGGGGTAAATAGGGATTGAAAACAAATACTAGCCTAGCCAGTGATGCCCACATCACAAGAATGATTTTTTTAAAAAATGAATGGAATAGATTGTGTTCCAGTTGACAGTTTGGCAACAATAAGGTTGGAGAAGAACCAGGTTCAGAATTCTAAGTTGCAGAAAGGGGTCATCTAGGTTCCACGTCAAATGATGTTTTTTGCACCAGGGAGTAGTGGACCTCAAACAAGGTTGCTCTTTTGCGTGGCTCACGCTGATTTACTGAATTTCTTCAAACAAGAAATGGGCCCGAATCTGGTTGAGGAAGACATTACAACTGAAGATAGGTATGTCCTACAGTGAATTCAGTGATCTTCCAAACCCATTTTTAAAATAAAGTCTTCTGCATGCACAAGGCAAGAATTTTCAATATTCCTTCCCCTCTCCATTTTGGTCTGAGCTTTTACCCGTTTCTTACTCATATTTCCTGTTTCTCAGATAATCATAAGGTTTTGATAGAATCGACGGTATCACAACTGTGTGAAACAGTCAGATGGACCAAGGGTTTAACAGTCCATTGCTGTTCATATGTTTGTCAAGGATTTGATTCAGTTCAATAAGAGTTCAGATTAAGGGTGGACAGCTGTAGGAGTTGAGCCACTTAGAAGTGATGTCAAAAAATGGTTTTTCACAAATTATAATGGAAATTTGAACTGATTCCCCAAACTCAAATTAATGAATTTTTTTTTGGTGAGTAGTTTACAACTTTGAAACAGAAGTGATGGATAGAGTTAAAATATACATCAGCTGTGATCTAATAGAATTGTGAAATTCCCAAAGGGCTGAATGGTATCCTCCTGTTTTCCTTTAAATTGTTTAGATTAGATTAGATTAGATTACTTACAGTGTGGAAACAGGCCCTTCGGCCCAACAAGTCCACACCGCCCCCGCCGAAGCGTAACCCACCCATACCCCTACATCTACATTTACCCCTTACCTAACACTATGGGCAATTTAGCATTGCCAATTCACCTGGCCTGCACATCTTTGGACTGTGGGAGGAAACCGGAGGAAACCCACGCAGACACGGGGAGAACGTGCAAACTCCACACAGTCAGTCGCCTGAGGCGGGAATTGAATCCGGGTCTCAGGCGCTGTGAGGCAGCAGTGCTAACCACTGTGCCACCGTGCCGCCCACTGTGCCATCTGCTCTTAAAAGTCACCAAAGCAAAGTATATTAGTAAAATACCTATATTGACATATTACTGAAGGCAATAACTTTAAAAAATTGACACTTCCTTTTGTTTTAGATAATGCATGCTAACTAATGTTTTTATGCAGAACAGAAGACTAAATCCAAAGTATAAAAGGTACAGTTGATTGGTTTAAATGCTAGCTGAGACTAGTCAGCCATTGTTGTGGTGTTAATTGAACTCACCTTTGTTTTCTTCATTTTCAGCCAATGCTTTCACACTGGACATCAGTATATCATCATAGCCTAAAAATTCATCCAAAAGAAATCGGCTAAATCCATCCCCAAAACAAAGATCTTTCGTTGGATCTGTGAACAAAATTGCATAACGTAAATTAGCTATTTGTAAATTCTGGTCATAGTTCATGTGCTGCGTCAAAAGCACGAACAACATTCCTCACTATCAAGATATATTCTTTTTGACTGTGTGTAAGAGACCTTTTCACTCTATTTAAGAGCAAATCTTGGATTATTACCCAAGTATTCTCATAGAACAATGACCTGCATGAAAGGAGGAAAAGAAGTGAATGCCCTTTAAAATGCAAAACTGCTTAAATGATATATATTTGCCTTTCATGTAAAAAGCACCCTTGCAATCAGAGAAGAACCATTTAATAATGAAATCAGGCTTCAATGTTCTCTTCAAGATACTGGTTAACAGCAACACTACACCATTAAAATGTTTTGACTGGAAATTATTGCATTCTGAATGGACTTTCAATGAACTTGTAAAAGACTGGAATAACTCTTGTGCAATAGTGAACAAATCTCAAAAGTGCATAATACTCCCACAAGCAGCCAGAAGATGTAAAGGTTATTCTATGAATGACCAACTCATCATGCGGTGAAGACCATTAAATGAACATAGATTGATAAAACAGCCACATTCTAATTATGATCAAAAAGTGTGGCGCTGGAAAAGCACAACTGGTCAGGCAGCATAATTTGGAGCTGGAAAATCAACATTTCAGGCACAAGCTCTTCATCAGGCATTATGCTCAAAACATCAACTCTGCTGCTCCTTGGATGTAGCCTGACCGGCTTTTCCAGTGCCACACTTTTTGACTGATCAGCAGGTCTCACTTTCTCCACACTTTAATTATGACTACTTAGTTATCCCCAGCATGCTGGGCCTCTTTCACATAGAGAAGGCTAAGGGGGTGACCTAGAATTATTAAAATTATAATGCCTTTGAAATTATGGAGGGATTTGGTCAGATAGAACAGAGAATAATAGAAGTTGCTCCCACTTGTACAGGTACATAATCATAAATATAAAAGACATCAATAAATCAGGAGAAACTTTGCTACACATGTAATAATTGATGTGAACAGCACTGATGATTTTTGGTGGAAGCTAGATAACATGAGAGAGAAAGAAATTGATATAGATGCATATAGGATTAGATGAAATATGGTGACAGGAAACTTACATGGGCATAAGCATAGAAACTGATTGGGCCAAATGGCTTATTTAGTTGCTATAAATTCTATATAATTCTAATATAGCACTTGCCAAAATTGTTTAGTCAAGGTTTCAAATAGGGGCAAATAATTAGACCACCATTCAAAGTAGAGGCAACGCTAGGAAGAATTCAATCTTTACAACTCTAACTGAAGAGCTTAAGTGAAAGTTTAGGCTAAAATTTCAAAAGCAAAAACAATGTTCATTTATTTTAAAGCAAACATGCGAAATTCAAGTCGTAATAAAATCATTAAACAAATTACCTGATCACCAACTTATGAAATATTTTGGCTTCGTTTCAGCAAGTTGAGGCTTAAGGTGAGATCTTGCAGGAATAGTGCTTGCACCTTACAAGCTTGTGATCTCTATCAAATAGAAGGGCAATGGGAGCACAAGTATGGGAATAACCCCACCTGCGAGCTCCCTTTCAGGCTACACACCATCTTGACTGAGAAGTAGATCACTTCACTGTGCCTTCACTGCCACTGGTTCAAAATCATGTTGGTCCCACCAAAGATGAATTTCCCCAATTCCCCACACACAAAAAAAAATGAGCTCAAGAAGAGTGCTCACCACCATATTCTGGGCAACATATTCTGGCTCGGACAGCAACATCACAATCCATGAATGAATAAAAAGACCCCAAAAAAATAAAAACAAGTCTGGATTAGGATTAAAGAAAAGGCAGATCTCAGATAGTGCAGCAGAGATCATGTCCAGGAGGCTTAGATGCTAGGGGAAATAGTGACTTAGTGGTAATGTCACTGGGCTATAATTCCAGCACCTCAGGCCAATGATCTGGGAACAGGAGTTCAAATCTCACCATAGCCACTGAATGAAGCCAAATTCAAACAATACAATTGATTTTAAAACATGATTCACCCTATAAACAGATCAAAACAAACACAGAGGCCTGCTGCATTCAAGTGTGACAAGCAAAAGATTAAAGATAGCAAGGCAAACAGAACAGGACAGCTTTCAGCACACCATGTCTTTGTCTAACCAGCGTTCTAAAGTTCCCCAAGAGACACAATTGGCCTCAAATGACAGTAGGATCAAGGCAAAAAAAAAAATCAGCTCATAGAGAATGAAAATAAATCTGGTCAGTTTCTGATTACAAATGAGATCACTAGATACAGAAGTCATCATAGGCATCATTTTAGGGCTTGGAAATCACAAGACTGGAGGATAACACATTCCTAAATGACAAATATCCTGAGAAGGATGAAAAAAACCCGATATTTATCAAGTTTAATTCTTAAAAATGCATGGGAGATCATTTTGGTTGATAAATAGCAAACCTGCAGTCAGGTGAAAAATGAAAATGTCTGGGGAAAGCATGTATTTCATTGTGATTTTGAACCTGACACTTCAAAAGATTCAAAAGCTGTAGTAATATTTCCAATTTGAAAATTCTTATGTAACGTTTTTTGTTTTAGAAGGACAGAACCTAATAACTTATCCAACAGCATACCAGAATCATAAGGAACTATAAATATAAAACATGGAGTGATCACTGAAAAATATGGGGAAATGGAGGAAAGAGACATATGTTCTCTGTTCGTTTTTGTCCAGCTTTCACTGTTACTTATGTTTTCATTAGGTGTATTCCGTTCCCTCTAATTCTGCTCTACGGAATAAGCTGTGTGCAGTAACATTTGTCTGTGCTGGAAGTCTAAATGTAAGCAGTTCTTGCAATCAACACATGCTGCTGCAATGGAAACAGAATTGACAACTCAGACACCCATCACTTCAAGGCAGGTGCTTTCCCATAGTTCTAAACACAGTTTATATACCCATTCTACCTCTTACCTAGTGTAACTACCATGACTGGGATGTTTAGACGTTGCCTGGTACTCTGAGAGAGACGGAGAAATCCATACTCCAGCGAGTATTCAACAATATACTCTTCTTGTGGCCAAACTACAAAATGGAAAAAAAAATAAGCATTAGACATCAGTAAAGTGACAGGTTATACCATTTCCAATGGATAAGATACAATAGAGAATAATATGGGGCAACAAGCAAAGTTATAATTGCGAATATGCACTGTTAGCATTTCAAGATATAAAAGCACAACTGGAAAACAAATGTTAGGGTAATTCCTACTTTCCAACTGTGCAGTTAATTAGCACAAAACTGCAGCATTTTAAAAATAAATTTGTTGACTTTTGTTCATCTCTTTTCTCATCTCTTAAATTTACTTAACATTTAATGTCTACTTTAGAAGACAGCTCCCAGTAATGATGTTGCTACATCTGGTTCCTATATTCTGACAGCAAGTTCGCGGATTCTGCCATGTAAATAGAACCCTTCTGCAAAGTGAGTGGGAACCAGGGTAGATTGAAGAACACTGATTAATAAAAACCTTAAAACAAAATCAGTGGTACTTGGAAGTACCACAGGACTAATGAAGTTCTATTCAAAATAAATGAAATTAACTATAGCATGCTAGTTCCATTACATTAATGACTCTAGTGACAATTATGAATAGCACTGAAAACAATGGTGTTCTGATAATGGCACCCAATTTAAGTTTTTCCAAAAGACAAAATCACCAGACAATTCAGGAGTAGATTTCATCAAATCTCATTTACATCAGAAAACAGGAGTACAGAAAGTGCAAAGTGATCCTCTCCCATCTGGCACATTAACAATGTTAAGACTGTCAAGAAGGCATCATTTATCTTGCAGAGGGAATTTTTAATTCTTAATAATCTAAAATGGTAATTCCTGACAGTGGAAGCTCTGCTGTATTGTATTCCCTACTGATGCTACTATTGAACAAGTCAGATCCCAAAATTAAGTCTGGCTTGACAAATCTTTATTTTGTTTAACACGATGGTCATTCAGTGAAATAGAAATACACAAGGATGCAGAATATTTTCCATAAAAAAAAAACAGAAGATTATCACACAAACAAAAGAGGGAAAAAAAAGCCAAGCTATCTAAAAATTGAACACAGTTTGAAAGTATACCAGATTACAAAACAAAGTCTCATCTATTCCCTGAACCCATCACTTTACAGCATTCTGAGTTCAGAGAATTTACCCCATAGGGTGGCACGGTGGCTCAGTGGTTAGCACTGCTGCCACACAGCACCAGAGTCCCAGGTTCGATTCCATCCTTGGGCAACTGCCTGTGTGGAGTTTGCACATTCCCCCCGTGTCTGCGTGGGTTCCTCCGGGTACTCCAGTTTCCTCCCACAGTCCAAAGATGTGCAGGTCAGGTGAATTGGCCATGCTAAACTGCCCATAGTATTAGGTGCAATAGTAAGAGGGAAATGGGTCTGGGTGGGTTACTTTTCGGAGGGTCAGCGTGGACTTGTTGGGCCGAAGGGCCTGTTTCCACACTGTAGGGTAGGTAATCTAATCTATATCAAATCTAAGACTGACTTAACTGCTTCTCCCCAGTTGTGCTGTGAAAGTTTAAAAACTTTGGAATTCTCCTAAGTTTAAATCAGAGCTTGATTATCCTAAACCAAAAGCAAGTTAATACCGTTCAATGTTTACTCAGTGTCATAAATCCCACACTGTAAACAAATAATCTTCCATTAACACTCCAAGAGATTTGCAGTTACTTTCTCTGACATATCTAGATTAGAACATTATTCCAGGACTCTAACTTTCTTTTAAAAAAACAATCCCTCACAAAAATAATCAAATTCCCAACTTCACTCAAAAGTCAGTAATTATAACAAAAATCTAAGTAATACTGTGTTCCTCCCATATGATTTCACAGTTCTTGACAGTTTCTTCTGAACCTCAACTGCACCATGCATCGGAGTTTCTCCTGAATGCTGACCAATACTCTTAGCTGCACCCAATAGTACTCCAGGCTTCACTGAGCCCAAAGTGCCCAGTGCCTGCTAATAACTGCACCTTCACCTCTATCTTTCCTTTTGTTCAGTGGACCCACCACCAGGAGTGTCTGTCTGTCAGTGGCCCCTCCTTTTTAAGGCATCAAATGGGGTCGGGTAATTGACATTTTCCAAAACACTGCCTTAAGGTGTGCTACTTGTTACCTTTAAATGGTCAAGCCCTTCAGTTTAAAAAAAACTTAAATGGAACATGCGCATTCTGTAACACTGCTGCTACTGCATGCAGCAGAAACCATAGGCCTGCAGTAACATAGGCAAGTTACATTTGTCCCAAAACCAAGGCAAGACGCATTTGTAACAATACCCCCACCTTAGGGAGGGAGAAAAGGCACCAGCATAGTGAAGGTTTCTTTCTAATGATTTTACAATACCTTTGTAAGTGCTTATCATAAACTTCTAACAAACAGCTTATTATATACCACAAAGGCAACCTTTCCAATTTTTCTAAAATTAAAAAAGCAGATTTAACCAAAACATAATCAAATATATGTGGCAAGTAGTATTACCCTCTGCCTGGAATTAAGGTAAGTTTGTTTTGCAAGAATGCCAACAATTTACATAGGAGTAATGATAACAAAATACAAGTGAAAAAAGGCTGTGTGTTAACAGATTAAACAACAGTGTTTAGTTTTTAATTTTGAAAGCCAGATTTAGATGCTAGTTAGTTAGTGTTCAGAAGCAAAAGCAGCAAACTTAGAGCTTATGAAGAGCTGTATAATTGTGGCAAATAATCAATGAGTTTTGCATTAGCTATTATTGAAGATAAAGAAATTTCCACAGTACGTTTTCTTTAAAAGCAAAAACTTATTTCAACTTCTAAATCAAGGCAATTTTCTTCTTAGCTTGAATAATGATCATCACTCAGGCAGTATTTCACCAAAGTTTAGGAGTGTGATTAGCAATTCTACATCTCTAAGATGAACAAATAAGGGTCCTACCCAAGTGTAGAGTTTGAAAGATGTTGGAAGCAGGTTGGCAAGAAGGGGAAAAGTAGAGCTTTTATATCACTAAAATTTTACCTGCTCTTGTTAGCATCTCAAACTCGGAGACTGTTTCCTGCAGAGGCTGCATACCTTTACTAGGTGCCTCAGTGAATGAGAGCCCCTGGCTATCATTGTGTACCACCTGCGTTACAACTTCTGCTTTGTTTCCAAGTGAGGGCTTTAAGAACACTTTGGGTTCAATGTCGAGTTCAAACTGTGAAAAGGAGCAGAAAGGCAAGAAAAGTTAGGCATGCGTTTTCTCTTTGGGAAAAAAAATCAAGTGCTGAAAATGCACAGCAGATTGGCCAGTATTGAACATGGAAACAAATGAACACTGCTGGGTGAACCTTTCATAATTTCTGAATTAACTATAACCTTTCGAAGAATCAGGAGAGCTCCAGCACTTACCATCAACATTGACACAGGTATAAGCACATTTCTGCATACGCAAAACTTTAATATAACTTACTGACTCTCATATTTATTAATCTAGCATGTTTTTATTACAACCCATGGATCACTTGCAGAAGCTCCTCTCTCATCTTTTCCTTTGTTGCTCTTGGATTTAATACATCTGGACTGCCAGTCAAGACTTGCTTAGCTGTTGGCAGAATTCATAACTGCTGCCTGTCCCTTTTTCAGGACATGAAAAGCAGGCAGAAAATCCTATTGTGAAGTTTAAGCTTGTTCCAAGCTTTTCACAATGCAAGAACAAACAGCATCTTCAAAGAGAAATGGTGGTCCTACAATTGACTAACATTCTAACAACTGACTTACAGTACTCCTGAGAGCAAACATCAATTTTTATTGTGTTCCTCAAATGCTTGGGTTATGGTTCAAAGACAGTGAGGACAAAACAGTGAACAAAACTAACACTAGAAGGAAGCCATTTAGGCAGTCACATTTAATCCCAACTCTTTGCCATAACAATCAAACCCACCATCCCATATGTTTTTCCCCACAAAGATGCTTTAAGTAACATGAAACATGGGTTTTAGGAGTGGGAGTAGGCAATTCATCCCTTCGAGTCTGTTGTGCCATTTAATAAGATCATGAATGATTTTATCTTGGTCTGAACTCCACTTTTTTGCCCTTTATTCTACTTTTCATCAGAAACATATATATTTCTTTGTTGAATTTGTTGATTGATTCTGCCTCCATTGCAGTTTGGGGCAGGAAGTTTTCACAGATTCACAGTAATTTCTGCTCATCTTAGATTTGAGCCTACCTCCTTTCATTCTAAATCTATGACCTTTTGTTCAAGATATCTGTTCAATATCCACATTATCAATGCTCTTTAGCATTTTATATACCTCAATCAGATCCCCTCTCATCCGTCTGAACTCCAGTGAGCACCAGCCCAAGCTAGTCAACTGCTCCTTGTACGACAGCCCTTTCCTCCCTTAAATTAATGTGGTGAAACTCTTCTGAATTGCGTTCAATAACACCAAATCCTTCAAGTAAGGAGGCCAAAACTGGACACAATATTCCACATGTGGTCTCACCAACACCTTATATAACTGTAACAATACTTCTTTACTTTTACAAATCGGTCATTTTGAAATAAATGTCAGGATTCCATTTGCTTTTGTTATGTGCTGCACCTATAGACCCACTTTCTGCCATTCATGCACTATGATGCCTAGATCCCTATGAACTGACACACTTTGAAGTTAAATAACAATTTGCCCATTAATTTTTTCTAGCCAAAATAAACTAAATCGCACTTATCCATATTAAACTCCACCTACAATATTCTGGCCCATTTTCCATGCCAAAGAAATGGCCATCTGTAAACTCTTGTCTCCTCGTCACAGCCTGCTTTTCCACTTAAATTAATATCAACCATGAATTTTGCTATATTACACTTTGTCCCTGCTCACAGATCATTTATGTAGATTGCATATAGTTGAGGTCCAAGAAACCTGTGAAATTCCACTAGTTACAGTTCACCATCTAGAGAAGAACACATTTATCCTGAACCTCTATTTCTGTCAGACAGCCGATCCTCTATCAAAGCCAATATCTACTCTTAACCCATGGGATCTAACCGTCTGGATCAGTCTTTTACGCAACACCTTGTCAAATGCTTTTTGGAAGTCTAAATATATCACATCCAATGGATCCCCATTATCCACCTTGCTAGAGGAAGGTCCTCCCTACAGCAAAACTTTCACAGTTCAACAACTGCCCAAGAAAAAAAGAATCAGATTTTTCTCTTCTAATTTACAGCAACAATTTTGAATTGATGACTTGTTGTCATAAACTACAATTCCTCTGCAAACTGAGCAAACTCTATTAACGCGAACAAGTTGTTTTTTTGCCCATCAATAAATATCTAACCATTCTGCTTTCTATTGACAAACATTATATATTTGATATTAAAAAGAATCTTTGGAATATTATCCAAAACACACAATATCTACAACATTTCTTATATCCAAATGGTAATTTCTTCAAAAATGTTACTTTTTATAAACAAATACATACTGACTGGACTTATTATCCCATTCTTTTCTAAATGCTCACCAATACGATTATAATAGATTCTCAGGGCTTACTCATACCTAACTTTAGACTGAGGTACAGAAAAGGGGGAAATCAAAACTGTTAAAATGTGGGCAATGATTTCAAGGAAGCTTTTAAGTAAGGAGGAAAAGGGTTCCAAAGGAGAGGAGTAGAGTGGATAAACAAATTATTAAAGATGGACTGAAGTTAAGTATATGAGATGATGCAAGTTTGGAAGGGGCTATTATGCACACGTTTCCTTTATACTTAACCTGGCAATCATTAAAATGAACTATTTTTCATGTTTGTTTCAATCCAGAAATTTGTACACACAAACACATTGATGGACATGTACACAAATATACAAGTATAGTTACATGCACACAGGCATGGCAGCCACTAAATTAATATTCAGAACCATTCAGTTTGGTTCTAATTCTGGGAATAAACCGAAGATTTGAAAAATAAACTGGTTGGAGACGGAAACACATTCAGACCCAGCTTGCAAACCAAACTGTGAGCTTCCCTCAAAATAAAGTTGTGACCTATACAGTTTAGATAGTTTCTGCTTCAAAGAAAGCAGAAACTCAAATTACATGTGACATATACCTTGTAAATATGGATGCACAAACTAAAATATTACAGCCCTTAAAATTACACTTCATCTGGAATTATATAAATAATTATGTTCAATAAAATCAAGCAAGTTCACATTTTTTCTGCTTTCCATTTAAAGTACTGTGCTGATGACACAGTAGGTAGTCAGCAATAACCCCAATGCCAAATCAAGCCAAACAAATTTACTTCACCTCTTAATAGCGGCTATAATACAATGATATAATACAATAGCATGTAGAGGCAGTTTTATTAGTCACGTCTCAATAAATACAATACTTCAACAGTGAAAAATAAATGGCATCTGGTACTATTAACACCAGGATGAAATACTGGTGATGGTGACTGCACAGCAATGGCAGAAAATGGAGGATGGATGGAGTATGTTACACAAGTGGTATTTTAGAGTGATCTTTTCCCCAGGTTTTAATGGCACAAACACTTAACAAGTATATATTCCTGACAATAAATTCCTCATCCTGCATTAGAATGTGTATCAGATTTCCTCACATCCAGATTATCTCAACCCTGAATATGGTAAATTTTGTAGAGTGCAATATTTATCCAAAACTGCTACTACCAAATAGAAATCGAACAGGTGCAATCAGTTGTTTAAAAAGTGGACTTATGCATTTTTGTCTATTCTGACAACAGCCTCAGAGAAGACTTACTTTCTATGCATGCACTCCATACACACCTATTGGTTCACTTCCTTTCATCTGTACATTTCACTAAATTTGCCGCTCCATATTTCAAAATCTCCATCAGTGGAACATTTGCACTGCTGGGACATATTACTGTTCCATTTCCTTATTTAACTTACAATGAATGAAGGTGCAAGAAAGCTACTGTGGGCTAGGGTGCTTGAGAATCAGCAAATCAAGTGAAAAAAGTAGTATTTTTAAATATCCTTGGTTTTTACTAGATTTTTCTCTCCCTGTGGAAACTGCATACACAGCATATCCATAAACTGAATTCAAATAAGTAGGTCTCCACACACTGAATAGCTTCAGAGGTTTCCAAGCCTATGAATCAAAGATGCATTATGGAACCTCAAGAAAAGCATTCATATACTTACAAATTTGTTGTAATTTGTATGCATCTATAACTGTTGACACTACTGTGGAAAAAGGTTTACTTTACTATATCCCCACTTATCTTTAAATATGAAAAATCTTTCTTTGCACCTCCCTATTTAATTCCAGAGTCACTGCAAAGCTGCAGCACAAACTTAAATTACATTTTTAAAACACGAGAACTTCAAAAAGATGTTTTCATCCAAAACTGAATCTAAATGAACAATTTTGTATTTACTGTGCCTATCTTGGCACTGTAATCTCACCTGTATAGAACTATTGTCAAACATTTCTACTGACAGTTCCTCTTCATCTTCTGTTGGTTCCTTTACCATACCAGCAAAGTTTTCTGATTCGTAGAACTGAAGGAAAATGGGGGCACGACTAGAGTTTCGTTGGATTTCTACACGGAGGATCCCATCTCTTGGCCACTTTTCACGGACATGCTCCAGGCAATTAATTGGAGAGCGAGAAAAGGCAATATGAATGTAGGCCAAAATAAAAAGAACAAAGAGAGCCTGGAAAAGAAAATTACTTAATTAAAATTCCTTTGAAAAGCAAGCACACAGTTTTTTGGGGGAATAGGATAGGGTTAGAAAACTTATCTATATATACCACACGACCAAAGCATTATGTTTCTGTGTCAGGGGTGCAAAATCTATTTCACGTTACATTTCAGAACAGGAATTCCTGCAGAATATTTCATAATACTGATCATCTCAGTTAAGACTAAAATCCAAATCAACATTGCAAAGTATCCATGATTAATACCAAAATAAAGTTGCCATAGTCCCAGACTATGAGATAACGCATGCTGAGTTTAATCCATGTGTCACGAAAGTAAATTGAGAAGGTGGGACCTTCACGGTGATTTCACCAGTGTGGGAAGTGAACTCAGGCTGGTGGTTTCATTCGGCATTGCAATCAGCCAACTGAGCAAACCAACCCCCTTCTAGAAGTTATTATGAACTAGAAGATTCATTGAACACATCATATTACCATAATGGATTGAAGCAAGACTGAAAGCCAGGTAATTTGCAATGTGTACTGCACCTGCTGGCCACATAAAACCCCTCCATAATCTACCAATTTGAGGGGATGAAAAAATATTTAGCACTAGCCTTTATGCTGCATTCCTCAACACCATTCGGAATAAACAGGTTACACATTCCATCAGCGCTGTGATAATTAGACTCAAAACCTAGTACCTTCAATATCGGCAGTGTCTATAGAATGTGACACACAATGGCAACACACCATGATGTTGGGCAGAACTACCTTTCCTGAGTTTTACAAACAAGTTAATCAAGACCAAAGTTATGGAAAGACAACATCCAAGTAACGGAAAAACAACATCCAAGGAACACATGAAGAAGATATACGTGGCTTTTCATTGCTGTTGCAGCCGAATCATAAGATTTCCTACGTATCACCCTTGGGTGATTCAAACAACTGCAAGTCCCCAAGGAAAATTAGGTTAATTAAATATAGATAGCAAATACGACTTGACAGGCTCTCTCCCAGTTCAAGATCAATTTTTTTAAAAATTTCACTTCAATAAATAAAATCTTTCTGAGTACCTTTATGAAACCGAAGTGTTCTCAAATGGAACATATTGCCAAAGCTAGATAACACTAAACGAACCAGGATGGCAAACCTCAACTAAGAAGCATAGATAAACAGTGCAGCATGATGGACATGTGACATTCAGGGATACATCTGCAATCTTCCAATGGAATGGAAAGAATGCAGATGTAGACAACAACTCTTTTAGCTTAAAGGCACAGGTTCAATTCTAATCCAGCCTCCAGCTGGGAGGTTCCTATACAAAATTAATGTGAGCAGCTGCAGTACTACAGCTATGAGCAGTGCATTCGGGAACTCTCTTCAAATAGGACTGACAAATATTAATGCAGTAGACAGATTTTTACTAATGCTGCTTAATTCAAGACTTGCATTCCGGTTCATTTAGTACTACCCAGCTAGCTCTATCAAGAGAGTCAGTTTGAGAACAAGTTTTAGCAAAGATGCACAGAAAGGTACAATCACAGACATTGGTACGCTTAATGCCAAAACTAGTGGACTCATTCCATGATCTGCAAAAGAAATTACTTAACAACCTATGAATTAGCATCTATTTGAAAGCCCAAGATACATCAACTGTAAGTGCCAGATCTTGCAACCACTCCTTTTGTGGTTATAATGGACCCAACATTAACACCTTCAACTCAAGGAGGGAAAAAGAAAATTGCAATCTTCACATTAAGTAAACAAAATATTACAACTATGAAGACTTAGAACCTAACAAGATATTAGGTAACTATCCGTCACCGGTGGAAGAACCCACCTGCTAATTTGCAAATTGTCAATAACATGATATATAGTTTCAGACACAATGTCTGTTGAACATCAAGCTGTTCCAGTCGCTCAAATATGAATTCAACTGGGTACACTGATAAACAAAATCAATATTATCAGTCTGTTTTAATTAAAAATAAAGAATCAGAAACAGAATTTTAGAGCATGAAGAAATTGTAAGCTTACTGCAAAATCTAAGCCCCAGCTTGAAAAATAATATAAATTACTCAGTGTTGTCATCACTAGCAGGAATAACTGAAAACAAGGAAACTTAAGGAATTTATCAATAAGTTCCACAAATCTGCAACTGGATATATTCCAGTAAAGAAAATTGGATTAGGCCTTCTATTTTAACACTAACAACAACCCGTAACAGACACTAGTGGTTCTCAATAGAAATTTAAAAGGAGCATAAATATAGTCAAAACCTGCCTGAAAAATTGGTTCTAAGAGTATCAGAAAATGCAAATGTGGTTTCCAAAATAGAACGTGTCCACCAAAATTGTGTATTCCTCGAAGTACAGTTCAAGTTAAATTAGCTGTTTTAGGGAGACAGCTGTTTGCCCTGTGGACAATATATCTGTAATTAACTCTTACACCTGGCATCATTCCAGCACTGGAACACTCAAAGGGTCAAGCCAAGTTAGATCACAATATGCCCATTTGAACACTGCACAATTACAATAGGACACTGTGCTCAATCTTCAAAAATGCATTGGTTTTTGGCAAGACTACAGAAACAGGAAGTAGATCTTAAAAAAACACAGTAAAATTCATAGACATGTTTCTGATCAAACATGCACTTTCCAGAAGGGTCAAAAAAATGCCAGTGCACGCTTAACCTGAACAGGATGGACACATTTTAGCAGAATTCCATTCATAAGAAAATATGTATTGAATAGCACAGAAGGAAGAAATAGTTAAGAGAAAACTGGAGGAAGTCAACACTTTCTTACATAATTACCTACTTCCACCACATTGCATCTTAAAGTAAACATTTAATTTTTCAGTGTTCATTAGTGGGCCCCAGGAGTTCTTGTTTCAATTCAATAATTTTTTGTGACATGAAAATTAATCTGAGGTTTTTCTATTATACATTAAGATAATACTGGCAATTGGTGGTCTCTAATGGGTTTTCTTTTCGAAGTACTAACAAATTACGTTCAACTCATTACAAGATTCCTTCCCTTGCATAAGTCACCAATTTAAAAGCCAAAACTCAACAAACAGAACATATAGGTTCAGAAAAGATTTACAAGGATGTTGCCAGGGTTGGAGGGTTTGAGCTAGGAAGAGCCTGAATAGGCTGGGGCTGTTTACCCTGGAGCATCGGAGGCTAAGGAGTAACCTTTGTAGAGGTTTATAAAATCATGAGGGGCATGGATAGGGTAAACAGACAGGATTTTTTTCCTCCCTCTGTTGCAGTAGTCTAGAACTAGACGGCAAAGGTTTAGGGTGAGAGGGGAAAGATTTAAAGGGGATTTAAGGGGTAACTTTTTCATGCAGAGGATGGTGCGTGTATGGAATGAGCTGCCAGAGGAAGTGGTGGAAGCTGGTATAACTACAACATTTAAAAAGGCATCTGGATGGGTACATGAATAGGACAGGTTTAGAGGGACATGGGCCGAGTGCTGACAAATGTGACTAGATTAATTTAGGATATCTGATCAGCATGGACGAGTTGGACTGAAGAGTCTGTTTCTGTGCTGTACATCTCCAGAATGCCAAGACTCTTACAACCCTTTGTAGTTGGAAAATATTTACAATTTCATTGAAACTATGTATCCATGGTGGAATTTATTCACTTCCTATAATGGTTTCCTTAAAAGGGAAGTAATGTTTCAGCAGCACCACTGCAGGCCAAACAAAAGGTCGTGAATCACAAAATTGATTATGTTAATGCGTCCTATTGAAATGTTATAAATTGCAATCAGGATTTGAGATCCCCACTTACTACCCTAACTTTTTAGTTATTTGCAGAACATTTGTATAGTAAGTTGTATGACCATTTGTATAGAGTGGAAGAACAGAAAATTGGTGGATATGAAACACAGTACAATGTCACGTGAACTTTCTTTTACAAGAGGAGGAGGAGGATACCATGTTATTTATGTTCAGGCACTTTTTCCTGTCTTGGAATCAAGCCCACTTCTTTGTAAAACATACTTATGATGCCATAACATTTAATTTCAAATCTACAATTAGATATTATGACAGTGTATCATGAAACTTATTTCAACAATAGGAATAGAAGATAAAGTCACCATAGTTTTACCAAGGGTCGCACTCTCATGAGAGGGAGAAATGTGACTGGTGGTGGTTTAACTTGTGGGTCACCATGCCTCAGCTGAGGGAAGGTTGAGAAGGAGAACCCTTAATGGTAACCTCAGCTGGTATGGGAATTGAACCTACACTGCTGGCATCAGTCTACATAATAGGCCAGCTGACCAGCCAAATAGAAATATTCAATCTTACAAGCAATAAATATTTGACTGAATTGAGATTGCCTTCATGAGCAGAGCAAGAGAAACAGCACAGAACAAATCTCTCAAAGGCATATTATTGTCACAATGGGAATAATCACAGTACAAAATATATAATTATATTAAAACACTCATCTGGACCTAAACACTTATTAAATTTGAGATATCCTAAATTATCCAAAATTATATTACTTATCGATTTCAATATTAATAAGGATATCACCCTAGGATGTTTAGCATTTGTTTCTTAAACTGACAATTAGCTTGAATTTCCTTTCAGCAACCTGTCACGGTCCTATACCATCCTTAACAGTCTTTTGACACTGCTGAAAAACTTTTGCTAACAATGCTATAATAGCACACACCCTTCTCTCCCACAGACATCTTGCCTAATTTTATGCCTATTTTTGTCTCTTGTAATTTGAGTGCAATATTTTCCTTGTACTCCCAAGAGTCGAATGAACAGAAGGCAAAAATACTGCAGGCACTGGAAGTAGTGAAAAACAACTTGCAATTATACAGTGTCTTTAACATAGAAAAAATGTCTTAATGCGCCTCACAACACCAGTATGAAAGCAGCTTTGCCAAAAACTGAAATACTTTGAACACTCAGATCAGGCAGCATGTGTGGGCACAACAGATAAACCAACAAGTGTAGCCTTTTTTCACTGAAAAATACCAAAAATCTAAGCATATTAATAGAATCCAACAATGGAGAGAAAAGACATGTGTTATATTATGTATATTTAATATGTGAGACACAAAACAAATGCAGACTTGAATCAAGTGTAGAATAGTGCAACAGACCACCTCAGTAAAATCGAAAATCACTGAATGGTCCCCACTCAGCAACAAAGAACTACTTACATTTTTTAAAAACTATAAGATGCTCAATACCAAAAATTAAATGCACACTTAATTCAGTGCTATTTAGGCTGTTGTCAAAAATTTAGAAACCAATATGGCTCTTATTTTCGTACAGCACAGATACCAATATTTAGAAGTTAATTATTTATTGACTTTGAAAGAGAAGATATAGTGTGTGTGACACACACACACACACACACACACACACACACGGAGAGAGAACAGAAAAAAAGAGTGGTAAGGAAGTGGAAAAATCTATTAAAAAAAACTCAGTAGGAGATACCAACTTCTCAGTAAGCAATACAGACATTATTTACTGGACAGAGGTGAACAAATTCCAAGGTCAAATGTGGTTTGTCACAGATAAACAGTAGCAGAACTAAATTGCAGTAAGATTTCTTTCTCAACTCTGGTCAGTACACATTGCAGATGGTATGGTTACAGTAAAAGCTACAGTAGCAAATACATTGTGAAAGAGAAGGCAGGGAATAAGAAACCAAAATAAGATATCCCAATGTGAAATATCCTATCATTGCCTGGTAAAAAGGATAAATAGCAATTTTGATTAACTTTGAAAATGTTAAATGCAGGGCATAACAGGTATGCAATTTTCACTCCACGAATATATGAAAATGTAAGAAAAAGCAGCATGGATAGGCCACTCAGTCTCTCCAGCCTGCTCTGCCACGCAATCAGCTCATGGCTAATCTGAATGCAGCTTCACCCCACATTCCTGCCTGCAGCCCGTAAACCTTTGGCTTCCTTGTCAATCAAAAATTTGTCTAACTCAGCCTTGAACATATTCAATGAGCCAGTCTCCGCTGCTCACAAAAAAAGAGAATTCCAACCTGGAGGAAAGAACTCCTTCTCACCTCTGTCTTTAACGACAGACTGCTTATTTTGAAACTGATGTTTGACAAATCTCTCAAGCCTCTCTCAAAAAAGTGATAGCTTGAACAGACTGCATAACTCAATATGAAATAGTGCACTGTAAAGGCTGTCTTTTTATCCTTATGTATTTTTGATTGTGAATGGAAACACAAAAATCACTGATTTAAAAACAATAATTATACTTCTTAAAAAAAAGCAAATGATCTGACATTCATTGCAAGTACTGTTTGCACATCTGCTTGTTGAATCAGCAAAGGAGGTCTACCTTACAGACAAGCTAGAATCAAGGGTGTGTACGAACAAAACTTTGGCTGGAAACAAGCAGATTGATCTGTGGATGTGCGACCAGTTATTTTGACAATGGCCTTTTGCCTGCCAACAGGACTGGCTCAAGTCTTTAAACAGCTTGGAAATGTGAATCTTTTGGCAAAAACATCAGATCTGTGGAGGAGGAGGAGCTACTTTTGCTCTTCTGCAAATCAAAAGCTCAAGCCTGAATCTTTTCTGAAACTTGACTTTTAAATTGATAATTCAAAGACCTTTGTAAGTGGGAACCAGTCACTTGTGCCTCCTGCAAATAGTTAAAAGTATCTGGAGAAGGAACACTGAAAAGCAGCATTCTGGACACATAAATTCTCAGCAAACCCTGTGGACAGGAACCACTGAATTACCTTCCTAGTCCTTCCCCTGGCATACAGTTCCCATTTTAGTTTCTGTATGAACATGTAGAGGAGTTTACAAGAGGGTTAAGATTTTGTATGAGTTATATATAGTTATAGTTCATGATTGTTTACTTGTCATAGTCATTTTTGTTATGTATGGACACCTAGTCCGTACTTTGTCAATTCTGGGTCTAAAATTCAAGTAAACTAGGGAATTCGGCATGCTTTTTAACTATTTAACTTTTGTGACCATGCTACCACAGTGAGATAGATTACAGTATTGATTTTCCAAAGGAATTTGTAGAAGTGAGCCCAAAACCAGAGGGATTCAGGTATAGCTAGAGAATGGATGAGAAACTTGGTGAAGAACAGAGGAAATGAATAGCTAATGGTTGAAAGGGATAAGGAGATTGTGCATAGGAGTGCAGTGGGGAAGCTGGTGTGTAGGTATGCATATGTGGACATATGAGTGATTGAATTGCAAGGCGTTGGGATTAGTTAAGAAAACTATGGACTTCAACATACATGAATCACTTGGATTTAAAAATTCATTGCATGTTACTCAAATCTATAGATAATGCCACAACTGGATTCTCAAACAAAAAGGCAAAGTAAAAATTACAACTGCGGATTTTCAGATCAATATCAGAATAAATCGACTATTCAAAAGGTGAAATAAAGTCCATAGGTCCGAAAGCATACATCACGATATTCCACAAATGGTGCTTAAATCAAAATTACATAGCAAACACAACACAAAACAAACCCAACAGACTGAAGTCAAAAGAATACTGAATGATGCTTAAAATAGTAGAATATGAATTAAAGGAAGGGATGAATGCTCAGGTCAGACTATTCCTTGAGTACTACGTTTAATTCTGGTTCCTAAGAAGCGAATGAGGTTCATATGTTGAAGGCAACAGAGTACAGCCACAAGATTGACTCTTGATTGGAAATTGTCATAAGGAAAAACAACATGTTCATGTCATGCCCTTATTGCAAACAAATATCCTCAAAATTGACTCATAGGAAAATCATAAAACAAAGTTTGACAATGACCCACATAAGGTCATATTAGATCAGATGATCAAATGTTTTGGATGTAGGTTTGCTCGCTGAGCTGCAAGGTTCATTTTCAGACGTTTCTTTACCCTACTAAGTAATATCTTCAGTGGGTTTCGGGTGAAGCAATGCTGAAAATTCCTGCTTTCTATTTATATGTTTGGGTTGGTGATGTCATTTCCAAAGACCAACCCAAAGAAGCCCAAACATATAAATAGAAAGTAGGAATTTTCAGCATTGCTTCGCCTGAAACCCACTGAAGATATTACCTAGTAGGGTAATGAAACGTCTGGAAACGAACCTTGCAGCTCAGCGAGCAAACCTACATCCAAAACCTCAACCTGAACTAAAATCTTCTCAAAACTCGCTAAGATCAAATGTTTGGTCAGAGAGGTAGGTATCTTAAATAAGGAAATCCAGGCAGACAGCCATGTTGGACCAAATGATCCCTTAGTCTCAGTTAACGTCTATGCAAATAGCCTCAGAAAGTTACATTGCAGATAGACAACGGAAGTCACTACGAAGTTCACAAGTCTATGTCATAGCCTGTTCTCTGAAAAAGGAACAGCAAGCCTTCTGGTTCCATGTTTCTGTTATTCTAAAAATTTAACAAGTTATTGAGAAAGAAGACACTGAGGACCCATCCCATAAAATTTCAGGCAAAGGACTGAACTTGTCCATTCTCCAGCTGAGAGACCCACCTGCTAATACTTCAAAGAGAATGATTTGTCCTTAAAAATGTTCACATAAATTCTGAACTTAAGCATAGATAGTAAGGAAATCCTGTCAGCACAGATGCTTAAGAAACATTTGACAGATCAGCGTCCTTTTATAAACTGATCCCTCAGGTACAGAAATAATGAGCTTCACTCATGCTAAACATGGCTGTTTAAATTGTTACATTTGCTCCTTGTACCTAAAGATATAATTTGGAAATCACACATCCTGTCTGTTATAACGTCACTCAGAAATCCAATCTCCAGTTTGGTTTCTAAGGGGCTACAGGAATTATAGCAACTAACTGTAATATAAGTCATGGGGTGAGAGAAAATGCATGGAGAAAATTGATCTATCCTGAAGATACTTGCCTTGTGCCTGATTATTAACAAAATAAAGTGCCACATGCTCTATTCGTCTGTCACTTTTCTTGTCATGCATTTCTATATTAGTAGTGAATACTATAGAATATATTTGCTGGACATAAACTGGTCAGATGAATGAAAATGGTCTTTTCTGGTGCTGCACACTCCTATCAATATTAAGCTAAAAGGGGGCATATTGGCATAGTGGTAGTGTCTGTGGACTAGTAAACCAGAGGCCCAGGCTAATGGGCTAAAATCCCACAACATCAATTCATAAATAAAACCTGGAATTAAACACTAGTTTCAGTAATGGTGAATATGAAACCATCATTGAATGCCGCAAAAACATCTCAGAAAAAAAGTGAGGCAAATGTAATTGCTATTGAGAAATAAACTCTTTAAATCTAAAAATCAGATTAATTTAATACGTCTCTAAAGGGTATCGCCAGCTGTACCAAATCAAAATTGCTAATTCATTTTTGTCTTTTTAAGCAGTCTAAATAATTTTGCTTAGTCAGTTAATAGGGAACTATGTTAAACTAAGGCCTGAGAAAAAGGATTAGAAATAACGCATACAGTAAATAACGCATGCATAGTCTTCCACTGAGATAAAAACTATCAGCAGAATGCCCTCACAGCCATATGAGCTATATCACACTCAGTAAGTTCTCACGATCATACAACAGAATCACCAATTAAGCAAACATAGATCCACAGGGCATAATTTAACTTCCCTCTAACAGGAGGTGAACGAAAGATGAGGGTGGGGATGGACAGTATTAACTCAGGTTGTGAAACAAGGTGTTTAGAACCTGCTGCCTCACAGACTATCCCTGATTGAGTAGGGGATGGGTGGGGGCAAGAGAAGTTGGAGGTTAGCCACCTTTCTGGTGAAGGATATTGAATACAAAAGAGTTTATGCTTCAGTATTGCAGGGCATTGGTGAGACCACACCTGGAGTACTACGTAAGTATTGTTCATATTTCAGGAAGGATGCAAATGCACTGGAAGCTGGGTTTACTGGACAATTACAGAACAGGTAGATTGTCTTACGATAACAGGCTAGGATTACATCTGGAGTTCACAGAGTAAGAGATGACTTGATCAAAACATTGAAGATCCTGAGATGGCATGACAGAGTGGATGTGGAAAATATGCTTCTGCTTGTGGGAGAATCTAGAACTAGGGGTCACTGTTTAAAAACAAGGGTTGTCCATTTAAAACAGAAATTAGGAGAATTATTTTTCTCACTCAGGTTTGTCTGCCTTTGGAACTCTTTTCCTCAAAAGACAGTGGAAGCAGAGTCTTTTAATATTTTTAAGTTACTTGATAAACAAGTGGGTGAAAAATTATTGGGCAGAAATGAATGTGGAATAATCAGATATGCTGTGATCCAATTAAATGTTGGAGAAGGCTTAAAAAGCCAAGCGCCTACTCCTGCTCCTAATTCATATGTTCGTCGGTACAGCCAAAGTCCATGCCAGTCTTATTCAAAGTACTGTCATGGTTACTTCAAATAGTTTGTTGTTCCTTTACCTTTGCTTTATGTGAATCAAAGAAAGCACATAAGCATATTTTTCACACATGTCAAAGTGCTCAGAATCATAGAATCCCTACATTGTGGAGACAGGCCCTTTGCCCCAATTAGTCCACACCAATCCTGTTAGGATATTTAATCAACCTACGAAATGAAGGAAAGGCAGTTACTCCTTCCAGTTACAGAGGCAGAAAAAGTTTCAACATGCTTAAGTATTGGATTATTTCAAATGAAATGCGCTACTGTACCATAAAGGATAACTTGCACACATTGTATATCACTACTGAATTAAACTAATCATACTCAAATTTAGGCCTGTTTCATATTGACCATTGATGATATAATAAATGTAACAGAAATCTTGAGTATAAAAATTGCCTCAAATTTTTCAGTAAGGTTCAGTAAGAAACAATGACCCAAATCAGTAAGTGAAACAGAGGGGAGGTGAAATTAAAACCATGTACGAAACTAAACATAACAAAAGTTAGTAAATTTTAAAATGGGAGGTGGCAAACAAGAAGCCAGAATATAGGACTTAATCACAATTCACATTAAATTGAATTTAATGCGGCACGGTGGCTCAGTGGCTAGCATTGCTGCCTCAACACCAGGGACCTGGTTTCGATTCCAGCCTTGGGTGACTGTATGGAATTTGCACATTCTATTGGGTGTCTCCCACAATTCAAAGATATGCAGGTTAGGTGACTAGGCCATGCTAAATTGCCCGTAGTGTTCAGGAATATATAGGTTAGGTGCATGAGTCTGGAGTAAATGAAGGGGAATGGGTCTGGGTGGGATACTCTCGGGGGTGGGGGGGGTGGGGGGGGGTGGGGTTGGTGTGGACTTGTTGGGCTGAAGGGCCTGTTTCCACACAGTTGGGATTCTAATTCTAAAATTTTGATAAGCTCCATAATTGTCCCAAAAAGACATCTCTCTTCATTCATCAAAACCAAGAGGATTAGGATGAGGTAACAAAACTTTCACTTTTATTGCCCAGCTCCCCATATTCTGACCCCAGAAATGTGTCAAGATGCAAGCAAAAAAGAACCAAGTATTATTGCTAACCTATTTCTGTAACAAAATATTGTTACAAAAGACCTACTTCCACTATGAACTGGTTGAAATTCAGATACTAGATTATTACAGAAACTAATCAAGAAAATTCAACATAGCTTCATGAGGGGTAAATCAAACCTGACAGGTATATTACAGTTCTTGAGGAGGTAACAAGCAGAATAGATAGTCATAGAGGTCTACAGCTAGTCGGCCCATCAAGTCTGCACTGGTCAAGAACAACTAACTAACCATTCTAATTCCATTTCCACCATTTTGTCGATAGATTCATTAGCTTTGGGGGAGCAGTGGATGCAGTATATTTGGATTTCAAAAGTCATTCACTAAGGTAAAATACTTAACATGAGAGCCCATGGTATTATGGTTAGCATAGATAGAAAATTGGGTAACTTAACAGAAGACAAAGAATTGGTATAAAGGGGACATTTTCAGCATGGCGAACTATAATTCATGGAATGGCACAGTGATTTGCACTGGGGCCACAACTATTTACAATATATAATGTTTTGGATGATGGAAGCACTAAGTTTGCAAATGACACAAAGATAGAAAGGCAGGTAGTGAAGACTACATCTGGAATCTACAGAGGGTTACAGGTAGATTAAGTGAATGGGAAAAAAACTTGGCAGATGGAATATACTGAGGGAAAAATTTAAGTTATAAAGAGTAGAACAGTTGAATATTATTTAAATGGAGAAAGACCAGAAAGTTGCAGCACATGTGGCAAATAGAATGTTAGTTTTTATTTCAAAGGGGATGGAGCATTAAAATAGGAAGGTCTTGCTAAATCTACACAATGCACTAGCTAGATTGTATAATGAAATACTATTTTGGTCCTCTCATCTGATGGTCCAGAGAAGGTTCACCAGGTTTATCTCAGATGTGGAGGGATTTCATTATGAGGGGATGAGCTTGTACTTATTGGAATTTAAAAGACTATGAGTAGATCTATTGCAACATATTTGCTTCTTAGGGAGCTTGACAGGTTGATGCTGAGAGGTTGGTTTCCTCTGTGAGGTAGTCTAAGACCAGAAGACATAATCTCAGAGTAAGTGGTCACCCATTTACGGTGTACACGTAAATTGGTGATTTTTGGTTCCTGACAGAGGGTAGTGAGTTTGTGAAATTCTTTACCATAAAGGGCTATTGAGGTTGGATCAGTAAGTATATTCAAAGCCAAGATAGACAGATTTCTAATAAATAAGGGAATCTAGAGTTATGAAGATATAACAGGAAATTGGGGTTAAGGATTACCAAGTCAGCCATGATTTTGTTGAACAATACAAACTCCATTGACTCAATGGCCCATTCTGTTCATGCGGCTTATGATCTAACCAGGTGAAAATGAATCTCCTAACTTATTGAAATAGTTTGACTTGCAGGCTAGCAAAAACGCAACAGGGTCTGAATGCAATAAATTATTAACCACTCTAGACTGAAATACTTCCATGTGGATGGTTACATTTATATTTTGTCAAAATTAGTCAATAAATAACCAAGATTCAGAAAAAAGGCAAATCACTGCTTTGTATAACTTCATCAGAACATCAATTTAAAGGACCTGTGTTTTATCCTTTGCAGTTTAAGGAGAGACAACTGCAGAACAAGGGTATATCTGTCCGCTCTTAAAGGCAAAATTCTTTTCTTAAAATAAAGTTCCATCTGGATGTAGATTTGCTTGCTGAGCTGGAAGGTTCATTTCAAGACGTTTCGTCACCCTACTAGGTAACATCTTCAGTGGGCCTTAGGCAAAGCACTGCTGATGAGTCCTGCTTTCTATTTATTATATATACATACGTGTGTGTGTGTGCGCGTGTGTGTGCGTATACACACATACACACACGTATGTATGTATGTATAATAAATTGAAAGCAGGACTTATCAGAAGTGCTTTGCCTAAGGCCAAGTCCTGCTTTCAATTTATTATACATATATATATAAAAAATATATATATAAATAGAAAGCAGGACTCATCAGCAGTGCTTTGCCTGAGGCCCACTGAAGATGTTTCCTAGTCGGGTGAAAAAACATCTGGAAATGAACCTTCCAGGTCAGTGAGCAAATCTACATCCAGAACCTCAACCTGAGCTACAAATCTTCTCAAAACTCGTTAAAGTTCCATCATAAAGTTTAGAAAGGAACAAAACTGGGGCATATTTTTCTAGCTATTCTCCCACCACAGGGTGTCTATACAATTAATTAGTCTAACCCTTCCTCCATTTTTAAACTAATCCCTTTCTATTTAGTATTCCACCAGCAGCAGAGAAGACGAGAAAAAGATAGCTACAAACTCTGCTATTTCTTCCACTGTTTCTCTTAGAGCAGTCAATCCCTTTTTTAAAAAAACTGTAATTAGCTGCACACCTTAATCTGCTGCATCATCTCATTTATAAAGCACTAAGTTATGTTAGCACTACACTTCTGTGATATTCATAGTTCACTTTCCATCCTGTGTACTACCTGTCATAACTAAATGAAAAATTTAAAGATCCAAACAAATCTTCAGAACTGGCAGAATTAATGCCATAACTACTTCTCAAGAATCTAAATATTGTTTTTTCCGTTTAAAATTCACATCTACAGTAATTGGATTTTGCAGTATTTTTAATTGAATACAATAAACAATCAACATGGTCAGCCTGACCAATAACCATCCACATAACAACCTGCAGTGTCTGTTAGGTAAAGGTTCCCAAGCTGCTCCACAGAATTGTTATAAAACAAATTGACATCAAGCCATATAGGGGGATAGTATGACAGCTTGTTCAAAGAAATGGGGTTTGAGGAGCACCTAAAAGTAGGAAAGAGAAAATGGGAGGTTTTCACAGGCATTTCTAGTTTTAAGAAATTGGCAGCAGGTCATAGCCACCAATGTTGCAAATTAAAATCTGGGATGCTCCAGAGACCTGAATTAGAGAAGCACAGACATTTTGAGGGTTGCAGAACTTGACGCGATTACAGAGACAGAGACTGGCGAGGTCACAGAGGGAAATGAAAACACTGATAAAAGAATTTTAAAATCAACACATTGCTTAAATATAAGCTGATGTAGGTCAGAGAGCACAGGGCTTTTGGAAGTACAGAAGCTGATGTGAGTTGGGACACAGGCAGAGTCCAGACCGACCTCAGGTTTATGGATGACAGAATGAAGACAGTCAGCCAAGAGAGCATTACAACAGTCAATCCACAGGTAATAAAAGACAAGGATGAAGGTTGTAGAAGGGTTTTTTCCTTGGGAATGGGGGGGGGGGGGGAATCTAAATACAGGGACCACAGAATAAGGGAGTCTACTATTTAACACAGATTTTCAATAATTCCTCTCTCAAGAGAATTGTTCATTTTTGGAATGTTCCCCACCCCCAAAGGGCAGTGGATACTGGGTCATTAAATACATTCAAATCTGAGTCTCACTGATAATGCAAATATGTGGCTTGATGCTCATCTCAGGGTCAAATGTGAAACCAAGCTAGTAAACAGTATGGTTCAGCCTCAAACACAGCCAGGGAGAGGGATGGTTTTAGCACCAGAGACAATTGCTTCAGTGTTCTCAATACTTCAATGGGAAATATTTCTGCATATACATCTACGGTGCTGAATATTAGAAGTAGTCTGGCAACTTAGTGTTAGTGACAACAGAAAGCTCAAAAAAAGGGATCTTGAAGTGCTGTCCACAGATCCAAGAGTGGAGAGACAGATTCATAGGGTCATTAAGGCAGCATTTGGGACGCTTTCCTTTCAATTGAGACATACATTATAACAGCAGGGAGATTATGTTGGAGCTGTACACAACTTTGGTTGGGTCACAGCTGAAATATTGTGTGCAGATTGCACTGGAGGGGGTGCAGAGGAGGTTCACTATAATGTTGTCTGAGATAGAGTATTTCAGCTATGGAGACAGGCTGGATAAGGTTGGATTGATTTTATTTGGAGCAGAGAAGTTTGGGAGGAACCTGACTTGAGGTGTATAAGATTATGAGGGTCATGGACAGGGTGGATAAATAGCAACTACTCCTTTTAGTTGAAGGGTCAAGAACAAGGGGCACATTTATGAAGTGAAAGGCAGGAGGTAGGAGAGGATTTGAAGAAAATGTTTTTCACCCAGAGGGTGGTGGTGTCTGGAATGCTCTACCTCAAAGGGTAGTTGGTAGAGGTAACCTCACAATCTTTAAAAAGTACTTGGAATAAACACTTGAAGTGATGTAACATTCAAGCCCATGAGGTAAAAACAATGACTGCAGATGCTGGAAACCAGATTCTGGATTAGTGGTGCTGGAAGAGCACAGCAGTTCAGACAGCATCCAAGTAGCTTCGAAATCGACGTTTCGAGCAAAAGCCCTTCATCAGGAATTTTGCCCGAAACATCGATTTCGAAGCTAATTGGATGCTGCCTGAACTGCTGCTCCAGAATTCAAGCCCATGAGCCTAGTGTGGGAAAATGTGAGTAGCATATTAATTTGACTCGATCGCACAAAGGAACTCTTCTGTACTATATAATTTTATGAAGAGTTTGAGAAACACAGTAGTCAGGCAAAGTTAGATACTGTTGGCTTACACGTGGAAAGTGATACTACATTTTGGACGTCACCAAGGAGTAGCATATAAATGAGGACAAGGCAGGTTTCGAGGAATAATACCAGATGTTGACCATTACCCATGACAACACTGACTGGCAGAACAGGTGCAAGTAGTCAGCCTAGTCCTACATGGGAAAACAAGGAAAAAGGTAATGCATATTATCTTCCAAGCCAAAGAATTTAATGGATATGATTGAAACCTGGTAAATGCACTCCCTTCCATCTGGACAACAATGGAGATGCATTGAAGAATAGTATAGATAACCAGGATAAAGGTTACATAACAGAAAAAAAAAGGATAGATTGGTTACTTTTTATCACCATAGCGTGTCTGAGATTTTTCCTTCATGTGGCTCAAAACTGATTTGAAGAGATTCAAACATGGAATTTTAGGAAGAATTGAGAGGTGACATGTTTAAGAACTTTAGAGACAAAAAAGAAATTGGGAGTATTGGTTATGCGCAAGAATGGAGGGATGGTTCATTTGACGGGAAGGCTGATGACAACGGATTGCAAGTCGTAGTAGTAAGTAAGTAATCGAAGGTAAAGAACCTTTACTGATATCCGGTAACATGAAGATTAGATTAGATTAGATTACTTACAGTGTGGAAACAAGCCCTTCGGCCCAACAAGTCCACACCACCCCGCCGAAGTGCAATCCACACCATACCCCTACATTTACCCCTTACCTAACACTACGGGCAATTTAGCGTGGCCAATTCACCTGACCTGCACATCTTTGGACTGTGGAGCACCGTGCAAACTCCACTCAGTCAGTCACCGGAGACAGGAATTGAACCCAGGTCTCTGGCGCTGTGAGGCAGCAGTGCTAACCACTGTGCCACCGTGCCACCCACAAGGTAAAGAGGGTGACAACAGATTAAAGGGTATAGAGTACATAATGCATTCCCAAACCTCTTCCTGCAATCGTTGTGCAACCAAAGCATATTGGCCTTACAAACACTACCGGGCATGTGATCGTAAAGTTAAACACAATGGAACATATTAAATAAGGGAAGTAGCAATCCCAAGACAGGGCTCGAAGGGTGCACATGCGCAGTTCTTTGCGCAACCCCCATGCTCATCTCGAGCCAGGGGCCTCCCCCATCCCCATTCCAGCGGTATCCCCCAAAACTAAAACAATAATATTAACCTTCAGCAGCACGAAGAACTCAAACATTCTGCGAAAGGATGGGGGGAACACCCTGGCATATGTCACGGCCATCTTGAAGAAGAGTGCGTGGAAGAGCCGGTCCCGGACATTGATGAGCGGATTCGGGTTCAGATTGTTGTTTCTCACCCGGTTCGGGTTGTTGGGCTGGTTTTCCGACATTTTCCTCAGCTCGAGCAGATTGCTCTTAAATTTCGAAATAGCAAACTTCTCTGTTTTTGTCCGGATAGTGTTGTGTCAAAATATCATTCGCCTCGCAGCTGAGTCAGTTTTCAGTTTTTTTTTCTCCCCCACCTCGGCCGCGTTCTCAACTCCGTCCTGCCCAGACCTACCGTTTCCCACATCGCACCGCGCACACAGCTCCCACCCCAACTCCCAACCATAGCGCCCTCGCCACGTAGGAGGACTTGGTACACGTCCACGTTACAACTGCCATTGGCAGTTAGGAGGAGCTACCACATACCACGCGCATACGCACTACTATAAACCCCAATGGTAGCGTCATCGTGGATTCGGAGGATTTACAACATCATCCGCACACACGCGTGTACGATTGCGGCTCCGCATAATAGCGCCGTCGCCGGTTTGGAGGTGTTACTACGCACCACCTTTCTCGCATGCGCACAAACCCATGTTCCAAATCCAAAACCCTAGCGCCATTGCTGGCTGGGAGGGGTTACGACGCACAGGAAAACAAACATAGTTCCCATTCCAAATATGGCACTATCTCCGGCTGGGAGGGGTGATTGTATCTACGTACAGGTACATAGCGCCTTCCCTGCAGTGACAATGTGACTTCACAAACAGCGCCTGCACCAGGCAAAGTGAAGTTCTCGCACCTTACACCAGGCATCTGAGGGCATACTCCACTGTATTTACTGTATACTCTATAGAGCCATGTTCAGGGATTTAGAGTCATAGAGATGTACAGAATGGAAACAGACCCTCGGTCCAACCCGTCCATGCCGACCAGATATCCCAACCCAATCTAGTCCCACTTGCCAGCACCCAGCCCATATCCCTCCAAAACCTTGCTATTCATATATCCATCCAAATGCTTCTTAAATGTTGCAATTGAACCGGCCTCTACCACATCCTCTGGCAGCTCATTCCATACATGTACCACCCTCTGCGTGAAAAAGTTGCCCCTTAGGTCTCTTTTATATCTTTCCCCTCTCACCCTAAACCTATGCCCTCTAGTTCTGGACACCCCGACCCCAGGGAAAAGACTTTGTCTATTTATCCTATCCATGCCCCTCATAATTTTGTAAACCTCTTTAAGGTCACCTCTCAGCCTCCAACACTCCAGGGAAAACAGCCCCAGCCTGTTCAGCCTCTCCTTGTAGCTCAGATCCTCCAACCTTGGCAACATCCTTGTAAATCTTTTCTGAACCCTTTCAAGTTTCACAACATCTTTCCAATAGGAAGGAGACCAGAATTGCATGCAATATTCCAACAGTGGCCTAACTAATGTCCTATACAGCCACAACATGACCTCCCAACCCCTGTACTCAATACTCTGACCAATAAAGGAAAGCATACCAAATGACTTCTTCACTATCCTATCTACCTGCGACTCCACTTTCAAGGAGCTATAAACCTGCACTCAAAGGTCTCTTTGTTCAGCAACACTCCCTAGGACCTTACCATTAAGTGTATAAGTCCTTCTAAGATTTGCTTTCCCAAAATGCAACACCACATTTATCTGAATTAAATTCCATCTGCCACTTCTCAGTCCATTGGCCCATCTGGTCCAGATCCTGTTGTAATCTGAGGTCACCCACTTCGCTGTCCACTACACCTCCAATTTTGGTGTCATTTGCAAACTTACTGATTGTACCTCTTATGCTCGCATCCAAATCATTTATGTAAATGACAAAAAGTACAAGGCAACATCCTTGTAAATCTTTTCTGGATCCTTTCAAGTTTCACAACATCTTTCCAATAGGAAGGAGACCAGAATTGCATGCAATATTCCAACAGTGGCCTAACTCTTGGGAAATAAGGGAGGGAAAGAAATTGAGGGTTTGGTTAAGAAAAAGAAGGAAGCATATGTCAGTTATAAACAGGATAGATCGAGTGAATCCTTAGAAGAGTATAAAGGCAGTTGGAGTATACTTAAGAGGGAAATCAGGAGGGCAAAAAGGGGACATAAGATAGCTTTGGCAAAAAGAATTAGGGTTAATCCAAAGTCTTTTTACAATTACATTAAGGAAAAAAGAGTAACTAGGGAGAGAATAGGGCCCCTCAAAGGCAGCCTTTGTGTGGGGCCGCAGGAGAGGGTTAAATGAGTATTTTGCAGCAATATTTACTGTGGAAAAGGATATGGAAGATATAGAATGTAGGGAAGTAGATAGTGACACCTTTTTTAGATAAGATGAAATTACTTACAGTGTGGAAACAGGCCCTTCAGCCCAACAAGTCCACACCAACCTGCTGAAGCGCAACCCACCCAGACCAATTCCCCTATATTTACCCCTTCACCTAACACTACGGGCAATTTAGCCTAGCCAATTCACCTAACCTGCACATTTTTTTTGGATTGTGGGAAGAAACCAGAGCACCCGGAGGAAACCCACACAGACACGGGGAGAATGTGCAAACTCCACATAGAGAGTTGCCTGAGGCGGGAATTGAATCTGGGTCTCTGGCGCTGTGAGGCAGTAGTGCTAACCACTGTGCCACCCACTGCCACCGTGCCACCCACTTGAAAAATGTCCATATTATAGAGGAGGAAGTGCTAGATATCTTGAAACGCATAAAGGTGGCTACATCCCCAGGACCTGATCAGGTGTACCCTAGAACTCTGTGGGAAGCTAGGGAAGTGATTGCTGGGCCTCTTACTGAGATATTTGTATCATCAAGTCACAGGTGAGGCGCCGGAAGACTGGAGGTTGGCTAACGTGGTGCCACTGTTTAAGAAGGGTGGTAAGGACAGCCAGGGAACTATAGACCAGTGAGCCTGACGTCGGTGGTGGGCAAGTTGTTGGAGGGAATCCTGAGGGACAGGATGTACATGTATTTGGAAAGGCAAGGACTGATTAAGGATAGTCAACATGGCTTTGTGTGTGGGAAATCATGTCTCACAAACTTGATTGAGTTTTTTGAAGAAATAACAAAGAGGATTGATGAAGGCAGAGCAGTAGATGTGATCTACATGGATTTCAGTAAAGCGTTTGACAAGGTTCCCCAGGGGAGACTGGTTAGTAAGGTTAGATCTCACGGAATACAGGGAGAACTAGCCATTTAGATACAGGACTGGCTCAAAGGCAGTGGTGGTGGAGTGTTGTTTTTCAGACTGGAGGCCTGTGACCAGTGGAGTGCCACAAGGATCAGTGCTGGGTATTCTACTTTTTGTCATTTATATAAATGATTTGGATGTGAGCATAAGAGGTATAGTTAGTAAGTTTGCAGATGACACCAAAATTGGAGGTGTAATGACAGTGAAGAAGGTTACCTCAGATTACAACAGGATTTTGATCAGATGGGCCTATGGGCTGAGAAGTGGCAGATGGAGTTTAATTCAGATAAATGCGAGGTGCTGCATTTTGGGAAAGCAAATCTTCGCAGGACTTATTCACTTAATGGTAAGGTCTTATGGAGTGTTGCTGAACAAAGAGACCTTGGAGTGCAGGTTCATAGCTCCTTGAAAGTGGAGTCACAGGTAGATAGTGAGAGTGGAAAAGGCGTTTGGTATGCTTTCCTTTATTGGTCAGAGTATTTAGTACAGGAGTTGGGAGGTCATGTTGAGGCTGTACAGGACATTGAGGTAAAAACAATGACTGCAGATGCTGGAAACCAAATTCTGGATTAGTGGTGCTGGAAGAGCACAGCAGTTCAGGCAGCATCCAAGTAGCTTCGAAATCGAAAAGCCCTTCATCAGGAATAAAGGCTTAGGCCACTGTTGGTTAGGTGGTTGTGGAGCAGAATCATACAACACAGAATTTATAGCAACAGGATAGCAGTGTCATCGAAATATTAAACAAATTTAGCTTGAGTCTTTCATCTTTTAGAGTGATCATGTTTTGAATCCTTATTGTGTAAATCCCAGAACTTTTTTAAAGTTACATTCTCAAAATAGCTTTTAACAATAGGTGCCATCTCAGCTCAGATAATGCATTGAAGGTGTGAAGTTATAGTGTGTCTGTGTCCCATTGTTAGGTCAGACTGATTCTATTTCTAAAGTGGGATTTACAGAATTTTACATGGATTTATGCAGGTTTTGAGCAAAATAAGATGTAATTCTGCAAGTACAAATTCATCCCACAAACTTATATATGTGTGTGTCCAGGGGAGACTGAGTGAATGTCTTCACGTGAGTGTGTGTTTGGGGGTGTGAGTGTCTGTGAGAGGGTGTGTGTATGTGTGTGAGTGTAATGTGTATCAGTCTGCAAGAGGGTGTGTGTGTGGGTGAGGTGGAGGGGTGTATGTGTGAGTGTATGAGAGAGAGCTTGTGTATGAGACAGGATCTGTGTGTGTGTGTGCGTGTGTGTTTGTCTATGTGAGAATGTTTAGTGCAGTGGGGTCATCTGTGTTGCGACATGAACCCAAGGTCCCAGGTTGAGGCCATTCCAATAGGTACTGAGCTTGGCTATCGGCCTCTGCTCGGCCACTTTGTGTTGTTGCCTGTCCCGCAGTCCACCTTTGAAGATGGTCACCTGAAGGTCCACGGTTGAATGTCCCGAACCGCTGAAGTGTTCCCCGACTGAGAGGGAACACTCCTGGCTGCTGATTGTTGTGTGGTGCCCATTCATCTGGTGCCACAGCCTCTGCTCAGTATCGCCAATGTGCCATGTCTCAGGGCATCCTTGCCTGCAGCGTATGAGATAGACAACATTGTGTACTTGCTGAGTACATGGTGGGTTGTGTCTCCACGTGTAGTGGTGGTATCTGTGTCGACACTCTAACACGTCTTGCAGCTTGCTGCGAACAAGGATCTTTTTGAGGTTTGGTGGTTGTTTAAGGGCGAGAAGTGGAGGCGTGGGGAAGTTCCTGGTTAGGTGCTCATCCCCATCTATAATAAGTTGCATATTGCGAAGAATAGTGTGTAGTTTTTCGACTCCCGGGAAGTACTGGACAACAAAGGAAACCCTATCAGTTGCAGCTCGTGTCTGTCTCCTGAGGAGGTCATTACAATTTCTCACTATGGCACATTGGAACTAGTGTTTGATGAGTTGAGCATCATACCCCATTCATATGAGGGTATCTTATGAGGTCAACAATAATTTCAGACACTATCAAACCAAGATCAAGCACATTGAAACTCATTATTGCCTAAGGCAGCCATTCTAAACAGGGGCCATATGGCCCCCTTAGGGGCCCTGTCACATTTAAACAGGGCCACAGACTGAAAACTGTGAGAAGGGGAGCCCCAAGGGTTTATGAGGGCCCTGGTGACTGAACCGATGAAATACCCAAGCCAAACCTAACTTGGAGCCTGATGTCATGAAACTTGCAGAAAAGCCCCAAGCTCAAAAATCGCATTAGGTCTGATAAATATTTAATTTCATACAGTCTTTCTTTAAGTTTTGTCCAGTATGTCAGAATATTCAAGTTTTCTTTGTGTTCAATAATAGATGATTTTCTGTCTATCTGTTCGATATCCCTGTTTGAAAGGGGGTCCCTGGAACCTGAGAAGAGCTCCCAAGGGTGCGGTATCCAAAAAAGCAGTTGAAAACCACTGGTCTAAGGTAATGACTCTGATAGGCTTAATGTTGAAAATCTGATGATAAATATTTTGCTGAGGAGATATCAAGGCTACACGTAGTAATTTTCACATCCTCTCTGGCCACAGGTGTATTGCCAGAGGATTGGAGAACTGTTAACAGTACTTTTGTTTTGAAAAAAAAGAGGATATAAGTGAGGAAATTATACACCAGTCAGTTTAACCTTGGTGGTGGGGAAGTTATTAGAAAGAATTCTGAAGTACAGAATATATCTGTACTTGGAGATAGTTAAAGATTATCAGAGTTAGCATGGATTTGTGAAGGGAAGCTTATGTTAAACAAATTAGATCAAATGTTTGGAGGAGGTAACCAGGACTGTTGATGAGGGTGATGTTGTATTGGACTTCAGCAAGGCTTTTGATAAGATCCCTCATGACAGACTGGCCAAGAAATTGAAAACCCAAGGAGTAACAAGGCAAAGTAGCATGTTGGATGCAAAATTTGCTGTGAGAGGAAACAGAGGCTGATGGTATTAGTCAAGCCACTTCTAGAATACTGTGAACAGTTTTGGTCCCCTTATTCTAAGGAAAGATATACTGGCATTGGAGGCAGTCCAGAGAAGGTTCACTAGGTTGATCCTGGGTATGGAGGAACAGTTTTATGAGGATAGGTTGAGTAGGTTGGGCCTAGACTCATAGAAATTAGAATGAGAGATGACCTTGTTGAAACATACAAGATTCCTAGGGTACTTGACAGGGTATACCCTGTATACTGAAACTTTGTTTCCCCTTGTGGAAGAATCTAGGACCAGAGGGCATATCCTCAGAATAAGATGAAAAACTTCTCTCAGAAGGTAATGAAACTGTAGAATTTTTCATTGCAGAGGACTGTAGGGGCTGGGTCATGAGGTTATTCAATGGAGCGCGGTGGCAATAGTGGTGGAGGATGGTGAAGGCTTTTTGACTAAAATTAATATCCTTGGTTGACAAAGGAAAATCTTTTCAAAAAAAAAACACATTTAGGGGCTGTAAGGGTTACAAGTAACAAAGATGTATTTAAAGCTCAGAGGTAGCATCTCCACCGTAGTGGGCAGATGCCATGAGGCATAGCAGCCATAATGGAAATCAATGCCATAAAAGTGACTTAAAACCAAGATTACAGCACTGGCACTATTGCAAAACCAGACTTGAAGTGATAAAGGAACAATTTAGAAGCATAAAGCAGACAGACTCTACCAGTGGGAGGAAATAAAGAAACTATTGAAGCAACAATAAGTGTAGGTGATTCATAATTGAAGCCAAGATTAAGCCAGAAGGAATGTATTAAGGTGGAATACATCTGGAGAATCTGTGAAAGCACACAGCAATATTTATTAAAATCATAAGGCAATAAATGTTAGAAGTATGCAAACAACATGATTCATCTAGGGAGAGGTATAATCGAGAACAGGTTTTACTTTAAAACCACAGCAGTGGAGATTCAAAATGGTGGCAGTCTGAGAAGTTTGCTGTGTTGTGCTCTGTGCCATATCCTAGGCAAGGTGGACTTCTACCCCACTACAAGCCATTCCTAAGAAAAATTGACAGTGTAAAGGACGCAGAACACCTATGAGGATGCTCCTGTTTTTGTTACCCAGCCAGGTGCTGTGGAGGTTTACCAATTGGCTTGGATCCTCTATTTGATGCCGTAGGTACCCCCTAATTAAATTTATCAAGTTGCAACTTCCGCAGGAATATGATATCCCCTCACCAACTTACTGTTTATGGACAAAGTGAGATCTGTGGCTGAGCACTGTGACAGCCCAATTATCTTAAATATGGTGAAAGCTTGGAGGATAATGTGGCAGGGTGAGGGCAATTTGCTTAAGACTTCACCGTTCACCCCATTAGTAGGAGCCCCAGGATTCAGACCGGGATCAATGGACTCTGGCTTTAGAGCATGGGAGATAAGGGAATCTCCTGTTTGGGAGATTCAATCGAGGGAGAGGTCTTCCTGTCTTTCAACCAATTAAGTAAGAAATACGGTATTCCTAATAGGGACTTTCCCTGATACTTTCAGTTCAGGGATTATATACAGAAGAAGACCACGCCCTTGGCTCAGCCTTATAAGTCGGATATAGAATGTAGAGTGCTCCGATGTGGGGGCTCTCTCTCGGTTAGTACCATATACCATCTGCAGAGAGGGAACACCTTGGGGGATATGGAGAGGCTCCATGGGATCTGGAATCAGGAGTTAGGGGAAGAAGTTTCATCGGTAACATTGGAGGAATGTAGAGAAAATTTCAATATGCAATAAAGCACAAGCTATGCAATAGAAGATCCTTCACAGGGCCCATATGGCACCAGAGCGGTTTGCAAAGTTTGAGAAAGGATCGTCTCCGAGATGTCCCAAATGTAAAATCAGCATAGGCACCCTCACACATTGCTTTTGGTCTTGCTACAAGCTTCGCGGATACTGGGGTGCCATAGTGAATGAGCTGCAGAAGATCCTGGGAATGGAAGTTAAGGAGGATCCAGTATCCCTTCGTTTGGGACTACCGAATCTGCCCTCTCTGGGTGAGCACAGGAATATTTTATTTAACATTCTTAGACACTGTGCAAGGAAGAACATTCTAATGAACTGGGTAACAGAAAAACCTCCAGGTCTTGCCGGGTGGTGCAGACTTGTGATGGAGCACATCCCCCAAGATTACCGGATGAGTATGGTTAGCCATGGAACAGAGCAATTTTATAAGACATGGCGGCCATTTCTAAATTACATAGACTTCGACCTATTGGTGGTACTGATTAGGGCCTTTATAGCCGAGAGGGCCGTATATGGTGGTCTGGGGACCGTGGGGAAGGGAGGCCTAGTAAATATAGGTATAATAACTGTTAATCCCATGGACAGGAACTTCAGTGGAGGTGCAGTGAGTGGAGTAATGTAACTTAATTTTATTGGATTTTAATTTAATAGTATTTCACTTAATTTGAGTTTATTTTAACTTGGGTTAAGTAAATATGAGATGATTGTATCCCAAAAAGTAGTAGGTAGTTTATTGTTAACATTACTGTAATATAGTAATGTGGTATTATTTCTATTTTTCTATATTTTTGTACTTTTATAACTTCTTGTTTTCTTTTTTGTAAAGGAGTAAAAATATTTCAATATATATATTAAAAAAGAAACCGCAGCAGTGTTTACTTGATAATTCTGTGAAAGAAGACATGAAGACTTTATTAAGCTGTGAGAGCTGGGATCCTCCATTTTAGCAGCAATAATGGTATGGAAAAGTATCATTCTTATTCTGCAAAATTAAAAGGTTTTAAAGCAAGGACGGTAAAGAGTAATGCAATACAGCACATTTATTTGTTCTTTCAGACAGAGAGAATAAAGCACCTTTGAGACACTGCAGAATTGTAAATATTTAAGATATGATGAATAAATAATCACTTTTGAGAAATGGGAGGAGAAATAATATTGTCAGAAAGATTTAATTTTGGAGATGGGCTAAATAGAACATAGTACTGGACATGATAGAGTAAACAGTTATTTACAGAATTGCTTCTAAACTAAGCACAAAATCTGCAGCTGAATAAATATACTTTTGCCTTCAACTGGGATTAAAGCTGTTGATACTGTAGCTCACCAAGGCATGAAAAAAGACACATATACTTTTGATGAAGTTCTACGGCTTTTGATGATCTTAGCACAAATATAATGTGTAAAAGAGTAAGAATTGATATGACTGTTCCACACCCAGGCTTATGACATTGTGACTATGGAGTTTTAAAGTTAGAATTCATAAGAGACAGAGTTTTTATTGGAATTGCTGATGAGTTTTTGACAAATTTATTGTAGTCCAAAGACGGTTTTATTTTGGAAAAAAAAGTTAAGATAGTGAGTGAAGCAGAAGTCTGGAAAGAGGAGAAGACCAATATTATGACAAGAGATTTGCAGAAGCCATTCACCACTTAAAGGTAAAAAAAACCCCTAAAGACTCACATGCGATAACAGTACAGAGAACATTAAGAGCCAGTGACAGCACTGTGGAACAAGGAAACCTCAGGCTCAAGCAGTGCCCAGCTATTAAATAAGAATGCTATATGCTCTATTTGTAAAGAATTGGTTACTTTCAGAAAAAGTACTAAAGTTGGACAGTTATGGACCAACAAAAGACTAGTTATTCAAACAAAAACATTAGTGAGTTAGAGCAACTCATAATAAGTGAAAATCAAATGTTTCCCGAAAATAAATTGAATTTTAGAGATGGGCTAAATAGAACATAGTACTGGACATGATAGAGTAAACAGTTATTTACAGAATTGCTTCTAAACTAAGCACAAAATCTAATTAGGTTTGACAAGAAGCAATTTATGTCAATGGACATCTTATTAGTTTTAAGTCTTACAGAAGATGAGATTATCAGGATTAGAGTGGTGCTGGGAAAGCACAGCAGTTCAGGCAGCATCCGAGGAGCAGTAAGATCGACGTTTCGGGCAAAAGCCCTTCTTCAGGAATACAGGCAGAGTGCCTGAAGGGTAGAGACATTGTTTTTACCTCAGTATATTATCATATACCATGAGTGAAGAAACACTGTGAACAGACTATAACAGTGCAGCTAAATAATCTCAAAGGTATATCGCATAAGATTAGGGTTTATGCTACATGCAACCTTATAACACAAAGGGTGTAAGAAGTAGAAAAATTTGTAGGATTTTGACATCATGATTTCCCACTTTTAAGTTATAGAGTCATACTACACGGAAACAGACCTTTTGGTCGAACCAGTCCATGCCAAATATAATCTGAAACTAATCCAGTCCCACCTGCCTGCTCCTGGCCCATATCCCTCCAAACCTGTCCTATTACTTATCTAATTGTCTTATAAATGTTATAACTGTGCCCACATCCATCACTTCCTCAGAAAATTCATTTCACATGTGAACCACCCTCTGTGTAAAACATTTGCCCCTCATGTCTTTTTAAAATCTCTCTCCTCTCACCTTAAAAATATGCTCCCTAGTCTTGAAATCCCCAATCCTGGGGAAAATCCGCCTACCATTAACCCTATCCATACCCTCATAATTGTATAAACCTCTGTAAGGTCACTTCTCAATCTCCTACATTCCAGTGAAAAAAGTCCCAGCCTTTCTTTAATACTCAAACCTACCATACCTGGCAACATCCTGGTAAATCTCTTTGAACCTTCTCTAGATTAATAATATCCTTCCTATAACTGGGCTACTAAAACTAGACACAGTATTTCAGAACAGACCTCACCAATGTTCTGTATGGCTTCAAGATGACTTCCTAACTTCTGTACTCATAGGACTGAGCAAAGAAGGCCAGGATACTGAGTGCTTTCTTAACCACCCTGTCAAGCAGTGGAAACTTTAATTTGTCTTCCTTGGCTCATGGCTGAAAACCAAAAGAAAGGTAATCACAGTAGATTCTGTGTTGGCATTAGGGAATTCTTTCTTACTTCCAAGAGAATGGAGATTTGCAATTAAACTGTGTTGGTAGAGAAAGTTATCAATTTCTGTCAACCCTGATGATACTTTAGTTGACAAAAATCAGTAAGGTTTATGAGAAACCAGAACTGATGAAAAAGATAATGAACATTATAATCCAGTTCAGCTCAGTGATGAATCTTTAACTGAAATTGATTAGGAAACATCTCAGCCTGATGAACAACTTGTTATTTACAGATGTTAGATGATGTATGACACAGTCCAAGAGGAACATTTTAATTCTTAATTTTTCAATAAAGAATCATCAGTACCAATTACAGGTTCATTATTATTTAACAGCAATCCCAAGTAGAAATACTGAGGAAGTGAATGTGCCAGGATCACTAGTAAGACATGGGGCCACTGCAAATCTCCAAACAAATCAACACGTTGAAGTATATCATTTACATATCTCAGCATATATTGGCTGGCAGATTGAGAATAACATATACTTGCACAGATTGAAGATATGGCTCCATGGAAACCACCATTGTGGTAGGATGACCAATGCCAACAGCTTCAGGACTGAATCAAGAAGAAATTCCTTGGTATAGAGGAGAGGAATAGTTACAGAATTAAAGGTCCCACAGATTATATTATGGGGCAATTACCAATTTCAAAAGGAAAGAGTTTCTCTGTAAAGGAAATTAAAGTACGTTCAGATCAGGTAATGGACCAATTCTCTGTTTCAGCAGAAAAATTTTTTTTATATTTCAAAATATACTTTATTCATGTAAATAAATCTTTGGTACTTGTACAATTTTCTATGTTGTTCATAGTTATATACATTGCATGTCTTAACATTATAAAGAACAAATTTAATTAATCGAATTCACAGTTATCCTATTAACAGTTACCTTTATTAACTATCCAGTCTCTTGGTATTTGGCTGTGGCTTCAGCGGAACCCACCTAAAGAGTGGGTCCCCTGTTATATGAAAGCAAATGAAACTTCTTTAACCCCCAGTTTATGGGGTTACCATTGTCCATATGACTGTCCTGTCTCTGGGGTGGCTGTCTACATCCCCATCGTAAGCACGAACTGCTGGACCTTCGCTGGGCTGAGGTAGCTATGCTGCTCCTCACTGGGGTCATTTACCCGCTCTGGTGTCATTGAGCCAAGGCAAGGGTCCTCACTGTCCAGCTCTGTGTCTGACAATGGGACTGTCAGAGGATCACAGTTCTCGGTTGCCTGTAGTTGTGGGGCAGTGGGTACCCCCTGGGCAAATACATGTATCCATTATTTTTAACTTATTTTTAATGAGCTCCACACTCGTCAAGTTTATCATTCATAGGGGTTCTCAGGAATGGAACCCTCGCGGATATGGAGGAATGACTTGTTTAGAGGGATCTCGGGGTGCGAGTCCATAGCAACCTGGAAGTGGCAACACAAGTGGATATGGTGGTAAAGAAGGCATACAACATGTTTGCCTCCATCAGTTGGGGAATTGAATGTAAAAGCTGGTAAGTCATGTTGCAGCTGTCTAAGACTTTAATTCAGCTACAACTGGAGTATTGTGTGCAGTTCTGGTCACCACACTAAAGGAAGGATACGGAAGCTTTGGAGAGGGTGCAAAAGAGATTACCAGGATGTTGTCTATATTGGAGTAGTTAGACCAGCTTGGATTTTTTTCACTAGAGCATCAGAGGTTGAGTGATGATCTGAAGCCAGACTAGTGTCTTGTATAAGTTCAACATAACCTTCTTGCTCCTACGCAATTTCTCTACTAATAAAATCTAAGATACTGTTTGCTTTATTGACAGCTTTCTCAACCTGTCCTACCACCTTTGATGACTGAGTCACGTACTCAGCTTTCCTGCTCCTGCACCCTTTTAAAGTTGTACCCTTTATTTTATGTTGACTCTTCACGTTCTCCTTGCCAAAATGCATCGCCTCACACTCGTCTCCATTGCACTTCTCCGTCCAATCTACAGCTACATATCTTTTTGGAGTTTTCCAGTATCTGTCTCAGTTTGGAACTTTTCCAAGTTTCATATCATCTGTAAATTTTAAAATTGTCCTCTGTACAGCAAGATCTGGTTTATGAATATACTCAACACTGAAACCTGAGCAACTACTCTACATAACTTCCTCTAGTCTCAAAAACATCTTTTAACTATTACACTCTGTTTCAAATCAATCAGCCAATTTTATATCTATGTTAGTAATGTACATTTTTGTCTGTGAGCTCTAACTTTGCTCACGTCTGTTGTGTGGCATTGTGTCAAATGCCTTGTGGAAGTCCACACATACCATATCAATGGTAATGCCAATCAACCCTTGCTATTGTTTCATCAAAAGACTCCATTAAGTTAGTTAAATGTGATTTTTCCATTAATATATCCACAATACCTCTTCTGAATTAACCAGCATGTGTCCATGTGACTATTAATTTCATCCTGAATTGTTGTTTCTGAGGTCCGTAGTTGCTTGACTTACCCTTACATGTTTTTATGAAGAAGGGCATAACATTTGCAATTCTGTAATCCTCTGGTACCACCCCTGGGTCTAAGGAACACTGAAAAATTATTGCCAGTGTCTCTACAATTTCTATTCTCATTTCCTTCAATCCTAAGATGCAACTGATGCAGTCCTGGTGCATTGTCAACTTTAAGTAGTCAGCCCATTAAATAGCTTATACCAGAAGGGAGTTGGTCAGGAAAGGGAGTTGGCCAGGAAAGGGAGACAGTGGACTGGAATCTTTATTGAATTATGTAATACAAATAAACAATTGTGTAATATCCACTGACTACCCACTAACCAGATGTCTAGCAACATAGCACTGAATTGTATTTTCTGCCTGATGTCTGTCAAAAGAACACTCTTTCTTCTTTATCATAATTGCCACTTTTGTTGACAACTACTTGAAATGAGTAGGAAGTATTAGGAAGGTGGCTGACCAGGCCAGCTATCACATTTCCTACCAACTTCCCACTGCTGCTCCACCCTTGCTAGAACAAAACCCATCTCAGTACCTCTCCCAGTCACTGTCGATGTCAACCCATCACTTACAGGCCCTTCTCTGAATCCCCTAACACCCCTGCTTCTCTGGCCCAGTGTCTCTTATTCCTTTCCCCATAGTTAGTACTGGTGGCCCTGAAAAATAATTATAGGGAACACCTGACGTAACAGAAGTCTCACCCTAACAAAACTGAAATCAATGTGCCTGAAGGTGGAAACTCACCATTGGTTGGAGTCAGACCTGTCACGTAGGAAGATGGTCATGGTTGTTTGAGGTCAGTTATTTCAGCTCTAGAATATCTATGTAGGAGTTCCTCAGGATAGTGTCCTCAGCCCAACTATCTTCAGCTGCTTCATCAACAGCCTTTCCTCCATCATAACGTCTGAAGTGGGGACATTCACTAATTATTGTGCAATGTTCAGTACCATTCACGACTCCTCCAGTCCTGAACAGTGCATGTTCAAATGCAAAAAGATCTGGACAATATCCAGGCTTGGGCTGACAAGTGGCAAGTAAAGTTTGAACAACACACATGCCAGACAATGACCATCTCCAATAAGTGACAATCTAACTACTGCCCCTTGCCATTCGATGGTGTGACCATCACTGAATACCCCAATATTAATAGCCTTGGAGTTACCATTGACTAGAAACTCAAGACTTCAAGATCAAGTCATAAGCAAGGAATATTGTAGCAAGTAAAACACCTCTTAACTCCCCAAAGTCCACCATCAATTAGGCACAAGTCAGGAGTGTAATGGAATACTCCGCTCTTTCCTGGATGGATGCAGCTCCAACAAAGTTCATGAAGCTCAGACCATTCAGGACAAAGCAGCCCACTTGATAGGCATCGCATCCACAAGCATCCACTCCCTTCACCAGCAATGCTCAGTAACAGCAGTGTTTCCTATCTACAAGATGCACTGCAAAAATTCACCAAAGATCCTCAGACAGCACCTTCCCAGCCCATGATCACTTCCATTTGAAGGACAAGGGCAGCGAATACTTGGGAACACCACCACATGCAAATAGATCACAGGTCCTTCAGTGTCATTGGGTTAAAATCCTGGAATTCCCACCCTAAGGGTCAACCGACAGCACATGAACTGCAGCGGTTCAAGAAGGCAGCTCACCACCTCCTCTTCAAGTGCAACAAGAGGCAGGTAATAAATGCTGGCCAGCCAGCGATGCCCACGTCAAACAAGTAAATTTTTAAAAAATTAAATGTTTAATAAGCTCCAAGAAAATTACTTTTGCAATTTTAATAAGGAACTTCATATTAACATATATATTTCCTTCCAATTCAATTACAAAGTGTCTACTTGAAAATGAAATTCTTGGAATTATTTTACAGATCTTTACAAACACAACCAGTCTCTCAATGTTATTTAAGCATTCAAGGAATTTGCATTTTGGCAATGAAGTGGAAGATTTCATATGTCAAGCTGACAACATTTCTGCAATTACAGGAATTAACCAAGAAAAGCTTATTATAGGCAGAAACTTGCTGGAAATTATAAGCCAGGTGGCATTATAATGAGAATTATTCATGAGTCAAAATTAAATGTACCCATGTGTAAGATCAGCATCTGACCTCTAACCACCCTTTTCCTCAATCTGAAAGTAAATGTGAGACTTAATGCTGAAAACCATGCTGTCGAGATATCCATGTCAATAAAGAAGGGTAATTTACACATACTATGTTGGACTATCTCTAATTATTGTTCGTTTATAAATTAACAAGAATGTTAACAAAGTCAAATTTTTCCTTTTTCTTTGATTTGTTTAGTTTGTCCCTCCACTGTCCATTATCAGTAAAGTAGCCCTCCCGAACTAATAATTACTGTTCTTTTGAGAACATTGTTAAAACACTTGGAACACTTTTGCAAATAACAGTATTATGTAATATTAGAAAACCTCCTTCTCCCTCCTGTGTTTTTATGCCCCTTTTACTTATTTTTTTGTGGGCCTCCAGAATGTCTCAATGGAGAACCACAGACATTGGTAAAGGACCAGGTAGTGACTGTCACCGCGGACAGTTCCTGGGTGGTTTGGCCCACTTAATCATGTAGTACTGTCAACATTGAATCAGAAAGATCATAAATTCAAGACCCTCCTGTAGCCCAGTTAGGAGCAGTCTTACATCTGCATTAGAACGTTGTGGGTTCAACCTGCAGTCCAGAGACAGGAATTTAAACAAAAAGGCTGAATTCTTTCAGTCCTGAGAAAGTGCCATACTGATAGGGGTGATGTACTTCAGATGGATTAAACTGAGGTGCAAGAATACTCTGCTAGAGGAGTTAGTGGAGATGGGCACAATTACAACATTTAAAAGGCATCTGGATGGGTACATGAATAGGAAGGGTTTAGAGGGATATGGGCCAAATGCTGGTAAATGGGACTAGATCAATTTGGGTTATCTGGCAGGCGTGGACCAATTGGACAGAAAGGTCTGTTTCCGTGCTGTACAACCCTATGACCCTTTCACACTCTCAGGATTTTCCAGAGTCGCTGACAGCCAATGCATTATTTTACAGCTTTAGTCACTGTTGTTATGTAAATATCTGCAGCAGCCAAGTTGTATACAAGGCAAAAACAATGACTGCAGATGCTGAAAATCAAACACTGGATTAGTGGTGCTGGAAGAGCACAGCAGTTCAGGCAAGGTCAGTCAGACAGCAGATGATATCAATGACTCGTTAATCTGTTGATCCAGGTCACACAGAGAACTCCCTGCTCTTCATAGAGTAGCACAATGGAATCTTTCATTTCCACCCCACCAGAGAGAAAAGTCTCAGCTATTTAATGTTTCATCTGAGAAACAGTACCTCTAACAATGCAACGATTCTTCAGTACTGCATTATATATCAATAACAACAATAGCAACTTATATTTATATTTTACCTTTAATGAAACATCCCAAGGCACTTCACAGGTGTATTACAAATTGAAGTGTAGCACAGGGCTATTAGTTTAAGAGAATGAAAGCTTTGACAGAGAAACTGCTTTGAAGGAATGTCTCAATGAAAGATACGTTGAGAGCATAGGATCTGGGCAATTATTTCTATATCTGGTATAAGTTGACCAACAGTGCTGTTAGACATGGAGTTCCAGAATTTGCTTCCAACAACAGTGAAGGATTGCTTGGTAAGTGACTTGTAGGGGAACATGCAGGAGATGATGTACCTATATGTTTGCTTCTCTAATTGTTAGAGATCATGATATGTACAGTCTTATTGACAGAACTTGGGTGAGTTGCTGCAGTGTGTTTTGTATACAGTACACACAGCTGCCACTAGTGGTGGGAAAGGGTGAATGTTTAAGTTAATGAATATGGTGTGAATCTAGCAGGCTGCATTGTCCTTGCTGGTGTTGAGCTGCTTTAATGTTGTTGGAGCTGCAAACATCCAGCTGTAAAGTATTCCATAACAGTCCTGACGTGGGTCTTGTAGATGATGGTCAGGGTTGAGTCAGGGGATGGACTGCTTATCTCAGAATTCCAATATATCTCTGTTATATAATTGCATCCAATGGCTTCCAAAGACAATCCACATATTGCAGACCCCTTTAATTCTGTTTGCAACAACACTATTCAAACAGGTTCACAAACAGGTTTATACAGTGATAGAGTCATACAGCACGTAAACAGACTCTTTGGTCCATTCATGCATGCCAACCAAGTTTCCTAAACTGAACGAGTCTCATCTGCCTGTGTTTGGCCCATATCCCTCTAAACCCTTTCTATTTATGTACCCATCCAGATGCCTTTTAAATGTTGTTATTGTACCAGCCTCCACCACTTCCTCTGGCAGGTCATTCCGTCCACGCACCACCCTCTGTGTGAGAAAGGTGCCCCTAGGGTCCCTTTTAAATTTTTCTCCTCTCACCTTAAACCTTTGTCGTCTATTTTGGACTCCCCTACCCTGAGAAAAAGACCTTGTCTATTCATCCTATCCATTCCCCTCATGATTTTATCAACCTCTGATGCTCCAAGGAGAAAAGTCCCAGCCTCTCCCTATAGCTCAAATCCTCCAGTCCTGGCAACATACTTGTAATTTTTTTTCTGTACCCTTGAATAAATCATAATCAATCTGATGCTGGACATCAGCTCTGTCTGTTCCTCCTGTCATCACCAACTGCCATGCTCTCAAGAAAAGCCAGTGAGACCTCAGTGTTGACAATATGTTGCATCCAATTTGGAAACTGTCTTGGATTCAATTACTCTTTATCTGATAGCAGGATGGGAAGGTGGGGTAAGAGAGACCATTTCCAAGCTGCCGAATAAGTTTTGACAGAGAAAGCCATCTATCGAAAGCACTGCAACCTGTACGAAAAATGATCAGGTTGCTGGAAGCCTGGGGCATTATATTTGTTGAAATTCAAGGCTATCTTCAACAAGAGACAATCTGTTACCATCACTGAAACCCCTACTATTGACATCCTTGAGGTTACCATTGACTAGAAGCTCAACTGGACTCCCTATATAAATATAGTGGCTACAAGTCAGAGGCAAGGAATTCTGTTGTGGGTAATTCACCTCCTCACTCTCCAAACCTGTCCAGCATCTACAAGGCACATGTCAGGAGTGTGATGGTATACTCCCCCCACCTGCCTGGATGGGTGAAGCTCCAACAACACTCAAGAAGCTTGATGCCATCCAGGAGAAAGCAGCCCATTTGATTGGAACCATATCAACAAGCATCCACTCCCTCCAACACCAATGCTTAACAGCCACAGTGTGTACTGTCTACAAGTTGCACTGCAGAAATTCACCAACAGTCCTTAGAAAATTCCTTCTAAACCCACGTCCACCTTCATCTGGAAGAACAAGGGCAGCAGATAGATGGGAACACCACCAGCTACACATTCTGCTCCAAGCCACTTACCATCCTGATCTTCTCTGTCACTGAGACAAAATACTGGAATTCCCTCCCTGAGGACATTGTGTGTCAACCTGCAGCAGGTGGCCTGTTCAAAAAGGCAGCTCACCACCACCTTTTCAAAAGCAAATAGGGATGGGCAATAAACGCTGGCCCAACCAGCCACACCCACATCGCAGAAGCAAACAACAATAAAATGTTCCAGATATCAGCATTGTTCCAGGTCCATTATCATTCAGATCTGAATGTTCTATATACAATCTTTATGAGAGGGTTTTATAGGGTCTCAGAGAATCTGGCAATTTGCTGCATGGGAGTGACAGATTTAAATACAACAAAAACATTTGAAACAGGACATTTTATTGCACTTGTTTCTTGCTTACAACACTTTCTCATACTCCCCCATTGTAATCCTGGCATTTTAAGGAATGCTTTCTCTCTCAAGCATCTAACAGTGATGTCTTGAAGGAGACCTTGGATTGTACCGTATGGGAACTATACTTATTCTATACCCTACAAAATGGGCTAAGCAATACCCCATTTTCAGTTTGGATTACTGGATATAATATGTAGCTGATAATAGAGTCCATCTTGGAGTTGAGGCCGAACCTGCAGCAGAAATCCTCAAGGTGCAATTAGAGATTAGCTTCCTGCTAACAGAGTTTGGAACAATGGCAATTGGCCATGATTGTGTTGATGAAGTGAGCAATTTTCCAGTACCTCCTTTTTATCCTGTTTATGCTGGTTACCCTAGGTTTGTCTTTGGTGAAATGGGTCATTAGCAATGAAATTGAAATTAGAGAACCCAGTACTGAAGAAGAGAAATACTGGACTCATAGCATTAACTCAGTTTCTTCTTCCACTGGTCTGCCAGAGTTGCTGAGTTTCTCCAGCATTCTCTGTGTTTGTTTCAGATTTCCACCATCAATGGTGGTTTGTATTTACTAGGTACTCAAGCTCAGATTCTAGGAGTGTCAACAGTGGAGGTTCCAATGATGTGGCACTTTAACTCCATAAGGCGGGACTAACATCCATGACCATTCCCTGCCCAGAGACCAACCTGACAGTGACGGGGGAAATGAAAGGTGGGTTGATTAGAGGGGAAGGGTCTGCTGATGTTGACTAGAGAGGGGAACTTTAGGATTAGGGATAGGTGATCAGATGCTCAGCCAATTCGAAGAAGTGGGTGAGAAATCAGGGCCCTAAGTGAGGGAAGTGCATATCATGTGGTGGGTAAGACAAGGGCTAGTGGGTAGGGGATGGTGGATGGGTTCTGGGCATGATAGCAGGAAAGATACAGATATCAGCATTGTTCCAGGTCCATTATCATTCAGATCTGAATGTTCTATGTACAGTCTTTATGAGAGGGTTTTACATGTCCTCAGAGAATCTGGCAATTTGCTGCATGGGAGTGACAGATTTACAACAAAACATTTGAAACAGGACATTTTATTGCACTTGTTTCTTGCTTACAACACTTTCTCATACTCCCCCATTGTAATCCTGGCATTTTAAGGAATGCTTGTGTTCGGATCTGAGGCCTGGTGGTGGTGGTTAACAGACTGGGTTGGGGAGGGCTAGTGGTTGAGGGTAGAATTAGAACCATGTGATGTTAGTGGATGGGGCAGAGAGGATGGACGTCAGCTAATGGTGTGGAGAGTGATGGTGAATCAGAGGCCTCACAAAGGAATCAGAGGTCTCAGGAAAAGTGTTTTCTGGGATTCTGTTGGGTCAACAGCAGTCTTGCCCACCAGTAAGAGGACCAGTGGAGAGCCTGTCAAGTCTATTAGGAGGCTAGATGGTAGCAGGCAAAGTGGGTGCAACGGCCATTCCCATTTTTGAGGGCCCCGGTGGCAGAAGTCCTGTCCACTAAGAGTTTTCAGCCAGTGATAGGCCATCAGCTCCTGATGACATCAACTGGACTGGTGACAGCTGGCAGCAATTCATCCTCTAAAGATCCTTGATGTCTGTGGAATCCAGACTGAAGCTGCTGCATAACTCAATCAGGCATAGAAGTCCTGATAGAGAGTGGATCCCTCCCCAATAACCCTGGGTGGGCACTGCAAGCATGACAGGCTTTGCCAGGCAGCATCTGAAAAGCTGGGATACCTATTTAATTTCTGAAGAGCCAGAAAAATTGCTGTGGGCTCAACAGGCATCAGTTTGATCATCCATGAATCTATCTGACAACCTTCTACTCCAGGCTGAGAATCCCACATTAGTCTCTTGCACCCTCTGCTTTAATTGGGGAAGGGTTTGCTGTTGCCAGGAGACTGATGTGGGAACTCTCCATGTGGAACCAGTTGCCTTATTTCCCACTGCAATGCACTAGATCCAGCCTGTATTGGGGTGAAATGTCAAATTGTGGAGACTTCTCAGGATCATACCTGAATCCAGTGACACTGCAGGTGATATATTTCTAAGACAGGGTGCTGAGTGCCTGAGAGGGGAACATACACCTTCCAGGAATTCCCATGTATCTGCTGCCCTAGTCTGGATGGGTCCTGGGTTTGGAAGGTGCTGTCTAAGGACCTTTGATAAATTTCTGCAGTGAATCTTGAAGATAACACACAGTGCTGCTACTGAGCATTAGTGGTGAAGGGAGTGAATGTTTGTGAACGTGGTGCCAATCAGTCTGGCCTTAGTTAACACTGGAAATGGGTAGGTTTCAGATGGGTTTGCTTGGGAAAGAAATTTCTGAGAGTTAAACTCCCACCCAACTAAAACTTGCCTTTTGTTTGCAAAGATAAAATTCAGTCCAAAGTCTGTGTTCCCAGCAAGCCTAAATTTTTGAAACGGTTAGCCTGTATCAAACTCCTGTCGTTATCATCCTACTTGTCTCAAAAATCACCTAGAACAGAGACTTGGCAGGAGACGGGTGCAGGAGCAAAGCTAGAGTGAGTGTGAGGTATCAGGGAAAAGATGGTGGCTCTTACCTTGTAGATGGTTATCGACCTTCCTGCAGCATTGCTATGCTTTCCTCCAGACCACAATGACACAGATGCCAACCTTGGAGCAAGCTGACAGGATCTGCTCTCATGGCCTCCTCTGTCGATCTTGAGAGAAGAGAATGTCCCTTCTCCGCACCACTGTGTCCACCATTACCCCAAGTGCCTTTCCTCACCTGCCATTCAGGGCAAATTTCACAAATGTGCAGGACAGTTCTAGACTGCAAATGCTTGGCTAGGTATACAGCGGCCTTTTAAAGATGGTATCAGCACCTGGAATCCTGAGATGTCTTATCAGTGGTGGAGTTTCTAGCTACAATGCGTGGGAGAGTCAGGCTAGCACCAGGTGAGAGGGACGCCATTGGGACATGGTAGGTCGTTCATGAGGTGAGTTTGGGGCAATCGCTTGAGTGAATGTGCTAGACCTTATGGAGAGAAATCTTTGTGACAACGTAAACTTCAAAGCTTGAATAACTTAATGGATTGAAAGAAGCAGCAATAGCTCTTTCTGGAATAAATTGTTTCTCAAGATGAAAGGGGCAAAGAGAAACTGTTGTAAAGGAATTAAAAGCAATATGCGAATTAACCATCCCTGGAAAGAAACAACATAAACTATCTGTTTCCTGGGAGAGAGGAGATAACACTCTTGATAACAATCTGCCTCATGACAAATGGGCAATTGTGCCTTCATGAAGAAGAAATGTTCTGAAGTAAAGGGGTTAATTGCAGGACAGGCTATGTTTTAAATATAAAGCTATTTCTGAATATAACAAGGAACAAGGGAGCTACTTCTGATAAGAAGGTAATCTACAGACTTGAAGTCTTCAGAAGTATAATCAGTGTCGGGGATGAAATAATCTAAAGGTTCATCATAATGCCCACAAGCTTGAAAGAGACAAAATTGCATAAGAATCCAATACCAGAACAATTTAGTCATAGAACGTCGAAGAACAGCACTGCATAAGAATTGAAACCTGGACACTTCCAGAGACAGACACTGTTGGTGGAATCATAGCCAGATTCTGCCATTAATCAGGGAATAGCTAGATTGGGTTGAGAGGCTTAACTTACTTACTTGAGGGATTTTTTTTGTTGCTACATGCAATAAAGTTTAAATCATTGTTTAAGTACTTGATTGTCTGAGATTTCTTAATAAGTAGCTGAATCAAAGGCACTCTGTGGTGTGTTTACACACAACATGCTGCATAAAACCTAGTAAAAATTACAGCCAATATGGCAAGATTCAGCTCATGCTTTGATATCTTCCAAACTATCCACAAGGTTGGCATGTGGGTACATCAAGGAATTTGGAAAGACAATAAAATATTCTTGATTATAGTGAAGTGTTACAGATGTAGAGAGGTTATGTTTCTGTTCTGCAGGGTATTGGTGGGACCACATTTGGAGTATACAGAACTGGTCACCTTATTTAAGGAAGGATGCAATTCAGAGAAGGTTCACTACATTAGAATGAGTGGGTTGTCCTATGAGGAAAGGTTGGACAGGCTAGGCTTGTAACCATTGTAAAGTAATAGACCACTTAATGAAACATATAAGATCCGAAGGGGTATTGACATGGTAGATATGGACAGCATGTTTCGTCTTGTGGGCCAATCTATAACTCGTGGCCACTGTTTACAAATAAAATGTTGTCCATTTAGAAAGCAAGAGAAAATTGTCTTTTTCTCTCATGGAGGGCTGTGTGTCTTTGGAACTCACTTTCTGCAAAGGTAGCAAAAGCAGAGTCTTTGAATATTTTTCAGGGAGAGTTGGATAGATTCTTGATACCGGCATGTGAGGGAAAGGCAGTTGGGGGTAAGCAGGAAGGTGCTGTAAGCAGATCAGCATCATATTGAATGGCAGGGTGGGTTTAAGGGGTCAAATGGCCTACTCCTGCTGCTAATGCTGGTATGAATATCCAGCAGCCTTTGAACATTCTCCTGGATCTGGTTCTCCAAAGCAGCCACCATCCTTTCCATGGAAGCAGCCAAATGCTTACACACTGGAGCCATCACGGTGATAAGAACATTGAATGTCAGCCTGTTGCACTGGGCCTGGTGCTGTGTGCCACTAGTACCTGCAGACAAGGAAGAGTTGCTTGATGAAGATGTGGAATATTTTATGCAAACCAATGTGGTTGCCTTTGAGCTCATCTGAGAATAGCAGAGCACAATGTTACTTAGTGGTTTGTTAACATCTGAACAAGGAGCAGAAGTCGGTTACTCAGCCCATCCATCTCTCCTCAGTTTCTTCTTTTAAAGTATTCCTTACATCCTACCCCTCTGACCAATTCTTTTGGTCACCTGATCAAATATCTTCTCAAGGGATTCGCTGGTGTGTTTTGTTTTATATTGCTCCTGAAGCAGCTTGTGATATTCCCTTATATTGAAGGCATAATATAAATACAGTTAGTAGTCGTTATTATTGTAGTTGTTACAGGAATTAATCAAGAAACGGTGAATTGTACAAAAAGGGGAATTGATACTTAGGACAGACATGCAGATTTATTTTTGTCTTGGCATTATCCTGACAAGTTCGAACCACTCACACATCAGCTGCAAACACTTCACACTACACAATAAGCTTTTTCACATCAAAGAATCCATTAAATCAAAGAACAATCCCATTTGGTTTTCTGATCCAAATCTTAAATTAAACAAATAAATCAAAATTTGTCCCAACTCTATTAATAAATCATGGAATATAAGTTACAGTAGTCAAGTACTATAATGCTTGTATAGAATTTCAGTGGGATAGCCACACACCCCTACCCTCCCTGCCACTCCTTATTAGGAACATAGGAACAGGAGTAGGCCATTTAGCCCCTCAAGCCTGTTCCACCATTCAATGAGATCGTGGTTGGTCTGTCGCCTTACTCCATATACTGTACCTGTCTTTGACTGATATCACTTAATAGCTTTGTTTAAAAAAGAAGCATCCATCTCAGATTTAAAATTAACAACTGATTCAGCATTCACTGCCATTTGTGGGAGAGACTTCCAAACATTTACCACCCTTTATGTATAGAAGCGCTTCCTAACATCTCTCCTGAATGGTCTGGCCTTAATTCTCAGGCTATGTTCCTAGTTCTGGAATCCTCAAATAGTGGAAATCATTTACCTACCCTGTCTTTTTCTTCTAATATCTTGAAGACTTTGATTAGATCACCCCTTAAACTTCTAAATTCATGAGGAAACTTAATTTGTATAATCTCTCCTCTCCAGTTATCATTCTTGTAATCCTATGTTATACTCCCTCCAAGGCCAATATATCAGGGTGGCATGGTGGCTCAGTGGTTAACACTGCTGCTGCACAGTACCAGGGACCCAGGTTCGATTCGAGCCTTTGGCAATTGTTTGTGTGGAATTTGCATATTCTCCCTGTGTCTGGGTGGGTTTTCTCCCACAATCCAAAGATGAGCAAGTTAGGTGAATTGGCCATTCTAAATTGCCTGTAGTGTTAGGTACATTAGTCAGAGGGAAATGGGTCTGGGTGGGTTACTCTTCAGAGGGTTGGTGTGGACTTGTTGGGTTGAATAGCCTGTTTCCACACTGTAGATAATCTAATCCTTTCTAACATATGGTGCTCAGATCTGCTGTCAGTTCCCCAAGTGGGATCTAACCAGGATTTTGTGTAACTGCACCTTAACATCTGTATGTTCTCCAGTGCTCTAGTTATAAAGATCAGCATTTTATCAGTTTTCTTGACTATTTTTTGCACCTGTTTGTGATATTTTAATGATCTAGGTACCCGAACCCTAAGTCTCTTTGGACATCCCTTGTATTTAACCTCATACCATCTAAAATATTTCTTGATCTATTCTTTTTCAGTCGAAAATGGATAACCTCACATTTGCTTATATTGAACTGCATCTACCACAGGTTTGCCTATTCACTTAGTCTATCATATCCCTTTGTAATTTTATGTTAGTGTCAGTGCTGTCTGCAATGCAGCCTAACCCTGTGTCGTCAGCAAATGTGGATTTATGACTTCTTATGGCATTAGCCAAGTCATTAACAAATAATGGGAATAATTGAGGTCCTAACACAGGTCCATATGGGGTATCATTGGTCACATCCTGCCAATTTGAGTATCTACCCATTGGAGTACCTACTTTCTGATGCCTGCCACTCAACCAATTTCCCAGCCATGTCTGTAATTTACTGTCAGTTCCATGGGCTCCTACATTAGTTAACAGTCTGTTATGTGAAACTTTCTCAAATACCTTCTGGAAGTCCAAATAAACAACATCTATAGACATTCCCCTGCCCACAACCTTAGTGACCTCGTCAAAAAATTCAATGAGGCTGGTCAGGGTTGACCTACCTGTCATGAATCTATACTGGCTATACTTGATGAACTGAAAATTTTAAGGGATTCACTTACCCATCCTTGATTATAGGTTCCAACAATTTCCCCAAGACAGATGTTAGACTAACTGGTCTATAATTCCCTTTATTTTCTCTTTTTCCCCTCTTAAAAAGCAGAGTGACGTGTGTAGCTTTCCAAACCAAAGGGACAACTCCTGTTTCTAGGGAACTCTGAAAGATTATAGTTAGGGTGTCTACAATGTGCTCCCATACTTAATGCCCTTGGATGGAAATGGTCAGATCCTGGGGATTTGTTACTCTTTAATTCCATCAATTTTCTCATTAGCAATGCTTTACTTACATTAATTTTATTCAGTTCCTGTTCCCAATCCACTATTAATTTCATTGGGACCTCAGGCAAGCTGTCCTCCTTTTCTACTGTAAATATTGAGGCAAAGTAATGATATAACATGTCATCCACTTCCCCATAGTCATTGACAATATTCCCACTTTCATTCTTTAGTAGGCTAACATTGCTCCTCATAATCTGCTTTCCCTTTACGTAACCATAACGTTTCTTCGTATTGATTTTGATGTTCCTAGTAAGTTTCCTTTCAGAATCTGTTTGAGGTAGTTTTTATAAGCTGCTTTGTGACCCCTTGTGGGTCTTTCTATCTTTCTCATTCAGGAGGATATGTGCTGTTTTTTATATTTTTGTAAGCCCTTTCTTTTAGCTTTATACTGTTCCTTCCCTCTTAAGTTGTCAATGGCTGCTTTTCCAGTGAAGTGGAGCTTTTCCATCTCACGAGTATAAACGGGTTTTGTATTGTGTTACATGTTTCTCTAAATATCCTTCACTGTTCTTCAATTGTTTTACTCATTAGCAGATTTTCCCAGTTGACTATGGACAGTCTCTGTCACATATCGTTATAGTCAGCCTTACCTAAATCTATAACTCTAGTCGTTGATTCGTTCTTCTCGCTTTCAAAAGCTACATTGAACTTGATGATGTTATGATCACTATTTGACAAATGTGCTCACACAAGCAGAATATTAATTAATTCTAGCTCATTTCTCATTACTAAATCCAATATTGCTTGTCCCCTTTTTGGCTTTGGTTGTCTACTTGTTACATCTGGGACATACTGCTGTAGGGAACTATACCAATCCCTTATGGTAGGTTGGTCTAGAAGATTAAGTCACATAGGATTCAAGGTGAGTTGGTAAGTTGGACACAAAATTGACTTGGTCATAGAAGACAGAGGAGGACTGTTTTCAGACTGGAGGTCTGTGACCAGTGGTGTTCTTAAAGGTTCAGTGCTGGGATCTGTTATTTGTAACATCTATAAATTATTTGGATGACAAGGTAGGCTATCTGTTTAGTAGGCTTGCAGTTGACACAAAGATTGGTGGAATTCTGCACAGTGATGAAGGTTGTTAAGGATACAGCAGGATATAAGTCAGTTGGAAAGTTGGGTGGAGAAATGGAAGATGATATTTAATCTGGATAAATGAAGTGATTTATTTCGGGTGGTCAAATACAAGAGGAACGTATACAATAAATGGAAGGATCCTTAGGAGCATTGATATACAGAGGGATCTTGGGATGCAAGTGCATAGCTCCCTGATAGTGGCAACATGCAAATTCTCCCTGTGTCTGCATGGGTTTCCTCTGGGAGCTCTGGTTTCCTCCCACAATCCAAAGATGTGCAGGTTAGGTGAATTACTCAGGGGTAAATGTAAAGTAATAGGGAATGGATTTGGGTGGGATGCACCAACAAGTTGGTGTGGACTTGTTGGGCCGAAGGGCCTATTTCCATACTGTAGGGATTTTAAGATTATTCAGGGCAGTGAGTATAAAAGTTAGCAAGTCATGTCACAGCAGTATAATGCATTAGGATACGGGCCACATTTTGATTATTGAGAGTAATCCTGGTCACCACACTGTAGGAAGGAGGTGGAGGCTTTGGAAAGGATGCAAAAAAGGTTTACCAGGATTTTTCCTGATTTGAAGTGTATTAGCTATAAGGAGAGATTGAACAAACTTGGATTGGTTTCACTGGAGAATCAGAGGCTGAGGGATGACCTGATAGAAGTATATAAAATTATGAGAGGAGTGGATAATCAGAGTCTTTTTCTCAGGGTGGAAATGTCAATAATAAGGGATATAGTTTCAATGTGCAAGGGAGAAAGTTTAAAGGAGATGTGCAAGGCAAGTTTTTTTACACAGAGATTTGGAACCTGCTGCTAGGGAAGATGGTAGGAACAGATATTATAGCAACATTTAAGAGGCATTTAGACAGACACATGAACAGGCAGGAAATTGAGGGGTACAGACTATTTGCAGGCAGAAGGGATTAATTTAGAATGGCATCATGGGCAGTGCAGACATAGTGGGCAGAAGGGCCTATCCCTGTACTGTACTATGTTGATACACTCCTGAAATTCACTACCATTCTGACAGGCGTTTGTCTCCCTCTCCCAATCTATGTTCATTCAATGATCATTCTTATCAACATAGATAATAACCACAGAAGCACCACGTGGTGTTTATCGGATATTTATGGATTCAGGTTCCAGTTGGATTATGGTATAATGATCAGGTGTCTCATCTGAACATACCGTACTCTGAGCCCAACATATTGGTGCTGAATTGTTGTAAATCACATTCACATTGCATGGAGCTGGAACCTGGATATTTTGTGGTTCAGTACCAGCATGACATTAATACGGCTAAACTACAGGGCAAATTTAATACTCTCCGATGAGGACACAAGTTGATGGATGGTCAGCTCAAATTTTATTGTGTTTGACAAATTTAGTAGCATTTTGTAAATGAATAATTGAGTGTGCTGATATAGACATCTATATGAATTTTCAAAAAGCAATTGATAAGATAAATAAGCTGCATAAAAGATTTGATAAAATAAAGCAGTGACCTTAAAACAAGTGGGAAGCTTGGATATGAAGAGTGCACAGAACAAGAAGTAATGGTTAATGTCTGCTTAAGACTGGAGAAATATACACCACGTAATCATCAAGAGATTAGTATTGAAACTCTTCTTCCCAATATATGTAATCTGAGAACCTTTACAAAGCACAAGAAATATCAAATTTTGTCAGTAATACATAAATAGATAATGTCAAACTGTACAAAAATATTGTAAATAATTTCAAAGAGACAATAACATTTCCAGATTGGGCAATTAGATGTCAGATGAATTTAATTCAGGAGTCTCGTCAGGAGGATAAATCTTTAAAAAATGGAAGACCAAGCAAACAAAGCTGTAAAAAAGGAGTCTCTAGCTTTTATGAAAAGAGAATAGAGTAAATCTATATGAACTATCTTAGATATTCCAATTAATATTGTGCCTAGTTTTGGTCTCTTTTAGGATGAACGAAAAATGCTCAAATCAGATTGACTAAAATTATATCAAGAATTAAAGACTTTATGATGAGCATCAATTAAATAAATTTGAGGGACTTTAATAAAATACATAGGAAAAAATTCTGCTAAGGTTTAATTTTAGGTGAGGTGCTACAAATCAGCCAGCATGTGTTGAAGCTGCACTGAAGCATGAATCCCTCAGGGATATAGAGGTGAAGATTAAGTGGCAGGAATAGAGAAGGAGACAATATCTTTTGAGGAAAATAGATCACTATCAGCAACCTGCACAGAGTGACCAACGTTTAGGGAACAAACTAGTTTGGTTGGAGTGTCCCTAGGAGCAGGGTGGAAGTGGTTGGTGGCACGGGGATGAGGTAGTGGCATTGGTGGGGATGTTCAGTCAGTGGGACCTTGCAGTGTACAGATGAGTATGTGTACAAATGAGAATCAAGAATCTTCAAGAAGAGGAGACGTATGAATGAGGAGCAGGAGAAGACCCCTTGAACCATCTCAGCCATTCAATGCAGTCTCCAAGTCACTGTTTAAAAACTACAAAACAGACAGGACTTGTGGGACAACTGTTTCAATTGTGGGATGGTTCTATAAAATCCAGAATGTAATACCTTTACTTCATTAGTCAAAACTGTTCTGACAGTGAAATTCCATTAAAGAAACTGTTAAAGAAACACTTCACAGCTTTTAGCAAATGCAGGTTAGCTTTAGTCATCTGTAAATGCTATTGATTAAATGCCTGAAACAAGACCCATACACCAATCTATGCCAGACCATATCACCCTGTTACCAAGCACTTGGAAAGGGAGTGTCAATAGCAGAAACATTACACTTTTTGTTGCTCTGTTGTGTTACTGAGGGTGTATACCCAGTAATTTGTAAAGAATCTACCTGGTTGCATGAAAACAACAGCCAAATTAATCTGGGGAAGACTTAGACCTAGATTATACATCTCTGCATCAACAAATAAAATAGACCATACAATAAGAATAAAGAATGAAAGAATCTGTGTAGATTACGTGACAGCTGTCATTTAAACTATGAGGCAGATGTGATATTTACTACAGATTATGCTGCGACATAGGACACTTGTAAGTTGCTCTGTTTTTCTTAAATATTGGCCATGGCTCAGCAAACAGCCCCTTCACCTTTGAGTAAGAGCATTCTGACTTCAAAACTCACTCCAGAGACTTCAGCACATAATCCAGGCCAACACTTCAATATTGAGTAAGTGATATAACACTGGCAAAGATGGATGTAAAAGGTTCATAGTATTGTTTGAGGAAGAGCAGTGGTGTTTTCACTGTTATCCTGCAATCAACATCACTAAATGTCTTCCACTGACCATTAGCTAATCACTATTTGTGGATCTTTCTTTTGCCTAAATTGACAGCTGTGCTTCCAAACTCATACCAAGTCCACTTCAAACGTCACCTATTTCATTGACTGTGAAACATTTGATTCTGAAGTCACGAAAGGTGCTGTGTAAATAGAGATTTATTTTTTATGTTGTTTCTTGAAACAACAACATAAAGCTTGTACCAAACCCTGTCACTAATATTTTTTCATTGTGGTATCTCTGTTTATTCTCATTCCTTGCTTTTTTGCTTAGTTATGTATGTAATGACTGTCAGATTTCAGGCGTTATGGCTGCTCAATCTGTCACCTGGCTTTCCCTTTTTAATTATATTTCATTATAACAGATGCCTATTGCTATATGCAACACAATACAAAATGTACATCAAACATTCTGTGTGGAGTTTGCACATTCTCCCCGAGACTGTTTGGTTTCCGCTGTGTGCTCCAGTTTCCTTCCACAGTCCAGAGATGTGCAGTTTATGTGGAACTGCCATGCAAAATTGCTTCATAGTATCCAGGGATGTGCAAGCTAAGTAAATTAGCCATGGGAAATGCAGGGTTACAGGGATAGGGTGTGGGTGTTGGGTCTGGGTGAGATGCTCTTCGGAACGTTAGTGCAGACTCAATGGGCTCCATCTGTACTGTAGGGATTCTACAATATTCTTCTGCTAAAGTGCATTATTCATCTCTTAAGACAGTGGTGCCTAGTTGACTTATCTGTTAAAAACAAAATCCGATTACTGTGTTGCAAAGAAGTACTATGTAGCATGTACAGAATATGTTTGCGCTGGCAATTATACTCCACTCGAGCTCCTCCCATCCTTTCTCATGTAACTCTGGTCAGAATAACACCAAGCCCCTCTCTCACATATGTATATTTAACATCCCCATCAATGGAATTTTACCATTCACATCACTACTCATCATGGAGGTGAGCTCCACCTTCTCACTACTCTCTGGGTAAAGAAGATTCCTTGAATTCTGCTTGACCTGTTGCTGATTATCTCATAATGATAGCCCCTAGTTTTGTTCACCACAAAGGAAACAGTCTCTCTGGCTGGAAGTTACCATGCTTCCCTAACAGAGAGTTTGGTGAGGGGTGGTGAGGTTCATTTGTTCAGGTGGGAGGGACCATGCTGCTTTCCAGCTTCTGCTCTGATTGAGTCATTGTCAGGAAGTTCCATGGGCAGAACAGGTAATCACAGTTAAGGACCTCATCCTGCCACTCCTGTTTTCAGCCAGGGACAACTCACCATGTGAGCAGCCTGAGAAACAACCCATCTCTTTCAAAGGCAATCTCTGCCTGATCCAGAGACCTGGCATCAGCAGGATATGAGGGGGTGCCCACTGAGAGTCATGCCATTGCCCTTTCTGCTAACTCCCAATTCCCCATTCCTACCATCGCACAACTATGGCCTGGCTCCCTTGGCCATCCTGTCTCAAGGGGCTGTATTAATAGCTTTGGCCACTGATTCCTCAGTGGCATTGCTGAGTGGCACACAACTGCCAGCCTCTGATTACCAGGCACACACCAGGATCCTTGGTCCTAGGTAAGACCCATCACTGCCCAGTTATGTGCCTGAAGAAGGTAACATGGAATCTAAAATAAAGGAGCAAGTGACAAAAATCAACATTTACATTGTTTTGCTTGGCAAACAATTGTATTTACAAAAATCAGTTTAGAAGGAGAGATGATTTCAGAGAAATTTACAAAATTCTGAAAGAGATAGACAGAATAGAGGCAAAAACTTCCCCAACTGTTGAGTCCAGAACTAGGAATATAGTTTCAGGGTATGGAACAAACCATTTACATTGAGATGGGGGGAAATTTATTCATTGGTGGATATTTGGAATTCTCCACCCCAGGCCAACTGCATTTTCTATAGACCCCATCTACATTGATTGCAAGGAGACTGTTTTCTTACTTAAGGGATGTGTTGAATTTGTGGTTCCTGATCTTTGGAGCCACAGTGCAAGGGAATTGGCAACTCTGAAAAGCTCTTCTGCTCCTGGATGTGTCTAAAATAGCCACTAATAGGTCCAGGCAGCAGATGGTGAGGGGTGGAGGGGGGGAGGTTTTGTGATTCCTGATTACCTGCTGCTCTTTCAACAGATCACGCACTTGCAGGGTCTCCTTGGAGAGGGAGCATGTGATGTCTGATGGAACATTCAAAAATGTTAGAGGCTGTTGGGCACTGGGAGGATTGGGTTGCATATTTGCCCCATCAATGACATTTTAAATTGATCTTCAGTTTTCTCTTTATCAACAGTACTGTATATGCTATCCTTAATTTGATTCAATTTTGTTTTGTTTTGTTTTTGCCAAAAGTGTATTAGGTCTGATTTAGAGTTTTGTGGCATACAGTTAGGCCTGCATTCTCAAGTGCTACTTTCCCAACAAGTCCAAATCAGTTAATTAAAAAAAAGAATACAGTGTAAACATTAAAAAGAATCAACCCAAAGTCAGAGGCTTTTACGGTGGATGGTTGGTTGAACTAAAACTCAAACTTTAAAATGGAGACTGGACTTCATCTAAAAGCATTTAACGTCTCTTCCACACGTGATTCCAGACCCATAGTAATGTGGTTGACACATAACTGCTCTCTAAAATGGCCTAGGCAATTTGGGTTCTGTAACAAATGTTGGACTTACCATTGATGTCCTGTCCCATGAAAGATTTAAATATTCCCAGGACAGCTGCCCTCCCTACTACCTGAGCAAAATTGTAGTTTTTCACGTATGTTTACATGATACAACTAATCTGTCCTAAGCATATGTCTACGTATACTTTACGGAAGTAGTCACTTGATAACAGTTAAGAGTGAAGAATGCAGAATATGGAGACCAATTATAACACAAACTGCTCTCCCCCGTCTGTTACTGTCTTAACAGCATAAAATGAAAACTGAATATTCCTAGTGGTATATTTACCAACAACCATTTGTAAAATCAGTCGGAACAGCACTGGTTACAGAGAAAGGAGGAAATATTTTCAGACTGACTGGCACCATTGTGTTCCTAGCGGTGTGTATAGAAACCATTGTTTACAGTTACATCCCTATAATTTCCATGCTAGTCCCAAAATTATTCTTTGCCTTGTTACTATAGGTTTGAGATTCATCTCTCCTTGCCCGATGGCCCCTATCCCCAATCCAGTGGCTGCTCTCCTTAACACAGTGATCCCTTTTCTCTACCCAGTGACTCCCCTTCCCCACCTCAGTGACTCCCCTCTCCCCACCTCAGTGACTCCCCTCCCCCCAACCCAGTGATTTCCCTCTCCCCATCCTATTGATTCCCCTCTCTCCACTTCAGTGACTCCCCTCTCCCCACCTCAGTGACTCCCCTTCCACATTCCACTGATACCCCTCTCCCCACCTCAGTGTCTCTCCTCTCTCCACCACAGTGACTCCCCTCTCCCCACCCCATTGAATCCCCTTTCCCCACTTCAGTGATTCCCCTCTCCTCACCTTAGTGATTCCCCTCTCTCCACCTTAGTGATTCCCCTCTCCTCACCTTAGCGACTCCCCTCTCCCCACTTCAGTGTCTCCCCTCTCCCCCCCTCAGTGATCCTTCTCCCCACCTCAGTGACTCCCCTCTCCCCATTCCAATAACCTCAGTGACCCCACTCCCTCTCCCCACTTTTGTGACACGCCCCCCGCCCGCAGCTGGAAAGCGCCTGTACAGGACCCGGTTTGCCTGCAGTGCCTCCCACAGTCAATCAGCCTGTTGGGGGGGGGGGGGGGGGAGGCACTCTGTGTGGACTACCATCCAGAAGGGAAGTGGATCGCAGCGGGGACCGGCCTCGAACAGGAGACGGCGCCTTCAGGAGAGCAATGATGGAATGTATAAAGAGTGAATGTTTGGTGCCCAGTTTTGTCGGGTGACACTGACGAGCACTTTGTGGTTCCAGCCGCTCCCCCTCCCCGGGGTGGGGGGTAGAGCATGGACCCCCGCCTCCGGGCAGCCAGGGCGAGCAGACCGAGTCAGACGCAGGGACCAGCCGCTCAGCAGCTCGACATCAGCGCGCTGCTGGGTCGCTGCCTCCGCCACGGGGCCAAGGAGCCGCTCCCCGGGGCAGGGGGCACTCGGAGCGGCTGGAGAACCGGGGTGCTCCCTCCCCCCGGGGGGTCATACAGACAGCCCCAGCGGCACGGCCAAGCTGCTGCTCACCTGCCGACCCCCTCCGGGCGCCCGGGCCCCGGGCCAGTGAGAAGGATCACAGTGGATCTCCGCGCCGCCTTAGCCCGAGTGCATGAGCCGCCTGAGGAGATCGGGGATTCCCCACCCCCTGGGGGTCCCACACCCCCGGGGGCAGACCCCTCACCCCCAGACCTCCAAACCCCTGAGGTAGATCCCTCTGGGTTAGATCCTTCTCAGAGAGACCCTTCTCAGAGAGACCCCTCTCGGGTAGATCCCTTTCAGGAAAATCCCTCCCTGTTAAATCCCTCTGGGTTAGATCCAACTCGGAGAAATCCCTCTTGGGTAGATCCCTCTCAGGGAGATCCCTCTCAGGGAGATCTCTCTCAGGGAGATCCCTCACACAGATCCACTATGACCCAGAATAAAACCAAACGACAGAGACAGGCAGTGCCCAGGGGCTCCCCCCGGATCTGTGCCAAGAGAGACGGACTGTGGAAAATGAAGACGTCTCTGCCAGCCTTGGTGAAGCCCCCTCCCCTGCCGAGGAGTCCACACGGCGCCGGAGCCATCACTGACCATCGCGACCCCCCGGTGGGGACACCCTTCGTCTCGTTGCCAAAGCTCCTTCGGACAGGCAGCGGCTGGAGCTCACAGAAAGAGGTGAGGAACGTGTGGCCTCACCTTCCCCTTATTCTGGTAAAACAGCCTGGCCCCTCCGCCTCTCCCGGCACCAATGAAGGGGAACCTCTTTCTCCCACCTTGGTAGCAGTGTACACATCCCGACCCAGGAGTATCAATTCCAGTCCCTAGTTGATGTTCAGACAGACTTGTATGTGCCCTTTGCAACATGAGGTCCCACTGTTATACCCCTATCACAGGGCTTATTAATGATTCTCACTGAGATACAGAGTGCAGTACAGAGCAGGTCAGTGAGGACACATGAAGTAAAGAACTTACATTTATAGAGAACCTTTCACAACCTCACTCTCCTGCCAGTGCCTTTCACCACTGCATTTCTCCTGAAAGACTGTTGCACATCAGATTAGATTAAATTAGATTACATTACAGTGTGGAAACAGGCCCTTCAGCCCAACAAGTCCACACCGACCTGCCGAAGCGCAACCCACCCATACCCCTACATTTACCCCTCACCTAACACTACGGGCAATTTAACATGGCCAATTCACCTAACCTGCACATCTTTGGACTGTGGGAGGAAACCGGAGCACCCGGAGGAAACCCACGCAGACACGGGGAGAACGTGCAAACTCCACACAGTCAGTCGCCTGAGGCGGGAATTGAACCCGGGTCTCCGGCGCTGTGAGGCAGCAGTGCTAACCACTGTGCCACCGTGCCGCCCTGCAAATCATGTGACAATGAGCAAAAAAATCTGTTTTAATAATGTTAGGGTAAATATTTGGCAAAAGTATTGTTTGGGACACCCCGATCTCTGAAATAATACCACGAGATCTTTTCTGTGCACCAGTGTGGTTTTCTGTTTGGCAACACCTCCAACAGAAGCATATCTCCCCCATCTCCAACCTGTCCTTGGACTACCAGTTTATGGAATGAGATTTGAACTCAGTTTCCTGGCCTGAATTTGAAGTGCCATCAGGAATGGGATTAGAGGTGGGCAAGACCAGAAAGTACCAGTACTGGCCCGATTTCCTGATGGGATTCCCATCATGTCTGCAAAGGTCAATCAGTCTCACTGCATTACCTACCCCACATATGTCAGCATTACCACTTCCAGCCAAATTCCAGATTCCTGCAACCACAGGGGTGCAAAGTAGATGCCTAGTGGCAAGCCAGAGGTGCTGGCAGTGTAGGTAGGGCTGGAGGCCTTAACCTGTTGGTGTATCAGTGTGGCGCATCACCCAGAGATTATTTGCCAACTCTGCCTCTTCTCCAAACCTCTGAACAATGGGGGCCTGGGTGCTCAAAGTACAATTGAAAGGAAGTTTTAAAAGTGTTAGTGAGAACACTCCTCTCCCTGACATACCTGCCACTGTAGCCTTTTCCTCTCAAATTGGAAGGTGGTTGATTGACCCTCCAACTTTGAGAACTCATTATGAATTAGATAGGGAGAATCTATCTCCATGCCAAATAAGAGGATGCCTCATTGGGAACCAGTTCTAACTAACTCCTGTTTTCTCTTACCTCAGAGGGAACATCCAGTCCTCCCAGAGATGTGAGTGTTACCAATAGGTTTCTACCTACTGTAGGATGTATGCTACTCGGCCCAAGTCTGCTCTCTGATTCAGTTAGAGCATGGCTAATTTACTCCACTTTCCAGCGTTATCCCAATAATATTTGATTCCTTTACAGAATAAAAATCTTTCTATCTCACTCTCAAACATTATTAATAATGCAGCCTTGATAGCTCTCAGCTCTAAAGAATTCTGGAAAGATTGACTGCCCTCAGAGAAAAATATCCTCTCCATCTCTTACTTAAATGGGTGACCCCTTTACTCTGAGATTATGCCCCTTTCAATGGGGCACATGTGCCTCAACTATTCCCTATTTATTACTAACATGTGATCCTATTGTGGAGAAGTTGGCAGCCTTCTCTTTCATATGAAGAGTAAAAGTCAAATTCCATCATATCTTCATATGTACTCCCAACCAATTTTGCCATCTCATCTAACCCAGCAAACACTGAGCCAGTTATACCATGGGCCACAGATACACATTGTGGATTCAAATCACTTGACCGTAATCTTCCAAATTTTCCGTCCATCTCTGTGAGGACTGTCTCCCTGGATTGTACTTTAACCTAGTTATAGGGTTGCAATGTACTTTTGGTCACTTGGCTGGTGGATGGACCCCTCACACTCACTTCACGTTATTTGGAAATTAACTTTGTGTAAAAATGTAGATTATCATTACTGACACATCTAAACTTTCAGATCAGATCGCCAGACCCGCAAACGAAGAGAATGGATCCAAGTTTCATCAAGTCTGTTGAGGAATCTGCCATCCCATTTCATCAGCTACTACATCAAATGAGGAAAAGAACGTCCAGAGTGAACCATGTGCTGATTACTGAGGTACTGAAGAGTCTGAGGGAGGACCTGTGGTCAGTGCCCGAACAACCAGAATACAGCCACCTGAAATAGTAAGTGCCACGGCTCTGTTCTCTCCGGTGGCTCCGTGATTAAGTGCAGTTACTGAAGCAGCACTGAGAAATTCACCAAGTCTGCTGATGCCGTTTGCTGCATTTAGCTGATTTGTGAGGTAAGGTGGTTGTTGAACTACAATTGTCCTCAGAAAGGGCAAACTCCTGCTCATAGTCACTGTTTGGTAATGCCTTTCTGGAGAGTAGAAGCTTGAAGACCTTAAATGTGGTGATCCCATAATCAGTAGTCTGCAGGCCTCACAATGCAGACTTGTATAGAGAATGATCTCTTGGGAAGGTGACCAAGATGAGTAGCACTTTCGGAGCCAAAATCCATCATTCACTCACAGAGTACAGATACAATTGGGTGAGTGGATGGTGAGGGGGAGCAGGAAGCACAGATGACATCTCTCATTTCTAACCCAGTGGTTAACTATGGCAGTCAATATCTTCTGATTATTTTTACAATGTATCAGTCTCTAGTCCTGCTCCCTCTGCAGCCTTTAGGAGCATAGGACCCCACCACATCCTGAAATCATGAGCTTATTTCTTTTTAACCAAATGGTTAGGATTTGGACACTGCTGGCTCAATCCTCACAGGAAAGAGCATGATGCATGTTTAGTTTGGGTCTCTGGAATGCAAGTTTAGTGACATGATCACTACACGATCCTGTTAACAGCTCAGTGTTCTACTAACTGAGCTACCTGGGCTCATGGAGGCAGTTTATGTTTAAAGTAGTGCTGCCAATTAAGCAGTGGTTGGCAAAATTACATTTGTAATTGGCTCTGAGGAAGGGTCACTGGGCCCGAAGCATTAACTCTGATTTCTCTCCACAGGTGCTCCCAGACCTGCTGAACTTTTCCAGCAATTTCTGTTTTTGTTTATAGTTGGCCCCTAATCTGAGCACCAAAGCTTTTAAAGGACTTCCTACTGATTGTTATGTGTTTAATTGATTATCATATTTCTACCCCCCCCCCCCCCACAACCCCCCAACCCCCCAACCTTCCCCGCCAGTCTCCATGCTCAACACTTCAGAAGAGATGCTCCATTCCAACAAAGGGCAGAGAACAGAGCTGAAGTCAAGACAAAATGCACATGGCAGGCGTCTGACCAGTTCAGAAACAAGTTGCCTGTCAGGATCAGTTTGTTCACAAACAGGTCTCTATAGCACCTTCAGGCTGTGGGTGATGGTCAGATGGTGGAAGAGAAATCCCCGATTATAAATACTCAGCGCTCATGTTGAAACTGTATACCTAGGCTCCCTCTGGTGGAGCAATGGGTCCTTTCACCATCCATTATGGAACTGAACTTGATGTGAGTTGTGAGTACCTGTGTGACACCCAGGCAGCTTTTCACTGCACAAGACGCCAGGGAGCCGTAGTGCATTTGAAGTCACTGGGCATTACGGCAAAAAATGTGCTCTGACTGGACTCGCACCTAGCAGAAAGGAAGATGGTTCTGCTTGTTGAATACCAATCAGCTCAGCCCCAGAACATTGTTGCAGGAGTTCCTCAGGATGGTATTTTATCATCAGCAACTTCATTAATGAATTTCTCTCCAACCTGGAGATGTAGGTGTGAAAAGTCACTGATGATTGCGCAGTGTGCAGTTCTATTTATAACTCAAATGTTGAAGTAGTGTGTGCTTGCTTACAGCCAAACCTGTACAACATATTGACTTAGTCTGAAAAACGACAAGTGAAATCTGCATTACACAAGCATCACGCAATGACCATCTGCAGCAAGAGAGTACGATGGCTTCCCCTCAACAGCCAACAACATTACCATTGTCAGACCCCCCCCACCATCAACATTCGTAAGCAGAAACCACCTGGACTAGCCATCCATGCACTGTGGCTACAAGGATTCCTCAGAGGCTGGGAATGTGTGTTTTCCAACAAGAGGTGTAGAGGTCAGCGAACCATTTGGGCACTTAATAAACTTGTCATTCAATGCTTAAAACCATCTTGGTTATTTTTCTGCATTCTCTAGCTACTTTGCAATGTACTCTTCAATGTAAACAGGACAATGCATACAGCCTCACCCATCTCCCACTTCCCTCTTCCAGTTCTCCATTTCTCCTGAGCTGTTGCCTAGAAGTACTTACACACCAAATACAACCATCTGGTCTCATCCATTTTAACCCCAGAACCTTCCATCCCTGTGCTTATCTGGGACAATTCTTTGTCATGGGAAAACGTTTTCCCTCAGGATTGGGAACGGTGATGTTCATTCCAGTAATCTCTCTGCTCTAGTATCACAGCTCCTGTTGGATGACGAATTTCCAGATATACCCGAGATAGAGCAGCTGAGAGCAAGTTAGCCAGAAAATGGCAGAATTCAAATCTGACAATTTACAAGAAATACTGCATTTGAATCTGGAGACCTGTGTAAATCAGAGCTGGTGCAGCTTAATCTTCTTGTAAGCAGGTGCTGTTTGCTGTTCTGTATTTTAATATCCCTGTTAATAATCTTCATTCTGTAGTGTATTTAGTTTAAAGGTTCTTAGCAAAGTAAAACAAATGTAATCTTGATTACTTTAGACTAGATTACAACATAACGATTTATAATTCTGATATCACACTTACTTCACAGTGTTGGCACAGGATAATCAGACACAATCTGGGTTTTGTTTGATCTTCTCCCTTACTATTCTGCTTAGGAGGAGCTACATCAGCACAAAACACAGGTCAAATCTGAGAGTGCCTTTGCACAGGAGACCAATTAAAATGTAAATCCTTCTGTGGGAAGTTATAATCAACAACTAGGGTTTGGTTGAACTTTGAATCCAAGGTAATAGCCTGTGGAAATCTTGTTAAAATCGATCAGACTTTGTTCAGCATTGGTGGCTCAGTGTTAGCACTGCTGCCTTACAGCACCAGCGTCCCAGGTTCGATTCTAGCCTTGGGCGACTGTCTGTGTGGAGTTTACACATTCTCCCCATATCTGCGTGGTTTTCCTCCCACAGTCCAAAGGTGTGCAGGTCAGGTGAATTGGCCTTGCTAAATTGCCTATAGTGTGAGGTGTATTAGTTAGATGGAAATAGGACTGGGTGAATTACTCTTCAGAGGGTCAGTGTGGACTTGTTGGGCTGAAGGGGCTGTTTTCACACTGTAGGGAATCTAATCAGTAAAAGTGTCAATTAGTCAGCCATCCACAGATCTTGGAATATTTAGCATCATCTAGTGTTGAAGCAGAAAATACAGGCTAAGTAAATCAGTCACTAAATAGTCAAATTTTAAAGTAAGAACCCCATCTGCTCTCTCCACTGTTCTTCAAAGATCTTGTGGTACTGTTCAAAGAGCAAAGAGCTAAAAGACTCGAAGTACTTCTGCTGTGATTTCACCAGCACCTTGTACCACTGCAGTAAAACTTCTCTACTGTTATACTCCACCCCTCCTGAAATAAGGATCAACATTCCATTCTCCTTCTTGATCACCTGCTGCACCTGTGTGCTAGCTTTGTGTTGTATAACACCTTTCACAACCTGAAGACATCTCAAAATGCTTCACAGACAATGAAGTTCCTAACTGCAGTAAACATGATTTCTTCTGGTCTGCTGACCAACATTGCTCCCTCAACTATTATTTAAAATAGAGATTGTCTGGATGTTGTCACAATGCTGCTTGAAGGGTCTTGCAGGAAGCATATTGACTGACATGTTTACTGCAGTTAGGAATTACTTAATTGTGAAGCATTTTGAGATGTCATGAGGTTGTGAAAGGTATTATACAACACAAAGCTAGCACACAGGTGAAGCAGGTAATCAGGAAGGCTAATGGAATGTTGACCCTTATTTCAGGAGGGTTGGAAAATAACAGGAGGGAAATTTTACTGCAGTGGTACAAGTTGCTGATGAAATCACATCGGGAGTACTGTGAGCAGTTTTGGCCCTCTTATTATTTATTGGAAGCCATTCAGAGAAGATTTACTAGGACAATCCTCAATATGAAGGGATTGTCTTATGAGTGAAGGCTAAACTGTTGTGATTCTATTCACTGGAGTTTATAAGAATGAGAGGTGACCTCATTGAAACATATAAGATTCTTAAGGGGCTTGACATAGTAAATGCTGAGCGGACATTTCCCCTCAGGGGAGAGTCTAGACCAGAGGACAGGGTCTCAGAATGAAGGGGCACCAATTTAAGAGTGGGATGAGGGAAATTTCTTCTCTCAGGGTTAAGTGTCTTTGGAACATCTTGACACAGAGAGAAGTGGGGCCAGGATCTTTGAGTACATTTAATGCTGAGATAGAATCTTGATCAGTAGAGGAATTAAGGGTTACATGGGAAAAACAGGAATGTAGATGTGGGGAACGTTAGGTCAGCTGTGAACCTATTGAATGGCTGAACAGACTTGAGGCGCCAAATGGCCTACTCCTGTTTCTATTTCTTATGGTCTTAATTGAGGTATTTCTTAATTTATTTCATCTACTTCAGAGATAACTCTGAAAACCTGGACACTGATCCAAAAGCATTCTTTCCTTCTCTTCTCCCACCTTGGCCAGACTCCAATCCCAACCTTCTATCATATTTCGACATCACATTTAAACTTCTTTGACATCTTTAGAGTACATCCCAAATTGCAATATCCTTCCCACCTCCTGCTGATTGCAATTTCTACAAATCAGGAATTTTTACAGTTCCGCTGAAGTTCAGACTGACATGGAAATTTCCATTAGTATGTCTAGAAACTAAAATAAATTGTAAACCTTGTGAATGGTTTAGTTATCATTTTACTATATTCTCAGGGGTAGACCGATGCTCAATATAATTGTGTTTGCTATAACAGGCAGATAACTTCGCATTGGCACACCATACAATTCAGGCTAAAGTTACAAATAAAACTTATTGGAAGATGTAAATTTGCACAGAAAACAGAAATTCAGAATTTGTGAATGGAATGAGCTGTCAGAGGAAGTGGAAGTGGTGGAGGCTGATACAATTGCAACATTTAAAATGCAGCTAGATGGGTATATGAATGGGAAGGTTTGGAGGGATATGGGCCAAGTGCTGGCAAAAGAGACTAGAGTAGGTTAGGATATCTGATCGGCATGGATGGGTTGGACCAAAGGGTCTGCTTCCATGCTGTACATCTCTATATTGAAAATCTTATTTTTATGTAATTTGTAGATGAAAACAAGTGATTTAGGTTTATACATTTTATCTCACCACAATGATGTGAACATACACCCTAGATTGTTTGCTGTGAAGAATAAATTCTAACCTCTTTATGTCACATGTTAATCTCAATATTCCACCTGCTAAGCAGGATCCTTCTCAAAAGGGGGAATGTACGTTGTGATTCTGTTTCCTGTTAATAACAAAAACATCTCAGCAAATTCAGGTTATTACCTACGGTCCCTATCTTCTGAAGCACACATGTATAATGTGTAATTATTATACTCATTAAATTGAATAAGTCCACCGTACATTTTAAAAGTTTTTGGGCAACCAGAACACCCAGTCTGATCCCCCAACTGACAGCAACCTTGGGCAGAAAACAAAATTTCAAATTTTCCAATGGCAGGTTAAGATTTTGCTATTTAATTCGCAGAACCTTTCAGGTGGGTCAGCCTTCCAAATCCAGGAATCTTTCAAATATTCATTGGCATGTCATGAGTCTTCATGAACTCCCCTGTTTCCTAGTGTTCATGGGCACAATCTTATATTGGGGAACCAGATTATTTATGTGTGGCAAGTACCTGGTGGGGTAGACTTCATCTTCCATGTTCTGGTGAGTACAAATGTCTTCAGTAACCTGGTTGTTTCTTCATAACCAAGGTGTTTCTTTGCAAAGAAGTGAAGGGTGAAACCTCCCCATGTTGATCAGCTCATGTGCGGCCTCAGGTATAGTGTTGTTAAACACTTGCGGTAAAAGGGATCAAGTCTAATCAAGTTAACATGCCTATCCAAATGACACAGGCTGATGTAAGCAAACCTGACTCAGACATGTGAAAGAGGCAGTATCTCTGCTGTGCCAATGGTGTTATATTGGTAATGGTAATGAAGTGACAGATATTGATCGCATATGAAGCATCCAATCGAAATACCTCACACTCAAGCTCCTGTGTGATATCCTCTGCAATGGCAAACAACTGTAAATGCTAACTCACTTGTAGCATCACGATGCATTAAGTAGAGTTTGGTATATAGCCTGGCAAAGTGCAACAAATCATTCATCCTGTTGTGCCATGAGGGCCAGGCTCGAGTCAGTCATGGAGCACTGACCTCCACAGCCACCTCCATCCAGGCTGCGATCTCAGGGAAAAGAACATCCCTCTCTTCTCAGTCTTCAGGCAAACCTCTAGTTAGGTACTGCTAAAGCAAAAGCAGCATTTTGCCTGGTCTCTGACATCTCCAGGGATATTTGAGGAATAATGAGCACTGAAGTGCCACCTGAGTTCCTTTTAAACATGTCCAAAGATGTGCAGGTCAGGGGGGATTAGCCTTGCTAAATTGTCCATAGTGTCCAGAGATGTGTAAGCTAGTTGGGCCAGCCATGGGTTACACAGGGTTAAACGTGGAAAGATGCTCCTGGGAGGGTTGGTGTGGACACAATGGGCCAAATGGCCTGCCTCCACACTGTAGGACTCTATGACTCCAGATGTTGGAGCCTGGAAGATTCTGATTGGCTTCTGAACTTGCGCCAACAAATTCTGTCATTTTACTGGTGCTTGAATGTGTAATGAACGGAGAAGGATGTAATTGTGCAGGAAAAAGTCTTCTTCACCTGAGCAGATGTTCCTTTCACTTCTGCCCATGATTCCAGACTTAGTCTCAATGGAAAGGAAAATTCTGCCCTTGTCCAGTTGCACCAGATTTATTGGGAACACAAACACATTTGCTTTGATCCCAGTCTGACCCAATTTCTTTCACATTCTGAAGTTCAATTGTCAATAAGATAATACTTCATTTAAGTAAAACTACGCTCATTGCTCTGCCACAAAATCTTGAAGACACGAGTTATTGGATAATCCTGGGATAGTAGAAATCTGTTTCCAAGTAGGCAAATTTAAACACAGACTGCACAGTCACCAGTTATCCAACTCAACACAATAGACATAAATCGTTAATGAAGATATTGGAGGCAAACACTCTTCAGTGTCAGTCTTTATTTTGATGTCAAAATTAGTACACTGTCCAATATAGTAACGAATGGGACCATGAACAGAAGCAGCATAAAAGCGGCTCAAGAGAGAGTTAAAACTCAGTTCAAATATACACACATTTTACTGTTATGCATTGTGTACCCTGAAACATCTATCTTACCCATAAAATGATGTGTTTTTCAGGAACTGTACTTAGAATTAAATACAGCAACTCCAGATCACCATCTCCACAACATTCTATGACTATCTGATTTTGAAAGTTCCAAGCCCCATTGCCTGTCACTATTAGAATTAATGGATCAGTCAAGCTCAGAAACTATTGTGTTATGATCAACCTCAACGCTTCAGACTAACGACAGTCAATACTCTCCTCACCTGACAATCTCATACGTACCTTTGCTAACAGGGCCAATGGATGGCTGTCAGGGACAGGAATCCCAGCTAATTTTCCCATTGTACCTATCACCCAAACGTTATGGTATCCCTAATGTCAATTGAGGCTCCTATCACCCGGACTAAAAATCAGTCAGGAAACTCAAACTAGAAAAGATTAACATGATTAACTCCAGGAACCAGAATCGTATCTGGCATCTTGTTCAAAGCAGTCTTAGTGCTGGTTGATATTATAGGACAGGCTTGATGGAAAGCAATGGTCTTTTCTAAACTGCCTTAAAAACGTTCCTCAGCCTTTAAATTTCCAGAATATCCAGAAAATAATTCTGTCACATCTCATTGTGCAAGTGAAGAAGTAGTTTCTGGAGAGACATAGTTCCTGCAAAATACATATTCTTCATTTTATGGAGTAACAGACAGGCAAGAATTTTGGTTGGCGCGCTTTGAGGAGGGACCTGGAGTTGAGCAACTTGCCCTGCTAGGTGGCTCCAGTGTCATCAATGGCCAGGACCATCCCTGAGTGGTTTCATAGGAAACTCTTCATAGACCAAGACATCAGAGCCACCTGAAGAAGTCCAGATCCACAAGATGCAAATTTTGGGTATTGGTTTGCAAGCAGTGAAGAAAATGTAATCTGGCAAGGACATCTGCTATCACACTGACAGTACTGTATTGTGAACAAAAGGTACCCCTTCTCCAGACTTTCCCTGTTCTTCAGTCAGGTGACGGAAGGAGCTGGAAAAGTTGAATAACACCTCGATTTACTGACAATTTCAGTATTGCCCCTCATTTCAGTGTCCTGTTCACATTCTGCTGAATTATGTGGAATTCATTGCCAATATTCACGGCTTTTTGTTTTCTGGCTTGTTACACAACATTGCAAATACAAAAGTGCAAAGTAATAAAGCAAAACAGCAAAGAATGAAACACTTCGACCATGAACCCTTTTCAAGTGTTGGTTTTCCATCACTGATCAGCATCAAAATTTATGATTGAAACCCTCACTCTAATGCTTCACAGGAAAGCTATTATTAACTGGATTTTCACACAGCTGTACTCAATTCTCCACATTGATCCCTCAAAGGCTACTCATCCAGGAAGTGGCGTACCCATCAACAGACCAATGCATCATGAACAAGCACCAAGATAGGACTGATTTCAAGAACTAAGCACCAGTATTGCTGAACTTTCAATGAAGGCAATAGCTAATGCATTTCTCAACAGCAAGGTACCACTGCTCTCAGACTATTGGGACCGGAGTTGATCGGTACCTATGATACCCTATTTTAGTCAAGTTGGGCCAGTTAACCAGAGGACTCCATTCCCCACAAGACAAAAACAATAAGTTCACTAATTACATATTAGTTGGGCCTGTTCACTGGTTCTGTGGAGACTGCAACAACTCTAGCAGTGAAGAGAAAGTGGAGAACTGCACTAAGCCCTGTCAACATTCCAAAGATATTACAAATGGAAACTCGGAGATGTCTAGCCAGGACAATAGCTATTGGTGCAGATTGGTGGGCCGCATATAACTTCTCGCCTGTGCATAAATTCCATTACTCTACAGAGTTCAATTTTAACTGGACAAATTTGTTGCCAGGGTAAGATGATCTCAGGACCTGACTCATTGTTGATATGATGGGAAAGCTCATCACTTGCTTAGAGATCCAAACAAACATTCCTGCCCTGCAAGTCACAAAGATACCTAAAACAACTTACCTCGTAGAGCGTCTCCTGGTCCTTTCTGCAGTTCTCAGCAGGCTTGGCATAGTAGAAAAGTCATGACTTAGATTAGGCTAACATTGCACACAGGCCAAGTATATCACTAGGCCATGTTTTGCATATTTGGAGTGGACATCCCCTGTCTTCTGGGTGATGCCATCTTTGGCTGCTGAACACAGATGTTTATATTCCAATCACATGGGAAAATGACAGGCAAACTCCTGCCTTTGTTTCAATGGTTCTTCTGAACTGTTTTTTGTCATGTTGTCAAATGACTGGAGTGGGGGAAATGGTCTGAAATTCCCACAAAAATATCAAATGTGACATCCTCCAAACTTGTAGCTTGTTGTAGCAAATCTTCACAGGTAAATATCAATTAAGTTGAATGGCTAGGCGTATAAGGATTCTACCCCAATAACAGTTAAACATTAAATACACAAGGACTCTGATACTGCACCTTAATAAAGGATGCTTTTTGTAAGGTACACTTTTGGATGAAGCTGCTTCTCAAAGGTAATATTATCGTTAGGCACATAAGCACCATTTAATATTAATCACTCTCAAGTCTTTTTCCACTTGTAAATTAATGTCAGGTTGATTCATTCTGTTCTCCCCTCTCTTGCCTCTGAGCACATGTCCCACCCCAAAGACTTCAGTTTTTGCAGTACGTGGGAGTGCTGCACTGCTGAAGGTGTCATCTATCTCTTGATACGTTAAACATAGGCCCAATCTGAGGTTAACATAAAAGATTCTGTGATGCTATGTTGAAGAGGAGCAGGGTATTCTCCCAGGGTCCTAGCCAACACTCGTATTTTTATCTGGTCATTATCACATTCCTGTTTGTAGAATCTTGCTGTGGACAAATTGGCTGCTACTTTTCCTATAGTTCACAAGTACTTCATTGATTGCAAAGCATCCTGAGGTAACGAAAAGCACTATAAAAATGAAAGCTTTATTTATTTTAACACACCTCTAGATGCAAGGCACAGAGATAGACCATTTATTTCTCCGTCAGCCATTTTTCATTGATGTGTAACAGAAATGGAAATTCCTTGTAACTGATGAAACTTCCATTTATCTTTCAAGCCCACATTAAGGTTGACAGCAAGAATAACCATTACAGCCAATTGTGACCAATGGCTAACTGTCCACTGCAGCTCCATATGATTGTTCTCTGTTTTATGTATACATTTAGAAAATGACCTTGTAGTCACAGCATTGGACTTAAATTAAATATCAGGGTGAGGATTTGGTTTGACATTTCATTAGTAATGCACTGGAGATCCAATCCAACTAACTGATAAGGAAGATGTTAACAAATGTCGTGTATGAAGGATCTTCATGCACTGGGAGAGGTGGCACTTTCTGCCTGTGCTTAGGGCAGCTCGAACAATGACTTAGTTCATTGATTAGGGGAAGCTCCCTGGTGCAGAAATCCATGCTGGAAATACTCCTGCAATTATTCTTAAAACAAATCAGCTCACATCCTGCAAGTAAAACCCAGAGATTAAATAAATATCTGGACTCAAAATGAAATGTGCACACCCACCAACAATGCTAGAAAAGGTACAAGACACAGTGATTTTAAACATCCTAAGTATAAGACATGTGCCTGGTTGTCAAAATTGCACTGGTCAGGCAGTGTTTATATATCAGACCTGAACTGTAAACAGAGATTTTATTTTTAGAAAAGGTGCTTTAAGAGAAGGAATTAATTTGTTTATTGCTTTAAAAAATTGTTTTTTTAATTTCAGAACAGCAAGAATTGTAAGCCTGTGTGCACTGAGTCCCTGAATTGGGACACAAACTCACAACCTTCTAAGTCAGAAGTGAGACAGCAGTGGTTGCATTCTGTTCAGTGTAAGAGCTACCCTGGTTCACTTACACTGAGTACATGAAAATTAGATGCACACAAACTGAACAAAATCCTGATTTTGGGACAGTGATGTTAACAGTTGGGGAGGGGCTCATGTAGATAAGACTGATACCTATAAATAATTTTATAGCAGTATGGGTAAAGAATGGAGAGAATCTCAAATGCTTCCAGTGTAATGTGCCAATCTGATCCTATCTTAATTTTATTAGGCCATACCTTATGCAATGTATTTTTAAAAAAACCGTTAACCCCTGGATTTCTCGCTCTCCCACATCTAGCAATATAATGCCCCTCATCATCAAATAAGCAAAATACCATGGCTCCCTTTGGTAGGGCAGACCCATTAAGAGGGATAAGTGGAAGTGTACTGCAATGTATCGTCATGATATTTTTCTTTGTTTTTCTGTTTCAGAAAATTCCAGACAAAACTGTCAACAGCTGCAACAGCTAAACAAAATCCAAAAATGTACTGAAAGTTGTAAAGAAACTGTATAAATAAATCAGTTTGTACATTTGAACCATTGTTCATACAAATCCAGAAAGATTTAAGGTTGAGAAGGTAATTAATGGTAACTTGAAACCGGGGCCCAGAAGATATGTTTGTAGTTGAGGAATTGATTGTTGATCGTCTAGCGACAGATGGTTCAGTCCTGGAACAATCCTCAACTTGTTGTATTTGGAAGCTTCTATTTGCATTGCAGATTGGGAAGTGGTTTTGGTCATATCCGGATCATACTGAACTCTCTCTCATGTTCTCGTCTGCTAAAAAATTTGTGATGCGCTTCATAGTGTCCTTGTGTTGGGGTCCGTGTGTGAAAATGTCCTTCAAATAGTAGTCTTCACTTTGGTCCTTGGCAAAATTGACAAATACCTGGAAAGAAAAGGGAGAAGTTAAACTAATGGAACGTGAAAATTCCAGATCCAAGAATTAAAAATATCTGTTTAAACATGTATGTGAATTATTTTATTGGATTTTAATTCTCCCACATTCCCGTAAATGCTACTCCTTGAGAAGTGTCTAACAGTATTGTAAAGATATATTTTCAATGTTCTGTATTTTTGATTGTGCATTGGAAATGAAAAAGAATTGATTTAAAAGTCCAGGATAGTTGTTGCTTTGCTACACCTTGTAAAAATGCTCATGGTAAATGCTATTTTCACAGCTACTTGTTCAAGCTGTAGGGAAGGTTTAATAAGAGATGAGCTGGAGTCTGGGCTGGGTACAAATGGAGATTTCGTTGGCAACAAGAAGCTGATTAGTCTGCGACTAGAGACCAGTTAATGATAAGAAAGGCCTTCTGCCTGCCAACAGCAATATGATTAGCAACAAAAACAGAAACTTATGGAAAAACTCAGCAGGTCTGGCAGCATCTGTAAAAAGAAAACAGAGTTAATGCTTCAGGTTCAGTGACCTTTCTTCATAATTAATGTAGGCTAGAGAAAGTTTGGTATACAGTAAAGCTGGGGTAGGAGGAGTAGTAAAGGACAGGGGAGGATAAGAGCCCCAAGAGAGAGTAAAAAGGCTGGGCAGACAAGGGAATGGGTAAAGGTCAGTCTGGGAGAATCAACAGCTGCTAATGGGGACCATTAATTGATGACAATGTTTGTGGTAACAGCCCGTGTGATGAAAAGGCCTGATGTGTGGGGTTAGGGTAAGGAAATAGGAGAAGATGCTTAGGCCCTAAAGTTATTGAACTTGATATTGAGTCCTGAAAGTTGTAGGGTCCCCAAGTGGAAAACCTAACACTATGGGCAATTTAGCATGGCCAATTCACCTAACCTGCACATCTTTGAACTGTGGGAGGAAACCGGAGCACCTGGAGGAAACCCATGCAGACATGGGGAGAAACTCCACACAGACAGTTGTCAGAGGTGGAAATTGAACCCGGGTCCCTGGCACTGTGAGGCAGCAATGCTAACCACTGAGCCACCGTGCTGCCCACATTTGCTGGAGCACTGCAGCAAGCCTCAGACACAGACGTTAGCCAGGGAACACAGTGGTGTTTTGAAATGGCAGGCGACAGCAAGCTCAGGCTCATTTTTGCGGATAGAACATACATCAAAAAACTCCAGTCTAACAAAGCAGTAGCTGCTTTTAGTACAGTAATGTCCACCAAATAGCATGCACCAAGTGGCCAATTTGGGATACCCACCAGGATATGGAGGAACTGCTAGATCACTAAATGTTAACTTTGCTTTCTCTCCACAGCTGCTGCCTGACCTGAGTTTTTCCAGCAATTTGCTTTGTTTCTGATTTCCAGCATCTGCAGTTCTTTGGTTAGTTTTGCTATATGATTAGCTCCCACGCAGCTGACCAACTCGGGGATGTGAATGTTTGAGGTGAGTCACTGGATCTTTGGAGAAGGAGCAGTTTTTGTTCTTCAGTAGAAAGTATCTCAAGTATGATGATAGCTAGTTCACTTCCCATCATAAATTGCTGTAAGCTGGGACTTCTAATTAATAATCAAGAGACTGTTATAACCAGACACTGTGCTTCCTGCAAACAAGTGAAAATATCTGACAAAGGAAGATGGATAAACAGTGTTTGAATCATCTCAGCAATCCCTGTGGACAGGGACTAATAGACTGTCGTTTCCCACCCACCCCCATCTTTCCCTTCACTTATAACATCCTTTCTTTGTGTTTGGCTATATTTTTATGTAGACAGGAGTTTTAGAAGTGGATTAGATTTTTAACCAATAGAATTATATGTCAATAGTTCACAATTGTTTACTTGAAGCTAGAATCTATTTATTTGTAATAAATAGTAATTCTTTTTAAGCATAGAAACCTGGTCCATACGGTCTGTCCACCTTATCCTAAAAGACACATAAATTGGGGAATTCTGCCTATATTTTAGGATCTTTAACCTTTGTGAAGATTCTGGGAATAGTGAGGCTTGATTTCCAATGGGCTATCCCAGTGAAGTGTAATAGTATGGATAATTGTCTGTTACTTCATACAAGGAACCAATATCGCTTGCGAGTTTGGAAGATGAATGTCAGCAGAGTCTGAAAACATATCTGTTACTCTAAACCCATTGTCCTTAATGTTCCTGATTTGTAGTAAAGTAATGCCTTTATTTGCATTATATTTTTATATTTTAATACAAATTATATTTGTCTTGACTGATATTCAACAAAGATGATTCTCTGACATGACCATATTTCAACATGAAATGGGAAATAATTATAACAATATGTTGCTCACAGAATGGCTAAACACAGATTTTTCAACTCTTCTGCAAATTCAGAAGAGATGGGTAGGTGCAGCAGCTTATTTCTTTTCTTTTCCCACAATTATGATACCAAGTGGAATTACCATCTGCCTATACTGCTGGAGTTTGTTGTTAAGTTTGTTTTTGTAGTCCTCTGTTTCCATTGTGGCAAGTTCGACTCGAGGGGCAGCTCAGTACACAAGAAAATGCACACTCGAGCTAGTTATGTCCCCATTGTGTTATATTCAATATCTTTACTGGCAGGTTTATTATTGAAGGGGCAGTGGGGTAAAAGGTTGTGGAACTGGCCAGGGAAGAGGGCAAAACAAACTTGGAAGATGAAGTGATGGTGGAGGGGAACAGATCGTACCTTTTCAGCAACACAACCATTAGCAGTTGGTGGACAGAAATACATCTCAAAATAATTTCCATTGAGCACCCTCATATTCCCAGAATATACATCTGCTGCAGTATAACTTGAATTAATGCAAATGTTAAAATTACCTGATTTAGTTTTGGCAATAATTTATATAAACATACCGAATCTTTAAAATGTTTGCAATTGAGTTTCAGCTGTTTATGAAGTTGAACTGCTATGTGGACACAGTATTTCTCAGCGTGCGGACCTTCAGGGCTTGCCTTTCCTGGGCTAGTGGCAAACATTACAACTGGTGGTTTGCTACTCAGCAGGGTCTCAGCCCTGGTTTTGAAGCTACTGTCTACTGTATCACTGGTATATCTGGCAAATTAGCTCTTACTTGATCTAATGTAGTTTGAGACACTGAATAGTCTTCAATCTTCAGTTTTTCTTTGTTGGTCATGAGGGCGCTGAAGATTTTGGCCAGGGAGCAGCACCCTGTTGGTATCTGATATTGCAACATGCTGTGGTGCTTTTCCTTCAACACACAGCCTGGGAACGTGAATAACATGAATTCTTCAACATTAGACAAGTCCAGCGTAGTACTATCCATCCTCAGGATGATGGTGTAACCGTCTCCAAACCTATGGAAAGATTAATCAATTGGACTGCAGAAAATTTCCAAATACAGGTATTGATGGCAACTATTTCAACTTTCATCACAGTTTTGATCCTTGCTCCTCTTAATGCAATGCTTTACAAAAATATTAAGAATATGTCACGTGTGAAAGCAGAACAAAGAGTCCACACGTAGCACATGCCGGAGGTGACACAAGTTGCAGATTTCTGCTCCAAATCCTAGCTCATTGGATCAGAGAGAGGCTACAACATCTGAGGAGATGCAAGGATGGGCACTGGGTCCACTACTTTGTGTCATTTATGTTTACATCCAATCATTTATATAAGAGGTAAGGTTTGCAGATGACACCAAAATTGGTGGTGTAGTGGACAGCACAGAAGGTTGCCTCAAGTACAAAGTGATCTTTATTACATGGGCAAATGGGCCAAGGAGTGGCAAATGGAGTTTAGCGAAATCTGAGCTGCTGTATTTTGGTTAGGCAGGACTTATACACTTAATGGTAAGGTCCAAAATTAGAGGGCACAGGTTTAAGGTGAAAGGGGAAAGATTTAAAAGGGACCTAAAGGGCAACATTTTTATTCACAGGGTGGTGCATGTGTGGAATGAGCTGCTAGAGGTTGTGGTGGAGCCTTGTACATTTACAACATTTAAAAGGCATCTGAATGGATTTATGAATAGGAAGGGTTTAGAGGGATATGGGCCAAATGCTGGTGAATGGGCCCAGACTAATTTAGGATATCTAGTCAGCATGGACGAGTTTGACTGGGAGGGTCTGCTTCTGTGCTGTACAGCTCTATGACCTTACGAAGCTGAGGCATGTGGGATGTAGATATTTCCTAAGCAATCTGTTCAGTGATGTTATTACACACCGATAGAGCAGGTAGAACCAGGGTCACCTGGCTCAGATGTTGGGACACTATCTCTACACCACAAGAGGCTTATCTTTTTGGTTACAGAGGCACCAGGTCAAATAAGCGGAGAAAATTAAATATTGCAGGAAAAAAAACCCAAATGGAAAACAAAGTCTGGAAGAAAGCACAAAACGTGATGCCTGGGTAGTCACTTAATGGAACTATTAATGAGAACATCAGTTGCATTTACTTACTCACTTTTGTCTTTGAGAAGGAACTTGAGTAAGGTTACCATATAAGGTGATTACTGTAATTATTTTTTTGCCGAGCAATGTCCAACAAATAACATGCAACCAGAGGCCAGTTTGGATATAGACCAGGTTATGGAGGAACTGCTAGATCTCCAAACTGTACCCTGGAAATGTTTAATATCCACCTGAACAAGGAGATTAGAGTTTTGGTTTAAGGTTTCATCAGCGTCCCCTTGTCAGCACACTGCAGCGTCAGTGTAGAATTGTGTTGGAGTGTGATCTGACATAACAATCCTCCGTCTCAAGAGCAGAGCACTATCGATTCAGGCAAGTTAATGTTAAGTAGGTCAGACGTAGGGGCCAGCACTATCAACATCATTTGAAAGGTCAATTTATCTTCATCTTTCTGTTCTAAATTGTACAGGAGAGGCTGAGTGGCTGGTTGTGAATTACATGGCACTAATCCAATTAAGGAGTCAGATAACTAATGGCAACTTGATGGGCAGTGATGCTGAAACAAACAGTAATTGTGTAACTGTTACAGTAACTGTGATTCAAATGACCAGAACATTATTACTGTGGGTAACATCAGTGATGTTTCAGCATTGCCATGCATTAGCCTAAATAAATACTGACAGCACCCTCAACAGGAGGCAATCGAAGGTTAAAAGAAAGTTTGGAGAAATTGTTAGCTTATTCGATGCCTTTTGTGATTTCAATAGACCAATCTAACACAAGAACCTCACATGGCTTCTTCTGATGGGTGCATTGCAAAAGAACAAAATCACAATTCAATGAGTTAAAAAAAGAATAGATTAGATTTATCCAAAAATCCAGGAGACATAATACTAGTATGGCTCCTGATATACAATGAAACATGCAGGCATCATAGCTTGAGTCCTAGTTTGACTTGAAAGGACAATGTGAATGAAGTTACCTGCTCTTCAAGTGCTGTACACTGCCAAGGCAACGGAATCGTCCATTCACCATGATGGCCATCCTTGTGCACAGAGCCTCACATTCCTCCATGCTAACAAGAAATAAAAGTATCATTAGATACACATATACTGTCATCCTTTTACTTACACAGAAACCTGCAGATCATGGTTAATTTCTCAACCAAAGCAGACAAACATTAAAAATCTTGTGCTTATAATGAGTTAACATTTCTGACTGGATTGCACAGTCATGTGGTTAGCTTGGATCAGACCCCAACATTACTTTATCTTCTATTTCTCGTCTGTTCCTTTTCTCTTTTTAGAACTGCTTTTTATCTAAAGTTCAACTTTATTCAAACTTTCTCCACTGCCTGACTGGACTCACTGCATCCTATCAGGTTTGGTGGCAAGCTGAGGCCCGGGTCTGAATCACCTGTACAATCTCCATCAACAGGGCTTCTTTAACAGTGAAAATGTGACAAGCCACTTCACAGGAGTCTCTCATCAGGAAATGGTTGTATTTGAGCCAAAGACAGAGATTAGAAGAGTTGACTGAAGAGTGGTGTTTAAAGGAAGAGGGATGAGAGAACCTGGAGCCTAGGCAGCTGAAGATAGTCATGTCAAGGCATTGGAAGAAGAGGTAGTTCTTAATAGGTTATAGAACAGGAATAGATTAGAGTCAGGGATAGGCAAGGTCATGAATGGACTTCAACATTTTCATAGAAAATTAACAGCATAGGCCATTCTGCCCATCTTGTCTGCACTGGCTGGAAAATCTAGGCTGCCATTCGAATCCCACTTTCTAGCACCTGATCCATAGCCGAACACTGCTTCACTTGCTGATTCAGATTAATTGAGGATTTCTGCCAAACTGCACAGCAAATTCCAGACATCTGCCAGACTCCATGTGAAAACAAATCCTCATATTCCCTCTAATCTTTCTACCAAACACCTTTAATTTGTGTCCCCTAGTAACTACCTTTTCTGCTGTGGAAAACAGGTTTACCCTGCCCACTCTACCCTAGCTCTTCATTAAGTCATCCCTCAGCCTCCTCAGTTCCAAGGAAAACAAGACTAGCCTGTCCAATCTTTCCTCAATCTGCAATTTTAAAGCCCTGACAATATTTTTGTTAATCTCTTCTGTACCTTTTCTAGAGCAATTAGGTCCTTCTTGTAATGTGGTGATCAGAACTGAATACTAAACGTTTGCTGTGGCCTAACTAGAGTCTTACATAATTCCAGCATTACATCTCTGCTCTTGTATTCAACTCTACAGTCAAAAACTGGAAAAACACAGCAGGTCAGGCAGCAACCAAGGAGCAGGAGAATCGACGTTTTGGGCATAGGCCCTTCATCAATTCAATACCACACCCAATGAAGGAAGGCACCTCAATGCCTTCATTGGCACCTTAACCACCAGTCCTGCCACCTTCAAGGAGCTGTGAACATATACCTCAAGGTCTCTCACTTGAAGTATATGTTCACCCTCGCTCTCCTTTACATTATATTTATATGCTTTTATTGATTTCTCCAAATGCATAACCTCTCACATTGCATGTAATGAATTCCATTTACCACTTTTCCACCACTCAACCAATCCACTGATATCCTGCAGTCAAAGCCATAGTCATTCCTGTCATCTACTGGTAAACTTTGGGATTGTGTCTCATCTGCAAATTTCCCAGTCCTGTCTCCCACATTTAAGTCTTAAATACAACAAACAGCAAGGGAGTCAAAAAACTGAGGCCAGGAAAGCCCTCATCACCGGAAACCAGTTGCCATTTTTAAAAACATCTGAAGACCATGACCTTTTCTTCCGGTCAATGAGCTGATTTTGGATCCAACTTAGCACGTTCCCATTTTATATTTTCTTAACAGTCTGTCATGTGGGATCTTATCAAATTCCTCATTAAAATCCATGCAGACAACATCCAGTGCCCTCAAATGTTCCTTGCAACTTCCTCAAAGTAAAGGAAGAAATCACATTCCCTAAACAAAACCATGTTGACTATCCCTGATTAATCTGTCACTTTTCGTCATTTATCTAAATGATTTGCATGTGAACATAGGAGGTATAGATAGTAAGTTTGCAAACAACACCAAAATTGGAGGTGCAGTGGACAGTGAAGAAGATTACCTCAGAGTACAATGGGATCTTGATCGGATGGGCCAATGGGCTGAGGAGTGGCAGATGGAGTTTAATTTAGATAAATACAAGGGTCTGCATTTTGGAAAAGCAAATCAGAACAGGACTTACACACTTAATGCTAAGATCCTGGGGAGTGTTCCTGAACAAAAAGAGACTTTGGAGTGCAGGTTCATAGTTCCTTGAAAGTAGAGTCGAAGGTAGATAGGATAGAGAAGGCATTTGGTATGATTTCCTTTATTGGTCAGCTATAGGGAGAGGCTGAATAGGCTGGGGCCGTTTTCCCTCGAGCATTGGAGGCTGAGGGGTGACTTTATAGAAGTTTATAAAATCATGAGGGGGCATGGACAGGGTAAATAGACAAGATCTTTTCCCTGAGGTGGGGGAGTCCAGAACTAGAGGGTATAGGTTTAGAGTGAGAGGGCAAAGATATAAAAGAGAATTAAGGGGCAACCTTTTCACGCAGAGGGTAGTGTGTGTATGGAATGAGCTGCCAGAAGAAGTGGTGGAGGCTGGTACAATTATAGCATTTAAAAGGCATCTGGATGGGTATATGAATAGGAAGGGTTTAGAGGGATATGGGTCAAGTGCTGGGTCAAGTACATTAGTTTAGGGTATCTGGTCGGCATGGACGAGGTGGACCGAATGGTCTGTTTCCATGCTGTACACCTCTTCAAGTTAATTGTCTCCGTCTATGTTGATTGCAAGAAATTGCCGAACGCCAAGTTCTCTTTTTATTGGCTTAGTCCTCCTATCCTTTTTGAATATAGTACTTTATTTATAGACCTCCAATCCTCTGGTACCAAATGTATCTTGAACATGATCCTCTGAACTTTCATTATTTCCTCCTTTAACAGCATGGGATGCAATTCATCCAGTCCTGGTGATTTATTCATCTTCAAGGAGGTCAGTTTCACCAGCACTGACCTCTTATACTTATTTCGCACTCCTCCTCTCTAACTAGAATGTGTCCATTAGCTGTCTCCTTTGTGAAGATCGAGACAAAATGCTCATTTGGTAACCTGCTGACATCTTCTGCAGCCATGCACAAGTTGCCATGTACATGTAAAATAGGCTCAAACCACACCATAGTCATGTCCTTTATCTTTAATTGGAGACATTGGGAAGCTAGCAATCAACTGGCATTGACAGGGGTAGGACAAGAGTCAGATACTTTTGGAAGATTATTAAGGGGGGAGGATGAGACGCCAGTCAGGAGATCACTGCAGTAGTTTAAATAGAAGCATAGATGAGGGTTTCAGCAGCAGAGAGGCTGACATGGGACATGTTACAAATACATGTCAGCAACTTCTGTGACAGATCGGATGTAACGGCAGAGACTCGGCTCAGAGTCAAACAGGACACTGAATTTATGAACAGTTGACTTCAACCTGAAACAATATCTGAAGGGAGACAGTTTTGAAAAGGAAGATGTCTTGTACCTGAGGAGAGAAAACTATTGCCAAAATCAGCAAGAATAGGGGTCATTCTTGGAAGACACGTTGGGTGCAGCAGGAGTGGTTTCAATGTAATGTGAGCTTGGAGGAGTGTGAGGACATAAGAATGAAGGTATAGATTCAGGACTTAGACAATGGGAAGTCAAAGGGAAGTATTGTTGGGCAAGGTGAAAAAGTCAAATGAGGTACTGACCACACAACCTTCAATTTGATTTTCCTAATGGAATATGTTGCTATTTACTAGAAACCAAGCAAGAACACCCTGCCTTCAAGAGCTGCCAGCTCAATGCATGGCCAGAAATGCTGTAGTCCCAGCAGTGTCATCTGGGAGTGGTGACAACTGCTGGGACCATACAGGCAATTGCACCAAGGGACAAATCCAAAATCTTAGCAAAGGGGTTGGGAAACTGCGTTCAAGGGTTTGAGGCACACATTATAGTTGGGGGTGAGGGGAGGAGGTGGTTAACTATCCTGGTGGAATGGGTTTGAGAGTGTCCAAGCCCCCTTGCCTGGCACCAGTCTGCAAACTTAAACCTGCCAGATTACCTACATGGCATGGGCACTACTTCCCCCCATCCCCCACGTAGCAATGTGAGCAGGATAATACCCTCAACTGACAGCCACTTGAGAGACTCCGTGGACCCCAGGGGCTTCTCGACTTGTTCCTTGTCCCCTTAACCTCCATCAAAGTTCGGACAGGTTGGGGTGGGGCAGGCAGTTGCTGGAATTTCCTGCTGCAGGGGGTATAAATCCAGCTCTGTGAACCTGCAGTCAAAACATTTCTAGTCTCCAATATTAACACATCACTTTCATAAGAATAAAACTGGTCAAAAGAAAGGAGTAAGGAGAGCCAGATATTAGGAGGCTCACATATTGACACACCTAAATAAATGCATTAATAATTGTAAATACCTCATTTCTAGACACAACAATTTTAATCTAAATCATTAAGTCACTGCAATTGGCCAGCTGAAACTAAACACACCACTAACAGGCTGTATGTGGGCCTGGGAACACATTTCCCAAAGAATTTATCTCTAATGAAGCAGCAGTTAATGGCCACGAACCTGTGTGAGGTGAGTACCACTGATCTCCCTTCTCTGATCACACTCAGGATGCAATTCCAGAGGAACCGCCTGGCCTTGGGATCCATTCCTGTCGTAGGTTCATCCTGCCATTAAAAAAAGAAGAATAACTACAGCTCTGTGGTGGCAATAAATGTTATAAACTTTGCTCTACCTTTTCTTGATGTTTGTTACTCTTGCCGGAACTAGCTCTAGAGACACATAAGGACAGTATATTGTCAACTATCCTATAGCTTGAGAAACGGGATAGCAACAGTTGGTAGACTATTCAGCCCTGTGGAAAGCACAAGACAAGCCTGCTCCTCTCAGGCAAACCGTGGATGATTTTCTTTTCCCTCCTCAAAGAAATTTAGATCATGCTAGATGACAATCTGCCTTAAATCAGTAAATGCTGAAGGGAACAAAGACTGATCCATGAATATGCCTGGATCTGTATGGCCCCCCTGAATCACCCTGTACCTGTACCCCAACTGCACCACAATATGAAACTCATCATCAACAATGTTTGTAATCCTGTTTCGTTAAAACTTTCTGAACCCTTAGCAGCTTTCGTGTTCTAGTCAGAAACTGTTCAGGAATTCCATGGAGTGTCTCCCACTCTGCTGCAGATGTGAGTAGAAATTAGAGTAAGACTAACTCCAAGAAAATTCCCGTTATTGCCTTTGTTAATCATAGATAGCACTTTCTCACTAACCAGAAAGATGACTGGTGGGCATCCAATCAGTGCGATGGCAGTCGACAATTTCCGTTTGTTTCCACCGCTATACGTCCCAGAAGGTCTGTCTGCATAGCGTGAGAGTCCTAGTTTCTTCACGGCCCATTCAGTGACCTACCAAAAAGAATCCTAGATCTTAGTGTAAACTGCAAACAAACCTCTCACTCCATCAATATAAATAAGCACTCCAACCAGCAAAGAGGACACTGTTGAAGCCCACCTCAAGGAACTGAGACCACATTGTAGGGTGTCCCAGGCGAAGGCCCCAGGTACTACAGCGTAGGGTGTCCCAGGCGAAGGCCCCAGTCCCATAGTGCAGGGCGTCCCAGGCAAAGGCCCCAATCCCGTAGTGCAGGGTGTCCCAGGCAAAGACCCCAGTCCCACACCGCAGGGTGTCCCAGGCAAAGACCCCTATCCCACAGTGCAGGGTGTCCCAGGCAAAGACCCCAATCCCATAGTGTAGGGTGTCCCAGGCAAAGACCCCAGGTCCCATTGTGTAGGGCCTCCCAGACGAAGGCCCCAGTCCCATAATCCAGGGTGCCCTATACTGTAAGATATGGCCAAGATTGAAAGGAACAAGATGCAGAAGACAAAATAACTTTGAAAATTCAGTCGCTAAATAATCTCAAGCTAGTATTTCAATAGTCTTCAGATTAGTTAAGGATGAAAAGGATGAGGGAGATAAAAAGATGTGGTAGTGTTTAGGGTAGAGAGGGATGATTTAATTTAGGGGGTTGTAATAATTTGAATTTCAATACAGTGAGGATTTAGGGATTTGGGAAGAGTGTGTGTGCGCGTGCGCATCATGAACACTGGATCTTAGGAGGTAGAAAAATATGTTGACAGGCCATAACCTTGTGTATTTGCTAAAAGAACAAAGCAATAAAAGTAAACAAAGAGAAAAAGAAAATATCTTTCTGCAGATTCCTCTTGCCTAGATATGTACTTAGGTTGTTAAACAGCAATATTATTTAAGGACTAGGGGCTGTGTACAAGGATATTTACTCCTTGGTTGGCTTCAGTTATTCTTTGCCCTGCAGTACAAGACGATACCAAGATTTCATTTCATACTTTGTAAAATTCAACATACCTTAGCAACCTCGTGCTCAGGAATGCCACGTAGTCGTGAGTAGAATTCAACATGTTCCCGACCTGTCAGCAGTTTGTTGATGGCATCAAACTGAGGGCAGTATCCCATGTTCTGATGCACGTCCTGGATGTTAGACAGAATGCTAGGGGAGGTAAGATACTTAGTTGTTAAAATAAATGATTAAAAAATGGTAACCCACATCCTAATTTTAGGCAATTCCTTCCCATCACTTTAAGGGTCAGTGAACACAGACACTCTGGAGGTGAGAATATTCTGTGCAGCTCTGGTCAATGGATTACACTCCTCCCTTTGCAAGAGGACCATGGTGTTAATTCTGGGCATTGGGAATCTAAATAAGGATGCAAGGCTCAGGAAGCTGGTCTTGCTTCTCTTGCTAAAGAGGCAGCCTCTTAGGCAATCAAACTAAAATTTACAGCAGATAGAGGTCAAGATGGAATGGAATTGCAAAATGACCCATTAGCCTGAATAAAGAAAGCCAGGAGGAATCTTCTCACCTGAAGTGCAACATGTTACTCAGGGGTTACCACTCAAGCAAAACACTATAAAGGAAATCAGGTTTTGCAGGTGCTAATCTTCTGATCAGTATTGGAGCCTCTTTCTAGAGCACACTCTCATTCGTTTGGCCGAACTGGTCCTCACCCTTAACAATTTCTCCTTTGAATCCTCCCACTTCCTCCAGACCAAAGGGGTAGCCATGGGCACACGTATGGGCCTCAGCTATGCCTGTCTCTTTGTTGGCTACGTAGAGCAGCTGATCTTCCGTAATTACACCAGCACCACTCCCCACCTCTTCCTCCGCTACACTGATGACTGCATTGGTGCCACCTCGTGCTCCCGCGAGGAGGTTGAGCAATTCATCAACTTCACCAACACATTCCACCCTGACCTTAAATTTACCTGGACCATCTCTGACACCTCCCTCCCCTTCCTGGACCTCTCCATCTCCATTAATGACGACTGACATTTTTTACAAACCCACCGACTCCCACAGCTACCTGGATCACACCTCTTCCCACCCTACCTCTTGCAAAAATGCCATCCCATATTCCCAATTCCTCCGCCTCCGCCGGATCTGCTCCCAGGAAGACCAGTTCCACCACAGAACACACCAGATGGCCTCCTTCTTTAGAGACTGCAATTTCCCTTCCCACGTCGTTAAAGATGCCCTCCAATGCATCTCGTCTACATCCCGCACCTCCGCCCTCAGATCCCACCCCTCCAACTATAACAAGGACAGAACGCCCCTGGTGCTCACCTTCCACCCTACCAACCTTCGCATCAACCAAATCATCCACTGACATTTCCGCCAGCTCCAAACAGACCCCACTACCAGGGATATATTTCCCTCCCCACCCCTTTCCGCCTTCTGCAAAGTCCGTTCCCTCCGTGACTACCTGGTCAGGTCCACATCCCCCTATAACCCACCCTCCCACTTTCCCCTGCCACCGCAGGAACTGTAAAGCCTGCGCCCACACCTCCTCCCTCACCTCTATCCAAGGCCCTAAAGGAGCCTTCCACATCCAAAGTTTTACTTGCACATCCACTAATATCATTTATTGTATCCGTTGCTCCCGATGCGGTCTCCTCTACACTGGGGAGACTGGGCGCCTCCTAGCAGAGCGCTTTAAGGAACATCTCCGAGACACCCGCACCAATCAACCACACCCCCCCCCCCGTGGCCCAACATTTCAACTCCCCCTCCCACTCTGCCGAGGACATGGAGGTCCTGGGCCTCCTTCACCGCCGCTCCCTCACCACCAGACGCCTGGAGGAAGAACGCCTCACCTTCCGCCTCGGAACACTTCAACCCCAGGGCATCAATGTGGACTTCAACAGTTTCCTCATTTCCCCTTCCCCCACCTCACCCTAGTTCTAAACTTCCAGCTCAGTAACTGTCCCCATGACTTGTCCGGACTTGTCCTACCTGCCTATCTCCTTTTCCACCTAACCACTCCACCCTCTCCTCCCTGACCTATCACCTTCATCCCCTCCCCCACTCACCCACTGTACTCTATGCTACTTTCTCCCCACCCCTACCCTCCTCTAGCTTATCTCTCCACGCTTCAGGCTCACTGCCTTTATTCCTGATGAAGGGCTTTTGCCCGAAACATCGATTTCAAAGCTCCTTGGATGCTGCCTGAACTGCTGTGCTCTTCCAGCACCACTAATCCAGATAAATTTCCATTTAATTCCTCTGGCTAATCTTCCAATGGAGGAATCTGCAAAATATCTTCAGCAGAGGGCAGACAGCATCTGTTCAGAAGTCACATCCCCTTTATATAGCACTAACTGCTGTATTCTGGTAACAATTTAAATGTCCCAGAACTTGTCAGGTCTATTAGATTAGATTAGATTACTTTAGATTACTTACAGTGTGGAAACAGGCCCTTCGGCCCAACAAGTCCACACCGCCCCGCCGAAGCGCAACCCACCCATACTCCTACATCTACCCCTGTATGAACACAATAACAGTGAGTCATGTATTCATAGGAAAATGCAATGAAGCATTTTGGACAATCTCAAGCAGCTTTCATTGCTTTCCTGTCAGTGGGCTGGCTCTGAAAACTATTTGCTGTCGATTCTAAAGCAAAGTGTCAAAGTTTAGGAACATTGATCCTTCTGAACTTCTCCGGTGGTCCCCAGCATCACAGATGCCAGTCTTCAGCCAATTTGCTTCACTCCATGTGATTTCAAGGAATGGTTGCAGGCAATGAATACTGCAAAGGCTTTGGCCCCTGTCAAGGTTCTGGCAATAATACTGAAGACTTGTTCTCCAGAACTTGACACTGCCCTAGCCAAGCTCCTCCAGTACAGCCACAATACTGGCATATACAGAAAATGTAGGGCAAACACAACATGGCCAATTACTATCTCTTCAGTCTCCTCTTGATCACCAGTAAAGTGATGGAAAGTGTCATCAATAGTTCTATGCTCAGCAATAATCTGCTCAGTGACAGATTAGTGACAATAATCTGCTCAGTGTGGGATACCCCAGCTCCACTCAACTCCTGACCTCATTACAGCCTTGGTTCAAACATGGACAAAAGAGCTGAATTCCAGAAGTGAGATGAGAGTGACAGCCCTTTACCAAGGCCACATTAAATCAGGTGTGGCAGCAAGAAATCTTCGCCAAATTGGAATCAACGGGTTTCAGGGTGCCAACGGATTGGAGTCAGACTTGGCATATAGGAAGATGGTTGTGGTTGTTGGAGGATAGTCATCTCAGCTCCAGATCTCTCTGCAAGAGTTCACTAGATTGATCCCAGAGATAAGGGGTTTGTCGTATGAAGAGAGATTGAGCAGTTTACACTCTGGAATTTAGAAGAATGAGGGGAGATCAAATTGAGGTATTCAAGATGATAAAAGGTATGGATAAAATTGACATGGAGTGGATGCTACCTCTTGTAGGGCATTCTAGGACGAGAGGTCATATTATTGCATAAATGGTGGCAAATTTAAAACAGAGTTGAGGAGAAGCTACTTCACCCAAAGAGTTGTCAATCTGTGGAATTCACTCCCCCAAAGTGCAGTGGATGCTGGGACAGTGAGTAAATTTAAGGAGAAGTTAGACAGATTTTTAATTGGTAATGAGTTGAAGGGATATGAAGAGAAGGCAGGAAAATGGGGGTGAAGGACATATCATCTATGATTCAATGGCAGAGCAGACTCAATGGGCCGAATGACCTAATTCTGCTCCTATATCTTATGAACTATACTGAATTCGTCAGGGTATTGTCCTAGGTCCAACTATCTTCAGCTGCTTCATCAATGACCTTCCCTCCATCATAAGGTCAGAAGTGGGAATGTTCGCCAATGATTGCACAATGTTCAGCACCAATCATAACTCCTTGGATACTGAAGCAGTCCATGTTCAAATGCAACAAGATGTGGACAATATCCAGGCTTGGGCTGGAAAGTGGCAAGTAACATTTGTGTCACACAAATGCTGGACAATGACCATCTATAATAAGAGACAATCTAACAATCACAATTGACATTCAATGGTATTACCATCACTGAATCCCCCACTACCAACATCCTGGGGTTACTATTGACCAGAAACTTAACTGGATTCAACACATAAATACAGTGGCTTCAAGACTAGGTCAGAGGCTACGAATACTGTGGAAAGTAACGCACTTCCTGACTCCTCCACAGAGCCTGTCCACCATCTACAATGCACAAGAGTGTGATGGAATACTCCATATTTGAAAAATGTGTTGCTGGAAAAGCGCAGCAGGTCAGGCAGCATCCAAGGAGCAGGAGAATCGATGTTTCCGGCATAAGCCCTTCTTCCAGAAGAAGGATTCCTGAAGAAGGGCTTATGCCTGAAACATTTTTCAGTTCTGATCTCCAGCATCTGCAGTCCTCACTTTCTCCCAATACTCCATATTTGCCTAGATGGGTACAGCTCCAACAACACTCAAGAAGCTTGATACCAGCCAGATCAAAACAGCCCACTTGATTGGCACCACATCTACAAACATCCACTCCATCTACTACAGACGCTCAGTAGTAGCAGTGTGAATACTTCTTTGAAATATATACACACACAATTTCACTGAAAAGTCTATCTCTCCTCAAAACATTGTCTTTGGAGAAAAAGGGAGATTGCTGAACGTGGTGGAATTATCTGAAGCTGAAGAATGTGGAGTGTAGTAAAGGGAGAGTTGGGGATTGACTGAAATGGAGAAGTGGTGGTAAGAGGTGATTTAAGGATATACTGGAGATGAATGTAGGCTGGATGAGGAACATGATAAGATGGTGGGTAGGACAGTATTGATGGTTAGAGTGAAATGGATGAGGAAGATGATTGGCAGATATGGAGAGAAGTCAGATAGGAAGCATTGACCTATCAAATATTTACTGAATATAAATAGCCTTTCCTCAATATGAATTGTGTGAAAGTAATTAATTATTTTGCACAGGGATATCTTAGTGGGTGACTCAGGACCTCAGGGACAATATATCAAACTGAAATACAATCCCATTTCATACAGTCTGCTTAGAATAATAAATCCTTGCACCAATGAGATAATTGGGTTGTACTATATCCATACAAACCCCCAGACCATTAATTTCAAACAGGACAGTAATAAATCCTAGATTTTAGGAATGTATTTCATCTACTGACAATTTAGACACCACTAGCTAAAAAATTTATATCGCAGGAATCACCAAATATAATTTATAAATGAATTATTACCTATATCCATCAAGGAAGGCTTCACCACTGCTGACCTCAGTGTCACCTGTAAGCATCTTAAACGTGGATGTTTTCCCAGCTCCATTGATCCCCAGCAGTCCAAAGCACTGTAAGGAACCATTTATAGAAACTTCAGGAGAGATCGGTTTTGCCATCATCTCGAGTAAAGCTAACAAGAGCAGGGTAGAGAACGGCAGTTATTTTTAAACTTCATTAATCTCTCCATTTCTGCTAAGGTACTGACTCTTTCCCAGATATGAGCCCCACAGCATTTGGTCATCTCTGATATCTCAACCAGTGTGTTAAACAAGACCAGTCAGTTAATCTAGACAGGCAACATAGAAACATAGAAAACTGGAGGAAAAGGCCATTCGATCCTTCCAGCCTTCTCTGCCATTTAACATGATCATGGCTGATCATCCAACTCAGTACCCTGTTCCTGTTTTCTCATCATACACTTTGATCGCTTTAGCCCTAACAACTATATCTAAAATCCTCCTTGAAAATATCCCATGTTTTGGTCTCAATCACTTTCAGTGACAGGGAATTCTATAGGATCGCCACTCTTTGGATGAAGAAATTTCTCCTCATCTCAGTTGGAAATGGCCTATCCCATATCCTTAAACTGCAACCCCTGGTTCTGAAATCTCCAATCATCGCGAAGGTCCTTCCTGCATTTATCTTGTCTAATACCATTTGAATTTTATAGGTTTCTACGAAATCCCCCTCATTCTTCTAAATTTCAGTGAATACAGTCCTAACTGATCCATCTCTCTTCATACATCAGTTCTGCCATCCTAAGAGTCACTCCCTCCATAGCCAGAACATCCTCAGATAAGGAGACCAAAACTGCAAATAATGTTCCAAGTGTGGTCTCACCAAGACATCCCTGTTCCTGGACTCAAGTTCTCTCACTATGAAAACCAACATACTATTTGGCTTCGGCACCACCTCCTTACTTTCAGTGACTGGTGCACAAGGATACCCGGGTTTCATTGTACTTCCCCTTTCCCAGATTATTGCCATTCTATTTATACTCTGTCTTCCTGTTTTTACTACCAAAATGGATAACCTCATGTTTATCCACATTGTACTTCATCTGCCCATGCATCTGCCCAATCACTGGCCTTGTCCAAATCACAATGAAGCCAATCACCAAATCACTCTACACCCTCCTCACCTTCCCACTTAGCTTTGTGTCATCTGCAAACATGGAGTTGTTCCATTTAGCTCCCCCCACCTAAATCACTGTGAATATTGTTAATTAGATGGGGTCTAAGTACAGACTCCTGTGTACCCCAATAGTCAATGCCTACCACTTGGAAAAAGACTCATTTATTCCTACTCTTAAACAGGTGTTTTTCTGAGTGGAGCTGAAACCAGTCCTCTCTTCACTTGATATTTACAATAAATGCACTTCTCAGCAAATGTCATTGGATATGAAAACATGATATTCAAACTATGCCAAATGTAACAACGCTATTTGCAAACTCATGCACGCACATGCCAGTTCTTACCTCGCCAGGAGGAATTCCCACACACAGTCGGTCCACAGCTGGTTTCTTTTTCCTTCTGTAAACCTAAGAGACCAAATAAAGTGACTTATAGTTAACTAATAGCTGTGGTTTTCTTTTCGTATTTGACATAGAAAAATCTATCCCTAGCATCTGTTTACCAAATAAACAAATTGTATATTCCCAAACTATAACTTCCCCATTCAAACCTCAACCCCACTCTCCCCATCTTCATTCAAACCATATCTGAAGAAAATATGCCCAGGTTGGCAAGGCACATGGTACTGAGTAAGCTAGCTGGAGCCACCTCATCAACAGTGCAAATGGTTGTAGGTTAGCTCTAAAACCCAGCAGTCTATCTTTCCTGATTCCATTAGTGAGCCAGGCAGTCAATTGTTAGAGGTGCTATGTGGTTTTGCAGATTAGCTTGTTCAACCACCATTATTAGATTTGTCAACCTTAATCCAACTCTGAAATGTCAGTTGCCTCCTCCATGACCACATTCCTCCCTATCAATCCTCTACGACTCAAATGGGAAGGATAATCGCTATTTAATTATCAACCAATAAGATTTAACCTCACTTGCAGAATGTTAGGTATCGGGGCATCACAGGAGCAGCATAACTTACCATTTGACATGTGTGTGTATTGCCATCATTATTCTGCCATTTACACAATAGCTCGCAGCAATGCCAAGATGCTTCCACAAATATTAAGAGCACACACTCAGCAACATAACAGAAATCAAACTAGCGACTCAATGCTCTGTTTGACTGAGCCCCAAACAGGGAAATGTAGCTACCAAATGATAAAGCTGTGTTGCATTTCCGAACAGTGAACTTCATCTTTTGTGCTATAACGATCAGGCTGTTACAAGCACAGCCTTAACAGACAGAGTGAACAGCAAAAACTGGAATCTGTCTTACTTTGGTGAGATCCTTGATGACTAGAATATCACCATCACTTCCACCATACATAACCCTTTGCCTCTCTCTGGCTACATCCTCATCCTCTGTTTCCAATGGTGGAAGTTTTAAAGACAGAGATCTGTGGAGGAAAAAACAATAAGCCAGGTGTTGATTGTAAAACAAATATGAAGCCAAATAGTTTGTAGCCTGTACATGGATCCTTGAGAGTGTTACATTAAACAGATATAACATTTACCTCTGAGTGTGGGAAAGTGATGTTAAGCTGCTAATAAGGCTGTGTTTCTGTGTTCACTCTTTATTTAACACTCATTTATGTCCAAAGTTATTCTGACCATTCAGTTGGACATAGCTGGCTGAACTTGCATAACACTGACTTAATCTTTGCATTTCAGCACATTGGTGGGAGATTGTAATTTTCCATCCTGCCTCATTAGGTCATCATACACATCATGCTTCCCTCCATTGTCGGCTCCAAACATTCTCCCACTCACGCACATTTACAACTTCATGCATGTACACTGTGGAGAGATGTGACCATATAATGTGAGCACACTGAAGACATGGTCCTATGCAGTGCATTTATTATCACGCTGAGGATGCTACAAGTGAGTGAGTGAGACCCCAGCTCTGAAATGGAACAGAGGGAGTTTCCATAAATTTACATTTGGTAGTGTGCCCTGATTGCAGTCTATTAATGCATTGTGAAGGCCCAAATAACTGAGCATTCTTCCTGTGTAAGACAAAAGAGGTCAACTTGTATCAGTGGATGTAGACTTTGCAAAATATCCATATTGCAAAGTGAAGGTTCTGCAGAAGTGAGGACACAGGAGAAAAAGAATCCCTATTATCAACCCTCAAATAAACAGTGAACATCGGAACTGTGGTGGAGGGTCAGGAGTCAGCAATGCTATCTATCATAAGCAACACTAAATTAGCAATTTGTATCGTAAACTTGCAATCAGTACCTGCAAACAAGCTACATTTAACTGATAAAAGTAAATAACTCTCCTGATTTAGGAACCATTTTCTAATATATATTCATGTCCACTAGGAAATGGACTGAAACTTCACACTCTACAAGCTAGAGTTCTCACAATCAGCAAAGAGATTTTCACTCCATCAGTTAATGCTAGGTGAAAATCCACACCTCAGAGTCAAAAGGTCTAATCCATTGTTACGGTTTACTAACATAAACTGCAACAGAGGGTCAGATATACTATTTGCATTATTAAACAATGTGCAGCAACGTACTGAACAGAAATTACTTCCCTAAAATAAAAAGGTGCTGCAGTAAAACTAGAAACCGACATCTGGGTACCTCACCTCATTTTGAAGAAGAATTTGTACTGCAGTAGAATTGTGAACAGAAAGAAGACGATTCCCTGGACAGCCATGGCAAACAGGTTCTTTCCCACCAGGTCCCAGGAGAGTGGAGACGTGAACATCTTCTCCCCTGAATCACAAAGCAAATGTATGGAAAGTTCTTACTCTGTTTCGGAACAATAGAAACATTTGTCATTTTACCAAATCTGGAATGTTAATGTTCGAGACTTCTCCTGCTGACTTTCACAAAGTCACTGACCTAGGTTTTAAACAACATTGCTCTGGGTCTGGAGTCACATGGAGGCCAGACCAGGATGGAAATTTTCCTTCCCTCACTGTCATTAGTAAAACAGGTGGGGGTTTACATGATCACTATTAAACTAGTACTGACTTTTTATTGAATTGAAACTTCACCATTTGCCCTAATGGGATTTGAAACATTGACTCCGCAGCATTAACGTGGGTCTCAAGATCACTAGTTCAGTGACATTACAACTACACCACCTTCCATCCCCTTAACCCCAACCCAGTCAAGACTGCTACATTTGACCTCAGTGCCCCCCATTGCTACTAATAAATGTTCCTAATCCTCTTCATCTTTCAGTATCCAACCACAGTCCACACTTCTCAAGCCTCCCTAAGGATTCGTGCACAGCTGGATATGAGCCAAAGCCTGACAGGGCTTGGCTGAGCGATCTTTCATTCACAGACCACTGCACAGATTTAAAGTTCAATGTTTACACATGAGAAAGGGACATTGGGGCAAAATGGCGAAAGGTGACTGCTGTCCAGAGTGCCTGTGAAACAGCCTGAATCAGCACTCTCACAGGAGGAGGGCAAGGAATAAAACAATCTGGCTATGAAAAAAGTGCATGTTTCAGTTTGGGGAACACAGCAAATATAGAGGTTTTGTATTTTGATTAATGGCCATGTCATTACAAAATCAGGGTACTATTTTAAATGGGGTGCAAGCAACAAGACCTGGAGATGTTTGTGAAGCGATATTTCGCAAGACAGGTTAACAAAGCTATTAATAAATCATACTGGATCCTGTACTTTGTAAATAGAGGCACAATGCCACAAAGTGAGGCTAAATCTAGGCTAAATCACTACATTCCCAAGGCTCTCAGCCTCAGTCCTGATGAAGGGCTCTGTCCCGAAACAGTGATTCTCCTGCTCCTCGGATGCTGCCTGACCTGCTGTGTTTTTCCAGCAACACACTCTTGACTCTACATCATTTGGCCAGCTGAAGTATTCTGTCTGATATTGGGCACCAGACTGTCAAAAGGCAGTAAAAGCTTTAGAGAGGGCGTAGAAGTGATTTACAAGAATACAATGAGGGTCATAGCTATATTAATCAACTTGAAAAACTACAAATTTGTCTCCTTAAAGTGGAGAAGGCAAAGCTGAAATTTAATAGATGAGTTTATAATCATGATTTAGATAGAATAGATAAGCAACTGTTTCTAAGGTTGAAGGTGGATAATTAGGTGGTGCAAATTTAAAGGTGATTAGCAAAAGAACCAAAGGTGATATTAGAAAACAACTGCTGGGAGGTTGGGATTTGGAATGTGCTACAGTTGTACAGTCGGATTCAATAACAACCTTCGAAAGCAAACAGGACAAACAATTGAAGAAGGTTAACTTCGGAATAAGGAAAAAAAACCTGGGTAATTAGATGAACCAAAATGATCTTTCAAATTACTCAATGACTGGCTTTATTCTGTACAGTAATTTATTGTTGTAATGAGGGGTTCATTAATGAGATCATGGGATCTGTAGCCTTGAAATATGCACTTTTTGACCAAATAAATGTTTTATTCTTCATTACTCAGAGTTAAATTGCCTAAAGAAATGTACTAAAAGCTAGAAGTCTTGGATATTAAGTTTATGTGCAGAAAATTTAAATTAACATGGCCCATCTGTCCTTAATTAAGTGACTGCTTTAAATTAATTATGTTAATTAATTTAGATTCCTCAGACATTGAGAATCTTGAACTAATCTTCAAAAACATTCAGACCTGAAGTTTATCAGCTCAAAATATAAGGCATACAATCTGGTACTGGCTAGATTTAGTAAAATTATTAGAAACATTTACTGACCAATCCTCTCATATGCATCTGCCATAGCTTGATTCTTCACCATGTCAATCATGCCTCGGCCCAGGCAGAAATGTGGGAAAATGAGGAAAACCTTTTTCAGGATTTGATTGACGTCATCCAATTTCTACACAGAGGAAAGACAGAGTCAGGAATTAAACCATTTAATCTCCACTTTCTTGGGCACTAATTCTTACTCTTTGGACATTAAACACCCCACTAAAGAGCCCCTTATCCAAGTACCAGTCCAGATTGAAGGTGGAGTTTTGCATGCATGTTCCTGACCTTATCTGATATCAAATACATACTCTCCAGTGCAGGTAACTAGAAAGTTGATCAGAAGGAGGGAGCCTGGATGCTTTTTCTCTTCCTAAATAAGGATTACAGGATTCTCATTACTGGATTCTCATTACTGCACCAGCTAAGATTAATCTTGTTTGGGAGATTCTGGCTAATATGTTTCAGCACTTTATTTGAATTTCTCAAGCACTAATCATAGCAAATTATGGAGAACTGCAGTGAGTGCAACCTCGGTCTATTGGTTGCCAGGGAGAAAGGGTGATGAAAACGTCACCTCCACTCATTTAATATCCAAATGAATAATTTGAACAGGTATATAGCGCCTTGGTTTAAAGAAGGACAGCACATCCAACAATGCAGAGCTCTCTAAATACGGCGCTGATGCCAGTGTACGCTTAAGCACTGCAATGGGTTTGAACCTGTAACTTCCTTACTCAGAGTCATAGAATCATTCAGCACAGAAACAGACCCTTCAGTCCAGCTTGTCTGCGCCGACCAGGTATCCTAATCTGACCTAGTCTCATTTGCCAGCACTTGACCCATATCCTTTTAAAACCTTCCTATTCATGTGCCTATCCAGATGCCTTTTAAATGTTGTAATTGTACCCACTTCCACCACTTCCTCTAGCAGCTTATTCCATGCACACACCACCTGCTGTGTGAAAAGGTTTGCCCCTCAGGTCCTTTTTAAATATTTCCTCTCTCACCATCTAGTTTTGGACACCCACATCCTCGGAAAAATACCTTGGCTACCACGCTCCTCATGATTTTATAAACCTCTATAAGGTCAACCCTCAACCTCCAATGTTCCAGGATTTAAAATGAATAATGATGAGATATTGTATAGGCTGTGTGTACTTTAATGTTAGGATAACACCAGGATCAGATGGGATTTAGCTGAGGATGCTGAGGGAAGTGCAAGTGGAAATTTCAGATGCCCTGGCCCTATTATTGTGCAATCTTCCTTGGAATCAGTGGTACAAGAGGACTGGAGAATGACTAGCCTTATGTCCTTGTTAAAAAGAATGGTGTAAAGATAAGCCCCGCAACTACAGGTTTAGGCCAGTCAGTTTAGCTTTGACAGTGGGGAAACTTCCAAAATATATTTGGGAGCAAATTAGTCACTTCAGCGAGTGGGGGTTAGTTGAGAAAAGCCAGCAGGGATTTGTCAAGAGCAAGTGTATTTAACTAACTTGAAGTTTTGTTGCAGACATAGCAAAGGGTTGGCAAGAGTAATGCAGGTACAGAAACTTCCAAAAAGGCATTTGATATTGAACCGCACAGACTTGTGAGCAACGTTATTGCTCAGTGAATAAAGGAGACAGTAACCACATGGATACAAAGTTAACTCATGCTAAATGGAATAGTGGTTATGGATGTTTTTTGGACTGGAGGAACATTTGTACTGTTTATCCCCAGGTGTCAGTAATGGGACCTTTGCTTTTCCCGATTTATACTAATAATATTGGCCTTGTGGTACAGGACACAATTTCAATGTTTCAAAGCTACAAAACTTTGTGAACTATGAAAAGCATAATGTAAAATTTCAAAACGTATAATGCCAAGTGGTGGACAAATGGCAGATGAAGCTTAATGTAGAGAATTGAGGAAATGATTAATTTGATGAACAGAACAGGGAGAGACAATATAAAACAAAAGGTCCAATTCTAAAGGGAGTACAGCAGCAAGTGAACCTAAGTATACATGTGCATAAGACATTAAAGACAGCAGCACAGATTGAGAGTATAGTCAATAAATTATACAGTATCCTGGGATTTACTAATAAAGGCATAAGTACAAGAGTTAAATAGCAAGGAGGACTTGCTAAGCTTGTATAAAAGTTTGGTTTGGCATAAACTAGAAGCAATTTTAAATCAATTGCACTTTATTCAGGTACTACACATTAGGAAGTATGTGAAGGTGTTAGAGATGGTGCAGTAAAGATTCACAGGAATGGTTCCAGGATGAGGAGCTTTGTTATCTGGATATGTTGGAGAAGATTGGACTCTTTTCCTTCAAGAAGGTAAGCATTGAGAAAAGGATTTAAGATCATGAGAATCATCTGGACAGAATTGATAGAGAAGAACTTCCAACTGGTGGAAGAATCAAGAACTATACAATGTACAGGTAAGACACAGATAAGGGAAATGGACACATGTGCAGAAACCTTTACTTGAGGTTACAGGTTAGGATCTAACATGCACTGTCTGAAATTGTGGTGGGTGGAGGGTTAGGGTTCAGTTAAAATGTTCAAGGGGGAATTGGAATTGGAATTTTAAAAAAAATTGCAGGATTACAGGGAGAAAATGGGAGAAATGGCACTGGATGTGGCACAGGCACTACAGGCTAAATGGCCTCTTTCTGTACTGCAAGAATTCTGAGTGGTGTGTGAAATACCAACACCCAGTGACATAGGCGAATACCAAGACATCAATACCCAGTAACAGGGCATCAACACCCAGTGGTATCAGCATGGACAGGGGTTAACACCAGGGTGAAATTTTGATGTATACCAGTCTGACATGAAAATGGTGCAGTTTGAGAAGATATATTAAATATCATGCAAAAGTAGTCAGAAAATAGGAAAAGATTTAGGAGCAATTATCCAACAGTATATCTGTACCATTACACTGAAAATGCACAATGGTAGCAATAGCATGCAGCAATATAGGTCTTGAAAGCAGGAGTTGACACTTTGAGCCTGCTCCATTATTGAACAAGATCTTGGTTGATTTGTTTGTGGTATCAACTTCACTTTCCTGTCTGCACCCTGTGACCTTTAGCTCTCTTTTTCTCAAACATCCACCTCAGTCTTGAGTACATTCAAAGATCCAGTTTCCATTACATTCTGGGAATCAGAGCCCCACACACTAACGATCCTTTAGAGAAACAAAAAACCTTAACTTGGTCTTTAAAGTGTTATGACACGGGGTAAAGCCCTCTGCTAATTTAAACCAGCCACACAGAAAAAGTTCACCTCACGCCAGAATCCTTTAAAATTCGAGAGGCAAGGAACTATCCCGAGGTCATTATTTAAAATAAAAAATAACAACTTTATTCTTTAAGTCCAACAGAATATATTAAACCCAACAACTATTTACAACTCCTTTTTCTTAAACCTATCTTTTACCTCCCAATCTACAATATTAGTCTGATAAAAAAAAATCCTAATTAAGATTTTATAAAATTTTAAATCCAGTCAGCTTTGTTGATTCTCCTTTGTAGATTCTCTCTATGTCGGTTTTGATGTTCTGCTGTGCAAACTTCTTATAGACAGGTACCTTTCAGAGAGTTCTTCAACTACTAGTCTGTATTTGTGGATGTCCTTGATAGTTCTTCCTCTAACTGTTCAAAATATCCAGTTTTATACCCCAAAAACACTGGATCATTTCATTGGTTTTAATATTATCAAAATACTAAATTCAAATTTGATTGGATTTTGGTACCTTGCGGCACAATTTAAACTGATTACCCAAATTTGAATTTGTTTTTGTTTCATGGCGACTCATCTGCAACTATTTGTTTTCCAAGTGTTACATTCTTACTTTATTCAGCACTCTCTATGTTTTGTCAGTCTTTGCTAGTTTTTTCAACTCTCTTGAAGGTGCAGTACACCTCTACATCTTCATAACAAAAGGGAGACTACTTTTTTTTAATGAAGAATGTCTCCTAGTATTACTTGCTCCCACAAGGTGAAACTTCCTCCAGTTTCATCCCATTTAGTCCCCTCAAAATCTTTCACATTTCAATAAGATCACTTCTCATTATTCTAAACTCTAATGGATGTGGCCCCAACCTATTCAACCTTTCTTCATTAAATAAGCCCTTCAACTCAGGAACAGGCTTAGTACAACCTCATTATCTGACAATTACTTCAGACTTCCCTCAAGATTCCTGAACATTACCAGGTACTACTTATGTAACAAAACAGGAAAATGGTGTATTACCTTGTCGTGGAAGAGCTCTAGGACAAAGGTGGCCACGCTGCCATTGATACCGATGAACAGATTTACACAGGTTAGTGCCACATAGGCAGAACTGGGGATACTGAACAAAAAGGATGCTGGATACATGAGGGGAGTGATGGACCAGCTGAAGAAACAGAACCAACAAACATGAAACGAAATAGAAAGGGCACTAGGAGAACTTTCACAAATTCAATTGTATTTAGGGTTTGGAGATGAAAGGCCTTGCCCACTTACCCATAAAGGAACAGCAGGAGGATCAGTGCTGGCAAATTGGGGGCAGATACGTAAGATTTTTGTTGAAAGCAGATGAAGATGATCACTACCAGTGTTGCTGACACTGCGTAATTACACTGGAAAGGAAAAGGTACAGAATGAGATAATTGACTGATTATCAATCTGCTCCTTCAAAAGAATAATCTACCCCATCATGGACTCCATGTGACTCACCTACTCTTCTTTCACTATGTGTGAACTCCATACTATCATTAAGATTTAGGAAAAACAGGGACTCATTCAATGACTGAGATGTGTATGTGAGGTACTTTGAAAAACTCATCCACTGATGTGCTCTCTCTATGTAGTTGGTGTCTTCACCTGCTTCAAATACTTTGTGTAGTAGCCCTTCAAAAATGTAATAACCTGTTGTTTCAGTCTCTCCATGGAAAAGGATTTCATGCATTAACACTGCATAAATTGCCTTAATCACTCTTTTCGCTCTTGAAATTGATAGTATCTGGTCATGGACTCCAGAACTAAACTCATGAATCGGCGAATGTCATCACTTTTGGTCCTGAAAAGTGCCAAGTATACCTCAGATTGGGTAATGTATTTTATAAGTTTAAACAACCAGTGAAGCTAATGGTTTTGAACTGCTACATGCAGTAGCAGCACAAGTAGTGTTTACCATTAACAGGATGCTGGCATCAAACCAAAAAGATACGCTGCACATCACATAATTCAGTAATGCAGTACATAGATTTCACTGCTGGAGGGATGCCAGATATGTTGGCCATCCATCCCAAACAGCATGTCCCTTCAGTTGGTCACAACCAGCCACTTTGCAAAACTCAAAATGGAGTGTCCAGAATTAAATGTGATTGTGTTTAGACGGCATTTGCTAAATAATCCTGAGTGTGCAAAGAATTACATTGACAAGCAACCTGAGCTTAGCTGCATATATTAATACACAAGATCCTGGTCACTGCAAACAGAAAGAACATGTACATACATTGCACTATTTCAACTTAGCAAAAAAAGAGGTGACAGCCATTGTCTAGTTCGTTTCTCAGGACAATGTCTTGACCAGTTAGAGTCAAAATGTCTAATTTAAAACTTAAACAAAACTTGAAAGTTGGTCATCATCTAACTCGTGGATTCTCCATGATAGCCCCTCTATTCATCAGTCCACTTTCCAACTCATCAGCATTGTCCTTTCACATAGTATAAGTATTGTTTTTCCCTTCACATTGTTGAAATTCACATTGCTTGTTGAAATTGTCCTAACAGGTGAAAACAAAACGCTTTGAAAAGATTGTGACTTTTTCAGTAGTACTACAGTTTAGGTTATCACCCAACTCCTTTTCATCAGTTTGAAACTTTGTGAAACTTTCTCAGCTTTGCCAGCAGTTGTGAAAATAATTCAGTATTTCAAGTGTCATCTCATGACTAGTTTTCCTTCCTGTAATCATCCTGGTGAGTTCATGTTGCATTTTATCTCTTGTTTTCTGTATGAGAAGCACAATACTGCACACAATACTCAAATAATGACTGAGAATATATTCTGTATAAATATACCATTATGTTATGCTACAGCTGTACAAAAGCTTAGTTACGCAATATTTGGAATATTGTGTGCAGTTCTGGTTGCCACACTACCTGAAGGACATAGATGCTTTGGAGAAGGTTTACCAGGATATTGTCTGGTCTGGAAGGTTTTAGTTATGAGGTGGGGTTGGGTAAACTTGGATTGTTTTCACTGGAAAGATGGAGGCTGAAGGGGGGATCTGATACAGAGCTACAAAATTATGAGAAGCATAGATAGGGGGTGGATAATCAGAGGCTTTTGCCCTGGGTGGAAACGTCAACTACAAGAGGACACAGATTTAAGGTAAGGGGGGGGGGAGTTGAAGGGAGAAGTGCAGGAAAAATTCTTCACAGAGGGTGGTGAGTGCTTGGAATGCATTGCCAGTGGTGGTGGTGGAAGCAGGCATGTTAGTGATATATAAGGCATTTCTTGATAGACACATGAACGGGAGGTGAACAGAGGGATAGAAACCAGGCATGGGTAATAAGTAGTGGGAAGGGTTAGGCATTGGGGCAGGCTTGGTGGGCCAAAGGGCCTGTCCCTGTGCTGTGCTGCATTGTATTGTATTGTACTCCTTTGTTCTCATAATCTATAATTCAACTTATTAAATCACAAATTTGTACTTTTGGTGAATTGAGTACTTGAATCCCAAGCCACTCTGTTAAATGATACCCCTTCCATTGTATAATCTACCCATTCAACACTTTTCTCCCAAAGTACATTACCACTTACTTATCCATGTTAAATCACACCCACTCCCTGTCTGCCCATTTTGACTATGTCATCCTAAAACTGTTCAGACTTAGCTTCACAGTTTACCAAACTAGATTACATTACAGTGTGGACACAGGCCCTTCGGCCCAACAAGTCCACACCGACCCACCGAAGCGCAACCCACCCATACCCCTACATTTACCCCTTACCTAACACTACGGGCAATTTAGCATGGCTAATTCACCTGACCTGCACATCTTTGGACTGTGGGAGGAAACCAGAGCACCCGGAGGAAACCGACGCAGACATGGGGAGAATGTGCAAACTCCACACAGTCAGTCACCTGAGGCGGGAATTGAACCTGGGTCTCCGGTGCTGTGAGGCAGCAGTGCTAACCACTGTGCCACCGTGCCGCCCACTACTTTAACGTGTATCAATAAATTTTAGGATTGTGCTTTTGATACACAAGTCATCAATATATACAGCAAACAAAAGTAGGCCAAGATCCAGCCCTAACCCTAGGGGTTTACTTCAGTCACTCTCTAGACTCAGCAAAGCCTATTCGCTGTAGATTGTTTTCTCTCTGTGAACTAACACTGTCATATTCTTTCTGCGTTGAAGGAAAGAAGTTTCTGAACAAACTCTCCACTCCACCTTCTACATCACACCTGATACATCACCCTCACCCAGTTAGCCACATATTTAAGAAGTGGCTTGCCTTTCATAAATCCACAATAGCTTCTCTGTACATCTAAATGATCAGAAACTTTCTCCTATTTTGACTAACAGTGTTCGACTGCTCTTCAATCCCATCCAGTCAGTGTACTATTTAAGACTCTACTACATTTATTCAGTTTCTTTCCACAGCACATGGACAATTTACTCTATCAAGAACTTACCATATCCCATGCAAAGTTTGCAAGCCAATAAATGCCAGGTTTCACACCACTAACAAATTGAAGGTGCTTGGCTTTGCTGACACGTTCTTCAATAAGGAAGAGAACAAAGCTGGCTGGCACAAAGGACATGGCAAAGATGACACAAATGGAGACGAGCAAATCAACAGAGGTACCTATCCTAAAACAAAGGGAGACAGGCTCTGCATCATACACTTGATGTTACCACATAGTCGCACAAACAATGATTTTGGATATCACTTTCTTCAATGCACATTGCAAATCACATCATCTAAAGAGATATACGCGTGGTATAGATAAAGCAATAGATCAGAACAAGCAGCCCAGTGAATTTCAATCAACATCAACTTTCACTTGCACATTATTCTTGATGCTTCTACACAGAAGCAATCAAAAAAAGGACGCTTATCCAAACATTATAATCTGGCAATAAAATGCTTAATCGGCAGTTTGGGTTTTAATGAAGCTTTTAAAGATCAAGGGGATGGTGGTAAGGCAAAGGAGTTTAGGAATGGAATCGCAGATTGTGGGACAGACTACTGTAATGTTAGAACTTCAACTGCAGCCACGTTATGATGATGACATGGAGCTGCATGTTACTGAGTATAAATAGGACAGCACTGGTGGAGTTGGACTACACCATACTCTTGAATCAAAGTATTGAAAGCACATGAACATCAAGAAGGAGACAGATTAATTGTTACATAATCTAACTACAAGATCAGAATCTAGTTTCATGTGTAGCAGTATTTAGTATTAATACACAATATTTTCAAGTCTAAACCAGAAGATGGTTCTTTATTTTGCCAACTCCTCAACTCGTCTGTCTGGAACTAAAACTCTGTGGCATCAAGTTATAGGACCAAGTGAGTTGTGCAGAGAATTTGGGGTTGGACAGTGAGGAGATACAGAGCTGGGAAAAGTCACTGAAGAGTTAAAGCGGCACTCGTATGGATTTAAACACAAATGAGAATTTCAAATTTGAGGCTCTTGGAAACAGAATTTCATGCGTGTCAGTGAAGATATGGGTAATAGGTGAAGGGGAATGTGTGTGAAATGAATGGTTTTGTTTGAGCTGAAGTTACAGTGGATGGAAGACAGCCAAGGAAGGAATAGAATGGTTGGAGGTTGAAGGTAACAAAGTCCAATATTTTAGCTGCTGAAGTAGTTTGTATCTGATATGAAGAGAATAGAGGGTGGAAGCTCAGCTTTGTGTTAATTAGGATACTCCAGTTGCAAAGTGTTTGTTTAACCTGAGAGTGTCTGGGAAAGGGAGGCAAAGTTAAAGTTTGTGGTTGAGCTGAAGACAATGGCTCTGGTGTCCATTAAAAGCAAAATGGATACTGGAATTCTGAATATAAACAAAACATGCTGGAAAAACACAACACATCTGGTAGCATCTCTGGAGAGAGAAACAGTTAATATCTAGAATCTAGTATGACTAGAACGCAGTGAAGTGAATGATCTCAACCTCAGCGACAAAGAAATACTTGAACTTCTCACACTTTTTACAAAGGATGGAAGGGAAAGGGAGAAGGCTTTTAGATATTCTAGTAGGAAAGAAAAGATGCCTGGTGTAGTGGGTATCCAATTTAATCTATTAGTTACAAGTAAACATACAGCAATGTAGACAGAGCTTCATTCTATACTGTAAATGGCAATCATTCATCCATGAATAAAAGCAAATTGCTGCAGACGTTGGAGGTCTGAAATGTTAACTGTTTCTCTCTCTGTAGATGCTGCCAGGCCTGTTGTTCTCCAGCATTTCTTGTTTCTATTTGTATATGAGCCCCAAAAGCAGAGTTTTTGTTTGTAGAAGGCACCACAGTCAAGCACAATGCTGACTTTACCTCAGATTCACACTCACAAAATCCCAGAACCATCAAACAGTGTCCACACAAGTAGCAACCCTATCCGTTTTGCCCACTTCCCCTAGTTGGGAGTTTTGGGACCAACTGCATCACTCCTACTGTGCTGACTGAGATCAAAGAAAGGACCCCCAATTTCTCTGGCTCAATTCCAGTGATTGCATTTTAACTTGTATGGATACTTATGAGGTTCTACCAGTTACTTACAGCGCGACTTCAGTGAACTGTTCTTTGGTCAGATTCAGTGGGTGATTGAATGCAGTAATCCCAAACCTTCTGGGATCTTTCCCTGGTGGAAGATTTGCTCTCAGCACTGCATTGCTCATAACGTTCACAAAACTCACCATGGCATGCCAGCCTTTGTTGTTGAACCAGACCTACAAAAGAAAACAATAAAGATTCTTTCTGTATTTTTACAAGTACACTTGAGCCACTTGTTTTGTAATTCAGTTGCTTCTAAAGACTACACAGTTGGGCAACAGGCAGCCACAATATACTGGTAATTACAATGGAGTTAATTACATACAAGCTACATTCTACTGGAACGTTATCCCAAGAATCAACCTCTTTCAACCTATGCCTAACTTCCTCTCCTCTTTTCCAATGGGTGTCATCTCTTTGTCAGTCTTTCAGCAACTTTTCCCAGTGGCCCTCTTTCTCCTTGAGTTGGCTATTCTGCTGTAGAGGTATAACAGATGAACCTGGTACTGCACTTGGCTGGTATTCTTCCAGGAAGACCCCATTGTTGAAAATAAACTGAGCATGTATCTACAAATTGTTCACACGCTGAACTAACTGGATATACCATTTCTAGGGAAACTGATCAACTTTATTCTGTGACCACGAACCAGGGAATGGGGAACTAATACATAGACAAGAACAACAATGAATGTTATGTTGCCCAGAAAGAATAATCACTGGCTAAGGTGGTGTACTCGAGCTATTTGTAAAGCAGTGTAAAGAACAACACCTCAGAGTGTTAAGATGGTTACCAGTGGGACATGGATCACAGCAGCCAGAGTTTGAAGCCTCTTGCAACCAGAGCTCAAGATGACAACAAGAGAGGGCCAGCAGTAGGCAGGACACTGAGTGAGCATCCAAGTGAGCAACTTAATGTTTGTGCAAGCACAAAATAGTACTAGCATCGGCTGACTGGTGCACACCCAATATTCCAGCAGACACTGTGAGCCGTGTGCATATGCACCACATAGTTACTTGCCGAACAGCATCTAACAGAAAATCTGTAACAAAAATAGAAATTGCTGCAGAAACTCAGCAGGTCTGGCAGCATCTGCAGAGAGAAACCAGAGTTAATGTTTCGGGTCCAGTGACCCTTCCTCAAAACTTTCCATAGTTCTTGGGCTTTTTATTTAATGGAAAATCTATCCTTGCCCCACTTGGCAGACACCAGCAAGAACATTGGACTGCAGTGTAACTAGATAAAAGTGCCCATCCAGCCTTCAGTGTTTAAACTGAGAAATAAGACCGTCAATATTATTATAGATGTCAAATCAGCTAATGTATTGTTGACAGGATTATTGATGTAAAGTATACTATTCATAGGTCAAAGGCATACTATGTTACACCACATAGACAGGACTTTTGCTCCATCTGATATACATCAGTATTTATGCTCCATAGGAGTTGCCTTCTTTTTGTAACTATTAGTATAATCCTTCTGTTGCTTTATCTCTTCAGTATTTCACTAGAATTTCAGAAAATATGCTGTTCACCTGTACTGTGGGGTTAAATGTAGCCTTAAGACCATGTGATTTAATGGAAGTGAATTGAAATTTGATTGCTGTTATGAGGGAAGCATTTAGATTGGTGATTACTTGTAAATATTTGGCTCTAGATCAATAAATAGCAGCAAATAATTGGTTTAAAATACTTATAACACTTCAAAGTGTAATGGACCAAAAACTAAAGACAGACTTCAGACAGGCAGGAAAAAAGTAGAAGTTCTTCAAACGTACTTTCACATTATTATTTGTGTTCAAGCTCTCGATAAAGTTTCCGATGTTTCCCAGCAGTCGGTCCATGGAACTACCCTAACATCAATAGAAAATTGAACATGAATAACTTAAAGTGAAAGGACAAAATAATTCTTAAAAACACATTTAAACTGACAGTCATAGACCCAGATAAGACAAGAGAGAAATGAATGAGTCTATGTTTTTATGGAGGTTACATGTATACTAACCTGGAATACAAAAATGCTGATCATTACTACAATAGTAAAAGATCAAAGTGTCATACAACTACATCGGTCTTATCTTTTACGATAAATCTTGTGTCCTATGATCCTGCCCCACGAGCTACCTGATGAAGGAGCAGCATTGTGAAAGCTTGTACTTCCAAATAAACCTACTGGGCGACTATAACCTGACGTTGTGTGATTTTTAACTTTGTCCACCCTGGTCCAACACTGGCACCTCCACATCATTATTACAATATTTTATTGTGAAACAGACTGCAGTTCCATCAAGTGTCTGCTGATGGCACTCTAGCCTGAGCCACCAGTCGACAAGGATGGAAGGAAATGCAGCAACTTGAGAATATGGAATGTGTCATTTTGAAAAATCTGTCACATTACAATCCTATAGATTACTTCCAGTATGTATTTAATAATTGCAACATTTAATTGAAAGGCAATGGTTATTTTACACTGGTTGCACAAGGATTAGATCCCAACAAGTACAGTCAACACGAAACTGGCCACTTTTAACCAGAATGTGGGATTCAAAATGCATTTATGTTGAAGGAGAGATTTAGATTTAAACTGAAAGCTCTATAACTACATAAACAACACATATAAAAATCAAATAAGCATCTCTGAACTGATGAGAATTTACATCAGCATGAGCTGACAAACGCTTGTGTTCCTAATGCCTTAGACACTGAGCAAGCAGATTTATGAATCATTCTGAAGCCTGAGTTTAAAGTTTTCTGTCTGCTGAATGTAAAATCCAACCTAAAACAACTTCAGACAGTCACAATTAACTGCTACTAAACTGGCTCAAATTCCAAATATCAACATCATTCAGAGGTAACAGTATTCCAATTGGTAAGGAAAATGGAAAAATATCACAGTTTAGCAAGTTGGAACTCTACAGAAGCTTGGGTTAAGTGCAAGTTTTACTCTCAACCTCTGTTGTAGATTCCCTTGGAGTGTTTGAGTAGATAGTATAAAGGGAACAAATGTTATTTCTAACTAGTAATGGATCTGATCTAAGAATGCATGATGCATATGCTCTATGAAATAGCTAAGTGTTTCATTTCCCAAAGCAGATTGCAATAAAGTTCAGAATCATTCCTAATTTGCTCATGGACTGGGTTGTAGATTACCCAACACCTAACAGACTTGTAATAGAAATTACGAATTAAACAGTGCAAATATTCAGACCAATTCCATACCTTTGTGACATTCAATCGTGACCTGATCTCAATAGTGGAGATATTAACTTCACTCAAGGAAGGTAAAACCTGGGAACTTCGTGCTCCCAATGAGAATCCTCCATACCTACAACACATTATCATGAAGGTTCTGATTCTCTTTAAAGCCCAGACAGGACATGAAAACATTACAGTTTTACAGTGCACATTTTTACATTACTTTAATTTTAAAAAACTGCAGAAGTTGAAAATCAAACAATAAGCACAGACAATTTCACAAGTGCACAATTTGTCAGCAGCTAAAGGGAAAATAAGACACATTGGTGTTTCTCAATTCATTAGCCAGATATTTCTTTTTCAAATATTGACAAGATTGCCATGGGTGTTTTATTACAATTACAGGTTGTTCTGCTATAACATGAATTTCATTCATATGAATTTGCTGTAACGTGATCAATGAATGGGGGACACTGTTTCTAAAGCGCAAACTTTTAAAGGGTATATTGGTTATAATGCCTTTCCAGCCCCATTAGTTTAAATTATGCTGCTATTATGCAATTTTCTTATAACACAGGATTGCATGTGAACAGAGCTACCGTGTTAGAGCAGAACCAACTGTAAAGTGGGAATTTGAGAATATAAAGCTTTCAACCATGTTATGTTCAGGAATGAGTGTCAAGAATAAAATTTATGAAAATTAACCAAGATTGCACATTTTAGGTACAGAGAACATTATCAATAGTCTGACAGTGTCTGACATCATTGAATATCAACTTACAGATGAAGCAGATTATTTTTATTTTGGCCAGTAAAGTACACATGCCCCTTAATATTTGCACCATCAGTAGGTGAATACAAATCTCTTCATTCTGGACATTGTGCAATGTATCTCTTTCCTATTAACTTGGATGTAAGTACTTACCTGAACTCGTTCACCCACTTCTTAGTTTTCAGACTGTAAAATGAAAAAGAGGCTCAAGTTACATACAGTATGCTGATCAAAACAAAACATATGGTTTTAAAAGCATATTTAAGTAATTCAGTACAGGTATAAAGACAAATGTATTTGGTTTGCTCCCAAGTTGCTGTCACTCTGTACCTTTTACTAATGATCTGGGGGTAGGTTTTCACGAGGTAGTCAGATACATTCCTGCCAGTTAGATTCTGAAGAATGTCCCCAGTATTTCGCTGCAACTATTCAAAAATAGAAATTTGATTCTGTCAGCACAAAGCAAAATTATACTATTCCCAATTACAGTCACAACCATGCACAAAACAGCCATTAAAATGTAATTACACCTTCCTTGCCAATGGAGAGAGAATTTAGATTGGGGTTAAACAAATATAGGAAGAGCCTTTATAGTTGTGTCCAGATGTCAGAGAGTTGAAAGGTTAATTTATTCTACTAGAGTATTTCAGGAAACCAATGCTGTTCATTAAATCCAAGATTCTGAGAGATTCAGGGCGGAGCACTGAATCATATCTCCAGAACCAGTGTGGAAGATGGACAATTCACAACTATATACTATATAAATTTTAAATAGCAGTCAGAAGACCTTAAATTAAAATATTAATGAAGAGTAGCACCAAGCCCAACCATCAGCCATTTAGGATAGTGGGAGGAGCTTAGATCGGGTTAAAATGAACACTATAGAAACAACAGCCAATGGCTCAATGAATGGCATGATAACATTTTCAGAATAAATGGGTGGAATCTTTTGCCTTTGTGTGGTGAGCCTGGAGACGGGAAGGATATTTAATTAGGCAAGCAGTTATGTGCTCGAATCCCTCCTTCACCAGAAATAACCTTTTGGGTAGGAAAGGCAACGGTTGACCTATTCACCTCACACTGATTGAAGCCCTTAACTGGTTAGCTGAGGACACTCAATGGACTCAGCCCAATGTCATTAAGATGAACTTAACCAAAAGCGGGCCCATTGCCATGTGGTGTACACAGCAGCTGCTACCTTATAGGCAGCTTGTCGTCCCAGGGTTTGGGAATTTGAAGGAGCATCTTTCAATCAAAGGTAATCAATTGAGGGGGACTGGACATCAGTCAGGGGTACTTCCTCGAGGGAGTCAACCATTGATGTTAGAGGAATTCTCACTTCAGCTTGTTATAGTAGAGGATTCACCATAGTAATTTTGCTTTCATCATTTTTCCTGGAAGGGATCTATAGACACTGCTCAGATTTAGTGCCATAGAGAAAAAACACTTGGCCATGTAATAATAGGCTCTTGTCTAATAGTTCATTGCATCTTAGCAACTAGATACAAGTTATATCAGTATGTTAGAGACCGTTACTGTGTCTACAAGGAAAAAGTTGATGTGAGATCTTTGAGATCCACAGTTGATTGTCCTCATGTCCCTATGACATTGTATTGGCTGGTGCTCATGTACACCTCAGATTTAACCCTTTCAGATCTGTTAAAAATAAATGCTGCCTCTACTTCTGAAATCCCTGTTAAAAGGAGACCATTAAAAATAAAGAGAACTCTCTTCAAAAAAAAGGAAAACAAGTTAATATTTTGCCTGTACAAAACAGCTTTTCAAAAAAAAAAATCTTATATGAAAACAGAAACAAAAATAATCAAAATGGTGGCCAAGAATATCATGCACAAATTGTGACAATTTGGCAACTTTATGAAAAATGTGGATAGAAGAATTGATGAAGAATAAAGGAGTTTGAAAAAAAATTAGACAAACATAGCAAACAGAAAGCAAAGTATGCAGATAAGAATCGCATGCAAACATAAACTTTCTAATACAGATACAGATTTCAGAATTACAACCACACTCCAACTGTGTCAGATACAAAAATCTGAGCGTGTACAGTGACATCAAAACGAATGCAGCAAACTTTCCCCAGGCCAGATTCTATTTACAATTTCACAAAAAATATTAACGATATTTTGACACATGATAGTGTAAATTACACTCTCTAGGATCTGTTCTGAATTCCCAATAAATTAGCAAGAAATCTCAATGTGGAAATCGGACAAATGTTAAAATAAATTTGAGACTTTTCGATAGTTTTTAAACAGACAGCAAAAGCATTAGCACCACAGAGACAGCAGGCCAGGCTAAAACACCTACAACTGTACTCACCACCTCAGACATGTCAAACTTACCTGAGGGGGCGGGAGCCCTCCTGCTCCTTCTCCACATAAAGGCAACATCCTCTGGGTCTCCTTTGAGCTGCACACACACGCAGGGGATGGGTTTTGCATAGTCCAGTTACCACTGTGAAAGATCTTCAGGATGGATTCTGAAACTTGGGGAGTTATCCAATCAGTTCCACCATCTTGGCACTGCATACTTCTGGGGTGCAGGAGGAGAAAAGGGCAAGGAAACTATTGGAAGGGACTCAATGTAAAATGAAATCCTTAACACTCAAACACTATAAACATAATGGTTCAAAATTGATTACAAATTAATGGGGAAAGAATGTCTAGGGAGGGAACTTTCCAACTATTTCCCAGTTACTGACTCCCCAGCATCTGCCTCAAGGCTAAGTCAGACTGTTTCACAAACTATGTGTACGTAGTACATGTATGGAATGAGCTGCCAGAAAATGTGGTAGAGGCTGGTACAATAGCAACATTTAAGAGGCATTTGGATGGGTATATGAATAGGGAGGGTTTGGAGGGATATGGGCCGGGTGCTGGCAGGTGGGACTAGATTGGGTTGGGATATCTGGTCGGCATGGACGGGTTGGACCGAAGGGTCTGTTTCCATGCTGTACATCTCTATGACTCTATAAGTCATCTCTAAGACTATGTTCACCTCAATTGCCCAACTCCAACCCTGCTTTAGGTCATTTGCTGCTGAAACCCTCATTCATGTCTCGTAACTTTTATAGTCAAGTGTTAGAATAGTTTTCTGGCTGGCCTCACATAGCTTTCTCAAAGCCCTTTTGCAACTTCAGATACAATGCCCACGGCCACCACCCTCCGCTTCCCCGCCCCACCCTGCTCCTTCCCCCCCTCCCCAACCTAGACACACACCCACCTCAATCTGCAGATGACATCCCTACTCCATCACATCTCTCCATCAATCCTTGCATCTATTCCTTCTGGCAATCACCTCTCCTTCCAGCTGAGAGATTTCTGCCTCCCCACCCAGTCCCTGAGCTTATCCTCATCTCTGACTGTCTTGCATTCAAATGTCAAGATCTCAAGGTTTGAAATTTCCTTCCTAAATCTCTCTGTCTCCCATCCCTCTTTTTACATGCCCTTTGAAACCAACCTCTTTAACTAAGCTATTGGTCATCTGCTCCAACATCTGTTATGACTTGCTGTCAATTTTTGTTTCACACATCCTTGTACAGCACAGATTTTCCAATAGTAAAGTTGCTATATACATACAAGCTAATGTAACTGCCCTAAAGGTTTACCTTTGTCGGGTAATTGGTGTGCCCTAGAATGCTGATAGTCACAGAGTATACATTTTGAACATTCATAAGCAGTTCAAGTTGCTGATACAATCAGACCTCTGCTATGCTGATTTAGGTTCCACCTACCTATGAAGAAATACAATAAGAATAGCTACTTGAAAACCAGCAAAACTAAATCAGTAAATAGGAATTCTAGGTAGAAATGAACGGATTGACTAGGGATTCATGCGCTCAAATTTGGCTCCACTGTGCAAGGTTCAAAATTATTCTTGTGTGGGCCTTTAACAGATGCAGTGGAGGTGTTATTCTGTTTATTAGGCATTTGAAAGATGCCTCATGCATGACCTCATTGATACAGTACTCTTATCAACTGTCTCATTCCGATGTCTTCACAGAGAATAGATGGAGTGTCTCACTAAGGCTGTAATCTGAAGCAAGTCTAAAATTTGTAACATGGCCATTAAAATAGTGTTGCGGGGATTAGACAGAGAAAGCTGATTACGATAATATCATCAACAGATATTTCTATCATCCAATTGAAAAGCAACAGGCAAGAGGTGGGGGTGATGGAAGTATGGTGCAAGAGGGGGTAGGTGGTAAAGAGGATAAATTATGTCTAAACATTGTACAATAGCTGAAGGATAAAGGAACCTCTGATGAATACTTACTCATTCTTTCCACTCTCCATACATTTGGTGCCAAATCCAGGGTCACTGAGGAGTGCACTGATCAGATCATGAGTGACTGGATCCTCTGGGAAATCATCACTGATGGGCCAAATAGATAAAGTAGATCAATGACTAGGACATAATAGATCTGTTCACAATCCGAAACATAAACTGTGTATACACTTGGATAAAGTTGAATAAGATACCATAAGCAACCCACCTCCCTAATCTCAAATCAACAGGCAGCAGATCAAGACACCAGCAAGGATCATTACAATTGTCTACTTACTTGAACATAACAAGCTCGGTGGATGAATTCCCTCCCCGGCATGACACGGAGCCACACAACCCATTCTTAGTCTGTACCAAGGTGACTGACTACAGCCAGATGGGTTCCAAATCTGGAATGTGGCTTCACCATCCTTGACAGTCAGTGGAGATGGTGGAGGAAATGGTCCTACTGGGAAGTGCATGTATGTCAACGTCGAGAGAAGAGCTCAATTGTGGGTCTCAACACTGCATATCATCATCACAGATAAGGGCATTCAGCTAAGCTTCGTTCATTTATTCAGCAAAAGGCTAAGGCTTTTCCTGGCATCCAGTGATCCTTAGGACTAAACGTTTAAAGGGTGTGACCAGAGCTGGATAGGTTTGCGATTCTTTGACCTGCCCATGTTCTGTTATGTTGTTTCCTTCTGGAATATTTTACAACATGCCAGCTCAGGGGGCACATTAAATGGAGGTGAACAGCCAATTGCCTCCAGTCATCTTTTTGGGATCTGCATGGAGACCAAGGGTTTTTCAAACACAGCAGAGACCTGGCGGCATGCCTCCAGCTTGAGATGACATCTCTCTCTGTCCAACATAATTTGGTAGTTACCACCTCTGACATTGGGACTGCTCATCTCTCAATGTTGGCCCTTCAGCTTCCACTGGCCACAAATATGACAGCTTATCAAAAATCACATCAGGCACAGATCAATCACAAACATGAGCAGGATTGGGGTCTGGAAAAACACCAGACATTGAGATTTCAACCCAACCACAAAAGTCATCCCTCAATGTTTCAAAAGGGAACTATTCCACTTGGATTCACATGCAGTAAATTAGTAACATGACAAAGGGACTGGATATCAGCCTGGCATTCACTGCTGTGGATCACACACAAGTGAGGTAGTGGAAAGAAGCTTCATGCATGGAAACCTATTGAGAATTGCTGTCTTTAAAAGGCATGAAAACTGATGTAAAACTACATTGTACTGATACATTACCTAATGTTACTGATCTTTATAAAACATCTTTATGACCATTCTGTAAGTATTTAAGGGATGTAAAATCAAAGTTTGCATGCAGACTGAAATGATCAAACATTCCATAACTTTTGAGTGGTTGAATTGGAATAACAAATGATAATTCTGGAGTATTACCTGATTCAATTTGGGAGCATTTATATGAACTTCTTTATGAAAATCATAAACGAATGGATTGAAAGGAGTGTGTTTAGTGGTCCAAATGCCATTGTTTGCTAGCTTTGTCTAGTCAGGAGTACTCCTGCTTGTCAGTCCAAAGGTTTGAGCCTCACTCCAGGATGAGGGTTCCAGGATATTCACTATACAAATAAGCTATTTTATCCTGGCCAACATTCCTTCCTCAATCATCAATCACTTCCAAAAAGAGATGGACTAGTCACTCTTCTCAGTGTGGAATCTGACAGATTACAAAATGACTGCTACATGAAACCAGTGACTGCTGTACTTAAAAAAAAAACTCATGGTGCACTCATTTTGAAATATCTGAGATATGTCATAAGACATTGTACAATTCAAATACTTCCTTAGGGCTCTGACTCACAATGTCTCAACAGCGAATGACTGGTCATTTTGAACAATAAAAATATAAATATAAATCAAGTTGAGTACCTGATGAAAGTGTACTGTTCTCCATACATCGAGGGACTCAGTTCTAATGGTGGATATTTCCCAAATGGAGGCACAATCATACTGAAGAACAGAGCAATAAACACAAACAATGCAGGCAGCACAATCTGGAAAGAAATAACAGGAAACATCCATTAGTTCAATGATCCCAGTCATACTTATACGGTCCAATCATACTTATACTGTCTTCCCCAGCATTGATGTGCTGTATTTTATGTAGATTAAACGAGGACCCCATCAAATAAGGTGCATTTATTTAGTGGCAGCAAATGTCAATTTCCATTTGCAGCTTCCGAGCGCAAAGTCAATGGGAAAGTCCCAGCTTCCATTTTAATGGCTCTCTTTGCTCACTCTCTGGCAGGTTGAAGGAGGGAGAAAAGGAGGAGTTGAAAACCCCTCAGTGTCAGCATACAATACTCTCAAGCAGATTGAACATAGGTTAAATGCTGAAGATTCTTGTTCATTATCGGTCAGAAATGCACTCTATATATTACCAGTGTGAGCATTCCACTTCCTTCATAGACCACCTTGGAGTCTTAAACCTACCAGAGATGGGGAACATTAATGAATCTCTAGGTCACGTTTCATCCCAGCAGTGGAAAATAGTTGCGACAATGGAAACGTAACCTCAGCCAGTGTCCAAGCACTCAAATGTTTTCAGTGACTCTTCCAGGAAGTACGCACACGATGTTAGCTTGGGCACATAGCCCACACTGTTACAGCCCAATGCCAAGGCTGATACATGGATAAGAAACTAGGGGGAGCAACAGTTGTTAAATTGAATCCCAGCAACTGATCTGCTTTTGGGGAGTAAGGTGTTCATTTAAAGATGTTTGTTCCGAGGATACGATGGTTGTCAACAAGGTTGGCATGTCCCTAATTGCCCTGAAAGGTGCTGGTGGTAGGTCTTCCAATCAAATCACTTAGTGGTTTCATGCCAGTCAGTGGCTTTGTTAGGCCACTTCTAATGACAGTTAAGAGTCAACTACTCTGGTATGGGGCTGGGAGTCATGAATAGTTTAAGAATAGCATGTAGAACTATATCCCAACAAATGTCAGCCATTTTCGGTGATGTTGAGCAAATGGAGGAGCAGTGCAGGTAAAAGAGTCAATGTGGGAAACAGCATCCTATGGATCATTAAAACTACCTGAGCAAAAAGTCCTCTGCGACTTCGGCGAGCATACAGGAAGCGCTTGATGAACAAGGAATGGAACTGTTGTCGGGTGAGCTGCCAGCCACGTAACTGGAATGAACCTCTGCCTTCCATACATTGCATAAAGTCAGTCTCCTTGGGTTCTGATCAGGTTTTAAAAAAATACTTTTATTATAAAATGGCAATGCTTTTACCTTGATGTTCCATAAAACACCAGCCTTTAATATGAAATTATCTTAGTGAAGATTGCTAAAATTCAACAAATTATTAATGCGCTAAGGTTTTTATTTTCCAAATGTTGATAGATACATTCTGCTGTTTAATTACTGCACTGAGAACCGTGTTCATTGCTAAAGCTGTATTTAGAAAATAATCAATTTAAACTCTCACATATCTCTGCTTCCTCTAAAATATTCCCTTCTCAGTTTCCACTTTGTATAGATCCCAGACAATATTGTAACTTCTTTATTTCACCATCCTTCACAGGTGACCCTAGACATCACATTTCTGCAAATGGGCTGTAAGATACATCGCAGCCAATCCTGATCAGATGTCACTGACCATAGAACATTACAGTGCAGTACATGCCCTTCAGCCCTCGATGTCGCGCCGGTCTGTGATACTGATCTGAAGCCCATCTAACATACATCATCCATCTATTTATCTAATGACCATTTAACTGCCCTTAAAGTTGGCAAGTCTACTACTGCTGCAGGCAGGGCATTCCACAACCTTACCATTCCCTGATTAAAGAACCTACCTCTAACATCTGTCCTATATCTATCACCCCTCAGTTTAAAGCTATGTCCCCTAGTGCAAGCCATTACCATCTGAGGAAACAGGCTCTCACTGATCACCCTATCTAATCCTCTGATCATCTTGTATGCCTCTATAAAGTTACCTCTTAAACTTATTCTCTCTAATGAAAATAGTCTCAAGTCCCTCAGCCTTTCCTCATAAGACCTTCCCTCCATACCAGACAACATCCTGGTAAATCTCCTCTGCATCCTTTCCAATGCTTCCACGTCCTTCCTATAATGCGGCAACCAGAACTGTACGCAATACTCCAAGTGTGGCCACACCAGAGCTTTGTACAGCTGCAACATGACCTTATGGCTCCAAAACTCAATCTCTCTACCAATAAAAGCTAACATACCGTACACCTTTTTAACAACCCTATCAACCTGGTTGGCAACTTTCAGGGACCTATGCACATGGACACTGAGATCTCTCTGCTCATCCACACAGGAGCAGATTTTATTTACTCCCTGAACCTGAGACTGAGCTTCAGTCACAACAATATTGCCTCTAAAATTTAGTAACATAATTAAGAGAGATATTGAGACATGTGGAGCATTGTGTGAAATCTGGTTCAGGAACCTGTGGGTGGCACGGTGGCACAGTGGTTAGCACTGCTGCCTCACAGCGCCGGAGACCCGGGTTCAATTCCCTCCTCAGGCGACTGACTGTGTGGAGTTTGCACATTCTCCCCATGTCTGCGTGGATTTCCTCCGGGTGCTCCGGTTTCCTCCCACAGTCCAAAGATGTGCAGGTCAGGTGAATTGCCCATGCTAAATTGCCCATAGTGTTAGGTAAGGGGTAGATGTATGGGTGGGTTACGCTTCGGTGGGGCGGTGTGGACTTGTTGGGCCGAAGGGCCTGTTTCCACACTGTAAGTAATCTAATCTAATCTAAACCTCCAGCTAGTTTCTTCTCAAACCAGTGACAAAGCTCCCTAACATCAGTTCCACTGATGGTCAGCCTTAATTCTGTCATCAATGTCACTTCCTTGCTTAAATGTTACCCTACGAGTTAATTACTTAAATATTGGACAAGTGTAACTGGCTCTAAAACAGCTTCTGTTTCAGGATTTGCACATGCTCCTAACAGATTAACTTGAAACAAAACCCAATCCAATTTATATTTAAGTCATACCTTTCCTTCGACCTTTCCTTTTTACTGGCATTTAGGAAGCATTAGAGAAAGAGAGACAACATATTCAATACAATAAACATTTAACAAACAAATTTAAAGTAATCTGAATTTGCATCAAATTCTTGGATGTATTGTTTCCATAGTTGGAACAAGTAGTGAAGGCATGAATAATATTCATATTGTTAAATTTGGAGATAATAACATGGAATAATTGGGTAAAATTCTGTGCACTTTTCATTTTCTATCTTATTAATAATCATTCATTTCATGACCAAGTGTTTTTATTTTTGCCATTTTACTCTTTTCATCATTCTGATCCCTAAAGCTGTCAGGGCCATATCATGCCAGTTGGCAGGAGCAGATTTCATTTACCCCCCTGAACCTTAAATTGAACTTCAGTCACAACAATATTGTCTCTAAAATTTAGTAACATCATTGAATATGCATATTACCAGGTTCTGTGTCAGGTAGCTCAAAATCCCCTTCCTCACTGACTGGCTGCAGTGTGTGCTCACTGGATCGTGAACATCTGACTCTTTTAATGGGAACATTTCCATCTGTGAGACCAAGTAAAAATAGTAAGGATACAGAAAGCGAGAAATAAATCTTCAGTCAATAAAACAGACAAAAAAATGAATGAGTACTGCAATGGCAGAATGGGTCCTTCTGTTAATGCATCAATCATGTTTCAGTGTTCATTGCAATAAGCTGTCCTCCATTTGCTGCAACTATTAACGAGCAACAACATCTGATCAGGCATGAAATCACACCTCAAATGGATCTTTCACTGGTAAGAAACACAATGGATGGAACCTGGGCTAAAGTTTCCTTTAATTTCCCTTGGCAGTGTCTACTTGTTTTCATGCACTGACTGGCCCTTTCATAATCCTCTGCAGCCATGCACACATGTTTTGGAAAGTGAACATTAGGTCTGCAAAGCCTGCTTGCTGACTGTATATAAGATTATACATTTCTGTGCAGTTGCACACCCACATAGCTTGGAGGCTAAGAGCCCAAGAATCAAAATTTTGACGATTTACCAAAATTCCTTCTCCCAGATACCATCTCAGATGAACATTTAAATGAAACAAAAATACTCCAGAGACCCCAATGTCCCCAAACTTTGGTAAGCACAGAATCCAAGTTGGAATCCAGAAGTTAAGCAGAAATCATGGATGACTCCACAGGCTCTGTTCCAACTACAATAATCATGTTTACAGATATTTTTAATTAACATGTTCACATATGCTATGACACACCTCTGCAGCTGGTGAGATTTAAATTTAGACCTCCAGGTTCAGAGGTAGGGACACTATCCCCACATCATAAGAACTCTAACTTGTGCTCATACATACTTAACATGAGATCATCCTCTGAATGGAGTATTCAGGAAAGCTGATACTTAAAAACAAAGTGCACAGAAACACTATAATTGTTTTCAGAGAAAACACCTAGGTCCGTCTAGCATGTCAACAGTTATTTGGAATGACAATGAAGTTATTAACTAATCACTGAAAGACAAGAGACCCAGATATAATATGCAGAAAACCACATGGTTGGTGAATTTTGGAATCCAAACTTATTTTCTCCTCTCAAGCTTCCTACACTTTGAACACATAATGCTTCTAATCAATTGTACACTAGCCCGAAATGCAAAGAGGCAATCTCTTAAGCAACCCTAGCAAAATATCTCTCTCTGTTTCTCTCTCTCCCCACCCCCTTCCACCCCACCCCACCTTTCCCAGGTACGTTCATGCTATGGTAGCACCATTAAAAGCAACAGCTATCCAACTCCAATGGACATTGTCCAGCTCTTTCATCTAGACAAACATCACGCCTTCTGCACAGAATTGCGTCACATGGAAGATGAACATTCAGCCCAGCAGATCTGCACTGGCTCTTTCAAACAGTAATCCATTTTATTGCCGGCAACATTATTTTCTCTAAATTGTTATCAATCTCCATCTGAAAGTCAGTGTATTAAGATTCAACATCCTTTCAAAGCATTCTAAGTCTTAGCAGCGCATTGTGTGATGAAGTACTGCCCAGTTTCACCCATAATTCTTTTGTGTACTGTGTTCTCTGGGTATTTGTTCAGTCACTAGAAAGAGTTTCTTTGCAACTATTGTATCCAAATACTCTAATATTCAACACCTCAATCAAAACTCCATTTGACTATCTCCACTTGAAGAAGAACCCCAGCTTCTAAATCTATTCAGCATACCTTCCAGTATTTTGTACGCTATACCTCAATTTAAGTCCCCAAATCTTTGCAATTCCTTTATCAACTTGTTCTGCTACCATCAGTAATTTGTGTCTAAATGCTCTCCAGCCACAACCACAATCTGTGTTCTTGCACTTTCTTCTGATTAACACAATGAATTTAATCTACCATTCGCCTGACAATTCCACCAACCTGCCTATGTCTTACTAAGGTCTATTACTAACCCTCCCAACAAGTAGAGTTTTCAAGATAAGTTATTGATTCATGAGCATGAGACATTGAGAGTGATTTAAAAATGTAAAATGAAAACTTCAGAATTACCTGCAATATCACTGTCCACTCCAGTGTTTTCAGCCACTTTAAGAAAAATCTAGAGGACATATTACACATTAAAAATATATCAATTATGACTCGGATTCCTAGAGTGCTTTTCACAACGATTGGAAACCTCAAAAGCTCCTTGCAAATGAAGAAATTTGAAATGCAGTAATTGCTGTAACATATAAATTGTACCAAACCAATTTGAGCGCAGCAGATATCCATAAAAAGCAACAGGATAATGACCAGATAGTCTATTTTTTGAACAATATTGACCAGGACAATGAGGATAATTTAGCTGCCCGTCTTCAACTATTGCTAACTGGAACAACAGTTCCAGTTTCTGGTGAGGGGTGATGTGGGGAGTGGAACTCATCTGTTCTTCTTCCATTTCTGCCATTGAACTCATAAACAGATGATATTGAATGACAATGACTGGTTCTTAGAGGGACTTGCTCTAGATATATATTCTGACATGCTACTGTGTCTGCCAGGTTAATGTATATTGAATGAAGTGAAATATCTTTAAGTGTTTCACAACAGCATTATCAAAATTTGACACTGAGACACAGGGAATAACTCAGTAATGAAGGAGGTTTAACACACAGAGAAAGACAGAGGCAGAGAGACAGAGACAAAGACAGAGAAAGACTGTGAGCTGTAGAGGTTAAAGAGCAAATTCAGAACGTGTGAACTAGATGGCTGAAGGTAAATCTGCCAACACGAGAGCAACAAAACTTCAGATATACAGGAGGCCAGAAGTGGAGGAGTGCGGTGACCTCGGAGGGTTTACAGTCAAAGAATATTTGAGAAGTGGGGAGGAACAAACAAGATGGTTGAGATTGGACACAGGGATGAGAATTTCAAAAATGAAGCTTCACTAGGTTATGTCCATATTTACTATTTTCCTCCACATGCTTACCTCTTCCAGGCTAGTGTCTGAGATGCCATAGCTGGAAATTCCAAGTTCACAGAGATGGCTGTCCAATTCCTGGAAGAGTTCTACAAAAGCACCATCTTTTGCACCAACATAGGGTAAAATAAAAGTCATTTCATGCCCAAAATCTTCCACCAGACGTGCATTGGATACATATTTCTGGACTAGTGCTAGGACGGTTGATACATCTAGGAAACAGAAAACAAGAAGACAAACATGAAATCCACACCCTGACCTATGGTCCTAGCTAGCTTACCTGTCAGGGTCCATTCTTCCAGGAGAAAGTGAGGACTGCAGATGCTGGAGATCAAAGCTGAAAATGTGTTGCTGGAAAAGCGCAGCAGGTCAGACAGCATCCAAGGAACAAGAGAATCGACGTTTCAGGCATCAGCCCTTCTTCAGGAATGAGGGAAGTGTGTCCAGCAGACTAAGATAAAAGGTAGGGAGGAGGGAGTTGGGGGAGGGGCGTTGGAAATGCGATAGGTGGAAGGAGGTCAAGGTGAGGGTGATAGGCTGGAGAGGGGGTGGGGGCGGAGAGGTCAGGAAGAAGATTGCAGGCTAGGAAGGCGGTGCTGAGTTCGAGGGATTTGACTGAAGAAATGCAAAACTTGCGCCCACACCTCCCCACTTACTTCCCTCCAAGGCCCCAAGGGATACTTCCATATCCGCCACAAATTCACCTGCACCTCCACACACATCATTTACTGCATCCGCTGCACCTGATGTGGCCTCCTCTATATTGGGGAGACAGGCCGCCTACTTGCGGAACGTTTCAGAGAACACCTCTGGGACACCCACCCAACCAACCCAACCACCCCGTGGCTCAACACTTCAACTCCCCCTCCCACTCCACCAAGGACATGCAGGTCCTTGGACTCTTCCATCGCCAGACCATAGCAACATGACGGTTGGAGGAAGAGTGCCTCATCTTCCGCCTAGGAACCCTCCAACCACAAGGGATGAACTCAGATTTCTCCAGTTTCCTCATTTCCCTTCCCCCCCCCTTGTCTCAGTCAAATCCCTCGAACTCAGCACCGCCTTCCTAACCTGCAATCTTCTTCCTGACCTCTCTGCCCCCACCCCCACTCTGGCCTATCACCCTCACCTTGACCTCCTTCCGCCTATCGCATTTCCAACGCCCCTCCCCCAAGTCCCTCCTCCCTACCTTTTATCTTAGCCTGCTGGACACACTTTCCTCATTCCTGAAGAAGGGCTTATGCCCGAAACGTCGATTCTCTTGTTCCTTGGATGCTGCCTGACCTGCTGCACTTTTCCAGCAACACATATTCGGGTCCGTTCTTAGCCAGTTATACAACAGAGGGAGATTTATGCCACTGATATAGCTATGCTACCCAAAAGGCAATGGGTCAGAATAATTATCTTGAGCAAGTCGCTCAACCAGTCATCATCATTCAATATCATTCCTGCTGAGCGACTTTCATTCTCAGACTGAACCTGGGTCTCAACATCAAGCACTCTCACAAAGCCACCATAAAGCAAACCATACAAACATTTTTTCAAAATACTAGACACTAATTATTAAAAACTAGCTTCCTCTCTTTTCTTTATTCTCCTCTCCCACAACTTGGTCACTTTCCAAAATCAGAAGACTGCAGATAAAAGCCCAGAGAAGCATACAGCAACAAATCTGCCAGGTCTCAGAGGGAGGGATTCCAGGAACTGCAATATGAAAATCAGAACTGAATATTAAAAAGTGATTAACATATTGTAACCAGTGTTGTGAAGATATGTGATCCAAGTATTAGTTTTTGAACATTGTGGACCTGTAGAATATATCTCAAACTTTTAAATAAAGGAGAGTTCGCTAAGGAAAAGGTAATGGTTATAACAGCAATAACTTCGCACTTGCAAGGAGCTCAGCTAGACTCAGTCTACAGGACTCTCAGAGACTGGTCTCAAGGCCCAGTTTATGGTGTGAGATTAAATTATTGCATTTTCTAAACACAGAAAGAGAGAATTTGGACTGCCTGAAATGTTGCTGAAACTAGATGGACCTCCTGGCATCAACCTAAGCACCGGAACTAAACAAAATCAGCTCTCTAAACCCTGCAAAGTCCTCCTGCTAATATCTGGGAGCTAGTGACAAAATTGGGAGTCCTTGCTCACAGAGGAGTCAAGCAAAAGCCTGACATAATCATTCTCATGAAATACACCCTACAGATACTGTAATATCCCAGGTAATACCACCTGTATCCCAACAGGAAGATAGACCTTCCGGAGGTGGCCTCACAATGGCATACAGACAGGAGAGAGTTGTCCTGGGAGTCCTCAATATTGACTCCAAACCCCAAGTATTATGACATCAGGCCAAAAATACTCAAGGAAACCTCCTAATTAGTTGCCACCTTCAGTGCCCCCTCAGCTGATGGATCGGTACTCTTCCATGTTAAGCTCCACTTGAAAGAATCAATTTCAAGTGAGTCCAAGCTAGCCATTTACCACCCCAGCTGTCTACTCTTGATCATCAATTAAATGATGGAAGGTTCATCAACAATGCTATCAAGCAGCACTTACTTAGTAATAACTTTCTTACTAATACTCAGTCTGGGTTCCACCAGGGCCACCTCCTGATCTCATTCCAGCGACAGAGAAAGAGCTGAACTCCAGAGTAAAGTCAAAAGTGGAAGTCTTTGACATTAATGTGCCGTATTTAACAGAGTCTGACATTAAGCAACCCTAGCAAAATTTGAGTCAATTGGAATCAGGAGGAATACTGTCCAATGGTTGGAGTCATTCCTGGCACAAAAGAAGATGGTTGTGGTTATTTGAGATCAGTCATCTAGATCCAAGATCTCCCTTCAGGTGCTCCTTAGAGTAGGGTCCTAGACCCAATTGCCCCATCTTCAACCTTGCCTCCATCATAAGGTCAGAAATGGGGATGTTCACTGATGGTTTGCACAATGATCAGGATCAGATGTAACTCCTCAGATACTGATGCAATCTATTTCCAAATGCACCAGGGCCTGTTAATTTGCAGCTCTGATCTGACAAGTGGCAGGAAATAGTTGTTCCATACAAATGCCAAGTATTGACCATTTCCAACTACAGAAAATCTCATCACCATTCCTTGATGTTCAAATGGCATTACCATCGCTGAATACACGACCATCAATAACCTGGGTGTTAACCGTGACCAGAAACTGAACTGGACTAGCCTTATAAATGCCATGGTTACAACAGCAAGAATCCTGCAATAAGTAACTCACCTTCCCCAAAGCCTGCCCACCATCTACAAGGCACAAGTCAGGAATGTGATTGAATACTCCTCACATGTCTGGATGAGTGCAGCTCTAACAACACTCAATAAGCTTGATACCATCCAGGACAAAGCAACGCACTTGACTGGCACCACATCCAGAATCATCTACTCCCTCCACCATGACACTCAATTGCAGCAGTTGTACTATTGACAAGATGCACTGCAGAAATTCACAAAGGCTCCTTAGACAACACCTTCTACCCATAACCACTATCAACTCAACAAGGGCAACAGATACTTGGGAACAGCACCATTTGGAAGTTCCATTCCAAGCCCTTCTGAATTGGAATTATATTGATGTTCATTACTGTCCCTATGGCAAAATGCTGGAATTCTCTTCAGCATTATGGGTGTATCAACAGCAAATGGACTGCATCAGTTCAAGAAGGAGCTCACCACCAAATTCTTAACTTGGGGACGGGCAATAAATGTTGGCCAAGCCAGCCAGCAAGCCCACAATCTGTTGCTCTCTCTTTCTTAGCAACTCCTCTCAACAAAACGTAAGATCTAAAACCAATCCAGCAATCATCTTGCCCACTTGTGGAGGATTCCTCGAGAAGATTCATTGAAATCTACCTCACCATCTCTAGCAAAGCGAATTCAGTTAAATACAATTGTTCCAGGGAGCCACCTCAGTATTAAGATTGTGAATAACTTTAGGATCAGAACATCAGTTGGGACAATCCATGTATTTTTTCATGAGTTTAATTATTACTTAATCAAAGCAGTTTAATGCATAAACTCTGCAGAGTTCTCATTTTTCATGTTTCTCCAACTCGAGTACTCATGAGTTTTGTTTCAGAGGTAACTATATTTGGATAATCTAAACTGTTCATCAATAATTTTTGCATCTTTGAAAAAAAATTAGTTTTGCTAATAAGCCAGTTTTTCATTATTGACTAACAAAACCTCAGTCTGTAAGTTAGCTTGCTGAGCTGGAAGGTTTGTTTTCAGACGTTTCATCACCATACTAGGTAACATCATCAGTGAGAATGATGGTACCTAGTATGGTGACAAAACACCTGAAAACAAACCTTCAAGCTCAGCAAGCTAATTTACAGACTTATCATCAACCTGAGGTACAAATCTTCTCAAAAATTGCAAACTAATAAAACCTGTTTGACTAGTTCTTAATACTGAAACTGATGCAATCCAAAACCTATATAATTGGCAATAGCACCAACTTGGTTAAATTTTAAAAGTGTTCTCTGACCAGTGAGTAGTGGGACAAGAAAATGAAACAGTGCAACACCCCCTCCTCCTCACCAACAATCTTAGTCATAACACCAGAGAGAAATTGGAGTTAAGTCAAAAACCATCTCATGAAATAAAACTCTACCATAAAACTTCATTTGAGTTCATATAGAACTTAAAAAGAACGCCTGTTCCTTGGTGCTTTGGCCTACTCATCTAAAGCTAAAGTTTTTATTAAAGTGGGAAAAAGGAATTTCTTAGGAGGCCATTACTAATAATACCCAAAACAACTACACTCAGTTCTTCTTTTAATGAATTCAATTAAGCGCTTTTTAAAAACTGAGCCGTGGAACCTTAGCTTCCTCCAAAACAAGAAATTATTCGACAGTTGAAGTTTGATTGTATATAACTCCATGCATCCCATTAAAGGTTATAAGTATCCTTGCTATACCTGGATAGGTTGGTTATTGTTGACAATAACTTATATAACTCATTTAGCATAGTAAAATGCTTCAATGGTGCTTTATCAAAATGCCAAAAGTCTTTCAAGACTCCTGTCTCCAATGACGTACTTATTTAAAATCATCCTGATCTTTTTGGACCAATACATTAAACTGAGATAAGAGAATTACCCTAAGGCTCAATCCCACCACTTTGTGAAATTGGGTGCCTTCATGCATGGTGAGTTTGGTGGTGGTGGAATTTAATCAAAGAGAAAGTTGGCAGGTGGGAACTCCAACTCTTCCCCTCTTCCACCATAGTCAAATCCATGCTGCGAAGGCCCCCTGCTGGGTTTTGTGCTTCATGGGCAATAAATGCCAAGCTTAAGGGCCTCATCCCACTTCTATTCCTGTTATCTCAGAAACAAGGCAGAGGTTCACCATGCAGGAAGCACAGTGGCCAGGACTACTTCTCCCAGGAGTCCTTGGTTCAGGCATATCAGTGTCTGAGCACTACAAGATACAGTGGATCTTCCTTCCAAGGCGTGAATTGGAAATAGGTAGGGTATCTCCAGCTCTGAAGAAGCCCAAGGCCACCCAGTGTCTCTCCAAGATTCTCCCCGCATTGTTACACTTACTGAAACACATCATTTGTTCAATGGACTATCTATTCTGAACAAGCAGCAACAATTAGCTGGACTTGTTATTTTGCAGTAAGGACAAAGGTGATGTTTTTGCAAGTGTTCCCCTTTAAGAGCCCATGGGAACATGTTGCAAATGTAAATGTTAGAGAATGACATGCAGGCATCATTCCACTGAAATGGGATCTAGTTGGAGTACAAAAGGTAAAAGTATCCAAGTGCTCAGTTGAATTATAATTGCTGTTAGCTACAGTGAGACACAATGACACAGCACATCTCATTCATAGTAATAAAGGGTGTGAAACTTACCCAATGCACCAGTTTCACTGCACTGTTCACTGCCAAGCCCAGTATCATAGCTCCTCTCGGAATCACTGTCCTCCTGGTAATATTAGGTAAACAACAAAGTCATTGATGAGTAAAGGCCTTTTGGCCCATCATAGTGTTCCCCATTTTGTGTCCACTACTGATTCAACATGCAGTACCTATTTCAAAATGATTCTGGTTTCCTCTATACTCTGTGCTTACACTGGATTATCTGTCACTTCCATGGGTTTTGTGTGTCTATACATACACTCTTTGAGGCTGCTCCCTGGTTACCAGGCTTCTTCTCCTCTAGCTCATCCGTACCCTAAAGCAAGGCTTTCTCACTCTTTGTAGTATCCTCAATGTCTTTATTTACACATTTAACTGAGTACTCTCATAATATTTTATTCCAGTTCTTCTTTCTAGTTTGCCCTGCTCTTCTCCGTCCTAGTGATTCAAAGCAACATCAGTTACATCATTATCACATTGATATCCCATTCTACCACAGTTCTATCAGATTATTCTCTTGAGGAAAGACAATGAGGTTGAACTTTTTGGAAGTTAAAGATATATGGCAATTTCAGCCTTAAATTTAACACAAGGCAATAAACAAACTGAGCTTCCTGGATGAAAAAGAAAACAGGGATTAAGATAAAATTGAAAAAAATGTTTGAAATAGAAAATACAACTCAGAGTTAAACTGAATATAGAAGGATCAAAGGTAAGAAACCTCAAGTAAGGTTAGCAAAGAGGGACAATGAGTAAAAGAGTAGGAGCTAATAAAGGGGAATCTCAAAATCTTCATAAAATACATTTATAGTAAAACGATGGTACAAAGCGGAGTCTGGCTGCTTTAGGAGATTCATATATGGAGGCCGGGGTATAGAATCACCACACAGCAAAACAAAACCCATCAAGTCTGCACTGATCCCCTGAAGAGCATCCCACCCAGACCCATCCCCATAACCCTGCATTTCCCACGGTTAATGTACTGAGTCTGCACATCCCTGGACACTGGGGGGCAATTTAGCATGGTCAGTCTACCTAACTTGCACATCTTTGGACCGAGGTTTTCACCAATGGTTTTAAAAAAGCTTTTACACTATATTCTTGTGGCACCCACAACCACAGAGAAAAAGCCATCCCTAAAATATAGCCTCTAAACACAGCAGCCACTGATACGGTGCTTGGTTTCATGATGGACTCTTACCAATTAAGTAAAAACTGAGGCAGTGACCTTAGGATATCAATCATGAGGACATGGCAGCTTACAAAGCCCACCCTGAACAAATGGGCAAGGTAGATATCACAACAAATGATCTTATCTCATCGAGGAGTCATAGAAGTAACAAAAACAGACCAGAATGAACAGGATGGACCCATGGATAACTGACACCTTAAGGAACCAAACTTGAAACAGTGGAAGTGAAATCTTGAAGATGCCAACACACTCAAGAGCCAGTCACAGATTGATCACGCACCCTGGAGCCAACTGAAAAGTGTATTGCCAAGCCCAATCAGTATATGATAACACAACTGATCATGCCTAACATCGTGGACTATGGCTTGGAAAGAGTTAATTGGCAACAACTTTCAGTGATCAAAGTGTGTGCACCAAGTTTGAAATTTAAGTTCATAGAGTCCAGAAGTAGAAGACACCAGACGTGTTGGAGAGAAGCGACAGATTGGATGTCAACTATGTGCACTAGTCAATCAAGAAAGCAAGAACTCTAGTAAGCCATAAAGTAACTGCCCTGCTTTGATAAGTAATACTTTATAACTCAAGGGATGTTTCCTGAGTTATCTCAGCATATGGTCTCCCATTGCCCAAATTGTTAATGCATTAAATGAACAAACAGATACTGGGATTTGGCTTTAAATAGTGGCCTAAAACTTATAAATCATACGGATAGGTGTGGGCTAATTAGGAATAGCCAGTATGGATTTCATATGGAATGATCATATTTAACTAACTTGAAGATTTTATGAAGTAGCAGAGTTGATTAGGGAAGGCTGTTGATGTGATGTGCATAAACTTCTAAAAGGTCTTCAATACTGTGTCACATGACAGGTTGATGAGAAAAGTTAGAGTTCATGGAATAAATGAAAGAAGCAACATTGATATGAAATTGGCTGAGGATAGGAAACAGAGTAATAGTTAATGAATATTTTCTGGGCTGGAGGTTGGTTTGTGGAGTTCCCTGGATTTGGGTTTGGAACCGTTGCTTTTCCTGATATATATTAATGATCTAGACCTTGGTGCACAGGGGACAGTTGGTTGGATGGTTGGTTTACAATGCAGAGTGATTCCAACAGCATGAGTCAATGTCTCCCACTGGCAGAGATTACCAAGAAGTACTCTCCTTCTCAACCTCTCCTCGCACTTGCAGTGTGATGACCCTCAGATTAAACCAAAACCAGTCATTACGCTGTAACAAAAAAAGCATTCCTATGGTCTGGTAGGACTATGGAGACATTATGGAATCCCAACAGTGTGGAACAGATCCTTCGGCCCAACACATCACAACCATCCTCTGAAGACTATCCCACCCAGACCCATTTCCCTACCCTATATTTACCCTGACTGATGCACCTAACCTACACATCCCTGAACACTATGGGCAATTTAGCATGACCAATTACCTAACCTGCACATCTATGGAATGTGGGAGGAAACCGGAGAACGTGGAGAATGTGCAAACTCCACATAGACAGTTGCCCGAGGCAGGAATTGAACCCGGGTCCCTGGCGTTGGGAGGCAGCAGTGCTAACCACTGAACCACCGTGCCGCCATAATTTACTTATCTCACCCAGACAGCATTTTTATAAATTAAAGAAAATCCAAACTTTGAACAAATTAATTGAATCGTCATTCTGGTCAAATAAAAACTCGTCACTTGGGTCAAAAGAAAATCCTTCCCCAATCAAAAAAAAACATTAGCTGCATTAAAGCCTAAATTCTAGCCCACAGAAATGGCAACTCCACCACTTATTGCCAGCAGAGTAATCTATATTGCCACAAACTTTCCACCTTAAATAGCTGTCAAAGGGAACTCTTTAGCCACTCACATTATACTCAATAGCATAAGAGGAACATATGCAGATACAATTCTTGTGGTACCTTCCTCAGACCAATTGTGGTGCTGCTGGAGCTGGCTGGCGTTGTCTTGTCATTCTCTTTTTTCACTAAAGTCAGGTAATAGCCAGTTCCTAAATGGTTTTTAAGGAAGAGTGAAGAGCCACAGCAGCAGAGCTTTCCATGGGAGATGATGGCAATTCTGTCCCCGAGGAGGTCCGCCTCATCCATGTAATGGGTTGACAATATTATAGTGCGGCCTGCAAAGATAACAAAAGTAATTTTCTTAATAAAAAACCCAGAAATAATTACAGATTGGTCACGCTCCCAAAGTCAATCCCCGGTCAGTAATGAGTGAGCTGATCTCAGCTTGCACAGCAATCAATGCCATTAAAATTGCTCTCAGTAGCCCTTAGGATGAGGAATGGGGACTGCTGGTGGTGGAGAAGGTCAGGATGTGGGGTGAGGGAGGTTATGGAGTGTTAGGAAGGAAGAGATAGAAATCAGCTGGTATCCTACAATTGATCATTTCCGGTTATTCCCAGCTAAAGTGCATAGAAATTGGCTCTGATTTCCTCCATAGTCTAAACTATCTGGCAACAGACAGGAAGCTCGACCACTGGGAGAAAGTACCAAAGGAAATCCAGCACCTTCACCCCGGCAACAGGTATATGTTTAAGACATTTAAATGTTAAGAGTGGAAAACCTGGCATGAGTGGTCTTCATACAGCCAATCATGGAAGCATTTGTTTCAGTTCCATGATTGTTGACCTTGCTTCTGGAACAAAAATTTAAAGGATCAACAACAAAATCCTAAATTTGGATTAAAATTTGGTTTGTGGAGATGCAGCTGCATTGTAAAATGCTGTTCAGATGTTGATCTTCGTCACAAAAGCAACTGCAAGGAAATCATTGTTAGGGAGAGAGGTGACATTGGACTGGAGGAAGAGAGGGTGAAGACTTAGCAAAGGGAACTAAGCTGTATGTGACCTGAAGCCTCTGCCCATTGAGGAATTCTGTTTCCCTATGTTCCCTTTGAATTGAATTCATCACATTTCTTCCATATATTTTAAAGTTTACATTAGCAATGTGGGCACAAAACAACAAAACATTTGGCAGAGACAATTCACCAACTTATTATCGACCTAACCGCAATTCAATAATTCAGCTTTAGTCTCCCTGACAAGTTAACACAGTCATTTGTTACCTTTTCTGTATTTAAGCAAGAGCTCCCATATTCCTCGGCGGGAGTAAGGGTCAACGCCAGCAGTTGGTTCATCTAAAATAACAACCTTTGACCCGCCAACAAATGCAATAGCGACTGAAAGCTTTCGTTGCATGCCACCTGAGAATAAATGAAGTAGAAATTTTATACATTTCAGCAGAAACAAAATACAGTGACCTCCTAAACTGGGGCATGGGAAGAATTGACTCCTCACCTGAGAGATTTTTTGTTTGTTCTCTACGTTTGTGCACCAAATCCACATCATCAATCATCAACTTAATTTCTTCATTTACCTCCTCCTCAGTCAGCCCCTTAAGCCTTCCATAAAACCAGATGTGCTCCTCCACAGTCAGTCTAAAAATGACAGTTTAACAACTAAACGTTAGAACAAGAGACGATTCTGCCTTGTAGGATCCCTTCTCCATTGATCTTTTATAGATTTCGATTGAAGAAGGTATGCAAATGTCACTGATCTCTTGTTATCCACCAAGCCTCAGCTTTGAAGCTGAACATTTATTAACGTTTAATGTTCAAGAAGACTGCTCTCCCTGGAAGCAATGAATCCATTTCTCACATTTCTCACTGTTTCTGTGGCCAAACATTTCATCCAGTTTTAAGCCACACCCGGCAGATGAGGATTAGTCTTGGGCCTGTCCTTTGACTTGTAATGAAAAAGCTGACCTTTAATAATGTGGAGGCTAGGGTGCAACAACTGAACTCATGTCGTAAGCAGATTCAGTCCTCACAATCTTGACCTTGTGTTCCAGCAGCTGGAAAATTTGCACATGGACATGGGGCAAAAGACAAATTAAGGCTTCTTTCTATTGATCACATCTCTGATGGGAAGTGTACACTGGAAATCAAGCCCCACTATCGCAAACTCATACATGTGTAACTGACCAATCTAGGCATTAAGACGGCAATTTGACCAACTGAGACCACAACCTACTATAACAGACTTCCACCAAGCTTTGTCAATAATCAAGTAAACAAAAATGTTTATTTATTATAGCAACCCCATCCTTTAGGAAGTGACAACATGGATTATCAATTACTAATATACAAATGTAACTATACTCTCTTTAAATCCAAAATATGGTCACATTTATTCACAAATAAAATGGACAGGACTGTTTTTGCAGAAATATCATGGGTGAATAATACAAGTAAAAATGAAATAAATACCATGGTTCAATAATTCACAAATTGTGGAATGAGGTACCACTATCAGTTCTTTTGGTTTTTAGTGATATCATGTTATTGTTGACTGCAGCAATCCTTAATTCAGTCAGTTGAACCTAGGTCTTGTCCTTGAATTAGAAGTTTTTCTTTTGAGTTTTTAGTGCTGTTTCTTTTCCACTTACAGGGAGAGAGAAATCTGGTTAGCTTGGTATTTAATAGTGTGAGGCAGTGTCAGGTATGTTGCAGCCATGTTCTCACCTCTGCTTTGATTAACTTTAGATGAGGCAACCAGCATCACGAACAACCTCCTGTCCTTCATTAGTTACCTATTATGCCCCTCACCACCTAAGTCACTTTCTGGCTGAATTGTCAGTAGCTGTTACCTCTCCTGTCAGCACTGCCTGCCACGAACAGTTGCTGGCCTTAGGATGGCAACCTAGGACCAGGATCTCCACTCCCTGATCACAGGGAAGCATTGCTGCTGGCCACAGCTATTTATTTGGTAAGCCTACCACAAAGGAGTAATGCAAGGCTCTTGTTGACTCGCAGGTCCCCTGTTTGCATCATTGATTGTTCCCACTTACAACTCAGACAAAGTAGTCAGTAACCAACAATAATGGGCATGAACTTTGTGATGTTTTTCTTTTTACTGCAATAAATACTAGAGAATTGGTTAGAAATGGAGAAAGACAAACATAGGATGAATATGAGGATGATCTTCACAAAAACGAATCAATAGTTGGGTATGGTATTGAAAATTAAAATAAGCTCTTGGAATTAATTAATTCTGAAATAATATCAACTTGTCTTTACCAAATCAAAGGTGCTAAATAAAGTATTTTAAAGTATATTCATAGAATTCCTTTTCACTAGTTTGTTATCAAATAAAATGATACCAAGCCGCATAATGATATTAGGACATATGATCTAAATCTTGGTCAAAGAGCCTGTCAAAGAGGTAGACTTTAAGTAGAAGCTTAAGGGAGGAGAAGAGGAGAGGGACAAAGGGTTACAGGAATGGTTTAGCAAGATAATTCCAGAGCTTAAGCCTTGATTACTGAAGATGCAGCTGCCAATGTTGGAGAAATTAAAATTGGAAGAGACCAGAATTAGAAGAGTACAGATATTAGGGAAAGCTAAAGGACTGGAGATGGCAAGAGAGAAGGAAGGGCAAGACCATTAAAGAGTTCAAAATTAAGGGAAATATTTTAAAATGGAGGTATTGCTAGACAAGGAGATAAATGTCAGTGTGTACAATGGTGGGCTCAGCATGGTAGGAGTTAGGATAGGTGTAGAGTTTTGGATGACTTCAAGTTTATGGAAAGGGAAGTTTGGGACCATGTCTGGAAAGCATTGGCATAGTAAAGTCTAAAGTTGACAAAGGCACAGATGGGGAGTGCTGTTATTTGAAGTACTTCTGTTAATAAGCTGGAATACAGCGATAGCCTGTCATCCACAACCATCTTTGATCAGTTGACGTAAAAGTAATTATTTTTAAAATATATACTTACATGTCAAAAAGTACATTGTGCTGTGGGCACATCCCTAGTGACTTTCTGATTGTATCCATCTCTGTGAAGATATTTCTGCCCAGAATATATGCTGTCCCAGAGGTGGGTGGGAACAATCCAGTCAGGATGGACCTTGCAAGCAACAACAAACATAATCTGAGACTATAACTGAAGTGACACTAGAAAAGCTGAAATGAAAAATAATGGAGGTTCATGGGAGATTCTTCAACATCTAGCAATGGAAAAGACTCAGATTTCAAGTGTTGGAATTTGTTAAGGCGAATCTCAGAAACAGTATTTCACTTCCATGCAGAGCAATTTTCAACCCTCTAGCCTGATTTCAAAATAACTGGAATGCCACCCATTTCTGCTCTTTCTCATCTTCCTCCAAATATTTGAATCAGTTTTGCCATTCACCTCTTTGTTCAGCTCTCTTGCTTTCCAATATTTTTGCAGCTCACCTAAGAGAGCCTTGAACTGATATTTAGCCCACTGCACCTGTCATACGTACAGGCAGTCCTTCTATAATGTGATAGTTGTATCCTTGTGCAAACCCGCATTATAGAAAAATCACATTTTAGAAACAGCGCTGAAAAGTGTTGGCAATGGAATTGCATTACAGCCACACACATGTTTTAAAGGTTCATGCTTTAAAAGCAATGTCCCCAATTTGTCAAGTGCTTTATAGCGAATTTGCACTGATTACATGTCATTCTGCTATAATGCACATATCATGAGAAGTGCCAAATGGGACACTAATCAATCAGTTTACTTCCAGGTTCTGATTGAACTATGTCCTATAGATGCTGGACTACCCTCATTTGGTTGTATTCTCAGTCAAGTTAGATTATAGATTCATGTTTTACTCCAAATCTTCTGTCAATAGCTTATCCAACACTTGGCAATACCCTATATGGTCTGCAACATTGGAAAGTCTGTTTTCATGATATGACGTAAAAAGTGTAAGGAATGTAAGCTGTCCTGACCAACATTTTTTTCTTAATCAAACCATCAAGAACAGATGAACTGATTAAATATCAAAGAATAATGGGAATAGATAAGGAAATAAAATGAGCACAAGTTCATTTGGAGAGCTGGTAATAGAATGATGGGCTGAATGGCTTTCTTCAGTCAAATACATTTTATAATGTTTGTAAGATTTTGCAGTGTGCTGAACAATTGTAACATTTGCTTATGAAAATGTCAGTACAATTTGAAATGGTCCAACAGCTGTGAAACGCCTGAGCTCTACCTGAAATGAAAGGTACAGGTACAAAGACGTCTCCCTTGCTTTAAAGCTCTAAGGTTACTTTTTCAGTTTGGCTGCACAATAACTTGCCTCACATGTGACAATTTTATTTATCCAATGCAAGATCTGCAAGCAACAATGTTTTGGTGTGTTCCATTTCACAATCCAACAAAATATGTGCTTAATCACAAAAAGAGATTCAAATTCCAGAGGCAGAGAACACCAGCTTCAGACTTTGAATCTAACAATTGTTGCCTTTAAAAGTAACTGAAAACAGCTTATAAAATTTTTATGCAAGTTTTGAATGTGAGCCATGACATGGAGAGAACTCAAAGAAAAAGCCAAGCAGGCTCTTTCCTTAAACTAAGAACACTAGCTGACCAAGCTCATCCCTGAGACTGCAACATTTATAACAGTAATTTGTCAATAAATTATCATTTGACATTTATTTTGTGCGCTGTTCCAAAAATGAGATAATGTTTTTTCAAGGGGTGGACGAGTGAGGTAGAGAGATCGAAAAGGAAACAGAAATGAAGACAGTACGAGACTGACAGTCTGAGAAAGTACAGAGGTGATGCGGAGATTGAGAAAAGGGGGACGGGGGAACGGGGAGGACAGAAATTAAAAAAGAGGGCAAGGAACTAAGAGTGTGCAGCAAGGAAAGTGGGGTGGCGGGGGGGAATGTTGAAAAAAATGGGGATGAGGGAAATAAAGAGGTGGAGGTAAGTGGAGAGACAGAGAAATAAGAGAAAAAGGAAATGTCAAAGGGAAAGCCTGAGGGAGAAACTTGTCAAAATAAATGAACAACAGAGCAGAGTGGTCAAGAACATGTGAAATGTGTCAAGGATAATGTGACAGTTCTTTCTGTGAAAAGTTGCGCAATTTCATTTGATCTTTTCCTGAATTGTTTGATCAGAACCGCCCATGAAGCCCATCTGACATTCGTGTTTAAGTTCATTTCAGTAACTCATAATCTTCATTAAGTTATCTGGAAAACTACAATATACATTTCAGTGGCATAACGATAGCCAATTGTCAATCATTATCAGATGAAATATTGTAATACAGTACTGTTTATTTAACATTAAATATTCTTAGCCAGGTAAGACCTCCCCACACCTACACATCTCCATCAACCACCCAACAAAACAAGTCTTACATGGTAGTCGTTTTTCCAGCTCCATTATGCCCCAAAAATGAGGTGATTTGGCCCTCATAGAAATTAACGCTAAGTCCATTAATAGCCACCTTCTTCCCATTTCCATAAACCTTCACTAGGTTCTGGATGGACACCCCCAATTTGAGGTGAGTTGGTTCCTGCTCCAGATGGACTGGAAGAATCAAAAAAGATGTTCTTAAATGTTAGTTATACAAAGTTGTCACAAACTCAGTCACACAGCAAACAAGACAAGTTTCAACATTTACTCCTTTTGCTAATTTTAAATTGCCACAAGATTTTCCTTTACTTGACACTTAAACAAAGTGACAGCAATATCAACTTATTCTTTATCTCCCTTACGCTTTCCCTTATTCATATTCTTCTCCAAAATGGGTAGGAGGACCAGGACTACAATTAACACCAGTTTTGTCTTTAAAAATGGGAGATGAATTGCTTGTAGCCTAATGATAATGGATAGAATAATATCCGAGATGGTGATGAATAGCATACTGTAACAGTAATATCAGTGGTCACATGTTAGAGAACAAAGGATGGAAAACTTACACGAGAGAGATAAGCAGGAAGTGACACACCTGGGCAGGATAAATAAGGGAATACATCATGAATGGTAGGATCTGAGGATCGGGGGAGCTTTCGTGTGCATATCCACCAATCCCTTAAGGCAGTGGGACAAGTAGAGAAAAGTTGTAAAGGCATATTGGATACTTGTCTTTATTAGGAGAAAGTGAGGACTGCAGATGCTGGACATCAGAGTTGAAGAGTGTGGTGCTGGAGCATCCGAGGAGCAGGAGAACTGACATTTCAAGCATAAGTTGTTCATCAATAACGAGGCTTGTGGCCCAAGGGGGCTGACGGTAAATGGGCGGGGGGATGGGGCTGGGGAAAGGTAGCTGGGAATGCGCAAAGTTGGTGAAAGTAGGGTTGAAGGTGATAGGTCGGAGAGGAGGGTGGAGCAGATGGATGGGAATGAAAATGGCCAAGTAGGACAGTTCAAGAAGGCAGTGTTGAGTTGGAAGGTTGAATCTGGGATAAAGGTGGGGGAGAGGAAATGAGGAAACTGGTGAAATCTACATAGATCCCATATGGTTGGAAGTTCCCAAGGCGGAAGATGAGGCATGGTGAGAATGGTTCTCAACCCACTCCCCTTCCACCACAAGTAGTGCAAAATCTGCACACACCTCCCCCCTTACCTCCATGCAAGATCTAAAGGATCCTTCCACATCCAGAGACTTACCTGTACTTCCACACATGTCATCTACTGTGTCCATTGCTCCTGATGTAGTCTGCTCTACATAGGGGAGACAGGACACCAACTTGTGGAACGTTTCAGAGAACATCCCTGGGACACGTGCACTAAACAACCCCACTGCCCTGTGGCCGAACACTTGAACTTCCCCTCCCACTTCAGCAAGGACATGGAAATCCTGAGCCTCCTCCATCACCAAACCCTAACCGCCTGACGCCCGGAGGAAGAATCCCTCAGTTTCCACCTTGGGACCCTAAAACCACATGGGATCAATGTAGATTTCACTAGTTTCCTTGTTTTCCCCTCCCCCCCCCCCCCACCTTATCCCAGATTCAACCTTCCAACTCAGCACTGTCCTCTTGAACTGTCCTACTTGTTCATCTTTCTTCCCACCTATCTGCTCCAGTCTCCTCTCCAACCTAGCACCTTGACCCCCACCTTCACCTACCTACTGCATTCCCAGCTACCTTTCCCCCAGCCCACCCCTCTCCCATTTATCTCTCAGCCCCCTTGGGCCACAAGCCTCATTCCCGATGAAGGGCTTATGCTCAAAACATAGATCCTCCTGCTCCTCGGATGCTGCCTGACTGGCTGTGCATTTCCAGCACCACACTCTTCGACTACTTGTCTTTATTAGCCAAGATAAAGAGTTTAAGAGCACGGAGTGATGCTGAAATTGTATAGAATGTTGGTTAGGCCATAACTAGAGTACAGTATTGTGAGCCATTTTGGAATCACCATCGTGGGAGGGATGTGATTGTGCTGGAGATGGTGCAGGATTTACCAGGATGTTACTGGGCTGGGAGATTTTTAATTATGCAAACAGATTTGATAGACTAGATTTGTTTCTCTTGGAGCAGAAAGAAACATCTCCCACTTGTGCAGTATCAATGACCAGATAGGTATAGATTTAACGTAAGAGCAGAAGGTTTAAAGGGAATGTAAAGAAAAACATTTTCACCCAGACAGTGGTAGGAATCTGGAGCTCATTGCCGATAAAGGGTGGTAGAGGAAGAAATCTCCACAACCCTTGAAAAGCATTTAAATGTAAACTTGTGATGCCAAGGCCAACTGCTGGAAAAAGTGATTAGAATAGTTAGGTGAAAAGAAATTCAAAGGACTACAGATGCTGAAAATCAGAAGCAAGAGCAGAAACTGCTGGAAAAACTCAGCAGGTCTGGTAGCATCTTTGGGCAGAAAGCAGTGTCAATATTTTTAGTCCAGTCCTGAAGAAGAATAGTTAGGTGGTTGTTTTTGACCAGCGTAGACTAAAGGGGCCTTTTTTCTGTGCTGTAGACTATATGTATAATAGAGATCAGCATTATGTGTAGTGACACTAAAAAAGGTTCGCAAAAAACCAACAAGAGTCACACGGGAGGAACCATTAAGGACACGTATTACAAAAACATGGGGGTTTGAGCCTAAGATAGAAACCTCTTCAAAGTGCAGGATACAGCCATGTCCCAAACCTCACGTCAGCTCAAATCAGGAAGACAGACTAACCAGGACAATTATCAACTGGAGCTAAATGACAAAAAATATACAAAGGAAATATCAGCAGCAGATTTCAAGAGAAGAAAATCAGAAGAGTGGCCTTGATCAGATCTGTAGTCAGTGATGATGGTGTACATTCACTGCCTATGGAAAACTCAAAGTGCTCAGAAAAATAAACACTGGCAATTATGTAAGAAGCAATTCCACAAAGTCATCAAACAGCATTGGGTTGTATGTCAAAGAGCAGAAAGCACCATGTTAGTACATTCCTGTTGTTAGTTGAGCATATTTCTGACAAAATCCTCATGCCACTGTGGGCAGAAGGGACCACTGCAGAGCTGTAATTATTACAGATATTCAATGGATATTTCATCCCAAAATGGAATCTTGTAAATAGAGTAAGTATGATTTAAATCAGAGATCCTAGAGGTCATGGGAATCCTGGAGGACCTGTACAGACATCTCAATATTGAGCATTCAAAGTTGATTCACAATTTGGTCATCAGAAGCATCTCCGATGATAAAGTTATGAGACTTTTGGCCAGCTCAGTCAACAATATGGGTAAGTAACAATATGGGTAAGTAACTATATGGGTAACGATATGGGTAAGCGAGCTTTTGGATAAAACAGTTAATTGGAATATAATGTGGCCACATACTGGCAAGACAAACGTAAAATACTGGAATACTGATACTAAAAATCCAAATTTAAAAACAGAAAATGCTAGAAGTATTTAGCAAGTCTAGTGGCATCTGTAGAGAGAGAGATTTACCATTTCAGGTCAATGATCTTTCAGACTGCGGGCAATCTTAAAATGATTGAAGACACAAAAATAAGCTGAAATGGTAGGACTGGGTTACTCACCTTTATTAGTGCTGCTGTTACCAGGGAATTCAAACAAATCCTCTTTACAATAGAACTCTCCACACCAGTAACTCCTGAGGACGGGGAAATACCAGGGTTTGGGAACTCCATATTGACCTACAAGAAAAAATATCCAATAATAGGTGATCAGAATCATCCACCTGCTCAGCATCCAGTGGTTAGCACTGCTGCCTCACAGCACGAGGGACCCAGGTTCGATTCCAACCTTGGGCGACTGTCTGTGTGGTTTGTACATTCTCCCAGTGTCTGTGTGGGTTTCCTCCAGGTGCTCCGGTTTCCTCTCACAGTCCAAAGATGTGCAGGTTAGGTGAATTGGCCAAACTAAATTGCCCATAGTGTTAGGTGCATTAGTCAGGGGTGAATTTCAGGGAATGGGTCTGGGTGGGTTGCTCTTCAGAGGGTCGGTGTGGACTTGTTGGGAGGAAGGGGCCTGTTCCAATACTTTCTTTCAGACAGCATTTCATGTGCAGAAAGACATCTCAAATAAACTTTGCAATAGGGAGACACATTTTTCCAAAATCAAGTCTTGGAAAATGCAGAAGGATTGGGGAGAATAAGGATGGTGAATGAATCAAAGAGAAGGAGTCTTGTTGATGAACTTTGAAAGTAGAAAAAACAAGAAAGTAGGAAATGTATCAGAAGGAACATGCATTTCATTGTAAATTTCACATCTGTCAATGAATTGCTGTTGAAGTGCAGTCAATGTTTATCTTAGGTAAATCATGTCCAATTTCCATGCTATAAAGTCCCTCAACACATAAGTTGGATGACCCAGTCAATAGTTATTTTGATGGCACTAGTTGAGGGATGAATGTTAGTCATGGAATCAAGATAACTCCCTGTCCTGCAAATTATGCAGCAGATTCTATCATACTCATTTAAACAGTAAACAAAGCCTCAATTTAACGTTTTGTCTGAAAAACATTTCCAACGAAACACCCAAAGTGCTGTGTTGATGCATCAACCTAGGTTACAGACTCAAAGACCTGAAATAGGGCATTACCAGAATCTTTTGCCTCAGAGAAACAGGATATCACAAAAGACCAGAGGACAGTGGCCAAAGAACCAGCTGCCAAGTGTGGAGTGTGGGACCATGAATGAATTAATGGGAGAGGAGTTAAACCAGCAGGGAATAATGAGAAATCGAGAGAGTTAGCACGTAAATTCAGAATGTGTAATCTCTAAACTAGGGAGAAGCATCGATGTGGGCAGACTTGCAGAAGAGGACAAAAACTGGCTAGTCAATTAATTCTCCAATATAATCAACAATGTGACATCCAAGGGAATGTGAACCAATAGCACAGCAGGTTTATGTTCTATTGATGCTTTTCACATTTTTCAAAAAAAACTGCCTCTTCTTGAGATTTGGTTGACACGTATTGCTTACTTTCATGTAAGAACCTATATATTTGTGAGTTGGAAGGGTAATTAGCTATAGGGCAATCTTGGACTAGCCTGATTAGTTCTAAGTTAATGCTTTTACTTGCACCTTCTAGCAGCAGCAGTCAACAGATCACTGGAAACCCAGCTGACCATCTTTATCTCTAAGCCCAGGCGAAGGCAATAAATAGCAGCTTTCTGAAAGCCACACAATTGAAAGTGGCTAATTCAATGTGAAGAAACACAGGTTGGCCTGATCTGTACGCCTCAAATAATGCACTGTACAATGTATTCCAGACTCAAGCTATCAGAAAAGCTTCTCTAAAGTGAAGCATTTTGAAAACAATGTTCATTCATCCTAAAGGTAAACAAACTTATGAGATTTACTTGAAAATATATGTTTTTTTCAGTCCCACAAGATTAATGGAACATTTGCATTACACTTTTGCCAGAACATTACTTGATAAAAGTAAATAATTACCTGGAAACACTGCTTCAATATACCATGCTGCAAGGCCATAGAGGAGAGCATCAAACACCATGAGGATGATTGAAGTTGTAAAATTGTATGCATCGCCCTCTACAGGGCTGGAGACAAGGTTAAACCACTGGAGACCAATTCCTTGCTCCTCGTAGAGAGAGAAATATTCACATCCAAAACCAAATGCAACTGGAGATAACAGACTCTGTGAGAAAAATTACAAGAGACTTCAAAAACCACTGAATGCAAGTTTTAATCCCATGAGCATTCAGAAACACTTGATAAAACATGAAAATGTGAAATGTTGGAAAATGTCTCATTTCATGGTACCTATGTCTTAGGTGCAAGACTTTTTTTATAAGAATTGAAGTCTTTACATGCAATGTATGGTTTGAGAGGATGATAAACAGACCAAAAGTAATTACAATGCAAAGGTATGCATTCAATAAAAACAGAGCTTGATGTGGGAGAACCTTAAACAACGTATTTCAGAGTTTTGTGTTGAAGACAAAATGTCCACAATCTTCTTGGTAAGGGTTTTAGTTCTTCACATGGCTTCCCTGAACAAAAGGAAACATTTAGGAATTGAAGTTAATTAGCTGAAATCTATATCCTAGATATTCCATGTGTGTCACATTGCCATGAGGATGGGTTGCGGAGATATATTTTTTTGTTTCACATTTATGTGAGACTTCTGAGTAACAGAATTAATCATTTGGAGTTTGAGAGCAGCTTTGAGCCGAGCAGAGAGAGAACTTTTTTCTAACCAATCCTCCGGTTCTGAGCCTTGGAAGAACATAATGGGAGTAGATTACTCAAGAGACAATATGGGGTAGAACTTTAATCTGCTGGGTTTCTGCCTTAGGTAAGTTCGGCCTCAGGTTTTGACAGCAAGTGTGGGTAATGCATCTGGAGACATTTTGGTGAATTTTATTAAGACCTTACAGAATTCTTGGCAGCTGAGAACTAAAAAGTTTCATTCAGGGTAAAACAAAGGCCAAAAGAAAGAGAATCCCAGGGGAGATAATGTTATCTTTTTTGAAAACAGGCACACTCACTCCCTTTGAAGCAGAAAAATGTGTGACTTATTTTTGTTTTCTTTAGGCTTTGCCAGGGTCTGGAGGCTCACTGTTGGAGCAACCAGTTTTCAGTCAAACAGGTCTGGCATTTCTTAAATGGCATTATAGCGGAGGGCACAAAAGATCATCAAGGTTCATGTTACATGGTAGCGAGTGGGCAATTGACTGATGAGTATTATCATGTTTTGCTTTAAGTTGGGTCAGTAGTTTAAACGGAGAAGCTGAGAATCTGTATTACTCTATTAAATTAATAACTAAAATCAGATGAGATGAAACAAAACTAAAAATATCAAGTAAATTAAAAACTTTAATTAACTTTAATTAAGTATATTAAATAAGGTTAATTAGGGAGGGCAGGGCTGGTAGAGTATTATTACTGCTCTGCGTGGGAGTTGGTGGAGACCAATGAGACCTTGAGTTACCAAATCTGCAAAGTGTCTGTGACCTAAGAAACCTCAACTGAAACAGGAGTTTCATTTCACCTGCTTAAAACTGGTTGACATTTAATGGAGACTCTTTTCAGAAAGCCCTGTTGAATTAGGTGCTAGCAACATGTCTTCCCTGGGATCAAGGAGCCTGAGTGCAGATGTCCCTATTCAGAGGCCAGATGCACTACTGACTGGTAGCACCACCAGACAGGTGGCTGCTGATTTCAGTAATAAACCCTCCCAAGGCCTAGAATCATAAAGGAACCCAGGCTACATATTAATGATGGCAGTAGTTGGGGTTATGAGAAGGGAGTCCAAAGTAACAGCTTGGGCTTATAACATCAGCTTCCTCAATCAGTTCCTGATTAAACATGACACATCCCCCTGGTAACTTTGCATGGGTTTAGTCATTATTCTTCCACTCAAAAAAGCCTTCTGCTGAATTAATATCAGTGAAGATGGAATGAGGCCCTTACATGAGCATTAATACTAACTTAAGGGCCTGAATTGGTGGTGGGAGAGGAAGGCTACAGTGTGACTTTCTGCCATAGACTCAATCAAGGTGGGTACAGAAACGCGACACGTTTCTCCTGGCCACTCTCCAACCTCTTTCCCCACCACCAACTTGTTACAGAAGTGGCTATTAAAGAAGTTTCTCTTCCCACAAACTCCCTGATACACCAATTGTTTTCCAGTATTTTCTGTTTATTTCAGATTTCCAGCATCCAATGTAATGTGCACGTTGCTGGATGGACCAAGTTATTGTCCATCTCTAGCTGCCTTTGAGAAGATGGTGATGAACTGTCTTTTGAACCACTGCACTCCATAGGTGTAGGTACACCCACTGCGCTGTTAAGGAGGGAGTACCAGAACTTTGAACCAGCAAAACTTCAGGGACAGTGACATATTTCCAAGTTAGGATGGTGAGTGACATGGAAGACATCTTGCAAGGGAATATCAAGGGGTGATGGTTAGAGTTTCCCTGGTTGGAACTAGTCATTGCCTGGCACTTATGTGGAGTGAATGTTATTTACCATTTCTCAATGCAATTCTGGTTATTCTCCAGGCTTTGCTGCATTTGGATACTGACTGCTTCAGTGTCTATAGAGTCATGAATGGTGCTATCGTGCAATTAACAGTAAATATCAATATTTTGGAACTTATGACAGAGGGTAGGTCATTGATTAAGTAGCTGAGGCTGGGGCACTACCCTGAGGAACACCTGAAGAGAAGACTTGGAGCTGGTATGACTGATTTCCAAAAGCTACAATCATCATTCACACACACACACACACACACACACACACACTCTCACTCAATTATTGCTAGAACTTGATATCACATTCGGTCAAATGCAGTCTTGATGTTAAAGGCAGTTGCTGTCATCTCACCTCTGTAATTAAGCTTTTTTTGTGCATGTTTGAACCAAGGCTGTAATAAGGTCAGGATCTGAGTTCCCTGGCAGAATCCAAACAGAGTGTCAGTGAACAGGTTATTGCTAAGCAAGTGTTGTTCGATAGCATTGTTGATGATACCTTCCACCACTTGACTGCTGATCAAATGTGAAATGATGAGACAGCAATTGGGCATGATTAGAATTATCCTGCCTTTTCCGTATAGGATTTATTTGGGCAACATTTCACAATGCCACTATTGTATCTGTATGGAACAGCTTGGCTAGGGGAGCAGCAATTCTGGAGTCCTCATCTTCAGTATTATCTTGCTTTTGTATGTTTAGTGAGACAACTGCTGGAGAACTTTGTAAAGTTCTTCAAACTCAGAAGGTACATTAATCTTAATAGGGGTTCAACGAATGTTCATTCATTGATTCTAGAAATAAGAGGGGTTTTCTGTGAGGACAGCTTTAGTAGAATAGGCCTATATTCTCTGGAATTAAGAAGAAGTGAAAGGTGATCTAATTGAAAAATAAAGATTGAGAGTGTGGACAGGGTTGATGGGGAGAACTGCTTCTTCTGGCTGGAGGATGGAGAACTAAGTGCCAGTTTACATTGTCACACTCTGATCAGTCTCCGATTAAACCTGTGCTTCCACAGCAAGTTGCGAATTGGAAGACGAGCAAACTCCTGAGGGGAAAAGGAAACTAGAACAGCATCTCCATTGGGTTATTTCCTCTTTTCTCCAGAAGGGGATGTTAGAGGAGCCTGTTCGGTCCTAACCCTCAGGAGACATTCATCTCAGGCTAGATAATGGGGGCCTGGCATCATATACACAAAAAAAACCCTGAGATTTATTTGTTTACCATCATATCCGTGGTAGACAAGATATTCCAAAACATTCCAACACAAAGCCGTTTAGTTTGTTCCATGTTTATGCTCATCGATTTGCAGAATTTTAGGCAATACAATTAATTGTGACTAGTATATCAAGTACTTAATCCTTAGAGGAAAATATTCAGTCTACTTAACCTCCTCCCAGTGACCTCAACGCCTTTGGGACTGTAGATGTTGGTTGGAAACAGCTGCATCTTTGACTACTCTTTAAAACATGTTTCTTTTAACTTGCATTGATATGGATATTCTCCAGTTATGTGATACTGCTACCATCACTGAGGTAATTGACTCCTGACTCCTGACTCCTAACAGTGATACAATGCCACCCTACACCAAGGGATGTTATAGCACAGAACATCAAAAGTTAGATGTCCAGAGCTTTGAATTTAAAACGTAAAGGTCACAAAACAGGAAACTCAAGGTTTAAAAGTAGAAAATCTGTTTATTATGCAATCAACTGGCAGTTATGCCAAAGACCTATGACATATGTTGGAGTTACAGTAAATTGTGTAATATAGATTCAGTTTCAAATATTGTTCTCAACAAGTTTGAAAATTTAGAAAATGAATATCATGGAAAAAATTGGCCAAAAGGAGGTATTAAAATGGCTTGGTGTACTTCAAGTTGATAAGAAACTAATAATGGAACGGTGCATCTGCAGATGCCGAAGACCGATAGGCAGGAAATGTCAGTGGCACGCCCAAATTTCCCAACCAGATTTAGGTGGTGGTGGACTAGGAAATTGCAAATGTGATATCCTTAGCCAGAAAACAGGTGTAAGATTAACATCTTCTGCAGTTGCTAGAATTAAAATAACTGTAATCCTAGATAAAATGAAGTCATTTAGAGAAGTGCAGATTAATTAAGGGAAATCTTCAGGAACCTGGAGACAACTGGAAAGTCCTCATCAACCTCAGTAGGTTCTTAATGAGCTGTGCCAGCTGCCATGGTCCGATTGGTGATTGTGCTGCCAGCCATCCTACCTCTGTAAATATGGTTTGATGAAATCAGTGAACTGGCACACTGACCAGCATGGCTGATTTGAGCAGTAATCCAACCTATGCTGGACGCAGCATAGTACCCATAGTTTTCCAATTTGGAAATCCAAGTTCCCATAGTCTGACTACCTAGCTCAATTTGATTCACCACTGTCTGAGATTAGGTTTGTATAGCAGCTTTTCATATTATTCCTATATATTTTAAACAATAGCAATTCTTAGCTCATTAATATTTGTATTTGGCAGTCAGCTTTCCAATCATTACATACTACTTGAATTGACCTCCCTTTTTAGTTCTGATGCAAAATCTCTCCCCTGGTTTAACCCACTCTTTCTAGACTATAGAGTCTCAGTCTCCCCATCCTCCACAATCTTCAGCTTTTTGGATCCCATTTTTGTTGACAGAAATTATTGCTTTTTGATGTACTTCACTGTGCTTTGATTAAGTACTTCACTTGAAATAAATGCAATAAAAAAGCATAGAGGTAAAACCCAGCTCCTTTCTGTACCCCAAACCAAGCAACCCAGTAGAACACAACTGAGTCAAATCTTTGGCTAGCGTCAGTGCAATTATTGAGTGGAAATTTAGAACAGGAGCCTAGCGACTGAATAGCCTGTGAATTGGTTCACTTTTTTCCTCTGTTCAATACAAGACCATTTCCTCATTGCTCTCAATAAGATGATTAAATTGGGATGGAGGCAACATTGATGGAAATTGCTTACCATGTATTCAGCAATCCAATTTATTTCCAGATACAGTGAGTCATGTCATTTATTATTTAATACCCATTAGACATAGCTCTGTTCTGATATTTGCAGGTATTTTCAGTACACCCAGCCTAATTATGTATCCAGCTGAAAAATGAATTAGAGGGTGAGACTTTCATTCCCTCTTTGATCTGCTTTAATCGTAAACTGATGGGATGAAAATTTTCTGTGGCTTCTGGTTTTAAAGGCCTCATATTTAATGAGTACAATCTCATTCCAATTTAAGCGAAAATACCCTAAAAGTATCTGTAAACAATATTCTTACTTAGCAAGAATGCATTACATCTGAGGAGAAATCGATAATTTCCATATCTTTACAATCTTGAGGTTTGGACTGAGACAGAGTTGGATTGAAGTAAACAGAGCTTTAATGTCCTACTTCACTATGCTATACCCAATGCTGGAATGTTTGATGTGACTGTGTACTCCCATCCCAGATTTACTTTACCAGCTTGACTACTATCCCATATACTACCAACTGTTCTCTATCCCAATCAAACTTCCCTCCATATGCACTGCTTTCAGTTCCTTTGTACACTCTACAGACTTCCATAAACTAAGTTAGTTAGTGCTGCAGGCTTCACATAAAAGCAAATTACTGCAGATGCCACCAAATAAAAACAAAGTGCTGAAGTAACTCAGTAGGTCTGGCAGCATCTGTGGACAGAGAAACAAAAAGTTAACATTTCGAGTCCACTAGGACTCAAAATTAAGTTGTGAAGAAGAGTCATAGTGGACTTGAAGCATTAGCTCTGTCCCTCTCTCCATAGATACAAGGCCAGTGGAATTTCTCAAGCCCTATGAGCTTTTGTTTTAGTGCTGAAGAGCCCTACCCAAAGTTTTACCATGATAACCTACTTCCTCGGACTTCAACAGACTGCATTGTCAACACTTGTTTTGTTTACTTCAGAATGAACAATATGTGAATTCATCCAGTAACTACAATTACGGGAGCCATTCTGGATCATGCCAATAATAACCATTAAACTCACCACAAATATTTGGAGTGGGAAAGTGACCGAGTTTCTCCATGCCACACACAGGACAAATGGAAGGTAGAGGGAGAAGTAAATGATTCCACCACAAGCGGCTGCTAGGTTTGCACCAGAGAAGAACGTGCTGATCAGGAAACACAGCATGATGGTGGAAATAGCAAAGGTTGCAAGGAATACAAATACAACAGAGGGACTGCTGTACGGGAGAATCTCTCCTTTCTGTAACAAAAGAAAAAAGAAATATAATTCTTTGTTCTGAACATTCTGTACAGGTTTGAAGATCTCACTGGAACATACAAAACTTTTACCCGACATGATGCACAGATATTGGATGTTTTCCCGGTTGTTAGTCTAGGACCAGGGGATATACTCTAAAATAAGCAGTAAGCTATTTAGGACTGAATTAAGGAGGAACCTCTTCACTCAAGGCAGTGAATCTTTGCAATTGTCTATCACATAGGGCTGTGGAAGCTCATTCATTGAGCTAGCTCTAGAAAGAAATCAATAGATTTCTGGACACCATTGCTTTCAGTAGACACAAGGTTTGTGTGGAAAGGTGGTTTTGAGGTAGATGATCAGCCATGATTGAATGTTGGAGAAGGTGTGATGCACTGAATTGCCTACTCACAATTCTATGTTCCTGTTCAGGACAAGCTCACTGATCTTTTATTGTGTACACAAAATGTCTTTGTGAATTGTTTATTTTCTCTTTGAGATTATTATTATATAAGTTTCAAATAAAAGATGATGACATCCCACTAAGTATGATGTTGCAGTAACAAAAAGCCAAATAGCATAGCTGGAATGAAACGCAGATTTAAAATAAAAAGAGATCGGATTGTGGAAATTGAACATTTTGTTATCGGTTTACTTTGCCACTTACTACATGCAAACTAATTACTCCAGATGTGTCCAGAGCTTCCACTATCATTGTACAATAGTCAGCTGGAAAACCACAAACCACATTACTTCAAAAAACCTCATGAAAATACAGGGCTGTTCTGTTTATGTCAGGAAGTGTCCCTTTCATTCCCCCATCATCTTTTATTTACAGAAAGTGGGCATCACTAATCTCCACCCATCACTGGTTACACTGACACTTATTGAGCGACCTTCTTAAATAAATACAGCCCATGTGTACACCCATAATGCTGTTAGGGAGGGAGTTCCATGATTGTGACCCAATGACAGGAACGGTGATATATTTCCAAGTGGGGCTTGGAGGGAAACTTGCAGAAGGTGGTGCCTTTGCTACCTTTGTCTTTCTCGGTGATAGGATTGGAAGGTGCTGTCAAAGGAGCATTTGTGATTTACTGTAGTACATCTTATATATGACACACATGCTGCCACTCTGTGTTAGTTAGGAGAAAGTGAGGACTGCAGATGCTGGAGATCAGAGCTGAAAATGTGTTGTTGGAAAAGCGCAGCAGGTCAGGCAGCATCCAAGGAGCAGGAGAATCGACATTTCGGGCATGAGCCTTTCTTCAGGAATGAGGAAAGTGTGCCCAGCAGCCTAAGATAAAAGGTAGGGAGGAGGAACTTGGGAGGGGCGTTGGAAATGCGATAGGTGGAAGGAGGTTAAGGTGAGAGTGATAGGCTGGAGTGGGGGTGGGGGCAGAGAGGTCAGGAAGAAGATTGCAGGTTAGGAAGGTGGTGCTGGGCTCGAGGGTTGAGACTGAGACAAGGTTGGGGGGGGGGGGGGGAGGGAAATGAGGAAACTGGAGAAATCAGAGTTCATCCTTTGTGGTTGGAGGGTTCCTAGGTGGAAGATGAGGCGCTCTTCCTCCAACCGTCGTGTTGCTATGGTCTGGCGATGGAGGAGTCCGAGGACCTGCATGTTCTTGGTGGAGTGGGAGGGGGAGTTGAAGTGTTGAGCCACGGGATGGTTGGGTTGGTTGGTCTGGGTGTCCCAGAGATGTTCTCTGAAACGTTCCGCAAGTAGGTAGCCTGTCTCCCCAATATAGCGGAGGCCACATCGGGTGCAGCGGATGCAGTAAATAATGTGTGGATGTGCAGGTGAATTTGTGGTTGATATGGAAGGATCCCTTGGGACCTTGGAGGGAAGTAAGGGGAAAGGTGTGGGCGCAAGGTTTGCATTTCTTGCAGTTGCAGGGGAAGGTGCCAGGAGTGGAGGTTGGGTTGGTGGGGGTTGTGGACCTGACGAGGGAGTCACGGAGGGAGTGGTCTTTTCGTTACGCTGATAGGGGAGGGGAGGGAAATATATCCCTGGTGGTGGGGTCCGTTTGGAGGTGGCGGAAATGACGACGGATGATATGATGTATATGGAGGTTGGTGGGGTGGTAGGTGAGGACCAGTGGGGTTCTGGCCTGGTGGCGATTGGAGGGTTGGGGCTCAAGGGCGGAGGAGCGGGAAGTGGAGATGTGGTGGACCATGTCTGGGGGGAAATTGCGGTCTTTGAAGAAGGAGGCCATCTGGGTTGTTCGGTATTGGAACTGGTCCTCCTGGGAGCAGATGCAGCGGAGACAAAGGAATTGGGAATATGGGATGGTGTTTGTACAGGGGCAGGGTGGGAGAAGGTGTAGTCTAGGTAGCTGTGAGAGTCGGTCAGTATATAGTAAATGTCAGTATTGATTCGGTCGCCCAAGATAGAAATGGAGAGGTCTAGGAAGGGGAGGGAAGAGTCTGAGACGGTCCAGGTAAATTTAAGATGGGGGTGGAAGGTGTTAGTAAAGTGGATGAACTGTTCAACCTCCTCGTGGGAGCACGAGGCAGCACCGAAACAGTCGTCGATGTAGCGGAGGAAAAGGTGGGGGGTAGTGCCAGTTTAGCTGCGGAAGATGGACTGTTCCACATATCCTACGAAGAGGCAGGCATAGCTGGGGCCCATGCGAGTGCCCATGGCTAGTGTGTTAGTTGTCAAGGAAGTGAATGTTGATGGCGGTGGATGGGGAATTTATTTTATCTCCTACTCTCCAGAAAATGCCTGCTTGTATCTGCCAAAACATCTATGACATTTTCATCCTGCCTAAAGTGTGAACCCGGACGATGGAGCTGAGTTCAGGAATGTGGACTGTTTACTTCCCCGTCCCATAACATTTGGGTATTGAAGTGAATTATAACAGCCCAGCTGGGATCAGCTAACTCTGAACAGAACTGAAACTGAACATAGAGCCCTTCTGGTTTGATATGAACAATGGCATACTCAGCACTGGATATATAAATGCAATTGATGAGGTAGCTTAAGTAGCAGTGCAATTTAAACATGCAATTTACAAACAGAAATGATACATTGATGATTATCACAGCAATTATGTGATTAATAGGCCTCTGAGCAACAGAGATCCACCAAAAATAAATCTATTTTATTCAGTCCAGCAGACTTAGAAATGAAACTTTTGGAACCATAACACATAGGAGAGATTAACATTTACATTTACAGATAACCAAATGAACAGCTAAGTGTCTGTTGAATTTAATCTAACCACACTTTAAATTGCATCAGAGATCATTCTTAGTACTTTTCTGTTGAATTAATATACTTTGAAATCAATTGTGCTTTAAATATGTTGATGAGCTCAAAGTTTAATCTCGATAGGTGGAGTCCTTTGTCAAGAGTGTGGTGCTGGTAAAGCCGGTCAGGCAGCATCTGAAGAGCAGGAGGAGAATCGACGATTTGGGCATAAGCCCTTCATCAGGAATTGCTTATGCCCGAAATGTCGATTCTCCTGCTCCTGGGATGCTGCCTGACCTGCTGTGCTTTTCCAGCACCACACTCTTGATTCTGATCTCCAGCATCTGCAGTCCTCACTTTCTCCCAGGTGGACTCCTTTACATATACTGAAACAAAACAGGAAAGGAGGAGTGAATACTGCAAAGAAAATTGTAAAGTGCAAATCTTCAAATAAAGAATAAATTCAAAAGTTTGGTGCAAATGAGAAAGCTTTTTCAAAGAGCATAGTTAATGATCATCACCAGTTCGAATTCTGCAGCACATTGCCAATCTATAGAGGCATTTCATATAATTAATCACCACAAAATAGGAATAAGCTCAAGTTAACATCTCCCAACTGTCATGTGTGCAGTTATATATGATGCCACAGTATAACACACTTGTGGGCTCAATGAGACATAGAGGGAAATACATGAAAAGCCAAGGGAAACACAGATGGGCTTGCCATGATCAGAAGACAGTTATTGTTGATGTCCAGAAAAGGTTTTCAGGGTGAAAACCAATCTATGAGACATCGTCAAAGTTAGGTGAATTTAACATCTGCACTAGAATCCACTGGGACTTGGAGTAAAGAGGTCACTGGGGTTAGTGCTTAGTCTGAAATGACAGGCAGTTGCAAGGTGTGCACAGGAACAAAGATCTATAACTCACTCAGCAATAGTTTTCAATTTGAAGATTAACTGAATAAGTTTAAAACATCCTTTATCTTGTTCAAAAAGTTTTGTTAACTTCAATCATTATAGGGCATTTACCTTCAGGATTAACGTGAGAAAAGCAGCACTGATGAGGAAAGGGATAAAGCTACTGATGAACCAGCTGACCCACAAAATTCCATTAGACAGTCCCATCATCTTCATTGTCTCCTTTAGCCGTGCCTCCTTCTCATGAACCAGCCTCTTGACTATCATCGCTACTGAGTAAATCCAAGACAGGATCATGAAGAGGGGCAACGAACGGTTCAAAACTCGCAAAAAACTGATTTAAGAGAAAATCAAAATTAATCATCTATTTGGAAGAAGACAATCAGCTAAATAGTTTGGAATACAGAGTTGAGTTCAGAAGGAGAACATTATTTAAAACTGTTCAGACTATTTGAAGAGATAGTAGGTTCACAAGGAATGAACTAGGGATACAGAAGCCACAGACCAGGAATCTCAAAGTAAATTATTGGTTTCAGTCAGGACGATGGTTTGGGCAATTGGTTCACACTCTAAATTAGTTTGGCAAAAAATTAATAAAAGGAATGAGTATCAGATTTCAGTTTCTTCCTCGACACACATGCGTATAAACCCAACTTGTGCCATCAATTTAAATGGTCTATTGACATTGTCTAAACTATCTATGGTCCCGGGATGAGGTATTGGAAAATGGCCAGGAACCAAATGCCAAGGAACAAAAAACTGCAGATGCTGGAATTGAGAGTAGACAAGCAGGAGACTGGAAGAACACAGCGAGCCAGGCAGCATCAGGATGTGGAGAACATAGAACAGTACAGCACAGAACAGGCCCTTCAGCCCATGATGTTGTGCCAAACACGGATCTTCATGTATGCACCCTCAAATTTTGGTGACCATATGCACGTCCAGTAGTCTCTTAAATGTCCTCAATGACCTTGCTTTCACAACTGCTGCTGGCAACGCATTCCATGCTCTCACAACTCTCTGTGTAAAGAAGTCGACATTTTGGGTATAACCCTTCTTCAGGACTCGGGGTGGGTATAGGGGAAGCTGCAGATAAAGTGGGTGGTGGGAGCAGGTTGGTGAAGTGGGGATAGATGAAGACAGACAGAAGGTTGACCTGGTTGGTCAGTGGGAGGAATGAATTGGGCTTGTGGCAGGGAGAAGTTGGAGGGGGAGGAGCTGGGAAGGGAAGTTATTTGAAATTGGAGAACTCAATGTTGAGTCCTCCATGCTGTAGGATGCCCAGGAGGTGTTGTTCCTCCAATTTGCAGTTTGGTTTGTTGTAGAAATGGAGGAAGCCAAGGATAGTCATGTCGGAAATGAAGTGGGAAGGGGAATTAAAATGGGCAGTGATTGGGAGATCTGGTCAGCCACTGCGGGGCTGGATGAGATGCTTGGCAAACCGTTCTCTAAGTTTACATTTGATCTCATAGATGTAGAGAAGACCACATCGGGAACACCTGATACAGGTTGGAAGAGAGGCAGGTGAACCTCTGTCTCACCTGGAAGGACTGTTTGGGGCCACGGATGGAAGTGAGTGAGGTGTATCGCAGGTTTTACATCTTTTCCAGTTACAGGGAAAGGTACCTTGGCGTTCAGGAGTGTTGGTGGGTAGAGTGGCGCAAAGTAAGGACTGTCGAAGGGAACAGTCCTGTGGAAGGCAGAGGCGAGTGGGAAAGGGAAGATGTTCTTGGTGTTGAGGTCTATTTGGAGTTGGCGGAAGTGTGTAAGGATGATGTGCTGGATGAGGAGACTGGTAGGATGGTGGGTGAGGACAAGGGGGACTCTGATTTCATTGCATTTGTTAGGGGGGTGGTTAGAGCAGTGGAACGAGGAATGGAGGTGGTTCAGTGGAGGGCTGTCTGGATGACAGAGTGGGGGAAAAGCATGTTTTTGAAATAGGTGGACATCGCGGATGCTTGGGAGTGGAATGTCTCTTCTTCCGAGCAGATGTGGCAGAGGCAGAGGAATTGGGAGAACTAAATGCCAACAAGAGACTTCAAGAGAGAAAGAGGATCCATTAGAGCGCTATAGAAAAAAAAAACCTTGTGTTATAGCAATGTTAAACAGACATTTAGAATTGATTATCTAAAATTTACTACATCTCTTGGCACAATATAACTAACATATTATAATTGTTTCAAATATACTTTTTCAAATAATGGTTACATTTCATCAATTAATTCAATTTAGTATCAGCTAGAAAAATAAACATGATTCAAATTATCCTGCTGCTGGTATTTAAAATTGAATTCAAAACATTAAATGTGTCTTAAGTTGCAAAATTGTAAGGTAATTATTTTTGACAAAGAGCATTTAGTCCTTTTACATTAATCATTATAAAAAGAGCCTATTGTCATAACCCTCCCACTGCAGGATCCAATGATTTTCTAAATGCTTCAGATATATGCCTCCTCCAATCTGAGGATCGGAGGGTCTAAGGGACAGAAGACCTGAAATTTATTTCTTCATTAGCTTAAACTCGTTCCTCTTCACTCTAATCTTTTTACATTCCCTTAACTATCTTATATGCCTTTGTAAGATCACCACTCAGGAAACCTCTCCCTTCCAGGCTGAAAAGTCCGAATCTCTCCAACACTTTCCAATATCTTTGACCTTCAATACTGAACCACCCATGCTGTAATATCCAATTCTGATCAGCAAGAAGCAAGATAGATGTGGTGTATGACCAGATTATTTTACACATTGAACACTTCTTCCTGTGGTTTGTTCTAGGGCTTTGGTTGTCTAACTAAATGTTCCATTTACTCTGAATATCATAGCTGTGTTGATCACGTTTAGTGTTGATCCTTCTGAAACTTTGAGTTCAGTTTTGGTTGTGTGTATTCCTTCAAGGAAAAGAAAGTGAGAAGTCATCAGCAAATGAGTGGAGCATTAAGCCACTTCAGTAATTTGATGAGTAAAGTTAGCACTCCATACATATTGTGGATATGAAATTCACATATTCATTATTTTTGAACAGTCAAAATGAGCTGGCAATAAAATCTGCTTAACCATTGTTAGCTTGGATAAAATATCAGGAGGAGGTTTCTTTGAGTATTTTAGACCTGATCCAATGAAACATCAGGAACCACAGACAATGTTGAAGAATCCCAGATTGCAGCTGAACTAAACTGTCTACTATTCTGCTGCCAACTCTGATGAGTCTGTTCTGCCTATGGAGAGGATAGAGATGTTGATGGAGGTGTCTGTAACATTGGTTGTATGGTATGCTTTGGTGAGTATGACATAATAGCCAATTGCTTGAGTAGTCATTGAGACAACTCTCTAACAAGACAGTGCTGTCATCTTGGTCTGCCACTGTGAAGTCATTTCCAGGCAGCTACCACTTACTTGACACCTCTGGGAACCTGGTTATGACCTGGAAAATTTTATTCATTCTCTGACACCCGGCGTAAAATCAAAGACAATTTGTTACCCCCCATTTGTGGGTGGGTAGCTCTGCTGTACTCCCATCCAGACTCTAGGCAAATCGCCCAAAGGTAGGTTGGTCCCCAGATACTAGGTCAAACTGAGGCAAGGGTTAATATGCCCATCATACTTTAGCTGGAGCTTACAAATTTATCAACAAGGCTCCATAGCATTAGCATGGGCCATAAATCACTTGCCAAATATATTACTGCTCTGCTACAGTATCTTTTATATTCATAAATCATCGAGATGTGTTCTGGCACTTACCCATCATCCACATAGCATGGATATGGCATTTGTTGTAAATAAAGTCCAGTTCTCTTGTGTTCATTGGTCTGTACTCGAATAATTGCCTGTTCCACCAAATCCTGGATGTAAACAAATCCTCCCCAGATGTACTGAAGGTCCCGAATTGTGAGGGCTTCAGGTCCTGGGTCCCAAAACCTAAGAGGTAACACAGCAAAATACAATTCATCTCAGCCAAATTCCTACATATATCGGACATTGATAAAGAAGTCTCGCTGTCATTCAGTCTTTCTGCTTGGGCTGGATGAGACATGTCATTTGCAAGTTGCACGAAATTCCCAAAGCAGCTGCTCTGCTCAGAATTCAGTCATGACAGGAGACACTCCCCACCCCACCCCGCCCCGCCCCGCATCCCCTTCCACCCCCACCCCCACCCACCCCCCCCCCCCCCCCCCCCCCCCCCCCTTCCCTGGGACAGCAGCAGAAACATTTCAGGGATATCCTTAAAGTAGACCTAAAGAGATCAAACAGTTTTACCAACCCTTGGGAGTGATGTGCCACCGGCCAAAAATGGAGGTTTATTCAGGAATGCACCAAACACAGTTGGGGGGTGAAGTGGCAGCACATAAGATGACGTTGAGGCATTAGAGACAGAGTGCACCAACCTCCAAACACCGCCTCTCCTGCGTATGGTAGAATTTGCAGGTGTATAGCCATCTCAAAACCCATTAAACCAAAGTGCAGGCAAGTCATGCTCAATTTGGAGGCACTGCTCAAAATATTGTCTTCCTGCCAATAGCAATGCAACTTCCCTCAGCTTGTGCAACAATGAAACTCCAAATTTCTAACCAGCTGAAGTACATTTCTGATAGCAAAAATGAAATTCATGGTGCTTTTTCATGTAGTTCTATCATGGGCAATTGACAGGGCAACCACAAGAGGTTTTCCGATTTTTTTTTGGTCATATAATTAAAGATTAAACTCCAGTATAATCATATGCTCCACCCATATCAATGGCATGTTAAAAATCATATCCACACAAAGTTTACTTTATCACACTTGTGTGCCATCTCTACTAGTCCCAGCCTCTTGGCTGTGTTGATATGAAAATGCAAAACACTAAGCAATGGCATACCTCTCCTTCATAAACTGCAACGACACTTGTGGTCACATACAGACACAATGTTGGCTAACAAAAATGACTAATTTGGCAATAGGAAATTAAACACATTTAATATTCAGCTGGTTTGATCCTTTTCCAGGACAGATGGGCAACCTCAAAACACCAGCAGCTTCCCTAAAAATAAGTCAAGCTTGAGATGGAATAATTACCCTATTCTGTCACTTCAAATCATGATGGTAGTTCAGAAATAAATGGCAAAGATAATACTTTAGATAAACTAACTCAAAGAATCTCACACAGACACTGCGTGCTCATAGACTGCTGCCACACTTCCTCTCCATTAATAAAAATAAACAAACAACCACCGAGAGATAACGTCATAGCTGAAGTTAATGGAAAGTGGTTTTGTATTTTCTAGAATACAACAGTTAATCACTGAAATCTGACAGCAGGCTTGAATATTTGATCACTTGAGGGAAATTCTGGACAGACATAGAAAATAGTAAATGAATACAGCCTGGAATTTCCCAGGTGTTGACTTTGTTTCTCCACCAAAACCCTATAACAAATACAGCAGGAAAATCGTCATCAACATGAATGAGATTTCTGGTGAAATTACGAGGACCAAGAACATCTGAGGAAATTCTCAGTCTACATTCCAAAAAGGAACTGAATTTGATTAACATGCCAACATACCTGTCCTTGATTTTGTGGGTTGGAGCGACATAATCAATGTCCATCCTAATCTTGTATTTGATGTGGGGCTGAAGAGTGTGAATCTCACTACCTGTTGGCTCATCAACTAAAAACACAACTCCAGCCCAGAACTGTCTCTCCTCCAGAAGCTGCAATGCACGGACCACTAACTTCTCTTCGGTCGGAACAGCTTCTAGTTTATTCAAAGATATGCACTGTCAAGAAAGAGCAATATTTTTAGATAATCTTTACTCAGAACAATGTCCATGAGGAAACAGAAAAAGTGTGATTTAAGGTAGGATTGTGGTTTATACTTCTTTAGAAAATCCAGGTAAATAGTCAAGTAGTGTAGGATGTTAAATCTTAAAGAAAGAGTTGGAGAGAAATTGACTTGAATCAAAAGCTAATGTCTAGATTATGCTGCATTGCCACTTTAGAACATTATAGACAATAACTGGAGGCAATTCACTAGTACACGCTGGAAATCAAATAGAAACAGAAACATGCATGTCAGTCAGTAACAATGGAGACAACAGACAAGTTAACGTCTCAAGCAGTACATAATCCTGACAAAGAATGACTCAAGTCTTGACTTCAATCTGGAGAAAAGCATCAACGACAATGAAGAAGATTGTGTATGACAAAGTTACGTGGAACCTTAGAGAAATGAAAGAGCATTGACTATAGTAGCATCACAAAGAGTGGCAGTGAGAGAACATTGCATTTCATGTCTTAATTCTCACCAGTCTAAATAAATCAGTGCCAACAATGACATTGAGGCACAATGGGCTACCTGTAAAATCTCCTTGTGTGTCAAAAGTTACAGGTGTCAGGGAACATAATCTTGAGAACAGGTTGCATGTTGTACCAAACCCAGAGGCATCAGAGTTTAAACCAGAGACTCCAGCTTCCACTAATGACCAGTTCCACTATCCTGACAGCAGGGATTTGCTCACATGTATAAGTACATGTGCTAAGGTCTCTATTAGTTACCTTTGGGAAAACGCAGGATAGAGAGGGATGGAGGTAGTCCACTGAGAACTGAAAATATAAACAGGCACAGCTGGCTCAGGCACATATGCTAATATGAACTGATCATCAGGTGTCCATGTAAACAAAATTATTTGAGAGAGATTTATTTAAAGCCTCATTCTCTGCCTTGCTCTATTGGGACTTTCTCAAATTTCAATTTGGTCAGCGATTAGTCCTCAACTTTTCCACTTATGTTCCTCCCAAGCTTGATTATCAGATACAGCCTTCGTCCTTCCTGCTGTAGTCAAGATCATCTCACGTCTTCTATACTAACTCATTCTTTTCAAAGACTGCTACAGAATTTCAGACCGCCTTGTGTTTACTTCACTTTCTATGATCAAAAACCTTTCAGCTTGGTATTACCTTCTTCTTAAGACTCCCTCACAGTTCAAGCACAGGATATCTCTGGGACTACTGAGCTTGTAAGCACATTGGCTAGTCGCTCAAGGTTGAGCTTCTTTGCTCTGAGGGGCAGAAGTCCCACTCTGATATTGTTAGGGAACCCAGATTATTACTTTGGGTAAGCCCATGCTATAAAATTTACCCTGTGGGGAACTGCTTCTCGACTTATCAGTAACCTACAAAGATCACTGGCAATGTATGTGTATTTCACAGTGGCATAAATACTATTGTCAGCTTCTTCACATCAAGAAGTTGCCATTTCACAATAAGAAAGAGCATGAAGATAATATTCAATTTAATTGACAATAGCAACATTTATAGTTATGGAGGGTTATTATGAAACATAACCTATGAAGTTATTTGATTTAAACATGAAAAGCTTGGTGACATTTAATGACAGTTTCTCAAATCGATCTGCGAGTCTGATCTTTCATGTTTCACAAACATTCATATTTGTGACTGGCAATTCAGAAAATATTTTTAGTTTTTTAACAAATAGCTAATGTTTTTATTGCTAAACATCAGATTCAGGCTGTATTCCACTTCATAGTTTAACTCTAGCCAAATTTATAGCAATATGAAAATGCCTCAGGGATGAGTGAAAAGATATATCACTCTTAACACTAACTAATTCACCACTAAATTATAGTTTAGTTTTTTTCAGAACCCAGAGAAATAATCAAAACAATTCCCTTAAACTAAATTTAAGTATTCCCCCGCTTGACTTGATTAGATATCAGGATTACAAACATTTAGAAAATGAATCACAGTCCAAATTTTCTTTATTATGAAACTTCTTTTCCAATTATAGAGGTGCATGATTTCCAAAAGGAATAGATTTGTTTTTTAAAGTCTGTACCCCAGCTTTGGAGCTTTGACCAAATTGAGGATTTCTCTCTGAACTGGAGAACGTTTAATCACTGTAGGTTTAATAGAAACATACCTCAAAGACCTGGGAGAAAGAGTTGACCACTTGATCTAATTCTTCATAAACTTGTTTCCAGGTGTAATTGGAATTCTCGCTCCCTTCAGATTGGCTCGTCAGAAAGTTGGCAATACTTTCTGCAGTCCAAGAGGTAGAATTAAGTTGTAGATCAATAAGGGGAGCGATAGCAGGGTTTCTTAGCATTTTCTGATGAAGACAAAACACAGGGTTACTTAATTTAACAAGTGTTATCAAATTGGGCAATGTGTCCCTTCTTTGTTCCTCTGCCAGTTGTGGATTTTCAATATTGTCCGTCAAATACATATCAAAGAGACTTGGGTTCTTGTTGAGTCAGCTATCATGAAATTTATCAAAAACACAAAGTATCTACAATATCAGACTTACAGTCTGGATTCTGTATTTATTGATATTATTGTACATTATAAACACACATCATATAGAGAATAACTAAGGCAAAAGTGATATTTTTATTCCAAAATATCATATCCCTTGATGTCAGGTAAACATCTTAAACCATTTGTCTCGTCTGGAATCTATGTCATAACACTACACCAGAAATGAGAGTTTGAGACACTCAAATTTACTTGAGGAACTGTTAATGCAAAAGACACACAAATGATGAAAAAGTTGCAGGATTACTGACGGCTGGAAACTTACAGGTCACCAGGAAGGGGATAGCAGGGGAGCATTAAAACTATACCGGAAGTAATAGAGGTTATCACCAAGTGTCCAGCTTTTCAGGCCCACTCTTAGCCAGGCCTGGCATGGGATTGAGTAGAGGGAAACAACCCTTTACTTTTCTCCTCCCACTCCCTGTTCATCATTCCCTCTTGCTGAAGCCTGACTTGGGATAATCTTAATTTTCTGATGCTCTGCATTCCAGTGTTGTTTCCAGCATACCCTGGCCCTTGAGAGTTATTCTCCCTGTGCCATTAAGTGTCATTTCTGTCAGCCATAACTTCTTTTTCTTTTGCAATGGTATTCACCCCTGTATCAAGCATAAAGTCACAGATCTCCATAGTCAGAAAAACATTCCATCAAATTCAAACCAGGTGGATCACCAATTTCTCCTAGGAATCCCTCAGTTATACTTCCTAACGATATTTACCCTGCTATATTAATCTCTTTGTGAATCACCAACACTTTAAGTGCTCTGTAACCATATTCTAATTCGACAAATCACTCCTGGAAAGGATACATCAGAAAGTCTTGGTTATTGCTAATTTGTGCAGCCAGGGCTCAGTCAGCAGTTTAGTGGACAGACATCTCGAAAGCGATTAAAGATTTCATAACCCACTGTGGAATATGCAATTACACAGATTGTCAAGTCTAGAAAACAGTCCTATCATCACTGAAGGCAGATCAGAAGACATAAGACATAAGTTTGGCACAACAATCAAATACTAAGAATAAGAATGAGCACTTCAACATTTGAGCTAATTGAGAAATCTCTAGTTGAGATTGCGCAGGCAAAAAAATATTTTGATGAACAAACTGATACACCAGATTTGACAGTGATGTCAGATGACAAGCCATCACTAGTTCACTCTTTTGTCTCCCAAATCAGAATGATCAGTACCAGTGACAGAGATAATGCTAGGTAAGCAGTAATCCTCTCGTACCATGACTGAGGAGGACATGAACGTCTAGTTCAATGTAAAGACATCCACAGAGAGCAAATGATGTCCAATCTATTTAAAAAGTTTAGGTAAAGCACTTACGTCTTTCAGCACGGATGTAAGAGCAAATTAAAAATAAAAAAATTGCTCAAATAAAATGGAGATGAGCTGCGTGTGACTTCATGGAAACACAGGGAGTCATAGTATCAGGACCCAGGGAGTCATAGTATCAGGACCCAGGGAGTCATGGTATCAGGACCCAGGGAGTCATGGTATCAGGTCCCAGGGAGCCATGGTATCAGGACACAGGGAGTCATGGTATCAGGACCCAGGGAGTCATGGTATCAGGACACAGGGAGTCATGGTATCAGGACCCAGGGAGTCATGGTATCAGGACCCAGGGAGTCATGGTATCAGGACCCAGGGAGTCATGGTATCAGGACCCAGGGAGTCATGGTATCAGGACCCAGGGAGCCATGGTATCAGGACCCAGGGAGCCATGGTATCAGGACCCAGGGAGCCATGGTATCAGGACCCAGGGAGCCATGGTATCAGGACCCAGGGAGCCATAGTATCAGGACCCAGGGAGCCATAGTATCAGGACCCAGGGAGCCATAGTATCAGGACCCAGGGAGCCATAGTATCAGGACCCAGGGAGCCATAGTATCAGGACCCAGGGAGCCATAGTATCAGGACCCAGGGAGCCATAGTATCAGGACCCAGGGAGCCATAGTATCAGGACCCAGGGAGCCATGGTATCAGGACCCAGGGAGCCATGGTATCAGGACCCAGGGAGCCATAGTATCAGGACCCAGGGAGCCATAGTATCAGGACCCAGGGAGCCATAGTATCAGGACCCAGGGAGCCATAGTATCAGGACCCAGGGAGCCATAGTATCAGGACCCAGGGAGCCATAGTATCAGGACCCAGGGAGCCATAGTATCAGGACCCAGGGAGCCATAGTATCAGGACCCAGGGAGCCATAGTATCAGGACCCAGGGAGCCATAGTATCAGGACCCAGGGAGCCATAGTATCAGGACCCAGGGAGCCATAGTATCAGGACCCAGGGAGCCATAGTATCAGGACACAGGGAGCCATAGTATCAGGACACAGGGAGCCATAGTATCAGGACACAGGGAGCCATAGTATCAGGACACAGGGAGCCATAGTATCAGGACACAGGGAGCCATAGTATCAGGACACAGTCAAACAAATAGTTGCCTGATCTAAAATTACAGGATGCTGCAAGGAAGAAAATACTCGTTTCAACAGAGTGGCAAACTCCCATACTGGGCACTGATGAGACTACAAGGTCCCAAGAATGAGGTTATGGGACAACTACCTGATCCAACAGGGAAGAATCCCTTGGTGAAGGAAATTCAGGAGACTACAGATCTTCTTGCTGGAAAAGAAGATCAATTACCAGACTTAGAGGGAACAACATCTTTTACAAAGAACATTCAAGAAATAAAAGATTGGAAAAATGATTACAGACCAATCAGGGTGAAGATCAGAATTTGGGTCAACAGTCTTCTAGCAAGAGAGTTCCAATCTTCCAAGTCCAAAGACAGATAATTCTAAAAAAATCTGTAAAAACTCCAGATCATCTGTATTTGTGGAAGTCAAAGACTTTGGTGGAGGGAAGTGAATGATGTGGTGGTAAACGTAACTATATACATGAATGAACAGATTTTAATTATAGATGGAAGCTTGAGGGTGATGTTCTATAATGTTGAAAAAGTTCTGATGGTGTTAATGTTGGAAGCTGTATTTAGCTCCATCCAATCTGATGATGTCAGTCTTGGTGGAGAATCAGGAATCTGGCATGAGGTCCCAATGGAGAGAGAGAAACACCTCACTCTCCTTTCCTGTTTGTTTTAGAAATTGTTTAAGTAGCCAATAAAACTTATACATATATCGTGTTAAGACAAGTACCTCTTCTTGTTAAGACACATTCCTGGTTCATCTTCTATCACTGATAATCTAATAAAGTCTTAATTCTCTATTCTAGATTTAGTCTAAGGGGCTTTGGTGGCGCAGTTGTAATGTCCTACCTGTAAACTAGGAGGCCTGGATTCAAGCCCCATGTGCCCCAGAGGTATCTAGTATCAGCCCTGAATTAGGTTGTTTGAAAATATAAAATGAGCTGGGTTCTTTCCTGAGACCAATTTTTGGAGTTCTTGTAGTGCAGTGGTAGTGTACCTATCTCTAAATCAGGAGGCCTGTCTTCAAGTCCCACTGCTCCAGAGATGTGCAATAATATCCTTGAATCAGGTTGACTGGAAAATATCTAGAATGGAAAATTAGTGACAGCACTCAACTCCAGCCATTAGCTGATTGTATGTCATCAGAATTAGACACTATGATCAGCAATGGAAGTTTCTAATTCTGTGTTAAGTTTCACTTTACCACTTAGATAGGAGTCATTAAACCATACCCTCTCCATGACCATTACCCTCAGTTTACACAAACTACCATTAGTTCATTATACCACAGATTTGCTGACTCTGTGTTAGCACTGGGACCTAGTTCCAGAATGGACTTCAAGGCTAGCATAGCTGCCTATTTCCACACATGCGATCGAAATAACTAATCTACCAGTTGTTCAACACAGATCTATTCACTAGAAAAATCACAACTAAAATGAAAAATCATAAAGCTATTATACATAATGCCAATTCATAAGCACCTTGAGAACTGCTAACTAACCGAATCTAGTTACCATATACTTCAGTTGATATCTTTAGACACTGTTCTTTCACAACATAATTGAGCTTTTAACATGAAACAGATTCTCCAAAATCTCCTTTCCTGATAGCACCTTTCAACCTTTTATGAGATGCTGCTGTCAACAGCCTACGCCTCAAGAAATCGAGATTATAATTTATAGAGATCCCAACTCTGCCCTCTTCAATAAAACCTCTATCGAGTTGAAGCAGCATGTACCTGCTATAGCCTTAGCTTGGTTGACACATTGACACATTATCTGTCTCAAAATACTTGGAGGCAATTCATCCTTCACATAATTGTTAACCAGTTTTTATATTGTACCTCATTGTCCACTCAAGGTGATAATTATATGAAAGATGCATCTGTCATTGTGCATCAGTAACTATTCACAAAAAGCCACCTGATGGAACACAGTACATCTTTCTTTCTTTTCAAAAAAATACCATAGAATTTTCCATTAACAGCTGACTCAGCAAATGTGTCTGGGTTCAAAGTCTTGCCCAGTGAAGCACCCCTTCATTCCCACACTTCAATATTGCACATAGCAATAATTAAACATTGCCAACTCTAGCCTTAACATTTCTTACACAGAAGAGAGATTTCCAACTGAGGCAAACTATTAAATGTGGGAAAACAAGAGTAATGGGAGCACTAACTTGCAGGAGACGGATTTCCTGACTACTTTCCATAAACTTCCAGATCTGGGGTCCAGCTTCATTCCAGGCTCCTCGTACCTCTTGTAACAAGCTTAGATCCTCAAACGTTCTGTTCACCTGTCAGCGATAAGAAAAAACTGTTAGCAACTCCAAAATATTCTAGCCAGGTTTTCAATTCCAATTGTCAAGACATGGTCATCCTGCATTGACACATCACGGCTCCCATTTACTTATATCCAATAAAGTAGGAATTGTTGGATATTCAGTTGTTGGATTTTAGTTAATTCGGTTTGAATACATAAAGTAGTGAAAACAGCTAGTTTGGTCATAGAGATGTACAGCATGAAAACAGACCCTTCATTCCAAGTTGTCCATGCCAACCAGATATCTTAAATAAATCTAGTTCCATTTGCCAGCATTTCACCCATATCCCTCTGAATCCTTCCTATTCATTTATCCATCCAGATGCCTTTTAAATGTTGGAATTGTACCAGCCTCCACCACTTCCTTGGGCAACTCATTCCATACACGCACCACCCTCTGCATGAAAAATGTGGCCCTTAGGTCCCTTTTAAATGTTTCCCCTCTCACCTTAAAACTACGCCCTATACCATGGAAAAGACCTTGTTTATTTACCCTATCCATGCTCTTCATGATTTTATAAACCTCTATAAAGCTCACCCCTCAGCTTCCGATGCTCAAGGGAAGATAGCCCCAAACTGTTCAGCCGCTCCCTATACCTCAAACCCTCCAACTCTGGCAACATTCTTGTAAATCTTTTCTGAGCACTTTCAAGTTCCACAACATCTTTCCTATAGCAGGGAGACCAGAATTGCATGCAGTATTCCAAAAATCAGTTAAAACATTTCAGTTTGTTCATGGTCGGAATGTACAAATCTAATTCTTTATCATTTTGTTGAGTGGTCCCAACCCAGCATGTCACTGAAAGTTAGAAATTTCACTGCCCATTAGAAATTCTAAGTAGCGAGCTACTATATAAAAACAACTTGTTCAAGTATAAAAAGCTTCAGACTGACTGAAATCATTGCGGTTAATAGAAACTGACCCCTGATAAGCATTCAAAACTTGTTCTGATTTTGTAGTTTATGGACAGTGACCACTCAAATTACACAGATTTTAGTCAGACATTTTTGTCCCTAAAATCAAGTACCTCTTTCATTATCTTCAGTGTAGCTGGAGTATCTGGACTGTACAGTATCTTCCCTACAAATAGTGGCTTGATACTTTTCCACATGATCGAAGAGTAAGATTCAAGAGTCTTAAGTAGATCATTACAGTGAGGTGCTATGGAAAGCAAGAGATTCAGTTCAGCAGATCACATTTACAATCCTTTTACAACTTGTACATTATTGGCACTGAGCTCCACCATCACCTCAGTTGTTCTAAGATCTTAAAGTACTCAAAATAAAAACTTTTAACTAATAAAAACCAGGAATTCAAGACTAAACTTTGGCACCATTACAATGAAATAAATATCATGCCTTTGTAAACTTTCACAACCTTAGAATATAACAATATACTTTCTGAGAAGAGAAATTCTTCATGTACAGTCACTGTTGAAATGTAGAAAACATAGCTGGCAATTTTACCACAATAAGATCCCATGTGCTTTGATCCTTTGTTTATAACGTTATTAGCTAAGGGATAAATACTGGCCAGGATACTGAACAGCATTCTCCAGATTTTCTCCTGTGTTTTTTCTTTTCAGCTACTTGAGATAACAGTCAGAGGTGGACATATTTATCCCTTCTAGTATATCATGGGACAGGTACAGAGTAAACTTTCCTAAATAAAGCCACCTCCTGTTTATCTGAAGTTTCCCTCTTAGCCTATCTGATTTTCTCCAATATGATACATACACACTGCATTGTTCATATCATCAGTCCATTTATCTGTCCAACAGCAGGACAACTTAACAAGATCAAAATCTGTCTTTGGAAGCTTAATACTTTAATGCAATCTCCATAGTCCTGTTCAAAAACTCACCCAATGGTAGAAAACCTTCAGGCTACTTAGATTCTATACTCAGATTCAAGCACTGTAGCACATCCATTACCATGACTACCTACTTCTATTTTTAATATGTTGTGAGTCTCTTTAAGCAGTGGAGTGCACAGTCTTTTTACTCACAACATTATCACCTCCACATTGATTTTTTTCCAGCAGTATGTGAACTCAACCTGAAATCCATACCAGGTCTCCTAAATGGTTCCGATATCATCCCAGTCCTCACCCACCTTCTCTGCATGACATACTTCCAAACATTCAACCTATATTCTACATTAGCTTCAGGAGATTCAAACAACTTGCCCACCTTCTTCATTTTTGATTCACTTTCCCTTCTCCAACAACCTCCCTTTCTAAGTAACTTCAAGCACCTCCTAATTCATTTTCTGATCTACTTAGCCTGACTTCTAATGGTGAACACTTAATGATGCACAATAATTCTAACTTCACCATGGTTCCAAGTGATAGATTTTCAGTTTCTATTATTTTAATGTAAAACAATGATTTGAACAACCACTACTGGGGCACTGTAACAAAAATGAAAGGCTGATAGAAACTTACAAAATGAAAACAGAAGCTTATCAAACTTAAAATATCATCTCTGAGGATGATGATGCAACCCATCCCCTGCAGTGTCCACCAATCACAAAAGGTCTTTACTGTACCAATGGACTCTTCATGCTCCCCCTTGATGAGCACATTGGCTGCTAATTGAACCATCAATGGCCACATTAACTAGGTCCAGGAGCAGCCCAGTGGGAGATCCTAAGATTTGCTCGACTCTCATTGCACAGTGTATCCATCGATTATGAGAATGAGATTTCCACATTCAACCCTTTTAAATGAACAATATTGGTTAAGTTAAAAATCACACAACACCAGGTTATAGTCCAATAGATTTAGTTGGAAGCACTAGCTTTAGGGAGCACTGCTCCTTCATCAGATAGCTATGGGACAGGATCATAAGGCACAGAATATATTGAACAAACCCATCTGTTCAGATGAAGAGGAACGTGACTGATACCTGAAGGTGCTCAAGTCTGCCTTCATAAGAACAGGGTACGATGCTCAACTCATTGATCGTCAGTTCTAATGTGCCATGACGAGAAACCGTAATGACATCCTCAGGAGACAGACATGGGATGTAACCGATAGGGTACCCTTTGTTGTCCAGTAGTTCCTGCAAGCGGAGAAACTATGCCATGTTCTTCAATGCCTGCAACACATTATTGATGAGGATGAGCACTTCGCCAAGATCTTCCCTACACCTCCACTTCTCGCCTTTAAACAACCGCCAAACCTTAAACAGACCATTGTTCACAAACTGCCCAGCCTTCAGGACAACATGGGTCACAACACCACAACACCATACATCCTTGTCATGGCAACCACTGCAAGACGTGTCAAAGTGTCGACACGGATACCACCATGACACGTGGGGACACCACCCACCATTTATGCAGCAGGTACTCATAGACAACTTGGGCCAACTATCTCATATGCTGCAGACAAGGATGCCCCAAGGCATGGTATATTGGCAAGACCAAGCAGACATTACAACAACAGATGAATGGACACTGCGCAACAATCGCCAGACAGGGATGTTCCCTCCCAGTTGGGGAACGCTTCAGCAGTCAAAGACATTCAGCCTCGGATCTTCAGGTGACCAACCTTCAAGGTGGACTTCAGGATATGCAACAACGCAGTGGTGAAGCAGAGCTGATAGCCAAGTTTAGAACTCATGAGGATGGTCTCAACTGGGACCTGGAGTTCATGTCACACTACAGATGACTTCACCACACTATACACTCTCACATACACACACATTCATGCAGACCTTCTCTCATACACACGTACACCCCCCACATTTACCCACACACACACCCTCTCACTGGCTTATACTCCATCACCCTCTACTTTTTGTCATTTACATAAATGATTTGGATGTGAGCATAAGAGGTACAGTTAGTAAGTTTGCAGATGACACCAAAATTGGAGGTTTAGTGGACAGCGAATAGGGTTACCTCAGATTACAACAGGATCTTGACCAGATGGGCCAATGGGCTGAGAAGTGGCAGATGGAGTTTAATTCAGATAAATGTCAGGTGCTGCATTTTGGGAAAGCAAATCTTAGCAGGACTTATACACTTAATGGCAAGGTCCTAGGGAGTGTTGCCGAACAAAGAGAACTTGGAGTGCAGGTTCATAGCTCCTTGAAAGTGGAGTCCGAGGTAGACAGGATAGTGAAGAAGGCATTTGGTATGCTTTCTTTTATTGGTCAGAGTATTGAGTAGGATTTGGGAGGTTATGTTGCGGCTGTACAGGACATTGGTTAGGCCACTATTGGAATATTGCATGCGATTCTGGTCTCCTTCCTATCGGAAAGATGTTGTGAAACTTGAAAGGGTTCAGAAAAGATTTACAAGGATGTTGCCAGGGTTGGAGGATCTGACCTACAGGGAGAGGCTGAACAGGCTGGGGCTGTTTTCCCTGGAGCGTCGGAGGCTGAGGAGTGAACTTATAGGGGTTTACAAAATTATGAGGGACATGGTTAGGATAAATAGACAAAGTCTTTTCCCTGGGATTGGGGAGTCCAGAACCAGAGGGCATAGGTTTAGGGTGAAGGGAACAAGATATAAAAGAGACCTAAGGGGCAACTTTTTCATGCAGAGGGTGGTACGTGTATGGAATGAGCTGCCAGAGGATGTGATGGAGGCTGGTACAATTTGCAACATTTAAGAGGCATTTGATGGGTATATGAATAGGAAGAGTTTGGAGGGATATGGGGCGGGTGCTGGTAGGTGGGTCTAGATTGGGTTGGGATACCTGGTCGGCATGGATGGGTTGGACTGAAGGGTCTGTTTCCATGCTGTACATCTCTATGACTCTATGACACTCACACACACACTTTACCAAGCATACACACAGTCTGTCACATACATACACACACACACACACACACACACACACACACACACACTCTCTCTCTCTCATGCACTACAGGATGAATTTGCACTTGTAGAATTATATTTGCAGATACATCCTATTCTACTCAAAAAGTGCACAACCTGCAGGCAGTCAATCTATGCAATACTTTATAAATTCCTACTTTGGAAATAGAACCAGTCTGACTCAAAATTGGGATACAGAGAGACTCTAACCTTACACCTTTAATGCATTGTCTGAGCGGAGATGTCATTTTTAAAAAAATAAATCCTTAAGCTATCTCACGAATGTGACTTAAAAAAAGTTCTGGGATTTACATATTAATGAACCAAAACCTGCAACCCATTCTAAAAGATGAAAGACTTAATAGCAATCTAAGTTTGTTCAACATAATTTCAGTTGCATGACACTGAAATATTTTGCTATAAATTCGACATCTTATGATCCTATCCCACAGCCACCTGATGAAGGAGCAGCTCTCCGAAAGCTAGTGCTTCCAAATAAACCTATTAGACTATACCTAGTGTTGTGTGATTTTTAACTTTATCTACCCAAGTCCAACATCGGCTCCTCCACATAAATATTGTTTAGGTAGCCACTGGTAAGTCTCTGTAACAAAACATTCAAAAGGCAACCTGGATACCTGGGTTAAGTTATGAGAAGAGATTATACAAATTAGGCCTGATTTTCTAGAATTTAGTAGATTAAGTGGTGATCTGATCCAAGTCTTAAGTATTAACAGGAAAAAAACAGGGTAGATAAAGATAAACTATTACCACTTGGGGTTCTAGAATTAGGGGGCATAGTCAGAGAATTAGGGCTAGAGTTTTCAGAAAGAATTAGAAAGCACTTCTACACACTAAAGGTGATAAAGATTTGGAATTCTCTTCCACAAATGGCAGTGGATGTTGGATCAGTTGTGAAATATCAAATTGGAGATAGATAAATTTTTGGATGTAGGTTTGCTCGCTGAGCTGGAAGGTTCGTTTTCAGATGTTTCATCACCACATTAGGTAACAACATCAGTGAGCCTCTGGATGAAGCACTGATAGTATGGCCTGCTTTCTATTTATGTGTTTAGGTTTCCTTGGGTTGGTGATATCATTTCCTGTGGTGACATCATTTCCTATTCTTTTTCTCGGGGGTGGTAAATGGGATTCAAGTCAATGTGTTTGTTGATAGAGTTCCGGTTGGAATTTCATGCTTCTAGGAATTCTTGTGCATGTGTGTTTGGCTTATCCCAGGGTGAATGTGTTGTCCCAGTCGAAGTGGTGTCCTTCCTTATGATATACATGAACATTAACTAGCCACAAAAAGACATGACCCACTCTCACTAGTATCCTTACATACAGATGAGGAAGGACATCACATCCCATTTAACACCCCCTAAAAAAACACAGCAAATGATATCACCAACTCAAGGAAACCTAAACGCATAAATAGAAAGCGGGCCATACCACCATGATTCATCCAGAGGCTCATTGATGATGTTACTGAGGATGGTGACACAATGTCTGAAAATGAACCTTCCAGCTCTGCGAGCAAACCTACATCCAGAAACCTCAACCTGAGCTAAATCTTCTCAAAACTCACTAAGATAAAATTTTGATAAGCATAGATATTAAGGGCCAAAAGCTGGTATATGGAGTCAGGCCACAGATCGACTATGATCTCGTTGAATAGTGGAACAGGCACAAGATGCTGACTAGCCTACTCCTGTTTCTATGTTCCCAAAATGGAAACTGATCAAAATTAAATCAAATGTTGTTACCGGGGTGATGGTGCACCAGTACCTGTAGAGCCCACTGGTCTCTAAAGGCCTCTACTGCACCCACGGAATCAGCATATCCCTCTCCATGGTCAACATATATGGATGTAACCATGGAGAAGAGGCAGATCGATGAAAATTATGGCCTTTTTCACAGACCACTGTGCGGACTTGTTAGTGGTCCTCTTGGCCACTTCCAGGAGCAGCCAAGCAATCCTCAGATCTGTCCACCCATATTCACAAAGGGTGCCCACAGATCAGGTCAGGAGTTTGGGATTTCCAGTTTCTATATGAGCCAACCTGTGAATTCTCTTCAATAAGACTGTAAATTACTATTGAATTAGTGCATGCTTTGTACAGCAGACCCATATCCATTTGAAGCTGAGCCAAGACTGCTTCAACTCAAGATAAGTATGCAAATTGTTTTCTTTCAGTATGTATTGAGAGCATAATCATATTGTACTCACATGTTAAATTGTTAAAAGTGATAATTTTCTCATCTGTGCTATTCCTGCCAAAGAAGGCCTTGTAGTTATCATCTTCATACCAGTTCATGAAAGGTATTTGCAGCCCACCTCCATCCAAATGCCCACAAACAATCTTCGATATTGTTTGAAACATCATGGTTGGTGATCTAGTAGCGTTTGGACTATTTAACCACTGAACTGCATCCCAGAATTCAGAAAAGCTGGTCATATTGGAAAACTTGTGACACAATCATAAGAAAACAGAAAAAAAATACAAAACACATGAACAGATGTCATACTATTGCAAATCCAGTTGAGAACCAATGTATAACTGCAAGACACCAGCAATACAGGAACCAAATTGAGTTATGGCAATGTAAATTTACCGGTAGTTGCAAGTTAACACTTGAAATAAATGAGAAAATTGTTTTATTACCAGATTGAATCTCAGGGTTCTGTTTTACAGATTTACTTTTTACTATTTTGGATATCTCAATGAGATCCCTGTCCAGTCAACACCTTCCAAGGGTTAAAAGCAAATTCTTTTTTCGTAAAATAGGCCTTTCTTTCTTAGCCTTTACAAAACTATGAGACCAAAACTGGGCAGAGTACTCAAGTTGTGAACAGATAAGCTCACAATGTAATTTTTCCCAGTGATCTTTAGAATCATAATTTTTCTTGTGAAACACCAGAAAGTAAGGTCTTTGTTAATGACTGGCATCTGAAGCTTTCATTCCATTTGGCACAAAGAATTTTTGGAATGAGAAAATATTTTCTCTTCTCTTCAATCACGTATTTCCCAAGATGATTTTCTTCATGCATTACCTTTTAATAGTTTCCCTAAAGTTACTGAAGGCCAAGTTCTAAGAACTTTTTGTGCGATGGGCACTGCTCCCCCTCTTCCAGCAGTTTTGTGTTCTTTGCCAAGGGTTACCCACAACTCCATCCATAGATTCTGTTCCAACCACAATGTGGCATCCTCAAGATGGTGTAGGCCTACTTTAAGTAGTGTAGGCTGGCCTCTTAATTTCCCAAACCCCTGTCCAAGCTTGCAACCACTTGACCGATCATTTAGCATATTGCACACTTCAATTGCTTAAATTAGCAAGGAGCACAAAGTTAGCTTGCTGCTCACATCAGAAGCAGGCCCAGGTTAATCAGCTACCACAATTCCTGTGGTCACGTTTGGGTCCTGCCCTACTTACAGTGCAAAGTATGTTGATTATTGAATAGATAGTTGTTGGTTATGTGTTAATGTGTTTAGGTTAATGGGTCAGGTTAATTTTGAAGGAACGTTGTAGCAAATTGTCACTTATTTATTTCTGACAATGACATTTTAAGTTACACCTGATTGAAATAGCAAGGAAACTGATTTATTCAATTGAGAGACAGTAGCAAGTAAAAATAACTGGTTTGTTCATTGGTGGAGGGACTGAACTGATTAAGCAATGAACCAAACAACTAACGTAGTGAGATTTATACATCTGAATATTTTTTCCACTAAACAGAGATGCATATTCCCTATTGTGTGTGTTAAGGGCACTTCTCAATATTGGTATAAAATTCCACATCTGTATAACAACTTGAATCAGATTTTCATATCAATATTATTTATTTGTTTAGGAAGCAACCAACAAGTTTTCTCCTAGGTTAATCAGAAAGTTGCATGAGACATTGTTTAATTTAACTTGGGACAGACAACCTTTGAGATTTTTCCCAGAAGTGCTGGTTTTAAAAGTTGCCAAGTTGATTGCAAAAACAGAGGAGCTCCAAGGAGGCAATTTTAAAAACTGATTAGATGATAAATTCATACAATGAGGATGATTCTACCAAGTGAAGTGCAGCCAACAAAATCTTATTCCATCAATTTGATACATTTGAAATGGATCAGAGACAATACTTACAAAGTTGACACATCAGTTACTCTTGCTACATTTATGTCACACTGCATTCTGATTCATATTGTTACATGTTTGCACCGATGCATTAAATATTTTCACCAAGCCAGTGAAATCCAGTATTTGTAAAGTAATGTAGTTCTATAATGTGAGACTATATGAATTTCAAATAACAGATGACTGTAAATAGGATCATTGTTAGCTCATTGAACAGAACTTTGAGAAGTACCATTGCCATCACTCTGGGATTGTCCTTAGGTCTCCAGAAGTTAAAGATTAATTCCCTGAGCACAGATATGGTAACCAAGTATATTAAGAAACGTGTTTTTTGTTTACAAACTATTGATATACTTTTAAAGAAGAAATGGAATACAGGTTAATCAAACAGTAGGGCAATTGGTCATGTAATGAAATCTCCAAGAATAAGTCCAACCAGATGCAAAATCTAGAAAATGTTCAGCCTCCTGTTACATCTTTTGAAATGTATTTATCTTGCTACTCTTTGAACATGCCCTTGCTTTGAATAAGATTTAATTTAATGACTAAGTTGTTTCTAAAACACAACAAAAAGGCACATCAAATGACCATACAAATTAGAAGCAAAAATAAGCCCTGTAGCTGCTTTCCCATTTGATAAGTTCATGGCTGTTATGATTGTGATCTCAAATCTACCTTCCCATTTGTCCTCTTTAACCTCTGACTCCTTTTATCAAGAACCTATACAACTCAGCCTTAAAAATATTTGACATCCCCACTCCTCTATGAGAAGTAAATTCCTGGAATTAACAATACTGAGAAAATATTTCTCCTGTGTCCCTTAGTTTTAATCTCTCCCACAAAACATCATCTCGGGATCCACCCTGCCAATTCCCTTCAGGATCGTGTATGTTTCAAGTGGGTCACCTCTCATTTTTCTAGACTCAAATGTTGACTCATTCCTGAGATGAAATGTTTACCTTGGGAGGAAAGGTTTAAGTGAACCTTCTCAGAACTGCTTCTAATGTAATTACATAATTTTTAAAAATAGATCAAAACTGCATCCAATGTTCCACGTGTTCTCACCAATACCCTGTTCAACTGTAGCAAAACTTCCCAACTTTCATATTCCATTCCCTTTGTACCAAACATTCCATTTGCCTTCTTAGTCACTAACTATATCTGCATATTAGCTTTTTGTGATCCATGTACCAAGGAACCTAGATACTTTGTACCATAGATCTCTGCAGTTTTTCTTCATTTAAATAATACTTTTTTATCTTTCTGCCAAAGTATTATTCATCACTTTTTTCTATTTATTCCACATGCCAATTTTTTTCTTCATTCATTTAATCTATTGATATCATTTTGTTGACTACCTTATTGTCCTACCTATCTTAGTAAGATACACAGATGGTAATGTTTCAGATCCATCTGAGCAACTTGTCTGCATTTGAAACATAAAATTAATAGAGGGAATGCATAATGGTACACTGTGCATACAACTTGGACATCAGTCATTCTCAATTTAAACTATAAATATTGTTAGTTAGTTCAATTGATTTCATCTCTGCAATTGATATCAGGGCCAGTGTTGAATGATGAATGCCAGTCAACAAGTGATAGTGGAGTTGACGTTTGGCCTTCATCAGACCAAACAAACTCAGCCTAAAATAGCTAAAGATAAAATCAGTCAGAATCAGACTCAAGCTGTTGCAAATTAACAATCTGAGAAAAACAGATCGTGTTTTGGTACAAAGGTTTTATAGTGTAGTGTTCAAAGGAATTTCAAGTAATAGCTAAATTCTTTCCAATTTTCTAGCCAAGTGGTGAATATGTTGAAAGCGGATTGAACACAATACAATGCCTTCATGCATACTACTCCAAGAAAAGAACCTTTCTTAATAGTGTCCCTAAACTCCTTTCACTAATTCTTGGCATCTGTTTTATCTGGAGTCTCTGTCCAACACCTCGTGAGAATTATGGGGGAGAAAACAAATAAATTCACAAAGCAGAAAAGTTGCAGTTGAAAAAGTCCAATTAAATATGATTGTAATTAAACCAGCATGTAGTATTTGTGGTGACCAGTACTGCACACTTACTGCAGAAATGTAAACAACAGATCAATATGGAGTCTTAAAAATACATAACAGGAAAAGCATGAATAAAATAAAACCAGTTCCTTGTATGGATAAGCTCCACCCACAGGCTTTTTTTTAAAAAAATCTTTACTTTGCCAATTTCTCCTTCTCTCTTTCCTGAAAGTCTCATTAAGATATAATTCAATGAAGGTGAACCTCTCCCTGGCACCACACCAACATGAATCATAGAATCCCTACTGTGTGGAAAGAAGCTCTTTGGCCCAACACTGACCCTCCAAAGAGTATCACACCCAGACCCATTCTCTTATCCTATAACTCTGCATTTACCCCTGACTAATGCACCTAACCTACACATCCCTGAACATTTTGGACAATTTAGCTTGGCCAATTCACCTCATCTGCACACCTTATACTGTGAGAGGAAAACGGAGCACCTGGAGGAAACCCATGCAGACACGGGGAGAATGTGCAAACTCCACACAGACAGTCGCCTGAGGTTGGAATTGAACCTTGGTGGAGGTGGGTACTGCAGATGCTAGAGATTAGAATCAAGATTAGAGTAGTGCTGGTCAGGCAGCATCTTCAGGAAGCTGTCATCCTGGTGAAGGGCTTTTGCCTGAAATGTCGATTTTTCTGCTCCTCAGATGCTGCCTGACCTGCAGTGCTTTCCCAGCTCCATTCAAATCTTGAATCGAATCAGGGTCCCTGGCGCTATGAGTGTTATCCACCGAACCACCATGTGAGCACAGAGAGAGAGAGAGAGAGAGAGAGAGATGGTTAGAAGACTGGCTCTAATGTATTCCATAATTGTACAATCATCTCCTCAACTGCATACTTTACAAAAGTTTGAGGATCAGCAACAACAGACAAATCGTAATCAAATGGACACCTTAACCAAAAAGATTTCAAAGTCTTCCACGGGAGATTAAAAGAAAAAGTTAGACATTTGTGGGACAGGGTTATGATCACAAGGTCAAAGACTTTGGTGTATAAACAAAGAAAGATCTTCCATTACATTGCAATGCTGGACGCATCTTGTCCAACTTTTAATCTTTGTATTGAAGAACTACTCTCACAACGAGAGACCTGGAATCTCTCAACAATTTTGAAGTTAGGTCATCTAACAATTTGGAATGTGTGTGTTGCAATGTTTCCATCATCAATAGCTACTGACCAATATGGCTGAATATAAGATGATATACTGCCCCCAACCTGGTTCCTAATTTCCTTTTCTTTATTCATTCTGGGAAGCCTGGCATTTCTTGCCTATTTCAAATTGTCATGAAAAAGACATCAAATAGAACTTGTTTAAGAACCATCACTAATGGCTGCAAAGCCACTTCAGAGGACAGTTCAAGAGTCACGCACCCTGGTGTGGCGAGTGGAGTTATGTACAGGATAGGTTGGGTCAGGACATCAGTCATCCTTAATAACTGACATTAGTGAGACAATCCAGACAGCTTTTGCTTTTTTTTAACCTCCAGTTCATTTCTTTTTAACCTGAATTGTATTCTCAAATGGCCTTGTTGGGATTTGAACTCTTACTCCCAGGATTAGTGGTCCAGCTGCATAACCACTGGATTATCATAATCTAATGGGGGTGAGGAGCATATTAGCCATGATCGAATGGTGGAGCAGACTCAAATGGGCCCAAAGGCCTAATTCTGCTCCTATATCTTATGAACTTATAATATCCCATACAATTATAGATATCCCAGTTTCTGCTGGGATATGAAATGGAGATCTGCATGTTGGATCTACATGAACGCACCTCATTAAAGCAACTGGCATTAGGGTTTGGAAGATCCACAATTTGCTCTGCGGATCTTTCTTCAATACTCTCAGAAAAGTTGGCTAATTGGCTGATATTCAGAGACTATCAAGAAAAGGTGAAGAAATGCACTTGCAGACAGAAGATGAGAGAAGGAAATATACAAAAAGAAGACAGTACTTACCTGCTGCACAAGAGATCCCACTCTGAGTATAAAACTGTTAAGGGCATTAGATGCATCAAGTGCATTCCCAGCACTAAATGTAACCCGTTCCTGCAGAGGAAACAAGTCATCAGAAACAGGTAGTTGTACTGTTACTGTATAAAATGAGAATAAACAGGATTTGCCTATTGCCATATTTCAATCAACTCAAGAATGCAACAGCAACACCAGATGAAATACAAAATGTTCTGACACTACAAAGGACAGTGTTTCTTATAAAGGGAAAATCATTAGCAAGATTGCATCATTTGGCAAATGTCACTAAAGTAAAGCCTTATTATGATATTAGAATTCAAGAAATAGGAGCAGGACTAGGATATTTAGCTTTCAAGCCTGCCCCACAATTCAACAAATCATAGCTGATCTGCTCCAGGCCTCAACTCCACTTTCATATCAGCTTCTCATAGTCTTCAATTCATCAATATTTCAAAAATGCATTCAGCTCCTCTTTAAATGCTCTCAGTGATCCAACCGGGATGGAGAATTTCATACATTCACCTACCCTCTGAGAAGAAATTCCTTGTCCTCTCAATTTTAGATGAGTGTCCCTTTATTCTGTAACTATCGTCCCTTCATCAAGTCTTGTCTGTGAATAGAAACATCTTCTCAAAGTCTACCCTGTCAAGCATCCTCTCAATCCTGTACATCTTCTTTGGAACTCCCTGTCACAGAGAGCTATGGGGGTAGAGTTGTTGTGTCTATATTTAAGGCTGAGATAGATAGATTTTGATCAGCAGGGGAATGAAGGATTACAGAGAAAAGGCAGGAGAGTGAGTGTGAGGAATGTCAATTCAGCCATGATCTTACTGAATGATGCAGGAGGTTTGGTGGTCTAATCCTGTTCCTATTTCTTACCGTCTTATAGTCTTACAATAAGATCACCCCTAATTCTTCTAAATTCTAATGGACAAAGGCTTAGCCTGTTTAGCTCTTTGATAAGGCAATCTGTTTATCCCAGGGATCAGCCCTATGAATCTTGTTTGAATTGCCTTCACTGGTAGCATATCCTTTCTTAAGGGACCAAAACTGTACACAGTATTCCAATGTCCTGTACAACTGTTAAAAGATTCCCCACCTTAAAACTCCAAGCTCTGAGCTACAAAGGCCAAAATAAAGAGAGAATACAGTTATTAAAATTGTACAGCTATGTCTGTGTCAATCAGAAATGTTAGTAAATGGACAATACAGTAGTTTTCTCTGTTTGCTAAGCAAAGTAAAAGTGATACCTTGAATTAAGCTTCTAATATATCTGTGCAAATATCAGAAGGATCAATCTATATCCTAGGACACATTCAGGCTGACACGCCAGTGTAATTCGTATCCCTACTGTGTGGAAACAGGCCCTTTAGCCCAACAGGTCCACACCGACCCTCCAAAGAGTATCCCACCCATACCATTCCCCTACATTTCCCCTGACTCATGCACCTAACCTATGGGCACCTTAGAATGGCCAATTCATCTGACCTGCACATCATTGGATTGTGGGAGCACCCGGAGGAAACCGGTGCAGACACGGGGAGATTGTGCAAACTCCACACAGACAGTCGCCCAAGGCTGGAATTGAACCTGGGTCCCTGGTGCTGTGAGGCAGCAGTGCAAACCACTGAGCCACTGTACCACCCAAAATAATCAGTCAGCACCAAAAGAGAAAATGCTGGAAAATCTCAGTAGGTTTGGCAGCATCTGTAAGGAGAGAAAAGAGCTGACGTTTCGAATCTAACTGACTCTTTGTCAAAGGGTAAGTTAGACTCGAAACGTCAGCTCTTTTCTCTCCTTACAGATGCTGCCAGACCTACTGAGATTTTCCAGCATTTTCTCTTTTGGTTTCAGATTCCAGCATCCGCAGTAATTTGCTTTTAATCAGTCAGCGCGATGGACAGCAGTGGGATGCTGAGAGTACACTACAATGTTAACAATGTTATCCTTCAGATGAAATGTTAAATCAAGAGCCATTATTGTATAGGTGTATTTTAAGAAAGCATAACAGCAAGGTGATGATTAGAAAACAACGAATGCTGGAAATCACAGTGGGTCAGGCAGCATCCATGAGAGAGAGAGCAAGCTAACATTTTGAGTCTAGGTAACTCTCCAGAGCAGACGTGAAGTGTGGAGGGGGCAGCATTTATGCTATAATGTGAGGGGGATAATACTAGAGAAGAAAGGGTGCTGACAGTGCAAATTAAGTGATTGGAATGGGAGAATGTCAGAACAATGGTGTGTCCAACTGTCATACTTAAAATAACAGACAGTCCCACTGGGGTGGGCGCAGGGGAGAGACATCATGGTGACAGAGAATGTTAACAAGTAAAACTAAATGAAAGGATAGGAGTGGGAATGGGTTCACAACTTGAAGGTGTTGAACTCAATATTAAGTTCAGATGGCTGTTAAGTGCCTAGTCTGAAGGTGAGATGTTGTTCCTCCAGTTTGCACTGTGGTTCACTGGAGAACTGCAGCATGCCAAGGTCAGACAAGTGGACATGAGAGCAGGATGCTGTGTTAAAACGACCAACTGTGGGAAGATCGGGGTCATGCTTGTGCACAGCTTGGAAGGGTTCTGCAAAGCAATCACCCAACCGGCGTTTGGTTTCTCTTCAGCTCTGATGAAGAGTGATCTAAATTTGAAACGTTAGCTTGCTCTCTCTGCATGGATGTTGCCTGACCCTCTTTGATCTCCAGTGTCTGTTGTTTTCGGTACAGATTCCAACAGATTCCAGCAGTAATTTGCTCCTGCTAGATGATGATTAGATATGTATTCTGCAATGTTGGGCTCAATGACCTAATGGGATGCTTTCATATTACCCGATTTCCTCTGCTGTTGCTCATGATAAGTTTAAGGATGAAGGCAGGAATTGTGTAACACAGAATATGTTAAACTACTGCTATGTTGAAGCTGTATAACTGAGCTTCAGCATGGAGCAAGTGAAGTTAGCGAACATAGTTAACAAGCCACACAAATACTTTAATATAATCATGCAGGCTTTATATGATTGAATAACAAAAACAAACTAACCGCCAAGAGTTTGGAGAAGTTGACTTCAGAAAGGAAAATAGTTGTTGCGTTTTGCAGTGTTCCCTCTGGTAAGGCACACAAATTCTTGTGCAAACGGTTGAATGCCTTCATATTCTTTGTAGCCAAGAAACTGGAGAGATGAGACTTGTTGCAAACAACCTCTTTAAAATTTTCCCTTGATCCAGCAAGGGGTATCTGCAAAATCCAAACCCAGGTAGACTAAAGTCAGGTCCAACTACGTAGAAATCTAACAGAAGAATTTTCTTTTCCACTGCTCTGTTGACACTTAACCATTTAATAACTCCACATTGAGATTTTTATTTAAGTAATTTGTGCATGCAAGGTGAACATCACTGGCAAAGACAGCATTAATTTTACATTCCTAATGCTTTTGAGAAGGTGATGCTTTCCAAGTTTTTTAAAAAAGTGACAGTAAAGAAACAGCAATAAAGAAACAGGAGGGCAAGTGACTTGGAGGGGCCCACGTGGATGATTGTGTTTCCATGCATCTTCTGACCTTGTCCTATATGGTAGAGGTCACAGGTTTGGAAAATGGCACGAAGAGAGCTTGCCAAGTTTCTACACTGCATCTTGTGGATAGTGAACCCTGCTTCAAATTGGCACCATTGGTGGAAGAACTGAATGTTTAAGGTGGTGCATTGAACTTAGGTTAAATGAGCTGCCTGGTCTTGAAAGCTGAGCGCCATTGGAGCAGCCAAGTGATCGGTCAGCGTGTGTGCACTTGCGGATGGGGGTCAATTTTTCAGTGAATAATTGGCTCAGGTTTTGAACTGCTGCTGACAAGCCATGCATTATTTTTTCAAACTAAAACATGCGCTTTGTGCTGGGGGGTTCGGGGGCTGTGTTGGACCGGGTTGGGTGTGCGCAGGGCTGGGTTGGACAAGTTTGGGGGGCGGGCAGTGGGTTTGGACGGGGTTGGACCGAGTGGGGGTCAGGGGGCAGATTTGGACCAGGTTGGGGGCGGGGTCTCACGCACTTTGTGCTGGGGGCGGTGTTGGACCGGGTTGGGATACAGTGGTGGATGGTGGGGGCAGGAGCTGTTGGGGGTGGGGTGTCACGCAATGTGTGCTGCTGCTAGTCACCTAAACAGGGAGCAGACTTTAAAATTTCAAGCCCCAGAGGAAAGGCATTTAATCAATTTTCCGAATAATCAATTATCTGAGCGAAATAGTGCCCGCCCATCTCGTTAGGATAATCGAGGTTCCACTGTATAGTACAGAAAGTGGGCATGTACACTGCGAACTCAAAAGGAGGCACAGGCAATGATCGCTGACCCTTTCCACTCCAGTATTTCATGTTATCACTTTTTTGAATGATACTTTTTTTGTTTCCCTCAGCTTTGCCTTAAAGATATGGATCCTGAATTTCTACAAGGGTTCACGCAAACTCCTATGTTTGTTTTGTCATTTTTCTTGGACTTCCGCTGTTCTCCTACCAAAGTTATAGTGGAAGGCAGAACCTTCGGAGCGTCTCAGGGCTATGAAAATCCACCCAAGTAGAATTATATTAGTGGGCGGCACGGTGGCACAGTGGTTAGCACTGCTGCCTCATAGCGCCCGAGACCCGGGTTCAATTCCCGCCTCAGGCGACTGACTGTGTAGAGTTTGCATGTTCTCCCCGTGTCTGCGTGGGTTTCCTCCGGGGGCTCCGGTTTCCTCCCACAGTCCAAAGATGTGCAGGTCAGGTGGATTGGCCATGCTAAATTGCCCGTAGTGTTAGGTAAGGGGTAAATGTAGGGGCATGGGTGGGTTGCGCTTCAGTGGGTCGGTGTGGACTTGTTGGGCCGAAGGGCCTGTTTCCACACTGTAACGTAATCTATATAGATAATCCTAACTCTCTTGCAGTTATCGTGCTCAGGAAGAGGTCATTCTTTCTATATGGCACCAGATAAAAGAGGCTGGTGCACTATTCAATCCTGCATGATTAGTTTGCAAACTTTCCATCAGGACTTTATACGTAGCAATCAGTAGAAACCTTGGTTGCTTTGTTCTCTTTGTCACAAAAGTACCACTGCCAATACTTACTCATAATAAGACAGGGCATTGGATTTTTTCAATGTGCCTACACAATGGTCATTAGAACTATCACTATGAATGCTGTTTTGATTATTGTATCACATGATACCCGGCAGCAACTTGATACAGCTCCCCTGTAAGAACCTTACATATAACTACATTTTAAAGCTGATTACCTGACTGAGATTTATTTTTGCTGCCATCAAATCATTGACCACCTCTGTGGGAAGTGATGCATTGTTCAGGAAAAACTCAGATAAAGTCTGATTCTTCTGCAGGTATTCTTTGATTGGTAAACCTAAAAAAAAGAATAAAAGGTAAATCTTTGCATTGATTGCACTTGCACATCAAACTTCAAAATAATTTCTTCTGGATTACAAATTTTTATATTAGAAAGCTCAGGGAGAGAAAACCAAAAATAGCATGAAAATTAGTCATTCTTGATTAAAGATTGTAAAATCTGTCCAAGATTTCAATTCTGGGCTGATTTTGGAAACACCAACAAAACAAGGAGATGGATCTGAGAGATGATTCCTCTTTGATCTCCACTCTTTCTCATCTTTATTTTATCAAAACATCCACAGGGATTACTTCTCTGAATTTTACTCTCTTGCATTTAAGTCCCAATTGTTCAATCCTCCTTGCTTTTTCTCCTCCCACCACTGCCATTACTAAAAAAAACTCCCACTCTACCTGATCCTTTCCCAGAACTTCACCTTTCACGATTGTTTCCTTGCACCTACAGACATCTACTTTTCAAATCCAAATTTGATGTTACGCTTCCTGCTCCTCAGATGCTGCCTGACCTGCTGTGCTTTTCCAGCACCACTCTAATCTTGACCTTGATGTTACAGAGTCAATACCTGTGTAATCATTTCAGCTTCTGTCCTTGGAACACAGGAAAACACAAGTGAGGGACGATTCCAGGAAAAAAACATCTATTTGAATTCATGAAAATTCTTTCAGTATGTGAAATATCAGAGCTACCAAACCTACTTTCAAGCTCCACACTCCAACGCTAGAATTAATGTACAATTATACAGCAAGCTGTTTAAATGAATACATAGCCAATGTTTAATCTGGATGTGAGAAAAGCTAAATTTCAATGTGTTTTATTATAGCAAATCATAATCTGCTCCATATTCCATTTTCTTCCGGTCTTTTTGCAGAGTCAATAATGACTAGATCTGATTTCCATTGCTGCAAAATTGCTCTGGAGGGCCTGAATGAGGAACTCCTGCACCAAAACATGGAACTTATTATATGTGCAATTGGTCTGGATGGCGAGAAACAGAGGCAGGTTCTGTACATCTGTAGTTGACTGAAGCAGCTACCCATGTATTATCGCTGCCTTCAGCCATGCCTGATCTTTTATTAGCCAGAAGTGAAAAATGTGATGTTTGCAGATTAAACTTCATAGGACAGGACTAAATCTTGCAAAGTTTAATAGAAGGTAGGAGAGGTGACTTGTCCTTTTGGATGTGGTTCCAGAATACCTTGAGGAGAGACCAGGTGACCTACTGGCTTGTTAAACCTAGGCACAAAAGTGCACAAACTAACCAAAATTGTCAAAATGAACTGTCAAAGCTGTCAAGGTATTTAAAATATCTTCTGTTGAAATAATTGAAAAACTGCTTTATTTCATTTTGTCTGTTGACTGAAGCCTGAATGCTATAATTATAAGATTGCTTTCACAAAAATCCATTATCACAGTGGAGTGCCCCTCAGGTCACAGTTTGATTGATAGCTCAGTGATTAGAAACTTTGAAGTGGGACTATGAATTCTAATCCTTGATCTTCTAAAGGATTAGAGACAACTAATTGTAATAAATAGGTTTTTATAAGTTTTCTTTCACATGTAATAACTTTATTTTATCTCACCTCAGCATAGGTCCTGCAGTCTCTCCATCATGGATATAACATGAATTGACAAGGTAGATGCAAGGGACAAATTTAGGAGCAAGGTTCACATTAAATTGGTATTAGGATTGTAAAGGGCATGGGCGGTGAATGGCATGAATGATGTGGCAGCCATGCGGCATGGGCTACTTGTCAAAGATTTTAATACAAGGAAGAGCTGGAAGATTTAGAGCAGGTGAAGAGTCAACAAGAGGGCTACTCACTGTTCACCCATCTTCACGTGCAATAGATGGTGAGGATAAAATCCAGCACAATTGGTGAACGACTGGATTACTTATGGACCAGTCTGGGTAAGGACCAGTAGATCTTTCTTGATGCTGTTCATTTCAAGTCAGAGAATGTTTTCATTATATAAAATGGGGCATTATACTGCTGCTTAGCTCAGGATCAGTCCAATTTAATCAACTTTTGTCTATAAAATTATAAGGTGCATGGATAGGATAAATATCCAAAGTCTTTTTCCTAGGGTGGGGGAGTCCAAAAGGTGAGAGAGGAAAGATTTAAAAAGTGACCCAAGCAACAGTTTTTCACATAGAGGGTGGTGCATGTACAGAATGAGCTTCCAGAGGGAGTGCTGGAGGCAGCTACAATTACAGCATTTAAAAGACATTTGGATGAGCATACAAATAGGAAGAGTATAAGAGGGATATAGGCCAAATGCTGGCAAATGGTACTCAGTCAGATTGGGATGTCTGGTCAGCGCAGATGAGTTAGATTGAAGGGTCTGTTTCCATGCTGTATGAGTTTATGACTCTATAACTCTTAGAAGTTATATATTTGGATTACCATTGACTACATCATACAAGTTGACCTTTGAAAAATCCTTGATTTGCACAGCGAATATAGAATATGAACCACTGGTGCTGGTGGATGTGGTCAGTATTTTGAAATGTGATTTTAAAAAAAAGTTAATCAAATTAAATCAATATACAATATTTTAATGAATAAATTGATTCTGGGAGGATAGTTGAAATTGCAATCATATCTGTACCGTGCTGATTAAACATGTCCTATAATCGCATAAATCAAAAATGGACTAGGTACTAAAAATGATTAAGTATTTGAACTTATCCTCAGCCACTTTGACAAAGGCATCATCATAAGGATCACACTCTATACCCCAGATTTGGTATTTCAGTCTCAACCATTCTCCACAACTAATCAAATTCACCATTCATTGAAATAATCTGAACATCTGGTTGCTGGTTCTATCATAATTTGTAGGCGTTCCAGGTTTATTGTGGATGTGACATAATGGGCACTTAGGCTTTTGCCTGATTATGAATTACTAGAATCTGGTTGTTTTAGCATCATGGTCTTTTAGTAGCCCGAGTGGTCTTGGTCTACGATTGCAATGGTAGACATTGCTGTGTAAAGTAGTGGCACCAACCAGCTGTTGTTCTGCAGTCTGTATCTCTGTTTGATTTAGTCCACTTGAGTGTATATGCACTGCACTTCTGGTGATGACGCAACCATTCTGATGACTTTGAAGAGAATTTTGTATTTTATTCTGTTTGCAACTGGACACACATCTGTCTATTAGTTGCCACATGTTGTTTGATCGATGTGGGCATGTTTTAAATATTCTCTTGGGCACACAGCCATATCACCTATTTGATCCTACGTGCCAATTTACCAGTCAAATATAATGGTAAACGTGTATTTCTGAGCTGAGAAATTAAGGTAGACTCTTAACAGCACTGATCACGCACTTATTAGCTGAAGCAATAGGGGTGGAAGGTTTGTAGGCCACATTAAGGATTAAATATGCATTTTGGTGCCTCAAAAATGAGCTGTTTATAAGCTAGGTCTATGGTAAATCAAATTTTAATTGTTCACTGTGACGTGAGTTGATACATTGTAATCCAATTACTAACTTCTATCTCCAAGTCAGGAACGTCTATGAAAAGTTATATGCCCTGGTTTGTTGTTTGCTTATACTTTAGCTTGACTGGAATGTGACAATAAGCATATGATATCTACATTTCAAAATAATCCATGAGGGGATGTCTCATCATCTTGTTCATTATATCAGAAATGAGAAAAACTGCTCAGGACTACCTGCAACTTTTCAAATAATGAAACAATCCATACTTGCATCCAGTAAGACCTGGACAACATTCAGGCTTGAGCTGACAAGCAAAAAGTAATAATCATGCTGAACAAGTACGAGCCAGTGGCCCACAAGAGAGAGTCTAACCATCTCCCCTCAACATTCAATAACATTACCATTGCTGAATGTCCCACTATCAGCATTATAGGGGTAAAACTGAACTACCTGTATCATACTGTGGCTGCAAGTGCAGGTCCAAGGTTCGAAAGGCTACAGTGATCAACTTACTCCCTGTCTCCCCAAGGCCTATTCCACTATGCACAAGGAAGAGTGCAACTACAACACTACTCATTAACCTGGACAATCCAGGACAAAGCAGAGTGTGATCAGCAGCCAATACATCACCTTAAATCATGCATTTCTTCTACCACCAATGCAGAGTGGTAGCAACATATACCATTCAAGAGATACCCTGAAGTAACTTGAAGGTTGCTCTGACAGCACCTTCCATATCTGTAAACTGAACCACCTAGGAACTGTGGTAACAGATAGATGTGAAGACAACCACTTGCAAGTACATTCCCAGGCCACACATTGTCCTGACTTGGAACTGTAGCAGTATTTTTCCATTGTTTTTGGGTCAAAATCCTGAAACTCCCTTCTGAAAGCACGGAGTGTACTGACAGTATATGGTGTTTAGTGGTTCAAAGAGGTGACGTACCATCTTTAGATTCAGTAAGTATGGCGACAATTATTGATTCAGCCAGCAACGTTCACCTTTTAAAAATTAATTTTTAAAAAGGTGATGTATAAAGGCACGGTCATTATGATATGGAAAACACACTGACCCAAAGATTGCTACAGCACAAAACTCGAAGTAAATGCCATGAATTGGATGCTAATCCTCACTCTTCATTGCATTTTTGTGGCATTTGACTGCACTAAATACCAATTGATAAATAGATCTTTTTCTTAGCGTCCAACATTGAGTTTCAGATCAGGACCATAAATTATATCATTGACATGATGCTCAGAAAAATAAGAAATAGCAATCCTAGTAACCCCAAAACTTTTGCACCAACTTTCATTTGTATTTTTGATGCAAATCTACAATTTCTAAACATTTGTGAGGAAGACGACAACAAGGTTGTCTACATGCAATGAGCAGCATAAATGGACCAGAAACTCATGGCTATTTGTGACTCAAGGCATGTCTCTTCAATTCCGCAAATTATTGTTTCATTTAAAAAAAGACACTAATGATAGCTTGTGCCCTGAATTCACCATTAATTTTCTAGCAATTTCGAAGTGAATGTATATTCTGCAGCTAAATTGAGAGGTAAAGCTGCAATATTTAATGTTAACTATACATTGGGCGTGTTCATTCAAAGATGTGTTAGTCAGGCTGCAGACCAAAACACAGGAGAGCTTTATGGGAAGCTCAATTGAGCGTCTGCAGACATAACAGGCCCAGAAATTACCAGAACCACAGAGTTGTCTTTATTTTGTTGATAACTACCTCTAGATGTTTTTTTTTGAAAAGTGACAGGAATTTATAATTCAGGGTTGCTGAATGTAATTAGGTAAAGGCACTTATTACACTTCAACTTGACCAACCTTTTCTTGCTATATCAGAAAATGTAACTCTGGCTCTCAAGCACGTCCAATATCTCACTGCCTTTTGGTCACTGTCAAACTCTCAGTTCAAATATAGCAGGGAATAACCACAAGAAGAACTAGCAAGTCTTCAGGATGTTAAATGTGGTTTACATCTAATTGTTATTGACATACACTCCCCCAGTTCTGTCACGAACGTACGTGCACAACAAGCTCATATATTCAATGAAAAATTCTGTTTGTAACTGTGTACTGAAGGAGGGACAGTGGTCAGGCCACCAGGAAAACTCTTGCTCGGCATAGCACCGTGGAATTTTTCGGGTCTCCCAAACAGGAGAAAGAACATCTTTGGTTTCACGCCTCACTCAAAAGGTTGCATTTTTATTCATTGTAGTTGAAACTTGAGAGAGCTGTATTTTGCTTAACTCCTGTCTTTTCATGTTAAAATGAAGGCAAAACCATGGCAGCAGAACCAAACTGAGCTGAACCCAAAAACGGCACAAGTATTTTAGTTCCAGGCAACAGCTGCTGAGACTGATTGACCCTAGTTCTTAAAAACTAGCAAGTCTGTTTACAGTTTGTGCCTATATTCACCGTTTAGGAAACCTAGCTGAGACGACAAACTCATTTCATGCCAACTTCTAATGCCGGTCAAGGAGGGGGAAATTCGGATCCTCTTAGTCAGTGCAGGAAACGCATATTTCACATGTAAAATGCTAGTTTTGGGTCCTCAAAGTATCACATGCTCCAACATTTCTACCTACATTGTAACTTGCCTCCTTTTCATTTACCCATCACTACATTGAATATGGAGCCAATGAAAATTTCTGTTTGTAACTTATGTATTGAAGGAGGGGCAGAACGTCAGCTCAGCGGTTAGCACTGCTGCCTCTCAGCACCAGGGACTCAGGTTCAATTCCTGCCTCAAGCGACTGTGTGGTCTTTGCACATTCTGCCTGTGTCTGCGTGGGTTTCCTCCAGGTCCTCCAGTTTCCTCCCACAATTGAAATAAATGCCCAGGTTAGGTGAATTGGCTATGCTAAACTGCCCATTGTGTTCAGGGATGTGTAGGTTAGGTGCATTAATTGGGGTAAATATAGGATAATAGGGTAGGGGAATGGGTCTGGGTGGATTGCTCTTCAGAGGGTCAGTTTGGACGTGTTGGGCCAAATGGTCTGTTTTCACACTGAAGGGATTCTATGGCTATTCTGTTGACAGGTCAATTTTAAAAAGAAGTAAATCTTCTCCTCTCCATCTCTAACCTCTTTAGCCCTACAACCTTTAAAGATTTCTGTACTCCAACTCTGAGCACTTGCACATCACCAATTTTAATGTCTCCAGCCTTGGTGACTGTACCTTCAGCTACCCAGGCTCCGAAATTCCCTCTCATTTTATTTTTACCTCCCTTTCCAACTCTAAGAATTCCCCTAAAACCTACTTCCAAACAAACTTTTATTCACCTAGTCCAATATCTCTATGGGATGCAGCATCAATTTTTGACTGATTATAATCCTGTGAAGTGCCTGAGATGCATTTATAATAAAAGCATATAAAAAATGCACAGCTTCCTTAGCCCAATAAATAACATTGCACACTTGTATCAGTTATCAAAAGTGAAAAGAAATTGCAAGAATTGAATGGAACTCTTTCTCATCAGCTGCAAGTCAATATACTCCTTTGTCAATTTATTGATGCAAATTATGGCTTTTAACGTTAAAAGCATTAGAAGTAACATCCTCCAAGTCATACAGACTTGGCTGAAATTGTTCAGGTAAAGCAGATTATTCCAGTCTTCCCTAGCTGTTCAGCAAAAACTTAGCATTCTTAATAGCTCATTCCTAAGAACAGCTAACTTGCAAGTTCAAACAGGATAGTTTTAAATATTTAAGTTACTTAATGATGAAAATAGCATGCTCTTTGTATTGTACTACTTGTGCATTTACAGCAGGGTCAAGGTGCATAGACACTTGAACATTCAGCACCTTTAAAGGCTGTACTCAGTGTAAAAACCACACCAGGAGGTAGGTAAGTAAATTCTCAGCTCTGCAGAATTCAGGGACTGAGATCTGGGGGAGTTAAATCCTTTGCATATCCACTGATGGCATAACTGTGTCAGTGTTTAATTTGTGATAGTGCCCTTCCATATTCTTTAACAGCAAGTGACTCAGCAGTTTCTCCAGCAGATCAAATATGCATTAAAAACAGCAGAAACATGATTTTCCAAAAAAATGTAAACTACACAAGCCAATAAGATGATTTATTGTTTCAAGCTTCAAAAGGGAAAATGTAAGCAACATAACACCATGTTATAAATATACAAATTAATTGATTAATGTGAAATTATTATTTCCATTGGGTAATAATTAATCACAGAGAAACAGGTTGCAACTTTATCCAAGTTACCAAATTCTAAGCTGGTTTGATATTAGCTTGGACAGTAAGCTCTGCCACCCAGGGATTTCAAGTGCCTTGAAGGCCCACAAATAGGAGTGACCTTCCACTATTAACTCCCCTACAGCTCCAGTGATTTGAAGCATTTCCCCCTTTGATATTTTGCTGTGGCCCATCTCTCCCTGTGCGGTTATGGAGGTTGCAGACTGAAGCCCTCTGATTGGGCTGGCAGCTATTACATAAGGTAAAAACAATGACTGCAGATGCTGGAAATCAGATTCTGGATTAGTGGTGCTGGAAGAGCACAGCAGTTCAGGCAACATCCAAATAGCTTTGAAATCGATGTTTCAGGCAAAAGCCCTTCATTACATAAGGTATGGTCCTGAAAGGGTTAATGTTGGAGGCTGCATTCAGCTCCACTCAGGCTTGAGTGAGGATCAAGCAGAATATCCAAGGATCTCATGGAGTGAAGATCAGGTCACCTTAGTCTTAGTAAGAAGTTTGTCTTACCACTGTAACTTGCAATTTACTGTACATGATTGCTATCCATACATCTTTTTGAGATGAGCTTCTTCTCCTTAAGGTTTAAGTTCATGGCAGCATCAAACCACAAGCTGCCAGTGATTGGAATCCCAGCAACAAACGCAGCAGCACAGTTCTTTGAGTAGAACTTGAGCCACCTGTGAAATCCCGGAATCAGTTAGAGTGGACTAGAGGATCCATTTTTTTCATCCAGCTGCCAAGATTCTGAAGTTGATAGGTAATTCAGCCCATCACTTCAGTTGATGCACAGTAATAAATATTTTCAGGTTAGAAATAGCTATCATTGTCTCAAAGTTAGGTCAGGGTCTCAGACTTATCACTTCCCTGCCCTTTGGTGGCTTAAAATAATTCATACTGACCAGTCATTCTGCCAGAGATCTACTTTTGATAGCTTAACTGCTTAAAATTCAGTGCTAAGCTATCTGATGTACAGGCTCCTATGGATTATTCCATGACCGGTGTGAAGGCAAAAAAATTATTCTATTTTTAATTTCTGGCATTCTCTGCACTACTGCCACTTTTAAAAGCCCTAAAACACCTCGCATAGACCCATCAGCCAAAACAAACAGCTGCTTCATTATGGGTTTAATGCCATTCAGGTGTCATTTAGTAAATAAAGGAAGTGTGATTCAGTGGTAATCCAAGCTATTTGCCCAAGAACACCACAAATCCAATCTTCAAAATGTTAGATCAGTTTTCTGCATTGGAAAAAATTGGTGAGGTTTTACTTACTAGGCAGCTTGAGATAACAACTCAAACATAAATTGCTGGAGAAATTCAACAAGTCTGGTAGCATTTGCAGAAAGAAAACAGTTAATGTTTCAGGTCCAGTGACCCATCTCCAGAATTCAAGGTAGGTTACTGGACTTGAAATGTTAACTCTGCTTTCTCTCCGCAAATACTGCCAGACCTGCTGAGTTTCTTCAGCCATTTTGCTGATTTCAAATCTTCCCTTCCAGTAGTGATACCCCTGACAACAGAATGACCCAGGTGATAAATGGTAATACATCAGGGAGATTAAAATGAAAGTGATGATCATCCCATTGAATATGCTTCTTTTGCTCATATCAGCATGCTGGTTACAGTTGTAGTACATCCAATAGATAGGACTCATCACCAGTGTGCCAATGGGGAAGTGGATACAGACCATTGGCAGAGGCATTACTTAAACGAACTGCTCATTCCTGAAAGGTGTTGAGTTCCTGGAGAATTATGACTACACCCATTCCTTTGAATACAGAATTTGCCCTAAATTGATGAGCCTTCTTGGCGATCAGGAGTCTATAATAGGGTCAGGCAGTGATCTAATTATCACACTTCACTAAACAGGAACAAGCAAGTCAATTGGACTGTTGAGTGCGTTTCATCATTTAATACAAATCATAGTTGATTGAACACTTCAACACTTTCCCCTACCCCTCACTATACCCAAAACCCTTTGTGCCATTGATAACCAAAGAATTTATCAACCTCTAAAACATATGCAAAAACTGAGCTTCCACAGCCCTCTGGGATAGAAACTTCCAAAGACTCTCAGCATGGAGTAAAATAATTTCTTGTTTCAGTGCTAAATGGAATCTTATTTATGAAATTGTGCCTGCTGATTCTAGGCATCCTAACAGTATTACCAGTCTCTCCAATTTAGATATTGTCTGGCTTTCAACTATATCACCTCACTCAGACTACATGGCCAGTTTGTCCAATCTCTTCAGAAAAACCAGCAATGCCACCACCCTAGGAACAAGTCTGATGAATTGGCATTACATTTCCTCTATCACTAAAATATTCTTCCTGAAGAGAGATGACCAGAACTAGAGTACTCCAGGTGCACTCTATCTTACCTTTTATAGAATTGAAACAAAACTTTATAGTTTCATTCTCAAATCCTCTGCAATAAAATTGTGGGCGGCACAGTGGTTAGCACTGCTGCCTCACAGTGCCAGAGACCCGGGTTCAATTCCCACCTCAGGCGACTGACTGTGTGGAGTTTGCACGTTCTCCCAGTGTCTGCGTGGGTTTCCTCCGGGTGCTCCGGTTTCCTCCCACAGTCCAAAGATGTGCAGGTCAGGTGAATTGGCCATGCTAAATTGCCCGTAGTGTTAGGTAAGGGGTAGATTTAGGGGTATGGGTGGGTTGTGCTTCGGTGGGGCGGTGTGGACTTGTTGGGCCGAAGGGCCTGTTTCCACACTGCAAGTAATCTAATCTAAAAAGACCAAAGTTCCCTTAGTCTTCCTAATAATTGCTGCACCTCCATATTAGCCTTCAATGACTGATTGCACATCTATGCTTTCTAACCAGACATCTGTTCCTCCAAAAAAGTGCATAATTTCACATTTAAGTTAAAAAAAATACTAAATCCACGACTGATGCTCAGTACACACTGCTGCTGTTACTACTGACAAGATGCACTGCAGGAATTTATCAAAGATCCTCAGACAGCATTTTCTAAACCCGCAACCGATTCCATAGAAAAAGGACAAGAGCAACAGATATATGGGAACATGACCACTTTCAAGTTCTCCAAGTCACTCATCATCCTGATTTGGAAGTATATTGCTGGGTCAAAGCCTTGGAATTTCCCTCCCTAAGGGCATTGTGGGTCAATCTCTAGTAGGTGGATTGCAGCGATGCAAGACAGCTCACCATCACCTCAAGGGCAACCAGGGAAGGGCAATAAATGCTCACCTGCCAGCAATGACCACATTCCCATTAATGAATAAAGGAAGTTCCTGCTTTTATCAGCTGATGGTGGGATGTAGTGCAATTCCTGTTAAAGCCAGGCCATGAGCTCCTTTATTGTTGAAGTAGATGTGAAAGGTTCTTAATGATGAATCAATGAACAACCTGTTTCTTGACCTTATGACAAAAAAGGTGAACTGATGGTTATTTGTCATTTTTTAAAATAAAATGAAGGTCACTGAAGAACCAGCTGAAAATGCTTGGGCTGAGGATACTCCGAGAAATTCTTGCAATATTTGTGAAGCTCTCTTTAATGTCATCCATGACTCATTAGAGCAGGAGAATGGACATTTTGGGCATCAGCCCTTCTTCAGGGATCAGGCTCATGCCAGAAATGTCGATTACCCTGCTCCTTGGATGCTGCCTGACCTGCCGCGCTTTGCCAGCAACACATTTTCAGCTCTCATCTCCAGCATCTGCAGTCCTCACTTTCTCCATGACAATTATACCTAACAGTCAGAAAGTTATGAATTAATTGCCCCCTTAGAAAGGGAATCACAATCCAGGCTAACAATCTAATTCTGCTGTAGCGAGGAACTGCTGTTCTACTAGATGTCATCTTACAGACGAGCTGTTAAATGTCAATCCAATCTGCATTGTCAAGTGAATGTAAGATATCCATTGCCACTAGTTGAAGAGCAGTAAATGCAAAATTCTCCAGATTTCTTGGCCACTGATCCACAAAACCAAATTTACCAAAATCATATGTTTGCTATGTAGGGTAAATTTAAGAAATTGGCTACTATGTTTCCCCATGTTCAACCGTGACTACATTTAAAGTACTAATTGGCTGTGAAATATTTCAGGGACACCTCAAGGTCATAAAATGGATGGTATAAATGCAGGCTCCTCCTTCCTGTATCTCCATGGTGGATCACAGACATAGGCATGGAATTCAGAGACTAATTCAGGATGCTCCAAAATTCTCAGGTCTTTAGATTAGATTACAGCATGGAAACAGGCCCTTCGGCCCAACAAGTCCACACCGACCCTCCGAAGAGTAACCCACCCAGACCGATTCCCCAACCCTACGTTTATCCCTGACTAATACACCTAACACTATGGGCAATTTAGCATGGCCAATTCACCTGACCTGCACATCTTTGGATTGTGGGAGGAAACTGGAGCACCCAGAGGAAAACACAGACACTGCGAGAATGTGCAAACTCCACAGTCGCTAGAGACCAGAATTGAATCCAGGTGCCTGGTGTTGTGAGGCAGCAGTGCTAACCACTGAGCCTCCATGCCACCCTGAACCTGTCAATCCAAGCTCCGTAAAAACATCTGAACATCTTAACAATTACCCCTATATCCCCCATAGCCTTAAAACCCTATAGTATCAAAAAAAAAGATAAAAAACAAAATCATTATAATGTAGAGAAAGACCTGGACAAGGAACAGTGAAAACAAATTAAGTATTAAGATTCAAAAATATCCATGCCAATTTAGGTCAGCAACTGTGACTTTATGCAATGATTACAGACCAATTTAAGACTTTGTTCACTCTGCGTTGGAGCCAAATAAGTGATACAACAATATACCATTGTTTGGAAACACTGCTTTATTTGATTTTTATGAGTACAGAAGCTTCAATTCCAATCAAGTGTTCCAATCTGAATTTCAAGAAATGAAAATCATTTCATCCCATGGGAGACTGGTGAGCAAGGTTAGATCTCATGGAATACAGGGAGAACTAGTCATTTGGATACAGAACTGGCTCACAAAAGGTAGAAGACAGAATGGTGTAGGGTTGTTTTTCAGACTGGAGGCATGTGACCAGTGGAGTGTTACAAGGATTGGTGCTGGGTCCACTATTTTATTACAGCCATTACATACATTCAAAAGGAGTAGGTAGCTCAACAAAGTTGCAGCAGAGCAGCATGCTTTCAATGCATGGCCATGCTTCAAGTGATTCCCAATTAAGATGGATGGGAGATCTTGACACCCCAAAGTCACATATGGTGAGTGATGTCTTGAGCAGGTCCCTTAAAAAGGGACACCACATCCTGTTTTTCCAGAGATAAACAATATATCCCAAACAGAACCATGGCTAGACATAGCCACATGTTGCACAATTATAAAAAAGTCAGTGAAACAATAGTGTCAGAAGGTGGAAACAAATCTTTCAGTCCAACTCATCCACACTGACCAAATTCCCAAAACAAACTAGTCCCACTTGCCTGCATTTGGCCCATATCCATTTAAACCTTTACTATTCATGTATGTGTCCAAATGTCTTTGGAATGTTGTAACTGTATCTGCATTGACCACTTCCTCTCAGATCATTCCATATATGCCACATCCCGAATGTGAAAAAGATCACCTATGATCCCTTTTAAATCTTTCTCCCCTCACCTTCAAAATATACCCCTGGTTTTGAATTCATCCCCATTAGGGAAAAGACTTTTGCTACTCACCTTATCTATGTACCTCATGATTTTATAGACCTCCATAACCTTACCCTCCACCTTTACACTTCAGAGAAAACAAATCTTAGTTTATCCAACCTATCCATATGTCTCAAACCCTCCACTCAGCAACATCTTGGTAATTCTTTCTGAACTCTCTCCAAATTTAATAAAGCAGGGCAGCCAGAACCGTACACAGTATTCCAAAAGTGGCCTCAAAGTCCTGTACAACCTCAACATGACATTCCAATTCCCATACTCTACAGTCGAGGAATGAAGGCAAGCGTGCTAAACACCTTCTTGACCACCTTGCCTACCTGTGATGCAACCTTTGAAGAATTGTGCACTTGAACCCCTAGGTCTCTGTTCAATAACAGTACCTAGGGCTCTACCACCATTAACTGTAGGAGTTCTGTCTTTGCTGGTTTTACAAAATGCCATACTTCACACTCATCTAAATTAAACTCCATCTGCCACTCCTCAGTCCATTGGCCCAATTAATCAAGATTTTTGTAATCCAAGATACCTTCTTCACTGTCCACTATACCATCAAATTCTAGCATCATTCACAAAGTTACAAACCATATCTCCTAAATTCTAATTTAAATAGTTTCTATAAGTGACAAAAGTGGACCTAGCACTGATCCTTGTGATCACTGGTCACAGGCCTCCACCGCCCTGTCTCTTACCATCAAGCTACTTTTATCCAATTGGCATGCTGTCCCCGAATCCCATTTAATCTAACTCTATTAGTGTACCATGTGGATCCTTGTTAAAGGCTTTAATAAAGTCCATGTAGACAAAATCCAACACTGCCCTCAATCCTTTTAGTTACATCCTCAAAAAACTCAATCAAGTTTGAGACATGATTTTGCACACAGAGCCATGCTGACTAACCCTAGTTAGTCCTTGCCTCTCCAAATGCACAAACCCTCTCTCAGAATCCTTCCAACAACTTACCCACAGATGAGAGACTTACTGATCTATGGTTCCCAGGCTGCTTCTTACAGTTTAAATAAAGGCACAACGTTAGCCACACTCTTCCTTCAGCACATTACCCATGGCAGAAGAGGATACAAATATCTCTGCTAGGAACCTTGCTACTTCTTTGAGCTTCCCACAATGTCACGAATACATTTGATAGAGTCCCAGAAATTTAACAGACATTTTAAGACCTCCAGGACCCCTTTTTTTTTTAAGATTAGATTAGATTACTTACAGTGTGGAAACAGGCCCTTCGGCCCAACAAGTCCACACCGCCCCGCCGAAGCGTACCCACCCATACCCCTACATCTACATCAACCCCTTACCTAACACTATGGGCAATTTAACATGGCCAATTCACCTGACCTGCACATCTTTGGACTGTGGGAGGAAACCAGAGCACCCGGAGGAAACCCACACAGACACAGGGAGAACGTGCAAACTCCACACAGTCAGTCGCCTGAGGCGGGAATTGAACCGGGGTCTCGGGCGCTGTGAGGCAGCAGTGCTAACCACTGTGCCACCGTGCTGCCCATTCTTCTATAGGGTGAACTGCTTAAGGTATTAATATTTATTTCTGATTTCCCTAGCCTCCATTTTTCTCCACAGTAAAATGTGGATGCAAATTATTATCTCTCCTATCTCCTGTGATTTCCCACAGATGACCTTGTGGATCTTTAAGCCCTGTTCTCTCCTTTGTTTCTCTTTATATGTAGAATCTTTGGATTCTCCTTAACCTTCTGCCAAGGCTGTTTCATATCCCCTTTCTTGCTCTCCTGATTTTCCACTTAGGATCAACTAATCTCTTTCAGAGTATAAGGGGTGTAGGCATCTAAATATTTATATGACACCTTGTTCTTTACAAGACCCTCATATCTTCATTCATCATAGATCCCTACTCTTACCAGCATTACCCTTTACATTAACATACTGTCTCTGAACTCATGATTTCACTTCTGAAAGCCTCCCACTTCCCAGTCACCTCTGTGAATGGCCTACTGTAATCAAGTGTCTAATACAATCAAAATTTGCCTTACTCCAATTAAGAACTTGAACATTTATACAAAGCTTATCCTTCTCCATAAATTTTAAACTAGAAAACTAACAGTTGAAAGGCCCACTTTGCAAATCTTGAGACTCCTTTCATCTGTTGATTATACACCTGTCTGGAGACACATGTATTGTTTTTTGTTGCGTTGTAGGTTGCTTTCACGTGGCATCACCTCTCAATCATTGGAGTGTTCTTCCTCACTGGTGGCACAGTGGTGGACCGTACATGGCAAAGGAATAGAAATTAGCTCAAAACAATATGGCACCCTGATCTATTATGACCTTGCATGATCTGGGCTGGTTGTACATTTTAGAAGCTTGCATTGGTATTTGGATTTCTAACCCATTCTCTACCCAGTTCAGAGTTTTTGTTGTTCTTGATCTATTCATTTGCTGTGCATCTTTCAATTCCCCCTCCATGTGAAGACAACAATCCTGGATTTCAGGATGGTTAGACAACTGGTTGCTAGGCAATGTCAGTCACATTGCCCTTCCAAACTAGGGAGAATAATTCTGTCAACATTCCAATATTTTCATGCAAAAAAAAAAAAAGCCTTTTGATACTTGGCACTTAATATTTGATAGTACATACCATATATTCTGCTGGACTAGAACAGGGATAGTGGGATGACTGATATAGATCATTTGCCACTTAAACCTTTAAATATTTTGCTGGTGAAATGTGATCTGATACTATTCATTTCAATGAATTGAATAAACTAAAAAAAATGGTAACAATTATGCTTCTTGATGTGAACAAGTCAAACAATGGGAAATTTGGAGAGGTAATCTGTCACAAGGACATGACTAAGTCTGTTGGTACTTTTGTCCAAGGAGTGGACAGAACATCAATTAAAATTAGCTTTGTCACATGTACTCAAATGGATACAGTGAAAGGTTTACAAGTTGCCACTTGTGGTGCCATCGTAGGTACCTGGGTACAGATTCTTACTCAATTCTCAGGAAGGGAAAAAAAAAAGAGGAGAAATGGAGTTCAGAGTTACCATCCTTCCAACCCAGACAATGCTGGGCTTCACCAAGGCCATGAGTCCACACTGGCTTTTACCCTGGACATTGGCAATGCCATCCAATGACAGAGGTAAAAAAGTAATAAATTAAAATGTGAAGAGAGAAAAAAAAGAAATGACAGAGGAAATTAGTTCTGGTTGAGTCCTATCACACTTGCAGCTTAAGTACATCTTGTGTAGATGCTACCTCTGCTGCTGGGGTTGACAAGTTTGGTATTTCATGCATCGAGAAGTCATTGAATCTTTTCCAAAAACACAAGCTGTTGGAAAAGCTCAGTAGGTCTGGCAGTATCTGTGAAGAGAAAATCAGTTAATAATTTTGGGTCGCAGAACAGGTTTGTGCTGCCAATTGCTCTTCAATTAGTTTTCCAAATATTGTGCATGCTGACAAAAACGAAGGTTGAAATAGGGATGAGGTCCTGCGGAGTGATCATAAAGGGCTAGGAAAACAATTAAAAGTCAGGACCCTGTCAGTGGTAATCTCCAGATTACTTCCAGTGCTACGTGCTAGTGAGTGTGTGTAAGGACAGGTGGATGTGTCAGATAAAAAAAGTGTTGCTAAATAATTTGTGCAGGGATTCTGATTTTTAGATCATTGGGATCTTTTCTGGGGCAGAGGTGACCTATTCAAATGGGGAGAGTTACATCTGAACTGAAAGGGGCCAATATCTTGGCGGCCACATTTGCTAATGCTATAAGGGAGGGTTTAAACTAGATTGGCAGGGAGGGAGGATCCTCAACAGCAGGGAGGCAAGTGAGAGGCTGGAAGGAGATACAGTAATCAGAAATAGTAAAGTGAAGAGACAGGTCAGGCTAGAACACAACAGGGAGCAAGGAATGTCTGTTGGATTAAATTACATCTATTCAATGCAAGATAGCTGACAGATAAGGCCAATGAACTCAGGGCATGGACATGTACATGAGACTGGGATGTTATAGCATTACAGAAACATGGCTAAGGGCTGACAGGACTGGCAGCTTAATGTGTCAGGGTACAGATGTTTTAGGCACAGAGGTGGTGGGAAGGATGAAGGGGGAAAATTGCATTTTCGATTAAAGCAAGTGTCACAGCAGTACTCAAATGAAATAACTGAACAACCATCCAGTGAGGCTTTCTGGATGGAGCTAAGAAATAAGGGGATGGTGACATTATTGGGGCTGTACTATAGGCCCCCAAATAGGGAATGAGGAGCAAATATGAAGGGAGATTGGGAGATTTGCAGGAGCAATACAGTTGTCAAAAGTAGGGGATTTTAACTTTCCTAACAGATTGGCACTGCCAGAGCATTAAGGGCTTAGATGGGGTGGAATTTAAGTGCATTCAGGAATGTTTCCTCAAGCAGTATATAGAGGGTCCTACTCAGGAAGGGGCAAATCTTTACCTACTCTTGGGAAATCAGGCAGGACAGATGACTGAGATGACAGTGGGGACCAGTGACCATAGTTCTATTAATTAAAATAATTAAGGAGAGTGACAAAAGTGATCCAAAGGTTAAAGTTTTAAATTGGGATAAGAGAAATTTTGATGGAATTTGACAGAAACTTGCAGGAGTTGATTGGAGCACTTGGTTTGCAGGCAAAGGAACCTCTGGCAAATGGGAGGCCTTTAAGCATGAGATTGCTAGTGTTCAAGGTCTGTATGTTCCTGTAATGGTGAAGGGCAAGGTTAACAGGAATTGGGAACCCTGGATGACAAGAGTTATTGAGAATTTGACCAGAAAGGAGATAGGGCTCAGGCGATAGGAGATATAGAAGGGTAAAAGGGGCATGAGATAGATTAGATTACCTACAGTGTGGAAACAGGCCATTTGGCCCACCAAGACCACACTGACCCACCCAGACATCTCCTACACATATCCTGACTAATGCACCTAACACTGAGCAATTTAGCATGGCCATATTACCTGACTTGCATATTTTTGGGTTGTGGAAGGAAACCAGAGCACCCAGAGGAAACACGGGAAAATATGCAAACTCCGCACAGACAGTGGCCGGAGGTTGGAATTGAACCCAGGTCCCTGGCACGGTAAGGCAGCAGTGCTAACCACTGAATCACTGCTGCCCATAGATTTGGCTGAGATAATTATGGTGAATCCAAAGAGGTTTAAGTATATTAAAAGGAAAAAGAACTAGAGAGACCCTCAAGGACCAAAATGGACATGTATGTGTAGAACTGCAGAACATGGGCAGGGTCCTCAGATGAATGCTTCTCCTGTGTTTACCATGGAGAAAGAAAAGATGACTCGGGAACTTGGGAAGTTAGTGGGGACAGTCCATATCACAGGAGGTGTTGTTGGATGTATTAGAATGTATGAAGATGGATAGATTTTGGTCCTGACCAGATCTATCCATAAACACTGCAAGAGGCTGGAAAATAAATTGCAGGGGCTCTGGCTGATATTTTTGCATCAATGTTAGCCACAGGGGAGGTCCCAGAACACTGGAGAGCAGCCAATGTTGTGCCCTCATTCAAGGAGGGCTGCAAAGAAAAGCCTGGGAACTATAGACCAGTAAACTTAACATCTGTGGTGGGTAAGTTACTTGAGAATATCCTGAGGGATATGATATACATGCATTGTAAAGACAGGATGCGATTAGTAAGTCAGCATGGCTTTGTGCGTGGGAGATCATGTCTCAAATTTGTTATAGCTCTTTGAAGAAGTGACCAGGAACATTGACAAAGGCAGGGCAGTAGATGTGTTCTACATGGATTTCAGCAAGCGCCTCCTAGCAGAGCGCTTTAGGGAACATCTCCGAGACACCCGCACCAATCAACCAAACCGCCCCGTGGCCCAACATTTCAACTCCCCCTCCCACTCTGCCGAGGACATGGAGATCCTGGGCCTCCTTCACCGCCGCTCCCTCACCACCAGACGCCTGGAGGAAGAACGCCTCATCTTCCGCCTCGGAACACTTCAACCCCAGGGCATCAATGTGGACTTCAACAGCTTCCTCATTTCCCCTTCCCCCACCTCATCCTAGTTTCAAACTTCCAGCTCAGTTACTGTCTCCTTGACTTGTCTGACCTGCCTATCTTCTTTTCCACCTATCCACTCCACTCTCTCCTCCTTGACCTATCACCTTCATCCCCTCCCCCACTCACCCATTGTACTCTATGCTACTCTCTCCCCACCCCCACCCTCCTCTAGCTTATCTCTCCATGCTGCAGGCTCACTGCCTTTATTCCTGATGAAGGGCTTTTGCCCGAAACGTTGATTTCGCTGCTCGTTGGATGCTGCCTGAACTGCTGTGCTCTTCCAGCACCACTAATCCAGTATTATATAGAGGTATTACATTCACAGTCACTTCAAGAACCAAATAAAATTAGTTATTCAATTACAACAAAAATATGCTCTCAATTGTGCCATGCCTCAAGTTATCCCTTGTTAAGATGGAGTGTGATCTTTATACCCCAAGTTACATTGATCAATCTCATGAGCATGGCTCTTCAGGTACAATATACTGACTAAGACATAACACAGGAATGTCCTCATTGGCCAAAGTCTCTAAAAACAGTTTTCCAAAGCATTTTCCCATTTTTTTGACCCATTAGCCACAAGTTTATAATTCAGTTACTTTTTGCAGAAAAGACAAAAGCACTACAACATCAACATACTATAGATAATGATGCCAGTTTCTGGGTATGGAAGAAAGGAAGTCATGCAATCAGTTCTGCTCCAATGCGTGTCTCTTCAATGCAAATTGGCTTTAACACAATTGAAGAATTTAGACCATTATTTGTAGAACATAAATTCCTTACCTGTATTGACTATAATTCAATTCAGGCCACATTAGTTTAAATGGCTCATCTATTGCAAGGTTTTCTTATAATGCAAAAATCATACAAGAAAAGAACTACCACATTACATCAGAACCGACTGTACTGGAATGACAAATAGCAGTTTTTAATAAGGAAAATAAAGACAAAGACATCAGAGAAGCAACTCAAGTTGCTGCATCATCGCACTTTAGGCAATAAACAAATCATACCAGATAATGGAAGGCTGTTTTCATTGAGCTTTTTCAATGCGTTCAGGAGTTGATTGAAGCTTTGCAGGATGTGGTCCTGATTAGCATGAAGTAGCACCTTCTGAGCATCAGATAGCAAACGTGAAAGACTGCAAACAAGAAAAAATGTCAATCATTACTCATGTTTCTTGTACAAAATGTAACACTGATCACAATGATTGGTAGCCTTACCTCAGCGCCAAGGAACTCAACTTTTTAAATATTCAACCCCAATCAGCATTGGTGCAGATCCACCCACTTCCATCCCATTACAATGCCAATTCATGTACTGACATGGCAAGGAATTTAAATCCTTTATTTTCTAAGTATTTGGGAGAAGGCAGTGGAGTAGAAGCAACGTCACTGGACATCTAATCCAGAACCCCAGACTAATGCTCCAGGGACATTTTCAATTACATCATGGTCACCATCAGGTGTGGTTTGCCATGTAACTGCCAATCATAATAAAACCCATCTGGCTCACTAACATTCTTTAATGAAAAGTAATTTGTCATCCTTCCCTGGTCTGGCTTACTTGCAACTCCAGGCGCATTAATAATGTAGATGCCTCTTGACTGCCCTCTAAGCAATGAAGGATGGGCATCAAATGGTGGCCCAGCCAGTAATGCCTACATCTCCAACAAAAATCTTTTTGAAAATGTTACTAGCCCCTAGGCAATTCACAAACTGAGCAGTTTGGTCTAGAATTACAACAAACAATTGACCACAACTGTATCTGGCTTGTATTCGGTTGTTCAAGCTATGCTAGTTCAGCATTTGTTGCTTGAATATAGACTCTTTAGGTAGAAGAATGTGCCATTAGTACTTACATGGATTGATTGAAATTCCCCACATTTCCTGGAGTTTCTCCTGGGGTAGCATACTGGAAGCAAGGATTTTTAATATTACAGATGATTCCCTGTATCCATGGCAGTGTCCCTGCTGATGGTAATGCATGGTTTGGAAAGTGACCTGCAAGAATTAGCAAAGTGAAAAATTAAAATCAAACTTCAACCTTCTCACACCTAGCCTCAAATCTTCAATTTTTCATAGAATCCCTACATTCAGTCCATCAGGTCCACACTGACCTTCTGAAGAGCATCCCACTTAGACCCAACCCAGTACCTTATCTCTGTAGCCTTGCAATTCCCATGGGTAACCCACTTAGCCTGCATATTCCTGGACACTATGGGCCATTTAGCATCGCCAATCCACCTAACTTGCATATCTTTGACTGTGTGGAAGAAACTGGAGCACCCAGTGGAAGCCACACATGGCGAGAACATGCAAACTCCACAGAGACAGTCGCCAAAGGCTGGAATTGAACCTGGGTCCTTGGTGCTGAGGCAGCATTGATAATGACAGCCACCACTTTGATTATTACGGTTTTCCATCTAATGTTCAAATTTCAATGATGTGATTGGAATATTTCATTCAATGAATTTGACAAGTGATGAACATAAATCAATGAAAAGTCAGCTACCCAAGTGGAGAGAAGAGAGAGTACAAAACAGTTTGCTGTGTGTAAATCATATACATATTACATATATAAAATAAAACTGGAACACTAGTTACTTCCATGGAGTGAAGACAGTTTCCATTTTGGTATTCCCATGTTCATAACATATCTTAAATAAAAAAGCAAAGTTCTACAGATAATGGAAACCTGAAAGCAAAACAAAATTCTGGACAAACTCAGCATATCTGGAGAGAAAGAAAGAATTAGCACTTCAGGTCCAATGACACTTCAGAACTTCCTAAGAGCCATTTTGGACTCTATGTTAATTGTTTTACATATAGATGTTGCCTATCTGCTGAGTTTCTGCAGCATTTTATGTTTTTATTTCAAAATATCACTGATCACCCCAGGCCATTCTTTTCTATGGATCAAAAGTGACTGAACAGTAAATATTAGCCTGAGAGTCAGTTTCTCAAAGTGCACAATGCCACATTGAACAAGCAAAACAGAAAACCGATGGTAGCACTATTTGGAAAGTGATCTGTTGTTTAGTCCTAGCTGTCATAAAGCAAAGGACTCAATGGTAACAATTAATCTCTGAGAGAGTTTTAAATGTTGTAAAATAGAACATTTCTGCCTTTAAGCATTCCCCAGATCTAGAGGGCATGATCTAAACATAAAACAATCCTCCTTGTGCAGTAACCCATGAAGCACACCAAAGTCAGGATAAGCACAGGTTAAATACAGAGTATAATGCCATTTATATCAGCCTATCAAGCTTTACCAGGTCATGTTAAGTATATATTCCACACAGAATAAATCCTTTTATTTGGCTCAATAATTGAACATGCACGCAGTTCAAGATTTATAGAAAAAAATTATTTCCATCAGCCATAGATAATTTCCCCCAAATTATTTTTATGTAATCAAAAGCTTCAGCTGAACTATAGTAAGTTGGTCTAAACTGCAATTAAACAACAGGCAAGGTAGCTCAAAAGCTGCATGGAGCCAATACCCAACAGAAATAATTACTTCAAATTTGGAATGATGACAAATGAATTGCAAGAAAAAAAATAGATCATCTATTGCAATAAAAAGACAGACAGACAGAGACATGAACAGCAAGGGACAGAGCCCCAATATCTGGTTCACAAGGCATCTTTCAAGTATATTATGCAGAATCTGCTGAGTGATATTTACCCTTGAGTATTGGCTTTCTGCCAGTCACTCCAATGTTGGCAAAACCTTCATGTTTGGATTAACTTCACATGGCTCAAGTCCCAACTCATTGGTCAATATTCTTGCATGCAACTACATTGTGACAGTCTGCTCACATTGGTTTTACTTCCTGAAACCATGCAGTACTGATGTTGTATGCAACCTATGCATTGAATTGAACTGAACTATGTTTTGCAAACACCCATATAAAATCCTATTACATAAGCTTTTATGTGTCAGTACACAGGATCAGGGGATGTGGTGATGTAGTGGTAACATCGCTGGACTATTAATCCAGAATCTCAGGATAATGTTCATGGTTTGAATCCCATGGTGAAATTAGATTTTTGGAATTTAAAAAGCTGATCTAATAGCAATCATTTAATTGTCAACTGTCATCAAAAATCCATCAAGTTCACTAGAAGGAAATCTGCTGTTCTTAGACTGTCCTACACGGGACTTGAAACCAAAAACAGTTGACTCAACAGCCCTCGAGCAATACAGGTCGGCCTAGTCAGCAACACGCACCCAGTGAATAAAAAATCTTTGTACATATGGTCACAAGTACTATTTCACATCAAATTATATGATGACCGTACTAAATGGTTCAAAAGGTAATTTTCCACCAATACTGGCCCTTATTAGATATGGAGGTTTGTTTTAAATTAATTTTTTTCAAAAATGTCATTTTCAGATTAGGTCCCTGTTGGAATTTGAGAGGAGGAGGAGTGTGGAGTTCAGCTTCAACAAGCATAGCGGAATAAACAGAGCGCCCCTAGCTTCTTGCAGCTTGATGTGGAGGAGTTGGTGAGGAATTTTCATAGAATGAGCTACAACGTCTTTCCCATAAGGAAGAGGGATTGGAGAGAAGGGAAGGTTTGGGCACAAGACAGAATCTGGGGAGCAGCAGCATCGTATAAAGCTCATTTAAGTCATCGTCGCAGCAGAATACAAATCTATTTATACTATGAAAGGCTTAACTATCCTGCTGACAATCTTTTCCAAAGTTGACACTTTAAGAATGGTGAAATACACAAGGCCAGAGAGAATTATGCATCTGTGGAACACTATCATTTGGAACAAACTCAATGATTATCTGGAATCATTTGAGTTTAAGAATTTGTTTCCTTGTTAATCTTGGGGTTGAATACAAGTTGGGAAAACAGAATTCTCCACACTCATAACCAAGCAAGTGGCAATAATTGAGTACCTGATCCCTAGCCCCTCCATGATGATAGGCAGAGACTGGAGAGAAATGGAGATACACTAAACAGTATTCATACATCAACTGCTAGATCACTTACATTCATTCTGCTCAAATGATGGATGGGACTGACGCACGGAGACTAATATAAAGAAGAGGAAGAGAGGCCACAGAATCTCAATAACCAGCTGAACCTGGAAAACAAATGCCACGAATTAAGAAATGTTGATGCATGTTTTAAACTCATTGCAGTGATCACTCTGTGCCAGAATCCTTCACAATGTACTGAAGACTGCAGTAATAATCAGTTCATTCAGCTTAGCTTTGTGATAAGATCAGGCAATATAAAGTCCAATTCTTAAGCATTTCAGACCAGCAATGCCTTTTGGTCTGTAAGTAAACATGACTTCTTACACAGATTTCATACGAAAACAAGGAGGAAAAGTCACAGGGAGAGCAGTGATGAAGTCTCTTAATTTTAAGACAAAGAGCTTGTGATTGTATAGTGCATTTCGGGTGTACAGACATCAGGGTGTGGCAAACCATCCAAACTATTTTAGAACCAATTAAGTATCTCCAAAATTTTATCATTGTTGTAATGCAGAAAATACAGGAATCAAATTGCTGGGGAGGACAAAAAGCAATAAGAAAATGATATGAACTGCCTGAGAAATCTTGAAGTGGTTAATTATGGCCAGGATAAAGGGAATTCTCTCCTGTTCTTCAAAATTCAAGTGCAGTACTTCAAATCCTGTACACTCAGGGGACACCAGATTTTGGCTATTTCCAGATTTCAGCTTGGGTGGTTTGAGCTATGAGCAGTCTGGTGTGATCCAGGAGCACAGAATAGAGCAGTAGTAAAACCAATAACTGGTCTGGAGCCACAATGCAAAGCACCTAACCAAACATTGTCCAGGTAAGCTTTTTAAATCTTTTAGATAATTAAGTAGTATCTAGTTTGCAATAACCAGATTGGAGATACACTGCCTATAGTGTGTACAAGATCTTCGACATCTTAAGCAAACAGGGCCTCTGTTAACCGTCTCATCGAAGTGAAAAAAATTCCAATAGCTTAGCACTCAGCACTGGAGAGTTACCTAGACTTAATGTTCCAATCTCCGCAATGCAATCAATTTCTAACTCACAAGTAAATCTGTTATCAGTGCCTCAAACTGCATCCCAGTGTCTGTGTATATGTAGCAGCAACCAATCTTGGTTTCAGACTCAAATCCTCCCAATTTTGCACCTATCACTTAAAAACTCTCCTCAATCTTTACAGGTTCCCTTCCTGGTCTGTTTACTTCCACTTCCTCCTGTCCTAACCTGTAGTGGCTAGAGGAACAACACAAAAATCAAAATTTCCAAAAACGTTTGAGTGAAATACCTTCAGAGATTGTCTCTACTATGCCAAATTTCCCACAAATCAAGTGTATTTAAGAAAAATGAGGATATGGTAATCAAAGTGAATCAAACAGCGAGAAGGCTCATATACAGCCTAAAACCAGAGGGTTCTTGTGGTGCAATGGTAGTGCCCTCTGAACCAGGAGGCTTGGTTCAGAGGGCACTACCATTGCACCACAAGAACCCTCTGGTTTTAGGCTGTATATGAGCCTTCTCGCTGTTTGATTCACTTTGATTACCATATCCTCTGGAGGCCTGGTTCAAGTCCCACCTATTCCAGAGGTTTATTGGAAAACATCTAATACCAGCTAGAGCTGTTGGGGTCAAGGACCACTCATGTTGAAAAACTAAGTTATACAACATTACTTTGAAAACAAAAAACAATTGTGCAAACACCCAGATTTGGGAAACAATTAAATCAGTCTACAATTTTAAACTGGCCAGGTAATCAACTTTTGAGTCACTGGGTAATTGGAAATTATGGTACTAAAGGGCTGCATTTCAGCCAGGAGCAGCTTGGAGTTAGTGTTCATGAGATGTGAGTATTGCAGGCAAGACAGTGATTACTGTCCATCCAAATTGCTCAGTAAATTGGCAGTGTGCTACCATCTTGAACTAATGTAGTCCTTATGGTGTAGGATTACCAACTATGCTGTCAGGTAGGGATTTTGATGCAGTCACAATAATGGAAAAGCAGTACATTTCCAAGACTGGGCAGTGGATTTGGAGGGTAACACTACCATCTACAAGTTCCCAAATGCCCGCTGCCTTTTATCCTGGGCAGTTCTGTTGTAGGTTTGGAAAGTTTTAGGGAGGTGAATTGCTGTCATCTTTTATGGATGGTACATATTGCTATTGCTGTGTGCTGTTTGTAGCAAGTATTTAAAGATGCAGATTGCATAACAAAAATGGTCTTTGATGGCACTGAAGTTCAAACACTGAAAGTACATTTCAAGGGAAGACATGTCCAACTTTTGCCTTGTAAACTGAACACAAATGCTACTCCAGACAGAAAATTTGACTATTTTGGAAAATTAATATTACATCTTTTCTGAGAGCTGGAACTTAGCCTTATTTCTGTTTTAATATTGTAAGGTTGAACTAAGTAAGCAATGCAGATGAATTGAAAAAGGAGGGTAACAATGATTTAAAATCAAAACCAGTTAACAGGTTGAGATTAATTTAATCCAACTTTAGCTTAAGTTAATTGACATCCAGTAGTTGTTACTAGTCTAACCTCAGTCAGAAGACAGTGGTGCAAAGCTAACTCTAGTCCATCATTCTAGAACAAATGAAGTGCTAACCTAAATCTTTTGCATTATTTCTGTTGTAAAAGGTAAATTAAGGTTCATGTGATTTTATAATTGGAGCAATACAATTGATCTAAGACAATGAGTGCAGAGAGACCAAACAGAATATTGAACCACGGTTTTTGTCCTTTTTAATATTTCCACTTTTTACATGTGGAAGTCCTACCACACAACAGAACATCTTTTCTCAGCACCAGATCACTCATGATATTTTCTGTCATTAACCACCACCAGTAAGTCACCTGTGTTTCCAAGTGTCGAATTTATGTGCAGAGCCCATTAAAAGCAATGAAATAAGGTAGAGAAAGGGTTAACCATAATGGAGTTGGAAGGGGAGCTAGGGTTTCTGCTCTTGGTCACTAAGTGACAACACCAAGAAACTACAGATATTGCACACAAAATCAGGCTCAGCGATGATCGCCCATGGATGACTGGGTTGCCAACATTGTCAAGAAATAGCTCCCGACATTGGCACCTCTATCTCAAGGTTGAGAACAGGTGAAAGCCACTTGTTATTAGATTGTTATCAGGTACTGTCTGATCAATCCCTAAAAGGTGATGAAGAATACAAAACATCAGGGAAATTTAAATTCTACTTTCAGCACTTGTGATCATTTTAAACTAATAATTGGAGAAATGTTTTATATTCAGCTAAGGCAACAGGACTATCACTCAATTTCTGCATATGGGCACAGCAGCCAGATATAAAAAGGGAGAATGTTAGGTCTTATTCATACTGGCCACAGTATGAATAGTTTTTCATAAGTGGGGTATTAGCAAGAGGCACTTCTATTTTACACAACCACCTTGTGTCAGGAAAGGTGCTGGTTTTCAAACAAGGTCCCAACAGTTGGTCACAACTCATTGATCCCCAGAAGTGAATGGGTGTGACCTTGAGTAATGGATCAACGGAGCTTTTTAAATGATGCCTTCTTGCTCAAACTGGCTTCCATACAAAATCTGAAATTTCAAATCAGCAACATTTTAAAATGCAGTTTTATTTCTTTACAAGCTGGATTTTGTAAGCTGAAAAGTAAGTTTAGATTGTAATGTCAACAGGGTATGTGTCACTCAAAACTTAAAAGGATGGTACAATGGTACTTGGAGGATTTTCCTGCAGGCTTCAGGATTCAGTCATCATGTTCATATGGGGATCAGAAAACTGTTACAAGAAACTACCCCTTCATGTGATTTTCCCCAAAATTTTCTTTGGGCATTAATGAATCAACGTTAGAGATTTATTCAGCCTAGATTCCTGGACAAGAACTTTACACTTTTTCCTTTCTTTGGAAGTAGTGGAAAGGGAGTGGAAGGAATAATGGGCTGATTATGAACTCAATTACATTAATGGCCCTTCCATGAGCAGCAAGGTCTGGAGTGCACCATGAAACTCTGGCTCACAGGCAGAGATGCTGCCCACTGTGCCACAAGGTTTCCTCATAGTTAGAGAGAAAGATAGCAGCAAGGCCCACAAAGCTCAATGGTGATTAGCAGAGCCAATAGTTTGAAAGCAGCAGCAGAATACAATAAGGCTTAATGTACAGAGCACCCAAAAATGGATGTGTTACCACTTCAACTTTTCTGGAATGTAAACAAACTAAAGGCTTTCTGTAATGGAGATAGGATTTCAGAAGCCTTTGGCTACTGCTGAGCTCAAGGTGGCATAGCTCATCCTGCACAGAATTCCTATCTGGAATACTGAGCCCCAGGTAAACTACATGGAGCTGCAATATTTAATGTTGCCAATGGACACCAGGAGCTGAGTGAAAAATCTCATTCAGCCTTTAAGAACAGGATTGGCTCTGCTTAATTGGCTACTTGGTAGATGCAGGCAGGTACTACCCCCTAGCCCACCTACAGGGAAATGGCATAGGGCAGAGTAGAGCTATAAACTGCACAGGGAGAAAGGGAGGTCTGCAGATGCTGGAGATCGGAGTCGTGAGCGTATTGCTCGAAAAGCACAGCAGGTCAGGCAGCATCAGAGGAGCAGGAGAATCGGCGTTTTGGGCCAGAGCCCTTCATCAGGGAGGAGGCTGGGAGCCTCGGGGGTGGAGATACACCCAAAAGGCTCCCAACCCCATTCCTGATGAAGGGCTCAGACCCGAAACACTGATTCTCCTGCCCTTTGGATGCTGCTGACCTGCTGCGCTTTTCCAGCACTCTCTCGACCCATAAACTGCACAGACTAGCAATGTTAAATCTCTGTACTAGTACATGCCAGACAGACACATTGAGGCACCAACTGACAACCCTAATCAGTCTAATTCTTCACAAAATTATCCAGCAAATACACCCAATTGCAGAATCACATCTGCTCTGACAAGATGTCCCACTTCTAAACATCCCAGATGTCAGAGCATCTTCATCTGACCCAAAACAGCCAGCCTGCCTTCCTGGTCACTGCCCATTTCAACTCCCCCTCAAATATGTTCATCCTTGGCCTCCTCCATTGCTAGTGAATCAGACTGCAAAATTGGAGGAATACCACTTTTCTCCCACTTGAGCTGTCTACAGCCTGGAGGACTTAACAGTTCAACTTCAAGTAACCTTTCCACCCCTCCTCCCTTCCATTCCACCTACGAACTGGATTCATCTAGCTGATCAACCAACCAGATCACACCTATCACTACCTCTTCTTTCCACTGTTCTCCCCTCCTGACCATAACTGTAGCGTCCCCTACCCCCACATATAGTCCTGAAGGCTTAATACACAAAATGTTGACTCCTCCACTTCCTAATGATGTCTGACTTGCTGTGTTCTTCCAGTCTCTTGTTTGTCTATTTTTGGCCACTTGAATTTTGTAATCACAGGTTGATTGGTTATCCAGTCATTAGCTTGCTCGTTGCAAACGGCTAATGGATACACAAGTTAATATTATCTTTGGGTCCTATGGTTACAAACTTGGCATCACTCCAGCTCTGAAATTCCTATATCAGGTCAGTCATTTGTGACCGACAGAACATGTTTTTGACATGACAATGTCATCCTGTCAGAGGAGGACACCACTTCTGTTCTTTTATTTATTTCTGGGATGAGGGAAACTGCTGGGTAGGTCAGCATTTAATGCCCATTCCCAATGGTCCAAAGGACAGTTCTGACTGTCAGCCACATTGCTATGGGTCTGGAGTCACATGTAGGTCAGAAAGATGGCAGTTTCCTTCTGGCACTAAAGGGCACTGATGAACTGGATGGGTTTTTCCAACAAACTTAATGATCATCAAATTCAATTCCAGATTTTATTTTTAAAATCTAATTCAAATTCCACCATCTGTGATGGTGGGATTCAAACCCAGGTTCCAAGAACATTACACAGATATACTCTGGATTAATACTTAGCGATAATACTACAACCTCCCCTTCTGCTGCATAAATGGCAGCAAGTGGCCAGCTTCACCTGTTGCTCAAATATTTGAGACACTTTACCTGGTATACCAAGATAGACAAATCACTTCTCATGACCAAGCATAACCGCTTTAGGGTCTTCATGAATTTGCAGTTAGAACCATTCTCAACATGTCAGGATAGCCATTATCCTGACAGCTAGCTTTGATGTGTTCTATTTCAGTATCAAGCTAGCTAGTAAATAAATGGCTTAACGTTATTTGAAGTTGCCAATAAAACTAATCTATTTACAGATGGAAATGTAGTATCCAGTGAAGGTAGGTTTGTGGTAGATACAACTGCTTTCCAACTGGGACGTCAAGAAAAGGGGATTATTTGACTATCCCATTTTAATGGAAATTTGAGCACAGTTTGGAACATTTCTCATTGCACATCATGCAAACTCATGAAAGGCCAGAAGGCCCTTTGAGTCCTGGAAAGGTAAGAAATCACAATTTTTGAAAAATAGGGTGAAGCTAGTTGTGAAATAAGTGAAGCAAAAGCAGCATGAGGGGATGTTTGACCTCAGTTTTCGGGACATCGCCTCTGGGAGACACTTGCTTGTGCTGGACTAAAATAGAGAAGGATCATTTGGGAAGATACCAAACACAACAGGAGACCTAGCATGCAGCACTGAAGTATCAGCATCAAAAGAGGATAAAATCTTCAGCATCACCTGCCACCTTGTGTGGAAGAGTTTACAGATAGCATGCTGGTCTCTGCTATCTTAGAATCCATCAAGCCAGGAGAAGTGGAAGCCAAAATTGCACCCTGCACAAGTGTACCTGCTATGATTTTCCTAACTTTTAGAAGTATTACAACAAATGTCACACTGTCACCATGTTTACAAATTATTTTAAAGTATTTCTATGCTAATGCCCCAAAGGAAATATAATTCTAAAGCAGTTTCCAAACCATCGCTCTCCAAAAACTTAGCAAATTTTGATTGTGGTTCAGGGTCACAACTGGTGTCACTGTCCCTGTGACATGGGAAAAAAAAAAGGAAAACTAACCAGAGTACAACAAAACTCATTCAAGTGACAGACAACTAAGTTTAAAAAAACAGATAGTTATACTCCTATACCCTCCATGAAGTAGCCATTAAGACAAGACAAATGGTTAACTTAAATATCAGAGCTGACTAGACCTAAGGAATTTCCTTGAACAAATAGTGAGACTTCAAGAGATGCAAGTTAAGGAATAGTATTTTATAATAAACTTTCTCAGTAAGTCAGACACTGCCACTTTAAGAGCTACTCTGCAGAAACCACCAAGACTACAAACAGGAAACACCAAAGATAGCAAAAACAATTAAAGACCAGGGTCACATCAGCTTAATAGATCTAACTCACAATCTGTCTTTTCCGATAGGTGAAATTCTTCCAAAGGAGGAGCCCAAGCTGTATCCAGAAGCTCATTTTTGTCCTTATCGTACATGGGCAGCAGAGGTCACCTGCATTGCAAAGAAAGAATGTCAAACCCTCAAGTTACTTACATTTTGCCTCCACCTCCCAAAGAGATTTTCATTTTTCTAGCACCTTCCACAAGCAGTAAGCCTCAAATCATTTCATCAAATGAAAGGCTTTTGAAATATGCTGTATTCCCCTGAAATCCTGTTTGCGAAGTGCAATTTTTAAAATGACCTACAACAAACTCTTCAGGGTTAAAACAAAAATGAATGGTTTATACGTTCAAACCTCAGGATGATTAATATATGTACATAGAGAGGGAAAAAACCAAACACTCAATTAAGAATAACTTAAGTCAAAAAATATAGACAGCAATTCATATGATTGACTGAATCCAAACCATCAACTTCTAGTGAAATGTAAATGAAGTGTTGGAAGAACTTAACAGGTCTGTCAGCACCTGTGGAGTGAGAAACAGTTAAACACTGAATCCCTGAAGAGTCAAATCAGATTCAAAAGCCTTAGCTATTTCATTCATCAGATGACAGACCTGCTGAGTTTCCTCAGCACCTGCATTATGTTACTTTTATTTCAGATATTTAGTGAAAGCTTCTTTCTTGTAGGACTTTAATTTAGGTGTGTGCAGTTGGCTGAAGTTGCAGAATTCCTTTAGAGTTTGATTAGGTTTAGCTAGATAAGGTTAGTGTACAGAATTGGTCCATGCTCATGGAGATCAGGAACCTTCCAGAAACAAGGCTTCAATGCAACTTTAGGCCAGAGGTGGAGTTGGCTCAGCCTGGAGTCTTTTTTGGTTTTTCTTTGGAGGGGGGGGGGGCGCATTGGTGAGGAAAAAAATTTTGCAGACAGTGATTTCAACAGTAGATTTAAAGACTTTTACTAGAACGCAAGGTTCAAAAAAATGTGAAAAGCATCTCTTTCAAAAGATAGGGAGTTTCTTTGTATCTGATGGGCTTAAGGATGAATTGGAGTTAAAAACAACTATTTCTGTTTCACTTGGCAAAAGCTATTGTTTATTGAATGAAATAACTGTTGAACAATTAGCACCACTTTAAGTAAAAGGTAAAGTCACCATAGACCCAGAGCACCACTCAGATGACTGGTGGTGGTTTAATTGGAAAGTCACCACACCTACGTAGTGTTTGTGGCAGTCCTTGCATGGAAATGTTGTAGACTACATTGGTTTTAAGAGACCCAGTACAACCCATGGACAAAACCAACGTTGTCTACAAAATTCCATGCAAGGACTGCCACAAACACTACGTAGGACAAACAGGAAGAAACAAACAGTTAGCCACCAGGATACACTAACACCAGCTAGCCACAAAAAGCTATGACCCTCTCCCTCGTAGCCCTACACACTGAGGAAAAAAAAACACCATTTCGACTGGGACAACACATCTATCCTGGGACAGGCTAAGCAAAGACATGCCAGAGAATTTCTAGAGGCCTGGCACTCCAACCACAACGCCATAAACAAAACAGATCTAGATACCATCTATCAACCCCTCAGAAAATGAACAGGAAATGACATCAGCACAAACCCCATGAACCCCATCCAGGACAAACAAATAGAAAGCAGGAGACAACAGCTTCACTTCACTTGGAGGTCGCCACTGATGATATTACCTAGCCAGGTAATGAAACGTCTGGATATCAAACCTACAGTTCAGTGAGCAAACCTACACCCTAAACCTCAACCTGAGCTACAAACCTTCACAAACCTTGCAGCAATTGAACTCTTTGTTGCTGTGTATTCTGCATCACAAGCCAGCCATCCAGCCAACTGACTTAAATTGACTCCCAAACATTTTAGGTACAATGATTTTCAATAGCTCCCAGATGTTTACAGATGCTGTTGGAGAGATACTGCTCAGTGTTGGGTGGACTGTGATGGCCACCCATTGGAAGTTGAGTTATTCCATGGTTTCAGAACTATATCCTTGTAATTACCACTTAGAATTTCCCAGAACTACAGCCAAACGGAATGCATTTGATACTTTATTCTGGTAAAGTCCATTTTAAAAATTTAAACGAACATAGCTTTTAAAATATTCTTATATGTATGAACATGACAACTGTACTTAAAAATCCCATCCAAAACAAAACACCTGTTAGCACAGCGTACATTTTGCTTAGTACTGGAGCCCCAGCCTCATTTGTGCTCAGGTATGAGGAGTGGACCTTGAAATGTGTGATTTAGAGGAGTGTTATTTACTGAGCCATTTAGGAAACGGAATCTGTCTGAGGGGCAGGATCCTGTACTCCATTCTACAAATGCTGTTTATCTCCATATGAGATGACTTCATGGGCATGGATTCTTAATGGGAAGGAGATTCACTGCTGCCCTCTAGTACCTTATTCAAACTATCATTCATCATACACCTGTCCAAATCTGCAGTATGGTTGGCTATTCAGCTGCGGACAGCATTACAACTGTTTTAAATGTGAATATCAATAACATTGATCTGGCAGAATAAGCTTGTTGGGGCTTTATAAAAAATTGAGAATGCATTGGATAGGCATGAGCTGGTTCCAAGATCTTGAAAGTATGTTAAAAGCAGGTTTCAGACAAAAAGCAAGTTGAGCTGGAGTTCTTCCAATTTCAATCTTAAAGTAAGCTCAGGATAAAAGTTTTTTACAACTTGCAAACAGCTAATTGATGGATGAGACAATGGAGTCTGGAAGAGCCAGGTAGATGTTAGTTGTCACCAGTTTCCCCTCTGGAAAACCAGTTTGCAAATGAAGAAAAAAGGTAAACAAAACCAGGACAATACTGTCACAGCTACCAGATTAACACTGGGTCACAGGTAGAAGGAGCAGTTATGGGGTATTTCTTTATGCATCACATCTGAGTGTTCAGTGGAAATCTGTCCCCTAAGTGGCCCAAGCATCTTGGAGATTGCCTCATGATTAATTAGGAAAACAGCCTGGAGTGTAAAAATAGTATTCCAGTGATCGAATCAGATGTTCATGGCTTTTACACATACTTGTTTAACCTCTAACAGAAAGAGAAAACAAGATTTCATAATTAATATCATAATCAAAAAGGAGATGGGGAAGTTGTGTTCAGATTCACAAAACATGTTTAAATAATTGAAACGATGCAAAAACTACATTGGATATCACTAGACTTTGACATTCTTTCCACACCCCCACACCCCACCTGTGATTAGAGTTTTACTGGCTAGGCCAAAATGTATTATCCATTCACATTTGTCCAAGAGATTTTGGTTGTAAGCTGCACTTGAATTACCATTGTCCACGTGACATAGATTCTTCCTAACAGCATTTTGGTTGTAAGTCCCAGAATTACTGGAGTCAGTACAGCCATTGAGTGGTGGGATGCTGGCAGGGAGTAGTTGATAATCAGCAGGGAAGAGTTTCCTTCCTGCAGGAGACATCATTGGATCTGGATGTTGAGGACTCCCAGGGCAACTCCCTTCTGCTTGTATACCTAGGATAAGGCATACCCAGGTATGGTGGTGTTTTTGTCTGGGACATAGTCTCACACTCAATACAGACAAATGTCAGGTTGTTACTTCACTAATGTTGGAGAGCTGCACAAGCCCCTACTTGGCCATAAAGGAGGATTTTGCAGGATTGACAGGCGGAGTTTCTCATCATTTCCAGTGCCAGTCAACACTGGCTGAATCACCTGGTTTAATTCCTTTGAGACTTTGTAGAGGTTTAATAAAATGGAGTGTCTCAGTGGGTCATTTCAGAGGGCAGTTAACCACATTGTCCTTGCCTGACATAACAGATTCCCTACAAAATGTGTTTTTAAAATGACACATTAGAGGTTATCTGAAAACGTTGCCAAAAACTAACTCCAGGTATTAACTGAATATATGAACTGGATTTGAACCAAATGACCCCACACCACTAACACGGGCTTTTGGATTAGTCCAGTGACAGGAGCTTTTCACCACTTCCCTCCACCCCAGATCGTTTAGTTTCGAGCAAACATGTCATGGTGAGATTTCAATTCTAATGTCAGAAACTAGATGTGCTCACCCCTGGATCTACCACTCACTATTTTCAGCAATGTGTATGCACTACAATTCTAACACTAGTCAGTTAATTGTACTAGAGCAGGGTTCAGAATTGGGAGCAGAATGTGGAAAGGACATGGAACATAAGCACTGACTCAACTTTAAGAGCAAGAGGCAGCTGTTGCAATGTGTCTCAAAAGAGGCACTGAATGGAGGGCAGTTGGCAAGGAGGATGCTAGGATGATCACTTCCCTGTCCCCTGATTTTTAAAGATACCAGAGGTAATGAGTGACTGTGTATAAATCCTAGTCCTTGTCAGTGGCAGAGCTACTCTGCCAGGCTGAGGAAGTCAGCAGCAAGGAGTGACAAAAACTGGGTGCAGTGCCAGAAACATTGCAGTGACCTGCTTAGGTCCAAGAAGTTTAATCCCAAGATCAACCTTGTTGCCAGCTGGAGGACAATTCTCCTAATCAGGGGGAAAGGATGTACTCAAACCATGATGAGTAAAAGAGGTCAGAATCATGTTGGACATGAGGCGGAGTGCAGACTACAGCTTATCACTCAAGATTTCATTCATGGCCTAGAGAGGATATGGTGGGGGGACTCCCAAGTTCAACAGCATTTTTCTTTTCCTTGCAGCCAGTTTGGAAATGAACCATGGGGATAGCAAAAGAGGGCATGTCTGGGTAATGAGGCTGCATCACCAGCACATTGGCCCTTGCTCTACCAAGGGTGGTATGTTATAGGGATGCTCGAATAAGCAAACCTCCCCAGCTCAGGGGATGCCCTGCTCCCCTTTTAACAAACCAGCTGTGTAAGCATCTGATGGTACCCAATCTCTCACCACCTTTTCTATACCTGCCTCAGAGCCAGCTGCACAGGAGCAGAGTCCAGAGTCTACTTGTTCCAGAGAAGGCAAAACAACACCTCACAGCCTGTACCACTGCATCTTTCTTGCACACTTTTATTCAGAGTACAGGCCACTCATTTTGATGGGTTGTTTCAGAAAGTGACATGTTGTGAAGGGTGAGGGTAGAAGGATACTGGGAAATGGGAAGAAGAAGGGTGACTAAGGCCTGCCCAGCATGTACAACTGTTGAGAACCAGTGTCATGTGCACATGCAGATGTCAGTGAATTTAGGAGTCCATGTCTGTCATGCACTCCAGATGTATTCAGGAGGGGATGAAATGGAAGAAATTTTAGGGAAAAAAAAATTATGTATGCTCAATAACTACTTTTTGTCATTTACATAATGATTTGGATGAGAGCATAAGGGGTACAGTTAGTAAGTTTGCAGATAACACCAAAAATTGGAGATGTAGTGGACAGCAAAGAGGGTGACCTCAGATTACAACAGGACCTGGACCAGATGGGCCAATGGGCTGAGAAGTGGCAGATGGAGTTTAACTCCGATAAACGCAAGGTGCTGCATTTTGGGAAAGCCAATCTTAGCAGGACTTATACACTTAATGGTAAGGTCCTAGGGAGTGTTGCTGAACAAAGAGACCTTGGAGTGCAGGTTTATAGCTCCTTGAAAGTGGAGTCGCAGGTAGATAGGATAGTGAAGAAAGCATTTGGTATGCTTTCCTTTATTGGTCAGTATTGAGTACAGGAGTTGGGAGGTCATGTTGCAGCTGTAAAGGACATTGGTTAGGCCACTGCTGGAATATTGCGTGCAATTCTGGTCTCCTTCCTATCGGAAAGATGTTGTGAAACTTGAAAGGGTTCAGAAAAGATTTACAAAGGAGGTTGTCAGGGTTGGAGGATTTGAGCTATAGGGAGAGGACGAACAGGCTGGGGCTGTTTTCCCTGGAGTGTCGGAGGCTGAGGGGTGACCTTATAGAGGTTTATAAAATTATGAGGAGCATGGATAGGATAAATAGACACAGCCTTTCCCCTGGGGTTGGGGAGTCCAGAACTAGAGGGCATAGGTTTAGAGTGAGAGGGGAAAGATAAAAGACCTAAGGGGCAACGTTTGCACAGAGGGTGGTATGTGTATGGAATGAGCTGCCAGAGGATGTGGAGGTGGCAGGTACAATTGCAACATTTAAGGGGCATTTGGATGAGTATATGAACAGGAAGAGTTGGGAAGGAAAAGGGTCAGGTGCTGGCAGGTGGGACTAGATTGGGTTAAATATCTGGTCGACATGGACGGGTTGGACCAAAGGGTCTGTTTCCATGCTGTACATCTCTTATGACTATGACTCTAAAACACGTCAAATGGAATACTGGGTTAGGCAGAAATCTTGTCATAACCCAAGAAACAGATGACTGCTTTAATGGGGTAAGAATTCAAAAGTGGTACTCTTTGACTGGCTGTTAAAGATTTGCTCTTGCAATGGTCAGCTTCTGGCCATTCACAGTGGAATCACTGAGCTGGATAATTCAGCCCATGAATTAGAAGCTGCACTGGCACAGAAGTCAAGTGTAAACAGGAGTAAAAAAACTCCTGTACAGAAACAAACAACTTGTTACCAGCCAACTAGACAACTCTGCTTTAAGGATGTCTGGATTTGGCATGTGAGAGAGAGACTTAAGGTGTTATCAGAGAACTGCTTTTACAAAAGATGGAGGAAAGTTAGACTGTACCCAAGTTTCAACTTCAAGCTCTTTTGCCCATCTCCCATGGTTTTACTTTGGGGGTACGGTTTTTGTACACCAGCTGTAGCCCTCCTATGATCCAAAACAGGCTTCAAATTTTTGTTTTTAATACAGACCTGTGTTTAGAATAGTCTTGTCCTTTGACAGCAGTGCTCAGATTCTCATTCAAAGATAATTTATAAAAAGGTATAGCCAGGTAGGAATTTATTGCTGGAACATTATTGGCTTTTGTGGTTGACTGTGCATTCCCAGACTTCCCTTCTGGATTTAGAGGATGCTCTGCTCTCCCTGTACTGCTGAACAGTGTCATACATTACAGGGCTTCCTCCTCTTCAAGTTGTTTTGCTGTATAGAGTATATCCTCAGAGACTCAGGCCATTACAATGTCAGGGTTCTAAAAACATTATAGTGGAGTTTAGGATCCAATGAGATTCCTGCCACAGTCAAACAGCTGAACACTCCAGTCTGCTGCCACTCCAGCAGGAACAGGTTGGCTTTCCCATATTACATCACTGACTACATGTCAAAGTAGTTCCTTAGCTATAAAATGTTTTATGCAAGTTGTATTATATAAACTGGTTTTTTCCCCCTTTTACTTTTATTTTAACTTCACCAAGCCCATTCCCAACCAAGGTGGCTTTGAGATATCCCACAGTCAGCTTTCCCACTCCCCAGTTGCACCATTGACAAGTTCACTGATACCAAGTCAGGAGCTCAAGGACTCTTGACACTATGTAAACGGATGAGGGAAGGGGTTATACTGGACATTGTGTTTGGAAAGGAGCCTGGCCAGGTGAGTGAAGCTTCAGTGGGGGACCATTTTGGGATCAGTGACCATAATACCGTGGGTTTTAAGATATTCATGGATAGGGAAAACAGCAGTCCTCAGGTGAAGTGTTAAATTGGGACAGGTGAACTACAACAATATTAGGCAGGATTTTGATTGGAGGTGGCTTTTTGAGGGTAAATCCACATGGGACACGTGGAAGTATTTCAAATGGCAGTTGATAAGAGTTCAGGAGCAGTATGTTCCTGCAAGAATGAAGGAGAGGGTATGGAAAATTACATGAACCTTGGATGATCAGGGATATTATGACCTTGGTCAAAAAGCAAAAAAAAGGAAGCATATGTAAGGTCTAGGAGGAAAGGAACTGGCAAAATCCTTCAAATACAAGGAAAGTAGGAAAGAACTTAAGGAATTAGAAGAGCTAAAGGGGGTCATGAAAAGTTGTTAGTGATCAGGATTAAAAGAAGAATCCCAAGGCTTTTTAATACATCTATAAAAAGCAAGAGGGTAGCCAGGAGAAAGGTTGGACCACTCAAGGGAAAAAGCAAGGAGTCTATGAGTGGAGCTGGAAGAGGTAGGTGAGGTCCTAAACCAATACTGTACTTTAGGTCAGTATTCACCGAAGAGAAAGGAATTGAGGAAGGATGATCTCAGAGACTGTCAAGTGTCTCAGCTAAGTTGCAATTGAAAAGGAAGAGGTGCTGTGTCTCTCAAATATTAAAAAAAGGTAGAAAAGTCCTTGGGTCCTAATGGGATCCATCCCAGAATATCAAGGGAGACATGATAAATTGCTGGAGCATTGACAAACCCCTTTAGCTCTTTAGACACAGGTGAGGTTCCATGGGACAACATTGGCTATTCTCCAGTCCTATTATTAATAAAGGGTAGCAGGGATAGTACTGGAAATTACAGGCTTGTGAGTCTCACGGCAGTGGTAGGGAAATTATTGTCAGGGACAAGGTCTTTGTGCATTTAGAAGCAAATTAACATTAGCAACAGACAGCATGGTTTTGTGCAGGTGAGGTCATCCATCACTAATCTGATTTTTGAGGTGACAATGATGATGGACGGGAAAACTGTTGATGTTGTCTACAAGGACTTCAGTAAAGCCTTTAACAAGGTCCCTCATAACAGGTTGGTACAAAGAAATAAAGTCATATGTTATTGGGGTGAACTGGCAAGATGGATATAGAACTGGCTCAGTCATAGGAGCTGGAGGGTAGCAGTGAGAGCATGCTTTTCGGAATGGAGGGCCTTGACGAGTGGTGTCCCAGTGTTGGGGCCTCTGCTGGAAGTGATCTACATAAATGATTTGGAGGAAAACATAGCTGGTCTCGTTCGTAAGTTTGAGGATTATACTATTCACAACTCCAAATCTTTTGTATAGATAGAATGGAAAAAAAAAAAGAGGGTTTTTCCTCAGGATGGAAGGGTCAATTACTAGGGGACATGGTGCATGTGTTAAAGAGATGTAGGAGGCAAGGTTTTCACACAAAGGGTGGCAAATGATGAAGGGCCTGTTCTTGTGCTGTATTGTTCTTTGTTCTATGACAACTAGCCAATTTCAGTAAGGGTTATTGGCGGAGGCTTTACAACTGGCCTGAGTGCCTATGGGTTTGTGGGAAAATAATATTTTAAATTAGCTGTAGTTCCCACACATGACCTTTGTTAGTCAATGCAAATAAGATCATTAGGCAGTGTGCAAGTTTGAGTTTCACTCAGATGCATTATTGATTTGGCCCATCAGCATCAAGCAATTTTTTGGCACTTCAGTGTAAGAAGAGGTTTAAGAGTCATGTACAGGGATTTTTATTTTTTTAAAAATGAACATTAAAGTTAACTTTTGTTCAGATTGTCACAAACATGAAGAACATAACATGTTGACGTAGCATATATGCATTAAAACAAAACTTGTATGTGGTAAACATGAGTCATTTAATAATATACATTTTAAAATCTTTATCAAGACAGTGACAAACACAAAGTGCATCTGAAGGTTGAAATGTACAAGTCAGAAAAACTGACATTACCCTCACCCTTCAGATTTTTATTTTAAATCTAGAATTTAGGCAAAAAGTCCAAGGCTTACATGACAGCACAGCATAAAGGATGAAAAGATTACTCAGGAGAAAAACAGAAACAAACAGTGAGGTCAGAGACAGGTTTATGGTATTTATGGGATGCTTATTTGCATGTCACAGAACGCAAGAACCTCAGTCTTCATTCACATCAGGAGATCTTTGGCACTAAGACTTGCTCACCAAGCAACAATGCTAAGAACAACCCTGTCAAAACACACCAGGCTCTCAGCTTCAATAGAACAAACCAACTACTAACAAGCAAGATTAAGTACAGCTGAATTATCTGGATCTTTCCAGATCTTTGACTCAACTCTGGCCCCCAAGGCTAAGCTGGTTTGGTTTTAATAACCTATAGATTGTAGGAGGAAGGGAAGACTGAAGGAGTGATAAGCTCTTAAGTCCTGGAAGTAAATAAGAGCAGATGATTTCAAAACTAGCAAGGGTGCAGGGAGGAGTAACTGCACCCAAGACAGGGAGGAATGCAAGTAGAGTTCGTGAACACTCAGGTATAGACAAAACAACAAGATAACAAAAAGGAGGAGATTTTTAAGTAGCAGCTCATAATATTTCTCTTAAAGCACTCACTCCTACTTAATCTTTGAGAACCCTTGATATCTTGTGCCAAATGTCAACTGTTCCTATCCAAGAGAGACTCAGGCACACCCATCTGTTACAGACCAGACCCAAACCCCCTCAAAATATTAAGTAGCCTAGATCCTAACCTTTTCTTGCTTTAATAAAACAAAAAAGGTAAATACAAGGTGTTGTGTTCCAGATGCAATTTGCCTGGTCAAACTACCAGATTTAAAGCAAAAGCATACTAATTCACCCACAATGTTAAAATACAAAAAAAAGGAAATGAATTGTAACAACTATTGGAAAACTTAGAATATTAGATACAGTAACACCTCAAATACACCTGGGCAAAAAAGCAAATTTAGAATCAGATTGCTACTGGAGGTGCTTGTGAGACAAACAGAAAATCCCTAGCTTTTGGCTATAGCCAAGGGGAAATATAGCTGTCACTTCCCCAACAGCACCTGCTGAAAACTAAAACTAAAAAAGTCCTGGTTCTATGGGAATCTGACCACACCCATTCAGGCTGCTTCTATTGAGCCAACTTTAAAGAAAACAAGGCCTCAAACCCCATTTACTTTCTTATAGGATGCTTATCACTTCTCATTCAAACTCAAAAGAAATCAGAAAATACACCTCTTAAAGCCCCAGTATTAGCTTCATTACATAGCATAATAGACTGCAAAATGACACACCAACAACTTGTTTTACCTCTTTCTCCTCAACAGTCAATTGTTGGTCAGAATCAGCTTTAGTTAGCACCCCAAGAGAATGGGAGTCGACTCATTTTAAACCTGGCCTTTGGTTTTTCCAACAAGGAGAAAGTCATTTTGTACTGCCACCTCCAACTAGCACTTTCAGCCAGGCCCTGACATGTGGGAACTGCCAAAATGTGTTCAACACCTCCAGCTTATTTTCACAAGAAATGAGAGAAAATAGATTCCACCCACCATGTTCTCCACTGAATATTATTTTGGTATTGACAGAAGTATCATAGCCCAAGCCCAAGCCCAACCCTGTTGGATCAGCTACTAGTGGAGGAATAACCCAGTCTTTTCTATCACTCAGTGTTAAAGTCAACTATCCAGACAACCACCTCCAGCCAAACCATCCTTGCACAAAGACCAGAAACTGAATATGGAGCTTTCCTCTTGTTTCAATGGAAAGTCATAGATGAACCAGGATCTCAGAGCTCAAACCTCATTTTATGGTCAGTTTATTACAAGAAACAAAAGAGAGTGGATAGTAAATGTGAATAATCTCAGGATGACTGCAACATAAGTTAGATGACAAGTACAACTGGTATTTGCAAAGCATTAAACACAGTCAATTTCTCAAGATGCTTCATAGGAGCATAAGCACCATTTGACACCAAACCATATCAGGAAATTAGAGCAGATGGCTAAAGGCATAGACAAAATAATAGATTTCAAAGAGTCTTAAGAAAAACAAGATTAGGCATAGGTTTAAGATTCTAGCTGTTAATGCTTTGGCAGGTGAAACAACTTGTGGAGTGATTAAAATAAAGGATGGTAAATAGATAATAATTGGAATACTGCCTGATATCACAGTAAAGCACGACTCCTATGGCACATTGGTAGTATCCCTACCTGAGCCAGGAGGCCCAGGTTCAAGTCCCACCTGCCCCAAGTGGTGTTTCACATCTCTGGAGGAAAATAGCCTTCTCAGGATGGTTATACTGCTGAAGATTGCAGATGTAGGGGAGATCATGGAGGGATTTGAAAATAATTTTTTTTGAAATTGTCACTTTGCTTAACTAAATCAATATAGCTCTACAAATTAATGTGAATACAAACATACTAAAAGGAAAATAGGTCATTCAAGGACACTGCTTCCACTAGCTTTTCATGGAATTACCAAAACTCATGACAAAATAATTTTGCCTCTTAAATATGCAATCCATAAATCTAGATTCTCCTGTAAGAGGGAGCATCCTCTCTATCTACCCTGTCAAGACCCCAGAGGACTTTACATTTCAATCCAGTGGTCTCTCATTCAACTCTAGCACAGAAGCCTAGCATGTACCTTTCCTCAAGTGAAACTATCCTTTCTGCCTTGAAGAAAGATATCCAACACCATGCAAAGTACCACATTGGTTAATGTAGCGGGCTGGTGAGACAAAGGATAGCCTACCTATGTTTTACTAAATTTCCTCTAGCAATAAACAGGACTTCAAGTGAGAACACAGGCAGTTAGGTTTTATGACCTCAAGTCAAAGGATTGAACATGGGAAGCTGATCAGAAAGATATTAGAATAGTCAAGTCTTGAGGTAAGCAGATGGATGTGGATTTTAGTAAGCAAGTAGGCAGGGGGAGATAATGTGTAATAACATCTAAATAGGTTGAAAATATCTACAAAGAGAACTTATAGTATAGAACTTTCAACCAAAATGTGATTAGTTTATCAACTCTGCATGATGGGAAATGCAAAAGCAAAGTGATATACAGTCACAAGTTAGACAACAAGACTGAGAATGGATTAACTAAGCTATGGCAGCCCAGATTCTATTCTGGTTCATTAGTTAAAGCAGCACAGACTGAGGACTAAAACTAGGATCTTTGTAGTCTGGATGGCTGGACAATTTACTCAGCAGTGGCTTCACCTTAAGCACTGGATTGGAGAGAGGAACATCCATTGAACAAGAACAGCACAAGTTTCTTCGATTTATTTTAATTTCCACAAGCAGGAAAATAAGGATCTCTTCAGTTCAAATTTTCTCTGCTCTTCTGATGGAACATCATCTATGTACAGTTTATATTAGTTCCAATCACTATTGGCTACTTCTCAGTCAAGACTTT